>NC_139344.1:255083112-256379362 GCF_055883805.1 Amblyomma maculatum
CCGGCTCACTGCAGCACCATGTGCCAGCTTGCAAGTGTGTTCCAGCCTTTCGCGAAGTACCAGGACTTACTCGTTGGTGTTCCTAAGATCCTCTGGAATGGAGTTATTTCGCAACAATTGCCTTAGTACTGCAAGCGGCCCTCTTACATTTCGCCCGTAAAAGAGCTCGAAAGGAGAGAAAGGGGGGCTTGTCTCTTTGGGAACCTCACGAACAGTAGCAGAACGATATAACCATTACAATCCTTTGGTCTTTCCTGACACATTCTTTTTAGCATTTTTTATTGTCCTGTTAAAACGCTCCACTAGGCCGCTAGCTATGGTATGGTAATGAGTGGTATGAATCTGCTTAATCCATGGCAGCCGAGTGACTTCCTTCATTACTTCCGAGGTGAAGTTTGTTGCTTGGTGGCTCTAACTTTCTCTCGGTATGTCCAGATGACAGAACATTTCGACAAGGGTCTCAGCCACTAGCTTGTTTCAATACTTGCGAACGCAACCACGTCGGGATACCGGGTGATATGGTCATCAACTATTGCCAACGTATCAGGTTTTCTGAGCTGACTCGAGTGCAGTGAACAAACAATATCAATGGCCACTCTATTAAACGGCATATCAATGATCGTAACTTTGACAGGGGCGCTGTTCGGGTGTGGCCCCTGGGAGCGGTTCAAAGGCACTGTCACACGACGTGACATAGCGCTTCAAGTCCTCCTGCAGCCCTGGTAAAAAGAATCGAGTTTGCACTTTTAGAACTGTTCTAGTACCCTGGTGACCGAACATTACACCGTCCTCAACTCGCTCGAACAGGGCCTCTCAAAATTTCATCGGAATGACCACTTGCACTTAGTCTGCCCAAATTTTGATGTAAACTTGCGTTGGAAAGCATCGTCCTGGAGAAAAGCACCTGATCACGGCAATGAAAGCATTTCCGCAATATTGGGTCCTTCCTGCTTCTGCTCCTTGGCTAGATTTTTGCGGTTTGTGTTTCGATTGTATCTAGCACCTTAAGTCCTTTAGGGGTCACTTTGCCTTGGCCTGCGATCTCGTCACCACGGTCTTTCTAGGGTGAATCTCCACGTCTGCAACAGTTGTGGGGCCATTTTCTGTGCTGGTGTCCACCTCCTCAGCCCTACTAGGCTCCGAGTGCTCCAAGTATTCGGATAAAGGCATCGCCTTAGCCGCTGTCTCTAAGCTCCAGTTGGGCTCCGAGTCGTCTCGACGGCAGATCTGACGTCCTCAATTTTGCCCAATACGAAGTCGTGCAAAGGATTTTCCACACACTTCGACCGGAGTCTTCCCTTGAAATAAAGTGTCATCGTTAATCCATGCCTCTGGAAGCATCATAACCGAGCGATCGAGAAGATATGCGGGAGACTTGAATCCCTTGAAATCGCTATCTTCGACCAGGTTCTTCTTCACTCTCACCGTGTTGCCCCGCTGTGTCTAAGTACTCGCACGCAGTGGTAACCCACAGAGCAGGCGACTACAGGAAGCTTCTCCTTCATAGGCCAGACTCAACGCCCTGAAATTTTCTGCCAAGCTGCCATTAAATATATCCATCACTGATACATAGATCGTGGCCAACTTGTCAGCGGCAGCTTTTGGTTTTGTGCAACTGTGGTACCAACACTTGAATATCCATCACTGATACATAGATCGTGGCCAACTTGTCAGCAGCAGCTTTTGGTTTTGTGCAGCTGTGGTACCAACACTTCGAACTTGTGGGGCCCATTGCTTCGCACATGAAGCATTTCGTAAGTTGACTGCTTCCCTCCATCCTTCCAGAACGGGACGTGTCCGCTCGGTGGCCGGTGCGAGAGCAAAGGAAACATCTCTGCACTTATGGGTCCTTCAGCTTACCTCAGTCTTTCCTTTGGCTTTGTTATTGAGCGCTTTCAGCAGCTGATGAGTCTCTCCTAGCTGCAGTACGTTTTCTGAACTTCGCCCATCCTTGAGTGTCCTAGTATTGCTCCGCTCTTTGTACCATTTCATAGAGGCAAGAGCCTCGTTATTCAAACGATTTCGAGCGCGGTGGCACACACTGAAAGGGATTGGTCCTTCACCCTCAGTTGAAACAAGTCATTATATCCTATATCGGTGTTTGAAAGCTCCACACACCCATAGAGAGAATTCCATGGCAGAATTTACAAATTGAGATCATGTTTTTCCGATAATGCGAGACACTCCCTAAACTTCTCTCTAAACCCCTCTTCCGTCAATCGAAAACGTGGCATCAAGGCTCTTTTCAATTTGTCATGGTTCGTACAGTCTGACGCCGACATTTCACTAAAGAAGGTCAGGTACCCTTCACTCAAACACAGATGCAGGTCTGGCGACCACTTGTCTAGAGACCACACTTGGCTCTGGGCCACGTGCTCAAAACGCAGTAAATAGGCGTCGAGGACATCAAGTCATTCATCAAACGCTGGTATAACTGTGCGGGCTCACTGATTCTCGGCACTGCTTCCCTCTCTTCCGATCGGGCCCTATCGACTGTTACAGATGTATTCCCAGGCTCTCGTCTTAACAGCAACACCTCCTGTTCCTTTATTTTCAAGAACAGCACTTTTGAGATTTGACTCTTCTCTTTTCCTCTCCAATTCCTCATTTTTGAGTTTCGACTCTTCTCTTTGCATATCCACCCTACTCAATACTGAGCTTCGACCCTTCAATGCACCAAGTGAGTTCAGCTTTTCGCTCTTTTCGGCGCCCACCTCGGTCATGTTCGACCTATGAGAAAAATATTTTGCTTCGAAGCCGAAGCTTTTGTTTTCCCGACAAACTTATTGAACTCCGCTTCTTTTATCATGCTCTAGAGAACAGGGGACCGAAAGTACTAGCACAAACCTTCAACAATATAATTCCTTCTAAACATCAGCACCAACACTCGTCTGACCGGTTTTGTCGCTGACACCAATTATAGTCCCAACCTGCTCTGGCCAATGGCTGTCAGACGCAAGTCGTGGATGCGCAGGGTCCGCTTTAGGCTAGCACTTGGCTTTACAGAAAGCGTGATAGAACAGAATTTGTAAAGCCGGTCTGCCCACGTAGGGTCCACGTTATTGGGTGAGTTGGGGATTGAAAAGGAATTCAAGGAGGGCTGAGAATATACAAAACATTCAATTATTAGCAAATAGAACACGACGGAACAAATAAAAGCAATAAAAGTAAAATGCAATCATTCGCAATCGAAAAGCGCGACAAAAAGTGTAAACACAGAACCAATTTTAAACAATCGGGCAAAAAACAGCGTACAATCTACGATAGGCAGCAAGATAGGACAAAAAAGGGAAAGTTATACGGACAGTCAGATATGGTGACTAATGAAGTAGGTGTGCTACTGAATGCGTAGGCGTCCACAGGCGTCTACGCGTTCGCCTCGATGCGAGAAAGGCCACAAATCCGGCGCCTGTATTTCGGCCCTTGGCCGCCGCAGACACACCACACTCCCTCTTCCACTGCATGCCTCAGCCAGACTGTGTCTGGTGTTCTCCCATTATTCAGGGTCCCGGAGCTCTTGGTCGGGCCGCGCGTGGACTTCGCCCGCGCACAAAGCGGTGGTATACATACGCAGGAAAGAATAGCATTTGTATAGAGTCCTATCTCTAATCATGACCTCAGCTACAAATGGAGAAATATCGACTTACATAATTTTCACATTGCCTGTAAAACTAATGGCATATCTAACCCTTTGTTCGATAAAAATTAGAATACGCATGTCCAATATGGGACCCGCATCAATCATACCTTCCTAATACTCTCGAATCGGTACAAAAACGAGCAATCCACTTTGTTTACTCTAACTACTGCTACTGCACCAGTGTATCTAACCTGAAGTTTCAAGCCAACCTACCACTTCTGGTTTATCGACGTAAAAATTTTCAGCTTTGTCTTTTTCGTAAATTTTATCATTCACAGCTATCCAACTACGTCATTATGCCCTCTCATTGGACGTCGCAACGTGTCAGCCACAACGAAAGTGTTTACCCACCATCTGCCCTCAGTACTGCACATCTTTTTTTTTCATTTTTCATGCAAACTGCGAAAGACTGTCATGATATTGCCCCTCAAGCCGTGCTCCACTTCAATCCGCAAGGTTTTAAAAAATCCATAAAGAAAATAATTTATTCATGATAACTAATGCATAACTTTTACATTATGCCGCTATCCCTCATGTACTACCCCACATCTGGAGCCTTTGAGATGTATTCTAAATAAATAAATAAATAAATCACATAGCTTGTACAACCATAGCCTCCTTTGTACTATGGTACAACAAATAGAGATGGTTTAGTTTATAGGGTTCAATGCTGCAGAAGTGTCGACCATCTGAAGTCATTTAACTTGTACTCATATTCCACATTTTATGCATCTCTCTGTTGCTCTTTTCCTCCATTGAAAAGTGACCATTGTGGCCAAGATTGAGCACACGCCCTTGCGATCAGCAGCCAACTGTCTTAACAACTGGGTCATGAATTCAATGCAAAAAAAAAAAAGATTATCTCGTGTCCTTCTTCACATATGCAGTTCATTTACTTTGTAAAACCAAGCAACACATTGCCGTCATTCACAATTCTATACTACAGGCCGCAAAACACTCCAAGGTAGCGCAGAATGTGGGGCCCAATGCGTCGTAATAGAGAGTAGGTATGGGGCAACGATGACAACAGCTGCATCAGTACCCCAATAGACAAAAGTGGCCAAGCCCCATTCGGGATTGCATCTGCGATACCAGCAACGGTCATAATGAGGCAAAAAGCTGCATGTGCATGCAGCCCTAATGGGTCCCTTGTAGATTATTTCAGCGCAGATAGAATACGAATGCGAGCGACATTTCGGCAAGCCTTCGTGAAGCCGAAATGAGGTCTTCCTAGCTGAACCGGATTAGATACCACGCAGGCCATAATGGGACTTGAAGGTGGGCGGGCCCATATGCTACCGAAATAGGTTCCTTGTAGGTATTTTGAAGGCACATGCAATAAGCGAGCTCTAGGTGCAAGTTCTAGCCAGACCAGTTAGGGCTGCCACAAAAGCTAGGTCCCACATGGGCCTTGGTGTGATAGCAACTCGTGCGTCCGCATGTTGGTCAGATTTGTTAATGATGAAAACTGACGGGACCTAAATGCGTGCTCTTTTCAAGAAAAATAGCGCTAGCCAAATAGGGCTGCCGAAACGATGCCGCTATGGTGCCTACATTGCCGAAATGGTGCTGAACCCACCAAAGTATCTTTGATATTATTCTGGACCCATTCATCTATTCTTTATTTTAGTATATGGTTCCCTGGATTAACATTACACATAATTTTTATAACCACTGTAAGCATCATCAGTCGGTTCGAAAAACCTCATAAGTGAGGTTTTCGCACTCATATAAATTGGGCTAAAAAAACAGGACCTTTAACTGCTGCTCATTAGGTGCCTGTCTTGGACAGCCTGCAACTCTCCTTACATACTACTGCTCAGAACAATGAACTTTATACCCTGAAGAAAGTGGGACATGAAGTCATTTAGGCTAAATTTGTCAAGGAACATTTCGTGAAATTTTATTGCTAGCTGCTTAGAAAGAGCAGATATCCATAAAAATAAGAGCATAATTATGGCCGTAAACATGATAACATGCATTTGGGCTCTCTGTCAGTATCTGTCTCGGACCACTAATGCTACATTGTTGGAAACCCCAAATTAGGCTTGCCCCTTTAAAATGAGCATCAGGCGCATGTCTTAATGAGAAGGGCCGACCAAAGTTCAAAGTAAACCTTCATCCAAACCAATAGCAAAAATGTATTCGAAGCAGATCCATTGGAGGAAGTTGGCGGGGCCATTTGGCAATGTGAAAGAACGTGGGCATCCCCATAAGGATTGCCTGCATTGGTCCCAAGAGGGGCCCAACGGAGCGTTTGTCGGGATCCCACTGCAGGTCTACATCGGCCCCGTTGCTTTACCAGCACTGAGCCCACCGGGGATGGCGTGATATACCCACATCTGACACACCAGGACTAATTTCATTGCCCGATGTATGCTACCTCGGATGAAACAGGAATCACTTAATACTCACTAAAACTGCAACTAGCCGCGACTGTTGCTTGCACTTACCAGTAGAGTTGAAATACTCCGGTTGCGACGAACTCTGTTTCTGGACCCTCGCAGTCTCAGTACTGTCAACGGACCTCTCTGGCGATTTGTTTGGAGACGTGTAGTACACTATAGACGTATCTGCTCTGACGAAGCGGCAAAATCTCTCCATGTCTGGCGTCCCAAATCCCGATGCTAATGTTCCAGGACCACTACCCTGGCGGATGTTGCCATTTCCCGACTTATCATTGCTGGCTTCCCTGTAAACATAAAACGGCGCAATGCTGCCGTTGAAACAAAATCAGCGTAGCTTCATGCTACAAAAACGTTTCTTTTGCAGTATCACTTTAGAAAGGTTGATGCTTGATGATTTTTACGCACACGGTGACTCGAGATACGAAGAATAGCTTCATGACGGGTTTCGCCCATTGACAACGGCAGCAAGCAGCAGAGACGCACAAGCGCAAAACACTTCGCCGTCCTTCCAATTTCGCCTTCCTCAACTTCTCACGTCACGCGCCACCTGCAATGCTAGGTGGAATTAACCCTCCTTCGTAAAAAATGAAGAAAAATGAAGACGGGTGGAAATAACGGTGTGAAAACAAGAAAGTGGTCACAGCAGCGGCCGTACTTTAATGTGGTTAGTACGGCTTCTGGCGCACAATGTGCACAGTGTCTGAGCTGGGCTTTATACGTTAGGATGGTGCGGCGCAGTTTGGAATATCTTCATAACTGAGGTCACTCGCGTAACGCAATACTTTGTATGGCCCCAAGTAGCGGGAAAGAGTTTCTCAAATAAGCTTGGGCGGCGAACTGGTGTCCACACCCCGACTTGGCCACCAGGTTTGTAGTCAACCCTGCGGTGGCGGAGGCTGTAGCGGCGTGGGTTAGAGGTCTGCTGGCCCCCGATGTACACTCGGGCCAGCAGGCGGGCTTCCTCAGCGCCGAGGGCATATTGGTTAGCATCTGGTGCAACCTAGGTACCTTCTGCGCACGGGAGCATGGAATCTAGCATACTCTGAACTTCCCGTCTGTATACGAGACGAAATGGCGTGAAGCGAGTTGTTTCTTCTAAGGCCGTATTGTACGCAAAGGTGACATACGGCAGCACTTCATCACAAATGTTGTGCTGCCAATCGACGTACATTGACATGTCCGCAATTGTCTTATTCAACCTTTAGGTAAGGTCATTACGCTGTGGATGGTACGTAGTAATGATGCTGAGCCCAAATATGCGGTCGATGACCTGCGAAGTGAAAGCTCTCTCTCTGTCGGTAATTAGGTACGGAGAGGCGCCATGTCACAAGACGATGTTGTGCACGAAAACCTCGGATACTTCGAAAGCTGTGGCACGAGGGATTGCATTTGTCTCACCGTATCGGGTTATATAGTCAGTAGCGACTAACATCTATTTGTTTTCTGTCTGAAACAAAGAAAAAGGGCCTATGAGGTCCATCCCAATTTGGTCTAAAAGTATACGCGGAGCTCTAATGGGCTTGAGAAATCGGCAGACGTAAGGGGAGATGCATTACAGCACTGACATTCACGAGAGCTTCCTAAATGGCGTCCGTGAGAAACCCAAATGACCAGCTGTCGGATTGTCGTGGCCTGCGAGAATATCCACACGGAGCTCGCATGGCAAAACCAGAAGGTATAGTCTCTTTTTTACCCTGGACGTTCTTCCTATACAAGATGTCTCGCCGCATACAGAAGGAATGAAGGCGCGGTGATAGACTTCGAGGAAGAGTCGTATCATGCCCTTCCAGATAATTGATGACTGGAAGTATGTCTTATCCGCAATAGAAGCAGAGCGGACGGTGGTCAGGCGTGTGTCAGCGGGCACCAAATATTGGCTGTGCATCGTGGCAGCGGAATTGTAGGGGGCGCGAGAATAGGTGGCGGTGAGGGGTTAGCCTGACGATGCAGAGCTTCCGCATATGTGGGACGGGTGTCGGTCTCCGGCAGCGATGGTGGGTGTGTATCAAGAGACGAAAGAGGGCTCTTGAACGCATGTTGCACCTCCTCACGCAGAATAGAAGAAACGAAAGCTGGCGGTGGCTGCAACGGGTTGCAGAGCTTTCTCAGTTCTTCGCGCATGACGCTACGAATCAGTTCGCGCAGTCACAGTGCCGCTCGGAAGATGCAAAGGATTCCGTGAATATGGCGGTATTCTTGTAGCACTCTTTCCGTTGTGGTATTCTAATAAAGCAACCCGTTGAGGAATCCGTTGAGAGTCGGCGGTGGGTTATGCAAAAGGCCTACAAACAGTTGCTAGTTCACGCCCCGCATTAAGAGTCTCACCTTATATCTTCAGACATGGCGATATAGGCTTGTCTGAAGAGGCCCGTCATGTCTCCCACGTACGCTTGGACACTCTACTTCGGCATTTGGAAGCGAGAATGGAGGTCACGTCTGCATATTCGAGACGATCAGCGCTGGTGCAAGCTTCGAACAGCTGATGACGGAATTCCTGCCACTATGTTAAAACTTGCTCATGGTTCTCGAACCAGGTATTGTCGCCATCCTCGAGGCTGAAGTAGACATTCCTTTGTTTGGCAGCATCGTCCCACTGGTTAAAAGCAACGACACGTTCAAACTGAAGAAACCAGTCCTCCACATTCTCAAAGAGGTGTCCATGGAAAGACTTTGATACTCGAGGGGCCTGCAAGGTGTAAAGGCCGGTGCGACGCCGGCTACTTGTTGACTAGAATTACTGGATATCAGGGCGGTGGTTAATGGCCGAAGCTCCGGAGACAGTCCCTGGAGCCGTCGCCTGGAGCGACACACAGTGATGTTAATGACACAAGGCTGGCGCGACATCTTCTAGATGGAGACTTGCATTGGCTATCGTTTTACGCAGCACTCCGCCAGAAGGTCACTTACACGGTGACTCGGGGTACCAAGGATAGCTTTTATGACAGAGGGTTAGCTCAGACAAAACGGCAGCAAGCAGCACAAACGCAAAAGAGCAAGCGACACTTCTGGTCTTTCCAACTTCGTCGTCCTGCGCCACATCAGTCATGCACCACCTGGCAAAGCTAGGTGGCAATATGAAAAAACAAATAAAACTGCCATTAACTTGAACCTCGTGGCACTTGAAAATATCACACAATCTGAATGGCCTCCTTCCCCCCCCCCCCCAAAAAAAAAGTACCATTTGCGTTCCGCTAAATATATTAGACTAAGGAATTTAATATATGCATGCTTTCTACTAAGGGGTTTTGCGTTTCCACAAATGTTTATTGCGTGCATACTGTTCGTAGCGTGGAAGCAGGGCTGCTCAAAAATGGGCAAGGGCCTTTTTTGTATTCTGCACAGTGCCACTTGGCGGTACAAGCTTACAAGCACCCTGCGTTCCGTGTGAGCACTCACCGCACCATCCATTGAAAGACACTTGACAATTTCGGAGCAGCCGATGAACCATGCGGGTGGAGGCGCGTAAAATGCCCACTGCCGCCACGCCACGCCACTAGGATCTGTTAGCTGGCCTTCACCGCAGTTTGACGCAAATTGTGTGACGTTCAAAAAAGCGAAACTGACACCAAGTAATCTAAAGTAATCTATCCATTCTGGTAGACGAGGCCGTTCGGTTTTTTCATTCTCGCCGCTCCGCACATCCGCGCATGTCAGAGGTGCGCGCTCGACAATATACACGATTGAGGAATGCTATTCTATTCATCCCCACGCTGTGCAGTTCAGAGTTGAAGATGGCTATTGTGACGTAATTTACAGAACCAAACGTCCCTAAAGAACCGGACGCAGCTCATCTCATTCGGAGCGAGTCACGAATTACCCAACAGACTCTGTAATCTTACATCTGGGACAGCACCGATCCGTCACAATTGGACTGATTTCCTAAATAAATGAAGTCGAAATAGTCAGATTCGAGTTGCAAGTCGTGGAAGCGATGCAGAACAGACTGAAGGTAGCCTCCGGCACGGCGCCAGCCTTCTTACCCTTGGGAGCCTTTCATGCCCGCACCAAAAATGGCGTCGACAATGACACTGATTTTCACTTATATCTCATACTGGAGGTTCACAACCTACCAGGGGGTATTTCTTTATCCATGTGCCTGGCATCAGGCCGTCCAAAGGCGCCGGCGCATAGATCAACATATATGTGGCGGAACGTACTCGTGTTTGTGCTTTATACGTTAGACCCTATAGAGTTCGGCCGGACCAGCTACTACAGTTAGATTTATACAAAAATTCAACTTACTGAAGGAGAAGAGTTCGAGACTTGAAGAAAATGTGAATATATATCCTTATTAATGTGAATATATTCGATTCATTATCGCATTCGAAAAACTGTATTTCAAGTTTTTGAAAAATCGAAAACTTCTTAATACATCACAGCTTCCCCGTAATGATTGACTGCGCGCGCTGCGCAGTAACTTCTGGGAAGAAACCTTCCGGCAATGTGTACAAAGCAAAGCACTTGATCGAACAAAAAAAAAAGTTATCCTCGCGAGTTTCATTACAATGTAGAGAAGCATCTTGCACTGCTCTTCAGTTAAAATTATTGTGATTCAAACGGTTTTCTGCAATTCAATAACTTGAGCAAATGGTTTATTCAGACAGTTTTAGTCCCTTAAAGTCCAAATATAAGAGAGTTTACTGTATGCAGCAACACCACAGCAGACCCACCTGGTTTCATGCAGCTGCATAGTCTACAGAAAACTGGTATATGAAATCCTCTACAGAATATATACAGATTCATCGGTAGGCTGAACATTTCTGTGCATTTCTTGTTTATTTTATTTGCCAATAACATATGAATTTTGAAATCAACGAGATAAACACGCTTTTTTCATCTTTTTACTTTTCTAACAGAGGAGATATTTGATATTTGAAGGGATTTTTTTAATAATTATATCTGTGTCGTATTCCTAAATATCGCATTCCTTCTATATTTCAACATTCCTTCTTGTACATCAACTGAAACTCTTCAACTCTTCATATCGACGTTTGCCGACAGCTCAAATGAGGGTAAAACCTTATTTGAGAAGTAACACAGCTGAAAGCTGGATAAGTACTCATAGTTTTTTGCGTCACAAGCAAACACTATTGCGTCGTGACAGGCTTCCGCCCGCATAAAATAGCAAAGAATTATTGTTTTTACCCAAGATGCACATAACAAATGTGGCAAATATACCCTGTGTGAACTTCAGGGGATGTCTTTGGTAGGGTGTCTGATGACTGGCGCCAACCAGCGGGCCTCCTCCCTTTTCTGGTCATCGTGGCCGGCAGCTGAAAATCGGTTGGACTCCACCCTTGTGGTTTCGATGAGTCATCTGCAACCACAGGTACATAGAAAGCGCACACATGCGACATCAGTCTTTCCATGGCTGTACAGGACCAAGAGCGTTGCTTTACAGCTTTCCTTCATTGGCGCAACAAAAAAAGAGCAGTGAGCAGGAAAGAACGGTGCAACACGAAATGAATTTCAGTCTTTTGTGCCGAGTGTCATGAACAACGGCTTCTGCTGTCTAATCATGTGACATGGTTCTTGTCCGCCACTGGAATCCCCATTGGATGGTTCGAGTTGTCCTGGTCTCTCAAGCAAGCAGATGTCAGTGCATCTCTCATAACAGAGCTGTGGTGATCACGTTCTACTTTTGAAAGCATTTTTAATGTCTTCTGGGTTTTCCACAGCTCATAAAGGTCGGCTACTCGTGCCCAGGGTGGAAAAGCAGCTGCTGCAGCTGCACGGCCATCACTTTGAGCAACAATAGCCGGACAGTTTGGTGGGCGAGGCATCAAGCCTCTAGGAAGCTGTCAAATATCTCTGCAGTGGGAAGAATCCTGTTTCACTAACCACATGCTACATTTCAAATTCCAGTTGAAAGTGCTTTTTGAAATGACGCCGAAGTTGCCACCATGTTCTGGGAACAAAGCTGCTGAAGCCTATGTGCTTGTAGTCTTCATAAGCATTTGCATCAACCAGGACGCCTCTTTCCGTGCATGCTGCCAAAGATTGTAATAACCGCTCCACACCCGAATATTCAACAACTGGGCATTCCCATTTTTATTTCATCATTAAAGAATGCCTCTGCTTAATACCCACAACCTCTTGAAATTCTCCCTAACCGGACCCTTCGGTTATGCAGTCATTCCATGGATGGAAACAGGAATATAGACACCTCGCAATCATACATCAAAGTCCACTCACTGCTATGTGCTGGAGAGTCAGGCAAAGTGTCCGCGACAATATGCTGGATGTCACAAGTGAGCATGTCTACACAATACCTTTCAGCATGGGACAACAGAGATGGTTTTATTGCATCAAAGCGTGGCTTTAGAATTATCTAGTGTTAGGTCATATGTGGAGGTTATCTGGTCCCGTATAGCCCCTGAAAGACTTTTGTCCTCTGGAAAAAGGCACTCGGTTGTCTTAATAATTTTCATTGCTAACACTTCAATTGCGTAAAGAAGCACACATTCGGTTGAAATTTCAGAAAAGAGTCAAGCCGATCTAGAACGAGCCTTGCCCACACATATGGTCAGCCCTGTCTTATATATCGTCTACATGATTTAGCCAAAAACATTGAAAATTTGTGGGCTACGGTCATCACATTGGATGGAGTATATGAGAAGACATTTTGTAGTACGTAAAGACGTGATTGCACTAAAAGCGTGATCAAACAAAATTGCAATCTTTGTCGAAGGTACATTTCAACCCGACTTATTTTAGCAAAACGTCGAAAGGATACGCCCTGAATGACAAAACCAGATGTTAGCGGCGACAGAAGAGGGTAGTAAGCGCTTCGGAAGCGAGTCGCGTGGCTTTTTTGCCCCGGCGGAGAAGCCGGCGCGGGGCAACCGGCGAGCGTCATGGGCCAGCAGGCTGTGCACGGACGACTGAAAGAAGGTTGCCGACACGAAGATGGAAGCAGTGCCTGCAGGAACAGCCTGGGCGTATTCCTGTGAGTTGCGGTCCCGCGAGGAGCAATCTTTCTTGTGGCGCCGTTAGCGCTTTGGGGGGCCCCATTGCTCGTTTTATTCGCTCTGCAGTGTGTTTTGTTTCGCCGCGGTAAGGCCCTACATTCTTCCCGCTTTCCGTTGGTGTTCTTTTGTTGCGCGCATGAACAGCCTGTTCTCAGTGCAGTAGCACCTTATGTTTCTTTGTTTCGCTTTTTTTTGTTTATCCGGAATAAACCGGTGTTTTTTAAGAGGCTATTTGTCACTCGTCGGGCGAGACCATGGCTCGCGGACCCGTTTTTTGAAGGCGAGGCCTTCAACCCTAAGGGGTGCTTTTCAGTAGACATCAAAATTCACGACTATCTTTGCTTTTTTATATTCTAAATATATAACGGGAATTATAAGTGAAACTTACAGAAAGAAACCTGCCCATGTGTCTGCCCTCGTGGACAAAATTATGAAAAAGAGATTACATCTGGCGTCGGAAGCGAGGCGCGTGGCTTTTTTGCCCCGGCGGAGAGGCCGGCGCGGGGCAACCGGCGAGCATCATGGGCCAGCATGACGCCGAACCCCCGTGCGGATGACCGTATCGCCTCGGGGCGCAAAGAATTCTTTTCCAAGATGGATGTTTCTGAATGAAGTTTTGTTCTTTTTTTTCCCGATGAATATATTTCTGGAGCAGTTTGCTAAATCCCATGGTCACTGCGCTTCATATGTCGTTTTGGTGATTGCTATAGGACCACATTTTCATATATGGACACAGCTGATTTTTTGCGTGTATCGCTCTTATTTTATCGGAATTGTCGCAATTCTTTCGTTTTGTCTATTTTGTGTAATATGTGCTGTCAGTCATGATTCTGTCATTGAAGTGTTGCAGGGCTTGGTATTCTGTATATAGCACCGGATATCTATATTCCATTTTTTGCATGCCTTTGGCCCCAAAATTCCCTCAAGGGTTCTGTAGGAACCTGCATAAATAAATAAATAAAAACGTGACGAGAAGTGATGCTAGGGGATCAAATTCTTATTTAGAAAGACTCACCTAATATTACGAGCAAAGTTAAATTCATTACACATTAAGAAACATTGCAATAAATGTGGTCGCTCTACTTGGGCTGTCTTTCCTCTCTCACTGCTGAGGTTATAAGGCTGGGTTGTAGCAAACAACTTGTGGGAGCAATCTTAGATTACGTTAGCAGTTTTGCCGCTAAAGCAACATTTATATCCTAATTAGGCTTCGTAATTAAAGCACATATCAGTAACCTTTGTAAAACACCCTGTGTCATGCATACAATCACCCACTAAACGAATTCATCGCAGATGACGCCGAACCCCCGTGCGGATGACCGTATCGCCTCGGGGCGCAAAGAATTCTTTTCCAAGATGGACTTATCTAAGGGATATTGGGAGGTACAGTTGCCACCCGATTCAAAGGCAATGAATGCTTTCACGGTTGGCTGGGGGCGCCTTCAAGTGCGATATATATGCTTCGATATTAAGACGGCGCCAACCATTTTTGCGAAGCTGACGCGGAGCATCTTGGTAGATATTGCTGAGGTGGCGTACTACTTCGATGATGTACTCATTCCAAGTGCGACATTGGAAGAGCATCGCCAAACATTGTGCGAGGTCTTTGCCTCAATTGAGGCGGCTGGTCTCATCATCAAACTGCTCAAATGCGAGATCAGAATGAAAACCATCGCGTTCCTGGGCCCCTCAATTGCGTCCGGATAGTTGCCGCCCCTCAACAAGACTCTACAGAAAGTACAAGAAGCTTCACGTCCGACAACAAAGAAGCACTTCCGATCCTTTTTGGAATTTATTTATTTATTTATTTATTTGATACTGCCAACTGCCTCTTGGCAGTCCAAGCAGGAGTGAGTAAGTACAGTCGGCACTACAAATCAAGGTAAACAAGAATGTGAGGAATTACGTGTTACTACCGAGATTTCATTTCGAACTATGCTGACCTGACCTGTCCTCTCTCAGATCTAACAGGGAAGGGTCAAGCTTAATTCGTTAGCTGACGTCCCGAGCAAGAACGGGCTTTCAAGAACTTGTGGAAAAAGCTGGCTGAGGCACCGGCTGTGAAACTTTCAGATTTTGACAGAGAATTCGTCCTGCGCACGGATGCTTCTGATAGAGGTGTTTTAGCTGTTCTGGTCCAATTGCCTGACGAAATCTTGCACCAAGTTGCCTATGCGAGCCGCAAGTTGCTGCCTCGAGTGGTAAAGAATTCAACAATTGAGAAAGAAGCTTTAGCACAAGTTTGGTGAATCGAGAAATTTTGTCTTCCTTTGCGCTAGAGGGTTTTTCGTTCAGGCGGACTAGTAGCCTTTGAAGTACATAAAAGAAACAAAATCTGCGAACAGCCCCGTTTTTTGCTGGTGTTTTAAACTTCAGGAATAAAACTTCCGTGTCGAGTATATCAAAGGCAGCGAGAATGGGGTCCAGTAAGACGTGATGTTGGGCTAGTCGGTTCATGGTTATAACAAAACAGAACTGCGCGAAGGAAACGGGGCAAGAAGGCACTAATACACACACTAAAAGAGCAGACTTCCAACTGACGTTATTTAGCGAAAGCAGAATGCTTATAAATGTTATCACAAAAAAAAGGCGATAAGTGCGTTAGCGCGCCTTCTTTATCTCTTTCAAGGCAAGAGATGGTCACATCCGAGCTTTCCATGGGTCGTAACCACACGTGGTCTTGCTGACACTGTCATTGCCGTGCGCACGTTGCTTTTTCTTGTCTCTTCGTTTTTTTTTTATGATAACCTTTATAAGCATTCTGCTTTCGCTAAATAAAGTCAGTTGGAAGTCTGCGCTTTGTGTGTGTGTATTCGTGCCTTCTTGTCCCGTTTCCTTGGCGCAGTTCTGTTTTGTTATGAGCATGTGGGAGCAGGTTATATGAGCCGGCATGAATAGTTGTTCAGCTTACAAATACTGCCTAGCTGCATTGTGTTGATTGGTGTAATGAAATCGTACAATATGTGCCTGTATATATGCTTACTTGAGTGTTGTCAATTATCAGTGACTTGTGATATCTACTAAGGACATGACTGATGAACTAAAGTGCTGCGGTACTTTGCGGGTTCCGATCAGTGCGTTTATTGGACGCGTCATTGACCGTAGTGAGTGGCGAACAATCTTCAGTGCATCGGTCGGACCCAGTCTACTGCACTCCTGTGCGAGGCACAATAACGTCGCTCTCGGCGCTTGTGGATGTCTAGAATATTCAGAGGCAATATTCTTTATAGTGGGGTAGTGTCACAAGCTGCCTCACCTATAGAGTGGAAGATACGGGATCTCCTGCCTAACATATAGAGCGGCACTTACGGGATATCCCGCCCTTCCGAGCATCTCAATTATCTACCAACGGGATTGACTAATATACCCAGGTGCACAATTCATGAAAATAATGAGAGATTTTGTCATGACCAATTTCGTGGGGACACTTAACTTTCTTTAAAAATGTATGAGGCACATAAACGGCAGTGCCTCCTATAGGTATGGGTTCTCTTACGAATTCGAGTTCACGTGCATGCATGTCACAAGCTGCCTCACGCAACAGCGGAACATACGGCATCTCCCGCCTCGCATATTGAGCGAAGCGTGCTCCTGCGAGCAGGCTTCGACATGCTCGCAGGACCTGCTCGCAGCGACCGTGCGAGCAAATGCGCGTTCTTGACTCGGCCACAGCGCGGCCAGCTGAGAGTATAAAAACGCATACCGCAGCACGCCCGCGCAGTGCGCTCTGGGGAAGATTCAGTCTTCCAGGCGTCTCTCACGGCCGCTCTGGGAAAACGTCTTGTTTTTCACAGAGCGCGCGATCAACTCATCATTCCCCCCATTTGTACGGCCGCCGCTACCAATCAACTCAGAAAACTTCGACGCCTTTTCTAACAAGAAACCCGTGAAAACTTCATTTTGCTACAGACTGTTGGTTAATTGAATATTGTTTTAATTGAATTGAAACCTTGATCTGATTAATATAATACGCTGTGTCTTTTCTCTGTAACCCTTGCCCCTGTTTATTATATCTAGAACATTTGCTTTATTATCTTTATAGTCTTCTTTTATCACAGTCGTTTATTCATTATCGGGCTTTCCTCTTGTCATTTGTCATTTTAATGCAATACTTAATTACCCCTCACTGGTGAATAAGATATCAAGTTTTCTTGTTATCGGAAGCAATACGTCACTTTCAGCGTGTGTTCGCCTGAAACTGCTGAAGTATAATCCGGCGTGCCACAAGGATATGTGCTGGAGCCACTGCTATTCTTATTACACATAAATAATTTGGCAGAAAATATTTTTTTCTAAAATACGCTTGTATACAAATGATTGTGTAGTGTACGGATCAATTAACTCACCTGAAGACCTCGAGCAACTGAATGCTTCATTTTCCTAATTCTGCTCATGGTGCGAAACATGGCAAATACAAATACATTTTCGTAAATCTGTCTGCATGTCATTCAGTAACAGAGCAGCCCTATTATCGTACTGTTATTCATTCTATGGCAAATTTTTGAAACGAGTGTATGAATACAAATATTTAGCCGTTCTTTTTACATATAATTTGTCGTGGTCAAAACACATTTACACAATATGCAACTATGCATTGCGGATGCTGGGGTACCGGAAACGGTGTCTTTCTGTTGCCCCTCAAGAAACTGGGTATGGGTATGGACCTCAAGTATGGGTCAATAATTCGGAATCCTCATAAACAAACCGACATCAATAAGCTTGAGTCGATTCAAAGGAAATCTGTATGGTTTATATGCCGAAGGTATAATAGGAACTTCTCTCCATCATCTGCTATTCCTGACCTGAATCTTTCTCGGGTGAATACTCGTCGCCACAATGAGTGTTTAAAGTATTTTTACAACATCATTAATTCATCCGTTTGCACTACTGAATGAATACCTACGTTTTTGAAATCCTTCTTCTACAAGGAACTACCATTCATTGAATGTGTCGTCTATTTATGCACGCACAGACGCTTTCAGATTTAGCTTCTTCCCTCGTGTCATTGAGAGCTGGAATTTTCTGCCCGGTGATGTCCGCACGTTTCCATTCGAACACTTTCTGAGCATTGTTGAAAATTCCTGATAATGTTGTTTATTGTTATCCTGCATGACTTTGGCTGTTTGGCTATTGATCATTTGATTGCTGCTAACTCCTGACACCACCGCTAACTAATTGTACTGTTTGTTTGCTGCTGACAGTTGATTATGCTGTACTTTTTCCCACTACTGCAACAGCTCCTGATGGGGCTGCAGTATATCTAAATAAATAAATAACTAAATAACTTTACCGAGTCGTCCTTTATGAACATCGTGGCGTGGCATATTATTTTATTTTTTATTTTTATGCAGTGTAATTTGCACCACTATCTATAAATACTCAATTGTTTGTAAAAGGAAGTGCCTCTTGAACTTATTCCACAATCACACACCGACACACGTACTTCACGAGTTGGCCGGCCTAACATTTAACTGTGTCCTCACACTGTTGTAACTTGGGACCGAAGTCCCGCCGATGCGGACGCGAGGGCGAGTTAAAAGAGTAAAAAATAAACTAAAACACCTGACGCCAAGCGAACGCCGAATTCGTGGAACAGTGGTCAGCTTGACAGAGGGAACTGTCGCAAATCCCCGCAGCCGGTTGCTTTGAGGACAGCGCGCGCTTCCCTCTCCAGCTAGGGAAAGAAGAAAGGCGCGCTGGGATGGTGAAACACTGGTGATGTGACGGTGATTGAATCAGTGTAGAGTTTTCCCATGTACCGCTGTTGAACGCTTCTCTGATCTCTATGGGAAATAAATGTTGTGTTGTTGAAAAAAGAATGTGTGTGGTGAAGTGGTAGCATCAAGATCGAACCACGGCGTCATTGATTGTCACTACACAATTTTCTGGGGCCAAAATCCGGAACCGGGAGCGCGAAAGGAACACGCACATCAACGGACCACCATGATCGCATCAAACGACATGGAGACCTCGAAGAGGAAAAGGAAAGCTCTGCGAATGCAAGCAACGCGCCTGGTGGTTGAGACGGACGCTTTGATGAAATCGGACGCACCAATTACCGAGGAGCTAAGCTAATGCTAATTATCGAGCGTCTACAGCCAACGCTGAGTTCGCCACCGTCACAGAATACGGCGACAAGATTGTCACATCGCTAGCCAGGCTAAAGCCGGCAGCCAAGCGGAGCTCCTAAAGAATAAGCATAGGCAGCAGTAGTTTCAGTGAAAATCGGAACACAACTGAAACGAACGCCAAGATAAGGCTCCGAAAATTGGATCTGGTCAAGTTTAACTGCGAAAGAAGAAATTGGCAGCAATTTTGGGAGCTCTTCGAAACAACGATTCGTAATAATTCGGACTTTTTTTTAAGTCCACACTCACAGGAGACGGAGCATCTGTTATCGAGGGGCTGCAAGCGACATCGAAAGGCTACAGCCACGCATTGGAGATACTGAAGCAACGGTATGGAAACGAAACCATTCTCATCCAGGCCCACATGCAGGGCCTCATGGCTGCCGCTCAGATGTCATTGGCAGGCGATGCCCGACTCTACGACGCTGGTATGATAATTTGCAGGCTCACATCTGAGGTCTTAAGGCGTTGGGTGTGAGCAAAGAATCATACTGCGCAATGCTGTATCCTATTGTTCTCTGGGCACTTCCGAATGATTTAAGCCTGCTGTACAACAGGATGATGTCTTGGAGCGACGCAGGTATCGGCAGCGGCAACACTGATAGCACCGACACCAGCTCTGAGACGACAACAGTGTCAGTGCATAAAAAAGCGCTGCGAGCACTTCCTAAATTGCTCCGGATCGAAGTCGAGAGCCGTGATCGGCCGAGCGGGGATCAGCCTGACGACGCCATTGGTAAGCCCAAGTCTCGCTACCTAACGCATGAGAGAATGAAGAGCCCGCCAGAATCGGTTAAGCCTCGACTGCCGTCAGCGGCGGCCTTATATAGCGCTGTGAAGAATTCGGAATATTTTATCTGCAAGGAAAAACAGCATGCAACTGAAAACTGCTCTGCTGAGACCGACCGAGCAGAGAAGAAACTGTTATTAAGCGAAGACGGCCGATTTTTTCGGTGCGCGAGGCCGAGACACTGCCAGAATGTGCAAAAGCAAGATATCCTGCAGCAGGTGTCGCTGCAGGCATGTTACCACAATTTGCGACCCGAGCTTCATTCCTTTTCGACGAGACGTCCGATCATGTGAAACGCCACGTGAGATCCAGAATGCTGCTCCGGTAAACCTATAAGCGAAGCAGAGTGGCTTGAAACCGACAGCGCGGCTTAAAATTGTAACTGCATGGGCTGAGCATCGAAAGAAACGAAAACAGTCGCGCATCATCTTCGACACCGGTAGCCAGCATTCCTTTATTACTGAGCAGCTATCGAAGGAGCTCAGCTGCAGGCTGATCGGTACTGAGATAATGAACGTAGGTGTGTTCGAAGGCGTCCGGCAAGAACGCGCCTTTCGAAGAGTTCAGCTAACTTTGCGAAGCCGACAAAATGACAGAATATACGAGATCGACGCTCTCGAAACATTGACCATCTGTGAGCAGGAACTTCCTTGCCCAGACGAGAATATCCTGAAAACATGGAAGAATTATGCTTTAGTCTGGGCAACGACCCAAACTACACGAAAAACAGCAAAATTGATATTCTGATCGGATCTGACCATTACTAGGGAGCAGTGACAGGACGAACTCGTCGGCTGAACGGCGGCTTGATCGCTTCGAAACCATGTTTGGATGGGCGCTTCAGGGCAGGAATTGCTCACTTTTCCCGGACGTGTGTTGCACACAGACGATCGCTCTGAGAGTGACAAAGGACGAAAAAGGCCCTACGGGGATTCTGAGGCACTTCAGGGACTTCAAGAGATTGGGAATTGTTCACGCACCACCGAGAACCCCTACGAGAACGAAGAGGAACGAAGGTTTGAGAGATGGATGAAAACATGCAATGGGAAGCGTGAAATTGCCCCCTCACGGAAGTCAAGCGCGCAACTAGCAAATAACGAAGATGTCACGCGATGGTTAGATAACCTTCCACCGAAAAACGGAGTAGCTGAAATAGTGGTGCGTGCATGTGTGATGTGTCAGCGCTTCACTGCTTCACCGTTAGATTCTCCTTCAGGAACGCTACCAGACGACCGGACAACACGAGCGACCCCTTCCAGGTAGTTGGCATAGACTTTGCAGGACCATTACATGCGAAGAACAATAAGGGCATGTGCTGTTTACATACATACAAAGTGTGTTGTTTGCATACATGTGCGTTCGTGCGAAGTAAGGATGTCAGGGGCTCCTTGTGCGGATGGCCGGTGCAGCTTTCGTACCCTCTGGCGATAGGCGAACAGTAGAATGCGCAACCGCGCATTCCGGGGGGGGGGGGGGCAGTGTTGTAACATGGGTCCGAAGTCCCGATCCCCTTTCCAGCTAGGGAAAGAGGAAAGGCACGCTGGGGCAGTGAAACGAGGATGATGTGACGGTGACTGAGTCAGTGTAGCGTTTGACCATGTATCGCTGTGGAACGGTTCTTCGAGTTCTCCGTGGGAAATAAACGTTTTGTTGGAAAACGAACGTGTGTGGTGAGGTGGTTGCATCAAGATCGAACCATGACGTCTCTGCAAAAACCTCATCGACGGGCAACCGTTAAGGGGGTCCCGCGCCTCTATTGGGCGTAAAGGCGGGGGTTTGTGACACATTTATTCCGCTGTTGCGACAAGGAGCTGCTTGGGATACCCGGGACTCGCTAGGCGTTGGGTGTAATAATGGCAACTGTTTTTTATTTAATAGAAGCATGGTTTTTTTAAGTGCAATGATATAAACACCTGACAACGATTTTTTTCACTAGTTTAGAAGGAGATGATGCAAATTGAAGCAATGGTTTACTGTTTCTTGGTTTACACATGCACATCCAGTATATATGACTAGGCAAAAACTACCTGCTTGAGGTCCGGAAACCTGATCGCGTTATCTTCAGGAAATTCACATGTTAACTTCAGTGGATAAAGGCACTCTTCAAAAATAGCTTGAGTGTCGAACATAATTTCTTCAAATTTATAAATGTTATTGTTAATCAGGACTAGAAAATTATCTACGAAACAGAAGCACTGAATACCCTTTGATTCTTCCAAATGACTTCTCAGCTTCCTGTTTAGTGCTAAAAGATCGCTTAGTACAGGTGCAATATGAGAGGCTATGCATGCCCCTTGTTTAGCTGGTAGATTTCATGATTCCATGTTGAAAGGCGGATTTTGGATACGTTAGTAACAGTTCTAAAACGCCTGCCACAGACAGTCCTGTTTCGTTCCGGAACGCCAATACAACTGGCCGGTCGATACAATCTTCTGTGGACGAAAAGGACTCGTCATGCGGTAGCGAGTGGTACAGATCTTTCACGTCAAACCAGCAGGCAGTTAGACCTTTTTTCTTATGCACTTCAAAACACTATCACATGATCTAATTTTTTTCTCCTAGAACTGGTCGTCCAAGGCTAAGAAATATAAGGTCAATAAATAACATCAAACAGAGCTTTGTCACGTGCCTTTCTCGGATATAATTACTCGAAACTGGCAGTCAGGTTTATGTGTCTTAGCGCTAAAGAATGACTGTAAACTAAGACTTTTACTATGACCCAGTGAATTTTTTATTGCTTCAAGGTTAAGGTTTTTACAGCTGAAAACTAGTGAAAAGAGCCGTTGTCAAGTTTTGATATATTAATTCACTTAAAAAATCAGTAATTCAGTCCATGAAAGACAGCTTCGGTTATCAAACTCAACGCTTAGAGGTATCCCCAGCAGCTGCCTATCGCAATAGCGGAATTAAGTGTTTCCTGTTTAAAGTTGAGCATAATGAAAGTGGAGAGGCGCCGCCAGCAACCATTCAGAAAAAAAAAATATGGCCGATTTGAATAGTTAATCAAATACGAAGTAGGTGCGTAGCACCGCGTATCCCCGCTATACCTTTCATGCATACACTTCAGTGATTTACACTCTCTCCAAAATCTTCCCTCAGCTCACGCAAGAGGTGCCAGAAATCACAAAGACAAACGGCGCCGGCGGTTGCGCTTAGAAAACACACAACACACAAACCTAAGGCCCAAACATTCCGATCGCTGCCCTTGGTCGGTTGCACCTGGGCGGCGGTTTCAAAGAGACGTATGTGCAGGCATATTCCCGAGAAGGCACCGAAAGCAGCTTCCTCTGCCGCGCATTCTCCACAGCCCGTGTATCGCCGCGTTTCGGAGATTTATGGCTTGCCCGCCCTTTTCCCTCAAACCGAGAGACAGAGCAGTTAGCGCCGAACCGGAACACGTGCGCGACTGAGACACTTCTGCGAAAGGGAGGCCGGCTTGTAAACACGCGCACACACTCTGTCCTGCAGCAACCGGCGCTCTTCCCATAATTCAGTCGGTTTGGCGCCAACTGTCCAAACCCCAGGCAAGTCGAGCCCAACACCTCCCCATCAAACTGCGCTGCACAGTCTTCAAGCTTGCCGCGCACAACAAGATACTAGAACTCGACGCTTTTCCACCACTTGACTTGTGGACAAGTGCCCCTCGGTCCTCCGCCGGCACAGCGACCCACAGCGAGCGGCTTCGGACAGACCCCGGGGGCGTCTGTGATTGCGGCTAGTAGTGCTATGCACTAAAATAAATAGTAACAGTGGTTTCATACATTTACTGCCTCTCACACAAATTGAAAAAAAATAGAAAGAAAATAGGAATATCAGAGTTGTCCTTTTGGCACCTTACAAGCTGTGGTAGATATGGAAGAACTTAACGCTGCGTTAGTTGCGCAACGTTGAGGAATAAGAAGGTAAATCAGTTTGTGCTCTGTCAGGAAGGCGTTTTGTATTGAATTTCACTTTCGTGTGAAGAACGATATATTGTGCAAACTGGACAATGTCTCAATGAGAGCCTCGAAGAGCCTCACAACAACGTATAAAGCAGTGAAAGGGCACATGGGCATTCACTGCACGGATATTAATGATTTCAAGCTACACTTCACCCACACGAGAGGGATGAACACCGTAATCAGCTACCCGAGGAACTCTAGAAACCGCTAAAATCACGAGTTTAAATGACGCTTGTATTATACCCCTTCAAGTAGTAAAGTGAAGTAAATAGTTTTTGGTCACAAGGCAATGATGCCGCTTATGTCAACCTCAGCTGCAAATAGTACATGTATCTATTTACGTGAACGCCATCATGTTTTCTTCTATTTGGTTGTGGCCGGGTGTGATCGCAGTAGTAACCGATCACCATTATCTATGCTGGTTACCCAATCTCATTGTCCCGCCTGGTCACCTGGCCCACTGGGCAATTCGCTTTCAAGAGTACTACACAATCTCATACATGAGTTGCCGACGGTACGCAGATGCGGATTGCCTCTCCCGGTTACCGCTTGCCACGACAGAATGTGATGCGGACAACTTCGGTCATTACCTCGCTGCTTTAGCCGAACGATATGCTGATACTCGCGCCTTCCGTACAGGGCAACAAAACGACCAGCATCTAGAGCCATCCTTGAAAGCTGCTCACAACCCAACCTCGAGGAAGTGGCAGATGTCAGCACAGGCGCCGTGCAATGCCCGCGCCTCGCCCTGGAGGCTCCTCCATCCTCCATCCATACAAGACAGCTTATTCAGACGCCGGCCTTCGGTTCCTCCTGGTAGTGCCTGAAAACCTCCGTCATTCTAAATTGCGCGTCATGCACAACGATCCAGCTTTGGGACAACTTCGGTCCGCGAGAACTTTGTACCGTACTCAGGTGCGATTCTACTAGCCGCGCATGTGCCACATAATTGATCATTATGTGGCCAGCTGTCCTGCGTGCCAGAGGCACACACATCCTACAGGTGTAGCACCCGAGAAGCCTCACGCTGTGCCGCCACCACAGCTTCTTTTGATAAATCCGAAATCGACCTTTTGGGCTTTTTCCCAAAGTCAGAAAAAAGGCAATCGTTGGATTGTTGTATGTGAGGACTATCTTAAACGTTACTGTGAGGCGACCGCTCTTGCCGCTGCTACAGCGTACCAAGTATCTCTTCTTATGCTGCATTCAGTCATCTTGGGACATGGTCCCCCGAGAATTGTGATATGTGACAGGCCAGCAGTTTACTGCTGATGTAATTGAACAACTTCTTCGTTTATATTCATCTGATTTCAGCTATTCGATACCTTACCACCTTCAGAGAAATGGTTAGCAACGCGCACCAACAGAACTCTGAAGAACATATTTGTCATCGTTATTGTTTTTGTGATTGAGCGTTTTGACAGCACCAGGCCGGAACCATAATTGAGGCAACACTAATAGCAATGGGTTAGGTGGTCATTGCACATGAACCACAATTGATCGTTACGAAGACGCACAATACAAGGAACGAGAGTCTGTCGCAGTCTGCACATGAGGTGATAGGCTGCCATTAAATAAAAAAAGAGGTCATATGCTGTGGCGATAGCTTGAGAATATGCACGCGCTTAGCGTAAGAAATTCTTTTGTCGAATCCATTCCGCACCGATGTCTTTTTAGTGCCAATTAGCACTATAGCCAGCGAGTTTGCGAAATGTTCTCGATTGTGATTGTCTCGCTTAGGTATTTGCTTATCCTGAGCGGTGATATGGAGGCGAATCCGGGCACTACTGAAGTTAATTGCGGATGACATTCAGGAAAGTAAGGAAGGAAAAGTTCTAGCTAATCGAAAACTAAACGCAATAGAAAAGAAGCTTGAAAAAATAAGCGGGCTTGAAAAACAAGTGACAGGACGCACCAAGAGAGTCGCTGAGTTAGAGCGTAACCTTGCTATCATAACGAATATGGTCGACGATCTTGAGAACAGAAGCCTACGCTCTAATCTAATCATTTACGGTGTTGAGGAAGAGCAGAGCGAATCCACCGCCAGCTTGCACGATACCGTCACGATAACTATATTTGAGGACATTCGTGATGTTTCAACTGCAGATTCCAAACGTATTTTGGAAGACCCAGGAAAGACAATGACACCAAACCTAGGCCGATAATCTTGAAACTTATTAACTGCAGATACAAAATTACCATTCTTAAGCAATGCACCAAGCTAAAGGGCCCTGGCTACTCAATCGGTGAAGATTTCTCACTTACTGTTAGGAATATTAGGAAAAAATTATGGGATCGAACTAAAGAACACCGCGAGCGAAGAAAGTCTCCCTAGTATATGACAAAGTAAAAATTAAAGATAAGCTATTCGCGTGGGACACTGACCTCAATGACATTGTTGAAATTAAGGCAAAAACCGAAAACAAGCCTGGAAAACAAATAACCAGGAGCCAATGCTCTTGACTGTTCTCAATGTGAACACGCGAAGTATTATTAATAAAGCGCATGAACTCGAAGCAATCCTACTGGCTTTCAAACCCGACATCGTTGTAGTTACCGAGACATGGTTGTACAGCAATATTTTGGACCCAGAAATCGCACCGCCGGGCTACACAGGATTGAGAAAAGACAGAGAATCAAGGGGTGGGGGCGTTGCCTTGCTTATTAAAAGTTTAAAAGTTTAAAGTTTAAATACAATACTCATTCATGCCAGACATGCCGGAAGTAGAGGCGGTCTGGTGCAATATCTATTTGGTAGATGGTGTTGCACATGTTGGCGTTGTGTATCGGCCGACAAAAGCAGAAAAAACCTACTTAGACCCTTTGTTTGATTACATGCTAAACCGAATGTCCAGTGGCAAGATACTTATGGCAGGGGACTAACTTTTCCGAATTTGACTGGAGCTCTTTGCGTGCGGGAATGGTGGCAGGCTGCATAATAGCTGACTTCCTATTCACGTTTAATCTAACTCAGCTACAGTTGAATCCCGCTGTAACGAAATTCACGGTGCACGAAAAAAAATTCGTTCTCGCGGAACTTCGTTATCGCAAAAATTTGACGTGAAACGCAGAAAGAATTGCCCAAGCAGCAGCAAAGGCGTTTAATGCCAAAAATCTGTAAGCTTGGTTTGCTTACGCTTCACGGCGAGCAACGCCGTCACGCGATTTTCGCACTCGGTCAGCAAACCCATTGCAACATCGTCGTCTCGGACAGCAACGAAATTCCTGATGACATCAAAAGCGTCCATCACCTGTACGGCGGTTGCCGCAGCCGGCGCTTCCTGTACGTCGTCGTCTTCTTCATCGGAAGAGTCCTTATCATTCCGGGCAGCTTTTATGATCTGCTCATCACTCACATCTTCGTGAACAACAACACAAGCGTCAGCGCCGATGTATTCGTCGAGCTCGAGATTAGGCGGCACGGTTCCTATTTCTCCCAGCGTTTTCCAGGCGGCCGCGATCCCCGGAGCCGGTGACGCCTCTTCGTCGTCGTCTGTAACGCCTGGTGTTAGGCCAGCAGAGTGTACGGGTCGACCTTCGGCAAATCCGGCGTGCCTGAAACAGTTCACAATTACTGAGCGCCCCAGTGTGCTCCAGGCAGCAGACATAATCTGCAGTGCCACGTACAAGTCTACCTTCGTGTCTCGGCCGGTTTCAGTGTTAAAAAGCAGCCGCTGAATTAACCTCCCGCGGTAAGCGCGCTTCAGGCTAAGAATCACGCCCTGATCGAGAGGCTGTAAGACAGACGTGCAATTGGGAGGGAAAAACCTCAGCTCCGTGTTAGTGAGCTTGACTTCGTCGGAGTGATGCGCTGAACAATTGTCCAAAAGCAAGCAAACTTTACGGCCCTGCCGCTTCATGTCGCGGTCGATGCCATCATCCACTCGGTGAAAATAGCGCGGGTCATCCATGACTTGTTGTTCGCCTTGTACTGCACAGGTAGGCTACGAGTTCCCTTAAAACAGCGCGGCTTGGCACTTTTGCCTATGACTAACGGCGGACGCTTGTCCGAGCCATCCATGTTTGTGCAAAGCAGCACTGTGATGCGTTTTTTGCAGTGTTTGCCGCCGTGACAGCGCTGCCCCTTGAAGTCGAGCGTCCTAGCCGGCAACATCTCGTAGAATAGCCCGGTCTCGTCGGCGTTGTAAATGTCTGCAGGCGCGAAGTTGCTTAAAATTCCGGCCATGTTACTCGCCTTCCAAGCAGCTGCTTCGTCCACATCTGCTGACATTGACTCGCCGCACAACACTTTTCCAACGATGTTATGGCGGGCCTTGAAACGGTTTAGCCAGCCAATGCTGGCTTTAAAATCATCAATGCCAAGTAGGCATGCATAGTTCAAGGCTTTCTGCTGGACGATGCTTCCGGACAGGGGGACGTTGCTGGCTCGTGCTTCCACAAACCACGCATGCACTGCTTTGTCCAACTCTTCATGGAGGGGCCGCGTCACCTTTTTGTGCTTCGAGGATGTGCCTGAAGCAAGTGCCATTCTCACGCTGTCCTTATTACCTAGAATCGTTGACAGCGAACTTGCAGGAATTCCGAAGTCTTCAGCAATTGCCGCTTTCTTCCTTCCGCTTTCTGCTTGGGCGATTATTTGAGCTTTTTGCTCAAGGGAAAGAGTTTTGCGTTTTTTCACTTGCGTTGCCATCGTGTCCTGCGGATGAAAACTCGTCGTTGTCGAAGAGAAAGGCAGCGAGTGAACAACGCGACCACGACACAAAGCCAAAATGGCAGAACTGCAATCACGTGATTTCATGCTTAATGTGGCTTTGGATTTGACTTGGACTTCTCGCCAATAAAACTAGTTTCGGTTTCGATTTTGAACGCGAAAATTTCGTTGAAGCGGAAACGCTCTGCAAAAATGGTTCGTTGTGCAGAGAAATTTAGGCCATTAATTCTTATAGGATACTCGCGGGGAATAAAAAATTATTCGTTGTCGCGGAAATTTCGTTGTGGCGGTATTCGTTGTGGCGGGATTCAACTGTAGTTGCCACACCCACTCGTATTCCGGGGGTATCCAGTACAATTCTGGACCAAATATTCGTGACCGACCCCTTTCGGCGAGGTACTATATACCGACATCCGTACACAAGAAGGCCTTTCTGACCATGAAATGGTGATCTGCACTTTACACGTGAAAAAACCTCCTTCGTTCTCAGCGTTCATTGAAAAGAGTAGATGCCTTCAACAGAGAAAACGACGCAGCCATAATTACATACCTTGCACATGAATACCCAAACGCTTATGATCTTTGCACAAATGAACAAAATAGCATTAATGAAGTATGGATGTAATTTAAGGCCCACGCTGTAGATTTCATTGACTGTTTTGTACCGTCAATAGTAAAAACAACCCGGAAGAAGAATCCCTGGATCACGCGTGACATAATATACGTAAAACGCAAAGTTAAAAGGCTACGCATATCTAACAAGTCGCGACCTTTCCCAGCCTACTCATCCCAGATAAGTGCTTTAACAAGCTCTCTAAAGAACAAAATTCGTTCCGCTAAAGAACTCTTTTGCAGCACCACTTTGAATAACTTCATCAAAAGCGCTCCGCACAAATTTCGGCGGTATATTAATGACCATCGTCACCCTTCTGCAGCATTTTCTCAGCAGCAGAACAGAAAAAAAGCAGACTCACTCGACCGATACTTCAATCTATTTTTACACCAGACAACTTCATCTTGATGAAAGCAGGCTGCGCCCTACTTACTAGCCATTTGAGGCTGGAC
Source organism: Amblyomma maculatum (assembly GCF_055883805.1). Classification (NCBI taxonomy): domain Eukaryota; kingdom Metazoa; phylum Arthropoda; class Arachnida; order Ixodida; family Ixodidae; genus Amblyomma; species Amblyomma maculatum. Next base: position 255,112,728 of record NC_139344.1, read on the forward strand.
TGTTATCGCTGTTGATAAACTTAGATGAGAAGAAAAGCAATGGACCGGACGGAATCCCGAATTGTTTTTTGAGATGGTATGCTGAGCCAGTCAGTAAGTTTCTTTTCCTTATATTTTCAATCTCTCTCCGTGAAGGCCGCCTGCCATTGGAATGGAAAATTGCTAAGGTAATCCCTGCGCACAAATCAGGTAACTTATCCACGCCGGCTAACTTTCGTACAATTTCCCTTACCTGTACTTGTTGTAAATTACTAGAACACATCATTTTAAAATATATTACTAAGTTTGTAGAAGAACCTAACCTACTCAGTTCAAATCAGCATGGTTTCCGATCCGGGTTCTCTACAGTAACGCAGCTCGTAGAGACTGTTCATGACTTAACGCTTGGCAACCAATCCCAAATTGATATAATATTTTTAAATTTTTGGAAAGCCTTTGATCACGTGTCACATACTAAGTTGTTATATAAACTAAAGAATGTATTTGAAGATGGACCGATTATTTGTTGGATTAAAGATTACTTTAGAGATCGTTATCGGCTTGTACAATTAGATAATTGCACTTCAGATACCGTTCCCGTTCTCTCTGGGGTCCCCCCAAGGCTCAGTGCTTGCCCCCGCTTTTATTTTTGCTGTTTATCAACGACATCATAGAGGATATAAATTGTAATGTTCGCCTATTCGCGGATGACTGTGATTTACACCGAAGTAAAAAGCTATGAAGACCAAGTAAATCTGAGCAACGCCCTACTCGCATATGTCACTCTTACCCGTCCTGTACTTGAATACGCCAACATAGTGTGGTTCCCGTACGTGAAAAATGATTTAGCTATCTTAGAAAGCGTTCAGCGCAAGGCTGTTCGATTCATATTTAACAGTTATCGCCGCACTGACTAGCCTAGTGAATTACTACGTCGCGCTTGCCTCCCCACGCTGTCTGATAGAGCAAAGGGGCACTGTCTGAAGTTTTTATTCCTACTACTCCAAAATGGTTTTAAGATGGATCCCACAGCCTTCATTCAAGTCAATCATTCAAGAAACACCCGTCATAAACACGCTCTCATGCTTCAAAAATTCTTATGCTCCAACAACGCATTCTTTTATTCCTTTTTTGCACTCTCAACGCGCTTGTCCCAGAAATAACACAACAGAACTCAACTGAAAAGTTTACCGAGCTTTTGGAAAAGTCGTTACTCCCGTCGAACACACCATGAATCTATTTTCTGCTAAATGTATTTCCTTGTACTCTCCTTATGGTTTTCATGGTTGCTGACTGTAATGCGTGGGTACAATTCTTTGTATACATTTATGTTGAAATTCTGAGCGCTGTCTAGCTTTGTTCTTTGTACCTTGTCTTTGTTTCTAATTTTAGTAATGTGAGTTATCGATTCTGCTGCCTTAGGTCCTCTGGTATATTTGTTTACTTTCTGCTCTGTTCAACAGTGTACCATTTTTTTTTGTACCCACCCCTGTTAGAATCCCTCTAGGGACTGACAGTATTTTGAAATAAATAAAATAAAATAAAAAGAACATACAAGCAATAAAAATTTCACTAGGATCTCAACCTCCATATTATTGCTTTCGTACGAAGACATGCACACTGTATTTGACAGTGGGCAAAACGTTAGCACTGGCACGTACTTGTGTCCTCTTCTCAAGTACATAACTTTCTTGAGAGATGAAACAGGCTGTGGGACTAAGTCGCGTGGAGAGCTTTTTAACCTTTTCCGAACGCTAGCACCTCTCGAAGGGTTCCTCTTATCTGCTACTTTAATTTGCGACTACTGCTGTGACTTGTAGATTACTCCACTATCCAGCCAGTCATTGTTGAACGAATTTGGCTTTTTCAAAAGAGCAGTTCAAGGCACTTTTATCAGTTGAGTGGTGTCCTCTGCGTGACCTGTAGGAGAAACGAGAAGTTAAGCGGAATGCCACCATTCACTGCTCTACGGATTTCTCGCATCCTCTGTGCGCAGCGGCAGGACATTAGTGGCAGGTCTTTCAAGGGCAGCCAAGCTTCCCAGCCGAAACCTAAGTTGACACCCTCTCCGAGATCAAAGCATAGTCAGAAGACTCACCAACTGCTGTGACTCGAAGGTCAACATAGTGCCTGCGGTAAGATTCTGCAAGGTCTTAGCGATATCTTTCCTTGTATGCTTTAAAATTGGCTGATATAATGTCTGGAACGGTTGGCGACTTTCTAGAACAACCACCACTTGAGCTGCGGCTGTTAGTGATTCCAGCCCTGCCAACTGTTCTTCGTTTGCATGATGTCGACGGAGTAGACGCTAGCCTATATAGCGACAAAATGATTAGCGATGGCTCTACTGAAATAAAGTTGCTGAAATACAGAACCCAGAGAAATAACAAAATCCCAGTATATGCACAATGCATATACTGTTTCTTCATATTCATTATAGATACGTAGTTCTGATAAAAAATTTCCATGAATTTGTTACAGTCCAGAATGTTAATTTCTTTGCGGAAAGGGTGAAAGAGGAGGACATATGTTCTCGCTTGAGATTGACAATGCCGCTCTCAGGATATCCGCGATATCGAAGCATTGCAGGTCCATGCTGCAGAGCGTCATTCGGTGATCTGTGCGCCTAAGATACTGCGCATAGCACTTGTCCTCTAGCTCGTTCCAGCGATCTTCGTAACGCTCTATAGTAGACTTTTTGCAAACGGTTGTACTAGTCAAACGCAGATATTCCCGTTTTATCTCTTCGATAGTTTTCCTAACCCTTATTCGTTAGTGTGGCCACGCAGTATTGGCAGTTACGACGTCTGGCGTCTTCTCAGATATTCCGAGTTTCAGCAGAAACGAAGCAGCCTATTAAGAGGACATTTCGACTGCATTTAGCATCTTCAAATTAATCTTGCGAACAGCTTCACTATATGTCACATCCGCTTCTGATGATTCACTGATGATGTTTTGTATTTCTTTGTGTAGATTTGACATTCTCCGACTAGCTTTGTTGAAGTATTCAACAACGTATGCTGACAGGCATAAACATCAAGTACAACTTGAATGTCCATGTTAGACTGAAGTACTGAAGTTATCCACGGGTTGAAGTAGTTTACCTTCGTTTACTTGCTTGTTCTTTTCAGTATTATCATGGATCGCACAACACCTGTCGGTATCATTTCAATGTACTCATACTCAGATTTGATGTTATGATGATTCTTCATACTCAGTCGTTTCCAGTGCTTGGTGCATCGTATCGTACTTCACACGCAACGTACAGCGCTATTCTACCTCGGCTTCCGTTACAGCAGGCTATGAAATATTATCACCATAGAACGTTTCATGGGCCAGAATGGTGCATTGAAATGACACTTCGTGCTGCCATTATTAAAGCACGTGTAAGTGTGCTCGTGAAGCTGACACCGTGACTAGAAGTGTACTTCAAATCGACGGAGGCCAGAAGTTCAGCCAAGGCTACTGTTTTCGGCATATTCTCTCCCAGTGGTTCATTTGCAGCATCATTCAACCACATCATATTGTGTGCGTGAGCGCTTCCTCTGTGCTGAAATTCTATCCGCTTGAAGTACTCCACGACCTAGTGCTCACGAAACGGATAAATGCATTCGTTGGACAGAATTGGCATGTAAGCTGTCTACATGTTTGTCCACTCATAGACTGCCAATGGCAATTCGTATTTGTTCACCTTAAGACGTTGGAGCAGAATGAGAAGGCTTGACCAGTTAACTTCTGACGCTGACAAGGTTAGAAACGCAGTCGGTTTCTCCAGCTGACGAATCATGGCATACTGCCTGTTTACACTTGTGCCACCACGCAGCAGTATTTGGAATGCCTTCCATGTATGTCATATCATGATGCACAACACGCTCTACAAAGCTCCTGTTCCGCAAGACTTCGTGAGGGAACGAAGCAGTCAAAGCTGAATTACGAAATATCGTTGTCAAGTACGAAGCAACACTGTGATGGATCACCTTCATTACCTTGCAAAGTACGTGCAGAGTACGTTTTATGTGAACGTGAATGGCTCTGTCCTTTTCAAGTGTATTCGGAAGCATGTTCGCAGTTTCCGACACATTAATCGGCACATTTACAATTGAACCCACAATGGTTTCTTGTCCTGCCTCAGGGAGTAGTTGGGTATCTTGTTGGACTGCAATGACGCCTTGCGCGTCCGACATTTCTTCTGGAAACTCTGGAAGTTCTAAAGATATCTCTGGAGTTGCCGACACATCATTCTGGAACCACAACTGGTCACAGACAGAGCGAACACAACCAAACGCATTGTTAGTGAAATGCCGCTCAACGTGGTTTGTCACTGCTGGATTTTGCTGAAATGATCTGACTTAATGAGCAGATCGTTCAGCAATACATCTTAAACGTCTCGCTTCACTATTCTTTCATTGATGGGTTCCGGGAGAATAGGGAATCTTAGGCGGCTGTTGCCTGTGCTCAGTTTCCGCAGCGCGTTTCAGACAGCATCCCACGCGCCAACTGCGGAGAGCGACTGACAGGTCGTCGAACGTGTCTGGAGAAGCCTCACGCAATCGTGACTCAAACCTCACGCCATGTGACGTGAGGCTCGCCTGATGTGCACATGCCACAACGCCATTTGCTTACCCTCCCCACAGTGGGGTGTTTTTTCAATGGTTGTTAAGGCGAAATACTTTACTGGCTCAGGCTGTGGTGGACAAAATTACGAGGGACTTTAGCGACTAATATAGTAAAAGGCCTGAGTGCCGCATTCTGATAAGCAACTGGTAGTAATTAGTAATTAATTATTTAGTCAAAAAGTACACAATCGTATAATTGCATATATGAATAATGATTGATTAGTAATAATGAATTGCTAATCAGTAATTGCACATAATTATTTAGTCAATTTAGTTGATAAATTATCAATTATAGATTACTTAAATTCTATTATTAGTAAATGATTGATTATTTAGGCATCTTCAATTCATTATTCAATTAATTTTACATTATTAGTAATTGATAACTGATTGGCATATGCCCATATAAGGCACGCATTCGCGCCAAAACGACCCTGCCTGAAGCTACTTGCGGCTGGTAAAGGCAGGCGAAACCTTGTAGAATTAAACTTGTCATCATCCCTTTGCATACCACAAATAAAATGCTAAAATGCTAGTCGGTTGACAGTTGGGCGAATCTTTAAACAATGGCCGACTGCGCACCAGAGGCTTGTTAAAAAGCCTTAAAATAAACCCAATCCTTGTCGAACAGCAGCGCTATGTTCATCATATAAACCAGGTTCTCATACCGCAGAGCATCAGCAACATTTTAGCCAGGCATCCGTGAGTCCTGCAATATAGTTTTCCTTAATGACTCTTGAGAAGATGTGCTTAACAATGTGCACTCTATTCTCATTGACTGCTGCTATGGCACATCTTGGATTATCTTTTTACACAGGTCCTTCATTATTAATGCTGTATTTTTCAAAGAACCCTGAGATGAAAATCACCGCTTGCGTCATACTCACTTTCTTTGTCCGGCTCATCATGCACAAAAACAAATTTGTATTAATGCCAGCAAGATCTACAAGTCAATATTTTTCCAAGCAGTGAGATATGTTTTCAAAGAGGCTGCTTCAAAGTCACTATGACTGGCTGTATTTGGTTATGTTTAGGAATGCAAGCAGTTCCTACTGCTGGCACTGGTTTCAAACTGAATTTTGCTGAGGTCAATTCGAAGGCACCCCCTGATTCAAGTTAAAAGAGAAATCACCACCTCAACTGATCGCATTCAGTGGCTTCCCCGAATGTGCCACCAACACAGTGAAAAGAATCTAAAGATGCACTTATGATCGACGTGGTGCGCACCTGATGAAGTCTAGTTTTGCCGGTGGTCCCGATGCCACTTTCTGCGGACTTGATCGGCTGCCTGAACGGCAACACTGAAGCTCCAGCAGAGCTCGGCAGCTGACTCCGGGAATCTTTGGCACAGATATTCCCTGGAGGAACATTCTCGTGCATCTGTAATTATAGACCAGCATGGGGACATACACCGAGCTGCCTGAGCTGACGGTCTGCCACAACTTTGCTTAAACGAAGAGAGTCACAAGACTCTTGCACCATAAGTCATTGTCATAGCTTCAAAGCACGCACAACATGCAGTTAACAATCTTGAGTACTCTCTCGGAGAAAATCGCGCGCCGCTATTTCCGGCACCTACCTGAGGAACCAATTCTTCTCATTCAGAATAAAATGGGACTGCAGGTCTTAGGTCACTTCTTCTACTCTATTTCTTGCATACCTATAGTGGAAATGCACAATTTCGCGAAGTCCCTTCACGATGTGCGTGGCATGTCTTGAGTGTGATTTTGCCAAAACAAGCAGTGACAGCCAACCAGTAGTAAGCGAGAACTGAGAGGTGAATCGCGGGCCCAAAAGAGGTTGCACAAAGGGAGGTGGAGAAGGGGCCGTGCACCAGGCGTCTTTACTTGGTGTATCGACCGACGCTGACAAAATTTCGCTCCGTCACGCCTTGGGACTGGGGTCGTTATCAGATTAGCCGGACAACAGGACTGTCTCGCTCGTGTGGCCCCGATAGTGACTCAGCCCCGACGCGATACGACTGGCATCTTACTGCGCGCGATGGTTGCCTGCACAGGCGCACCGTGAAATTTATATGGCATGTTAGACACAGCCAGTAAAGCGAGTGAGCCGGCCTTCTACTGTCTCGGTCAAAGAAGCGCGCCATGTTCGATGGGTTGAGTTGGAGTGTAGGAAAAGACGCCATATACGTGATCACGTTGCCTAATCTGCGCATATTCTGGAGCGTAAACAAATCGAAACTTAGATAAAAAAATAAATACCAAACAACAGCTAAACGTAATATTACCGTGACGCCTAAATACGTTTAACCTTAATTGGAACCTTGCTAATGTCTGTTTCTAAATCATCCCGTCTAACCTGGCCGACACACTATATCAAGTCTATCTCTTTAGTTATTGGTGACTTCTTACTTACAAAAAAGTAATGTATTTGTTCTCTCATATTTATTGCCCACAAGCCTTCAAGCGAACAATAAACAAGGTAAATGATTATGAATTCTTCGCATATTAGTTTTATATATTGTATTGTTTTGACTCCACATTGCTGCTTGCCGTACTTTCTCGGAAGCCCAAGTATACCTTCGCAACACCCCTTCGAAGTTCCCTAACGTTTACTCTAAAATACTGCAATTAGATATGCTGGCTGCTGTATGAATGCAAAGCATCTAAATAGCATGCTTTTATGCAAGAAAAACAGTAATCAAACACTAAACAGGGAGAGCACATTTCTTTCTTTTCTGAGAAAAAGTAAGCCAAATGCTATTTGCAGTTAGCACCAGCAACTGCATGTAACATATGCATGTTAAATCATTGTTCCACCTTGATTTGAATTGGGCATTGGGACCAGAAGACCCGGTAGTGCCACTGTTTTAATTGGTCCATAACGTAGGGAGAGTGCGAAAACCAAAAATGATAAGGAAATACCAGAACACACACCACAAGCGCAGGTCGGCATTTACTACTGCAAGACTGCAAGGCAGACATACAACACTAATGCATATCAAGTTTTATGTTATGATCATTCTTTGTAGTCATATAGAAAACCTTTTATAGATCCCAAAACATTTGCATGTGATCGGTAATAAATTTATAACTAAATTGTTTCTGGAAAAAAACAGCCATTTGATTATCAGCAGCCATAGAATGCTTGCCAAATCAGATTATAGTGCAGGTTAGATGAGGTATTAAAAATAGGCACTCTTTTAATTTACGGTTTTAAAAACTATTAAATTAAGGCGACTTGCTACATGAGCTGCAACGGCAAACAATGAAGAACACCCATTTTCGATATATTATCATGCCTCACTTGGACATAGTGAACTGTGACATTGCAACCGTCGTATTGAATCGAAATCAAATTCGAAAGTGTCCATGAAATTCAACTACAATTTTTGGCACATATCGCCAAAATGGTATAGTGGCCAGAGGTGACACAAAAATGTCATCAAAATTTGATGTCTGTACGTTAATAAATCATATCTAAATTTAACAAATACGAACTGTCCTCAGCGGGTCTGAGAAATAACTCGCGCGGATGACAATCTGGAGGAAATCAAGAATAAATGGGCGTGGAAGGGCGTGTAGTCCGAACAGCGGATAACCGTTGGTTGCAAAGGGTAATAAATTGAATTTCAAGGGAACTGAAACCCTGTGGAAGTAAATATAGTCAGCGGCATGAAAAGCAATGACGCCATGACACAGGGGTGTCCTTTGGTCATTAATGGAACAGTAATTTGAACGGAGCCTGTCATCTTCCTGCTGATATTTCGAAGTTGCGGGAATAGTATCGCTTCGATAGACAACTTAGCTTTCCTACGTTTTGTTTAATACCTGACACAACTTTAAACTTCTAAATTAAAAATTAATATCTGACTTAACGGTCGTAGTGTGAACAAAAGTGAGATTCCAAAATTCTGATTTTTATCGAATGAATGCTTACATGCTTAGACAATGAGATTGGGTAGCCTTGTACTAAGGGCTTTATGATTGTTAAAACGTAGTCTAAACGGCGTCGCAGTTTGCCATTTATTAGGGCTGGCAGGCGGAACATTCAAGCAGGTAAACTACATTGGCGGTGTCACAGGTGTAGTCGCTTTTAATTTTTAAACGATAGTTGGAAGCTGTGCAGATACTGATGCCGTTGTCACATAGGAACCGATTGTGAAGCCAGATGTATTGCATGGTGTACAGTCAGTAAAATCCCGATGAGTAGTTCTCGTAGGCAAAATATCCCGCAATTCTAGCATGTGTAAATACAGCTAGGAGCGGTTCCCAGATGATGTCTTTTATATAACATTATATCATACATAAATATATATATATATATTGTAAGGGAACGCGAAGGTCGGACTTGGGGGATCAGGCTTTATTGCAGACCTGAAGCCTTGGTCGCGCACTGCAGCCAAACACACTCCGCGATGACGATGGGTATCTACAAGAGGGAGCAGGATGAAGAGGAAGCAGCAGGTTCAGCCGTGTGGAAGATGAAGCACCACACAGTGCTCACACTATTTCGCCCGCGCAGTCGAAGCGGCCAGCCTGGCCGCAATTAGTCCGCAGGATAGCGCCGAATAAAAGGTTTCATACGTGAAAGGTGGACAACTTCAGTGCCACGGTAACGACAGTCCGGAGGAGGGTAAACAGGGGAGATGTGATAGTTGACTGGGGAGGTTTTTGCAAGAACTGTGTAAGGACCAATGTAACGGTGCTGTAACTTGTCACAAAGGCCAGGAATGCGTAATGGGGTCCAAAGTAACACCTCGTCGCCGGGACGGAACGAAACTTGGTGATGGGTTGCATCATAGCGGCACTTGCGGTCTTCCTGGCTAGCTTCCGTGTTGACGCGAGCAAGCCGGCGAGATTTGGCCACTCGGGAAAGGAACTGGTCAGGAAGAGAGGATGAGGAACTGGCATGTGTAGAAAGGAAAGAGGCGTCAAGAAGGGTAGCGGGAGAACGGCCGTAAACGAGAAAAAACGCGGTGTAACTTGTGGTCCACTGTACAGCGTATTGTAGGCGAACGTAACAAAAGGAAGTATTACGTCCCAGTTCCGGTGGTCTTGGTCGACGTACATAGACAACATGTCAGAAAGCGTGCGGTGGAACTGCTCAGTCAACCCATTGGTCTGCGGGTGATAGCTGGAGGTCAATTTGTGATGTGTGGTTGAGGCCTCAATAACTTCGGCTACAATCGTCGACAGAAATGTCCGACCACGATCGCTGAGAAGCACTTGAGGGGCCCCATGGCGCAGTACGAGCGATTCCAAAAAGAAGGTCGCGACCTCATGTGCTGAGCCATTAGGCAGGGCAGCGGTCTCAGCATAGCGTGTTAGGTGGTCGACGGCGGTGACGATCCAGCTATTACCTCGTGCGGACAATGGGAGTGGCCCATATAAGTCTATGCCAACAACGGCAAAAGGAGTAGCAGGGCAAGGTAGTGGCTGTAGTAGGCCAGCAGGAGGAGAAGTGGGCCGTTTGCGGCGCTGACATGGCAGACAAGCGACGTATTTTGCCACACTTGAGGCGAGGCCTGACCAGAAGAAACGGGTTTTCACGCGGTGGTAAGTTTTATGAAAGCCTAAGTGACCGGCTGTGGCATCATCGTGGAAAGCCGCCAGGATACGGATGCGAAGCGCTCTCGGAATAACGGGAACGCAACGGGTGCCTTCAGAGCAATAAATATAACGGGAGAGCACGCCGTTGTCAAGTTTGAACTTTTGGAGTTGCCTGCGCATCCTAGCGGTAGGAGGATGAGAAGCACCGGTGAGAAGGTTGATTAGGGAAAGACAGTAGGGATCTGCTCACTGGTGTGAAATAATGGCGTAGCGATCTGGAGCAGTGGCAGGAGTAGCACAGGTGGTGTTTGGAGCTCTGGACGACATTGGGACGTCGAGGGTGCACGCAGGAAGGCGTGAAGAAGCACTAGGTGGTGATTCTGGGAGCGGGCAGCGGGAAAGAGCATCGGCATCTCGATGTTTGCGACCCGATTTGAATATGACATCGAAGTGGTATTCCTGCAAACGCAGAATCCAATGGCCCAGGCGTCCAGTCAAATTTTTGAGGGTTGATAGCCAGCACAGAGCGTGGTGATCGGTAACGATTGTGAAATGGCGGCCGTAGAGGTAGGGGCGGAATTTCTGAACTGCCCAAATGACGGCGAGGCACTCTTGCTCAGTGATGGTGTAGTTGCGTTCCGCTGGTGTTAGAGTTCGACTGGCAAACGCAATTACCTTTTCCCGAGAAGTGGTATCACGTTGCAGAAGTACGGCGCCGATACCGAGGCTGCTGGCATCGGTGTGGAGAATGGTGGCAGCAGTGTCGTCGAAGTGAGCGAGAACAGGGTCCGAAGTGAGGGCATTCTTTAGGGTTTGGAAAGCTTTTTCGCATTCTTCGGACCAATTGAAAGTAGTACTGTCGGTAAGGAGGTGGTGGAGCGGTGCAGCAATGGTAGCGAAATTGCGAATGAAACGGCGAAAGTACGAAGACAGGCCAAGGAAACTGCGTAGCTCCTTAGTCCGCTGAGGGCGTGCAAAGTTCAAAACTGCAGCAAGCTTGTCAGGGTCGGGTCGAATGCCATCGCGGCTCACGAGGTAGCCCAGGATCTTGATTTCTTTCTTGGCGAAATTACACTTTTTTGTGTTCAGCTGGAGACCGGCGGATGCCAGGCACGTTAATACTTGATCAAGGCTGCATAAATGATCAGAAAACGTCGCAGAGAAAATAACTATGTCGTCCGGGTAGCACAAGCATGTTTTCCACTTAAGTCCTCTAAGAACAGTGTCAATCATGCGCTCAAACGTAGCGGGGGCATTTCAAAGTCCAAAAGGCATGACATTGAATTCGTAAAGCCCATCGGGAGTAGCGAATGCGGTTTTTTCTTTGTCGGCTTCGTGCATCGGTATCTGCCAGTAACCGGAACGCAAATCCAAAGTGGAGAAATATTTGGTGCCCTGAAGACAGTCGAGGCAGTCGTCAATTCGTGGCATAGGGTAAACATCTTTTCGAGTGACTTTGTTAAGTGTGCGGTAATCAACGCAAAAACACACGGACCCACCCTTTTTTTTTACCAAGACGACCGGAGATGACCAGGGGCTAGCTGAGGGCTGAATAATGTCTCGCCGGAGCATATCATTCACATTATCTTCTATGATTTTACGTTCTGATAAGGAAACACGGTAAGGGCGGCGGCTAACAATAGAAGTACCTTCTGTAATAATGCGTTGCTGTGCAGAAGACGTTCAGCCCAAGGTCGGAGAAGTGACATCAAAGGAGGCTTGGTGTTTTCGGAGTAATTCCTGCAAAGCTTGTCGGTGAGTCGCAGGAAGGTCAGGATTGATGGTGCCAAAGAGAACACAGAGAGAAGCATCGGAAGAAGCTGCTGGTGAGGAAGAGGGGGCGGTAAGGGTGGTGAGGGACACCGGGTGAATGTCCAGGGCGCAAGGAAAACATGTCCCTTTAGTCAGCACAATGGGCTCTGGGGAAGTGTTCGAAGCAGCGACAAGCGCTGTGCCATGCTCAAACCGAACAAGACTTGGTGGTAGCGCGATTCCACGGGTCAGATGGCGATCAGAAGGCACGATTAGCACATCTCCGTTATCAATGTCAGTAAAAGTAAGCGCGACAAGTTGTTCGCATCCAGGGGGCAACACTGAGTTAGTAGCGGCAAGCAGGCGATGACGGGGCTCGGGAAGTTCAGAAGACGGATCGCTCTCTTTCATGTCAATGACCCTGTCGCGACACGAAATGCTGGCTGATGCGGCAGACGGAAAATCCCAGCCTAAAATAATTGGGTGAGCGCACGGTGACATCACGGCAAATTGTGCATGGTGGCGGACACCATCAACAAAAACTTGCACAGTACACTTAGCAAAAGGCCGAATTATTGCACCATTAGCTCCACGGAGTTCAGGTCCATCATAAGGCGTTTTCGCTTTTCGCAAGCGGGAGCACAAGTCAGTGTGTATCACAGAAACAGCGGTGCCCGTGTCAACCAAAGCCTCAACAGATAAACCTTCAACCCACACTAAAATATTCCAGGGACGTTCCGGAGGATTTTTGGGATGGCCGAAGAGGGCAGTTTTCTCTCCTAAAACTGCAGTGGTCAGTTTTCCGATTGGCGGGGGCTCGTTAGTGAAGCTTGACGGAGAGGCGAGGTTGAGCGGCGAAAAGGCGAAGGAGAACGGCGTCTTGAAGGCCTGTAACCAGCAGGCGGAGCGGGGCTTTCTGGCGGGGGTGATGAACGTCTGGGATAATCAGGGAATGAACGGTGGTTAGAGCCGGAAAAGCGAGGAGGGTAGTCTGCTTCAAATGAGTCGTAGCCACGGCGTTCATTCTGGAGCCTGCGACGACAGAAGCGGGTAATATGGCCTCGGTACCCGCAGTAATAACAAACAGGGCGGGCTGGGCGCTAGTTGGGGTAGTATGTCGGCGCCGCGGCAGGTGGTGCCAATGCAGCGACATGAGCAGTGGTAGGCGCCGGTGGCGTAGGCGCTCCTACTGCAGGAGGCAAGGACGTGACCTGGGCGTACGTTGGCACCTGACAGATGGTAGGAGCGACCGATGTTGGGGGGGGAATAGGTCATTGAGGCCAGCTCTTCTTTGATAATGCTACGCAGGCCGGCACTTGAAGGATGTGGCTCAGATGCAGGGCGGCACAAATTACTTTGAGCCGATAGCTCTTCACGAATTAATCCGCGAATAAGCGCACGGAGGTCAGCGTCGGCAGTGAAACCAAATGAAGTGGGATCAGGCTGCAGGCGTATTGACTGTAGTTCGTCAAGGCGTTGACAAGTTGATATGATGGCGTCGATTGTGGTAGGGTTCTGCACGTCCAGGGCGTTATAGGCGAGTGGCCCAATACCTTTAAGGACGTGCCGAACCCGCTCGGCCTCGGGCATGGTGTCATTTACGCGCCGACAAAGTGCAAGGACATCTTCTATATAAGAGGTATAGGTCTCATTGGACCGCTGAAGTCGGGCTTCTAGCTCCTTCTTGGCGGACTCCATGCGAACAGTAGGAGCGCAGAAAATCTGGCGTAACTTTTGTTTAAATGTAGCCCAGTCCGGAATCGTCAATTCATGATTTAGGAACCACGTTTTGGCCATATTCGTCAAATAAAAGGACACATTAATTAGTTTAAGAGAATCGTCCCACCGGTTGAAAGCACTGACCCGGTCGTAGCTGTCGAGACAGTCATCAGCGTCGTCGCCGTGGAGACCGGCGAACATCTGTGGGTCGCGCTTACGGCTACTGACACTCCAAGTGGCAAGGGGAGCTGGAGTCGAGTTGGTAGAAGCCGGAATAGCGGAGTGGCCCTCTTGAGTCATGACGATGGTGGTCGGGGTCAAACAGCGGCCAGAACGAAGCTCCAGGTGGATGCAGGCGACGAAGCAGCGGGGAAATCAAGGTGCACCTCCACCACGTGTAAGGCAACGCGAAGGTCGGACTTGGGGGATCAGGCTGTATTGCAGACCTGAAGCCTTGGTCGCGCACTGCAGCCAAACACACTCCGCGATGACGATGGGTATCTACAAGAGGCGGCAGGATGAAGATGAAGCAGCACGTTCAGCCGTGTGGAAGATGAAGCGCCACACAGTGCTCACAATATATATATTATAAAGATTGGGATGGAGCGCATTTGGCAAGTACTCACAGAATGACTAGCAGCTTACCGGTATCGCTCAAGAGAAAAGTATACAACAGTTGCATCTTACCTGTACTCGCCTATGGGGCTTAAACGTGGAGGCTAACCAAGAGAGTTCTACTTAAGTTTGGAACGGGCTATAGTACCAACGCAGGATGGAAATTTAAACCACAAAGGGATGACCGTGTCGTCAACGTCACCTTGAATGTACCGCAAATAGACCACAGACCCATTTACTAGTCCGTCAACCATGTCGATGTTTCTGACGACCATGTAAGAATGACCAAGACACAACGTTAACTGAGGTGGGAAAGATCCAGTTTCCGCCTTTGATAGTTTGGTAATTTTAACCACAGCTGCCTTGTATTTTGATTCATTTCTGTGCCGATAATGGTATCCACGGCAGTAAAGACATGTGCCGAATCTCCAATCCTTTGTGCTGCTTTGTCATCAGTATCTTTATTTCAGTAGTACAGTCTAACTCCATCCAGACACAATCGTTTGGCGTCTTCTACAGTAACGAATCTGCTTTGTATAATCTGATTTCTTCTTCGGAAAGCGCTGCTCCATCACCAGTTGTGTTAACAGCGATGAGGAGATTGAATCACGTTGACGCACAACCTCTGTTAGACAGTAGTACGAGAGAGCATGCTAAGGCGGCCTTCGGATGTTGAAGAATGGATTCATTAATTTGGAATGTTTGTAAACCTACGGTGTACTAACTGGCGGAAGTTGTCTCAAATTTCCACAGAGTATTACGCCTTATCCTCCAAATGAATCATTTAGACGCCTGGAAATGGTTCTAGGACGTTGGTCGCTCATCGCGAGGGGATCGGCTGACATCATGCTGACTTCATCAACGATTACATATCGGACATTTTTAAATACATGTCGGTACGTACTGAGTTCACTACCGAAAGACCCTGTTCGTGTAACTTGTTTGACATTGTCAACTTGAATGCAGAATGTACAGTAACGCTCCCAACAAAGACTGCTGCTTTACCAGTTGTTGCACACGCTATATAAGCGTCAGATCGTGCGAAGAATCTCTAGCATTGCAGTACCTGTTGTAAAGATCCATTATGAGACGCAACACAAACGTCTTTCCACACCCTGCTGCTCCAGTAAAGAACATTTGCAAGGATTCTTAATCGGGTGTAGTAAGCCTATGGATGCGTTCTCTGATAATCTTAAATTGCCCTCGATTTGTGAGACGCATCTTTTCTAGAAACACATCCTTGAACAGAATGTCTGTTCGTGCTTGCACAGCTGGACACCGGGATACAGAATGTAGTCGCTTGAGAACTTCAAGATCGCGCAAGATGTCTGAATCATCCGCTGTGTTGATCATCGTCACAAACGCATCCTTCTCTTTGTCCGACTGTAAATCTCTGAGTAGTTTAGCAGCATCTGCATTTGCTTGTGCACACCGAGATACTTCTTCCGCAATCCATTTGCCACACAAATCATACAAATCTTGACCGTTTATGTCATGCATATACTGTTTCTTCATATTCATTGTAGATACGTAGTTCTGATAAAAAATTTAAATGAATTTGTTACAGTCCAGAGTGTCAATTTCTTTGCGGAAAGGGTGAAAGAGGAGGACATATGTTCTCGCTTGAGATTGACAATGCCGCTCTCAGGATATCCGCGATATCGAAGCATTGCAGGTCCATGCTGCAGAGCGTCATTCGGTGATCTGTGTTCCTAAGATACTGCGCATAGCACTTGTCCTCTAGCTCGTTCCAGCGATCTTCGTAACGCTCTATAGTAGACTTTTTGCAAACGTTTGTACTAGTCAAAGCCAGATCTTCCCGTTTTATCTCTTCGATAGTTTTCCTAACCCTTATTCGTTAGTGTGGCCACGCAGTATTGGCAGTTACGGCGTGTGGCGTCTTCTCAAATATTCAGAGTTTCAGCAGAAACGAAGCAGCCTATTAAGAGGACATTTCGACTGCATTTAGCATCTTCAAATTAATCTTGCAAATAGCTTCACTATATGTCACGTCCGCTTCTGACGATTCACTGATGATATTTTGTATTTCTTTGTCTAGATTTCACATTCCCCAACTAGCTTTGTTGAAGTATTCAACCACGTATGCTGCACAGGCATAAACATCAAGTACAACTTGAATGTCCATGTTAGACTGAAGTACTGAGGTTATCCACGGGTTGAAGTAGTTTACCTTCGTTTACTTACACATTCTTTTCAGTATTATCATGGATCGCGCAACACTTGTCGGTATCATTTCAATGTACTCATTCTCAGATTTGATGTTATGATGATCCCACTTTGATTGCATGTCTTCATACTCAGTCGTTTCCAGTGCTTGGTGCATCGTATCGTGCTTCACACGCAACGTACAGTGCTATTCTACCTCGGCTTCCATTACAGCAGGCTATAAAATATCACCATAGAACGTTTCATGGGCCAGAATGGTGCATTGAAACGACACTTCGTGCGACCATTATTAAAGCACGCGTGAGTGAGCTCGTGAAGCTGACACCGTGACTAGAAGTGTTCTTCAAATCGACGGAGGCCAGAAGTTCAGCCAAGGCTACTGTTTTCGGCATATTCTCTCCCACTGGTTCATTTGCAGCATCATTCAACCACATCATATTGTGTGCGTGAGCGCTTCCTCTGTGCTGAAATTCTATCCTTTTGAAGTACTCCATGACATAGTGCTCATGAAACGGATAAATGCATTCGTTGGACAGAATTGGCATGTTATGTTTTTGACTTTATAATCAAAGTACACAGCACATGTTATGGGATCCTCGTTTACCAATTAAGCTGTCTGCATGTTTGTCCACTCATCGACTGCCAATGGCAATTCGTATTTGTTCACTTTAAGACGTTGGAGCAGAATGAGAAGGTGTGACCAGTTAACGCTGACAAGGTTAGAAACGCCGCGGTTTCCCCAGCTGACGAATCATGGCATACTTCCTGTTTACACTTGTGCCACCACGCAGCAGTATTTGGAATGTCTTCCATGTATGTCATATCATGATGCACAACACGCTCTACAAAGCTCCTGTTCTGCAAGACTTCGTGAGGGAACGATGCAGACAAAGCTGAATTATGAAATATCGTTAAGTACGAAGCAACACTGTGAGTAGTCGGGCATCTTGTTGGACCGCAATGATGCCCTTGCACGTCTGAAATTTCTTCTGGAAACTCTTAAGCTAGAAGTTCTAAAGATACCTCTGGAGTGGCCGACATCATTCTGCAACCACAACTGGTCACAGACAGAGCAAACACAACCAAACGCGTTGTTAGTGAAATGCCGCTCAACGTGGTTTGTCACTGCTGGATTTTGCTGAAATGATCCGACCTAATGAGCAGATCGTTCAGCAATACATCTTAAACGTCTCGCTTCACTATTCTTTCATTGATGGGTTCCGGGAGAATAGGGAATCTTAGGCGGCTGTTGCCTGTGCTCAGTTTCCGCAGCGCGTTTCAGACAGCATCCCATGCTCCAACTGCGGAGAGCGACTGACAGGCCGTTGAACATGTCTGGAGAAGCCTCACGCAATCGTGACTCAAACCTCACGCCATGTGACGTGAGGCTCGCCTGATGTGCACATGCCACAACGCCATTTGCTTACCCTCCCCACAGTGGGGTGTTTTTGCAATGGTTTTTAAGGCAAAATACTTTACTGGCTCAGGCTGTCGTAGAGAAAGTTACGAGGGACATTAGCGACTAAAATAGTAAAAGGCCTGAGTGCCGCATTCTGATAAGCAACCGGTAGTAATTAGTAATTAATTATTTAGTCAAAAAGTACACAATCGAATAATTACTTATATGAATAATCATTGATTAGTAATAATGAATTGCTAATCAGTTATTGCGAATAATTATTTAGTCAATTATAGATTACATAAATTCTGTTATTAGTAAATGATTGATTAGTCAATAATTTTCAATTCATTATTCAAATAATTTTACATTATTAGTAATTGATAATTGATTGGCATATGCCCATATGCACGCGTTCGCGCCAAAATGACCCCGCCTGAAGCTACTTGCGGCTGGTAAAGATAGGCGAAACCTTGTAAAATTAAACTTGTCATCATCCCTCTGCATACCACAAATAAAATGCTAACATGCTTGTCGGTTGACAGTTGGGCAAATCTTTAAACAATGGCCGACTGCGCACCACGGGCTTGTTAAAAAGCCTTAAAATAAACCCAATCCTTGTCGAACAGCAGCGCTATGTTCATCATATAAACCAGGTTCTCATACCGCAAAGCATCAGCAACATTTTAGCCAGGCATCCGTGAGTCCTGCAATATGGTTTTCCTTAATGACTCTTGAGAAGATGTGCTTAACAATGTGCACTCTATTCCTATTGACTGCTGCTAGGGCACATCTTGGATTATCTTTTTACACAGGTCCTTCATTATTAATGCTGTATTTTTCAAAGAACCCTGAGATGAAAATCACCGCTTGCGTCATACTCACTTTCTTTGTCCGGCTCATCATGCACAAAAACAAATTTGTATTAATGCCAGCAAGATCTACAAGTCAATATTTTTCCAAGCAGTGAGATATGTTTTCAAAGAGGCTGCTTCAAAGTCACTATGACTGGCTGTATTTGGTTATGTTTAGGAATGCAAGCAGTTCCTACTGCTGGCACTGGTTTCAAGCTGAATTTTGCTGAGGTCAATTCGAAGGCACCCCCTGATTCAAGTTAAAAGAGAAATCACCACCTCAACTGATCGCATTCAGTGGCTTCCCCCCGAATGTGCCACCAACACAGTGAAAAGAATCTAAAGATGCACTTATGATCGACGTGGTGCGCACCTGATGAAGTCTAGTTTTGCCGGTGGTCCCGATGCCACTTTCTGCGGAGGTGATCGGTTGCCTGAACGGCAACACTGAAGCTCCAGCAGAGCTCGGCAGCTGACTCCGGAAATCTTTGGCACGAATATTCCCTGGGGGAACATTCTCGGGCGTCTGTAATTATAGACCAGCATGGGGACATACACCGAGCTGCCTGAGCTGACAGTCTGCCACAACTTTGCTTAAACGAAGAGAGTCACAAGACGCCTGCACCATAAGTCATTGCCACAGCTTCAAAGCACGCACAACATGCAGTTAACAATCTTGAGTGCTCTCTCTGAGAGAATCGCGCATCACTATTTCCGGCACCTACCTGAGGAAGCAATTCTTCTCATTTAGAATAAAATGGGACTGCAGGTTTTAGGTCACTTCTACTACTCTATTTCTTGCATACCTATAGTGGAAATGCACAATTTCGCGAAGTCCCTTCACGATGTGCATGGCATGTCTTGAGTGTGGTTTTGCCAAAACAAGCAGTGACAGCCAACCAGTAGTAAGCGAGAACTGAGAGGTGAATCGCGGGCCTAAAAGAGGTTGCACAAAGGGAGGTGGAGAAGGGGCCGTGCACCAGGCGTCTTTACTTGGTGTATCGACCGACGCTGACAAAATTTCGCTCCGTCACGCCTTGGGACTGGGGTCGTTATCAGATTAGCCGGACAACAGGACTGTCTCGCTCGTGTGGCCCCGATAGTGACTCAGCCCCGACACGATACGGCTGGCATCTTACTGCGCGCAATGGTTGCCTGCACAGGCGCACCATGAAATTTGTATGGCATGTTAGACACAGCCAGTAAAGCGAGTGAGCCGGCCTTCTACTGTCTCGGTCAAAGATGCGCGCCATGTCCGGCGGGTTGAGTTGGAATGTAGGGAAAGACGCCATATACGTGATCGCGTTGCCTAATCTGCGCATATTCTGGAGCATAAACAAACCGAAACTTAGATCAAAAAATAAATACCGACCAACAGCTAAACGTAATATTAACGTGATGCCTAAATACAATTAACCTTAATTGGAACCCTGCTAATGTCTGTTTCTAAATCATCCCCTCTAACCTGGCCGACACACTATATCAAGTCTATCTCTTTAGTTATTGGTGACTTCTTACTTACAAAAAAGTAATGTATTTGTTCCCTCATATTTATTGCCCACAAGCCTTCAAGGGAACAATAAACAAGGTAAATGATTATGAATTCTTCGCATATTAGTTTTATGTATTGTATTGTTTTGACTCCACATTGCTGCTTGGCGTGCTTTCTGGGAAGCCCAACTATATCTTCGCAACACCCCTTCGAAGTTCCCTAACGTTTACTCCAAAATTCTGCAATTAGATATGCTGGCCGCTGTATGAATGCAAAGCATCTAAATAGCATGCCTTTATGCAATAACAACAGTAATCAAACACTAAACAGGGAGAACACATTCCTTTCTTTTCTGAGAAAACGTAAGCCAAATGCTATTTGCAGTTAGCACAAGCAACTGCATGTAACATATGCATGTTAAATCAATGTTCCACCTTGATTTGAATGCCCAAGACCAGAAGGCCCGGTTGTGCCACTGTTTTAATAGGTCCATAACGTAAGGAGAGTGTTAAAACGAGAAATGATGAGGAAATACCAGAACGCACACCACAAGCGCAGGTCGGCATTTAACTACTACTGCAAGACTGCAAGGCAGACATACAAGGCTAATGCATATCAAGTTTTATGTTATGATCATTGTTCGTAGTCATATAGAAAACGTTTTATAGATCCCAAAACAGTTGCATGTGATCGGTAATAAATTTATAACTAAATTGTTTCTGGAAAAAAAACAGCCATTTGGTTATCAGCAGCCATAGAATGCTTGCCAAATCAGGTTATAGGCACCGTGCAGGAATAATTCGCGGCGCGACGTGCACGCCCTTCGCGGCGGGAGAACAGTTTGGTAGGGAGACGTGTACCCGGCCGTGCAGCGGAGACGCGGCAGATCTGCTGTCTGTGGGGCGCATTCGCATACGCAGCGTACATTTTACTGTGCTTTTTTTTACGCCCCACTCCCTCCGTTTGTCTCTCGTCTTTTTCCAACTGCGCGGGCTTCTGTCGTCTGCCGTTTCGCGGGTTTCCAGCCTAGAAATAAATGGCCAGCGGGTGGCCAGGGCTCGTCCCTCTCTCTCCTTCTTGTGTCGTGTGGCTCTCGCACTGTTTGTGCTTCGCTACATTGCTCGAGCTAGCTGAAACTGCCTCCATTTCGCTGTGCAGGCCGCCTTTTTCAAGTGCGAGCCCTGCCCAGGCAGGCGCGCGTCTCCCTATCAAACTGTAACGGCGCTCACTCGTGGCGCTGCCTGTTCATTGCGAGTGCTGCCCCCTGGGTTTCTGCACGATGCCTATAATAAAGCATCTAGGTCATTCTCCAAACACTGCTCGACAACAGAGCGTGCAAATGTTCAAATAAAAAGTAATCAAAATGAGTTCCTATTTTCTTTCTTTCTTGATGATATAAGGAAGTCTGTCTGCGTATCCTAAAACCAATCCTTGGGACTGCCACGGAGTCAAAAGTGGAACATGCAAACACTCACTCTCTCTGCTTCCAGGGATCATCGTGAGTGTCTCAAGACTACCCTGGACCACCATCATCTGGTTACTGTCCTTTTGTGTCGTTCTTCCTGTGGTGTTTCGTCAGCGCTATAAGAATCAAGATCATGTACCAACTAACCCGTCAAAAAGTCCTACTGGTTACTGTGCGCCGTTCCCCTGGAATCAGGCCGATATTGGGACTTCGGCCCCGACATCATTGCTAGGCCTAGCGTCCTAGGCCTACCCTCCCACTATGCTCAACGCATACACGGTCGATGGAGAAGAGATCTCCCCGGAAGAAGCCACCGACAGCAGCTGGCGTGTAGTGCACGACAGATGCGCCTGAAACTCAAGAAATCCTTCACTCAAGAAATCCTTCACCCTCCAGTCGGAGATGAAGGAAACTACCTCGCAAGTGCCTCGCAGGCGCACGCCTCGCCCACCGCCATTACCAGCCAGCGACTACAAGGTTATTATTCGTCTTCGCGGGGGCCTTGACTGCTCCAAGATTCCTGCTCACGCTCTTCGCCAAGCCGTTCTGCAAGCCTCGAAAATCTCAACTGCTGAAGCAAGTACTGATATATTTCGACCTAATCCCGTCAATAACACCCTCCTTATCAGCACGCCTAACATGCATCATACTGAAGCTTATCACAAAATTAAAGCCCTCCAGTTTAACAATACTACCTACGACGTTGCCACGCACGTCGCTGATCCCCTGAATTCGTGCAGAGGCATCATCCACGGAATTCCCTTGGACCATTCCGCAGAGGAAATCACTTCTAGTCTTCTTGACTTTGACCGGCACGATACCATCATTATGGGTCGGCGTATGGGCTCTACCGAGTCTGTTCTGATCACATTCCGTGGCATCAGAGTCCCCTTTTACATACTTTATCAAGGATGTGTAACCCGCTGCGTTCCCTTCAGACGCAAGGTTGAAGCCTGCAACCTTTGTCGCAAGCTCGGCCATCGTCCGGACGTCTGCCCCGGTACAGGCCTTTCGCTGTGCCCGCGATGTGGAGCACATAATCCAGCCATGGACCATGACTGTGAGCCCTCCTGCGTTATTTGTAAAGAAAACCATCAAACTGGCGCTCCGCAATGCAAGCGCCGTTTCAAGACGCGCCCTGTGTTTGCCAGGCCAGACAATGACCCCGCGTCCAGCGTTCGCAGTAAAGAAGCTGGCGTCCGTGGTCCCTCATCCGGCGTTCGTGACATAATGTCTGGCGTTCGAGACCCCGAGTCTGAGGCATCTACGTCGAAAGCCAGTGAGTCCTCAGCTCGCATCAAGGAGACCCAGGAGGCGCTGTCGGCGCGGCAAGCCACACCCGAGAAAGGAGCCGGCCCTGCTAAAAAAGGTGAGTTGTCCGTCCAAGCAGCCTCCGCTACTTCATCCCATCCAACCCCTAACCCTCCCATTCTTCCCATTACACCTCAAGAGGCAGTTAAACAATATATACGTTCCGCCGAATTTCGGTCAGAAGTTACTAGTATAATCAACAGCATAGCTGCCGAACAAATCGGAGCGATGCAGAAACAGCTCATACAAGCCCAGGCGCAGCTCATACAATCCATGACCGAGAGGATAGAAGCCACGATCAACACACGCTTGGACAAACATGAAGCCGGCATCAACAAGCTTTTCGAACTTGTACCCCATCAGGAATTGCCTCGCAAGCAGCGCGTAGTTCAACTCGAAGCCTGCTCTCATTCATCGTCTGCAGCTCAGCAACATGGCACAGAACAATAGCACGCGAAAACGTCGGCAGCGACGCCAATCCACTACGCAAACAGAAACAATAATTTGGCAATGGAACTGCCGCAGCATATGCAGAAAACAAGCGCAACTAGCAGCATATATCGCAAAGTCCCCTAATCCCCCGCATGTCATCGCTCTGCAAGAGACTGAAACAAATCGCATTCATATCCGTGGTTATCGGACAGCAGCCCTTACGTCACGTACGGCAATCCTCACACTCGCATCAATGCCGGTGCTAGACCGCACACCGACAAGCACGCCCGACAGTAAAGACACTCAATATACCGCGATAGAGCTCAGCTCACGCGGGCAAACAAGCAGCCTCACAATTAACATATACAGCAACCCTAAAGATAAAGGCAGATCTATTCCGGGAATCCTGGGCTCCTTTCGCACCTCACAACTCCTTGTGGTGGGGGACTTTAATGCACGCCACACGCAATGGGGATACACCTCAGACGCACCCAAAGGTAACCTAATATCTACCGCAATGGCTGATCATAACCTCGGCCTGATCACAAACCCCGCTGTACCCACTCGCATCGGCACAAGTGTCACTCGTGATACCACGCCGGACCTCACATGGGCCTCACCAAATTTAATTGTTAAATCTCATATGGTGCTACAAGACAGCCTTGGGAGTGACCACTTACCAGTGTCCACTACTATCGCTTACGATTCCGAGATTTTCAGCCCTCGCACACACCTTCTCACCGATTGGGATAAATTGCGCTCATACTTGGCAGCTGACTCTATCGAAGTCCCTACTGTCACCGACTGGACAGACCGCCTGGTGGAGGCCATCCGGGTGAACAGCAAACGCATTAAAAATACTCCTACTGCACCGCAGGTTGATCCGCACCTGGCTCATCTATGGGAGGCCCGACAGGGACTTTTCAAACGCTGGCGTCACCAGCGACACAATCGTAAATTGAGACTCCGCATAGCCGCTCTCACTCGTGAGGCAGAAGAATACGCCAACGCCTTAGCCCGTGCAAACTGGGCAACCTTTTGTAACGACCTCAAGGGTACATTAAGCACTAAACACACGTGGGCCCTCCTACGCGCTCTTTTAGATCCAACAACCACTAAAGCACAGACACAAGTAAACACACGTCTGATACAGCTAGAACTCCAAAAAGGCACCGACGTAATTGGTCAACTACGGGACACCTATATACCCATATCCCTTCAGTCAGCAGATCCACTAAATCCACCTCCGCCTAACTCCGAACTTGATGCTGACATCACCTTAAGTGAAGTTCGCCGAGCACTCCTTAAGATTCGCCGCTCCACGGCGCCAGGACCGGACGGCATAACGTACAAGGCATTACTCAATCTGGACGAAGTCTCTCTCCAGGAACTCACGGAACTCTTAAATAACCACTGCCACGCTGGGACGCTCCCATCAACCTGGACCCATGCCAGCATGCGATTTATACCCAAACCGGGCAAATCCCTCACTCTTCAAAACCTGCGCCCTATATCCTTAACGAGTTGTGTCGGCAAGCTCTTCGAGCATGTCATTCTCAATCGTCTGCAACCGTTCCTAGAAGCAACAGGCTTTCTCTCCCATGTTCAGTTTGGATTCCGCCCAAACCTCTCGGCACAAGACGTACTTCTCGCCCTTAAAGAGTCTCTCTTACACACTAAGCGCCGTACAGCCTCTACGCGCGCCATACTGGCCCTGGATATTCACAAGGCATTCGACACGACAAGCCATGACCATATCCTGACGACATTAGCCACCACGGGCTGCGGCACGCACATATGGCAGTATGTTCGGGCCTTTCTTCAGGGACGCACGGCACAACTTTACCTTGGGGATATTGCCTCCCAGCCTTCCCCCTGCCTAACCGCGGAACACCTCAAGGGGCGGTCCTATCACCGCTACTTTTTAATGTTGCCCTAGCGCCATTAGCAAAGGCCCTTGCTGCTATCCCAGAGCTCCACACAGCCTTATATGCAGATGATATAACCCTCTGGACAACAAGCGGATCCCTTGGAACAGCCCAGGATATCTTGCAGTCTGCCATAGACATCACCACCACCTATCTAGAAAACACAGGCCTCCGATGCTCCCCAACTAAATCGGAACTAATGCAGCTTAAACCCTTACCTGGTGATCCCCCCATTGAACTTCACATGTACGGAAACCCAGTGCCCATTGTGTCTCAGATGAAGATTCTCGGCCTTCTCATTAACAACGCACTTGATGCAACCGCCACCCTTCAACTCTTGCAAAGACAGACTAAGCAGGTTGCTGGACTAATCAGGCGTGTGGCTGCGCGCAACCATGGGCTGTCGGAACGCGAAATCCTCAATATGACCAATGCGTTAATCATTAGCCGAATCACATACCACCTCCCATATCATATACTCACTCAGCGCCAAACAGAGCAGGCGGACATCCTAATACGCATGGCCGTAACCTCCGCCCTACGTCTTCCACGGACGGTTAGCACAGAACGTCTGCTGGCCACTGGTACTCACAATACAGTGAACGAATTAATAGAAGCTCAACGCACCAACCAATTAGTCCGCCTGAGTCGCACGGAAACAGGACGATGCCTACTGCGACAACTCCGTCTTAATCCACCCATCGCCACCCCAGCAAGTGCTACACCTTTCATGATCTCTCCGGGCACGCAGGATCACATATACCAGAAGCCCCTACCACGCAACATGGGCGCTTGCCTTTATCAGGGAAGACGGAAAGTTAGAGCCAGCTATTATACCAAAAGATACCGCAACCGCTCTGATATCCTCTATGTCGACGCGGCAGGGAATTCTAAAGTAGGATTTTTCACTGCAGTCGCTGCCTACGAAGATGGCAGAGTGGGGGCCGCCGCCACTATTCGAACTAATTCGCCTGCAGAAGCGGAAGGAGCCGCCATCGCACTCGCGCTTGCTCATTCAGCCATTGACGAAGCCATTACCGAAATTTGTACAGATTCTCAGGCGGCATACCGCCACTACCTAAACGGCGTGGCGACACCGGCCGCGCATCATATTCTTACCACCGCCACCTCTCTCGACCGAACGGTTAATCTAACGTGGATCCCAGGGCATGCCTCGATCCCCGGTAATGAGCGCGTTCATGCGCTGGCTCGAGAACTCTCTACCCGAGCCCCGGATGATCAGGCACCCAACTCCGCGCAGGAGGCCGCATCGGTCCTTTCTACATACCACCACATACCACCACATATCACCACATTCTACAAACACAAGCGCATGACACTGCCACCACCCCACAGCACATTGTCACCCTTATCCAGTGCTACATGGCGACAATTGCAGACGAATTGTTTCATTTCCCCCTACCGTCTCTCATGCCTTCACCCTGGCTTGCCCCCTCACTGCGACACCTGTGGCGAGCCAAAATCCTCACTTTTCCACTACCTGTGGGAATGTCTTTCCCCCCAGGCAGTGCCCCCCATCCCCCATCCCACCTTTTCTTCCTGGGAGGCTGCTTTGCGGACAGCTCAACCCGCCGGTCAGAAATGGCTGGTCGATCGGGCTCTATGTGAAGCCAAAGCCCGTGGACTCCTGGACTAGTAGGAGACCACCCTGGAAGACGTTTTTTTTTTTTTTTATTAAATAAAGTTGTTTCCATCCATCCACACTCAGACCAACACTTTACTGGGTCCTAAGAAAGGAGAAAAGCCATCCTATTTTTCATTCCTTGTTCAAGGCACAGTACCCATCACGTTGATCAAAACAAGCAGCCTTAAAATGATAACAACCAGTGTCTACAAATATTCAATCTTTCAAACAGGAATCAAATACAGTAAATAATTTACGACCATACAGTGGTTGTCAAGGGGTCAGTATCCCCACTTCCCTTGGCTGTGACCTTCGGGCCAATGTTCAAAGCCCAGTTCTACGACCCGTTGATCACACAGCTCATTACGGCCTCGACCGCTGTCGTGGTTCGAGGTGCGCCTCACCCACAGGCAGGCATGCCCGCTCAATGCTCTCCGTCACCCACAAAGGGAAGCGGCTTCCCAAGTGGGACCACTTCCCACGAATAGGGCAGTGGCGAAACTCTCTTGATGAGCTCGTCGCTTGAGAAAGAAGCGCGGGGCCGCAGGTGGGCCGGCGACTTCCACGGTAAAAGGAATTACGTGTGTCGTAGTGATGAGGGAGAGGGGAGGACGATGGCAAGAAAAAGTGGAAAGGAGGATCCCCGGTTTGAAGAGCCGGGCAGTCGAGCAGGAGACGCAGCAAAGGAGACACAAGAGAAGTGAGGTCATTTGCGCAGGTAATGAGCGACATCAATACCCCCGGCAACAGATCATTCCACAGGACCACTTATTCCTACCCTGCACTCTGCTGCCGCTTTAATGTTTCAGTAATGCCTGATGTGCACTTGGCACGATGCACCTTCCATACAAGGAGGGGGGTGGGGGAAGAGAAGGGTCACCCGGGCAAACGAGAGAGCTATTCACATGGGCGGATCGGCGACAAAAATAAACAAGAGGAAGACCACACGCTGAGTACGCATGGGTTTGGGAATGAGCAATCCGGTAGATATGACAAAGCCTGGTGCTAGGTATTTCGCAAGTTTTAACTATGATCGTAAGCGTGGGGATGCTACTTGAATTAAAGCACACTTTCTCGACAATCTTGCAGGGCACGTTTTAGACAGAAATCCATGGCGCACATAACGCGACGAAAATGGGAGCTTTGCCAAATATTACCTTGGGCTTGTTACGGAAATGTGAACAAAATGCACGGCTACCTGGAAAAATGACTTGTCTGCTGATTACAGGCTATAATCGGTTTTGTCAGGTCCCCTCACCTTGGGCAAACTGTTGTGTTTTTGACAATCTTGCAGGCCATGTCATGTGTACAAGCCCCAGTTTGGTGCACACGACATTGTGCATATACAATCACTGTTAAGAAACGATTGCTATGTAGATTACTTTTCGCTTGCAGTTGCTTGAAATTTAATGACTGGCACTATTATCTATCACTCAAGTTGCATCATAGTAAGATTGAGAAGTCATTATATTTGGATAGTGCTCACGTAACTTAGCACGCAGAGCATGAGCTATAGGCACCGTGCAGAAGGCGCGTAGCCAGGGGGGGCTTATGGGGCTTCAGCCCCCCCCCCCCTTTCCGAAATATTTTCGTGCTGTCATGCACCGCCGACCAAAACAACCACCGGCGCTCGAAAGCATTCTGGGTTTTGTCTACAATATCTTTTTCCGGTTCGAAAATACATTTCAGCACGAACATTACGAACTTGGGGGCTACATTTCGTAGCAACGCCCATGCAGACGAAGTTACGTAAAGCCAGGAACCATTTCCGAGCACTAAGTTTCAAGGGCGCCGGCCGCGGAGGTGGGGGTGGAGGATGAAACAAGACAGGTTTCCATTCCCGCTCAGTGTTTCAAAGGCGGTATTTCCCTCGTCTTCAACTCCCCGCTTCCTTAAAATCCCTGTCTCTCTTTTGGGGCTTTCTTTTTTCTTGTGCCTTCTGCGAATCCTCACAGTGCTGTAGCAGCTCTTAGTGGTACTCCCTCGCCCTTCTCCCCATACACTATGCTCTGATGGCGCTGATGGCGGCGGAGTGACCGTTTGTCTCCTGATGAGGCGCCCAAGCCCCCTCCCTGCCACCCCCTTTTTCGGGATGGAGACGGAGACGAGCTGCCCTTTCAGACCTTAATCCCTCTTAAAACAGAAACTGACCTTGCGGGCGCCGGTGAGCGACCGTGACGAAAGGCACCGAAGCGGCGCTGACGGCGGCGGAGTGATCCTTTGTCTCCTACTGCTGCGCCCAAGCCCCCCCCCCCCTCTCCTTTCGCGATGGAAACGGAGAGGAGCTGCTCTTTCAGACCTTAATCCTATTGGCACCCGCGGCGACGACCATGGGAACCTGATCTTTTGTTTAAAGGTTCGGAGGCGCGTCGCCGATCAGCATTGACCCTGCTCGGGTGAACTTCTGAGAAGTAACGCCAGGGAAATGACCCCAGCCAATGGACGACTTCTTCGGCTACTTTACCTTAGTGAAGGGTTTCCACCGCCAGCATGCACAAAATTTTCATTGACATCGGAGAAGCTAACCCTCGCCACTGAAAGATGTGAGAGGAGGCTCAAGCACCACCCTCAGCAGTGGGCGGCATCTCAAGTCCATGCTTGTTCCCCGCTGATTGGACTGTACAGATTAAACTTTGTTTCCCCAGCTAGGGAATTGGGGATAACCTACCATATTTAAACAGCAGATTGTCTCCACCGAAACTCCTTTTTCGTCAGATCATTTAAAAAGTTGTATAAAACGTTTCTTCACTTCTACACCCTGGCTGCTCCTGCTCCTCCTTCTCCTTCGTCTCGGCATCCGAGCCAGGACCCGGGAACATCGGCCCGGCGAGAGACATCTCAGGCAAACCAAGGCCCAGTGGCATAGCCAGAAATCTTGTTCGGGGGGGGCTTACATTGCAGCGCGTCCTCCTCCATATGGAATTTGTCGATGGATCAAATATGATTAATTCCAGCCAATAGCCATTGTTTATTAGGTGCTGCAAACGAATTCTTGAATGCCACGCAGTACGCACTGCCAAGACAAATGTAAAATATTAACTTTATTATAAAAGAACTTATATGTATGTGACAAACATTGTGGCAGAAATAACTGACATCAATGCTTCCCTGATTCTGTCTGTTGAATAAGTACAGAAAATATTAAACGAACTATATCAGTTCGAAACCAGCAAAGCAGTGCATACCGCTGATATGAAAACGTAAAGGCCAAGAAATGAACACTTTGACGGGAAATGCTTTATTGAATCTGTCATCCAAGACGCTTGTTTACATTTTTGTACACGTCCAACGGCCAATGACGCTGTCCTTTTCTCCATTTATTGCACAGGAACACCTGTCACCGGTCGTATACTGTGGGTAATTTAAGTGAACTTATAGTCTCAACAGACAGCGCACAGAAAAAGCAGGAGAGTTCCGAAACATATTTACATACAAATGCGAAGGTGTAATGGAATATTATAAATGAGATGATACAACTTGATAAGGGTAAAAAATTACCACTGGAAACAAACTTCACTATATGTATGCACAAAACCTCGCAACATGACATTTAAATATACGTACAAGTCTCCAATATATCTATGCAACTAAGCAAAGTCACTGCATATGATGCGTCAAACAAGGCACATAAACATGTTGCGCAATCACAGATAGTAAAGTTTAAGCACAGAAAGACAGACGATCTAGGCAAGAACAAAGCTATGATCGCCACGCTTCGGTCGTGACAGCACCATATGGGTAGAATAATAGAGGAAGAATGGAAAAATCAATACATTAAATGTAGATTTTAACTGCCTGCACAGCGACAAGTTATTCTTTACCCAAAATTAAAGAAGGGTATTGCTTTGGTTAAAAAAGTTGCAAAAAACAGGACAGGTGTGTTTAGAAAAAGTTTTAATACACATTAGACATTCAGGTTAGACAATCACAATGGCGCCGACAAATGACCGAAACAGGAAATGCACATGATTAAGAACAAAGGAACGTACACATAAAATACAGCCTAACGAATAAATACATCACAAATCAGTATTTACATGGAGAATAAAATTTGGCTGTTTGTGATGATATATACAGTTTTGATGATATATGATGATATATCATCAAATATGATATGATATATACAATTAAAAGACTTCAAGGGGCAGCGAAGCCCCACAACATCTAAAGGTAATGATTGTCTGTCTTACGTTTCGCACGATTCGGCAAGCAGTGGTGCTACACGGGTAGGTTAGCTCATTAGGTAGCTTCACCACCTCAGAATTAAGAACGCTACGAAGAGCAGAGTTGGTAGATTACCGGGAGTAGGTTCTTCACCCCCTTGAAGGAGCCGGACTTGCGGGACACCTTCCTGTCCAGCATCAACTTCGGTACTCAGATGCCCAAGGCAAGTAAATGTTTCATTGGTGAATTATTTATTTATGCCTCGCAGGCCTCGAAGAGCATGAGGTGAGGGGGCATAACATATAAAGGAAAGTGCACAAAGAATTTAAAAACCAGGCTATAGGTCACAATGAATGCGGTACAAGGCCTCTACATGGAAGGAGCACAGCAATGGTAAGAAAGTAAGGGGTAGCAATTTCGGACCGCAAGAACTAAACATGCAGACGAAATTCAGCAACAAATGCAAGGTTTTGAAAAAGTGATAATCACCAGAAAACAACTTTAAACAATACTAAACAGATAGATTATGGTGAAATATATAAATTTTTGTAGAACAAATGTATTAGTGGTGCTAAGCACAATCTTTACAAAATATTTATGCACTCTATCACAACGTTCGCAGCCCTAGTTTTTAAAACACCGGTTATTCGAACGCAAAGACAGCAAATGGTCAGTCAGTCATGAGCGACATTTCGAATTGTGAAGCTGTCAGTCTTTTTTATGATAAACAAAACAAGTACTTATAGAAATTATTTGCCTATCTTATATATAAATGAATTAATGGACAAATGGTGTGGTTTCAAGAGTTCTGGGGCATGTTTAGAAAAACTCATAATTTCACCGGAAAGGCGAAGCATTGAACGCGATAGCAACACATTGGAGAGCTAACTCGAAGAAGCATGGCTGAATGCGCGCACGAACATAAACATATCTCATCCCATGACAACGGAAACTCGCTGTGAAAATGCACGCGTGAGCAAGATTGGACGCAGCAGCAGCTACCTTCGTGCTGCAACTCGAACGGCCATAGCCAGGAAGCATTCAAAGGGCTGCCATGCAGAATTCACTCGGTCAGAGAAAACGAACGCGCACCGAAATGCGCCGCGTGATGGTGGGGGCAACACAAGAAAAACGCATGCGCTCTGGCTGACATTGTCAGCCCCCGGGTAGCGAGAACAAGTCTCAATGTGTCGTCTTGCATAGAAGTCAAAGTAGAAAAAATAACTAAGAATGTAGTTACCTTTAGTAGTGCCTTGACATGGACGCTTTGGCGCAGGTGAAAAAAACGTTGAAATTCTTTTCTGTGACATGACGACAGTGACCACGGTGCTTCACCTCATTAGACCTCGCTGCGTGCTGGGGGCGCCCTTGGTTTGCCTGAGATGTCTCGCGCCGGGCCGATGTTCCCGGGTCCTGGCTCGGAAGCCGAGAAGAAGAAGCAGGAGCAGCCAGGGAGTAGAAGTGAAGAAGAAACGTTTTATACAACTTTTTAAATGATCTGACGAAAAAGGAGTTTCGGTGGAGACAATCTGCCGTTTAAATATGGTAGGTTATCCCCAATTCCCTAGCTGGGGAAACAAAGTTTAATCTGTGCAGTCCAATCAGCGGGGCACAAGCATGGACTTGAGATGCCGCCCACTGCCGAGGGTGGTGCTTGGGCCTCCTCTCACATCTTTCAGTGGCGAGGGTTAGCTTCTCTGATGTCGATGACAATTTTGTGCATGCTGGCGGTGGAAACTCTTCACTAAGGTAAAGTAGCCGGAGAAGTCGTCCGTTAGCTGAGGTCATTTCCCTGTCCTTACTTCTCAGAAGTTCACCCGCCTGCTTCAAGAAGTCGGCGAGCAGCGTCAATGCTGATCGGCGACGCGCCACCGAACCTTTCAACAAAAGATCAGGTTCCCGTGGTCGTCGCCGCGGGTGCCAATAGGATTAAGGTCTGTAAGGGCAGCTTGTCTCCGTCTCCATCCCGAAATGGGGGTGGCGGGGAGGGGGCTTGGGCGCCTCATCAGGAGACAAACGGTCACTCCGAAGCCCACGGGGCCGCTTCGATGCCTTTTGGTTGCGGTCGCTCACCGGCGTCCGCAAGATGCGTAGGGCGGCGTAGAGCGGTGTAGGAAAAAAAAAAAACGAGGTGCATTAAAAAAACCAAAACGCTCCTGGGCCAATGTTCAGCTCCTTCTCTTTGGCGCGTAGAAGGAAGCGTAAAAACGAAAAAAAACAACAAACAAAGCGCAACCACGGAGAGAGCATAGTGTACGGGGAGAAGGGCGAGGGAGTACCACTAAGAGCTGCTACAGCACTGTGAGGCTTCGCAGAAGGCACAAAAAAAAGAAAGCCCCAAAAGAGAGACAGGGATTTTAAGGAAGTGGGGAGTTGAAGGCGAGGGAAATACCGCCTTTGAAACACTGAGCGGGAATGGAAACCTGTCTTGTTTCGTCGTCCACCCCCACCTTCGCGGCCGGCGCCCTTGAAACTTAGCGCTCGGAAATGGTTCCTGGCTTTACGTAACTCCGTCTGCATGGGCGTTGCTACGAAATGTAGCCCCCAAGTTCGTAACGTTCGTGCCGAAATGTATTTTCGAACGAAGCGGAAAACGATAGTGTAGACAAAACCCAGAATGCTTTCGGTCGCCGGTGGTTGTTTTGGTCGGCGGTGCATGACAGCACGAAAACATTTCGGGGGGGGGGGGGGGCTGAAGCCACATAAGCCCCCCCCCCCCCGGCTACACGCCTGATGCATAGTAACTCTTGGAGCTCCAGCTGGGTCTAGAAGTAAACATAAAAAAAACCTCCTGCGGTGCATAAAGGCTCCGTGCTCTTTGCACCACAGGCTATGTCTGTAAACCTGCCCTAGCGCTGGTTGTAAACATGCATGCATAGTACAACTCTTGGAGCTCCAGCTGGGTCTAGAAGTACAAAAAAACAACCTGTTGTGCATAAAGGCTCCCTACTCTCTGCAGCAAAGGCAATGTCTGTAAACCTGTTCTTGCGCTGGTTATAAACATGCATGCATAGTACAACTCTTGGAGCTCCAGCTAGGTCTAGAAGTAAAAAAAAAACCCTTCTGCGGTGCATAAAGGCGCCCTGCTCTCTGCAACACAGGCAGTGTCTGTAAACCTGCCCTAGTGCTTGTCATAAACTTGCATTTATACAACTCTTGGAGCTCCAGCTGTGTATATAAGTAAAAAGAAAACAAAAACCTCCTTCGGTGCATAAAGGCTCCTTGCTCTTTGCACCACTGGTAATGTCTGTAAACCTGCCCTAGCGCTGGTTATAAACATGCATGCATAGCACAACTCTTGGAGCTCCAGCTGGGTCTTAGAAGTAAAAAAAAACAAAAACCTCCTGCAGTGCATAAAGGCTCCTTGCTCTCTGCAACACAGGCAATGTCTGTAAATCTGGCCTAGCGCTGGTTATAAACATGCATGCATAGTACAACTCTTGGAGCTCTAGCTGGGTCTAGAAGTAAAAAAAAAAAAAACCTCCTGCGGTGCATAAAGGCTCCTTGCTCTCTGCAACACAGACAATGTCTGCAAATCTGCCCTAGCGCTGGTTATAAACATGCATGCATAGTACAACTCTTGGAGCTCCAGCTGGGTCTTAGAAGTAAAAAAAAAAACAAAAACCTGCAGCGGTGCATAAAGGCTCCTTGCTCTCTGCAACACAGGCAATGTCTGTAAATCTGCCCTAGCGCTGGTTATAAACATGCATGCATAGTACAACTCTTGGAGCTCCAGCTGGGTCTAGAAGTACACATAAAAAAAAACCTCCTGCGGTGCATAAAGGCTGCGTGCTCTTTGCACTACAGGCAATGTCTATAAACCTGCCCTAGCGCTGGTTATAAACGTGCATGCATAGTACAACTCTTGGAGCTCTAGCTGGGTCTAGAAGTAAAAAAAAACCCTCCTGCAGTGCATGAAGGCTCCGTGCTTTCCGCAACACAGGCAATGTCTGTAAATCTGCCCTAGCGCTGGTTATAAACATGCATGCATAGTACAACTCTTGGAGCTCCAGCTGGGTCTAGACATAAGAAAAAAACCCTCCTCAGTGCATGAAGGCTCCGTGCTTTCTGCAACACAGGCAATGTCTGTAAACCTGACCGAGCGCTGGTTATACACATGCATGCATAGTACAACTCTTGGAGCTCCAGCTGTGTCTAGAAGTAAAAAAAACCCTCCTGCAGTGCATGAAGGCTCCGTGCTTTCTGCAACACAGGCAATGTCTGTAAACCTGACCGAGCGCTGGTTATAAACATGCATGCATAGTACAACTCTTGGAGCTCCAGCTGGGTCTAGAAGTAAAAAAAAACCCTCCTGCAGTGCATGAAGGCTCCGTGCTTTCTGCAACACAGGCAATGTCTGTAAACCTGACCGAGCGCTGGTTATACACATGCATGCATAGTACAACTCTTGGAGCTCCAGCTGGGTCTTAGAAGTAAAAAAAAAACAAAAACCTCCTGCAGTGCATGAAGGCTCCGTGCTTTCTGCAACACAGGCAATGTCTGTAAACCTGACCGAGCACTGGTTATAAATATGAATGCATAGTACAACTGTTCGAGTAAAAAAAAACCCTCCTGCAGTGCATGAAGGCTCCGTGCTTTCTGCAACACAGGCAATGTCTGTAAACCTGACCGAGCGCTGGTTATACACATGCATGCATAGTACAACTGTTGGAGCTCCAGCTGGGTCTAGAAGTAAAAAAAAAACCCTCCTGCAGTGCATGAAGGCTCCGTGCTTTCTGCAACACAGGCAATGTCTGTAAACGTGACCGAGCGCTGGTTATAAATATGCATGCATAGTACAACTGTAGGAGTAAAAAAAAACCCTCCTGCAGTGCATGAAGGCTCCGTGCTTTCTGCAACACAGGCAATGTCTGTAAACCTGACCGAGCACTGGTTATACACATGCATGCATAGTACAACTGTTGGAGCTCCAGCTGGGTCTAGAAGTAAAAAAAAACCCTCCTGCAGTGCATGAAGGCTCCGTGCTTTCTGCAACACAGGCAATGTCTGTAAACGTGACCGAGCGCTGGTTATAAATATGCATGCATAGTACAACTGTAGGAGTAAAAAAAAACCCTCCTGCAGTGCATGAAGGCTCCGTGCTTTCTGCAACACAGGCAATGTCTGTAAACCTGACCGAGCGCTGGTTATAAACATGCATGCATAGTACAACTGTTGCAGTAAAAAAAAAAACCCTCCTGCAGTGCATGAAGGCTCCGTGGTTTCTGCAACACAGGCAATGTCTATAAACCTGATCGAGCGCTGGTTATACACATGCATGCATAGTACAACTGTTGGAGCTCCAGCTGGGTCTAGAAGTAAAAAAAAACCCTCCTGCAGTGCATGAAGGCTCCGGGCTTTCTGCAACACAGGCAATGTCTGTAAACCTGCCCTAGCGCTGGTTATAAACATGCATGCATAGTACAACTCTTGGAGCTCTAACTGGGTCTAGAAGTTAAAAAAAACAAAAACCTCCTGCAGTGCATGAAGGCTCCGTGCTTTCTGCAACACAGGCAATGTCTGTAAACCTGACCGAGCGCTGGTTATAAACATGCATGCATGGTACAACTCTTTGGAGCTCCAGCTGGGTCTTAGAAGTAAAAAAAAACAAAAACCTCCTGCAGTGCATGAAGGCTCCGTGCTTTCTGCAACACAGGCAATGTCTGTAAACCTGACCGAGCGCTGGTTATAAATATGCATGCATAGTACAACTGTTGGAGTAAAAAAAAACCCTCCTGCAGTGCATGAAGGCTCCGTGCTTTCTGCAACACAGGCAATGTCTGTAAACCTGACCCAGTCAAAAAAATTCAATGGGTCCAATTGGGAATTTCCCAATTGAAATGAATTGGTCAAAAACCAATTGTGTTTTCGCCACCCATTGGGCCTGACCATTTCATATGAATTGGTGCTCCCAATTGGGAATAATTGGTCACCCATGAAGACCAAATGGTTTCCCAATTGAGCTCAAATGGTATACCCATTGAGCCCAAATGGTTTGAACTCACATAGCTGAAGAAAAAAAAAGAATGGAGATGCAATTTCAATGTTTTCTGTCTAGAAGTTATAGGGGAGCCGATTTTAGACAAGTGGAATGAAATTATTATTTTTTACAGAAATCATGGGAGACAAGCAAGCATTACACACACGGAACTAACACAGATTCAATGTATATATCCACAGGTTGCAGACTTATATACTCCATTCTTTGAACAGTGCTGCTGGGACCAGTGACACATATCTTTGTTATTCAGAGTTAACTTATTTATTTATGCCTGCAGTTACAGTGAACATGATATAACCAATAAGATTAAGTGGCATATACTTTTTATAAGAACTGAAATTTTTCACTCTTGTCTCTTTATACAAGTATGTATATCTGTGCACATCTCAGTCAAGGATGACTTGACTTTCCCAATTTGGAATGTTTGCTTAGGACCAATTAGAACCAATGGGAAGCCCAGTTGGAAGCCCAATTCGTTTCAAATGGTCGTCCCAATTGGGAGCGAGGGAATCCCAATTGGGATTAAAGTAACCCATTGGGCTTCCCATTAGCCCAATGGGTTTATTCAATCCCCCCGTTGGTTTCTTCAGTCCCAATCGGGACGCCCAATTGGTTTCTTCATTCCCAACTGGGAGTCATGAAACCAATGGGTGTCCCAATTGGGAGTGAAGAAACCAGTTGGGTTGGACAGCACCCATTGGACAAACCATTTGGCATTGGCAGAACCAATTCAATCTGACTGGTCGTCCCAATTGGACCCATTGATTTTTTTTGACTGGGGACCTATCGCTGGTTATACACATGCATGCATAGTACAACTGTTGGAGCTCCAGCTGGGTCTAGAAGTAAAAAAAAACCCTCCTGCAGTGCATGAAGGCTCCGTGCTTTCTGCAACACAGGCAATGTCTGTAAACCTGACCGAGCACTGGTTATAAACATGCATGCATAGTACAACTGTAGGAGTAAAAAAAACCCTCCTGCAGTGCATGAAGGCTCCGTGCTTTCTGCAACACAGGCAATGTCTGTAAACCTGACCGAGCGCTGGTTATAAACATGCATGCATAGTACAACTGTTGGAGTAAAAAAAAACCCTCCTGCAGTGCATGAAGGCTCCGTGCTTTCTGCAACACAGGCAATGTCTGTAAACCTGACAGAGCACTGGTTATATACATGCATGCATAGTACAACTGTCGGAGTAAAAAAAAACGCTCCTGCAGTGCATGAAGGCTCCGTGCTTTCTGCAGCACAGGCAATGTCTGTAAACCTGACCGAGCGCTGGTTATACACATGCATGCATAGTACAACTCTTGGAGCTCCAGCTGGGTCTTAGAAGTAAAAAAAACAAAAACCTCCTGCAGTGCGTGAAGGCTCCGTGCTTTCTGCAACACAGGCAATATCTAAACCTGACCGAGCGCTGGTTATAAACATGCATGCATAGTACAACTGTTGGAGTAAAAAAAAGCCCCCCTGCAGTGCATGAAGGCTCCGTGCTTTCTGCAACACAGGCAATGTCTGTAAACCTGACCGAGCGCTGGTTATACACATGCATGCATAGTACAACTGTTGGAGCTCCAGCTGGGTCTAGAAGTAAAAAAAAACCCTCCTGCAGTGCATGAAGGCTCCGTGCTTTCTGCAACACAGGCAATGTCTGTAAACCTGACCGAGCTCTGGTTATAAACATGCATGCATAGTACAACTGTTGGAGTAAAAAAAAAAACCCTCCTGCAGTGCATGAAGGCTCCGTGCTTTCTGCAACACAGGCAATGTCTGTAAACCTGACCGAGCGCTGGTTATAAATATGCATGCATAGTACAACTGTTGGAGTAAAAAAAAAATCCTCCGGCTGTGCATGAAGGGTCCGTGCGCTCTGCAACACAGACAATGTCTGTAAACCTCACCAAGCGCTGGTTATAAACATGCATGCATAGTACAACTCTTGGAGCTCCAGCTGGGTCTTAGAAGTAAAAAAAAAACAAAAATCTCCTGCAGTGCATGAAGGCTCCATGCTTTCTGCAACACAGGCAATGTCTGTAATGCTGACCGAGCGCTGGTTATGAACATGCATGCATAGTACAAATGTTGGAGTAAAAAAAAAACGCTCCTGCAGTGCATGAAGGCTCCGTGCTTTCTGCAACACAGGCAATGTCTGTAAACCTGACCGAGCGCTGGTTATAAACGCATGCATAGTACAACTGTTGGAGTAAAAAAAAACCCTCCTGCAGTGCATGAAGGCTCCGTGCTTTCTGCAACACAGGCAATGTCTGTAAACCTGACCGAGCTCTGGTTATAAACATGCATGCATAGTACAACTGTTGGAGTAAAAAAAAACCCTCCTGCAGTGCATGAAGGCTCCGTGCTTTCTGCAACACAGGCAATGTCTGTAAACCTGACCGAGCGCTGGTTATAAATATGCATGCATAGTACAACTGTTGGAGTAAAAAAAAAATCCTCCGGCTGCGCATGAAGGGTCCGTGCGCTCTGCAACACAGACAATGTCTGTAAACCTCACCAAGCGCTGGTTATAAACATGCATGCATAGTACAACTCTTGGAGCTCCAGCTGGGTCTTAGAAGTAAAAAAAAAACAAAAACCTCCTGCAGTGCATGAAGGCTCCATGCTTTCTGCAACACAGGCAATGTCTGTAATGCTGACCGAGCGCTGGTTATGAACATGCATGCATAGTACAAATGTTGGAGTAAAAAAAAAAACCCTCCTGCAGTGCATGAAGGCTCCGTGTTTTCTGCAACACAGGCAATGTCTGTAAACCTGACCGAGCGCTGTTTATACACATGCATGCATAGTACAACTGTTGGAGCTCCAGCTGGGTCTTAGAAGTAAAAAAAAACAAAAACCTCCTGCAGTGCATGAAGGCTCCATGCTTTCTGCAACACAGGCAATGTCTGTAATGCTGACCGAGCGCTGGTTATAAACGTGCATGCATAGTACAACTGTTGGAGTAAAAAAAAAAACGCTCCTGCAGTGCATGAAGGCTCCGTGCTTTCTGCAACACAGGCAGTGTCTATAAACCTGACCGAGCGCTGGTTATACACATGCATGCATAGTACAACTCTTGGAGCTCCAGCTGGGACTTAG
The DNA here is from genome assembly GCF_055883805.1 of Amblyomma maculatum. NCBI lineage: Eukaryota > Metazoa > Arthropoda > Arachnida > Ixodida > Ixodidae > Amblyomma > Amblyomma maculatum. Next base: position 255,152,893 of record NC_139344.1, read on the forward strand.
AAATAAAAAAAAACAAAAACCTCCTGCAGTGCGTGAAGGCTCCGTGCTTTCTGCAACACAGGCAATGTCTGTAAACCTGACCGAGCGCTGGTTATACACATGCATGCATAGTACAACTGTTGGAGCTCCAGCTGGGTCTAGAAGTAAAAAAAAACCCTCCTGCAGTGCATGAAGGCTCCGTGCTTTCTGCAACACAGGCAATGTCTGTAAAGCTGACCGAGCGCTGGTTATAAACATGCATGCATAGTACAACTTTTGGAGTAAAAAAAAACCCTCCTGCAGTGCATGAAGGCTCCGTGCTTTCTGCAACACAGGCAATGTCTGTAAACCTGACCGAGCGCTGGTTATAAACATGCATGCATATTACAACTGTTGGAGTAAAAAAAAATCCTCCGGCTGTGCATGAAGGCTCCGTGCTTTCTGCAACACAGGCAATGTCTGTAAACCTGACCGAGCGCTGGTTATAAACATGCATGCATAGTACAACTGTTGGAGTAAAAAAAAAACCCTCCTGCAGTGCATGAAGGCTCCGTGCTCTCTGCAACACAGGCAATGTCTGTAAACCTGACCGAGCGCTGGTTATAAACATGCATGCATAGTACAACTGTTGGAGTAAAAAAAAAAAACCCTCCTGCAGTGCATGAAGGCTCCGTGCTTTCTGCAACACAGGCAATGTCTGTAAACCTGACCGAGCGCTGGTTATAGACATGCATGCATAGTACACCTCTTGGAGCTCCAGCTGGGTCTTAGAAGTAAAAAAAAAACAAAAACCTCCTGCAGTGCATGAAGGCTCCGTGCTTTCTGCAACACAGGCAATGTCTGTAAACCTGACCGAGCGCTGGTTATAAACATGCATGCATAGTACAACTCTTTGGAGCTCCAGCTGGGTCTTAGAAGTAAAAAAAAAACAAAAACCTCCTGCAGTGCATGAAGGCTCCGTGCTTTCTGCAACACAGGCAATGTCTGCAAACCTGACCGAGCGCTGGTTATAAACATGCACGCATAGTACAACTGTTGGAGTAAAAAAAACCTCCTGCAGTGCATGAAGGCTCCGTGCTTTCTGCAACACAGGCAATGTCTGTAAACCTGACCGAGCGCTGGTTATACACATGCATGCATAGTACAACTGTTGGAGCTCCAGCTGGGTCTAGAAGTAAAAAAAAACCCTCCTGCAGTGCATGAAGGCTCCGTGCTTTCTGCAACACAGGCAATGTCTGTAAACCTGACCGAGCGCTGGTTATAAACATGCATGCATAGTACACCTGTTTTAGTAAAAAAAACCCTCCTGCAGTGCATGAAGGCTCCATGCTTTCTGCAACACAGGCAATGTCTGTAAACCTGACCGAGCGCTGGTTATAAACATGCATGCATAGTACAACTGTTGGAGTAAAAAAAAAAAAACCCTCCTGCAGTGCATGAAGGCTCCATGCTTTCTGCAACACAGGCAATGTCTGTAATGCTGACCGAGCGCTGGTTATAAACATGCATGCATAGTACAACTGTTGGAGTAAACAAAAACGCCCCGGCAGTGCATGAAGGCTCCGTGCTTTCTGCAACACAGGCAATGTCTATAAACCGGACCGAGCGCTGGTTATACACATGCATGCATAGTACAACTGTTGGAGCTCCAGCTGGGTCTAGAAGTAAAAAAAAAACCCTCCTGCAGTGCATGAAGGCTCCGTGCTTTCTGCAACACAGGCAATGTCTGTAAACCTGACCGAGCGCTGGTTATAAACATGCATGCATAGTACACCTGTTGGAGTAAAAAAAAACCCTCCTGCAGTGCATGAAGGCTCCGTGCTTTCTGCAACACAGGCAATGTCTGTAAACCTGACCGAGCGCTGGTTATAAACGCATGCATAGTACAACTGTTGGAGTAAAAAAAAACCCTCCTGCAGTGCATGAAGGCTCCGTGTTTTCTGCAACACAGGCAATGTCTGTAAACCTGACCGAGCGCTGGTTATACACATGCATGCATAGTACAACTGTTGGAGCTCCAGCTGGGTCTTAGAAGTAAAAAAAAACAAAAACCTCCTGCAGTGCATGAAGGCTCCATGCTTTCTGCAACACAGGCAATGTCTGTAATGCTGACCGAGCGCTGGTTATAAACATGCATGCATAGTACAACTGTTGGAGTAAAAAAAAACGCTCCTGCAGTGCATGAAGGCTCCGTGCTTTCTGCAACACAGGCAGTGTCTATAAACCTGACCGAGCGCTGGTTATACACATGCATGCATAGTACAACTCTTGGAGCTCCAGCTGGGTCTTAGAAGTAAAAAAAAACAAAAACCTCCTGCAGTGCGTGAAGGCTCCGTGCTTTCTGCAACACAGGCAATGTCTGTAAACCTGACCGAGCGCTGGTTATACACATGCATGTATAGTACAACTGTTGGAGCTCCAGCTGGGTCTTAGAAGTAAAAAAAAAACAAAAACCTCCTGCAGTGCATGAAGGCTCCGTGCTTTCTGCAACACAGGCAATGTCTGTAAACCTGACCGAGCGCTGGTTATAAACATGCATGCATAGTACAACTTTTGGAGTAAAAAAAAAACCCTCCTGCAGTGCATGAAGGCTGCGTGCTTTCTGCAACACAGGCAATGTCTGTAAACCTGACCGAGCGCTGGTTATAAACATGCATGCATAGTACAACTGTTGGAGTAAAAAAAAAACCCTCCTGCAGTGCATGAAAGCTCCGTGCTTTCTGCAACACAGGCAATGTCTGTAAACCTGACCGAGCGCTGGTTATAGACATGCATGCATAGTACACCTCTTGGAGCTCCAGCTGGGTCTTAGAAGTAAAAAAAAAACAAAAACCTCCTGCAGTGCATGAAGGCTCCGTGCTTTCTGCAACACAGGCAATGTCTGTAAACCTGACCGAGCGCTGGTTATAAACATGCATGCATAGTACAACTGTTGGAGTAAAAAAAAAACCCTCCTGCAGTGCATGAAGGCTCCGTGCTTTCTGCAACACAGGCAATGTCTGTAAACCTGACCGAGCGCTGGTTATAAACATGCATGCATAGTACAACTGTTGGAGTAAAAAAAAAATCATCCGGCTGTGCATGAAGGGTCCGTGTGCTCTGCACCACAGACAATGTCTGTAAACCTCACCAAGCGCTGGTTATAAACATGCATGCATAGTACAACTCTTGGAGCTCCAGCTGGGTCTTAGAAGTAAAAAAAAAAACAAAAACCTCCTGCAGTGCATGAAGGCTCCATGCTTTCTGCAACACAGGCAATGTCTGAAATGCTGACCGAGCGCTGGTTATAAACATGCATGCATAGTACAACTGTTGGAGTAAAAAAAAACGCTCCTGTAGTGCATGAAGGCTCCGTGCTTTCTGCAACACAGGCAATGTCTATAAACCGGACCGAGCGCTGGTTATACACTTGCATGCATAGTACAACTGTTGGAGCTCCAGCTGGGTCTAGAAGTAAACAAAAAACCCTCCTGCAGTGCATGAAGGCTCCGTGCTTTCTGCAACACAGGCAATGTCTGTAAACCTGCCCTAGCGCTGGATATAAACATGCATGCATAGTACAACTCTTGGAGCTCTAACTGGGTCTAGAAGTAAAAAAAAACAAAAACCTCCTGCAGTGCATGAAGGCTCCGTGCTTTCTGCAACACAGGCAATGTCTGTAAACCTGACCGAGCGCTGGTTATAAACATGCATGCATAGTACACCTGTTTTAGTAAAAAAAAACCCTCCTGCAGTGCATGAAGGCTCCGTGCTTTCTGCAACACAGGCAATGTCTGTAAACCTGACCGAGCGGTGGTTATAAACGCATGCATAGTACAACTGTTGGAGTAAAAAAAAACCCTCCTGTAGTGCATGAAGGCTCCGTGTTTTCTGCAACACAGGCAATGTCTGTAAACCAAACCGAGCGCTGGTTATACACATGCATGCATAGTACAACTGTTGGAGCTCCAGCTGGGTCTTAGAAGTAAAAAAAAAACAAAAACCTCCTGCAGTGCATGAAGGCTCCATGCTTTCTGCAACACAGGCAATGTCTGTAATGCTGACCGAGCGCTGGTTATAAACATGCATGCATAGTACAACTGTTGGAGTAAAAAAAACGCTCCTGCAGTGCATGAAGGCTCCGTGCTTTCTGCAACACAGGCAGTGTCTATAAACCTGACCGAGCGCTGGTTATACACATGCATGCATAGTACAACTCTTGGAGCTCCAGCTGGGTCTTAGAAGTAAAAAAAACAAAAACCTCCTGCAGTGCATGAAGGCTCCGTGCTTTCTGCAACACAGGCAATGTCTGTAAACCTGACCGAGTGCTGGTTATAAACATGCATGCATAGTACAACTGTTGGAGCTCCAGCTGGGTCTAGAAGTAAAAAAAAACCCTCCTGCAGTGCATGAAGGCTCCGTGCTTTCTGCAACACAGGCAATGTCTGTAAACCTGACCGAGCGCTGGTTATAAACATGCATGCATAGTACAACTGTTGGAGTAAAAAAAAACCCTCCTGCAGTGCATGAAGGCTCCGTTCTTTCTGCAACACAGGCAATGTCTGTAAACCTGACCGAGCGCTGGTTATAAACATGCATGCATAGTACAACTGTTGGAGTAAAAAAAAAATCCTCTGGCTGTGCATGAAGGGTCCATGCGCTCTGAAACACAGACAATGTCTGTAAACCTCACCAAGCGCTGGTAATAAACATGCATGCATAGTACAACTCTTGGAGCTCCAGCTGGGTCTTAGAAGTAAAAAAAAAACAAAAACCTCCTGCAGTGCATGAAGGCTCCATGCTTTCTGCAACACAGGCAATGTCTGTAATGCTGACCGAGCGCTGGTTATAAACATGCATGCACAGTACAACTGTTGGAGTAAAAAAAAAACGCTCCTGCAGTGCATGAAGGCTCCGTGCTTTCTGCAACACAGGCAATGTCTATAAACCTGACCGAGCGCTGGTTATACACATGCATGCATAGTACAACTGTTGGAGCTCCAGCTGGGTCTAGAAGTAAAAAAAAACCCTCCTGCAGTGCATGAAGGCTCCGTGCTTTCTGCAACACAGGCAATGTCTGTAAACCTGCCCTAGTGCTGGTTATAAACATGCATGCATAGTACAACTCTTGGAGCTCTAACTGGGTCTAGAAGTAAAAAAAAACAAAAACCTCCTGCAGTGCATGAAGGCTCCGTGCTTTCTGCAACACAGGCAATGTCTGTAAACCTGACCGAGCGCTGGTTATAAACATGCATGCATAGTACAACTCTTTGGAGCTCCAGCTGGGTCTTCGAAGTAAAAAAAAACAAAAACCTCCTGCAGTGCATGAAGGCTCCGTGTGTTTCTGCAACACAGGCAATGTCTGTAAACGTGACCGAGCGCTGGTTATAAACATGCATGCATAGTACAACTGTTGGAGTAAAAAAAAACCCTCCTGCAGTGCATGAAGGCTCCGTGCTTTCTGCAACACAGGCAATGTCTGTAAACCTGACCGAGCGCTGGTTATAAACATGCATGCATAGTACAACTGTTGGAGTAAAAAAAAACCCTCCTGCAGTGCATGAAGGCTCCGTGCTTTCTGCAACACAGGCAATGTCTGTAAACCTGACCGAGCGCTGGTTATAAACATGCATGCATAGTACAACTGTTGGAGTAAAAAAAAAAACCTTCCTGCAGTGTATGAAGGCTCCGTGCTTTCTGCAACACAGGCAATGTCTGTAAACCTGACCGAGCGCTGGTTATACACATGCATGCATAGTACAACTCTTGGAGCTCCAGCTGGGTCTTAGAAGTAAAAAAAAACAAAAACCTCCTGCAGTGCATGAAGGCTCCGTGCTTTCTGCAACACAGGCAATGTCTGTAAACCTGACCGAGCGCTGGTTATAAACATGCATGCATAGTACAACTGTGGGAGTAAAAAAAAAGCCCCCCTGCAGTGCATGAAGGCTCCGTGCTTTCTGCAACACAGGCAATGTCTGTAAACCTGACCGAGCGCTGGTTATAAACATGCATGCATAGTACAACTGTTGGAGCTCCTGCTGGGTCTTAGAAGTAAAAAAAACAAAAACCTCCTGCAGTGCATGAAGGCTCCGTGCTTTCTGCAACACAGGCAATGTCTGTAAACCTGACCGAGCGCTGGTTATAAACATGCATGCATAGTACAACTGTGGGAGTAAAAAAAAAGCCCCCCTGCAGTGCATGAAGGCTCCGTGCTTTCTGCAACACAGGCAATATCTAAACCTGACCGAGCGCTGGTTATAAACATGCATGCATAGTACAACTGTTGGAGTAAAAAAAAAAAAGCCCCCCTGCAGTGCATGAAGGCTCCGTGCTTTCTGCAACACAGGCAATGTCTGTAAACCTGACCGAGCGCTGGTTATACACATGCATGCATAGTACAACTGTTGGAGCTCCAGCTAAGTCTAGAAGTAAAAAAAAACCCTCCTGCAGTGCATGAAGGCTCCGTGCTTTCTGCAACACAGGCAATGTCTGTAAACCTGACCGAGCGCTGGTTATAAACATGCATGCATAGTACAACTGTTGGAGTAAAAAAAACCCTCCTGCAGTGCATGAAGGCTCCGTGCTTTCTGCAACACAGGCAATGTCTGTAAACCTGACCGAGCGCTGGTTATACACATGCATGCATAGTACAACTGTTGGAGCTCCAGCTGGGTCTAGAAGTAACAAAAAAACCCTCCTGCAGTGCATGAAGGCTCCGTGCTTTCTGCAACACAGGCAATGTCTGTAAACCTGACCGAGCACTGGTTATAAACATGCATGCATAGTACAACTGTTGGAGTAAAAAAAAACGCTCCTGCAGTGCATGAAGGCTCCGTGCTTTCTGCAACACAGGCAATATCTGTAAACCTGACCGAGCGCTGGTTATAAACATGCATGCATAGTACAACTGTTGGAGTAAAAAAAACCCTCCTGCAGTGCATGAAGGCTCCGTGCTTTCTGCAACACAGGCAATGTCTGTAAACCTGACCGAGCGCTGGTTATACACATGCATGCATAGTACAACTGTTGGAGCTCTAGCTGGATCTAGAAGTAAAAAAAAAACCCTCCTGCACTGCATGAAGGCTCCGTGCTTTCTGCAACACAGGCAATGTCTGTAAACCTGCCCTAGTGCTGGTTATAACCATGTGTGCATAGTACAACTCTTGGAGCTCTAACTGGGTCTAGAAGTAAAAAAAATCAAAAACCTCCTGCAGTGCATGAAGGCTCCGTGCTTTCTGCAACACAGGCAATGTCTGTAAACCTGAGCGAGCGCTGGTTATTTACATGCAAGAATAGTACAACTCTTGGAGCTCCAGCTGGGTCTTAGAAGTAAAAAAAAAACAAAAACCTCCTGCAGTGCATGAAGGCTCCGTGCTTTCTGCAACACAGGCAATGTCTGTAAACCTGACCGAGCACTGGTTATAAACATGCATGCATAGTACAACTGTTGGAGTAAAAAAAAACGCTCCTGCAGTGCATGAAGGCTCCGTGCTTTCTGCAACACAGGCAATGTCTGTAAACCTGACCGAGCGCTGGTTATACACATGCATGCATAGTACAACTCTTGGAGCTCCAGCTGGGTCTTAGAAGTAAAAAAAAACAAAAACCTCCTGCAGTGCGTGAAGGCTCCGTGCTTTCTGCAACACAGGCAATGTCTGTAAACCTGACCGAGCGCTGGTTATACACATGCATGCATAGTACAACTGTTGGAGCTCCAGCTGGGTCTAGAAGTAAAAAAAAACCCTCCTGCAGTGCATGAAGGCTCCGTGCTTTCTGCAACACAGGCAATGTCTGTAAACCTGACCGAGCGCTGGTTATAAACATGCATGCATAGTACAACTGTTGGAGTAAAAAAAAAAGCCCTCCTGCAGTGCATGAAGGCTCCGTGCTTTCTGCAACACAGGCAATGTCTGTAAACCTGACCGAGCGCTGGTTATAGACATGCATGCATAGTACACCTCTTGGAGCTCCAGCTGGGTCTTAGAAGTAAAAAAAAAACAAAAACCTCCTGCAGTGCATGAAGGCTCCGTGCTTTCTGCAACACAGGCAATGTCTGTAAACCTGACCGAGCGCTGGTTATAAACATGCATGCATAGTACAACTGTTGGAGTAAAAAAAAACCCTCCTGCAGTGCATGAAGACTCCGTGCTTTCTCCAACACAGGCAATGTCTGTAAACCTGACCGAGAGCTGGTTATACACATGCATGCATAGTACAACTGTTGGAGCTCCAGCTGGGTCTAGAAGTAAAAAAAAAACCCTCCTGCAGTGCATGAAGGCTCCGTGCTTTCTGCAACACAGGCAATGTCTGTAAACCTGACCGAGCTCTGGTTATAAACATGCATGCATAGTACAACTGTTGGAGTAAAAAAAAACCCTCCTGCAGTGCATGAAGGCTCCGTGCTTTCTGCAACACAGGCAATGTCTGTAAACCTGACCGAGCGCTGGTTATAAATATGCATGCATAGTACAACTGTTGGAGTAAAAAAAAAATCCTCCGGCTGTGCATGAAGGGTCCGTGCGCTCTGCAACACAGACAATGTCTGTAAACCTCACCAAGCGCTGGTTATAAACATGCATGCATAGTACAACTCTTGGAGCTCGAGCTGGGTCTTAGAAGTAAAAAAAAAACAAAAACCTCCTGCAGTGCATGAAGGCTCCATGCTTTCTGCAACACAGGCAATGTCTGTAATGCTGACCGAGCGCTGGTTATAAACATGCATGCATAGTACAAATGTTGGAGTAAAAAAAAACGCTCCTGCAGTGCATGAAGGCTCCGTGCTTTCTGCAACACAGGCAATGTCTGTAAACCTGACCGAGCGCTGGTTATAAACGCATGCATAGTACAACTGTTGGAGTAAAAAAAAAACCCTCCTGCAGTGCATGAAGGCTCCGTGTTTTCTGCAACACAGGCAATGTCTGTAAACCTGACCGAGCGCTGGTTATACACATGCATGCATAGTACAACTGTTGGAGCTCCAGCTGGGTCTTAGAAGTAAAAAAAAAGAAAAACCTCCTGCAGTGCATGAAGGCTCCATGCTTTCTGCAACACAGGCAATGTCTGTAATGCTGACCGAGCGCTGGTTATAAACATGCATGCATAGTACAACTGTTGGAGTAAAAAAAAACGCTCCTGCAGTGCATGAAGGCTCCGTGCTTTCTGCAACACAGGCAGTGTCTATAAACCTGACCGAGCGCTGGTTATACACATGCATGCATAGTACAACTCTTGGAGCTCCAGCTGGGTCTTAGAAGTAAAAAAAAACAAAAACCTCCTGCAGTGCGTGAAGGCTCCGTGCTTTCTGCAACACAGGCAATGTCTGTAAACCTGACCGAGCGCTGGTTATACACATGCATGCATAGTACAACTGTTGGAGCTCCAGCTGGGTCTAGAAGTAAAAAAAAACCCTCCTGCAGTGCATGAAGGCTCCGTGCTTTCTGCAACACAGGCAATGTCTGTAAAGCTGACCGAGCGCTGGTTATAAACATGCATGCATAGTACAACTTTTGGAGTAAAAAAAAACCCTCCTGCAGTGCATGAAGGCTCCGCGCTTTCTGCAACACAGGCAATGTCTGTAAACCTGACCGAGCGCTGGTTATAAACATGCATGCATATTACAACTGTTGGAGTAAAAAAAAATCCTCCGGCTGTGCATGAAGGCTCCGTGCTTTCTGCAACACAGGCAATGTCTGTAAACCTGCCCTAGCGCTGGTTATAAACATGCATGCATAGTACAACTCTTGGAGCTCTAACTGGGTCTAGAAGTAAAAAAAAACAAAAACCTCCTGCAGTGCATGAAGGCTCCGTGCTTTCTGCAACACAGGCAATGTCTGTAAACCTGACCGAGCGCTGGTTATAAACATGCATGCATAGTACAACTCTTTGGAGCTCCAGCTGGGTCTTAGAAGTAAAAAAAAACAAAAACCTCCTGCAGTGCATGAAGGCTCCGTGTGTTTCTGCAACACAGGCAATGTCTGTAAACCTGACCGTGCGCTGGTTATAAACATGCATGCATAGTACAACTGTTGGAGTAAAAAAAAACCCTCCTGCAGTGCATGAAGGCTCCGTGCTTTCTGCAACACAGGCAATGTCTGTAAACCTGACCGAGCGCTGGTTATAAACATGCATGCATAGTACAACTGTTGGAGTAAAAAAAAAACACTCCTGCAGTGCATGAAGGCTCTGTGCTTTCTGCAACACAGGCAATGTCTGTAAACCTGACCGAGCGCTGGTTATAAACATGCATGCATAGTACAACTGTGGGAGTAAAAAAAAGCCCCCCTGCAGTGCATGAAGGCTCCGTGCTTTCTGCAACACAGGCAATGTCTGTAAACCTGACCGAGCGCTGGTTATAAACATGCATGCATAGTACAACTGTTGGAGCTCCTGCTGGGTCTTAGAAGTAAAAAAAAACAAAAACCTCCTGCAGTGCGTGAAGGCTCCGTGCTTTCTGCAACACAGGCAATATCTAAACCTGACCGAGCGCTGGTTATAAACATGCATGCATAGTACAACTGTTGGAGTAAAAAAAAAAGCCCCCCTGCAGTGCATGAAGGCTCCGTGCTTTCTGCAACACAGGCAATGTCTGTAAACCTGACCGAGCGCTGGTTATACACATGCATGCATAGTACAACTGTTGGAGCTCCAGCTAAGTCTAGAAGTAAAAAAAAACCCCCCTGCAGTGCATGAAGGCTCCGTGCTTTCTGCAACACAGGCAATGTCTGTAAACCTGACCGAGCGCTGGTTATAAACATGCATGCATAGTACAACTGTTGGAGTAAAAAAAAACCCTCCTGCAGTGCATGAAGGCTCCGTGCTTTCTGCAACACAGGCAATGTCTGTAAACCTGACCGAGCGCTGGTTATACACATGCATGCATAGTACAACTGTTGGAGCTCCAGCTGGGTCTAGAAGTAACAAAAAAACCCTCCTGCAGTGCATGAAGGCTCCGTGCTTTCTGCAACACAGGCAATGTCTGTAAACCTGACCGAGCACTGGTTATAAACATGCATGCATAGTACAACTGTTGGAGTAAAAAAAAACGCTCCTGCAGTGCATGAAGGCTCCGTGCTTTCTGCAACACAGGCAATATCTGTAAACCTGACCGAGCGCTGGTTATAAACATGCATGCATAGTACAACTGTTGGAGTAAAAAAAACCCTCCTGCAGTGCATGAAGGCTCCGTGCTTTCTGCAACACAGGCAATGTCTGTAAACCTGACCGAGCGCTGGTTATACACATGCATGCATAGTACAACTGTTGGAGCTCTAGCTGGATCTAGAAGTAAAAAAAAAACCCTCCTGCACTGCATGAAGGCTCCGTGCTTTCTGCAACACAGGCAATGTCTGTAAACCTGCCCTAGTGCTGGTTATAACCATGTGTGCATAGTACAACTCTTGGAGCTCTAACTGGGTCTAGAAGTAAAAAAAATCAAAAACCTCCTGCAGTGCATGAAGGCTCCGTGCTTTCTGCAACACAGGCAATGTCTGTAAACCTGAGCGAGCGCTGGTTATTTACATGCAAGAATAGTACAACTCTTGGAGCTCCAGCTGGGTCTTAGAAGTAAAAAAAAAACAAAAACCTCCTGCAGTGCATGAAGGCTCCGTGCTTTCTGCAACACAGGCAATGTCTGTAAACCTGACCGAGCACTGGTTATAAACATGCATGCATAGTACAACTGTTGGAGTAAAAAAAAACGCTCCTGCAGTGCATGAAGGCTCCGTGCTTTCTGCAACACAGGCAATGTCTGTAAACCTGACCGAGCGCTGGTTATACACATGCATGCATAGTACAACTCTTGGAGCTCCAGCTGGGTCTTAGAAGTAAAAAAAAAACAAAAACCTCCTGCAGTGCGTGAAGGCTCCGTGCTTTCTGCAACACAGGCAATGTCTGTAAACCTGACCGAGCGCTGGTTATACACATGCATGCATAGTACAACTGTTGGAGCTCCAGCTGGGTCTAGAAGTAAAAAAAAACCCTCCTGCAGTGCATGAAGGCTCCGTGCTTTCTGCAACACAGGCAATGTCTGTAAACCTGACCGAGCGCTGGTTATAAACATGCATGCATAGTACAACTGTTGGAGTAAAAAAAAAAGCCCTCCTGCAGTGCATGAAGGCTCCGTGCTTTCTGCAACACAGGCAATGTCTGTAAACCTGACCGAGCGCTGGTTATAGACATGCATGCATAGTACACCTCTTGGAGCTCCAGCTGGGTCTTAGAAGTAAAAAAAAAACAAAAACCTCCTGCAGTGCATGAAGGCTCCGTGCTTTCTGCAACACAGGCAATGTCTGTAAACCTGACCGAGCGCTGGTTATAAACATGCATGCATAGTACAACTGTTGGAGTAAAAAAAAACCCTCCTGCAGTGCATGAAGACTCCGTGCTTTCTCCAACACAGGCAATGTCTGTAAACCTGACCGAGAGCTGGTTATACACATGCATGCATAGTACAACTGTTGGAGCTCCAGCTGGGTCTAGAAGTAAAAAAAAAACCCTCCTGCAGTGCATGAAGGCTCCGTGCTTTCTGCAACACAGGCAATGTCTGTAAACCTGACCGAGCTCTGGTTATAAACATGCATGCATAGTACAACTGTTGGAGTAAAAAAAAACCCTCCTGCAGTGCATGAAGGCTCCGTGCTTTCTGCAACACAGGCAATGTCTGTAAACCTGACCGAGCGCTGGTTATAAATATGCATGCATAGTACAACTGTTGGAGTAAAAAAAAAATCCTCCGGCTGTGCATGAAGGGTCCGTGCGCTCTGCAACACAGACAATGTCTGTAAACCTCACCAAGCGCTGGTTATAAACATGCATGCATAGTACAACTCTTGGAGCTCGAGCTGGGTCTTAGAAGTAAAAAAAAAACAAAAACCTCCTGCAGTGCATGAAGGCTCCATGCTTTCTGCAACACAGGCAATGTCTGTAATGCTGACCGAGCGCTGGTTATAAACATGCATGCATAGTACAAATGTTGGAGTAAAAAAAAACGCTCCTGCAGTGCATGAAGGCTCCGTGCTTTCTGCAACACAGGCAATGTCTGTAAACCTGACCGAGCGCTGGTTATAAACGCATGCATAGTACAACTGTTGGAGTAAAAAAAAAACCCTCCTGCAGTGCATGAAGGCTCCGTGTTTTCTGCAACACAGGCAATGTCTGTAAACCTGACCGAGCGCTGGTTATACACATGCATGCATAGTACAACTGTTGGAGCTCCAGCTGGGTCTTAGAAGTAAAAAAAAAGAAAAACCTCCTGCAGTGCATGAAGGCTCCATGCTTTCTGCAACACAGGCAATGTCTGTAATGCTGACCGAGCGCTGGTTATAAACATGCATGCATAGTACGACTGTTGGAGTAAAAAAAAACGCTCCTGCAGTGCATGAAGGCTCCGTGCTTTCTGCAACACAGGCAGTGTCTATAAACCTGACCGAGCGCTGGTTATACACATGCATGCATAGTACAACTCTTGGAGCTCCAGCTGGGTCTTAGAAGTAAAAAAAAACAAAAACCTCCTGCAGTGCGTGAAGGCTCCGTGCTTTCTGCAACACAGGCAATGTCTGTAAACCTGACCGAGCGCTGGTTATACACATGCATGCATAGTACAACTGTTGGAGCTCCAGCTGGGTCTAGAAGTAAAAAAAAACCCTCCTGCAGTGCATGAAGGCTCCGTGCTTTCTGCAACACAGGCAATGTCTGTAAAGCTGACCGAGCGCTGGTTATAAACATGCATGCATAGTACAACTTTTGGAGTAAAAAAAAACCCTCCTGCAGTGCATGAAGGCTCCGCGCTTTCTGCAACACAGGCAATGTCTGTAAACCTGACCGAGCGCTGGTTATAAACATGCATGCATATTACAACTGTTGGAGTAAAAAAAAATCCTCCGGCTGTGCATGAAGGCTCCGTGCTTTCTGCAACACAGGCAATGTCTGTAAACCTGCCCTAGCGCTGGTTATAAACATGCATGCATAGTACAACTCTTGGAGCTCTAACTGGGTCTAGAAGTAAAAAAAAACAAAAACCTCCTGCAGTGCATGAAGGCTCCGTGCTTTCTGCAACACAGGCAATGTCTGTAAACCTGACCGAGCGCTGGTTATAAACATGCATGCATAGTACAACTCTTTGGAGCTCCAGCTGGGTCTTAGAAGTAAAAAAAAACAAAAACCTCCTGCAGTGCATGAAGGCTCCGTGTGTTTCTGCAACACAGGCAATGTCTGTAAACCTGACCGTGCGCTGGTTATAAACATGCATGCATAGTACAACTGTTGGAGTAAAAAAAAACCCTCCTGCAGTGCATGAAGGCTCCGTGCTTTCTGCAACACAGGCAATGTCTGTAAACCTGACCGAGCGCTGGTTATAAACATGCATGCATAGTACAACTGTTGGAGTAAAAAAAAAACTCTCCTGCAGTGCATGAAGGCTCTGTGCTTTCTGCAACACAGGCAATGTCTGTAAACCTGACCGAGCGCTGGTTATAAACATGCATGCATAGTACAACTGTGGGAGTAAAAAAAAGCCCCCCTGCAGTGCATGAAGGCTCCGTGCTTTCTGCAACACAGGCAATGTCTGTAAACCTGACCGAGCGCTGGTTATAAACATGCATGCATAGTACAACTGTTGGAGCTCCTGCTGGGTCTTAGAAGTAAAAAAAAACAAAAACCTCCTGCAGTGCGTGAAGGCTCCGTGCTTTCTGCAACACAGGCAATATCTAAACCTGACCGAGCGCTGGTTATAAACATGCATGCATAGTACAACTGTTGGAGTAAAAAAAAAAGCCCCCCTGCAGTGCATGAAGGCTCCGTGCTTTCTGCAACACAGGCAATGTCTGTAAACCTGACCGAGCGCTGGTTATACACATGCATGCATAGTACAACTGTTGGAGCTCCAGCTAAGTCTAGAAGTAAAAAAAAACCCCCCTGCAGTGCATGAAGGCTCCGTGCTTTCTGCAACACAGGCAATGTCTGTAAACCTGACCGAGCGCTGGTTATAAACATGCATGCATAGTACAACTGTTGGAGTAAAAAAAAACCCTCCTGCAGTGCATGAAGGCTCCGTGCTTTCTGCAACACAGGCAATGTCTGTAAACCTGACCGAGCGCTGGTTATACACATGCATGCATAGTACAACTGTTGGAGCTCCAGCTGGGTCTAGAAGTAACAAAAAAACCCTCCTGCAGTGCATGAAGGCTCCGTGCTTTCTGCAACACAGGCAATGTCTGTAAACCTGACCGAGCACTGGTTATAAACATGCATGCATAGTACAACTGTTGGAGTAAAAAAAAAACGCTCCTGCAGTGCATGAAGGCTCCGTGCTTTCTGCAACACAGGCAATGTCTGTAAACCTGACCGAGCGCTGGTTATAAACATGCATGCATAGTACAACTGTTGGAGTAAAAAAAACCCTCCTGCAGTGCATGAAGGCTCCGTGCTTTCTGCAACACAGGCAATGTTTGTAAACCTGCCCTAGCGCTGGTTATAACCATATGTGCATAGTACAACTCTTGGAGCTCTAACTGGGTCTAGAAGTAAAAAAAATCAAAAACCTCCTGCAGTGCATGAAGGCTCCGTGCTTTCTGCAACACAGGCAATGTCTGTAAACCTGAGCGAGCGCTGGTTATAAACATGCAAGAATAGTACAACTCTTGGAGCTCCAGCTGGGTCTTAGAAGTAAAAAAAAAACAAAAACCTCCTGCAGTGCATGAAGGCTCCGTGCTTTCTGCAACACAGGCAATGTCTGTAAACCTGACCGAGCACTGGTTATAAACATGCATGCATAGTACAACTGTTGGAGTAAAAAAAAACGCTCCTGCAATGCATGAAGGCTCCGTGCTTTCTGCAACACAGGCAATGTCTGTAAACCTGACCGAGCGCTGGTTATACACACACATGCATAGTACAACTCTTTGAGCTCCAGCTGGGTCTTAGAAGTAAAAAAAAACGAAAACCTCCTGCAGTGCGTGAAGGCTCCGTGCTTTCTGCAACACAGGCAATGTCTGTAAACCTGACCGAGCGCTGGTTATACACATGCATGCATAGTACAACTGTTGGAGCTCCAGCTGGGTCTAGAAGTAAAAAAAAAACCCTCCTGCAGTGCATGAAGGCTCCGTGCTTTCTGCAACACAAGCAATGTCTGTAAAGCTGACCGAGCGCTGGTTATAAACATGCATGCATAGTACAACTTTTGGAGTAAAAAAAAACCCTCCTGCAGTGCATGAAGGCTCCGTGCTTTCTGCAACACAGGCAATGTCTGTAAACCTGACCGAGCGCTGGTTATAAACATGCATGCATTGTACAATTGTTGGAGTAAAAAAAAAACCCTCCTGCAGTGCATGAAGGCTCCGTGCTTTCTGCAACACAGGCAATGTCTGTAAACCTGACCGAGCGCTGGTTATAGACATGCATGCATAGTACACCTCTTGGAGCTCCAGCTGGGTCTTAGAAGTAAAAAAAAAACAAAAACCTCCTGCAGTGCATGAAGGCTCCGTGCTTTCTGCAACACAGGCAATGTCTGTAAACCTGACCGAGCGCTGGTTATAAACATGCATGCATAGTACAACTGTTGGAGTAAAAAAAACCCTCCTGCAGTGCATGAAGACTCCGTGCTTTCTCCAACACAGGCAATGTCTGTAAACCTGACCGAGCGCTGGTTATACACATGCATGCATAGTACAACTGTTGGAGCTCCAGCTGGGTCTAGAAGTAAAAAAAAAAAACCCTCCTGCAGTGCATGAAGGCTCCGTGCTTTCTGCAACACAGGCAATGTCTGTAAACCTGACCGAGCGCTGGTTATAAACATGCATGCATAGTACAACTCTTTGGAGCTCCAGCTGGGTCTTAGAAGTAAAAAAAAACAAAAACCTCCTGCAGTGCATGAAGGCTCCGTGTGTTTCTGCAACACAGGCAATGTCTGTAAACCTGACCGAGCGCTGGTTATAAACATGCATGCATAGTACAACTGTTGGAGTAAAAAAAAACCCTCCTGCAGAGCAAGAAGGCTCGGTGCTTTCTGCAACACAGGCAATGTCTGTAAACCTGACCGAGCGCTGGTTATAAACATGCATGCATAGTACAACTGTTGGAGTAAAAAAACCCTCCTGCAGTGCATGAAGGCTCCGTGCTTTCTGCAACACAGGCAATGTCTGTAAACCTGACCGAGCGCTGGTTATAAACATGCATGCATAGTACAACTGTTGGAGTAAAAAAAAAAACCTTCCTGGAGTGTATGAAGGCTCCGTGCTTTCTGCAACACAGGCAATGTCTGTAAACCTGACCGAGCGCTGGTTATACACATGCATGCATAGTACAACTCTTGGAGCTCCAGCTGGGTCTTAGAAGTAAAAAAAAACAAAAACCTCCTGCAGTGCATGAAGGCTCCGTGCTTTCTGCAACACAGGCAATGTCTGTAAACCTGACCGAGCGCTGGTTATAAACATGCATGCATAGTACAACTGTGGGAGTAAAAAAAAGCCCCCCTGCAGTGCATGAAGGCTCCGTGCTTTCTGCAACACAGGCAATGTCTGTAAACCTGACCGAGCGCTGGTTATAAACATGCATGCATAGTACAACTGTTGGAGTAAAAAAAAAACCCTCCTGCAGTGCATGAAGGCTCCGTGCTTTCTGCAACACAGGCAATGTCTGTAAACCTGACCGAGCGCTGGTTATACACATGCATGCATAGTACAACTGTTGGAGCTCCAGCTAAGTCTAGAAGTAAAAAAAAACCCTCCTGCAGTGCATGAAGGCTCCGTGCTTTCTGCAACACAGGCAATGTCTGTAAACCTGACCGAGCGCTGGTTATAAACATGCATGCATAGTACAACTGTTGGAGTAAAAAAAAAACCCTCCTGCAGTGCATGAAGGCTCCGTGCTTTCTGCAACACAGGCAATGTCTGTAAACCTGACCGAGCGCTGGTTATACACATGCATGCATAGTACAACTGTTGGAGCTTCAGCTGGGTCTAGAAGTAACAAAAAAACCCTCCTGCAGTGCATGAAGGCTCCGTGCTTTCTGCAACACAGGCAATGTCTGTAAACCTGACCGAGCACTGGTTATAAACATGCATGCATAGTACAACTGTTAGAGTAAAAAAAAAAACGCTCCTGCAGTGCATGAAGGCTCCGTGCTTTCTGCAACACAGGCAATGTCTGTAAACCTGACCGAGCGCTGGTTATAAACATGCATGCATAGTACAACTGTTGGAGTAAAAAAAACCCTCCTGCAGTGCATGAAGGCTCCGTGCTTTCTGCAACACAGGCAATGTCTGTAAACCTGACCGAGCGCTGGTTATACACATGCATGCATAGTACAACTGTTGGAGCTCTAGCTGGATCTAGAAGTAAAAAAAAAACCCTCCTGCACTGCATGAAGGCTCCGTGCTTTCTGCAACACAGGCAATGTCTGTAAACCTGCCCTAGCGCTGGTTATAACCATGTGTGCATAGTACAACTCTTGGAGCTCTAACTGGGTCTAGAAGTAAAAAAAATCAAAAACCTCCTGCAGTGCATGAAGGCTCCGTGCTTTCTGCAACACAGGCAATGTCTGTAAACCTGAGCGAGCGCTGGTTATAAACATGCAAGAATAGTACAACTCTTGGAGCTCCAGCTGGGTCTTAGAAGTAAAAAAAAAAACAAAAACCTCCTGCAGTGCATGAAGGCTCCGTGCTTTCTGCAACACAGGCAATGTCTGTAAACCTGACTGAGCACTGGTTATAAACATGCATGCATAGTACAACTGTTGGAGTAAAAAAAAAACGCTCCTGCAGTGCATGAAGGCTCCGTGCTTTCTGCAACACAGGCAATGTCTGTAAACCTGACCGAGCGCTGGTTATACACATGCATGCATAGTACAACTGTTGGAGCTCCAGCTGGGTCTAGAAGTAAAAAAAAACCCTCCTGCAGTGCATGAAGGCTCCGTGCTTTCTGCAACACAGGCAATGTCTGTAAACCTGACCGAGCGCTGGTTATAAACATGCATGCATAGTACAATTGTTGGAGTAAAAAAAAAACCCTCCTGCAGTGCATGAAGGCTCCGTGCTTTCTGCAACACAGGCAATGTCTGTAAACCTGACCGAGCGCTGGTTATAGACATGCATGCATAGTACACCTCTTGGAGCTCCAGCTGGGTCTTAGAAGTAAAAAAAAAACAAAAACCTCCTGCAGTGCATGAAGGCTCCGTGCTTTCTGCAACACAGGCAATGTCTGTAAACCTGACCGATCGCTGGTTATAAACATGCATGCATAGTACAACTGTTGGAGTAAAAAAAAACCCTCCTGCAGTGCATGAAGACTCCGTGCTTTCTCCAACACAGGCAATGTCTGTAAACCTGACCGAGCGCTGGTTATACACATGCATGCATAGTACAACTGTTGGAGCTCCAGCTGGGTCTAGAAGTAAAAAAAAAACCCTCCTGCAGTGCATGAAGGCTCCGTGCTTTCTGCAACACAGGCAATGTCTGTAAACCTGACCGAGCTCTGGTTATAAACATGCATGCATAGTACAACTGTTGGAGTAAAAAAAAAACCCTCCTGCAGTGCATGAAGGCTCCGTGCTTTCTGCAACACAGGCAATGTCTGTAAACCTGACCGAGCGCTGGTTATAAATATGCATGCATAGTACAACTGTTGGAGTAAAAAAAAAATCCTCCGGCTGTGCATGAAGGGTCCGTGCGCTCTGCAACACAGACAATGTCTGTAAACCTCACCAAGCGCTGGTTATAAACATGCATGCATAGTACAACTCTTGGAGCTCGAGCTGGGTCTTAGAAGTAAAAAAAAACAAAAACCTCCTGCAGTGCATGAAGGCTCCATGCTTTCTGCAACACAGGCAATGTCTGTAATGCTGACCGAGCGCTGGTTATAAACATGCATGCATAGTACAAATGTTGGAGTAAAAAAAAAACGCTCCTGCAGTGCATGAAGGCTCCGTGCTTTCTGCAACACAGGCAATGTCTGTAAACCTGACCGAGCGCTGGTTATAAACGCATGCATAGTACAACTGTTGGAGTAAAAAAAAACCCTCCTGCAGTGCATGAAGGCTCCGTGTTTTCTGCATCACAGGCAATGTCTGTAAACCTGACCGAGCGCTGGTTATACACATGCATGCATAGTACAACTGTTGGAGCTCCAGCTGGGTCTTAGAAGTAAAAAAAAAGAAAAACCTCCTGCAGTGCATGAAGGCTCCATGCTTTCTGCAACACAGGCAATGTCTATAATGCTGACCGAGCGCTGGTTATAAACATGCATGCATAGTACAACTGTTGGAGTAAAAAAAAACGCTCCTGCAGTGCATGAAGGCTCCGTGCTTTCTGCAACACAGGCAGTGTCTATAAACCTGACCGAGCGCTGGTTATACACATGCATGCATAGTACAACTCTTGGAGCTCCAGCTGGGTCTTAGAAGTAAAAAAAAACAAAAACCTCCTGCAGTGCGTGAAGGCTCCGTGCTTTCTGCAACACAGGCAATGTCTGTAAACCTGACCGAGCGCTGGTTATACACATGCATGCATAGTACAACTGTTGGAGCTCCAGCTGGGTCTAGAAGTAAAAAAAAACCCTCCTGCAGTGCATGAAGGCTCCGTGCTTTCTGCAACACAGGCAATGTCTGTAAAGCTGACCGAGCGCTGGTTATAAACATGCATGCATAGTACAACGTTTGGAGTAAAAAAAAACCCTCCTGCAGTGCATGAAGGCTCCGTGCTTTCTGCAACACAGGCAATGTCTGTAAACCTGACCGAGCGCTGGTTATAAACATGCATGCATATTACAACTGTTGGAGTAAAAAAAATCCTCCGGCTGTGCATGAAGGCTCCGTGCTTTCTGCAACACAGGCAATGTCTGTAAACCTGACCGAGCGCTGGTTATAAACATGCATGCATAGTACAACTGTTGGAGTAAAAAAAAACCCTCCTGCAGTGCATGAAGGCTCCGTGCTTTCTGCAACACAGGCAATGTCTGTAAACCTGACCGAGCGCTGGTTATAAACATGCATGCATAGTACAACTGTTGGAGTAAAAAAAAAACCCTCCTGCAGTGCATGAAGGCTCCGTGCTTTCTGCAACACAGGCAATGTCTGTAAACCTGACCGAGCGCTGGTTATAAACATGCATGCATAGTACAACTGTTGGAGTAAAAAAAAAAACCTTCCTGCAGTGTATGAAGGCTCCGTGCTTTCTGCAACACAGGCAATGTCTGTAAACCTGACCGAGCGCTGGTTATACACATGCATGCATAGTACAACTCTTGGAGCTCCAGCTGGGTCTTAGAAGTAAAAAAAAACAAAAACCTCCTGCAGTGCATGAAGGCTCCGTGCTTTCTGCAACACAGGCAATGTCTGTAAACCTGACCGAGCGCTGGTTATAAACATGCATGCATAGTACAACTGTGGGAGTAAAAAAAAGCCCCCCTGCAGTGCATGAAGGCTCCGTGCTTTCTGCAACACAGGCAATGTCTGTAAACCTGACCGAGCGCTGGTTATAAACATGCATGCATAGTACAACTGTTGGAGCTCCTGCTGGGTCTTAGAAGTAAAAAAAAACAAAAACCTCCTGCAGTGCGTGAAGGCTCCGTGCTTTCTGCAACACAGGCAATATCTAAACCTGACCGAGCGCTGGTTATAAACATGCATGCATAGTACAACTGTTGGAGTAAAAAAAAGCCCCCCTGCAGTGCATGAAGGCTCCGTGCTTTCTGCAACACAGGCAATGTCTGTAAACCTGACCGAGCGCTGGTTATACACATGCATGCATAGTACAACTGTTGGAGCTCCAGCTAAGTCTAGAAGTAAAAAAAAACCCTCCTGCAGTGCATGAAGGCTCCGTGCTTTCTGCAACACAGGCAATGTGTGTAAACCTGACCGAGCGCTGGTTATAAACATGCATGCATAGTACAACTGTTGGAGTAAAAAAAAACCCTCCTGCAGTGCATGAAGGCTCCGTGCTTTCTGCAACACAGGCAATGTCTGTAAACCTGACCGAGCGCTAGTTATACACATGCATGCATAGTACAACTGTTGGAGCTCCAGCTGGGTCTAGAAGTAACAAAAAAACCCTCCTGCAGTGCATGAAGGCTCCGTGCTTTCTGCAACACAGGCAATGTCTGTAAACCTGACCGAGCACTGGTTATAAACATGCATGCATAGTACAACTGTTGGAGTAAAAAAAAAACGCTCCTGCAGTGCATGAAGGCTCCGTGCTTTCTGCAACACAGGCAATGTCTGTAAACCTGACCGAGCGCTGGTTATAAACATGCATGCATAGTACAACTGTTGGAGTAAAAAAAACCCTCCTGCAGTGCATGAAGGCTCCGTGCTTTCTGCAACACAGGCAATGTCTGTAAACCTGACCGAGCGCTGGTTATACACATGCATGCATAGTACAACTGTTGGAGCTCTAGCTGGATCTAGAAGTAAAAAAAAACCCTCCTGCACTGCATGAAGGCTCCGTGCTTTCTGCAACACAGGCAATGTCTGTAAACCTGCCCTAGCGCTGGTTATAACCATGTGTGCATAGTACAACTCTTGGAGCTCTAACTGGGTCTAGAAGTAAAAAAAATCAAAAACCTCCTGCAGTGCATGAAGGCTCCGTGCTTTCTGCAACACAGGCAATGTCTGTAAACCTGAGCGAGCGCTGGTTATAAACATGCAAGAATAGTACAACTCTTGGAGCTCCAGCTGGGTCTTAGAAGTAAAAAAAAAACAAAAACCTCCTGCAGTGCATGAAGGCTCCGTGCTTTCTGCAACACAGGCAATGTCTGTAAACCTGACCGAGCACTGGTTATAAACATGCATGCATAGTACAACTGTTGGAGTAAAAAAAAAACGCTCCTGCAGTGCATGAAGGCTCCGTGCTTTCTGCAACACAGGCAATGTCTGTAAACCTGACCGAGCGCTGGTTATACACATGCATGCATAGTACAACTCTTGGAGCTCCAGCTGGGTCTTAGAAGTAAAAAAAAACAAAAACCTCCTGCAGTGCGTGAAGGCTCCGTGCTTTCTGCAACACAGGCAATGTCTGTAAACCTGACCGAGCGCTGGTTATACACATGCATGCATAGTACAACTGTTGGAGCTCCAGCTGGGTCTAGAAGTAAAAAAAAAACCCTCCTGCAGTGCATGAAGGCTCCGTGCTTTCTGCAACACAGGCAATGTCTGTAAAGCTGACCGAGCGCTGGTTATAAACATGCATGCATAGTACAACTTTTGGAGTAAAAAAAAACCCTCCTGCAGTGCATGAAGGCTCCGTGCTTTCTGCAACACAGGCAATGTCTGTAAACCTGACCGAGCGCTGGTTATAAACATGCATGCATAGTACAATTGTTGGAGTAAAAAAAAAACCCTCCTGCAGTGCATGAAGGCTCCGTGCTTTCTGCAACACAGGCAATGTCTGTAAACCTGACCGAGCGCTGGTTATAGACATGCATGCATAGTACACCTCTTGGAGCTCCAGCTGGGTCTTAGAAGTAAAAAAAAAACAAAAACCTCCTGCAGTGCATGAAGGCTCCGTGCTTTCTGCAACACAGGCAATGTCTGTAAACCTGACCGAGCGCTGGTTATAAACATGCATGCATAGTACAACTGTTGGAGTAAAAAAAAACCCTCCTGCAGTGCATGAAGACTCCGTGCTTTCTCCAACACAGGCAATGTCTGTAAACCTGACCGAGCGCTGGTTATACACATGCATGCATAGTACAACTGTTGGAGCTCCAGCTGGGTCTAGAAGTAAAAAAAAAACCCTCCTGCAGTGCATGAAGGCTCCGTGCTTTCTGCAACACAGGCAATGTCTGTAAACCTGACTGAGCTCTGGTTATAAACATGCATGCATAGTACAACTGTTGGAGTAAAAAAAAAACCCTCCTGCAGTGCATGAAGGCTCCGTGCTTTCTGCAACACAGGCAATGTCTGTAAACCTGACCGAGCGCTGGTTATAAATATGCATGCATAGTACAACTGTTGGAGTAAAAAAAAATCCTCCGGCTGTGCATGAAGGGTCCGTGCGCTCTGCAACACAGACAATGTCTGTAAACCTCACCAAGCGCTGGTTATAAACATGCATGCATAGTACAACTCTTGGAGCTCGAGCTGGGTCTTAGAAGTAAAAAAAAACAAAAACCTCCTGCAGTGCATGAAGGCTCCGTGCTTTCTGCAACACAGGCAATGTCTGTAAACCTGACCGAGCGCTGGTTATAAACGCATGCATAGTACAACTGTTGGAGTAAAAAAAAACCCTCCTGCAGTGCATGAAGGCTCCGTGTTTTCTGCATCACAGGCAATGTCTGTAAACCTGACCGAGCGCTGGTTATACACATGCATGCATAGTACAACTGTTGGAGCTCCAGCTGGGTCTTAGAAGTAAAAAAAAAGAAAAACCTCCTGCAGTGCATGAAGGCTCCATGCTTTCTGCAACACAGGCAATGTCTGTAATGCTGACCGAGCGCTGGTTATAAACATGCATGCATAGTACAACTGTTGGAGTAAAAAAAACGCTCCTGCAGTGCATGAAGGCTCCGTGCTTTCTGCAACACAGGCAGTGTCTATAAACCTGACCGAGCGCTGGTTATACACATGCATGCATAGTACAACTCTTGGAGCTCCAGCTGGGTCTTAGAAGTAAAAAAAAACAAAAACCTCCTGCAGTGCGTGAAGGCTCCGTGCTTTCTGCAACACAGGCAATGTCTGTAAACCTGACCGAGCGCTGGTTATAAACATGCATGCATAGTACAACTGTTGGAGTAAAAAAAAAAACCTTCCTGCAGTGTATGAAGGCTCCGTGCTTTCTGCAACACAGGCAATGTCTGTAAACCTGACCGAGCGCTGGTTATACACATGCATGCATAGTACAACTCTTGGAGCTCCAGCTGGGTCTTAGAAGTAAAAAAAAACAAAAACCTCCTGCAGTGCATGAAGGCTCCGTGCTTTCTGCAACACAGGCAATGTCTGTAAACCTGACCGAGCGCTGGTTATAAACATGCATGCATAGTACAACTGTGGGAGTAAAAAAAGCCCCCCTGCAGTGCATGAAGGCTCCGTGCTTTCTGCAACACAGGCAATGTCTGTAAACCTGACCGAGCGCTGGTTATAAACATGCATGCATAGTACAACTGTTGGAGCTCCTGCTGGGTCTTAGAAGTAAAAAAAAACAAAAACCTCCTGCAGTGCGTGAAGGCTCCGTGCTTTCTGCAACACAGGCAATATCTAAACCTGACCGAGCGCTGGTTATAAACATGCATGCATAGTACAACTGTTGGAGTAAAAAAAAGCCCCCCTGCAGTGCATGAAGGCTCCGTGCTTTCTGCAACACAGGCAATGTATGTAAACCTGACCGAGCGCTGGTTATACACATGCATGCATAGTACAACTGTTGGAGCTCCAGCTAAGTCTAGAAGTAAAAAAAAACCCTCCTGCAGTGCATGAAGGCTCCGTGCTTTCTGCAACACAGGCAATGTCTGTAAACCTGACCGAGCGCTGGTTATAAACATGCATGCATAGTACAACTGTTGGAGTAAAAAAAAACCCTCCTGCAGTGCATGAAGGCTCCGTGCTTTCTGCAACACAGGCAACGTCTGTAAACCTGACCGAGCGCTGGTTATACACATGCATGCATAGTACAACTGTTGGAGCTCCAGCTGGGTCTAGAAGTAACAAAAAAACCCTCCTGCAGTGCATGAAGGCTCCGTGCTTTCTGCAACACAGGCAATGTCTGTAAACCTGACCGAGCACTGGTTATAAACATGCATGCATAGTACAACTGTTGGAGTAAAAAAAAAACGCTCCTTCAGTGCATGAAGGCTCCGTGCTTTCTGCAACACAGGCAATGTCTGTAAACCTGACCGAGCGCTGGTTATACACATGCATGCATAGTACAACTGTTGGAGCTCCAGCTAAGTCTAGAAGTAAAAAAAAACCCTCCTGCAGTGCATGAAGGCTCCGTGCTTTCTGCAACACAGGCAATGTCTGTAAACCTGACCGAGCGCTGGTTATAAACATGCATGCATAGTACAACTGTTGGAGTAAAAAAAAACCCTCCTGCAGTGCATGAAGGCTCCGTGCTTTCTGCAACACAGGCAATGTCTGTAAACCTGACCGAGCGCTGGTTATACACATGCATGCATAGTACAACTGTTGGAGCTCCAGCTGGGTCTAGAAGTAACAAAAAAACCCTCCTGCAGTGCATGAAGGCTCCGTGCTTTCTGCAACACAGGCAATGTCTGTAAACCTGACCGAGCACTGGTTATAAACATGCATGCATAGTACAACTGTTGGAGTAAAAAAAAAAAACGCTCCTGCAGTGCATGAAGGCTCCATGCTTTCTGCAACACAGGCAATGTCTGTAAACCTGCCCTAGCGCTGGTTATAACCATGTGTGCATAGTACAACTCTTGGAGCTCTAACTGGGTCTAGAAGTAAAAAAAATCAAAAACCTCCTGCAGTGCATGAAGGCTCCGTGCTTTCTGCAACACAGGCAATGTCTGTAAACCTGAGCGAGCGCTGGTTATAAACATGCAAGAATAGTACAACTCTTGGAGCTCCAGCTGGGTCTTAGAAGTAAAAAAAAAAACAAAAACCTCCTGCAGTGCATGAAGGCTCCGTGCTTTCTGCAACACAGGCAATGTCTGTAAACCTGACCGAGCACTGGTTATAAACATGCATGCATAGTACAACTGTTGGAGTAAAAAAAAAACGCTCCTGCAGTGCATGAAGGCTCCGTGCTTTCTGCAACACAGGCAATGTCTGTAAACCTGACCGAACGCTGGTTATACACATGCATGCATAGTACAACTCTTGGAGCTCCAGCTGGGTCTTAGAAGTAAAAAAAAACAAAAACCTCCTGCAGTGCGTGAAGGCTCCGTGCTTTCTGCAACACAGGCAATGTCTGTAAACCTGACCGAGCGCTGGTTATACACATGCATGCATAGTACAACTGTTGGAGCTCCAGCTGGGTCTAGAAGTAAAAAAAAAAAACCCTCCTGCAGTGCATGAAGGCTCCGTGCTTTCTGCAACACAGGCAATGTCTGTAAAGCTGACCGAAAGCTGGTTATAAACATGCATGCATAGTACAACTTTTGGAGTAAAAAAAACCCTCCTGCAGTGCATGAAGGCTCTGTGCTTTCTGCAACACAGGCAATGTCTGTAAACCTGACCGAGCGCTGGTTATAAACATGCATGCATAGTACAATTGTTGGAGTAAAAAAAAAAACCCTCCTGCAGTGCATGAAGGCTCCGTGCTTTCTGCAACACAGGCAATGTCTGTAAACCTGACCGAGCGCTGGTTATAGACATGCATGCATAGTACACCTCTTGGAGCTCCAGCTGGGTCTTAGAAGTAAAAAAAAAACAAAAACCTCCTGCAGTGCATGAAGGCTCCGTGCTTTCTGCAACACAGGCAATGTCTGTAAACCTGACCGAGTGCTGGTTATAAACATGCATGCATAGTACAATTGTTGGAGTAAAAAAAAAAAAACCCTCCTGCAGTGTATGAAGGCTCCGTGCTTTCTGCAACACAGGCAGTGTCTGTAAACCTGACCGAGCGCTGGTTATACATATGCATGCATAGTACAACTCTTGGAGCTCCAGCTGGGTCTTAGAAGTAAAAAAAAACAAAAACCTCATGCAGTGCATGAAGGCTCCGTGCTTTCTGCAACACAGGCAATGTCTGTAAACCTGACCGAGCGCTGGTTATAAACATGCATGCATAGTACAACTGTGGGAGTAAAAAAAAGCCCCCCTGCAGTGCATGAAGGCTCCGTGCTTTCTGCAACACAGGCAATGTCTGTAAACCTGACCGAGCGCTGGTTATAAACATGCATGCATAGTACAACTGTTGGAGCTCCTGCTGGGTCTTAGAAGTAAAAAAAAACAAAAACCTCCTGCAGTGCGTGAAGGCTCCGTGCTTTCTGCAACACAGGCAATATCTAAACCTGACCGAGCGCTGGTTATAAAAATGCATGCATAGTACAACTGTTGGAGTAAAAAAAAAGCCCCCCTGCAGTGCATGAAGGCTCCGTGCTTTCTGCAACACAGGCAATGTATGTAAACCTGACCGAGCGCTGGTTATACACATGCATGCATAGTACAACTGTTGGAGCTCCAGCTAAGTCTAGAAGTAAAAAAAAACCCTCCTGCAGTGCATGAAGGCTCCGTGCTTTCTGCAACACAGGCAATGTCTGTAAACCTGACCGAGCGCTGGTTATAAACATGCATGCATAGTACAACTGTTGGAGTAAAAAAAAACCCTCCTGCAGTGCATGAAGGCTCCGTGCTTTCTGCAACACAGGCAATGTCTGTAAACCTGACCGAGCGCTGGTTATACACATGCATGCATAGTACAACTGTTGGAGCTCCAGCTGGGTCTAGAAGTAACAAAAAAACCCTCCTGCAGTGCATGAAGGCTCCGTGCTTTCTGCAACACAGGCAATGTCTGTAAACCTGACCGAGCACTGGTTATAAACATGCATGCATAGTACAACTGTTGGAGTAAAAAAAAAAACGCTCCTGCAGTGCATGAAGGCTCCGTGCTTTCTGCAACACAGGCAATGTCTGTAAACCTGACCGAGCGCTGGTTATAAACATGCATGCATAGTACAACTGTTGGAGTAAAAAAAACCCTCCTGCAGTGCATGAAGGCTCCGTGCTTTCTGCAACACAGGCAATGTCTGTAAACCTGACCGAGCGCTGGTTATACACATGCATGCATAGTACAACTGTCGGAGCTCTAGCTGGATCTAGAAGTAAAAAAAAAACCCTCCTGCACTGCATGAAGGCTCCGTGCTTTCTGCAACACAGGCAATGTCTGTAAACCTGCCCTAGCGCTGGTTATAACCATGTGTGCATAGTACAACTCTTGGAGCTCTAACTGGGTCTAGAAGTAAAAAAAATCAAAAACCTCCTGCAGTGCATGAAGGCTCCGTGCTTTCTGCAACACAGGCAATGTCTGTAAACCTGAGCGAGCGCTGGTTATAAACATGCAAGAATAGTACAACTCTTGGAGCTCCAGCTGGGTCTTAGAAGTAAATAAAAAACAAAAACCTCCTGCAGTGCATGAAGGCTCCGTGCTTTCTGCAACACAGGCAATGTCTGTAAACCTGACCGAGCACTGGTTATAAACATGCATGCATAGTACAACTGTTGGAGTAAAAAAAAAAACGCTCCTGCAGTGCATGAAGGCTCCGTGCTTTCTGCAACACAGGCAATGTCTGTAAACCTGACCGAGCGCTGGTTATACACATGCATGCATAGTACAACTCTTGGAGCTCCAGCTGGGTCTTAGAAGTAAAAAAAAACAAAAACCTCCTGCAGTGCGTGAAGGCTCCGTGCTTTCTGCAACACAGGCAATGTCTGTAAACCTGACCGAGCGCTGGTTATACACATGCATGCATAGTACAACTGTTGGAGCTCCAGCTGGGTCTAGAAGTAAAAAAAAACAACCCTCCTGCAGTGCATGAAGGCTCCGTGCTTTCTGCAACACAGGCAATGTCTGTAAAGCTGACCGAGCGCTGGTTATAAACATGCATGCATAGTACAACTTTTGGAGTAAAAAAAAACCCTCCTGCAGTGCATGAAGGCTCCGTGCTTTCTGCAACACAGGCAATGTCTGTAAACCTGACCGAGCGCTGGTTATAAACATGCATGCATAGTACAATTGTTGGAGTAAAAAAAAAAAAACCCTCCTGCAGTGCATGAAGGCTCCGTGCTTTCTGCAACACAGGCAATGTCTGTAAACCTGACCGAGCGCTGGTTATAGACATGCATGCATAGTACACCTCTTGGAGCTCCAGCTGGGTCTTAGAAGTAAAAAAAAAACAAAAACCTCCTGCAGTGCATGAAGGCTCCGTGCTTTCTGCAACACAGGCAATGTCTGTAAACCTGACCGAGCGCTGGTTATAAACATGCATGCATAGTACAACTGTTGGAGTAAAAAAAAACCCTCCTGCAGTGCATGAAGACTCCGTGCTTTCTCCAACACAGGCAATGTCTGTAAACCTGACCGAGCGCTGGTTATACACATGCATGCATAGTACAACTGTTGGAGCTCCAGCTGGGTCTAGAAGTAAAAAAAAACCCTCCTGCAGTGCATGAAGGCTCCGTGCTTTCTGCAACACAGGCAATGTCTGTAAACCTGACCGAGCTCTGGTTATAAACATGCATGCATAGTACAACTGTTGGAGTAAAAAAAAACCCTCCTGCAGTGCATGAAGGCTCCGTGCTTTCTGCAACACAGGCAATGTCTGTAAACCTGACCGAGCGCTGGTTATAAATATGCATGCATAGTACAACTGTTGGAGTAAAAAAAAAATCCTCCGGCTGTGCATGAAGGGTCCGTGCGCTCTGCAACACAGACAATGTCTGTAAACCTCACCAAGCGCTGGTTATAAACATGCATGCATAGTACAACTCTTGGAGCTCGAGCTGGGTCTTAGAAGTAAAAAAAAAACAAAAACCTCCTGCAGTGCATGAAGGCTCCATGCTTTCTGCAACACAGGCAATGTCTGTAAACCTGACCGAGCGCTGGTTATAAACATGCATGCATAGTACAACTGTGGGAGTAAAAAAAGCCCCCCTGCAGTGCATGAAGGCTCCGTGCTTTCTGCAACACAGGCAATGTCTGTAAACCTGACCGAGCGCTGGTTATAAACATGCATGCATAGTACAACTGTTGGAGCTCCTGCTGGGTCTTAGAAGTAAAAAAAAACAAAAACCTCCTGCAGTGCGTGAAGGCTCCGTGCTTTCTGCAACACAGGCAATATCTAAACCTGACCGAGCGCTGGTTATAAACATGCATGCATAGTACAACTGTTGGAGTAAAAAAAAAGCCCCCCTGCAGTGCATGAAGGCTCCGTGCTTTCTGCAACACAGGCAATGTATGTAAACCTGACCGAGCGCTGGTTATACACATGCATGCATAGTACAACTGTTGGAGCTCCAGCTAAGTCTAGAAGTAAAAAAAAAACCCTCCTGCAGTGCATGAAGGCTCCGTGCTTTCTGCAACACAGGCAATGTCTGTAAACCTGACCGAGCGCTGGTTATAAACATGCATGCATAGTACAACTGTTGGAGTAAAAAAAAACCCTCCTGCAGTGCATGAAGGCTCCGTGCTTTCTGCAACACAGGCAACGTCTGTAAACCTGACCGAGCGCTGGTTATACACATGCATGCATAGTACAACTGTTGGAGCTCCAGCTGGGTCTAGAAGTAACAAAAAAACCCTCCTGCAGTGCATGAAGGCTCCGTGCTTTCTGCAAAACAGGCAATGTCTGTAAACCTGACCGAGCACTGGTTATAAACATGCATGCATAGTACAACTGTTGGAGTAAAAAAAAACGCTCCTGCAGTGCATGAAGGCTCCGTGCTTTCTGCAACACAGGCAATGTCTGTAAACCTGACCGAGCGCTGGTTATACACATGCATGCATAGTACAACTGTTGGAGCTCCAGCTAAGTCTAGAAGTAAAAAAAAACCCTCCTGCAGTGCATGAAGGCTCCGTGCTTTCTGCAACACAGGCAATGTCTGTAAACCTGACCGAGCGCTGGTTATAAACATGCATGCATAGTACAACTGTTGGAGTAAAAAAAAACCCTCCTGCAGTGCATGAAGGCTCCGTGCTTTCTGCAACACAGGCAATGTCTGTAAACCTGACCGAGCGCTGGTTATACACATGCATGCATAGTACAACTGTTGGAGCTCCAGCTGGGTCTAGAAGTAACAAAAAAACCCTCCTGCAGTGCATGAAGGCTCCGTGCTTTCTGCAACACAGGCAATGTCTGTAAACCTGACCGAGCACTGGTTATAAACATGCATGCATAGTACAACTGTTGGAGTAAAAAAAAAAACGCTCCTGCAGTGCATGAAGGCTCCATGCTTTCTGCAACACAGGCAATGTCTGTAAACCTGCCCTAGCGCTGGTTATAACCATGTGTGCATAGTACAACTCTTGGAGCTCTAACTGGGTCTAGAAGTAAAAAAAATCAAAAACCTCCTGCAGTGCATGAAGGCTCCGTGCTTTCTGCAACACAGGCAATGTCTGTAAACCTGAGCGAGCGCTGGTTATAAACATGCAAGAATAGTACAACTCTTGGAGCTCCAGCTGGGTCTTAGAAGTAAAAAAAAAACAAAAACCTCCTGCAGTGCATGAAGGCTCCGTGCTTTCTGCAACACAGGCAATGTCTGTAAACCTGACCGAGCACTGGTTATAAACATGCATGCATAGTACAACTGTTGGAGTAAAAAAAAAACGCTCCTGCAGTGCATGAAGGCTCCGTGCTTTCTGCAACACAGGCAATGTCTGTAAACCTGACCGAACGCTGGTTATACACATGCATGCATAGTACAACTCTTGGAGCTCCAGCTGGGTCTTAGAAGTAAAAAAAAACAAAAACCTCCTGCAGTGCGTGAAGGCTCCGTGCTTTCTGCAACACAGGCAATGTCTGTAAACCTGACCGAGCGCTGGTTATACACATGCATTCATAGTACAACTGTTGGAGCTCCAGCTGGGTCTAGAAGTAAAAAAAAACCCTCCTGCAGTGCATGAAGGCTCCGTGCTTTCTGCAACACAGGCAATGTCTGTAAAGCTGACCGAAAGCTGGTTATAAACATGCATGCATAGTACAACTTTTGGAGTAAAAAAAACCCTCCTGCAGTGCATGAAGGCTCCGTGCTTTCTGCAACACAGGCAATGTCTGTAAACCTGACCGAGCGCTGGTTATAAACATGCATGCATAGTACAATTGTTGGAGTAAAAAAAAAAACCCTCCTGCAGTGCATGAAGGCTCCGTGCTTTCTGCAACACAGGCAATGTCTGTAAACCTGACCGAGCGCTGGTTATAGACATGCATGCATAGTACACCTCTTGGAGCTCCAGCTGGGTCTTAGAAGTAAAAAAAAAAAACAAAAACCTCCTGCAGTGCATGAAGGCTCCGTGCTTTCTGCAACACAGGCAATGTCTGTAAACCTGACCGAGCGCTGGTTATAAACATGCATGCATAGTACAATTGTTGGAGTAAAAAAAAAAAAAACCCTCCTGCAGTGTATGAAGGCTCCGTGCTTTCTGCAACACAGGCAGTGTCTGTAAACCTGACCGAGCGCTGGTTATACATATGCATGCATAGTACAACTCTTGGAGCTCCAGCTGGGTCTTAGAAGTAAAAAAAAACAAAAACCTCATGCAGTGCATGAAGGCTCCGTGCTTTCTGCAACACAGGCAATGTCTGTAAACCTGACCGAGCGCTGGTTATAAACATGCATGCATAGTACAACTGTGGGAGTAAAAAAAAGCCCCCCTGCAGTGCATGAAGGCTCCGTGCTTTCTGCAACACAGGCAATGTCTGTAAACCTGACCGAGCGCTGGTTATAAACATGCATGCATAGTACAACTGTTGGAGCTCCTGCTGGGTCTTAGAAGTAAAAAAAAACAAAAACCTCCTGCAGTGCGTGAAGGCTCCGTGCTTTCTGCAACACAGGCAATATCTAAACCTGACCGAGCGCTGGTTATAAAAATGCATGCATAGTACAACTGTTGGAGTAAAAAAAAAGCCCCCCTGCAGTGCATGAAGGCTCCGTGCTTTCTGCAACACAGGCAATGTATGTAAACCTGACCGAGCGCTGGTTATACACATGCATGCATAGTACAACTGTTGGAGCTCCAGCTAAGTCTAGAAGTAAAAAAAAACCCTCCTGCAGTGCATGAAGGCTCCGTGCTTTCTGCAACACAGGCAATGTCTGTAAACCTGACCGAGCGCTGGTTATAAACATGCATGCATAGTACAACTGTTGGAGTAAAAAAAAACCCTCCTGCAGTGCATGAAGGCTCCGTGCTTTCTGCAACACAGGCAATGTCTGTAAACCTGACCGAGCGCTGGTTATACACATGCATGCATAGTACAACTGTTGGAGCTCCAGCTGGGTCTAGAAGTAACAAAAAAACCCTCCTGCAGTGCATGAAGGCTCCGTGCTTTCTGCAACACAGGCAATGTCTGTAAACCTGACCGAGCACTGGTTATAAACATGCATGCATAGTACAACTGTTGGAGTAAAAAAAAAAACGCTCCTGCAGTGCATGAAGGCTCCGTGCTTTCTGCAACACAGGCAATGTCTGTAAACCTGACCGAGCGCTGGTTATAAACATGCATGCATAGTACAACTGTTGGAGTAAAAAAAACCCTCCTGCAGTGCATGAAGGCTCCGTGCTTTCTGCAACACAGGCAATGTCTGTAAACCTGACCGAGCGCTGGTTATACACATGCATGCATAGTACAACTGTCGGAGCTCTAGCTGGATCTAGAAGTAAAAAAAAAACCCTCCTGCACTGCATGAAGGCTCCGTGCTTTCTGCAACACAGGCAATGTCTGTAAACCTGCCCTAGCGCTGGTTATAACCATGTGTGCATAGTACAACTCTTGGAGCTCTAACTGGG
Organism: Amblyomma maculatum; assembly: GCF_055883805.1. NCBI lineage: Eukaryota > Metazoa > Arthropoda > Arachnida > Ixodida > Ixodidae > Amblyomma > Amblyomma maculatum. The sequence continues at coordinate 255,187,242 of NC_139344.1, forward strand.
TCTAGAAGTAAAAAAAATCAAAAACCTCCTGCAGTGCATGAAGGCTCCGTGCTTTCTGCAACACAGGCAATGTCTGTAAACCTGAGCGAGCGCTGGTTATAAACATGCAAGAATAGTACAACTCTTGGAGCTCCAGCTGGGTCTTAGAAGTAAATAAAAAACAAAAACCTCCTGCAGTGCATGAAGGCTCCGTGCTTTCTGCAACACAGGCAATGTCTGTAAACCTGACCGAGCACTGGTTATAAACATGCATGCATAGTACAACTGTTGGAGTAAAAAAAAAAACGCTCCTGCAGTGCATGAAGGCTCCGTGCTTTCTGCAACACAGGCAATGTCTGTAAACCTGACCGAGCGCTGGTTATACACATGCATGCATAGTACAACTCTTGGAGCTCCAGCTGGGTCTTAGAAGTAAAAAAAAACAAAAACCTCCTGCAGTGCGTGAAGGCTCCGTGCTTTCTGCAACACAGGCAATGTCTGTAAACCTGACCGAGCGCTGGTTATACACATGCATGCATAGTACAACTGTTGGAGTAAAAAAAAAAACCTTCCTGGAGTGTATGAAGGCTCCGTGCTTTCTGCAACACAGGCAATGTCTGTAAACCTGACCGAGCGCTGGTTATACACATGCATGCATAGTACAACTCTTGGAGCTCCAGCTGGGTCTTAGAAGTAAAAAAAAACAAAAACCTCCTGCAGTGCGTGAAGGCTCCGTGCTTTCTGCAACACAGGCAATGTCTGTAAACCTGACCGAGCGCTGGTTATACACATGCATGCATAGTACAACTGTTGGAGCTCCAGCTGGGTCTAGAAGTAAAAAAAAACAACCCTCCTGCAGTGCATGAAGGCTCCGTGCTTTCTGCAACACAGGCAATGTCTGTAAAGCTGACCGAGCGCTGGTTATAAACATGCATGCATAGTACAACTTTTGGAGTAAAAAAAAACCCTCCTGCAGTGCATGAAGGCTCCGTGCTTTCTGCAACACAGGCAATGTCTGTAAACCTGACCGAGCGCTGGTTATAAACATGCATGCATAGTACAATTGTTGGAGTAAAAAAAAAAAAACCCTCCTGCAGTGCATGAAGGCTCCGTGCTTTCTGCAACACAGGCAATGTCTGTAAACCTGACCGAGCGCTGGTTATAGACATGCATGCATAGTACACCTCTTGGAGCTCCAGCTGGGTCTTAGAAGTAAAAAAAAACAAAAACCTCCTGCAGTGCATGAAGGCTCCGTGCTTTCTGCAACACAGGCAATGTCTGTAAACCTGACCGAGCGCTGGTTATAAACATGCATGCATAGTACAACTGTTGGAGTAAAAAAAAACCCTCCTGCAGTGCATGAAGACTCCGTGCTTTCTCCAACACAGGCAATGTCTGTAAACCTGACCGAGCGCTGGTTATACACATGCATGCATAGTACAACTGTTGGAGCTCCAGCTGGGTCTAGAAGTAAAAAAAAACCCTCCTGCAGTGCATGAAGGCTCCGTGCTTTCTGCAACACAGGCAATGTCTGTAAACCTGACCGAGCTCTGGTTATAAACATGCATGCATAGTACAACTGTTGGAGTAAAAAAAAACCCTCCTGCAGTGCATGAAGGCTCCGTGCTTTCTGCAACACAGGCAATGTCTGTAAACCTGACCGAGCGCTGGTTATAAATATGCATGCATAGTACAACTGTTGGAGTAAAAAAAAAATCCTCCGGCTGTGCATGAAGGGTCCGTGCGCTCTGCAACACAGACAATGTCTGTAAACCTCACCAAGCGCTGGTTATAAACATGCATGCATAGTACAACTCTTGGAGCTCGAGCTGGGTCTTAGAAGTAAAAAAAAACAAAAACCTCCTGCAGTGCATGAAGGCTCCATGCTTTCTGCAACACAGGCAATGTCTGTAATGCTGACCGAGCGCTGGTTATAAACATGCATGCATAGTACAAATGTTGGAGTAAAAAAAAAACGCTCCTGCAGTGCATGAAGGCTCCGTGCTTTCTGCAACACAGGCAATGTCTGTAAACCTGACCGAGCGCTGGTTATAAACGCATGCATAGTACAACTGTTGGAGTAAAAAAAAACCCTCCTGCAGTGCATGAAGGCTCCGTGTTTTCTGCATCACAGGCAATGTCTGTAAACCTGACCGAGCGCTGCTTATACACATGCATGCATAGTACAACTGTTGGAGCTCCAGCTGGGTCTTAGAAGTAAAAAAAAAGAAAAACCTCCTGCAGTGCATGAAGGCTCCATGCTTTCTGCAACACAGGCAATGTCTGTAATGCTGACCGAGCGCTGGTTATAAACATGCATGCATAGTACAACTGTTGGAGTAAAAAAAAACGCTCCTGCAGTGCATGAAGGCTCCGTGCTTTCTGCAACAAAGGCAGTGTCTATAAACCTGACCGAGCGCTGGTTATACACATGCATGCATAGTACAACTCTTGGAGCTCCAGCTGGGTCTTAAAAGTAAAAAAAAACAAAAACCTCCTGCAGTGCGTGAAGGCTCCGTGCTTTCTGCAACACAGGCAATGTCTGTAAACCTGACCGAGCGCTGGTTATACACATGCATGCATAGTACAACTGTTGGAGCTCCAGCTAAGTCTAGAAGTAAAAAAAAACCCTCCTGCAGTGCATGAAGGCTCCGTGCTTTCTGCAACACAGGCAATGTCTGTAAACCTGACCGAGCGCTGGTTATAAACATGCATGCATAGTACAACTGTTGGAGTAAAAAAAAACCCTCCTGCAGTGCATGAAGGCTCCGTGCTTTCTGCAACACAGGCAATGTCTGTAAACCTGACCGAGCGCTGGTTATACACATGCATGCATAGTACAACTGTTGGAGCTCCAGCTGGGTCTAGAAGTAACAAAAAAACCCTCCTGCAGTGCATGAAGGCTCCGTGCTTTCTGCAACACAGGCAATGTCTGTAAACCTGACCGAGCACTGGTTATAAACATGCATGCATAGTACAACTGTTGGAGTAAAAAAAAAAAACGCTCCTGCAGTGCATGAAGGCTCCATGCTTTCTGCAACACAGGCAATGTCTGTAAACCTGCCCTAGCGCTGGTTATAACCATGTGTGCATAGTACAACTCTTGGAGCTCTAACTGGGTCTAGAAGTAAAAAAAATCAAAAACCTCCTGCAGTGCATGAAGGCTCCGTGCTTTCTGCAACACAGGCAATGTCTGTAAACCTGAGCGAGCGCTGGTTATAAACATGCAAGAATAGTACAACTCTTGGAGCTCCAGCTGGGTCTTAGAAGTAAAAAAAAAACAAAAACCTCCTGCAGTGCATGAAGGCTCCGTGCTTTCTGCAACACAGGCAATGTCTGTAAACCTGACCGAGCACTGGTTATAAACATGCATGCATAGTACAACTGTTGGAGTAAAAAAAAAACGCTCCTGCAGTGCATGAAGGCTCCGTGCTTTCTGCAACACAGGCAATGTCTGTAAACCTGACCGAACGCTGGTTATACACATGCATGCATAGTACAACTCTTGGAGCTCCAGCTGGGTCTTAGAAGTAAAAAAAAACAAAAACCTCCTGCAGTGCGTGAAGGCTCCGTGCTTTCTGCAACACAGGCAATGTCTGTAAACCTGACCGAGCGCTGGTTATACACATGCATGCATAGTACAACTGTTGGAGCTCCAGCTGGGTCTAGAAGTAAAAAAAAAAAACCCTCCTGCAGTGCATGAAGGCTCCGTGCTTTCTGCAACACAGGCAATGTCTGTAAAGCTGACCGAAAGCTGGTTATAAACATGCATGCATAGTACAACTTTTGGAGTAAAAAAAACCCTCCTGCAGTGCATGAAGGCTCTGTGCTTTCTGCAACACAGGCAATGTCTGTAAACCTGACCGAGCGCTGGTTATAAACATGCATGCATAGTACAATTGTTGGAGTAAAAAAAAAAACCCTCCTGCAGTGCATGAAGGCTCCGTGCTTTCTGCAACACAGGCAATGTCTGTAAACCTGACCGAGCGCTGGTTATAGACATGCATGCATAGTACACCTCTTGGAGCTCCAGCTGGGTCTTAGAAGTAAAAAAAAAACAAAAACCTCCTGCAGTGCATGAAGGCTCCGTGCTTTCTGCAACACAGGCAATGTCTGTAAACCTGACCGAGCGCTGGTTATAAACATGCATGCATAGTACAATTGTTGGAGTAAAAAAAAAAAAACCCTCCTGCAGTGTATGAAGGCTCCGTGCTTTCTGCAACACAGGCAGTGTCTGTAAACCTGACCGAGCGCTGGTTATACATATGCATGCATAGTACAACTCTTGGAGCTCCAGCTGGGTCTTAGAAGTAAAAAAAAACAAAAACCTCATGCAGTGCATGAAGGCTCCGTGCTTTCTGCAACACAGGCAATGTCTGTAAACCTGACCGAGCGCTGGTTATAAACATGCATGCATAGTACAACTGTGGGAGTAAAAAAAAGCCCCCCTGCAGTGCATGAAGGCTCCGTGCTTTCTGCAACACAGGCAATGTCTGTAAACCTGACCGAGCGCTGGTTATAAACATGCATGCATAGTACAACTGTTGGAGCTCCTGCTGGGTCTTAGAAGTAAAAAAAAACAAAAACCTCCTGCAGTGCGTGAAGGCTCCGTGCTTTCTGCAACACAGGCAATATCTAAACCTGACCGAGCGCTGGTTATAAAAATGCATGCATAGTACAACTGTTGGAGTAAAAAAAAAGCCCCCCTGCAGTGCATGAAGGCTCCGTGCTTTCTGCAACACAGGCAATGTATGTAAACCTGACCGAGCGCTGGTTATACACATGCATGCATAGTACAACTGTTGGAGCTCCAGCTAAGTCTAGAAGTAAAAAAAAACCCTCCTGCAGTGCATGAAGGCTCCGTGCTTTCTGCAACACAGGCAATGTCTGTAAACCTGACCGAGCGCTGGTTATAAACATGCATGCATAGTACAACTGTTGGAGTAAAAAAAAACCCTCCTGCAGTGCATGAAGGCTCCGTGCTTTCTGCAACACAGGCAATGTCTGTAAACCTGACCGAGCGCTGGTTATACACATGCATGCATAGTACAACTGTTGGAGCTCCAGCTGGGTCTAGAAGTAACAAAAAAACCCTCCTGCAGTGCATGAAGGCTCCGTGCTTTCTGCAACACAGGCAATGTCTGTAAACCTGACCGAGCACTGGTTATAAACATGCATGCATAGTACAACTGTTGGAGTAAAAAAAAAAACGCTCCTGCAGTGCATGAAGGCTCCGTGCTTTCTGCAACACAGGCAATGTCTGTAAACCTGACCGAGCGCTGGTTATAAACATGCATGCATAGTACAACTGTTGGAGTAAAAAAAACCCTCCTGCAGTGCATGAAGGCTCCGTGCTTTCTGCAACACAGGCAATGTCTGTAAACCTGACCGAGCGCTGGTTATACACATGCATGCATAGTACAACTGTCGGAGCTCTAGCTGGATCTAGAAGTAAAAAAAAAACCCTCCTGCACTGCATGAAGGCTCCGTGCTTTCTGCAACACAGGCAATGTCTGTAAACCTGCCCTAGCGCTGGTTATAACCATGTGTGCATAGTACAACTCTTGGAGCTCTAACTGGGTCTAGAAGTAAAAAAAATCAAAAACCTCCTGCAGTGCATGAAGGCTCCGTGCTTTCTGCAACACAGGCAATGTCTGTAAACCTGAGCGAGCGCTGGTTATAAACATGCAAGAATAGTACAACTCTTGGAGCTCCAGCTGGGTCTTAGAAGTAAATAAAAAACAAAAACCTCCTGCAGTGCATGAAGGCTCCGTGCTTTCTGCAACACAGGCAATGTCTGTAAACCTGACCGAGCACTGGTTATAAACATGCATGCATAGTACAACTGTTGGAGTAAAAAAAAAAACGCTCCTGCAGTGCATGAAGGCTCCGTGCTTTCTGCAACACAGGCAATGTCTGTAAACCTGACCGAGCGCTGGTTATACACATGCATGCATAGTACAACTCTTGGAGCTCCAGCTGGGTCTTAGAAGTAAAAAAAAACAAAAACCTCCTGCAGTGCGTGAAGGCTCCGTGCTTTCTGCAACACAGGCAATGTCTGTAAACCTGACCGAGCGCTGGTTATACACATGCATGCATAGTACAACTGTTGGAGCTCCAGCTGGGTCTAGAAGTAAAAAAAAACAACCCTCCTGCAGTGCATGAAGGCTCCGTGCTTTCTGCAACACAGGCAATGTCTGTAAAGCTGACCGAGCGCTGGTTATAAACATGCATGCATAGTACAACTTTTGGAGTAAAAAAAAACCCTCCTGCAGTGCATGAAGGCTCCGTGCTTTCTGCAACACAGGCAATGTCTGTAAACCTGACCGAGCGCTGGTTATAAACATGCATGCATAGTACAATTGTTGGAGTAAAAAAAAAAAAACCCTCCTGCAGTGCATGAAGGCTCCGTGCTTTCTGCAACACAGGCAATGTCTGTAAACCTGACCGAGCGCTGGTTATAGACATGCATGCATAGTACACCTCTTGGAGCTCCAGCTGGGTCTTAGAAGTAAAAAAAAAACAAAAACCTCCTGCAGTGCATGAAGGCTCCGTGCTTTCTGCAACACAGGCAATGTCTGTAAACCTGACCGAGCGCTGGTTATAAACATGCATGCATAGTACAACTGTTGGAGTAAAAAAAAACCCTCCTGCAGTGCATGAAGACTCCGTGCTTTCTCCAACACAGGCAATGTCTGTAAACCTGACCGAGCGCTGGTTATACACATGCATGCATAGTACAACTGTTGGAGCTCCAGCTGGGTCTAGAAGTAAAAAAAAACCCTCCTGCAGTGCATGAAGGCTCCGTGCTTTCTGCAACACAGGCAATGTCTGTAAACCTGACCGAGCTCTGGTTATAAACATGCATGCATAGTACAACTGTTGGAGTAAAAAAAAACCCTCCTGCAGTGCATGAAGGCTCCGTGCTTTCTGCAACACAGGCAATGTCTGTAAACCTGACCGAGCGCTGGTTATAAATATGCATGCATAGTACAACTGTTGGAGTAAAAAAAAAATCCTCCGGCTGTGCATGAAGGGTCCGTGCGCTCTGCAACACAGACAATGTCTGTAAACCTCACCAAGCGCTGGTTATAAACATGCATGCATAGTACAACTCTTGGAGCTCGAGCTGGGTCTTAGAAGTAAAAAAAAAACAAAAACCTCCTGCAGTGCATGAAGGCTCCATGCTTTCTGCAACACAGGCAATGTCTGTAAACCTGACCGAGCGCTGGTTATAAACATGCATGCATAGTACAACTGTGGGAGTAAAAAAAGCCCCCCTGCAGTGCATGAAGGCTCCGTGCTTTCTGCAACACAGGCAATGTCTGTAAACCTGACCGAGCGCTGGTTATAAACATGCATGCATAGTACAACTGTTGGAGCTCCTGCTGGGTCTTAGAAGTAAAAAAAAACAAAAACCTCCTGCAGTGCGTGAAGGCTCCGTGCTTTCTGCAACACAGGCAATATCTAAACCTGACCGAGCGCTGGTTATAAACATGCATGCATAGTACAACTGTTGGAGTAAAAAAAAAGCCCCCCTGCAGTGCATGAAGGCTCCGTGCTTTCTGCAACACAGGCAATGTATGTAAACCTGACCGAGCGCTGGTTATACACATGCATGCATAGTACAACTGTTGGAGCTCCAGCTAAGTCTAGAAGTAAAAAAAAACCCTCCTGCAGTGCATGAAGGCTCCGTGCTTTCTGCAACACAGGCAATGTCTGTAAACCTGACCGAGCGCTGGTTATAAACATGCATGCATAGTACAACTGTTGGAGTAAAAAAAAACCCTCCTGCAGTGCATGAAGGCTCCGTGCTTTCTGCAACACAGGCAACGTCTGTAAACCTGACCGAGCGCTGGTTATACACATGCATGCATAGTACAACTGTTGGAGCTCCAGCTGGGTCTAGAAGTAACAAAAAAACCCTCCTGCAGTGCATGAAGGCTCCGTGCTTTCTGCAAAACAGGCAATGTCTGTAAACCTGACCGAGCACTGGTTATAAACATGCATGCATAGTACAACTGTTGGAGTAAAAAAAAACGCTCCTGCAGTGCATGAAGGCTCCGTGCTTTCTGCAACACAGGCAATGTCTGTAAACCTGACCGAGCGCTGGTTATACACATGCATGCATAGTACAACTGTTGGAGCTCCAGCTAAGTCTAGAAGTAAAAAAAAACCCTCCTGCAGTGCATGAAGGCTCCGTGCTTTCTGCAACACAGGCAATGTCTGTAAACCTGACCGAGCGCTGGTTATAAACATGCATGCATAGTACAACTGTTGGAGTAAAAAAAAACCCTCCTGCAGTGCATGAAGGCTCCGTGCTTTCTGCAACACAGGCAATGTCTGTAAACCTGACCGAGCGCTGGTTATACACATGCATGCATAGTACAACTGTTGGAGCTCCAGCTGGGTCTAGAAGTAACAAAAAAACCCTCCTGCAGTGCATGAAGGCTCCGTGCTTTCTGCAACACAGGCAATGTCTGTAAACCTGACCGAGCACTGGTTATAAACATGCATGCATAGTACAACTGTTGGAGTAAAAAAAAAAACGCTCCTGCAGTGCATGAAGGCTCCATGCTTTCTGCAACACAGGCAATGTCTGTAAACCTGCCCTAGCGCTGGTTATAACCATGTGTGCATAGTACAACTCTTGGAGCTCTAACTGGGTCTAGAAGTAAAAAAAATCAAAAACCTCCTGCAGTGCATGAAGGCTCCGTGCTTTCTGCAACACAGGCAATGTCTGTAAACCTGAGCGAGCGCTGGTTATAAACATGCAAGAATAGTACAACTCTTGGAGCTCCAGCTGGGTCTTAGAAGTAAAAAAAAAACAAAAACCTCCTGCAGTGCATGAAGGCTCCGTGCTTTCTGCAACACAGGCAATGTCTGTAAACCTGACCGAGCACTGGTTATAAACATGCATGCATAGTACAACTGTTGGAGTAAAAAAAAAACGCTCCTGCAGTGCATGAAGGCTCCGTGCTTTCTGCAACACAGGCAATGTCTGTAAACCTGACCGAACGCTGGTTATACACATGCATGCATAGTACAACTCTTGGAGCTCCAGCTGGGTCTTAGAAGTAAAAAAAAACAAAAACCTCCTGCAGTGCGTGAAGGCTCCGTGCTTTCTGCAACACAGGCAATGTCTGTAAACCTGACCGAGCGCTGGTTATACACATGCATTCATAGTACAACTGTTGGAGCTCCAGCTGGGTCTAGAAGTAAAAAAAAAACCCTCCTGCAGTGCATGAAGGCTCCGTGCTTTCTGCAACACAGGCAATGTCTGTAAAGCTGACCGAAAGCTGGTTATAAACATGCATGCATAGTACAACTTTTGGAGTAAAAAAACCCTCCTGCAGTGCATGAAGGCTCCGTGCTTTCTGCAACACAGGCAATGTCTGTAAACCTGACCGAGCGCTGGTTATAAACATGCATGCATAGTACAATTGTTGGAGTAAAAAAAAAAACCCTCCTGCAGTGCATGAAGGCTCCGTGCTTTCTGCAACACAGGCAATGTCTGTAAACCTGACCGAGCGCTGGTTATAGACATGCATGCATAGTACACCTCTTGGAGCTCCAGCTGGGTCTTAGAAGTAAAAAAAAAAAACAAAAACCTCCTGCAGTGCATGAAGGCTCCGTGCTTTCTGCAACACAGGCAATGTCTGTAAACCTGACCGAGCGCTGGTTATAAACATGCATGCATAGTACAATTGTTGGAGTAAAAAAAAAAAAAACCCTCCTGCAGTGTATGAAGGCTCCGTGCTTTCTGCAACACAGGCAGTGTCTGTAAACCTGACCGAGCGCTGGTTATACATATGCATGCATAGTACAACTCTTGGAGCTCCAGCTGGGTCTTAGAAGTAAAAAAAAACAAAAACCTCATGCAGTGCATGAAGGCTCCGTGCTTTCTGCAACACAGGCAATGTCTGTAAACCTGACCGAGCGCTGGTTATAAACATGCATGCATAGTACAACTGTGGGAGTAAAAAAAAGCCCCCCTGCAGTGCATGAAGGCTCCGTGCTTTCTGCAACACAGGCAATGTCTGTAAACCTGACCGAGCGCTGGTTATAAACATGCATGCATAGTACAACTGTTGGAGCTCCTGCTGGGTCTTAGAAGTAAAAAAAAACAAAAACCTCCTGCAGTGCGTGAAGGCTCCGTGCTTTCTGCAACACAGGCAATATCTAAACCTGACCGAGCGCTGGTTATAAAAATGCATGCATAGTACAACTGTTGGAGTAAAAAAAAAGCCCCCCTGCAGTGCATGAAGGCTCCGTGCTTTCTGCAACACAGGCAATGTATGTAAACCTGACCGAGCGCTGGTTATACACATGCATGCATAGTACAACTGTTGGAGCTCCAGCTAAGTCTAGAAGTAAAAAAAAACCCTCCTGCAGTGCATGAAGGCTCCGTGCTTTCTGCAACACAGGCAATGTCTGTAAACCTGACCGAGCGCTGGTTATAAACATGCATGCATAGTACAACTGTTGGAGTAAAAAAAAACCCTCCTGCAGTGCATGAAGGCTCCGTGCTTTCTGCAACACAGGCAATGTCTGTAAACCTGACCGAGCGCTGGTTATACACATGCATGCATAGTACAACTGTTGGAGCTCCAGCTGGGTCTAGAAGTAACAAAAAAACCCTCCTGCAGTGCATGAAGGCTCCGTGCTTTCTGCAACACAGGCAATGTCTGTAAACCTGACCGAGCACTGGTTATAAACATGCATGCATAGTACAACTGTTGGAGTAAAAAAAAAAACGCTCCTGCAGTGCATGAAGGCTCCGTGCTTTCTGCAACACAGGCAATGTCTGTAAACCTGACCGAGCGCTGGTTATAAACATGCATGCATAGTACAACTGTTGGAGTAAAAAAAACCCTCCTGCAGTGCATGAAGGCTCCGTGCTTTCTGCAACACAGGCAATGTCTGTAAACCTGACCGAGCGCTGGTTATACACATGCATGCATAGTACAACTGTCGGAGCTCTAGCTGGATCTAGAAGTAAAAAAAAAACCCTCCTGCACTGCATGAAGGCTCCGTGCTTTCTGCAACACAGGCAATGTCTGTAAACCTGCCCTAGCGCTGGTTATAACCATGTGTGCATAGTACAACTCTTGGAGCTCTAACTGGGTCTAGAAGTAAAAAAAATCAAAAACCTCCTGCAGTGCATGAAGGCTCCGTGCTTTCTGCAACACAGGCAATGTCTGTAAACCTGAGCGAGCGCTGGTTATAAACATGCAAGAATAGTACAACTCTTGGAGCTCCAGCTGGGTCTTAGAAGTAAATAAAAAACAAAAACCTCCTGCAGTGCATGAAGGCTCCGTGCTTTCTGCAACACAGGCAATGTCTGTAAACCTGACCGAGCACTGGTTATAAACATGCATGCATAGTACAACTGTTGGAGTAAAAAAAAAAACGCTCCTGCAGTGCATGAAGGCTCCGTGCTTTCTGCAACACAGGCAATGTCTGTAAACCTGACCGAGCGCTGGTTATACACATGCATGCATAGTACAACTCTTGGAGCTCCAGCTGGGTCTTAGAAGTAAAAAAAAACAAAAACCTCCTGCAGTGCGTGAAGGCTCCGTGCTTTCTGCAACACAGGCAATGTCTGTAAACCTGACCGAGCGCTGGTTATACACATGCATGCATAGTACAACTGTTGGAGTAAAAAAAAAAACCTTCCTGGAGTGTATGAAGGCTCCGTGCTTTCTGCAACACAGGCAATGTCTGTAAACCTGACCGAGCGCTGGTTATACACATGCATGCATAGTACAACTCTTGGAGCTCCAGCTGGGTCTTAGAAGTAAAAAAAAACAAAAACCTCCTGCAGTGCGTGAAGGCTCCGTGCTTTCTGCAACACAGGCAATGTCTGTAAACCTGACCGAGCGCTGGTTATACACATGCATGCATAGTACAACTGTTGGAGCTCCAGCTGGGTCTAGAAGTAAAAAAAAACAACCCTCCTGCAGTGCATGAAGGCTCCGTGCTTTCTGCAACACAGGCAATGTCTGTAAAGCTGACCGAGCGCTGGTTATAAACATGCATGCATAGTACAACTTTTGGAGTAAAAAAAAACCCTCCTGCAGTGCATGAAGGCTCCGTGCTTTCTGCAACACAGGCAATGTCTGTAAACCTGACCGAGCGCTGGTTATAAACATGCATGCATAGTACAATTGTTGGAGTAAAAAAAAAAAAACCCTCCTGCAGTGCATGAAGGCTCCGTGCTTTCTGCAACACAGGCAATGTCTGTAAACCTGACCGAGCGCTGGTTATAGACATGCATGCATAGTACACCTCTTGGAGCTCCAGCTGGGTCTTAGAAGTAAAAAAAAACAAAAACCTCCTGCAGTGCATGAAGGCTCCGTGCTTTCTGCAACACAGGCAATGTCTGTAAACCTGACCGAGCGCTGGTTATAAACATGCATGCATAGTACAACTGTTGGAGTAAAAAAAAACCCTCCTGCAGTGCATGAAGACTCCGTGCTTTCTCCAACACAGGCAATGTCTGTAAACCTGACCGAGCGCTGGTTATACACATGCATGCATAGTACAACTGTTGGAGCTCCAGCTGGGTCTAGAAGTAAAAAAAAACCCTCCTGCAGTGCATGAAGGCTCCGTGCTTTCTGCAACACAGGCAATGTCTGTAAACCTGACCGAGCTCTGGTTATAAACATGCATGCATAGTACAACTGTTGGAGTAAAAAAAAACCCTCCTGCAGTGCATGAAGGCTCCGTGCTTTCTGCAACACAGGCAATGTCTGTAAACCTGACCGAGCGCTGGTTATAAATATGCATGCATAGTACAACTGTTGGAGTAAAAAAAAAATCCTCCGGCTGTGCATGAAGGGTCCGTGCGCTCTGCAACACAGACAATGTCTGTAAACCTCACCAAGCGCTGGTTATAAACATGCATGCATAGTACAACTCTTGGAGCTCGAGCTGGGTCTTAGAAGTAAAAAAAAACAAAAACCTCCTGCAGTGCATGAAGGCTCCATGCTTTCTGCAACACAGGCAATGTCTGTAATGCTGACCGAGCGCTGGTTATAAACATGCATGCATAGTACAAATGTTGGAGTAAAAAAAAAACGCTCCTGCAGTGCATGAAGGCTCCGTGCTTTCTGCAACACAGGCAATGTCTGTAAACCTGACCGAGCGCTGGTTATAAACGCATGCATAGTACAACTGTTGGAGTAAAAAAAAACCCTCCTGCAGTGCATGAAGGCTCCGTGTTTTCTGCATCACAGGCAATGTCTGTAAACCTGACCGAGCGCTGCTTATACACATGCATGCATAGTACAACTGTTGGAGCTCCAGCTGGGTCTTAGAAGTAAAAAAAAAGAAAAACCTCCTGCAGTGCATGAAGGCTCCATGCTTTCTGCAACACAGGCAATGTCTGTAATGCTGACCGAGCGCTGGTTATAAACATGCATGCATAGTACAACTGTTGGAGTAAAAAAAAACGCTCCTGCAGTGCATGAAGGCTCCGTGCTTTCTGCAACAAAGGCAGTGTCTATAAACCTGACCGAGCGCTGGTTATACACATGCATGCATAGTACAACTCTTGGAGCTCCAGCTGGGTCTTAAAAGTAAAAAAAAACAAAAACCTCCTGCAGTGCGTGAAGGCTCCGTGCTTTCTGCAACACAGGCAATGTCTGTAAACCTGACCGAGCGCTGGTTATACACATGCATGCATAGTACAACTGTTGGAGTAAAAAAAAAAACGCTCCTGCAGTGCATGAAGGCTCCGTGCTTTCTGCAACACAGGCAATGTCTGTAAACCTGACCGAGCGCTGGTTATACACATGCATGCATAGTACAACTCTTGGAGCTCCAGCTGGGTCTTAGAAGTAAAAAAAAACAAAAACCTCCTGCAGTGCGTGAAGGCTCCGTGCTTTCTGCAACACAGGCAATGTCTGTAAACCTGACCGAGCGCTGGTTATACACATGCATGCATAGTACAACTGTTGGAGCTCCAGCTGGGTCTAGAAGTAAAAAAAAACAACCCTCCTGCAGTGCATGAAGGCTCCGTGCTTTCTGCAACACAGGCAATGTCTGTAAAGCTGACCGAGCGCTGGTTATAAACATGCATGCATAGTACAACTTTTGGAGTAAAAAAAAACCCTCCTGCAGTGCATGAAGGCTCCGTGCTTTCTGCAACACAGGCAATGTCTGTAAACCTGACCGAGCGCTGGTTATAAACATGCATGCATAGTACAATTGTTGGAGTAAAAAAAAAAAAACCCTCCTGCAGTGCATGAAGGCTCCGTGCTTTCTGCAACACAGGCAATGTCTGTAAACCTGACCGAGCGCTGGTTATAGACATGCATGCATAGTACACCTCTTGGAGCTCCAGCTGGGTCTTAGAAGTAAAAAAAAAACAAAAACCTCCTGCAGTGCATGAAGGCTCCGTGCTTTCTGCAACACAGGCAATGTCTGTAAACCTGACCGAGCGCTGGTTATAAACATGCATGCATAGTACAACTGTTGGAGTAAAAAAAAACCTTCCTGCAGTGCATGAAGACTCCGTGCTTTCTCCAACACAGGCAATGTCTGTAAACCTGACCGAGCGCTGGTTATACACATGCATGCATAGTACAACTGTTGGAGCTCCAGCTGGGTCTAGAAGTAAAAAAAAACCCTCCTGCAGTGCATGAAGGCTCCGTGCTTTCTGCAACACAGGCAATGTCTGTAAACCTGACCGAGCTCTGGTTATAAACATGCATGCATAGTACAACTGTTGGAGTAAAAAAAAACCCTCCTGCAGTGCATGAAGGCTCCGTGCTTTCTGCAACACAGGCAATGTCTGTAAACCTGACCGAGCGCTGGTTATAAATATGCATGCATAGTACAACTGTTGGAGTAAAAAAAAAATCCTCCGGCTGTGCATGAAGGGTCCGTGCGCTCTGCAACACAGACAATGTCTGTAAACCTCACCAAGCGCTGGTTATAAACATGCATGCATAGTACAACTCTTGGAGCTCGAGCTGGGTCTTAGAAGTAAAAAAAAAACAAAAACCTCCTGCAGTGCATGAAGGCTCCATGCTTTCTGCAACACAGGCAATGTCTGTAAACCTGACCGAGCGCTGGTTATAAACATGCATGCATAGTACAACTGTGGGAGTAAAAAAAGCCCCCCTGCAGTGCATGAAGGCTCCGTGCTTTCTGCAACACAGGCAATGTCTGTAAACCTGACCGAGCGCTGGTTATAAACATGCATGCATAGTACAACTGTTGGAGCTCCTGCTGGGTCTTAGAAGTAAAAAAAAACAAAAACCTCCTGCAGTGCGTGAAGGCTCCGTGCTTTCTGCAACACAGGCAATATCTAAACCTGACCGAGCGCTGGTTATAAACATGCATGCATAGTACAACTGTTGGAGTAAAAAAAAAGCCCCCCTGCAGTGCATGAAGGCTCCGTGCTTTCTGCAACACAGGCAATGTATGTAAACCTGACCGAGCGCTGGTTATACACATGCATGCATAGTACAACTGTTGGAGCTCCAGCTAAGTCTAGAAGTAAAAAAAAACCCTCCTGCAGTGCATGAAGGCTCCGTGCTTTCTGCAACACAGGCAATGTCTGTAAACCTGACCGAGCGCTGGTTATAAACATGCATGCATAGTACAACTGTTGGAGTAAAAAAAAACCCTCCTGCAGTGCATGAAGGCTCCGTGCTTTCTGCAACACAGGCAACGTCTGTAAACCTGACCGAGCGCTGGTTATACACATGCATGCATAGTACAACTGTTGGAGCTCCAGCTGGGTCTAGAAGTAACAAAAAAACCCTCCTGCAGTGCATGAAGGCTCCGTGCTTTCTGCAAAACAGGCAATGTCTGTAAACCTGACCGAGCACTGGTTATAAACATGCATGCATAGTACAACTGTTGGAGTAAAAAAAAACGCTCCTGCAGTGCATGAAGGCTCCGTGCTTTCTGCAACACAGGCAATGTCTGTAAACCTGACCGAGCGCTGGTTATACACATGCATGCATAGTACAACTGTTGGAGCTCCAGCTAAGTCTAGAAGTAAAAAAAAACCCTCCTGCAGTGCATGAAGGCTCCGTGCTTTCTGCAACACAGGCAATGTCTGTAAACCTGACCGAGCGCTGGTTATAAACATGCATGCATAGTACAACTGTTGGAGTAAAAAAAAACCCTCCTGCAGTGCATGAAGGCTCCGTGCTTTCTGCAACACAGGCAATGTCTGTAAACCTGACCGAGCGCTGGTTATACACATGCATGCATAGTACAACTGTTGGAGCTCCAGCTGGGTCTAGAAGTAACAAAAAAACCCTCCTGCAGTGCATGAAGGCTCCGTGCTTTCTGCAACACAGGCAATGTCTGTAAACCTGACCGAGCACTGGTTATAAACATGCATGCATAGTACAACTGTTGGAGTAAAAAAAAAAACGCTCCTGCAGTGCATGAAGGCTCCATGCTTTCTGCAACACAGGCAATGTCTGTAAACCTGCCCTAGCGCTGGTTATAACCATGTGTGCATAGTACAACTCTTGGAGCTCTAACTGGGTCTAGAAGTAAAAAAAATCAAAAACCTCCTGCAGTGCATGAAGGCTCCGTGCTTTCTGCAACACAGGCAATGTCTGTAAACCTGAGCGAGCGCTGGTTATAAACATGCAAGAATAGTACAACTCTTGGAGCTCCAGCTGGGTCTTAGAAGTAAAAAAAAAACAAAAACCTCCTGCAGTGCATGAAGGCTCCGTGCTTTCTGCAACACAGGCAATGTCTGTAAACCTGACCGAGCACTGGTTATAAACATGCATGCATAGTACAACTGTTGGAGTAAAAAAAAAACGCTCCTGCAGTGCATGAAGGCTCCGTGCTTTCTGCAACACAGGCAATGTCTGTAAACCTGACCGAACGCTGGTTATACACATGCATGCATAGTACAACTCTTGGAGCTCCAGCTGGGTCTTAGAAGTAAAAAAAAACAAAAACCTCCTGCAGTGCGTGAAGGCTCCGTGCTTTCTGCAACACAGGCAATGTCTGTAAACCTGACCGAGCGCTGGTTATACACATGCATGCATAGTACAACTGTTGGAGCTCCAGCTGGGTCTAGAAGTAAAAAAAAAACCCTCCTGCAGTGCATGAAGGCTCCGTGCTTTCTGCAACACAGGCAATGTCTGTAAAGCTGACCGAAAGCTGGTTATAAACATGCATGCATAGTACAACTTTTGGAGTAAAAAAAACCCTCCTGCAGTGCATGAAGGCTCCGTGCTTTCTGCAACACAGGCAATGTCTGTAAACCTGACCGAGCGCTGGTTATAAACATGCATGCATAGTACAATTGTTGGAGTAAAAAAAAAACCCTCCTGCAGTGCATGAAGGCTCCGTGCTTTCTGCAACACAGGCAATGTCTGTAAACCTGACCGAGCGCTGGTTATAGACATGCATGCATAGTACACCTCTTGGAGCTCCAGCTGGGTCTTAGAAGTAAAAAAAAAAAACAAAAACCTCCTGCAGTGCATGAAGGCTCCGTGCTTTCTGCAACACAGGCAATGTCTGTAAACCTGACCGAGCGCTGGTTATAAACATGCATGCATAGTACAATTGTTGGAGTAAAAAAAAAAAAACCCTCCTGCAGTGTATGAAGGCTCCGTGCTTTCTGCAACACAGGCAGTGTCTGTAAACCTGACCGAGCGCTGGTTATACATATGCATGCATAGTACAACTCTTGGAGCTCCAGCTGGGTCTTAGAAGTAAAAAAAAACAAAAACCTCATGCAGTGCATGAAGGCTCCGTGCTTTCTGCAACACAGGCAATGTCTGTAAACCTGACCGAGCGCTGGTTATAAACATGCATGCATAGTACAACTGTGGGAGTAAAAAAAAGCCCCCCTGCAGTGCATGAAGGCTCCGTGCTTTCTGCAACACAGGCAATGTCTGTAAACCTGACCGAGCGCTGGTTATAAACATGCATGCATAGTACAACTGTTGGAGCTCCTGCTGGGTCTTAGAAGTAAAAAAAAACAAAAACCTCCTGCAGTGCGTGAAGGCTCCGTGCTTTCTGCAACACAGGCAATATCTAAACCTGACCGAGCGCTGGTTATAAAAATGCATGCATAGTACAACTGTTGGAGTAAAAAAAAAGCCCCCCTGCAGTGCATGAAGGCTCCGTGCTTTCTGCAACACAGGCAATGTATGTAAACCTGACCGAGCGCTGGTTATACACATGCATGCATAGTACAACTGTTGGAGCTCCAGCTAAGTCTAGAAGTAAAAAAAAAACCCTCCTGCAGTGCATGAAGGCTCCGTGCTTTCTGCAACACAGGCAATGTCTGTAAACCTGACCGAGCGCTGGTTATAAACATGCATGCATAGTACAACTGTTGGAGTAAAAAAAAACCCTCCTGCAGTGCATGAAGGCTCCGTGCTTTCTGCAACACAGGCAATGTCTGTAAACCTGACCGAGCGCTGGTTATACACATGCATGCATAGTACAACTGTTGGAGCTCCAGCTGGGTCTAGAAGTAACAAAAAAACCCTCCTGCAGTGCATGAAGGCTCCGTGCTTTCTGCAACACAGGCAATGTCTGTAAACCTGACCGAGCACTGGTTATAAACATGCATGCATAGTACAACTGTTGGAGTAAAAAAAAAAACGCTCCTGCAGTGCATGAAGGCTCCGTGCTTTCTGCAACACAGGCAATGTCTGTAAACCTGACCGAGCGCTGGTTATAAACATGCATGCATAGTACAACTGTTGGAGTAAAAAAAACCCTCCTGCAGTGCATGAAGGCTCCGTGCTTTCTGCAACACAGGCAATGTCTGTAAACCTGACCGAGCGCTGGTTATACACATGCATGCATAGTACAACTGTCGGAGCTCTAGCTGGATCTAGAAGTAAAAAAAAAACCCTCCTGCACTGCATGAAGGCTCCGTGCTTTCTGCAACACAGGCAATGTCTGTAAACCTGCCCTAGCGCTGGTTATAACCATGTGTGCATAGTACAACTCTTGGAGCTCTAACTGGGTCTAGAAGTAAAAAAAATCAAAAACCTCCTGCAGTGCATGAAGGCTCCGTGCTTTCTGCAACACAGGCAATGTCTGTAAACCTGAGCGAGCGCTGGTTATAAACATGCAAGAATAGTACAACTCTTGGAGCTCCAGCTGGGTCTTAGAAGTAAATAAAAAACAAAAACCTCCTGCAGTGCATGAAGGCTCCGTGCTTTCTGCAACACAGGCAATGTCTGTAAACCTGACCGAGCACTGGTTATAAACATGCATGCATAGTACAACTGTTGGAGTAAAAAAAAAAACGCTCCTGCAGTGCATGAAGGCTCCGTGCTTTCTGCAACACAGGCAATGTCTGTAAACCTGACCGAGCGCTGGTTATACACATGCATGCATAGTACAACTCTTGGAGCTCCAGCTGGGTCTTAGAAGTAAAAAAAAACAAAAACCTCCTGCAGTGCGTGAAGGCTCCGTGCTTTCTGCAACACAGGCAATGTCTGTAAACCTGACCGAGCGCTGGTTATACACATGCATGCATAGTACAACTGTTGGAGTAAAAAAAAAAACCTTCCTGGAGTGTATGAAGGCTCCGTGCTTTCTGCAACACAGGCAATGTCTGTAAACCTGACCGAGCGCTGGTTATACACATGCATGCATAGTACAACTCTTGGAGCTCCAGCTGGGTCTTAGAAGTAAAAAAAAACAAAAACCTCCTGCAGTGCGTGAAGGCTCCGTGCTTTCTGCAACACAGGCAATGTCTGTAAACCTGACCGAGCGCTGGTTATACACATGCATGCATAGTACAACTGTTGGAGCTCCAGCTGGGTCTAGAAGTAAAAAAAAACAACCCTCCTGCAGTGCATGAAGGCTCCGTGCTTTCTGCAACACAGGCAATGTCTGTAAAGCTGACCGAGCGCTGGTTATAAACATGCATGCATAGTACAACTTTTGGAGTAAAAAAAAACCCTCCTGCAGTGCATGAAGGCTCCGTGCTTTCTGCAACACAGGCAATGTCTGTAAACCTGACCGAGCGCTGGTTATAAACATGCATGCATAGTACAATTGTTGGAGTAAAAAAAAAAAAACCCTCCTGCAGTGCATGAAGGCTCCGTGCTTTCTGCAACACAGGCAATGTCTGTAAACCTGACCGAGCGCTGGTTATAGACATGCATGCATAGTACACCTCTTGGAGCTCCAGCTGGGTCTTAGAAGTAAAAAAAAACAAAAACCTCCTGCAGTGCATGAAGGCTCCGTGCTTTCTGCAACACAGGCAATGTCTGTAAACCTGACCGAGCGCTGGTTATAAACATGCATGCATAGTACAACTGTTGGAGTAAAAAAAAACCCTCCTGCAGTGCATGAAGACTCCGTGCTTTCTCCAACACAGGCAATGTCTGTAAACCTGACCGAGCGCTGGTTATACACATGCATGCATAGTACAACTGTTGGAGCTCCAGCTGGGTCTAGAAGTAAAAAAAAACCCTCCTGCAGTGCATGAAGGCTCCGTGCTTTCTGCAACACAGGCAATGTCTGTAAACCTGACCGAGCTCTGGTTATAAACATGCATGCATAGTACAACTGTTGGAGTAAAAAAAAACCCTCCTGCAGTGCATGAAGGCTCCGTGCTTTCTGCAACACAGGCAATGTCTGTAAACCTGACCGAGCGCTGGTTATAAATATGCATGCATAGTACAACTGTTGGAGTAAAAAAAAAATCCTCCGGCTGTGCATGAAGGGTCCGTGCGCTCTGCAACACAGACAATGTCTGTAAACCTCACCAAGCGCTGGTTATAAACATGCATGCATAGTACAACTCTTGGAGCTCGAGCTGGGTCTTAGAAGTAAAAAAAAACAAAAACCTCCTGCAGTGCATGAAGGCTCCATGCTTTCTGCAACACAGGCAATGTCTGTAATGCTGACCGAGCGCTGGTTATAAACATGCATGCATAGTACAAATGTTGGAGTAAAAAAAAAACGCTCCTGCAGTGCATGAAGGCTCCGTGCTTTCTGCAACACAGGCAATGTCTGTAAACCTGACCGAGCGCTGGTTATAAACGCATGCATAGTACAACTGTTGGAGTAAAAAAAAACCCTCCTGCAGTGCATGAAGGCTCCGTGTTTTCTGCATCACAGGCAATGTCTGTAAACCTGACCGAGCGCTGCTTATACACATGCATGCATAGTACAACTGTTGGAGCTCCAGCTGGGTCTTAGAAGTAAAAAAAAAGAAAAACCTCCTGCAGTGCATGAAGGCTCCATGCTTTCTGCAACACAGGCAATGTCTGTAATGCTGACCGAGCGCTGGTTATAAACATGCATGCATAGTACAACTGTTGGAGTAAAAAAAAACGCTCCTGCAGTGCATGAAGGCTCCGTGCTTTCTGCAACAAAGGCAGTGTCTATAAACCTGACCGAGCGCTGGTTATACACATGCATGCATAGTACAACTCTTGGAGCTCCAGCTGGGTCTTAAAAGTAAAAAAAAACAAAAACCTCCTGCAGTGCGTGAAGGCTCCGTGCTTTCTGCAACACAGGCAATGTCTGTAAACCTGACCGAGCGCTGGTTATACACATGCATGCATAGTACAACTGTTGGAGCTCCAGCTGGGTCTAGAAGTAAAAAAAAACCCTCCTGCAGTGCATGAAGGCTCCGTGCTTTCTGCAACACAGGCAATGTCTGTAAAGCTGACCGAGCGCTGGTTATAAACATGCATGCATAGTACAACTTTTGGAGTAAAAAAAAACCCTCCTGCAGTGCATGAAGGCTCCGTGCTTTCTGCAACACAGGCAATGTCTGTAAACCTGACCGAGCGCTGGTTATAAACATGCATGCATATTACAACTGTTGGAGTAAAAAAAAATCCTCCGGCTGTGCATGAAGGCTCCGTGCTTTCTGCAACACAGGCAATGTTTGTAAACCTGACCGAGCGCTGGTTATAAACATGCATGCATAGTACAACTGTTGGAGTAAAAAAAAACCCTCCTGCAGTGCATGACGGCTCCGTGCTTTCTGCAACACAGGCAATGTCTGTAAACCTGACCGAGCGCTGGTTATAAACATGCATGCATAGTACATCTCTTGGAGCTCCAGCTGGGTCTTAGAAGTAAAAAAAAAAACAAAAACCTCCTGCAGTGCATGAAGGCTCCGTGCTTTCTGCAACACAGGCAATGTCTGTAAACCTGACCGAGCGCTGGTTATAAACACGCATGCATAGTACAACTGTTGGAGTAAAAAAAACCCTCCTGCAGTGCATGAAGGCTCCGTGCTTTCTGCAACACAGGCAATGTCTGTAAACCTGACCGAGCGCTGGTTATAAACATGCATGCATAGTACAACTGTTGGAGTAAAAAAAAAACCTTCCTGCAGTGTATGAAGGCTCCGTGCTTTCTGCAACACAGGCAATGTCTGTAAACCTGACCGAGCGCTGGTTATACACATGCATGCATAGTACAACTCTTGGAGCTCCAGCTGGGTCTTAGAAGTAAAAAAAAACAAAAACCTCCTGCAGTGCATGGAGGCTCCGTGCTTTCTGCAACACAGGCAATTTCTGTAAACCTGACCGAGCGCTGGTTATAAACATGCATGCATAGTACAACTGTGGGAGTAAAAAAAAAGCCCCCCTGCAGTGCATGAAGGCTCCGTGCTTTCTGCAACACAGGCAATGTCTGTAAACCTGACCGAGCGCTGGTTATAAACATGCATGCATAGTACAACTGTTGGAGCTCCTGCTGGGTCTTAGAAGTAAAAAAAAACAAAAACCTCCTGCAGTGCGTGAAGGCTCCGTGCTTTCTGCAACACAGGCAATATCTAAACCTGACCGAGCGCTGGTTATAAACATGCATGCATAGTACAACTGTTGGAGTAAAAAAAAAGCCCCCCTGCAGTGCATGAAGGCTCCGTGCTTTCTGCAACACAGGCAATGTCTGTAAACCTGACCGAGCGCTGGTTATACACATACATGCATAGTACAACTGTTGGAGCTCCAGCTAAGTCTTGAAGTAAAAAAAAAAACCCCTGCAGTGCATGAAGGCTCCGTGCTTTCTGCAACACAGGCAATGTCTGTAAACCTGACCGAGCGCTGGTTATAAACATGCATGCATAGTACAACTGTTGGAGTAAAAAAAAACCCTCCTGCAGTGCATGAAGGCTCCGTGCTTTCTGCAACACAGGCAATGTCTGTAAACCTGACCGAGCGCTGGTTATACACATGCATGCATAGTACAACTGTTGGAGCTCCAGCTGGGTCTAGAAGTAACAAAAAAACCCTCCTGCAGTGCATGAAGGCTCCGTGCTTTCTGCAACACAGGCAATGTCTGTAAACCTGACCGAGCACTGGTTATAAACATGCATGCATAGTACAACTGTTGGAGTAAAAAAAAAACGCTCCTGCAGTGCATGAAGGCTCCGTGCTTTCTGCAACACAGGCAATGTCTGTAAACCTGACCGAGCGCTGGTTATAAACATGCATGCATAGTACAACTGTTGGAGTAAAAAAAACCCTCCTGCAGTGCATGAAGGCTCCGTGCTTTCTGCAACACAGGCAATGTCTGTAAACCTGACCGAGCGCTGGTTATACACATGCATGCATAGTACAACTGTTGGAGCTCTAGCTGAATCTAGAAGTAAAAAAAAAACCCTCCTGCACTGCATGAAGGCTCCGTGCTTTCTGCAACACAGGCAATGTTTGTAAACCTGCCCTAGCGCTGGTTATAACCATGTGTGCATAGTACAACTCTTGGAGCTCTAACTGGGTCTAGAAGTAAAAAAAATCAAAAACCTCCTGCAGTGCATGAAGGCTCCGTGCTTTCTGCAACACAGGCAATGTCTGTAAACCTAAGCGAGCGCTGGTTATAAACATGCAAGAATAGTACAACTCTTGGAGCTCCAGCTGGGTCTTAGAAGTAAAAAAAAAACAAAAACCTCCTGCAGTGCATGAAGGCTCCGTGCTTTCTGCAACACAGGCAATGTCTGTAAACCTGACCGAGCGCTGGTTATACACATGCATGCATAGTACAACTCTTGGAGCTCCAGCTGGGTCTTAGAAGTAAAAAAAAACAAAAACCTCCTGCAGTGCGTGAAGGCTCCGTGCTTTCTGCAACACAGGCAATGTCTGTAAACCTGACCGAGCGCTGGTTATACACATGCATGCATAGTACAACTGTTGGAGCTCCAGCTGGGTCTAGAAGTAAAAAAAAACCCTCCTGCAGTGCATGAAGGCTCCGTGCTTTCTGCAACACAGGCAATGTCTGTAAAGCTGACCGAGCGCTGGTTATAAACATGCATGCATAGTACAACTTTTGGAGTAAAAAAAAACCCTCCTGCAGTGCATGAAGGCTCCGTGCTTTCTGCAACACAGGCAATGTCTGTAAACCTTACCGAGCGCTGGTTATAAACATGCATGCATAGTACAATTGTTGGAGTAAAAAAAAAAAACCCTCCTGCAGTGCATGAAGGCTCCGTGCTTTCTGCAACACAGGCAATGTCTGTAAACCTGACCGAGCGCTGGTTATAGACATGCATGCATAGTACACCTCTTGGAGCTCCAGCTGGGTCTTAGAAGTAAAAAAAAAAACAAAAACCTCCTGCAGTGCATGAAGGCTCCGTGCTTTCTGCAACACAGGCAATGTCTATAAACCTGACCGAGCGCTGGTTATAAACATGCATGCATAGTACAACTGTTGGAGTAAAAAAAAACCCTCCTGCAGTGCATGAAGACTCCGTGCTTTCTCCAACACAGGCAATGTCTGTAAACCTGACCGAGCGCTGGTTATACACATGCATGCATAGTACAACTGTTGGAGCTCCAGCTGGGTCTAGAAGTAAAAAAAAAACCCTCCTGCAGTGCATGAAGGCTCCGTGCTTTCTGCAATACAGGCAATGTCTGTAAACCTGACCGAGCGCTGGTTATAAACATGCATGCATAGTACAACTCTTTGGAGCTCCAGCTGGGTCTTAGAAGTAAAAAAAAACAAAAACCTCCTGCAGTGCATGAAGGCTCCGTGTGTTTCTGCAACACAGGCAATGTCTGTAAACCTGACCGAGCGCTGGTTTTAAACTTGCATGCATAGTACAACTGTTGGAGTAAAAAAAAACCCTCCTGCAGAGCAAGAAGGCTCGGTGCTTTCTGCAACACAGGCAATGTCTGTAAACCTGACCGAGCGCTGGTTATAAACATGCATGCATAGTACAACTGTTGGAGTAAAAAAAAAACCCTCCTGCAGTGCATGAAGGCTCCGTGCTTTCTGCAACACAGGCAATGTCTGTAAACCTGACCGAGCGCTGGTTATAAACATGCATGCATAGTACAACTGTTGGAGTAAAAAAAAAACCTTCCTGCAGTGTATGAAGGCTCCGTGCTTTCTGCAACACAGGCAATGTCTGTAAACCTGACCGAGCGCTGGTTATACACATGCATGCATAGTACAACTCTTGGAGCTCCAGCTGGGTCTTAGAAGTAAAAAAAAAAAAAAACCTCCTGCAGTGCATGAAGGCTCCGTGCTTTCTGCAACACAGGCAATGTCTGTAAACCTGACCGAGCGCTGGTTATAAACATGCATGGATAGTACAACTGTGGGAGTAAAAAAAAAGCCCCCCTGCAGTGCATGAAGGCTCCGTGCTTTCTGCAACACAGGCAATGTCTGTAAACCTGACCGAGCGCTGGTTATAAACATGCATGCATAGTACAACTGTTGGAGCTCCTGCTGGGTCTTAGAAGTAAAAAAAAACAAAAACCTCCTGCAGTGCGTGAAGGCTCCGTGCTTTCTGCAACACAGGCAATATCTAAACCTGACCGAGCGCTGGTTATAAACATGCATGCATAGTACAACTGTTGGAGTAAAAAAAAAAGCCCCCCTGCAGTGCATGAAGGCTCCGTGCTTTCTGCAACACAGGCAATGTCTGTAAACCTGACCGAGCGCTGGTTATACACATGCATGCATAGTACAACTGTTGGAGCTCCAGCTAAGTCTAGAAGTAAAAAAAAACCCTCCTGCAGTGCATGACGGCTCCGTGCTTTCTGCAACACAGGCAATGTCTGTAAACCTGACCGAGCGCTGGTTATAAACATGCATGCATAGTACAACTGTTGGAGTAAAAAAAAACCCTCCTGCAGTGCATGAAGGCTCCGTGCTTTCTGCAACACAGGCAATGTCTGTAAACCTGACCGAGCGCTGGTTATACACATGCATGCATAGTACAACTGTTGGAGCTCCAGCTGGGTCTAGAAGTAACAAAAAAACCCTCCTGCAGTGCATGAAGGCTCCGTGCTTTCTGCAACACAGGCAATGTCTGTAAACCTGACCGAGCACTGGTTATAAACATGCATGCATAGTACAACTGTTGGAGTAAAAAAAAACGCTCCTGCAGTGCATGAAGGCTCCGTGCTTTCTGCAACACAGGCAATGTCTGTAAACCTGACCGAGCGCTGGTTATAAACATGCATGCATAGTACAACTGTTGGAGTAAAAAAAACCCTCCTGCAGTGCATGAAGGCTCCGTGCTTTCTGCAACACAGGCAATGTCTGTAAACCTGACCGAGCACTGGTTATACACATGCATGCATAGTACAACTGTTGGAGCTCTAGCTGGATCTAGAAGTAAAAAAAAAAACCCTCCTGCACTGCATGAAGGCTCCGTGCTTTCTGCAACACAGGCAATGTCTGTAAACCTGCCCTAGCGCTGGTTATAACCATGTGTGCATAGTACAACTCTTGGAGCTCTAACTGGGTCTAGAAGTAAAAAAAATCAAAAACCTCCTGCAGTGCATGAAGGCTCCGTGCTTTCTGCAACACAGGCAATGTCTGTAAACCTGAGCGAGCGCTGGTTATAAACATGCAAGAATAGTACAACTCTTGGAGCTCCAGCTGGGTCTTAGAAGTAAAAAAAAAACAAAAACCTCCTGCAGTGCATGAAGGCTCCGTGCTTTCTGCAACACAGGCAATGTCTGTAAACCTGACCGAGCACTGGTTATAAACATGCATGCATAGTACAACTGTTGGAGTAAAAAAAAAAAACGCTCCTGCAGTGCATGAAGGCTCCGTGCTTTCTGCAACACAGGCAATGTCTGTAAACCTGACAGAGCGCTGGTTATAAACATGCATGCATAGTACAATTGTTGGAGTAAAAAAAAAAAACCCTCCTGCAGTGCATGAAGGCTCCGTGCTTTCTGCAACACAGGCAATGTCTGTAAACCTGACCGAGCGCTGGTTATAGACATGCATGCATAGTACACCTCTTGGAGCTCCAGCTGGGTCTTAGAAGTAAAAAAAAAACAAAAACCTCCTGCAGTGCATGAAGGCTCCGTGCTTTCTGCAACACAGGCAATGTCTGTAAACCTGACCGAGCGCTGGTTATACACATGCATGCATAGTACAACTGTTGGAGCTCCAGCTGCGTCTAGAAGTAAAAAAAAACCCTCCTGCAGTGCATGAAGGCTCCGTGCTTTCTGCAACACAGGCACTGTCTGTAAACCTGACCGAGCGCTGGTTATAAACATGCATGCATATTACAACTGTTGGAGTAAAAAAAAATCCTCCGGCTGTGCATGAAGGCTCCGTGCTTTCTGCAACACAGGCAATGTCTGTAAACCTGACCGAGCGCTGGTTATAAACATGCATGCATAGTACAATTGTTGGAGTAAAAAAAAAAAAAACCCTCCTGCAGTGCATGAAGGCTCCGTGCTTTCTGCAACACAGGCAATGTCTGTAAACCTGACCGAGCGCTGGTTATAGACATGCATGCATAGTACACCTCTTGGAGCTCCAGCTGGGTCTTAGAAGTAAAAAAAAAAACAAAAACCTCCTGCAGTGCATGAAGGCTCCGTGCTTTCTGCAACACAGGCAATGTCTGTAAACCTGACCGAGCGCTTGTTATACACATGCATGCATAGTACAACTGTTGGAGCTCCAGCTGGGTCTAGAAGTAAAAAAAAACCCTCCTGCAGTGCATGAAGGCTCCGTGCTTTCTGCAACACAGGCAATGTCTGTAAACCTGACCGAGCGCTGGTTATAAACATGCATGCATAGTACAACTGTTGGAGTAAAAAAAACCCTCCTGCAGTGCATGAAGGCTCCGTGCTTTCTGCAACACAGGCAATGTCTGTAAACCTGACCGAGCGCTGGTTATAAACATGCATGCATAGTACAACTGTTGGAGTAAAAAAAAAACCCTCCTGCAGAGCATGAAGGCTCCGTGCTTTCTGCAACACAGGCAATGTCTGTAAACCTGACCGAGCGCTGGTTATAGACATGCATGCATAGTACACCTCTTGGAGCTCCAGCTGGGTCTTAGAAGTAAAAAAAAAACAAAAACCTCCTGCAGTGCATGAAGGCTCCGTGCTTTCTGCAACACAGGCAATGTCTGTAAACCTGACCGAGCGCTGGTTATAAACATGCATGCATAGTACAACTGTTGGAGTAAAAAAATCCCTCCTGCAGTGCATGAAGGCTCCGTGCTTTCTGCAACACAGGCAATGTCTGTAAACCTGACCGAGCGCTGGTTATAAACATGCATGCATAGTTCAACTGTTGGAGTAAAAAAAAATCCTCCGGCTGTGCATGAAGGGTCCGTGCGCTCTGCACCACAGACAATGTCTGTAAACCTCACCAAGCGCTGGTTATAAACATGCATGCATAGTACAACTCTTGGAGCTCCAGCTGGGTCTTAGAAATAAAAAAAAAAACAAAAACCTCCTGCAGTGCATGAAGGCTCCATGCTTTCTGCAACACAGGCAATGTCTGTAATGCTGACCGAGCGCTGGTTATAAACATGCATGCATAGTACAACTGTTGGAGTAAAAAAAAACGCTCCTGCAGTGCATGAAGGCTCCGTGCTTTTTGCTACACAGGCAATGTCTATAAACCGGACCGAGCGCTGGTTATACACTTGCATGAATAGTACAACTATTGGAGCTCCAGCTGGGTCTAGAAGTAAACAAAAACCTCCTGCTGTGCATGAAGGCTCCGTGCTTTCTGCAACA
Source organism: Amblyomma maculatum (assembly GCF_055883805.1). Lineage (NCBI taxonomy): Eukaryota > Metazoa > Arthropoda > Arachnida > Ixodida > Ixodidae > Amblyomma > Amblyomma maculatum. Next base: position 255,216,158 of record NC_139344.1, read on the forward strand.
CAGGCAATTTCTGTAAACCTGACCGAGCGCTGGTTATAAACATGCACGCATAGTACAACTGTTGGAGTAAAAAAAAACCTCCTGCAGTGCATGAAGGCTCCGTGCTTTCTGCAACACAGGCAATGTCTGTAAACCTGACCGAGCGCTGGTTATACACATGCATGCATAGTACAACTGTTGGAGCTCCAGCTGGGTCTAGAAGTAAAAAAAAACCCTCCTGCAGTGCATGAAGGCTCCGTGCTTTCTGCAACACAGGCAATGTCTGTAAACCTGACCGAGCGCTGGTTATAAACATGCATGCATAGTACACCTGTTTTAGTAAAAAAAAACCCTCCTGCAGTGCATGAAGGCTCTGTGCTTTCTGCAACACAGGCAATGTCTGTAAACCTGACCGAGCGCTGGTTATAAACATGCATGCATAGTACAACTGTTGGAGTAAAAAAAAACCCTCCTGCAGTGCATGAAGGCTCCATGCTTTCTGCAACACAGGCAATGTCTGTAATGCTGACCGAGCGCTGGTTATAAACATGCATGCATAGTTCAACTGTTGGAGTAAAAAAAAAACGCTCCTGCAGTGCATGAAGGCTCCGTGCTTTCTGCAACACAGGCAATGTCTGTAAACCTGACCGAGCGCTGGGTATAAACATGCATGCATAGTACAACTGTTGGAGTAAAAAAAACCCTCCTGCAGTGCATGAAGGCTCTGTGCTTTCTGCAACACAGGCAATGTCTGTAAACCTGACCGAGCGCTGGTTATACACATGCATGCATAGTACAACTGTTGGAGCTCTAGCTGGATCTAGAAGTAAAAAAAAAAAACCCTCCTGCACTGCATGAAGGCTCCGTGCTTTCTGCAACACAGGCAATGTCTGTAAACCTGCCCTAGCGCTGGTTATAACCATGTGTGCATAGTACAACTCTTGGAGCTCTAACTGGGTCTAGAAGTAAAAAAAATCAAAAACCTCCTGCAGTGCATGAAGGCTCCGTGCTTTCTGCAACACAGGCAATGTCTGTAAACCTGAGCAAGCGCTGGTTATAAACATGCAAGAATAGTACAACTCTTGGAGCTCCAGCTGGGTCTTAGAAGTAAAAAAAAAACAAAAACCTCCTGCAGTGCATGAAGGCTCCGTGCTTTCTGCAACACAGGCAATGTCTGTAAACCTGACCGAGCACTGGTTATAAACATGCATGCATAGTACAACTGTTGGAGCAAAAAAAAACGCTCCTGCAGTGCATGAAGGCTCCGTGCTTTCTGCAACACAGGCAATGTCTGTAAACCTGACCGAGCGCTGGTTATACACATGCATGCATAGTACAACTCTTGGAGCTCCAGCTGGGTCTTAGAAGTAAAAAAAAAACAAAAACCTCCTGCAGTGCGTGAAGGCTCCGTGCTTTCTGCAACACAGGCAATGTCTGTAAACCTGACCGAGCGCTGGTTATACACATGCATGCATAGTACAACTGTTGGAGCTCCAGCTGGGTCTAGAAGTAAAAAAAAACCCTCCCCCAGTGCACGAAGGCTCCGTGCTTTCTGCAACGCAGGCAATGTCTGTAAAGCTGACCGAGCGCTGGTTATAAACATGCATGCATAGTACAACTTTTGGAGTAAAAAAAAACCCTCCTGCAGTGCATGAAGGCTCCGTGCTTTCTGCAACACAGGCAATGTCTGTAAACCTGACCGAGCGCTGGTTATAAACATGCATGCATAGTACAATTGTTGGAGTAAAAAAAAAACCCTCCTGCAGTGCATGAAGGCTCCGTGCTTTCTGCAACACAGGCAATGTCTGTAAACCTGACCGAGCGCTGGTTATAGACATGCATGCATAGTACACCTCTTGGAGCTCCAGCTGGGTCTTAGAAGTAAAAAAAAACAAAAACCTCCTGCAGTGCATGAAGGCTCCGTGCTTTCTGCAACACAGGCAATGTCTGTAAACCTGACCGAGCGCTGGTTATAAACATGCATGCATAGTACAACTGTTGGAGTAAAAAAAAACCCTCCTGCAGTGCATGAAGACTCCGTGCTTTCTCCAACACAGGCAATGTCTGTAAACCTGACCGAGCGCTGGTTATACACATGCATGCATAGTACAACTGTTGGAGCTCCAGCTGGGTCTAGAAGTAAAAAAAAACCCTCCTGCAGTGCATGAAGGCTCCGTGCTTTCTGCAACACAGGCAATGTCTGTAAACCTGACCGAGCTCTGGTTATAAACATACATGCATAGTACAACTGTTGGAGTAAAAAAAAACCCTCCTGCAGTGCATGAAGGCTCCGTGTTTTATGCAACACAGGCAATGTCTGTAAACCTGACCGAGCGCTGGTTATAAATATGCATGCATAGTACAACTGTTGGAGTAAAAAAAAAACCCTCCTGCAGTGCATGAAGGCTCCGTGTTTTCTGCAACACAGGCAATGTCTGTAAACCTGACCGAGCGCTGGTTATACACATGCTAGCATAGTACAACTGTTGGAGCTCCAGCTGGGTCTTAGAAGTAAAAAAAAAGAAAAACCTCCTGCAGTGCATGAAGGCTCCATGCTTTCTGCAACACAGGCAATGTCTGTAATGCTGACCGCGCGCTGGTTATAAACATGCATGCATAGTACAACTGTTGGAGTAAAAAAAAACCCTCCTGCAGTGCATGAAGGCTCCGTGCTTTCTGCAACACAGGCAATGTCTGTAAACCTGACCGAGCGCTGGTTATAAACATGCATGCATAGTACAACTGTTGGAGTAAAAAAAAAACCCTCCTGCAGTGCATGAAGGCTCCTTGCTTTCTGCAACACAGGCAATGTCTGTAAACCTGACCGAGCGCTGGTTATAGACATGCATGCATAGTACACCTCTTGGAGCTCCAGCTGGGTCTTAGAAGTAAAAAAAAACAAAAACCTCCTGCAGTGCATGAAGGCTCCGTGCTTTCTGCAACACAGGCAATGTCTGTAAACCTGACCGAGCGCTGGTTATAAACATGCATGCATAGTACAACTGTTGGAGTAAAAAAATCCCTCCTGCAGTGCATGAAGGCTCCGTGCTTTCTGCAACACAGGCAATGTCTGTAAACCTGACCGAGCGCTGGTTATAAACATGCATGCATAGTTCAACTGTTGGAGTAAAAAAAAAATCCTCCGGCTGTGCATGAAGGGTCCGTGCGCTCTGCACCACAGACAATGTCTGTAAACCTCACCAAGCGCTGGTTATAAACATGCATGCATAGTACAACTCTTGGAGCTCCAGCTGGGTCTTAGAAATAAAAAAAAAAACAAAAACCTCCTGCAGTGCATGAAGGCTCCATGCTTTCTGCAACACAGGCAATGTCTGTAATGCTGACCGAGCGCTGGTTATAAACATGCATGCATAGTACAACTGTTGGAGTAAAAAAAAACGCTCCTGCAGTGCATGAAGGCTCCGTGCTTTTTGCTACACAGGCAATGTCTATAAACCGGACCGAGCGCTGGTTATACACTTGCATGCATAGTACAACTATTGGAGCTCCAGCTGGGTCTAGAAGTAAACAAAAAACCCTCCTGCAGTGCATGAAGGCTCCGTGCTTTCTGCAACACAGGCAATGTCTGTAAACCTGCCCTAGCGCTGGTTATAAACGTGCATGCATAGTACAACTCTTGGAGCTCTAACTGGGTCTAGAAGTAAAAAAAAAACAAAAACCTCCTGCAGTGCATGAAGGCTCCGTGCTTTCTGCAACACAGGCAATGTCTGTAAACCTGACCGAGCGCTGGTTATAAACATGCATGCATAGTACAACTCTTTGGAGCTCCAGCTGGGTCTTAGAAGTAAAAAAAAAACAAAAACCTCCTGCTGTGCATGAAGGCTCCGTGCTTTCTGCAACACAGGCAATTTCTGTAAACCTGACCGAGCGCTGGTTATAAGCATGCACGCATAGTACAACTGTTGGAGTAAAAAAAAACCTCCTGCAGTGCATGAAGGCTCCGTGCTTTCTGCAACACAGGCAATGTCTGTAAACCTGACCGAGCGCTGGTTATACACATGCATGCATAGTACAACTGTTGGAGCTCCAGCTGGGTCTAGAAGTAAAAAAAAACCCTCCTGCAGTGCATGAAGGCTCCGTGCTTTCTGCAACACAGGCAGTGTCTGTAAACCTGACCGAACGCTGGTTATAAACATGCATGCATAGTACACCTGTTTTAGTAAAAAAAAAACCCTCCTGCAGTGCATGAAGGCTCTGTGCTTTCTGCAACACAGGCAATGTCTGTAAACCTGACCGAGCGCTGGTTATAAACATGCATGCATAGTACAACTGTTGGAGTAAAAAAAAAACCCTCCTGCAGTGCATGAAGGCTCCATGCTTTCTGCAACACAGGCAATGTCTGTAATGCTGACCGAGCGCTGGTTATAAACATGCATGCATAGTACAACTGTTGGAGTAAAAAAAAAACGCTCCTGCAGTGCATGAAGGCTCCGTGCTTTCTGCAACACAGGCAATGTCTGTAAACCTGACCGAGCGCTGGGTATAAACATGCATGCATAGTACAACTGTTGGAGTAAAAAAACCCTCCTGCAGTGCATGAAGGCTCTGTGCTTTCTGCAACACAGGCAATGTCTGTAAACCTGACCGAGCGCTGGTTATACACATGCATGCATAGTACAACTGTTGGAGCTCTAGCTGGATCTAGAAGTAAAAAAAAAAAACCCTCCTGCACTGCATGAAGGCTCCGTGCTTTCTGCAACACAGGCAATGTCTGTAAACCTGCCCTAGCGCTGGTTATAACCATGTGTGCATAGTACAACTCTTGGAGCTCTAACTGGGTCTAGAAGTAAAAAAAATCAAAAACCTCCTGCAGTGCATGAAGGCTCCGTGCTTTCTGCAACACAGGCAATGTCTGTAAACCTGAGCGAGCGCTGGTTATAAACATGCAAGAATAGTACAACTCTTGGAGCTCCAGCTGGGTCTTAGAAGTAAAAAAAAAACAAAAACCTCCTGCAGTGCATGAAGGCTCCGTGCTTTCTGCAACACAGGCAATGTCTGTAAACCTGACCGAGCACTGGTTATAAACATGCATGCATAGTACAACTGTTGGAGCAAAAAAAAACGCTCCTGCAGTGCATGAAGGCTCCGTGCTTTCTGCAACACAGGCAATGTCTGTAAACCTGACCGAGCGCTGGTTATACACATGCATGCATAGTACAACTCTTGGAGCTCCAGCTGGGTCTTAGAAGTAAAAAAAAACAAAAACCTCCTGCAGTGCGTGAAGGCTCCGTGCTTTCTGCAACACAGGCAATGTCTGTAAACCTGACCGAGCGCTGGTTATACACATGCATGCATAGTACAACTGTTGGAGCTCCAGCTGGGTCTAGAAGTAAAAAAAAACCCTCCCCCAGTGCACGAAGGCTCCGTGCTTTCTGCAACGCAGGCAATGTCTGTAAAGCTGACCGAGCGCTGGTTATAAACATGCATGCATAGTACAACTTTTGGAGTAAAAAAAAACCCTCCTGCAGTGCATGAAGGCTCCGTGCTTTCTGCAACACAGGCAATGTCTGTAAACCTGACCGAGCGCTGGTTATAAACATGCATGCATAGTACAATTGTTGGAGTAAAAAAAAAACCCTCCTGCAGTGCATGAAGGCTCCGTGCTTTCTGCAACACAGGCAATGTCTGTAAACCTGACCGAGCGCTGGTTATAGACATGCATGCATAGTACACCTCTTGGAGCTCCAGCTGGGTCTTAGAAGTAAAAAAAAACAAAAACCTCCTGCAGTGCATGAAGGCTCCGTGCTTTCTGCAACACAGGCAATGTCTGTAAACCTGACCGAGCGCTGGTTATAAACATGCATGCATAGTACAACTGTTGGAGTAAAAAAAAACCCTCCTGCAGTGCATGAAGACTCCGTGCTTTCTCCAACACAGGCAATGTCTGTAAACTTGACCGAGCGCTGGTTATACACATGCATGCATAGTACAACTGTTGGAGCTCCAGCTGGGTCTAGAAGTAAAAAAAAACCCTCCTGCAGTGCATGAAGGCTCCGTGCTTTCTGCAACACAGGCAATGTCTGTAAACCTGACCGAGCGCTGGTTATAAACATGCATGCATATTACAACTGTTGGAGTAAAAAAAAATCCTCCGGCTGTGCATGAAGGCTCCGTGCTTTCTGCAACACAGGCAATGTTTGTAAACCTGACCGAGCGCTGGTTATAAACATGCATGCATAGTACAACTGTTGGAGTAAAAAAAAACCCTCCTGCAGTGCATGACGGCTCCGTGCTTTCTGCAACACAGGCAATGTCTGTAAACCTGACCGAGCGCTGGTTATAAACATGCATGCATAGTACATCTCTTGGAGCTCCAGCTGGGTCTTAGAAGTAAAAAAAAAAACAAAAACCTCCTGCAGTGCATGAAGGCTCCGTGCTTTCTGCAACACAGGCAATGTCTGTAAACCTGACCGAGCGCTGGTTATAAACACGCATGCATAGTACAACTGTTGGAGTAAAAAAAACCCTCCTGCAGTGCATGAAGGCTCCGTGCTTTCTGCAACACAGGCAATGTCTGTAAACCTGACCGAGCGCTGGTTATAAACATGCATGCATAGTACAACTGTTGGAGTAAAAAAAAAACCTTCCTGCAGTGTATGAAGGCTCCGTGCTTTCTGCAACACAGGCAATGTCTGTAAACCTGACCGAGCGCTGGTTATACACATGCATGCATAGTACAACTCTTGGAGCTCCAGCTGGGTCTTAGAAGTAAAAAAAAACAAAAACCTCCTGCAGTGCATGGAGGCTCCGTGCTTTCTGCAACACAGGCAATTTCTGTAAACCTGACCGAGCGCTGGTTATAAACATGCATGCATAGTACAACTGTGGGAGTAAAAAAAAAGCCCCCCTGCAGTGCATGAAGGCTCCGTGCTTTCTGCAACACAGGCAATGTCTGTAAACCTGACCGAGCGCTGGTTATAAACATGCATGCATAGTACAACTGTTGGAGCTCCTGCTGGGTCTTAGAAGTAAAAAAAAACAAAAACCTCCTGCAGTGCGTGAAGGCTCCGTGCTTTCTGCAACACAGGCAATATCTAAACCTGACCGAGCGCTGGTTATAAACATGCATGCATAGTACAACTGTTGGAGTAAAAAAAAAGCCCCCCTGCAGTGCATGAAGGCTCCGTGCTTTCTGCAACACAGGCAATGTCTGTAAACCTGACCGAGCGCTGGTTATACACATACATGCATAGTACAACTGTTGGAGCTCCAGCTAAGTCTAGAAGTAAAAAAAAAAACCCCTGCAGTGCATGAAGGCTCCGTGCTTTCTGCAACACAGGCAATGTCTGTAAACCTGACCGAGCGCTGGTTATAAACATGCATGCATAGTACAACTGTTGGAGTAAAAAAAAACCCTCCTGCAGTGCATGAAGGCTCCGTGCTTTCTGCAACACAGGCAATGTCTGTAAACCTGACCGAGCGCTGGTTATACACATGCATGCATAGTACAACTGTTGGAGCTCCAGCTGGGTCTAGAAGTAACAAAAAAACCCTCCTGCAGTGCATGAAGGCTCCGTGCTTTCTGCAACACAGGCAATGTCTGTAAACCTGACCGAGCACTGGTTATAAACATGCATGCATAGTACAACTGTTGGAGTAAAAAAAAAACGCTCCTGCAGTGCATGAAGGCTCCGTGCTTTCTGCAACACAGGCAATGTCTGTAAACCTGACCGAGAGCTGGTTATAAACATGCATGCATAGTACAACTGTTGGAGTAAAAAAAACCCTCCTGCAGTGCATGAAGGCTCCGTGCTTTCTGCAACACAGGCAATGTCTGTAAACCTGACCGAGCGCTGGTTATACACATGCATGCATAGTACAACTGTTGGAGCTCTAGCTGAATCTAGAAGTAAAAAAAAAACCCTCCTGCACTGCATGAAGGCTCCGTGCTTTCTGCAACACAGGCAATGTTTGTAAACCTGCCCTAGCGCTGGTTATAACCATGTGTGCATAGTACAACTCTTGGAGCTCTAACTGGGTCTAGAAGTAAAAAAAATCAAAAACCTCCTGCAGTGCATGAAGGCTCCGTGCTTTCTGCAACACAGGCAATGTCTGTAAACCTAAGCGAGCGCTGGTTATAAACATGCAAGAATAGTACAACTCTTGGAGCTCCAGCTGGGTCTTAGAAGTAAAAAAAAAACAAAAACCTCCTGCAGTGCATGAAGGCTCCGTGCTTTCTGCAACACAGGCAATGTCTGTAAACCTGACCGAGCACTGGTTATAAACATGCATGCATAGTACAACTGTTGGAGTAAAAAAAAACGCTCCTGCAGTGCATGAAGGCTCCGTGCTTTCTGCAACACAGGCAATGTCTGTAAACCTGACCGAGCGCTGGTTATACACATGCATGCATAGTACAACTCTTGGAGCTCCAGCTGGGTCTTAGAAGTAAAAAAAAACAAAAACCTCCTGCAGTGCGTGAAGGCTCCGTGCTTTCTGCAACACAGGCAATGTCTGTAAACCTGACCGAGCGCTGGTTATACACATGCATGCATAGTACAACTGTTGGAGCTCCAGCTGGGTCTAGAAGTAAAAAAAAACCCTCCTGCAGTGCATGAAGGCTCCGTGCTTTCTGCAACACAGGCAATGTCTGTAAAGCTGACCGAGCGCTGGTTATAAACATGCATGCATAGTACAACTTTTGGAGTAAAAAAAAACCCTCCTGCAGTGCATGAAGGCTCCGTGCTTTCTGCAACACAGGCAATGTCTGTAAACCTTACCGAGCGCTGGTTATAAACATGCATGCATAGTACAATTGTTGGAGTAAAAAAAAAAAACCCTCCTGCAGTGCATGAAGGCTCCGTGCTTTCTGCAACACAGGCAATGTCTGTAAACCTGACCGAGCGCTGGTTATAGACATGCATGCATAGTACACCTCTTGGAGCTCCAGCTGGGTCTTAGAAGTAAAAAAAAAAACAAAAACCTCCTGCAGTGCATGAAGGCTCCGTGCTTTCTGCAACACAGGCAATGTCTGTAAACCTGACCGAGCGCTGGTTATAAACATGCATGCATAGTACAACTGTTGGAGTAAAAAAAAACCCTCCTGCAGTGCATGAAGACTCCGTGCTTTCTCCAACACAGGCAATGTCTGTAAACCTGACCGAGCGCTGGTTATACACATGCATGCATAGTACAACTGTTGGAGCTCCAGCTGGGTCTAGAAGTAAAAAAAAAACCCTCCTGCAGTGCATGAAGGCTCCGTGCTTTCTGCAATACAGGCAATGTCTGTGAACCTGACCGAGCGCTGGTTATAAACATGCATGCATAGTACAACTCTTTGGAGCTCCAGCTGGGTCTTAGAAGTAAAAAAAAACAAAAACCTCCTGCAGTGCATGAAGGCTCCGTGTGTTTCTGCAACACAGGCAATGTCTGTAAACCTGACCGAGCGCTGGTTTTAAACTTGCATGCATAGTACAACTGTTGGAGTAAAAAAAAACCCTCCTGCAGAGCAAGAAGGCTCGGTGCTTTCTGCAACACAGGCAATGTCTGTAAACCTGACCGAGCGCTGGTTATAAACATGCATGCATAGTACAACTGTTGGAGTAAAAAAAAAAACCCTCCTGCAGTGCATGAAGGCTCCGTGCTTTCTGCAACACAGGCAATGTCTGTAAACCTGACCGAGCGCTGGTTATAAACATGCATGCATAGTACAACTGTTGGAGTAAAAAAAAAACCTTCCTGCAGTGTATGAAGGCTCCGTGCTTTCTGCAACACAGGCAATGTCTGTAAACCTGACCGAGCGCTGGTTATACACATGCATGCATAGTACAACTCTTGGAGCTCCAGCTGGGTCTTAGAAGTAAAAAAAAAAAAAACCTCCTGCAGTGCATGAAGGCTCCGTGCTTTCTGCAACACAGGCAATGTCTGTAAACCTGACCGAGCGCTGGTTATAAACATGCATGGATAGTACAACTGTGGGAGTAAAAAAAAAGCCCCCCTGCAGTGCATGAAGGCTCCGTGCTTTCTGCAACACAGGCAATGTCTGTAAACCTGACCGAGCGCTGGTTATAAACATGCATGCATAGTACAACTGTTGGAGCTCCTGCTGGGTCTTAGAAGTAAAAAAAAACAAAAACCTCCTGCAGTGCGTGAAGGCTCCGTGCTTTCTGCAACACAGGCAATATCTAAACCTGACCGAGCGCTGGTTATAAACATGCATGCATAGTACAACTGTTGGAGTAAAAAAAAAAGCCCCCCTGCAGTGCATGAAGGCTCCGTGCTTTCTGCAACACAGGCAATGTCTGTAAACCTGACCGAGCGCTGGTTATACACATGCATGCATAGTACAACTGTTGGAGCTCCAGCTAAGTCTAGAAGTAAAAAAAAACCCTCCTGCAGTGCATGACGGCTCCGTGCTTTCTGCAACACAGGCAATGTCTGTAAACCTGACCGAGCGCTGGTTATAAACATGCATGCATAGTACAACTGTTGGAGTAAAAAAAAACCCTCCTGCAGTGCATGAAGGCTCCGTGCTTTCTGCAACACAGGCAATGTCTGTAAACCTGACCGAGCGCTGGTTATACACATGCATGCATAGTACAACTGTTGGAGCTCCAGCTGGGTCTAGAAGTAACAAAAAAACCCTCCTGCAGTGCATGAAGGCTCCGTGCTTTCTGCAACACAGGCAATGTCTGTAAACCTGACCGAGCACTGGTTATAAACATGCATGCATAGTACAACTGTTGGAGTAAAAAAAAAACGCTCCTGCAGTGCATGAAGGCTCCGTGCTTTCTGCAACACAGGCAATGTCTGTAAACCTGACCGAGCGCTGGTTATAAACATGCATGCATAGTACAACTGTTGGAGTAAAAAAAACCCTCCTGCAGTGCATGAAGGCTCCGTGCTTTCTGCAACACAGGCAATGTCTGTAAACCTGACCGAGCACTGGTTATACACATGCATGCATAGTACAACTGTTGGAGCTCTAGCTGGATCTAGAAGTAAAAAAAAAAACCCTCCTGCACTGCATGAAGGCTCCGTGCTTTCTGCAACACAGGCAATGTCTGTAAACCTGCCCTAGCGCTGGTTATAACCATGTGTGCATAGTACAACTCTTGGAGCTCTAACTGGGTCTAGAAGTAAAAAAAATCAAAAACCTCCTGCAGTGCATGAAGGCTCCGTGCTTTCTGCAACACAGGCAATGTCTGTAAACCTGAGCGAGCGCTGGTTATAAACATGCAAGAATAGTACAACTCTTGGAGCTCCAGCTGGGTCTTAGAAGTAAAAAAAAAACAAAAACCTCCTGCAGTGCATGAAGGCTCCGTGCTTTCTGCAACACAGGCAATGTCTGTAAACCTGACCGAGCACTGGTTATAAACATGCATGCATAGTACAACTGTTGGAGTAAAAAAAAAAACGCTCCTGCAGTGCATGAAGGCTCCGTGCTTTCTGCAACACAGGCAATGTCTGTAAACCTGACCGAGCGCTGGTTATAAACATGCATGCATAGTACAATTGTTGGAGTAAAAAAAAAAAACCCTCCTGCAGTGCATGAAGGCTCCGTGCTTTCTGCAACACAGGCAATGTCTGTAAACCTGACCGAGCGCTGGTTATAGACATGCATGCATAGTACACCTCTTGGAGCTCCAGCTGGGTCTTAGAAGTAAAAAAAAAACAAAAACCTCCTGCAGTGCATGAAGGCTCCGTGCTTTCTGCAACACAGGCAATGTCTGTAAACCTGACCGAGCGCTGGTTATACACATGCATGCATAGTACAACTGTTGGAGCTCCAGCTGCGTCTAGAAGTAAAAAAAAACCCTCCTGCAGTGCATGAAGGCTCCGTGCTTTCTGCAACACAGGCACTGTCTGTAAACCTGACCGAGCGCTGGTTATAAACATGCATGCATATTACAACTGTTGGAGTAAAAAAAAATCCTCCGGCTGTGCATGAAGGCTCCGTGCTTTCTGCAACACAGGCAATGTCTGTAAACCTGACCGAGCGCTGGTTATAAACATGCATGCATAGTACAATTGTTGGAGTAAAAAAAAAAAAACCCTCCTGCAGTGCATGAAGGCTCCGTGCTTTCTGCAACACAGGCAATGTCTGTAAACCTGACCGAGCGCTGGTTATAGACATGCATGCATAGTACACCTCTTGGAGCTCCAGCTGGGTCTTAGAAGTAAAAAAAAAACAAAAACCTCCTGCAGTGCATGAAGGCTCCGTGCTTTCTGCAACACAGGCAATGTCTGTAAACCTGACCGAGCGCTGGTTATACACATGCATGCATAGTACAACTGTTGGAGCTCCAGCTGGGTCTAGAAGTAAAAAAAAACCCTCCTGCAGTGCATGAAGGCTCCGTGCTTTCTGCAACACAGGCAATGTCTGTAAACCTGACCGAGCGCTGGTTATAAACATGCATGCATAGTACAACTGTTGGAGTAAAAAAAACCCTCCTGCAGTGCATGAAGGCTCCGTGCTTTCTGCAACACAGGCAATGTCTGTAAACCTGACCGAGCGCTGGTTATAAACATGCATGCATAGTACAACTGTTGGAGTAAAAAAAAAACCCTCCTGCAGAGCATGAAGGCTCCGTGCTTTCTGCAACACAGGCAATGTCTGTAAACCTGACCGAGCGCTGGTTATAGACATGCATGCATAGTACACCTCTTGGAGCTCCAGCTGGGTCTTAGAAGTAAAAAAAAAACAAAAACCTCCTGCAGTGCATGAAGGCTCCGTGCTTTCTGCAACACAGGCAATGTCTGTAAACCTGACCGAGCGCTGGTTATAAACATGCATGCATAGTACAACTGTTGGAGTAAAAAAAACCCTCCTGCAGTGCATGAAGGCTCCGTGCTTTCTGCAACACAGGGAATGTCTGTAAACCTGACCGAGCGCTGGTTATAAACATGCATGCATAGTACAACTGTTGGAGTAAAAAAAAATCCTCCGGCTGTGCATGAAGGGTCCGTGCGCTCTGCACCACAGACAATGTCTGTAAACCTCACCAAGCGCTGGTTATAAACATGCATGCATAGTACAACTCTTGGAGCTCCAGCTGGGTCTTAGAAGTAAAAAAAAACAAAAACCTCCTGCAGTGCATGAAGGCTCCATGCTTTCTGCAACACAGGCAATGTCTGTAATGCTGACCGAGCGCTGGTTATAAACATGCATGCATAGTACAACTGTTGGAGTAAAAAAAAACGCTCCTGCAGTGCATGAAGGCTCCGTGCTTTTTGCAACACAGGCAATGTCTATAAACCGGACCGAGCGCTGGTTATACACATGCATGCATAGTACAACTGTTGGAGCTCCAGCTGGGTCTAGAAGTAAACAAAAAACCCTCCTGCAGTGCATGAAGGCTCCGTGCTTTCTGCAACACAGGCAATGTCTGTAAACCTGCCCTAGCGCTGGTTATAAACATGCATGCATAGTACAACTCTTGGAGCTCTAACTGGGTCTAGAAGTAAAAAAAAACAAAAACCTCCTGCAGTGCATGAAGGCTCCGTGCTTTCTGCAACACAGGCAATGTCTGTAAACCTGACCGAGCGCTGGTTATAAACATGCATGCATAGTACAACTATTTGGAGCTCCAGCTGGGTCTTAGAAGTAAAAAAAAACAAAAACCTCCTGCTGTGCATGAAGGCTCCGTGCTTTCTGCAACACAGGCAATTTCTGTAAACCTGACCGAGCGCTGGATATAAACATGCACGCATAGTACAACTGTTGGAGTAAAAAAAAAACGCTCCTGCAGTGCATGAAGGCTCCGTGCTTTCTGCAACACAGGCAATGTCTGTAAACCTGACCGAGCGCTGGTTATACACATGCATGCATAGTACAACTCTTGGAGCTCCAGCTGGGTCTTAGAAGTAAAAAAAAAACAAAAACCTCCTGCAGTGCGTGAAGGCTCCGTGCTTTCTGCAACACAGGCAATGTCTGTAAACCTGACCGAGCGCTGGTTATACACATGCATGCATAGTACAACTGTTGGAGCTCCAGCTGGGTCTAGAAGTAAAAAAAAAAACCCTCCTGCAGTGCATGAAGGCTCCGTGCTTTCTGCAACACAGGCAATGTCTGTAAAGCTGACCGAGCGCTGGTTATAAACATGCATGCATAGTACAACTTTTGGAGTAAAAAAAAACCCTCCTGCAGTGCATGAAGGCTCCGTGCTTTCTGCAACACAGGCAATGTCTGTAAACCTGACCGAGCGCTGGTTATAAACATGCATGCATAGTACAATTGTTGGAGTAAAAAAAAAAAACCCTCCTGCAGTGCATGAAGGCTCCGTGCTTTCTGCAACACAGGCAATGTCTGTAAACCTGACCGAGCGCTGGTTATAGACATGCATGCATAGTACACCTCTTGGAGCTCCAGCTGGGTCTTAGAAGTAAAAAAAAAAACAAAAACCTCCTGCAGTGCATGAAGGCTCCGTGCTTTCTGCAACACAGGCAATGTCTGTAAACCTGACCGAGCGCTGGTTATACACATGCATGCATAGTACAACTGTTGGAGCTCCAGCTGGGTCTAGAAGTAAAAAAAAAACCCTCCTGTAGTGCATGAAGGCTCCGTGCTTTCTGCAACACAGGCAATGTCTGTAAACCTGACCGAGCGCTGGTTATAAACATGCATGCATATTACAACTGTTGGAGTAAAAAAAAATCCTCCGGCTGTGCATGAAGGCTCCGTGCTTTCTGCAAAACAGGCAATGTCTGTAAACCTGACCGAGCGCTGGTTATAAACATGCATGCATAGTACAACTGTTGGAGTAAAAAAAAACCCTCCTGCAGTGCATGAAGGCTCCGTGCTTTCTGCAACACAGGCAATGTCTGTAAACCTGACCGAGCGCTGGTTATAAACATGCATGCATAGTACAACTGTTGGAGTAAAAAAAAAACCCTCCTGCAGTGCATGAAGGCTCCTTGCTTTCTGCAACACAGGCAATGTCTGTAAACCTGACCGAGCGCTGGTTATAGACATGCATGCATAGTACACCTCTTGGAGCTCCAGCTGGGTCTTAGAAGTAAAAAAAAACAAAAACCTCCTGCAGTGCATGAAGGCTCCGTGCTTTCTGCAACACAGGCAATGTCTGTAAACCTGACCGAGCGCTGGTTATAAACATGCATGCATAGTACAACTGTTGGAGTAAAAAAATCCCTCCTGCAGTGCATGAAGGCTCCGTGCTTTCTGCAACACAGGCAATGTCTGTAAACCTGACCGAGCGCTGGTTATAAACATGCATGCATAGTTCAACTGTTGGAGTAAAAAAAAATCCTCCGGCTGTGCATGAAGGGTCCGTGCGCTCTGCACCACAGACAATGTCTGTAAACCTCACCAAGCGCTGGTTATAAACATGCATGCATAGTACAACTCTTGGAGCTCCAGCTGGGTCTTAGAAATAAAAAAAAAAACAAAAACCTCCTGCAGTGCATGAAGGCTCCATGCTTTCTGCAACACAGGCAATGTCTGTAATGCTGACCGAGCGCTGGTTATAAACATGCATGCATAGTACAACTGTTGGAGTAAAAAAAAACGCTCCTGCAGTGCATGAAGGCTCCGTGCTTTTTGCTACACAGGCAATGTCTATAAACCGGACCGAGCGCTGGTTATACACTTGCATGCATAGTACAACTATTGGAGCTCCAGCTGGGTCTAGAAGTAAACAAAAAACCCTCCTGCAGTGCATGAAGGCTCCGTGCTTTCTGCAACACAGGCAATGTCTGTAAACCTGCCCTAGCGCTGGTTATAAACATGCATGCATAGTACAACTCTTGGAGCTCTAACTGGGTCTAGAAGTAAAAAAAAAACAAAAACCTCCTGCAGTGCATGAAGGCTCCGTGCTTTCTGCAACACAGGCAATGTCTGTAAACCTGACCGAGCGCTGGTTATAAACATGCATGCATAGTACAACTCTTTGGAGCTCCAGCTGGGTCTTAGAAGTAAAAAAAAAACAAAAACCTCCTGCTGTGCATGAAGGCTCCGTGCTTTCTGCAACACAGGCAATTTCTGTAAACCTGACCGAGCGCTGGTTATAAACATGCACGCATAGTACAACTGTTGGAGTAAAAAAAAACCTCCTGCAGTGCATGAAGGCTCCGTGCTTTCTGCAACACAGGCAATGTCTGTAAACCTGACCGAGCGCTGGTTATACACATGCATGCATAGTACAACTGTTGGAGCTCCAGCTGGGTCTAGAAGTAAAAAAAAACCCTCCTGCAGTGCATGAAGGCTCCGTGCTTTCTGCAACACAGGCAGTGTCTGTAAACCTGACCGAGCGCTGGTTATAAACATGCATGCATAGTACACCTGTTTTAGTAAAAAAAAACCCTCCTGCAGTGCATGAAGGCTCTGTGCTTTCTGCAACACAGGCAATGTCTGTAAACCTGACCGAGCGCTGGTTATAAACATGCATGCATAGTACAACTGTTGGAGTAAAAAAAAACCCTCCTGCAGTGCATGAAGGCTCCATGCTTTCTGCAACACAGGCAATGTCTGTAATGCTGACCGAGCGCTGGTTATAAACATGCATGCATAGTTCAACTGTTGGAGTAAAAAAAAAACGCTCCTGCAGTGCATGAAGGCTCCGTGCTTTCTGCAACACAGGCAATGTCTGTAAACCTGACCGAGCGCTGGGTATAAACATGCATGCATAGTACAACTGTTGGAGTAAAAAAAACCCTCCTGCAGTGCATGAAGGCTCTGTGCTTTCTGCAACACAGGCAATGTCTGTAAACCTGACCGAGCGCTGGTTATACACATGCATGCATAGTACAACTGTTGGAGCTCTAGCTGGATCTAGAAGTAAAAAAAAAAAACCCTCCTGCACTGCATGAAGGCTCCGTGCTTTCTGCAACACAGGCAATGTCTGTAAACCTGCCCTAGCGCTGGTTATAACCATGTGTGCATAGTACAACTCTTGGAGCTCTAACTGGGTCTAGAAGTAAAAAAAATCAAAAACCTCCTGCAGTGCATGAAGGCTCCGTGCTTTCTGCAACACAGGCAATGTCTGTAAACCTGAGCAAGCGCTGGTTATAAACATGCAAGAATAGTACAACTCTTGGAGCTCCAGCTGGGTCTTAGAAGTAAAAAAAAAACAAAAACCTCCTGCAGTGCATGAAGGCTCCGTGCTTTCTGCAACACAGGCAATGTCTGTAAACCTGACCGAGCACTGGTTATAAACATGCATGCATAGTACAACTGTTGGAGCAAAAAAAAACGCTCCTGCAGTGCATGAAGGCTCCGTGCTTTCTGCAACACAGGCAATGTCTGTAAACCTGACCGAGCGCTGGTTATACACATGCATGCATAGTACAACTCTTGGAGCTCCAGCTGGGTCTTAGAAGTAAAAAAAAAACAAAAACCTCCTGCAGTGCGTGAAGGCTCCGTGCTTTCTGCAACACAGGCAATGTCTGTAAACCTGACCGAGCGCTGGTTATACACATGCATGCATAGTACAACTGTTGGAGCTCCAGCTGGGTCTAGAAGTAAAAAAAAACCCTCCCCCAGTGCACGAAGGCTCCGTGCTTTCTGCAACGCAGGCAATGTCTGTAAAGCTGACCGAGCGCTGGTTATAAACATGCATGCATAGTACAACTTTTGGAGTAAAAAAAAACCCTCCTGCAGTGCATGAAGGCTCCGTGCTTTCTGCAACACAGGCAATGTCTGTAAACCTGACCGAGCGCTGGTTATAAACATGCATGCATAGTACAATTGTTGGAGTAAAAAAAAAACCCTCCTGCAGTGCATGAAGGCTCCGTGCTTTCTGCAACACAGGCAATGTCTGTAAACCTGACCGAGCGCTGGTTATAGACATGCATGCATAGTACACCTCTTGGAGCTCCAGCTGGGTCTTAGAAGTAAAAAAAAACAAAAACCTCCTGCAGTGCATGAAGGCTCCGTGCTTTCTGCAACACAGGCAATGTCTGTAAACCTGACCGAGCGCTGGTTATAAACATGCATGCATAGTACAACTGTTGGAGTAAAAAAAAACCCTCCTGCAGTGCATGAAGACTCCGTGCTTTCTCCAACACAGGCAATGTCTGTAAACCTGACCGAGCGCTGGTTATACACATGCATGCATAGTACAACTGTTGGAGCTCCAGCTGGGTCTAGAAGTAAAAAAAAACCCTCCTGCAGTGCATGAAGGCTCCGTGCTTTCTGCAACACAGGCAATGTCTGTAAACCTGACCGAGCTCTGGTTATAAACATACATGCATAGTACAACTGTTGGAGTAAAAAAAAACCCTCCTGCAGTGCATGAAGGCTCCGTGTTTTATGCAACACAGGCAATGTCTGTAAACCTGACCGAGCGCTGGTTATAAATATGCATGCATAGTACAACTGTTGGAGTAAAAAAAAAACCCTCCTGCAGTGCATGAAGGCTCCGTGTTTTCTGCAACACAGGCAATGTCTGTAAACCTGACCGAGCGCTGGTTATACACATGCTAGCATAGTACAACTGTTGGAGCTCCAGCTGGGTCTTAGAAGTAAAAAAAAAGAAAAACCTCCTGCAGTGCATGAAGGCTCCATGCTTTCTGCAACACAGGCAATGTCTGTAATGCTGACCGCGCGCTGGTTATAAACATGCATGCATAGTACAACTGTTGGAGTAAAAAAAAACCCTCCTGCAGTGCATGAAGGCTCCGTGCTTTCTGCAACACAGGCAATGTCTGTAAACCTGACCGAGCGCTGGTTATAAACATGCATGCATAGTACAACTGTTGGAGTAAAAAAAAAACCCTCCTGCAGTGCATGAAGGCTCCTTGCTTTCTGCAACACAGGCAATGTCTGTAAACCTGACCGAGCGCTGGTTATAGACATGCATGCATAGTACACCTCTTGGAGCTCCAGCTGGGTCTTAGAAGTAAAAAAAAACAAAAACCTCCTGCAGTGCATGAAGGCTCCGTGCTTTCTGCAACACAGGCAATGTCTGTAAACCTGACCGAGCGCTGGTTATAAACATGCATGCATAGTACAACTGTTGGAGTAAAAAAATCCCTCCTGCAGTGCATGAAGGCTCCGTGCTTTCTGCAACACAGGCAATGTCTGTAAACCTGACCGAGCGCTGGTTATAAACATGCATGCATAGTTCAACTGTTGGAGTAAAAAAAAATCCTCCGGCTGTGCATGAAGGGTCCGTGCGCTCTGCACCACAGACAATGTCTGTAAACCTCACCAAGCGCTGGTTATAAACATGCATGCATAGTACAACTCTTGGAGCTCCAGCTGGGTCTTAGAAATAAAAAAAAAACAAAAACCTCCTGCAGTGCATGAAGGCTCCATGCTTTCTGCAACACAGGCAATGTCTGTAATGCTGACCGAGCGCTGGTTATAAACATGCATGCATAGTACAACTGTTGGAGTAAAAAAAAACGCTCCTGCAGTGCATGAAGGCTCCGTGCTTTTTGCTACACAGGCAATGTCTATAAACCGGACCGAGCGCTGGTTATACACTTGCATGCATAGTACAACTATTGGAGCTCCAGCTGGGTCTAGAAGTAAACAAAAAACCCTCCTGCAGTGCATGAAGGCTCCGTGCTTTCTGCAACACAGGCAATGTCTGTAAACCTGCCCTAGCGCTGGTTATAAACGTGCATGCATAGTACAACTCTTGGAGCTCTAACTGGGTCTAGAAGTAAAAAAAAAACAAAAACCTCCTGCAGTGCATGAAGGCTCCGTGCTTTCTGCAACACAGGCAATGTCTGTAAACCTGACCGAGCGCTGGTTATAAACATGCATGCATAGTACAACTCTTTGGAGCTCCAGCTGGGTCTTAGAAGTAAAAAAAAAACAAAAACCTCCTGCTGTGCATGAAGGCTCCGTGCTTTCTGCAACACAGGCAATTTCTGTAAACCTGACCGAGCGCTGGTTATAAGCATGCACGCATAGTACAACTGTTGGAGTAAAAAAAAACCTCCTGCAGTGCATGAAGGCTCCGTGCTTTCTGCAACACAGGCAATGTCTGTAAACCTGACCGAGCGCTGGTTATACACATGCATGCATAGTACAACTGTTGGAGCTCCAGCTGGGTCTAGAAGTAAAAAAAAACCCTCCTGCAGTGCATGAAGGCTCCGTGCTTTCTGCAACACAGGCAGTGTCTGTAAACCTGACCGAACGCTGGTTATAAACATGCATGCATAGTACACCTGTTTTAGTAAAAAAAAACCCTCCTGCAGTGCATGAAGGCTCTGTGCTTTCTGCAACACAGGCAATGTCTGTAAACCTGACCGAGCGCTGGTTATAAACATGCATGCATAGTACAACTGTTGGAGTAAAAAAAAAACCCTCCTGCAGTGCATGAAGGCTCCATGCTTTCTGCAACACAGGCAATGTCTGTAATGCTGACCGAGCGCTGGTTATAAACATGCATGCATAGTACAACTGTTGGAGTAAAAAAAAAACGCTCCTGCAGTGCATGAAGGCTCCGTGCTTTCTGCAACACAGGCAATGTCTGTAAACCTGACCGAGCGCTGGGTATAAACATGCATGCATAGTACAACTGTTGGAGTAAAAAAAACCCTCCTGCAGTGCATGAAGGCTCTGTGCTTTCTGCAACACAGGCAATGTCTGTAAACCTGACCGAGCGCTGGTTATACACATGCATGCATAGTACAACTGTTGGAGCTCTAGCTGGATCTAGAAGTAAAAAAAAAAAACCCTCCTGCACTGCATGAAGGCTCCGTGCTTTCTGCAACACAGGCAATGTCTGTAAACCTGCCCTAGCGCTGGTTATAACCATGTGTGCATAGTACAACTCTTGGAGCTCTAACTGGGTCTAGAAGTAAAAAAATCAAAAACCTCCTGCAGTGCATGAAGGCTCCGTGCTTTCTGCAACACAGGCAATGTCTGTAAACCTGAGCGAGCGCTGGTTATAAACATGCAAGAATAGTACAACTCTTGGAGCTCCAGCTGGGTCTTAGAAGTAAAAAAAAAACAAAAACCTCCTGCAGTGCATGAAGGCTCCGTGCTTTCTGCAACACAGGCAATGTCTGTAAACCTGACCGAGCACTGGTTATAAACATGCATGCATAGTACAACTGTTGGAGCAAAAAAAAACGCTCCTGCAGTGCATGAAGGCTC
Organism: Amblyomma maculatum; assembly: GCF_055883805.1. NCBI lineage: Eukaryota > Metazoa > Arthropoda > Arachnida > Ixodida > Ixodidae > Amblyomma > Amblyomma maculatum. The sequence goes on from NC_139344.1 coordinate 255,237,171, forward strand.
CGTGCTTTCTGCAACACAGGCAATGTCTGTAAACCTGACCGAGCGCTGGTTATACACATGCATGCATAGTACAACTCTTGGAGCTCCAGCTGGGTCTTAGAAGTAAAAAAAAACAAAAACCTCCTGCAGTGCGTGAAGGCTCCGTGCTTTCTGCAACACAGGCAATGTCTGTAAACCTGACCGAGCGCTGGTTATACACATGCATGCATAGTACAACTGTTGGAGCTCCAGCTGGGTCTAGAAGTAAAAAAAAACCCTCCCCCAGTGCACGAAGGCTCCGTGCTTTCTGCAACGCAGGCAATGTCTGTAAAGCTGACCGAGCGCTGGTTATAAACATGCATGCATAGTACAACTTTTGGAGTAAAAAAAAACCCTCCTGCAGTGCATGAAGGCTCCGTGCTTTCTGCAACACAGGCAATGTCTGTAAACCTGACCGAGCGCTGGTTATAAACATGCATGCATAGTACAATTGTTGGAGTAAAAAAAAAACCCTCCTGCAGTGCATGAAGGCTCCGTGCTTTCTGCAACACAGGCAATGTCTGTAAACCTGACCGAGCGCTGGTTATAGACATGCATGCATAGTACACCTCTTGGAGCTCCAGCTGGGTCTTAGAAGTAAAAAAAAACAAAAACCTCCTGCAGTGCATGAAGGCTCCGTGCTTTCTGCAACACAGGCAATGTCTGTAAACCTGACCGAGCGCTGGTTATAAACATGCATGCATAGTACAACTGTTGGAGTAAAAAAAAACCCTCCTGCAGTGCATGAAGACTCCGTGCTTTCTCCAACACAGGCAATGTCTGTAAACTTGACCGAGCGCTGGTTATACACATGCATGCATAGTACAACTGTTGGAGCTCCAGCTGGGTCTAGAAGTAAAAAAAAACCCTCCTGCAGTGCATGAAGGCTCCGTGCTTTCTGCAACACAGGCAATGTCTGTAAACCTGACCGAGCTCTGGTTATAAACATGCATGCATAGTACAACTGTTGGAGTAAAAAAAAACCCTCCTGCAGTGCATGAAGGCTCCGTGTTTTATGCAACACAGGCAATGTCTGTAAACCTGACCGAGCGCTGGTTATAAATATGCATGCATAGTACAACTGTTGGAGTAAAAAAAAAACCCTCCTGCAGTGCATGAAGGCTCCGTGTTTTCTGCAACACAGGCAATGTCTGTAAACCTGACCGAGCGCTGGTTATACACATGCTAGCATAGTACAACTGTTGGAGCTCCAGCTGGGTCTTAGAAGTAAAAAAAAAGAAAAACCTCCTGCAGTGCATGAAGGCTCCATGCTTTCTGCAACACAGGCAATGTCTGTAATGCTGACCGCGCGCTGGTTATAAACATGCATGCATAGTACAACTGTTGGAGTAAAAAAAAACGCTCCTGCAGTGCATGAAGGCTCCGTGCTTTCTGCAACACAGGCAGTGTCTATAAACCTGACCGAGCGCTGGTTATACACATGCATGCATAGTACAACTCTTGGAGCTCCAGCTGGGTCTTAGAAGTAAAAAAAAACAAAAACCTCCTGCAGTGCGTGAAGGCTCCGTGCTTTCTGCAACACAGGCAATGTCTGTAAACCTGACCGAGCGCTGGTTATACACATGCATGCATAGTACAACTGTTGGAGCTCCAGCTGGGTCTAGAAGTAAAAAAAACCCTCCTGCAGTGAATGAAGGCTCCGTGCTTTCTGCAACACAGGCAATGTCTGTAAAGCTGACCGAGCGCTGGTTATAAACATGCATGCATAGTACAACTTTTGGAGTAAAAAAAAACCCTCCTGCAGTGCATGAAGGCTCCGTGCTTTCTGCAACACAGGCAATGTCTGTAAACCTGACCGAGCGCTGGTTATAAACATGCATGCATAGTACAACTGTTGGAGCTCCAGCTGGGTCTAGAAGTAAAAAAAAACCCTCCTGCAGTGCATGAAGGCTCCGTGCTTTCTGCAACACAGGCAATGTCTGTAAACCTGACCGAGCGCTGGTTATACACATGCATGCATAGTACAACTGTTGGAGCTCCAGCTGGGTCTAGAAGTAAAAAAAACCCTCCTGCAGTGCATGAAGGCTCCGTGCTTTCTGCAACACAGGCAATGTCTGTAAACCTGACCGAGCGCTGGTTATAAACATGCATGCATATTACAACTGTTGGAGTAAAAAAAAATCCTCCGGCTGTGCATGAAGGCTCCGTGCTTTCTGCAACACAGGCAATGTCTGTAAACCTGACCGAGCGCTGGTTATAAACATGCATGCATAGTACAACTATTGGAGTAAAAAAAACCCTCCTGCAGTGCATGAAGGCTCCGTGCTTTCTGCAACACAGGCAATGTCTGTAAACCTGACCGAGCGCTGGTTATAAACATGCATGCATAGTACAACTGTTGGAGTAAAAAAAAACCCTCCTGCAGTGCATGAAGGCTCCGTGCTTTCTGCAACACAGGCAATGTCTGTAAACCTGACCGAGCGCTGGTTATAGACATGCATGCATAGTACACCTCTTGGAGCTCCAGCTGGGTCTTAGAAGTAAAAAAAAACAAAAACCTCCTGCAGTGCATGAAGGCTCCGTGCTTTCTGCAACACAGGCAATGTCTGTAAACCTGACCGAGCGCTGGTTATAAACATGCATGCATAGTACAACTGTTGGAGTAAAAAAAACCCTCCTGCAGTGCATGAAGGCTCCGTGCTTTCTGCAACACAGGCAATGTCTGTAAACCTGACCGAGCGCTGGTTATAAACATGCATGCATAGTACAACTGTTGGAGTAAAAAAAAAACGCTCCTGCAGTGCATGAAGGCTCCGTGCTTTTTGCAACACAGGCAATGTCTATAAACCGGACCGAGCGCTGGTTATACACATGCATGCATAGTACAACTGTTGGAGCTCCAGCTGGGTCTAGAAGTAAACAAAAAACCCTCCTGCAGTGCATGAAGGCTCCGTGCTTTCTGCAACACAGGCAATGTCTGTAAACCTGCCCTAGCGCTGGTTATAAACATGCATGCATAGTACAACTCTTGGAGCTCTAACTGGGTCTAGAAGTAAAAAAAAACAAAAACCTCCTGCAGTGCATGAAGGCTCCGTGCTTTCTGCAACACAGGCAATGTCTGTAAACCTGACCGAGCGCTGGTTATAAACATGCATGCATAGTACAACTCTTTGGAGCTCCAGCTGGGTCTTAGAAGTAAAAAAAAAACAAAAACCTCCTGCTGTGCATGAAGGCTCCGTGCTTTCTGCAACACAGGCAATTTCTGTAAACCTGACCGAGCGCTGGATATAAACATGCACGCATAGTACAACTGTTGGAGTAAAAAAAAAACGCTCCTGCAGTGCATGAAGGCTCCGTGCTTTCTGCAACACAGGCAATGTCTGTAAACCTGACCGAGCGCTGGTTATACACATGCATGCATAGTACAACTCTTGGAGCTCCAGCTGGGTCTTAGAAGTAAAAAAAAACAAAAACCTCCTGCAGTGCGTGAAGGCTCCGTGCTTTCTGCAACACAGGCAATGTCTGTAAACCTGACCGAGCGCTGGTTATACACATGCATGCATAGTACAACTGTTGGAGCTCTAGCTGGGTCTAGAAGTAAAAAAAAAACCCTCCTGCAGTGCATGAAGGCTCCGTGCTTTCTGCAACACAGGCAATGTCTGTAAAGCTGACCGAGCGCTGGTTATAAACATGCATGCATAGTACAACTTTTGGAGTAAAAAAAAACCCTCCTGCAGTGCATGAAGGCTCCGTGCTTTCTGCAACACAGGCAATGTCTGTAAACCTGACCGAGCGCTGGTTATAAACATGCATGCATAGTACAATTGTTGGAGTAAAAAAAAAAACCCTCCTGCAGTGCATGAAGGCTCCGTGCTTTCTGCAACACAGGCAATGTCTGTAAACCTGACCGAGCGCTGGTTATAGACATGCATGCATAGTACACCTCTTGGAGCTCCAGCTGGGTCTTAGAAGTAAAAAAAAACAAAAACCTCCTGCAGTGCATGAAGGCTCCGTGGTTTCTGCAACACAGGCAATGTCTGTAAACCTGACCGAGCGCTGGTTATACACATGCATGCATAGTACAACTGTTGGAGCTCCAGCTGGGTCTAGAAGTAAAAAAAAAACCCTCCTGCAGTGCATGAAGGCTCCGTGCTTTCTGCAACGCAGGCAATGTCTGTAAACCTGACCGAGCGCTGGTTATAAACATGCATGCATATTACAACTGTTGGAGTAAAAAAAAATCCTCCGGCTGTGCATGAAGGCTCCGTGCTTTCTGCAACACAGGCAATGTCTGTAAACCTGACCGAGCGCTGGTTATAAACATGCATGCATAGTACAACTGTTGGAGTAAAAAAAAACCCTCCTGCAGTGCATGAAGGCTCCGTGCTTTCTGCAACACAGGCAATGTCTGTAAACCTGACCGAGCGCTGGTTATAAACATGCATGCATAGTACAACTGTTGGAGTAAAAAAAACCCTCCTGCAGTGCATGAAGGCTCCGTGCTTTCTGCAACACAGGCAATGTCTGTAAACCTGACCGAGCGCTGGTTATAAACATGCATGCATAGTACAACTGTTGGAGTAAAAAAAAATCCTCCGGCTGTGCATGAAGGGTCCGTGCGCTCTGCACCACAGACAATGTCTGTAAACCTCACCAAGCGCTGGTTATAAACATGCATGCATAGTACAACTCTTGGAGCTCCAGCTGGGTCTTAGAAGTAAAAAAAAAACAAAAACCTCCTGCAGTGCATGAAGGCTCCATGCTTTCTGCAACACAGGCAATGTCTGTAATGCTGACCGAGCGCTGGTTATAAACATGCATGCATAGTACAACTTTTGGAGTAAAAAAAAAAACGCTCCTGCAGTGCATGAAGGCTCCGTGCTTTTTGCAACACAGGCAATGTCTATAAACCGGACCGAGCGCTGGTTATACACTTGCATGCATAGTACAACTGTTGGAGCTCCAGCTGGGTCTAGAAGTAAACAAAAAACCCTCCTGGAGTGCATGAAGGCTCTGTGCTTTCTGCAACACAGGCAATGTCTGTAAACCTGCCCTAGCGCTGGTTATAAACATGCATGCATAGTACAACTCTTGGAGCTCTAACTGGGTCTAGAAGTAAAAAAAAACAAAAACCTCCTGCATTCATGAAGGCTCCATGCTTTCTGCAACACAGGCAATGTCTGTAATGCTGACCGAGAGCTGGTTATAAACATGCATGCATAGTACAACTGTTGGAGTAAAAAAAAACGCTCCTGCAGTGCATGAAGGCTCCGTGCTTTTTGCAACACAGGCAATGTCTATAAACCGGACCGAGCGCTGGTTATACACATGCATGCATAGTACAACTGTTGGAGCTCCAGCTGGGTCTAGAAGTAAACAAAAAACCCTCCTGCAGTGCATGAAGGCTCCGTGCTTTCTGCAACACAGGCAATGTCTGTAAACCTGCCCTAGCGCTGGTTATAAACATGCATGCATAGTACAACTCTTGGAGCTCTAACTGGGTCTAGAAGTAAAAAAAAACAAAAACCTCCTGCAGTGCATGAAGGCTCCGTGCTTTCTGCAACACAGGCAATGTCTGTAAACCTGACCGAGCGCTGGTTATAAACATGCATGCATAGTACAACTCTTTGGAGCTCCAGCTGGGTCTTAGAAGTAAAAAAAAAACAAAAACCTCCTGCTGTGCATGAAGGCTCCGTGCTTTCTGCAACACAGGCAATTTCTGTAAACCTGACCGAGCGCTGGATATAAACATGCACGCATAGTACAACTGTTGGAGTAAAAAAAAAACGCTCCTGCAGTGCATGAAGGCTCCGTGCTTTCTGCAACACAGGCAATGTCTGTAAACCTGACCGAGCGCTGGTTATACACATGCATGCATAGTACAACTCTTGGAGCTCCAGCTGGGTCTTAGAAGTAAAAAAAAACAAAAACCTCCTGCAGTGCGTGAAGGCTCCGTGCTTTCTGCAACACAGGCAATGTCTGTAAACCTGACCGAGCGCTGGTTATACACATGCATGCATAGTACAACTGTTGGAGCTCTAGCTGGGTCTAGAAGTAAAAAAAAAACCCTCCTGCAGTGCATGAAGGCTCCGTGCTTTCTGCAACACAGGCAATGTCTGTAAAGCTGACCGAGCGCTGGTTATAAACATGCATGCATAGTACAACTTTTGGAGTAAAAAAAAACCCTCCTGCAGTGCATGAAGGCTCCGTGCTTTCTGCAACACAGGCAATGTCTGTAAACCTGACCGAGCGCTGGTTATAAACATGCATGCATAGTACAATTGTTGGAGTAAAAAAAAAAACCCTCCTGCAGTGCATGAAGGCTCCGTGCTTTCTGCAACACAGGCAATGTCTGTAAACCTGACCGAGCGCTGGTTATAGACATGCATGCATAGTACACCTCTTGGAGCTCCAGCTGGGTCTTAGAAGTAAAAAAAAACAAAAACCTCCTGCAGTGCATGAAGGCTCCGTGGTTTCTGCAACACAGGCAATGTCTGTAAACCTGACCGAGCGCTGGTTATACACATGCATGCATAGTACAACTGTTGGAGCTCCAGCTGGGTCTAGAAGTAAAAAAAAAACCCTCCTGCAGTGCATGAAGGCTCCGTGCTTTCTGCAACGCAGGCAATGTCTGTAAACCTGACCGAGCGCTGGTTATAAACATGCATGCATATTACAACTGTTGGAGTAAAAAAAAATCCTCCGGCTGTGCATGAAGGCTCCGTGCTTTCTGCAACACAGGCAATGTCTGTAAACCTGACCGAGCGCTGGTTATAAACATGCATGCATAGTACAACTGTTGGAGTAAAAAAAAACCCTCCTGCAGTGCATGAAGGCTCCGTGCTTTCTGCAACACAGGCAATGTCTGTAAACCTGACCGAGCGCTGGTTATAAACATGCATGCATAGTACAACTGTTGGAGTAAAAAAAACCCTCCTGCAGTGCATGAAGGCTCCGTGCTTTCTGCAACACAGGCAATGTCTGTAAACCTGACCGAGCGCTGGTTATAAACATGCATGCATAGTACAACTGTTGGAGTAAAAAAAAATCCTCCGGCTGTGCATGAAGGGTCCGTGCGCTCTGCACCACAGACAATGTCTGTAAACCTCACCAAGCGCTGGTTATAAACATGCATGCATAGTACAACTCTTGGAGCTCCAGCTGGGTCTTAGAAGTAAAAAAAAAACAAAAACCTCCTGCAGTGCATGAAGGCTCCATGCTTTCTGCAACACAGGCAATGTCTGTAATGCTGACCGAGCGCTGGTTATAAACATGCATGCATAGTACAACTTTTGGAGTAAAAAAAAAAACGCTCCTGCAGTGCATGAAGGCTCCGTGCTTTTTGCAACACAGGCAATGTCTATAAACCGGACCGAGCGCTGGTTATACACTTGCATGCATAGTACAACTGTTGGAGCTCCAGCTGGGTCTAGAAGTAAACAAAAAACCCTCCTGGAGTGCATGAAGGCTCTGTGCTTTCTGCAACACAGGCAATGTCTGTAAACCTGCCCTAGCGCTGGTTATAAACATGCATGCATAGTACAACTCTTGGAGCTCTAACTGGGTCTAGAAGTAAAAAAAAACAAAAACCTCCTGCATTCATGAAGGCTCCATGCTTTCTGCAACACAGGCAATGTCTGTAATGCTGACCGAGAGCTGGTTATAAACATGCATGCATAGTACAACTGTTGGAGTAAAAAAAAACGCTCCTGCAGTGCATGAAGGCTCCGTGCTTTTTGCAACACAGGCAATGTCTATAAACCGGACCGAGCGCTGGTTATACACATGCATGCATAGTACAACTGTTGGAGCTCCAGCTGGGTCTAGAAGTAAACAAAAAACCCTCCTGCAGTGCATGAAGGCTCCGTGCTTTCTGCAACACAGGCAATGTCTGTAAACCTGCCCTAGCGCTGGTTATAAACATGCATGCATAGTACAACTCTTGGAGCTCTAACTGGGTCTAGAAGTAAAAAAAAACAAAAACCTCCTGCAGTGCATGAAGGCTCCGTGCTTTCTGCAACACAGGCAATGTCTGTAAACCTGACCGAGCGCTGGTTATAAACATGCATTAATAGTACAACTCTTTGGAGCTCCAGCTGGGTCTTAGAAGTAAAAAAAAACAAAAACCTCCTGCTGTGCATGAAGGCTCCGTGCTTTCTGCAACACAGGCAACTTCTGTAAACCTGACCGAGCGCTGGATATAAACATGCACGCATAGTACAACTGTTGGAGTAAAAAAAAACGCTCCTGCAGTGCATGAAGGCTCCGTGCTTTCTGCAACACAGGCAATGTCTGTAAACCTGACCGAGCGCTGGTTATACACATGCATGCATAGTACAACTCTTGGAGCTCCAGCTGGGTCTTAGAAGTAAAAAAAAACAAAAACCTCCTGCAGTGCGTGAAGGCTCCGTGCTTTCTGCAACACAGGCAATGTCTGTAAACCTGACCGAGCGCTGGTTATACACATGCATGCATAGTACAACTGTTGGAGCTCTAGCTGGGTCTAGAAGTAAAAAAAAAACCCTCCTGCAGTGCATGAAGGCTCCGTGCTTTCTGCAACACAGGCAATGTCTGTAAAGCTGACCGAGCGCTGGTTATAAACATGCATGCATAGTACAACTTTTGGAGTAAAAAAAAACCCTCCTGCAGTGCATGAAGGCTCCGTGCTTTCTGCAACACAGGCAATGTCTGTAAACCTGACCGAGCGCTGGTTATAAACATGCATGCATAGTACAATTGTTGGAGTAAAAAAAAACCCTCCTGCAGTGCATGAAGGCTCCGTGCTTTCTGCAACACAGGCAATGTCTGTAAACCTGACCGAGCGCTGGTTATAGACATGCATGCATAGTACACCTCTTGGAGCTCCAGCTGGGTCTTAGAAGTAAAAAAAAAACAAAAACCTCCTGCAGTGCATGAAGGCTCCGTGCTTTCTGCAACACAGGCAATGTCTGTAAACCTGACCGAGCGCTGGTTATACACATGCATGCATAGTACAACTGTTGGAGCTCCAGCTGGGTCTAGAAGTAAAAAAAAAACCCTCCTGCAGTGCATGAAGGCTCCGTGCTTTCTGCAACACAGGCAATGTCTGTAAACCTGACCGAGCGCTGGTTATAAACATGCATGCATATTACAACTGTTGGAGTAAAAAAAAATCCTCCGGCTGTGCATGAAGGCTCCGTGCTTTCTGCAACAGAGGCAATGTCTGTAAACCTGACCGAGCGCTGGTTATAAACATGCATGCATAGTACAACTGTTGGAGTAAAAAAAAACCCTCCTGCAGTGCATGAAGGCTCCGTGCTTTCTGCAACACAGGCAATGTCTGTAAACCTGACCGAGCGCTGGTTATAAACATGCATGCATAGTACAACTGTTGGAGTAAAAAAAAAACCCTCCTGCAGTGCATGAAGGCTCCGTGCTTTCTGCAACACAGGCAGTGTCTGTAAACCTGACCGAGCGCTGGTTATAGACATGCATGCATAGTACACCTCTTGGAGCTCCAGCTGGGTCTTAGAAGTAAAAAAAAAACAAAAACCTCCTGCAGTGCATGAAGGCTCCGTGCTTTCTGCAACACAGGCAATGTCTGTAAAGCTGACCGAGCGCTGGTTATAAACATGCATGCATAGTACAACTTTTGGAGTAAAAAAAAACCCTCCTGCAGTGCATGAAGGCTCCGTGCTTTCTGCAACACAGGCAATGTCTGTAAACCTGACCGAGCGCTGGTTATAAACATGCATGCATAGTACAATTGTTGGAGTAAAAAAAAAAAACCCTCCTGCAGTGCATGAAGGCTCCGTGCTTTCTGCAACACAGGCAATGTCTGTAAACCTGACCGAGCGCTGGTTATAGACATGCATGCATAGTACACCTCTTGGAGCTCCAGCTGGGTCTTAGAAGTAAAAAAAAACAAAAACCTCCTGCAGTGCATGAAGGCTCCGTGGTTTCTGCAACACAGGCAATGTCTGTAAACCTGACCGAGCGCTGGTTATACACATGCATGCATAGTACAACTGTTGGAGCTCCAGCTGGGTCTAGAAGTAAAAAAAAAACCCTCCTGCAGTGCATGAAGGCTACGTGCTTTCTGCAACACAGGCAATGTCTGTAAACCTGACCGAGCGCTGGTTATAAACATGCATGCATATTACAACTGTTGGAGTAAAAAAAAATCCTCCGGCTGTGCATGAAGGCTCCGTGCTTTCTGCAACACAGGCAATGTCTGTAAACCTGACCGAGCGCTGGTTATAAACATGCATGCATAGTACAACTGTTGGAGTAAAAAAAAACCCTCCTGCAGTGCATGAAGGCTCCGTGCTTTCTGCAACACAGGCAATGTCTGTAAACCTGACCGAGCGCTGGTTATAAACATGCATGCATAGTACAACTGTTGGAGTAAAAAAAACCCTCCTGCAGTGCATGAAGGCTCCGTGCTTTCTGCAACACAGGCAATGTCTGTAAACCTGACCGAGCGCTGGTTATAAACATGCATGCATAGTACAACTGTTGGAGTAAAAAAAATCCTCCGGCTGTGCATGAAGGGTCCGTGCGCTCTGCACCACAGACAATGTCTGTAAACCTCACCAAGCGCTGGTTATAAACATGCATGCATAGTACAACTCTTGGAGCTCCAGCTGGGTCTTAGAAGTAAAAAAAAAACAAAAACCTCCTGCAGTGCATGAAGGCTCCATGCTTTCTGCAACACAGGCAATGTCTGTAATGCTGACCGAGCGCTGGTTATAAACATGCATGCATAGTACAACTGTTGGAGTAAAAAAAAACGCTCCTGCAGTGCATGAAGGCTCCGTGCTTTTTGCAACACAGGCAATGTCTATAAACCGGACCGAGCGCTGGTTATACACTTGCATGCATAGTACAACTGTTGGAGCTCCAGCTGGGTCTAGAAGTAAACAAAAAACCCTCCTGCAGTGCATGAAGGCTCTGTGCTTTCTGCAACACAGGCAATGTCTGTAAACCTGCCCTAGCGCTGGTTATAAACATGCATGCATAGTACAACTCTTGGAGCTCTAACTGGGTCTAGAAGTAAAAAAAAACAAAAACCTCCTGCAGTGCATGAAGGCTCCATGCTTTCTGCAACACAGGCAATGTCTGTAATGCTGACCGAGCGCTGGTTATAAACATGCATGCATAGTACAACTGTTGGAGTAAAAAAAAACGCTCCTGCAGTGCATGAAGGCTCCGTGCTTTTTGCAACACAGGCAATGTCTATAAACCGGACCGAGCGCTGGTTATACACATGCATGCATAGTACAACTGTTGGAGCTCCAGCTGGGTCTAGAAGTAAACAAAAAACCCTCCTGCAGTGCATGAAGGCTCCGTGCTTTCTGCAACACAGGCAATGTCTGTAAACCTGCCCTAGCGCTGGTTATAAACATGCATGCATAGTACAACTCTTGGAGCTCTAACTGGGTCTAGAAGTAAAAAAAAACAAAAACCTCCTGCAGTGCATGAAGGCTCCGTGCTTTCTGCAACACAGGCAATGTCTGTAAACCTGACCGAGCGCTGGTTATAAACATGCATGCATAGTACAACTCTTTGGAGCTCCAGCTGGGTCTTAGAAGTAAAAAAAAAACAAAAACCTCCTGCTGTGCATGAAGGCTCCGTGCTTTCTGCAACACAGGCAATTTCTGTAAACCTGACCGAGCGCTGGATATAAACATGCACGCATAGTACAACTGTTGGAGTAAAAAAAAAACGCTCCTGCAGTGCATGAAGGCTCCGTGCTTTCTGCAACACAGGCAATGTCTGTAAACCTGACCGAGCGCTGGTTATACACATGCATGCATAGTACAACTCTTGGAGCTCCAGCTGGGTCTTAGAAGTAAAAAAAAACAAAAACCTCCTGCAGTGCGTGAAGGCTCCGTGCTTTCTGCAACACAGGCAATGTCTGTAAACCTGACCGAGCGCTGGTTATACACATGCATGCATAGTACAACTGTTGGAGCTCTAGCTGGGTCTAGAAGTAAAAAAAAAACCCTCCTGCAGTGCATGAAGGCTCCGTGCTTTCTGCAACACAGGCAATGTCTGTAAAGCTGACCGAGCGCTGGTTATAAACATGCATGCATAGTACAACTTTTGGAGTAAAAAAAAAGCCTCCTGCAGTGCATGAAGGCTCCGTGCTTTCTGCAACACAGGCAATGTCTGTAAACCTGACCGAGCGCTGGTTATAAACATGCATGCATAGTACACCTCTTGGAGCTCCAGCTGGGTCTTAGAAGTAAAAAAAAACAAAAACCTCCTGCAGTGCATGAAGGCTCCGTGCTTTCTGCAACACAGGCAATGTCTGTAAACCTGACCGAGCGCTGGTTATACACATGCATGCATAGTACAACTGTTGGAGCTCCAGCTGGGTCTAGAAGTAAAAAAAAAACCCTCCTGCAGTGCATGAAGGCTCCGTGCTTTCTGCAACACAGGCAATGTCTGTAAACCTGACCGAGCGCTGGTTATAAACATGCATGCATATTACAACTGTTGGAGTAAAAAAAAATCCTCCGGCTGTGCATGAAGGCTCCGTGCTTTCTGCAACACAGGCAATGTCTGTAAACCTGACCGAGCGCTGGTTATAAACATGCATGCATAGTACAACTGTTGGAGTAAAAAAAAACCCTCCTGCTGTGCATGAAGGCTCCGTGCTTTCTGCAACACAGGCAATGTCTGTAAACCTGACCGAGCGCTGGTTATAAACATGCATGCATAGTACAACTGTTGGAGTAAAAAAAAAACCCTCCTGCAGTGCATGAAGGCTCCGTGCTTTCTGCAACACAGGCAGTGTCTGTAAACCTGACCGAGCGCTGGTTATAGACATGCATGCATAGTACACCTCTTGGAGCTCCAGCTGGGTCTTAGAAGTAAAAAAAAAACAAAAACCTCCTGCAGTGCATGAAGGCTCCGTGCTTTCTGCAACACAGGCAATGTCTGTAAACCTGACCGAGCGCTGGTTATAAACATGCATGCATAGTACAACTGTTGGAGTAAAAAAAAACCCTCCTGCAGTGCATGAAGGCTCCGTGCTTTCTGCAACACAGGCAATGTCTGTAAACCTGACCGAGCGCTGGTTATAAACATGCATGCATAGTACAACTGTTGGAGTAAAAAAAAAACCCTCCTGCAGTGCATGAAGGCTCCGTGCTTTCTGCAACACAGGCAGTGTCTGTAAACCTGACCGAGCGCTGGTTATAGACATGCATGCATAGTACACCTCTTGGAGCTCCAGCTGGGTCTTAGAAGTAAAAAAAAAACAAAAACCTCCTGCAGTGCATGAAGGCTCCGTGCTTTCTGCAACACAGGCAATGTCTGTAAACCTGACCGAGCGCTGGTTATAAACATGCATGCATAGTACAATTGTTGGAGTAAAAAAAAAAAAACCCTCCTGCAGTGCATGAAGGCTCCGTGCTTTCTGCAACACAGGCAATGTCTGTAAACCTGACCGAGCGCTAGTTATAGACATGCATGCATAGTTCACCTCTTGGAGCTCAAGCTGGGTTTTAGAAGTAAAAAAAAACAAAAACCTCCTGCAGTGCATGAAGGCTCCGTGCTTTCTGCAACACAGGCAATGTCTGTAAACCTGACCGAGCGCTGGTTATACACATGCATGCATAGTACAACTGTTGGAGCTCCAGCTGGGTCTAGAAGTAAAAAAAAAACCCTCCTGCAGTGCATGAAGGCTCCGTGCTTTCTGCAACACAGGCAATGTCTGTAAACCTGACCGAGCGCTGGTTATAAACATGCATGCATATTACAACTGTTGGAGTAAAAAAAAATCCTCCGGCTGTGCATGAAGGCTCCGTGCTTTCTGCAACACAGGCAATGTCTGTAAACCTGACCGAGCGCTGGTTATAAACATGCATGCATAGTACAACTGTTGGAGTAAAAAAAAACCCTCCTGCAGTGCATGAAGGCTCCGTGCTTTCTGCAACACAGGCAATGTCTGTAAACCTGACCGAGCGCTGGTTATAAACATGCATGCATAGTACAACTGTTGGAGTAAAAAAAAAACCCTCCTGCAGTGCATGAAGGCTCCGTGCTTTCTGCAACACAGGCAGTGTCTGTAAACCTGACCGAGCGCTGGTTATAGACATGCATGCATAGTACACCTCTTGGAGCTCCAGCTGGGTCTTAGAAGTAAAAAAAAACAAAAACCTCCTGCAGTGCATGAAGGCTCCGTGCTTTCTGCAACACAGGCAATGTCTGTAAACCTGACCGAGCGCTGGTTATAAACATGCATGCATAGTACAACTGTTGGAGTAAAAAAAAACCCTCCTGCAGTGCATGAAGGCTCCGTGCTTTCTGCAACACAGGCAATGTCTGTAAACCTGACCGAGCGCTGGTTATAAACATGCATGCATAGTACAACTGTTGGAGTAAAAAAAAAACCCTCCTGCAGTGCATGAAGGCTCCGTGCTTTCTGCAACACAGGCAGTGTCTGTAAACCTGACCGAGCGCTGGTTATAGACATGCATGCATAGTACACCTCTTGGAGCTCCAGCTGGGTCTTAGAAGTAAAAAAAAAACAAAAACCTCCTGCAGTGCATGAAGGCTCCGTGCTTTCTGCAACACAGGCAATGTCTGTAAACCTGACCGAGCGCTGGTTATAAACATGCATGCATAGTACAACTGTTGGAGTAAAAAAAACCCTCCTGCAGTGCATGAAGGCTCCGTGCTTTCTGCAACACAGGCAATGTCTGTAAACCTGACCGAGCGCTGGTTATAAACATGCATGCATAGTACAACTGTTGGAGTAAAAAAAACCCTCCTGCAGTGCATGAAGGCTCCGTGCTTTCTGCAACACAGGCAATGTCTGTAAACCTGACCGAGCGCTGGTTATAAACATGCATGCATAGTACAACTGTTGGAGTAAAAAAAAAACCCTCCTGCAGTGCATGAAGGCTCCGTGCTTTCTGCAACACAGGCAGTGTCTGTAAACCTGACCGAGCGCTGGTTATAGACATGCATGCATAGTACACCTCTTGGAGCTCCAGCTGGGTCTTAGAAGTAAAAAAAAAACAAAAACCTCCTGCAGTGCATGAAGGCTCCATGCTTTCTGCAACACAGGCAATGTCTGTAAACCTGACCGAGCGCTGGTTATAAACATGCATGCATAGTACAACTGTTGGAGTAAAAAAAAACCCTCCTGCAGTGCATGAAGGCTCCGTGCTTTCTGCAACACAGGCAATGTCTGTAAACCTGACCGAGCGCTGGTTATAAACATGCATGCATAGTACAACTGTTGGAGTAAAAAAAAAACCCTCCTGCAGTGCATGAAGGCTCCGTGCTTTCTGCAACACAGGCAGTGTCTGTAAACCTGACCGAGCGCTGGTTATAGACATGCATGCATAGTACACCTCTTGGAGCTCCAGCTGGGTCTTAGAAGTAAAAAAAAAACAAAAACCCTCCTGCAGTGCATGAAGGCTCCGTGCTTTCTGCAACACAGGCAATGTCTGTAAACCTGATCGAGCGCTGGTTATAAACATGCATGCATAGTACAATTGTTGGAGTAAAAAAAAAAAACCCTCCTGCAGTGCATGAAGGCTCCGTGCTTTCTGCAACACAGGCAATGTCTGTAAACCTGACCGAGCGCTGGTTATAGACATGCATGCATAGTACACCTCTTGGAGCTCCAGCTGGGTCTTAGAAGTAAAAAAAAAACAAAAACCTCCTGCAGTGCATGAAGGCTCCGTGCTTTCTGCAACACAGGCAATGTCTGTAAACCTGACCGAGCGCTGGTTATAGACATGCATGCATAGTACACCTCTTGGAGCTCCAGCTGGGTCTTAGAAGTAAAAAAAAAACAAAAACCTCCTGCAGTGCATGAAGGCTCCGTGCTTTCTGCAACACAGGCAATGTCTGTAAACCTGACCGAGCGCTGGTTATAAACATGCATGCATAGTACAATTGTTGGAGTAAAAAAAAAAACCCTCCTGCAGTGCATGAAGGCTCCGTGCTTTCTGCAACACAGGCAATGTCTGTAAACCTGACCGAGCGCTGGTTATAGACATGCATGCATAGTACACCTCTTGGAGCTCCAGCTGGGTCTTAGAAGTAAAAAAAAACAAAAACCTCCTGCAGTGCATGAAGGCTCCGTGCTTTCTGCAACACAGGCAGTGTCTGTAAACCTGACCGAGCGCTGGTTATAGACATGCATGCATAGTACACCTCTTGGAGCTCCAGCTGGGTCTTAGAAGTAAAAAAAAAACAAAAACCTCCTGCAGTGCATGAAGGCTCCGTGCTTTCTGCAACACAGGCAATGTCTGTAAACCTGACCGAGCGCTGGTTATAAACATGCATGCATAGTACAACTGTTGGAGTAAAAAAAAACCCTCCTGCAATGCATGAAGGCTCCGTGCTTTCTGCAACACAGGCAATGTCTGTAAACCTGACCGAGCGCTGGTTATAAACATGCATGCATAGTACAACTGTTGGAGTAAAAAAAAAAACCCTCCTGCAGTGCATGAAGGCTCCGTGCTTTCTGCAACACAGGCAGTGTCTGTAAACCTGACCGAGCGCTGGTTATAGCCATGCATGCATAGTACACCTCTTGGAGCTCCATCTGGGTCTTAGAAGTAAAAAAAAAACAAAAACCTCCTGCAGTGCATGAAGGCTCCGTGCTTTCTGCAACACAGGCAATGTCTGTAAACCTGACCGAGCGCTGGTAATAAACATGCATGCATAGTACAACTGTTGGAGTAAAAAAAAACCCTCCTGCAGTGCATGAAGGCTCCGTGCTTTCTGCAACACAGGCAATGTCTGTAAACCTGACCGAGCGCTGGTTATAAACATGCATGCATAGTACAACTGTTGGAGTAAAAAAAAAACCCTCCTGCAGTGCATGAAGGCTCCGTGCTTTCTGCAACACAGGCAGTGTCTGTAAACCTGACCGAGCGCTGGTTATAGACATGCATGCATAGTACACCTCTTGGAGCTCCAGCTGGGTCTTAGAAGTAAAAAAAAAACAAAAACCTCCTGCAGTGCATGAAGGCTCCGTGCTTTCTGCAACACAGGCAATGTCTGTAAACCTGACCGAGCGCTGGTTATAAACATGCATGCATAGTACAACTGTTGGAGTAAAAAAAACCCTCCTGCAGTGCATGAAGGCTCCGTGCTTTCTGCAACACAGGCAATGTCTGTAAACCTGACCGAGCGCTGGTTATAAACATGCATGCATAGTACAACTGTTGGAGTAAAAAAAAACCCTCCTGCAGTGCATGAAGGCTCCGTGCTTTCTGCAACACAGGCAATGTCTGTAAACCTGACCGAGCGCTGGTTATAAACATGCATGCATAGTACAACTGTTGGAGTAAAAAAAAAACCCTCCTGCAGTGCATGAAGGCTCCGTGCTTTCTGCAACACAGGCAGTGTCTGTAAACCTGACCGAGCGCTGGTTATAGACATGCATGCATAGTACACCTCTTGGAGCTCCAGCTGGGTCTTAGAAGTAAAAAAAAAACAAAAACCTCCTGCAGTGCATGAAGGCTCCGTGCTTTCTGCAACACAGGCAATGTCTGTAAACCTGACCGAGCGCTGGTTATAAACATGCATGCATAGTACAACTGTTGGAGTAAAAAAAAACCCTCCTGCAGTGCATGAAGGCTCCGTGCTTTCTGCAACACAGGCAATGTCTGTAAACCTGACCGAGCGCTGGTTATAAACATGCATGCATAGTACAACTGTTGGAGTAAAAAAAAAACCCTCCTGCAGTGCATGAAGGCTCCGTGCTTTCTGCAACACAGGCAGTGTCTGTAAACCTGACCGAGCGCTGGTTATAGACATGCATGCATAGTACACCTCTTGGAGCTCCAGCTGGGTCTTAGAAGTAAAAAAAAAACAAAAACCCTCCTGCAGTGCATGAAGGCTCCGTGCTTTCTGCAACACAGGCAATGTCTGTAAACCTGACCGAGCGCTGGTTATAAACATGCATGCATAGTACAATTGTTGGAGTAAAAAAAAAAAACCCTCCTGCAGTGCATGAAGGCTCCGTGCTTTCTGCAACACAGGCAATGTCTGTAAACCTGACCGAGCGCTGGTTATAGACATGCATGCATAGTACACCTCTTGGAGCTCCAGCTGGGTCTTAGAAGTAAAAAAAAACAAAAACCTCCTGCAGTGCATGAAGGCTCCGTGCTTTCTGCAACACAGGCAATGTCTGTAAACCTGACCGAGCGCTGGTTATACACATGCATGCATAGTACAACTGTTGGAGCTCCAGCTGGGTCTAGAAGTAAAAAAAAAAACCCTCCTGCAGTGCATGAAGGCTCCGTGCTTTCTGCAACACAGGCAATGTCTGTAAACCTGACCGAGCGCTGGTTATAAACATGCATGCATATTACAACTGTTGGAGTAAAAAAAAATCCTCCGGCTGTGCATGAAGGCTCCGTGCTTTCTGCAACACAGGCAATGTCTGTAAACCTGACCGAGCGCTGGTTATAAACATGCATGCATAGTACAACTGTTGGAGTAAAAAAAAACCCTCCTGCAGTGCATGAAGGCTCCGTGCTTTCTGCAACACAGGCAATGTCTGTAAACCTGACCGAGCGCTGGTTATAAACATGCATGCATAGTACAACTGTTGGAGTAAAAAAAAAAACCCTCCTGCAGTGCATGAAGGCTCCGTGCTTTCTGCAACACAGGCAGTGTCTGTAAACCTGACCGAGCGCTGGTTATAGACATGCATGCATAGTACACCTCTTGGAGCTCCAGCTGGGTCTTAGAAGTAAAAAAAAAACAAAAACCTCCTGCAGTGCATGAAGGCTCCGTGCTTTCTGCAACACAGGCAATGTCTGTAAACCTGACCGAGCGCTGGTTATAAACATGCATGCATAGTACAACTGTTGGAGTAAAAAAAACCCTCCTGCAGTGCATGAAGGCTCCGTGCTTTCTGCAACACAGGCAATGTCTGTAAACCTGACCGAGCGCTGGTTATAAACATGCATGCATAGTACAACTGTTGGAGTAAAAAAAAACCCTCCTGCAGTGCATGAAGGCTCCGTGCTTTCTGCAACACAGGCAATGTCTGTAAACCTGACCGAGCGCTGGTTATAAACATGCATGCATAGTACAACTGTTGGAGTAAAAAAAAAACCCTCCTGCAGTGCATGAAGGCTCCGTGCTTTCTGCAACACAGGCAGTGTCTGTAAACCTGACCGAGCGCTGGTTATAGACATGCATGCATAGTACACCTCTTGGAGCTCCAGCTGGGTCTTAGAAGTAAAAAAAAAACAAAAACCTCCTGCAGTGCATGAAGGCTCCGTGCTTTCTGCAACACAGGCAATGTCTGTAAACCTGACCGAGCGCTGGTTATAAACATGCATGCATAGTACAACTGTTGGAGTAAAAAAAAACCCTCCTGCAGTGCATGAAGGCTCCGTGCTTTCTGCAACACAGGCAATGTCTGTAAACCTGACCGAGCGCTGGTTATAAACATGCATGCATAGTACAACTGTTGGAGTAAAAAAAAAAACCCTCCTGCAGTGCATGAAGGCTCCGTGCTTTCTGCAACACAGGCAGTGTCTGTAAACCTGACCGAGCGCTGGTTATAGACATGCATGCATAGTACACCTCTTGGAGCTCCAGCTGGGTCTTAGAAGTAAAAAAAAAACAAAAACCCTCCTGCAGTGCATGAAGGCTCCGTGCTTTCTGCAACACAGGCAATGTCTGTAAACCTGACCGAGCGCTGGTTATAAACATGCATGCATAGTACAATTGTTGGAGTAAAAAAAAAAACCCTCCTGCAGTGCATGAAGGCTCCGTGCTTTCTGCAACACAGGCAATGTCTGTAAACCTGACCGAGCGCTGGTTATAGACATGCATGCATAGTACACCTCTTGGAGCTCCAGCTGGGTCTTAGAAGTAAAAAAAAACAAAAACCTCCTGCAGTGCATGAAGGCTCCGTGCTTTCTGCAACACAGGCAATGTCTGTAAACCTGACCGAGCGCTGGTTATACACATGCATGCATAGTACAACTGTTGGAGCTCCAGCTGGGTCTAGAAGTAAAAAAAAAACCCTCCTGCAGTGCATGAAGGCTCCGTGCTTTCTGCAACACAGGCAATGTCTGTAAACCTGACCGAGCGCTGGTTATAAACATGCATGCATATTACAACTGTTGGAGTAAAAAAAAATCCTCCGGCTGTGCATGAAGGCTCCGTGCTTTCTGCAACACAGGCAATGTCTGTAAACCTGACCGAGCGCTGGTTATAAACATGCATGCATAGTACAACTGTTGGAGTAAAAAAAAACCCTCCTGCAGTGCATGAAGGCTCCGTGCTTTCTGCAACACAGGCAATGTCTGTAAACCTGACCGAGCGCTGGTTATAAACATGCATGCATAGTACAACTGTTGGAGTAAAAAAAAACCCTCCTGCAGTGCATGAAGGCTCCGTGCTTTCTGCAACACAGGCAGTGTCTGTAAACCTGACCGAGCGCTGGTTATAGACATGCATGCATAGTACACCTCTTGGAGCTCCAGCTGGGTCTTAGAAGTAAAAAAAAACAAAAACCTCCTGCAGTGCATGAAGGCTCCGTGCTTTCTGCAACACAGGCAATGTCTGTAAACCTGACCGAGCGCTGGTTATAAACATGCATGCATAGTACAACTGTTGGAGTAAAAAAAAACCCTCCTGCAGTGCATGAAGGCTCCGTGCTTTCTGCAACACAGGCAATGTCTGTAAACCTGACCGAGCGCTGGTTATAAACATGCATGCATAGTACAACTGTTGGAGTAAAAAAAAAACCCTCCTGCAGTGCATGAAGGCTCCGTGCTTTCTGCAACACAGGCAGTGTCTGTAAACCTGACCGAGCGCTGGTTATAGACATGCATGCATAGTACACCTCTTGGAGCTCCAGCTGGGTCTTAGAAGTAAAAAAAAAACAAAAACCTCCTGCAGTGCATGAAGGCTCCGTGCTTTCTGCAACACAGGCAATGTCTGTAAACCTGACCGAGCGCTGGTTATAAACATGCATGCATAGTACAACTGTTGGAGTAAAAAAAACCCTCCTGCAGTGCTTGAAGGCTCCGTGCTTTCTGCAACACAGGCAATGTCTGTAAACCTGACCGAGCGCTGGTTATAAA
Organism: Amblyomma maculatum; assembly: GCF_055883805.1. Taxonomy (NCBI): domain Eukaryota; kingdom Metazoa; phylum Arthropoda; class Arachnida; order Ixodida; family Ixodidae; genus Amblyomma; species Amblyomma maculatum. The sequence goes on from NC_139344.1 coordinate 255,258,224, forward strand.
CATGCATGCATAGTACAAATGTTGGAGTAAAAAAAAATCCTCCGGCTGTGCATGAAGGGTCCGTGCGCTCTGCACCACAGACAATGTCTGTAAACCTCACCAAGCGCTGGTTATAAACATGCATGCATAGTACAACTCTTGGAGCTCCAGCTGGGTCTTAGAAGTAAAAAAAAAACAAAAACCTCCTGCAGTGCATGAAGGCTCCATGCTTTCTGCAACACAGGCAATGTCTGTAATGCTGACCGAGCGCTGGTTATAAACATGCATGCATAGTACAACTGTTGGAGTAAAAAAAAACGCTCCTGCAGTGCATGAAGGCTCCGTGCTTTTTGCAACACAGGCAATGTCTATAAACCGGACCGAGCGCTGGTTATACACTTGCATGCATAGTACAACTCTTTGGAGCTCCAGCTGGGTCTTAGAAGTGAAAAAAAACAAAAACCTCCTGCTGTGCATGAAGGCTCCGTGCTTTCTGCAACACAGGCAATTTCTGTAAACCTGACCGAGCGCTGGATATAAACATGCACGCATAGTACAACTGTTGGAGTAAAAAAAAAACGCTCCTGCAGTGCATGAAGGCTCCGTGCTTTCTGCAACACAGGCAATGTCTGTAAACCTGACCGAGCGCTGGTTATACACATGCATGCATAGTACAACTCTTGGAGCTCCAGCTGGGTCTTAGAAGTAAAAAAAAACAAAAACCTCCTGCAGTGCGTGAAGGCTCCGTGCTTTCTGCAACACAGGCAATGTCTGTAAACCTGACCGAGCGCTGGTTATACACATGCATGCATAGTATAACTGTTGGAGCTCTAGCTGGGTCTAGAAGTAAAAAAAAAAACCCTCCTGCAGTGCATGAAGGCTCCGTGCTTTCTGCAACACAGGCAATGTCTGTAAAGCTGACCGAGCGCTGGTTATAAACATGCATGCATAGTACAACTTTTGGAGTAAAAAAAAACCCTCCTGCAGTGCATGAAGGCTCCGTGCTTTCTGCAACACAGGCAATGTCTGTAAACCTGACCGAGCGCTGGTTATAAACATGCATGCATAGTACAACTGTTGGAGTAAAAAAAAACCCTCCTGCAGTGCATGAAGGCTCCGTGCTTTCTGCAACACAGGCAATGTCTGTAAACCTGACCGAGCGCTGGTTATAAACATGCATGCATAGTACAACTGTTGGAGTAAAAAAAAACCCTCCTGCAGTGCATGAAGGCTCCGTGCTTTCTGCAACACAGGCAGTGTCTGTAAACCTGACCGAGCGCTGGTTATAGACATGCATGCATAGTACACCTCTTGGAGCTCCAGCTGGGTCTTAGAAGTAAAAAAAAAAACAAAAACCTCCTGCAGTGCATGAAGGCTCCGTGCTTTCTGCAACACAGGCAATGTCTGTAAACCTGATCGAGCGCTGGTTATAAACATGCATGCATAGTACAACTGTTGGAGTAAAAAAAACCCTCCTGCAGTGCATGAAGGCTCCGTGCTTTCTGCAACACAGGCAATGTCTGTAAACCTGACCGAGCGCTGGTTATAAACATGCATGCATAGTACAACTGTTGGAGTAAAAAAAAATCCTCCGGCTGTGCATGAAGGGTCCGTGCGCTCTGCACCACAGACAATGTCTGTAAACCTCACCAAGCGCTGGTTATAAACATGCATGCATAGTACAACTCTTGGAGCTCCAGCTGGGTCTTAGAAGTAAAAAAAAAACAAAAACCTCCTGCAGTGCATGAAGGCTCCATGCTTTCTGCAACACAGGCAATGTCTGTAATGCTGACCGAGCGCTGGTTATAAACATGCATGCATAGTACAACTGTTGGAGTAAAAAAAAACGCTCCTGCAGTGCATGAAGGCTCCGTGCTTTTTGCAACACAGGCAATGTCTATAAACCGGACCGAGCGCTGGTTATACACTTGCATGCATAGTACAACTCTTTGGAGCTCCAGCTGGGTCTTAGAAGTAAAAAAAAACAAAAACCTCCTGCAGTGCATGAAGGCTCCATGCTTTCTGCAACACAGGCAATGTCTGTAATGCTGACCGAGCGCTGGTTATAAACATGCATGCATAGTACAACTGTTGGAGTAAAAAAAAACGCTCCTGCAGTGCATGAAGGCTCCGTGCTTTTTGCAACACAGGCAATGTCTATAAACCGGACCGAGCGCTGGTTATACACTTGCATGCATAGTACAACTGTTGGAGCTCCAGCTGGGTCTAGAAGTAAACAAAAAACCCTCCTGCAGTGCATGAAGGCTCTGTGCTTTCTGCAACACAGGCAATGTCTGTAAACCTGCCCTAGCGCTGGTTATAAACATGCATGCATAGTACAACTCTTGGAGCTCTAACTGGGTCTAGAAGTAAAAAAAAACAAAAACCTCCTGCAGTGCATGAAGGCTCCGTGCTTTCTGCAACACAGGCAATGTCTGTAAACCTGACCGAGCGCTGGTTATAAACATGCATGCATAGTACAACTCTTTGGAGCTCCAGCTGGGTCTTAGAAGTAAAAAAAAAAACAAAAACCTCCTGCTGTGCATGAAGGCTCCGTGCTTTCTGCAACACAGGCAATTTCTGTAAACCTGACCGAGCGCTGGTTATAAACATGCACGCATAGTACAACTGTTGGAGTAAAAAAAAAACCTCCTGCAGTGCATGAAGGCTCCGTGCTTTCTGCAACACAGGCAATGTCTGTAAACCTGACCGAGCGCTGGTTATACACATGCATGCATAGTACAACTGTTGGAGCTCCAGCTGGGTCTAGAAGTAAAAAAAAAACCCTCCTGCAGTGCATGAAGGCTCCGTGCTTTCTGCAACACAGGCAGTGTCTGTAAACCTGACCGAGCGCTGGTTATAAACATGCATGCATAGTACACCTGTTTTAGTAAAAAAAAACCCTCCTGCAGTGCATGAAGGCTCCGTGCTTTCTGCAACACAGGCAATGTCTGTAAACCTGACCGAGCGCTGGTTATAAACATGCATGCATAGTACAACTGTTGGAGTAAAAAAAAAAAACCCTCCTGCAGTGCATGAAGGCTCCATGCTTTCTGCAACACAGGCAATGTCTGTAATGCTGACCGAGCGCTGGTTATAAACATGCATGCATAGTACAACTGTTGGAGTAAAAAAAAACGCTCCTGCAGTGCATGAAGGCTCCGTGCTTTCTGCAACACAGGCAATGTCTGTAAACCTGACCGAGCGCTGGTTATAAACATGCATGCATAGTACAACTGTTGGAGTAAAAAAAACCCTCCTGCAGTGCATGAAGGCTCTGTGCTTTCTGCAACACAGGCAATGTCTGTAAACCTGACCGAGCGCTGGTTATACACATGCATGCATAGTACAACTGTTGGAGCTCTAGCTGGATCTAGAAGTAAAAAAAAAACCCTCCTGCACTGCATGAAGGCTCCGTGCTTTCTGCAACACAGGCAATGTCTGTAAACCTGCCCTAGCGCTGGTTATAACCATGTGTGCATAGTACAACTCTTGGAGCTCCAGCTGGGTCTTAGAAGTAAAAAAAAAACAAAAACCTCCTGCAGTGCATGAAGGCTCCGTGCTTTCTGCAACACAGGCAATGTCTGTAAACCTGACCGAGCACTGGTTATAAACATGCATGCATAGTACAACTGTTGGAGCAAAAAAAAACGCTCCTGCAGTGCATGAAGGCTCCGTGCTTTCTGCAACACAGGCAATGTCTGTAAACCTGACCGAGCGCTGGTTATACACATGCATGCATAGTACAACTCTTGGAGCTCCAGCTGGGTCTTAGAAGTAAAAAAAAAACAAAAACCTCCTGCAGTGCGTGAAGGCTCCGTGCTTTCTGCAACACAGGCAATGTCTGTAAACCTGACCGAGCGCTGGTTATACACATGCATGCATAGTACAACTGTTGGAGCTCCAGCTGGGTCTAGAAGTAAAAAAAAACCCTCCCCCAGTGCATGAAGGCTCCGTGCTTTCTGCAACGCAGGCAATGTCTGTAAAGCTGACCGAGCGCTGGTTATAAACATGCATGCATAGTACAACTTTTGGAGTAAAAAAAAACCCTCCTGCAGTGCATGAAGGCTCCGTGCTTTCTGCAACACAGGCAATGTCTGTAAACCTGACCGAGCGCTGGTTATAAACATGCATGCATAGTACAACTGTTGGAGTAAAAAAAAACCCTCCTGCAGTGCATGAAGGCTCCGTGCTTTCTGCAACACAGGCAATGTCTGTAAACCTGACCGAGCGCTGGTTATAAACATGCATGCATAGTACAACTGTTGGAGTAAAAAAAAACCCTCCTGCAGTGCATGAAGGCTCCGTGCTTTCTGCAACACAGGCAGTGTCTGTAAACCTGACCGAGCGCTGGTTATAGACATGCATGCATAGTACACCTCTTGGAGCTCCAGCTGGGTCTTAGAAGTAAAAAAAAAACAAAAACCTCCTGCAGTGCATGAAGGCTCCGTGCTTTCTGCAACACAGGCAATGTCTGTAAACCTGATCGAGCGCTGGTTATAAACATGCATGCATAGTACAACTGTTGGAGTAAAAAAAACCCTCCTGCAGTGCATGAAGGCTCCGTGCTTTCTGCAACACAGGCAATGTCTGTAAACCTGACCGAGCGCTGGTTATAAACATGCATGCATAGTACAACTGTTGGAGTAAAAAAAAATCCTCCGGCTGTGCATGAAGGGTCCGTGCGCTCTGCACCACAGACAATGTCTGTAAACCTCACCAAGCGCTGGTTATAAACATGCATGCATAGTACAACTCTTGGAGCTCCAGCTGGGTCTTAGAAGTAAAAAAAAAACAAAAACCTCCTGCAGTGCATGAAGGCTCCATGCTTTCTGCAACACAGGCAATGTCTGTAATGCTGACCGAGCGCTGGTTATAAACATGCATGCATAGTACAACTGTTGGAGTAAAAAAAAACGCTCCTGCAGTGCATGAAGGCTCCGTGCTTTTTGCAACACAGGCAATGTCTATAAACCGGACCGAGCGCTGGTTATACACTTGCATGCATAGTACAACTCTTTGGAGCTCCAGCTGGGTCTTAGAAGTAAAAAAAAACAAAAACCTCCTGCAGTGCATGAAGGCTCCATGCTTTCTGCAACACAGGCAATGTCTGTAATGCTGACCGAGCGCTGGTTATAAACATGCATGCATAGTACAACTGTTGGAGTAAAAAAAAACGCTCCTGCAGTGCATGAAGGCTCCGTGCTTTTTGCAACACAGGCAATGTCTATAAACCGGACCGAGCGCTGGTTATACACTTGCATGCATAGTACAACTGTTGGAGCTCCAGCTGGGTCTAGAAGTAAACAAAAAACCCTCCTGCAGTGCATGAAGGCTCTGTGCTTTCTGCAACACAGGCAATGTCTGTAAACCTGCCCTAGCGCTGGTTATAAACATGCATGCATAGTACAACTCTTGGAGCTCTAACTGGGTCTAGAAGTAAAAAAAAACAAAAACCTCCTGCAGTGCATGAAGGCTCCGTGCTTTCTGCAACACAGGCAATGTCTGTAAACCTGACCGAGCGCTGGTTATAAACATGCATGCATAGTACAACTCTTTGGAGCTCCAGCTGGGTCTTAGAAGTAAAAAAAAAAACAAAAACCTCCTGCTGTGCATGAAGGCTCCGTGCTTTCTGCAACACAGGCAATTTCTGTAAACCTGACCGAGCGCTGGTTATAAACATGCACGCATAGTACAACTGTTGGAGTAAAAAAAAAACCTCCTGCAGTGCATGAAGGCTCCGTGCTTTCTGCAACACAGGCAATGTCTGTAAACCTGACCGAGCGCTGGTTATACACATGCATGCATAGTACAACTGTTGGAGCTCCAGCTGGGTCTAGAAGTAAAAAAAAAACCCTCCTGCAGTGCATGAAGGCTCCGTGCTTTCTGCAACACAGGCAGTGTCTGTAAACCTGACCGAGCGCTGGTTATAAACATGCATGCATAGTACACCTGTTTTAGTAAAAAAAAACCCTCCTGCAGTGCATGAAGGCTCCGTGCTTTCTGCAACACAGGCAATGTCTGTAAACCTGACCGAGCGCTGGTTATAAACATGCATGCATAGTACAACTGTTGGAGTAAAAAAAAAAAACCCTCCTGCAGTGCATGAAGGCTCCATGCTTTCTGCAACACAGGCAATGTCTGTAATGCTGACCGAGCGCTGGTTATAAACATGCATGCATAGTACAACTGTTGGAGTAAAAAAAAACGCTCCTGCAGTGCATGAAGGCTCCGTGCTTTCTGCAACACAGGCAATGTCTGTAAACCTGACCGAGCGCTGGTTATAAACATGCATGCATAGTACAACTGTTGGAGTAAAAAAAACCCTCCTGCAGTGCATGAAGGCTCTGTGCTTTCTGCAACACAGGCAATGTCTGTAAACCTGACCGAGCGCTGGTTATACACATGCATGCATAGTACAACTGTTGGAGCTCTAGCTGGATCTAGAAGTAAAAAAAAAACCCTCCTGCACTGCATGAAGGCTCCGTGCTTTCTGCAACACAGGCAATGTCTGTAAACCTGCCCTAGCGCTGGTTATAACCATGTGTGCATAGTACAACTCTTGGAGCTCCAGCTGGGTCTTAGAAGTAAAAAAAAAACAAAAACCTCCTGCAGTGCATGAAGGCTCCGTGCTTTCTGCAACACAGGCAATGTCTGTAAACCTGACCGAGCACTGGTTATAAACATGCATGCATAGTACAACTGTTGGAGCAAAAAAAAACGCTCCTGCAGTGCATGAAGGCTCCGTGCTTTCTGCAACACAGGCAATGTCTGTAAACCTGACCGAGCGCTGGTTATACACATGCATGCATAGTACAACTCTTGGAGCTCCAGCTGGGTCTTAGAAGTAAAAAAAAAACAAAAACCTCCTGCAGTGCGTGAAGGCTCCGTGCTTTCTGCAACACAGGCAATGTCTGTAAACCTGACCGAGCGCTGGTTATACACATGCATGCATAGTACAACTGTTGGAGCTCCAGCTGGGTCTAGAAGTAAAAAAAAACCCTCCCCCAGTGCATGAAGGCTCCGTGCTTTCTGCAACGCAGGCAATGTCTGTAAAGCTGACCGAGCGCTGGTTATAAACATGCATGCATAGTACAACTTTTGGAGTAAAAAAAAACCCTCCTGCAGTGCATGAAGGCTCCGTGCTTTCTGCAACACAGGCAATGTCTGTAAACCTGACCGAGCGCTGGTTATAAACATGCATGCATAGTACAATTGTTGGAGTAAAAAAAAAACCCTCCTGCAGTGCATGAAGGCTCCGTGCTTTCTGCAACACAGGCAATATCTGTAAACCTGACCGAGCGCTGGTTATAGACATGCATGTATAGTACACCTCTTGGAGCTCCAGCTGGGTCTTAGAAGTAAAAAAAAAACAAAAACCTCCTGCAGTGCATGAAGGCTCCGTGCTTTCTGCAACACAGGCAATGTCTGTAAACCTGACCGAGCGCTGGTTATAAACATGCATGCATAGTACAACTGTTGGAGTAAAAAAAAACCCTCCTGCAGTGCATGAAGACTCCGTGCTTTCTCCAACACAGGCAATGTCTGTAAACCTGACCGAGCGCTGGTTATACACATGCATGCATAGTACAACTGTTGGAGCTCCAGCTGGGTCTAGAAATAAAAAAAAAACCCTCCTGCAGTGCATGAAGGCTCCGTGCTTTCTGCAACACAGGCAATGTCTGTAAACCTGACCGAGCTCTGGTTATAAACATGCATGCATAGTACAACTGTTGGAGTAAAAAAAAACCCTCCTGCAGTGCATGAAGGCTCCGTGCTTTCTGCAACACAGGCAATGTCTGTAAACCTGACCGAGCGCTGGTTATAAATATGCATGCATAGTACAACTGTTGGAGTAAAAAAAAATCCTCCGGCTGTGCATGAAGGGTCCGTGCGCTCTGCAACACAGACAATGTCTGTAAACCTCACCAAGCGCTGGTTATAAACATGCATGCATAGTACAACTCTTGGAGCTCGAGCTGGGTATTAGAAGTAAAAAAAAAACAAAAACCTCCTGCAGTGCATGAAGGCTCCATGCTTTCTGCAACACAGGCAATGTCTGTAATGCTGATCGAGCGCTGGTTATAAACATGCATGCATAGTACAAATGTTGGAGTAAAAAAAAAACGCTCCTGCAGTGCATGAAGGCTCCGTGCTTTCTGCAACACAGGCAATGTCTGTAAACCTGACCAAGCGCTGGTTATAAACGCATGCATAGTACAACTGTTGGAGTAAAAAAAAAACCCTCCTGCAGTGCATGAAGGCTCCGTGTTTTCTGCAACACAGGCAATGTCTGTAAACCTGACCGAGCGCTGGTTATACACATGCTAGCATAGTACAACTGTTGGAGCTCCAGCTGGGTCTTAGAAGTAAAAAAAAAGAAAAACCTCCTGCAGTGCATGAAGGCTCCATGCTTTCTGCAACACAGGCAATGTCTCTAATGCTGACCGAGCGCTGGTTATAAACATGCATGCATAGTACAACTGTTGGAGTAAAAAAAAAACGCTCCTGCAGTGCATGAAGGCTCCGTGCTTTCTGCAACACAGGCAGTGTCTATAAACCTGACCGAGCGCTGGTTATACACATGCATGCATAGTACAACTCTTGGAGCTCCAGCTGGGTCTTAGAAGTAAAAAAAAACAAAAACCTCCTGCAGTGCGTGAAGGCTCCGTGCTTTCTGCAACACAGGCAATGTCTGTAAACCTGACCGAGCGCTGGTTATACACATGCATGCATAGTACAACTGTTGGAGCTCCAGCTGGGTCTAGAAGTAAAAAAAATCCCTCCTGCAGTGAATGAAGGCTCCGTGCTTTCTGCAACACAGGCAATGTCTGTAAAGCTGACCGAGCGCTGGTTATAAACATGCATGCATAGTACAACTTTTGGAGTAAAAAAAAACCCTCCTGCAGTGCATGAAGGCTCCGTGCTTTCTGCAACACAGGCAATGTCTGTAAACCTGACCGAGCGCTGGTTATAAACATGCATGCATATTACAACTGTTGGAGTAAAAAAAAATCCTCCGGCTGTGCATGAAGGCTCCGTGCTTTCTGCAACACAGGCCATGTCTGTAAACCTGACCGAGCGCTGGTTATAAACATGCATGCATAGTACAACTGTTGGAGTAAAAAAAACCCTCCTGCAGTGCATGAAGGCTCCGTGCTTTCTGCAACACAGGCAATGTCTGTAAACCTGACCGAGCGCTGGTTATAGACATGCATGCATAGTACACCTCTTGGAGCTCCAGCTGGGTCTTAGAAGTAAAAAAAAAACAAAAACCTCCTGCAGTGCATGAAGGCTCCGTGCTTTCTGCAACACAGGCAATGTCTCTAAACCTGACCGAGCGCTGGTTATAAACATGCATGCATAGTACAACTGTTGGAGTAAAAAAAAAACCCTCCTGCAGTGCATGAAGGCTCCGTGCTTTCTGCAACACAGGCAATGTCTGTAAACCTGACCGAGCGCTGGTTATAAACATGCATGCATAGTACAACTGTTGGAGTAAAAAAAAAATCCTCCGGCTGTGCATGAAGGGTCCGTGCGCTCTGCACCACAGACAATGTCTGTAATCCTCACCAAGCGCTGGTTATAAACATGCATGCATAGTACAACTCTTGGAGCTCCAGCTGGGTCTTAGAAGTAAAAAAAAAACAAAAACCTCCTGCAGTGCATGAAGGCTCCATGCTTTCTGCAACACAGGCAATGTCTGTAATGCTGACCGAGCGCTGGTTATAAACATGCATGCATAGTACAACTGTTGGAGTAAAAAAAAACGCTCCTGCAGTGCATGAAGGCTCCGTGATTTCTGCAACACAGGCAATGTCTATAAACCGGACCGAGCGCTGGTTATACACATGCATGCATAGTACAACTGTTGGAGCTCCAGCTGGGTCTAGAAGTAAAAAAAAACCCTCCTGCAGTGCATGAAGGCTCCGTGCTTTCTGCAACACAGGCAATGTCTGTAAACCTGCCCTAGTGCTGGTTATAAACATGCATGCATAGTACAACTCTTGGAGCTCTAACTGGGTCTAGAAGTAAAAAAAAAAACAAAAACCTCCTGCAGTGCATGAAGGCTCCGTGCTTTCTGCAACACAGGCAATGTCTGTAAACCTGACCGAGCGCTGGTTATAAACATGCATGCATAGTACAACTCTTTGGAGCTCCAGCTGGGTCTTAGAACTAAAAAAAACAAACAAAAACCTCCTGCTGTGCATGAAGGCTCCGTGCTTTCTGCAACACAAGCAATTTCTGTAAACCTGACCGAGCGCTGGTTATAAACATGCACGCATAGTACAACTGTTGGAGTAAAAAAAAAACCTCCTGCAGTGCATGAAGGCTCCGTGCTTTCTGCAACACAGGCAATGTCTGTAAACCTGACCGAGCGCTGGTTATACACATGCATGCATAGTACAACTGTTGGAGCTCCAGCTGGGTCTAGAAGTAAAAAAAAACCCTCCTGCAGTGCATGAAGGCTCCGTGCTTTCTGCAACACAGGCAGTGTCTGTAAACCTGACCGAGCGCTGGTTATAAACATGCATGCATAGTACACCTGTTTTAGTAAAAAAAAAACCCTCCTGCAGTGCATGAAGGCTCCGTGCTTTCTGCAACACAGGCAATGTCTGTAAACCTGACCGAGCGCTGGTCATAAACATGCATGCATAGTACAACTGTTGGAGTAAAAAAAAAACCCTCCTGCAGTGCATGAAGGCTCCATGCTTTCTGCAACACAGGCAATGTCTGTAATGCTGACCGAGCGCTGGTTATAAACATGCATGCATAGTACAACTGTAGGAGTAAAAAAAAACGCTCCTGCAGTGCATGAAGGCTCCGTGCTTTCTGCAACACAGGCAATGTCTATAAACCGGACCGAGCGCTGGTTATACACATGCATGCATAGTACAACTGTTGGAGCTCCAGCTGGGTCTAGAAGTAAAAAAAAACCCTCCTGCAGTGCATGAAGGCTCCGTGCTTTCTGCAACACAGGCAATGTCTGTAAACCTGACCGAGCGCTGGTTATAAACATGCATGCATAGTACACCTGTTGGAGTAAAAAAAAACCCTCCTGCAGTGCATGAAGGCTCCGTGCTTTCTGCAACACAGGCAATGTCTGTAAACCTGACCGAGCACTGGTTATAAACGCATGCATAGTACAACTGTTGGAGTAAAAAAAAACCCCTCCTGCAGTGCATGAAGGCTCCGTGCTTTCTGCAACACAGGCAATGTCTGTAAACCTGACCGAGCGCTGGTTATAAACATGCATGCATAGTACAACTGTTGGAGTAAAAAAAAACCCTCCTGCAGTGCATGAAGGCTCCGTGCTTTCTGCAACACAGGCAATGTCTGTAAACCTGACCGAGCGCTGGTTATAAACATGCATGCATAGTACAACTGTTGGAGTAAAAAAAAATCCTCCGGCTGTGCATGAAGGGTCCGTGCGCTCTGCACCACAGACAATGTCTGTAAACCTCACCAAGCGCTGGTTATAAACATGCATGCATAGTACAACTCTTGGAGCTCCAGCTGGGTCTTAGAAGTAAAAAAAAAAACAAAAACCTCCTGCAGTGCATGAAGGCTCCATGCTTTCTGCAACACAGGCAATGTATGTAATGCTGACCGAGCGCTGGTTATAAACATGCATGCATAGTACAACTGTTGGAGTAAAAAAAAACGCTCCTGCAGTGCATGAAGGCTCCGTGCTTTCTGCAACACAGGCAATGTCTATAAACCGGACCGAGCGCTGGTTATACACATGCATGCATAGTACAACTGTTGGAGCTCCAGCTGGGTCTAGAAGTAAACAAAAAACCCTCCTGCAGTGCATGAAGGCTCCGTGCTTTCTGCAACACAGGCAATGTCTGTAAACCTGCCCTAGCGCTGGTTATAAACATGCATGCATAGTACAACTCTTGGAGCTCTAACTGGGTCTAGAAGTAAAAAAAAAACAAAAACCTCCTGCAGTGCATGAAGGCTCCGTGCTTTCTGCAACACAGGCAATGTCTGTAAACCTGACCGAGCGCTGGTTATAAACATGCATGCATAGTACAACTCTTTGGAGCTCCAGCTGGGTCTTAGAAGTAAAAAAAAACAAAAACCTCCTGCTGTGCATGAAGGCTCCGTGCTTTCTGCAACACAGGCAATTTCTTTAAACCTGACCGAGCGCTGGTTATAAACATGCACGCATAGTACAACTGTTGGAGTAAAAAAAAAACCTCCTGCAGTGCATGAAGGCTCCGTGCTTTCTGCAACACAGGCAATGTCTGTAAACCTGACCGAGCGCTGGTTATACACATGCATGCATAGTACAACTGTTGGAGCTGCAGCTGGGTCTAGAAGTAAAAAAAAACCCTCCTGCAGTGCATGAAGGCTCCGTGCTTTCTGCAACACAGGCAGTGTCTGTAAACCTGACCGAGCGCTGGTTATAAACATGCATGCATAGTACACCTGTTTTAGTAAAAAAAAACCCTCCTGCAGTGCATGAAGGCTCCGTGCTTTCTGCAACACAGGCAATGTCTGTAAAACCTGACCGAGCGCTGGTTATAAACATGCATGCATAGTACAACTGTTGGAGTAAAAAAAAAACCCTCCTGCAGTGCATGAAGGCTCCATGCTTTCTGCAACACAGGCAATGTCTGTAATGCTGACCGAGCGCTGGTTATACACATGCATGCATAGTACAACTGTTGGAGCTCCAGCTGGGTCTAGAAGTAAAAAAAAACCCTCCTGCAGTGAATGAAGGCTCCGTGCTTTCTGCAACACAGGCAATGTCTGTAAAGCTGACCGAGCGCTGGTTATAAACATGCATGCATAGTACAACTTTTTGAGTAAAAAAAAACCCTCCTGCAGTGCATGAAGGCTCCGTGCTTTCTGCAACACAGGCAATGTCTGTAAACCTGACCGAGCGCTGGTTATAAACATGCATGCATAGTACACCTGTTGGAGTAAAAAAAAACCCTCCTGCAGTGCATGAAGGCTCCGTGCTTTCTGCAACACAGGCAATGTCTGTAAACCTGACCGAGCACTGGTTATAAACGCATGCATAGTACAACTGTTGGAGTAAAAAAAAACCCCTCCTGCAGTGCATGAAGGCTCCGTGCTTTCTGCAACACAGGCAATGTCTGTAAACCTGACCGAGCGCTGGTTATAAACATGCATGCATAGTACAACTGTTGGAGTAAAAAAAAACCCTCCTGCAGTGCATGAAGGCTCCGTGCTTTCTGCAACACAGGCAATGTCTGTAAACCTGACCGAGCGCTGGTTATAAACATGCATGCATAGTACAACTGTTGGAGTAAAAAAAAATCCTCCGGCTGTGCATGAAGGGTCCGTGCGCTCTGCACCACAGACAATGTCTGTAAACCTCACCAAGCGCTGGTTATAAACATGCATGCATAGTACAACTCTTGGAGCTCCAGCTGGGTCTTAGAAGTAAAAAAAAAACAAAAACCTCCTGCAGTGCATGAAGGCTCCATGCTTTCTGCAACACAGGCAATGTATGTAATGCTGACCGAGCGCTGGTTATAAACATGCATGCATAGTACAACTGTTGGAGTAAAAAAAAACGCTCCTGCAGTGCATGAAGGCTCCGTGCTTTCTGCAACACAGGCAATGTCTATAAACCGGACCGAGCGCTGGTTATACACATGCATGCATAGTACAACTGTTGGAGCTCCAGCTGGGTCTAGAAGTAAACAAAAAACCCTCCTGCAGTGCATGAAGGCTCCGTGCTTTCTGCAACACAGGCAATGTCTGTAAACCTGCCCTAGCGCTGGTTATAAACATGCATGCATAGTACAACTCTTGGAGCTCTAACTGGGTCTAGAAGTAAAAAAAAAACAAAAACCTCCTGCAGTGCATGAAGGCTCCGTGCTTTCTGCAACACAGGCAATGTCTGTAAACCTGACCGAGCGCTGGTTATAAACATGCATGCATAGTACAACTCTTTGGAGCTCCAGCTGGGTCTTAGAAGTAAAAAAAAACAAAAACCTCCTGCTGTGCATGAAGGCTCCGTGCTTTCTGCAACACAGGCAATTTCTTTAAACCTGACCGAGCGCTGGTTATAAACATGCACGCATAGTACAACTGTTGGAGTAAAAAAAAAACCTCCTGCAGTGCATGAAGGCTCCGTGCTTTCTGCAACACAGGCAATGTCTGTAAACCTGACCGAGCGCTGGTTATACACATGCATGCATAGTACAACTGTTGGAGCTGCAGCTGGGTCTAGAAGTAAAAAAAAACCCTCCTGCAGTGCATGAAGGCTCCGTGCTTTCTGCAACACAGGCAGTGTCTGTAAACCTGACCGAGCGCTGGTTATAAACATGCATGCATAGTACACCTGTTTTAGTAAAAAAAAACCCTCCTGCAGTGCATGAAGGCTCCGTGCTTTCTGCAACACAGGCAATGTCTGTAAACCTGACCGAGCGCTGGTTATAAACATGCATGCATAGTACAACTGTTGGAGTAAAAAAAAAAACCCTCCTGCAGTGCATGAAGGCTCCATGCTTTCTGCAACACAGGCAATGTCTGTAATGCTGACCGAGCGCTGGTTATACACATGCATGCATAGTACAACTGTTGGAGCTCCAGCTGGGTCTAGAAGTAAAAAAAAACCCTCCTGCAGTGAATGAAGGCTCCGTGCTTTCTGCAACACAGGCAATGTCTGTAAAGCTGACCGAGCGCTGGTTATAAACATGCATGCATAGTACAACTTTTTGAGTAAAAAAAAACCCTCCTGCAGTGCATGAAGGCTCCGTGCTTTCTGCAACACAGGCAATGTCTGTAAACCTGACCGAGCGCTGGTTATAAACATGCATGCATATTACAACTGTTGGAGTAAAAAAAAATCCTCCGGCTGTGCATGAGGGCTCCGTGCTTTCTGCAACACAGGCCATGTCTGTAAGCCTGACCGAGCGCTGGTTATAAACATGCATGCATAGTACAACTGTTGGAGTAAAAAAAAACGCTCCTGCAGTGCATGAAGGCTCCGTGCTTTCTGCAACACAGGCAATGTCTGTAAACCTGACCGAGCGCTGGTTATAGACATGCATGCATAGTACACCTCTTGGAGCTCCAGCTGGGTCTTAGAAGTAAAAAAAAAAACAAAAACCTCCTGCAGTGCATGAAGGCTCCGTGCTTTCTGCAACACAGGCAATGTCTGTAAACCTGACCGAGCGCTGGTTATAAACATGCATGCATAGTACAACTGTTGGAGTAAAAAAAAACCCTCCTGCAGTGCATGAAGACTCCGTGCTTTCTCCAACACAGGCAATGTCTGTAAACCTGACCGAGCGCTGGTTATACACATGCATGCATAGTACAACTGTTGGAGCTCCAGCTGGGTCTAGAAGTAAAAAAAAAACCCTCCTGCAGTGCATGAAGGCTCCGTGCTTTCTGCAACACAGGCAATGTCTGTAAACCTGACCGAGCTCTGGTTATAAACATGCATGCATAGTACAACTGTTGGAGTAAAAAAAAACCCTCCTGCAGTGCATGAAGGCTCCGTGCTTTCTGCAACACAGGCAATGTCTGTAAACCTGACCGAGCGCTGGTTATACACATGCATGCATAGTACAACTCTTGGAGCTCCAGCTGGGTCTTAGAAGTAAAAAAAAAACAAAAACCTCCTGCAGTGCGTGAAGGCTCCGTGCTTTCTGCAACACAGGCAATGTCTGTAAACCTGACCGAGCGCTGGTTATACACATGCATGCATAGTACAACTGTTGGAGCTCCAGCTGGGTCTAGAAGTAAAAAAAAAACCCTCCCCCAGTGCATGAAGGCTCCGTGCTTTCTGCAACGCAGGCAATGTCTGTAAAGCTGACCGAGCGCTGGTTATAAACATGCATGCATAGTACAACTTTTGGAGTAAAAAAAACCCTCCTGCAGTGCATGAAGGCTCCGTGCTTTCTGCAACACAGGCAATGTCTGTAAACCTGACCGAGCGCTGGTTATAAACATGCATGCATAGTACAATTGTTGGAGTAAAAAAAAAACCCTCCTGCAGTGCATGAAGGCTCCGTGCTTTCTGCAACACAGGCAATGTCTGCAAACCTGACCGAGCGCTGGTTATAGACATGCATGCATAGTACACCTCTTGGAGCTCCAGCTGGGTCTTAGAAGTAAAAAAAAAACAAAAACCTCCTGCAGTGCATGAAGGCTCCGTGCTTTCTGCAACACAGGCAATGTCTGTAAACCTGACCGAGCGCTGGTTATAAACATGCATGCATAGTACAACTGTTGGAGTAAAAAAACCTCCTGCAGTGCATGAAGACTCCGTGCTTTCTCCAACACAGGCAATGTCTGTAAACCTGACCGAGCGCTGGTTATACACATGCATGCATAGTACAACTGTTGGAGCTCCAGCTGGGTCTAGAAGTAAAAAAAAAAACCCTCCTGCAGTGCATGAAGGCTCCGTGCTTTCTGCAACACAGGCAATGTCTGTAAACCTGACCGAGCTCTGGTTATAAACATGCATGCATAGTACAACTGTTGGAGTAAAAAAAAACCCTCCTGCAGTGCATGAAGGCTCCGTGCTTTCTGCAACACAGGCAATGTCTGTAAACCTGACCGAGCGCTGGTTATAAATATGCATGCATAGTACAACTGTTGGAGTAAAAAAAAATCCTCCGGCTGTGCATGAAGGGTCCGTGCGCTCTGCAACACAGACAATGTCTGTAAACCTCACCAAGCGCTGGTTATAAACATGCATGCATAGTACAACTCTTGGAGCTCGAGCTGGGTCTTAGAAGTAAAAAAAAAACAAAAACCTCCTGCAGTGCATGAAGGCTCCATGCTTTCTGCAACACAGGCAA
Source organism: Amblyomma maculatum (assembly GCF_055883805.1). Classification (NCBI taxonomy): domain Eukaryota; kingdom Metazoa; phylum Arthropoda; class Arachnida; order Ixodida; family Ixodidae; genus Amblyomma; species Amblyomma maculatum. Next base: position 255,275,005 of record NC_139344.1, read on the forward strand.
TGTCTGTAATGCTGACCGAGCGCTGGTTATAAACATGCATGCATAGTACAAATGTTGGAGTAAAAAAAAAACGCTCCTGCAGTGCATGAAGGCTCCGTGCTTTCTGCAACACAGGCAATGTCTGTAAACCTGACCGAGCGCTGGTTATACACATGCATGCATAGTACAACTGTTGGAGCTCCAGCTGGGTCTAGAAGTAAAAAAAAACCCTCCTGCAGTGAATGAAGGCTCCGCGCTTTCTGCAACACAGGCAATGTCTGTAAAGCTGACCGAGCGCTGGTTATAAACATGCATGCATAGTACAACTTTTGGAGTAAAAAAACCCTCCTGCAGTGCATGAAGGCTCCGTGCTTTCTGCAACACAGGCAATGTCTGTAAACCTGACCGAGCGCTGGTTATAAACATGCATGCATATTACAACTGTTGGAGTAAAAAAAAAATCCTCCGGCTGTGCATGAAGGCTCCGTGCTTTCTGCAACACAGGCCATGTCTGTAAACCTGACCGAGCGCTGGTTATAAACATGCATGCATAGTACAACTGTTGGAGTAAAAAAAAACCCTCCTGCAGTGCATGAAGGCTCCGTGCTTTCTGCAACACAGGCAATGTCTGTAAACCTGACCGAGCGCTGGTTATAGACATGCATGCATAGTACACCTCTTGGAGCTCCAGCTGGGTCTTAGAAGTAAAAAAAAAACAAAAACCTCCTGCAGTGCATGAAGGCTCCGTGCTTTCTGCAACACAGGCAATGTCTGTAAACCTGACCGAGCGCTGGTTATAAACATGCATGCATAGTACAACTGTTGGAGTAAAAAAAAAATCCTCCGGCTGTGCATGAAGGGTCCGTGCGCTCTGCACCACAGACAATGTCTGTAAACCTCACCAAGCGCTGGTTATAAACATGCATGCATAGTACAACTCTTGGAGCTCCAGCTGGGTCTTAGAAGTAAAAAAAAAACAAAAACCTCCTGCAGTGCATGAAGGCTCCATGCTTTCTGCAACACAGGCAATGTCTGTAATGCTGACCGAGCGCTGGTTATAAACATGCATGCATAGTACAACTGTTGGAGTAAAAAAAAACGCTCCTGCAGTGCATGAAGGCTCCGTGATTTCTGCAACACAGGCAATGTCTATAAACCGGACCGAGCGCTGGTTATACACATGCATGCATAGTACAACTGTTGGAGCTCCAGCTGGGTCTAGAAGTAAAAAAAAACCCTCCTGCAGTGCATGAAGGCTCCGTGCTTTCTGCAACACAGGCAATGTCTGTAAACCTGCCCTAGTGCTGGTTATAAACATGCATGCATAGTACAACTCTTGGAGCTCTAACTGGGTCTAGAAGTAAAAAAAAAACAAAAACCTCCTGCAGTGCATGAAGGCTCCGTGCTTTCTGCAACACAGGCAATGTCTGTAAACCTGACCGAGCGCTGGTTATAAACATGCATGCATAGTACAACTCTTTGGAGCTCCAGCTGGGTCTTAGAAGTAAAAAAAAAAACAAAAACCTCCTGCTGTGCATGAAGGCTCCGTGCTTTCTGCAACACAAGCAATTTCTGTAAACCTGACCGAGCGCTGGTTATAAACATGCACGCATAGTACAACTGTTGGAGTAAAAAAAAAACCTCCTGCAGTGCATGAAGGCTCCGTGCTTTCTGCAACACAGGCAATGTCTGTAAACCTGACCGAGCGCTGGTTATACACATGCATGCATAGTACAACTGTTGGAGCTCCAGCTGGGTCTAGAAGTAAAAAAAAACCCTCCTGCAGTGCATGAAGGCTCCGTGCTTTCTGCAACACAGGCAGTGTCTGTAAACCTGACCGAGCGCTGGTTATAAACATGCATGCATAGTACACCTGTTTTAGTAAAAAAAAAACCCTCCTGCAGTGCATGAAGGCTCCGTGCTTTCTGCAACACAGGCAATGTCTGTAAACCTGACCGAGCGCTGGTCATAAACATGCATGCATAGTACAACTGTTGGAGTAAAAAAAAAACCCTCCTGCAGTGCATGAAGGCTCCATGCTTTCTGCAACACAGGCAATGTCTGTAATGCTGACCGAGCGCTGGTTATAAACATGCATGCATAGTACAACTGTAGGAGTAAAAAAAAAAACGCTCCTGCAGTGCATGAAGGCTCCGTGCTTTCTGCAACACAGGCAATGTCTATAAACCGGACCGAGCGCTGGTTATACACATGCATGCATAGTACAACTGTTGGAGCTCCAGCTGGGTCTAGAAGTAAAAAAAGACCCTCCTGCAGTGCATGAAGGCTCCGTGCTTTCTGCAACACAGGCAATGTCTGTAAACCTGACCGAGCGCTGGTTATAAACATGCATGCATAGTACACCTGTTGGAGTAAAAAAAAACCCTCCTGCAGTGCATGAAGGCTCCGTGCTTTCTGCAACACAGGCAATGTCTGTAAACCTGACCGAGCACTGGTTATAAACGCATGCATAGTACAACTGTTGGAGTAAAAAAAACCCCTCCTGCAGTGCATGAAGGCTCCGTGCTTTCTGCAACACAGGCAATGTCTGTAAACCTGACCGAGCGCTGGTTATAAACATGCATGCATAGTACAACTGTTGGAGTAAAAAAAAAAACCCTCCTGCAGTGCATGAAGGCTCCGTGCTTTCTGCAACACAGGCAATGTCTGTAAACCTGACCGAGCGCTGGTTATAGACATGCATGCATAGTACACCTCTTGGAGCTCCAGCTGGGTCTTAGAAGTAAAAAAAAAAACAAAAACCTCCTGCAGTGCATGAAGGCTCCGTGCTTTCTGCAACACAGGCAATGTCTGTAAACCTGACCGAGCGCTGGTTATAAACATGCATGCATAGTACAACTGTTGGAGTAAAAAAAAACCCTCCTGCAGTGCATGAAGGCTCCGTGCTTTCTGCAACACAGGCAATGTCTGTAAACCTGACCGAGCGCTGGTTATAAACATGCATGCATAGTACAACTGTTGGAGTAAAAAAAAAATCCTCCGGCTGTGCATGAAGGGTCCGTGCGCTCTGCACCACAGACAATGTCTGTAAACCTCACCAAGCGCTGGTTATAAACATGCATGCATAGTACAACTCTTGGAGCTCCAGCTGGGTCTTAGAAGTAAAAAAAAAAACAAAAACCTCCTGCAGTGCATGAAGGCTCCATGCTTTCTGCAACACAGGCAATGTCTGTAATGCTGACCGAGCGCTGGTTATAAACATGCATGCATAGTACAACTGTTGGAGTAAAAAAAAAACGCTCCTGCAGTGCATGAAGGCTCCGTGCTTTCTGCAACACAGGCAATGTCTATAAACCGGACCGAGCGCTGGTTATACACATGCATGCATAGTACAACTGTTGGAGCTCCAGCTGGGTCTAGAAGTAAACAAAAAACCCTCCTGCAGTGCATGAAGGCTCCGTGCTTTCTGCAACACAGGCAATGTCTGTAAACCTGCCCTAGCGCTGGTTATAAACATGCATGCATAGTACAACTCTTGGAGCTCTAACTGGGTCTAGAAGTAAAAAAAAACAAAAACCTCCTGCAGTGCATGAAGGCTCCGTGCTTTCTGCAACACAGGCAATGTCTGTAAACCTGACCGAGCGCTGGTTATAAACATGCATGCATAGTACAACTCTTTGGAGCTCCAGCTGGGTCTTAGAAGTAAAAAAAAAACAAAAACCTCCTGCTGTGCATGAAGGCTCCGTGCTTTCTGCAACACAGGCAATTTCTTTAAACCTGACCGAGCGCTGGTTATAAACATGCACGCATAGTACAACTGTTGGAGTAAAAAAAAAACCTCCTGCAGTGCATGAAGGCTCCGTGCTTTCTGCAACACAGGCAATGTCTGTAAACCTGACCGAGCGCTGGTTATACACATGCATGCATAGTACAACTGTTGGAGCTCCAGCTGGGTCTAGAAGTAAAAAAAACCCTCCTGCAGTGCATGAAGGCTCCGTGCTTTCTGCAACACAGGCAGTGTCTGTAAACCTGACCGAGCGCTGGTTATAAACATGCATGCATAGTACACCTGTTTTAGTAAAAAAAACCCTCCTGCAGTGCATGAAGGCTCCGTGCTTTCTGCAACACAGGCAATGTCTGTAAACCTGACCGAGCGCTGGTTATAAACATGCATGCATAGTACAACTGTTGGAGTAAAAAAAAAACCCTCCTGCAGTGCATGAAGGCTCCATGCTTTCTGCAACACAGGCAATGTCTGTAATGCTGACCGAGCGCTGGTTATGAACATGCATGCATAGTACAACTGTTGGAGTAAAAAAAAAACGCTCCTGCAGTGCATGAAGGCTCCGTGCTTTCTGCAACACAGGCAATGTCTATAAACCGGACCGAGCGCTGGTTATACACATGCATGCATAGTACAACTGTTGGAGCTCCAGCTGGGTCTAGAAGTAAAAAAAAAACCCTCCTGCAGTGCATGAAGGCTCCGTGCTTTCTGCAACACAGACAATGTCTGTAAACCTGACCGAGCGCTGGTTATAAACATGCATGCATAGTACACCTGTTGGAGTAAAAAAAAACCCTCCTGCAGTGCATGAAGGCTCCGTGCTTTCTGCAACACAGGCAATGTCTGTAAACCTGACCGAGCGCTGGTTATAAACATGCATGCATATTACAACTGTTGGAGTAAAAAAAAATCCTCCGGCTGTGCATGAAGGCTCCGTGCTTTCTGCAACACAGGCAATGTCTGTAAACCTGACCGAGCGCTGGTTATAAACATGCATGCATAGTACAACTGTTGGAGTAAAAAAAAAACCCTCCTGCAGTGCATGAAGGCTCCGTGCTTTCTGCAACACAGGCAATGTCTGTAAACCTGACCGAGCGCTGGTTATAAACATGCATGCATAGTACAACTGTTGGAGTAAAAAAAAAACCCTCCTGCAGTGCATGAAGGCTCCGTGCTTTCTGCAACACAGGCAATGTCTGTAAACCTGACCGAGCGCTGGTTATAGACATGCATGCATAGTACACCTCTTGGAGCTCCAGCTGGGTCTTAGAAGTAAAAAAAAACAAAAACCTCCTGCAGTGCATGAAGGCTCCGTGCTTTCTGCAACACAGGCAATGTCTGTAAACCTGACCGAGCGCTGGTTATAAACATGCATGCATAGTACAACTGTTGGAGTAAAAAAAAACCCTCCTGCAGTGCATGAAGGCTGCGTGCTTTCTGCAACATAGGCAATGTCTGTAAACCTGACCGAGCGCTGGTTATAAACATGCATGCATAGTACAACTGTTGGAGTAAAAAAAAATCCTCCGGCTGTGCATGAAGGGTCCGTGCGCTCTGCACCACAGACAATGTCTGTAAACCTCACCAAGCGCTTGTTATAAACATGCATGCATAGTACAACTCTTGGAGCTCCAGCTGGGTCTTAGAAGTAAAAAAAAAACAAAAACCTCCTGCAGTGCATGAAGGCTCCATGCTTTCTGCAACACAGGCAATGTCTGTAATGCTGACCGAGCGCTGGTTATAAACATGCATGCATAGTACAACTGTTGGAGTAAAAAAAAACGCTCCTGCAGTGCATGAAGGCTCCGTGCTTTCTGCAACACAGGCAATGTCTGTAAACCTGACCGAGCGCTGGTTATAAACATGCATGCATAGTACAACTCTTTGGAGCTCCAGCTGGGTCTTAGAAGTAAAAAAAAACAAAAACCTCCTGCTGTGCATGAAGGCTCCGTGCTTTCTGCAACACAAGAAATTTCTGTAAACCTGACCGAGCGCTGGTTATAAACATGCACGCATAGTACAACTGTTGGAGTAAAAAAAAACCTCCTGCAGTGCATGAAGGCTCCGTGCTTTCTGCAACACAGGCAATGTCTGTAAACCTGACCGAGCGCTGGTTATACACATGCATGCATAGTACAACTGTTGGAGCTCCAGCTGGGTCTAGAAGTAAAAAAAACCCTCCTGCAGTGCATGAAGGCTCCGTGCTTTCTGCAACACAGGCGGTGTCTGTAAACCTGACCGAGCGCTGGTTATAAACATGCATGCATAGTACACCTGTTTTAGTAAAAAAAAACCCTCCTGCAGTGCATGAAGGCTCCGTGCTTTCTGCAACACAGGCAATGTCTGTAAACCTGACCGAGCGCTGGTCATAAACATGCATGCATAGTACAACTGTTGGAGTAAAAAAAAAACCCTCCTGCAGTGCATGAAGGCTCCATGCTTTCTGCAACACAGGCAATGTCTGTAATGCTGACCGAGCGCTGGTTATAAACATGCGTGCATAGTACAACTGTAGGAGTAAAAAAAATACGCTCCTGCAGTGCATGAAGGCTCCGTGCTTTCTGCAACACAGGCAATGTCTATAAACCGGACCGAGCGCTGGTTATACACATGCATGCATAGTACAACTGTTGGAGCTCCAGCTGGGTCTAGAAGTAAAAAAAAACCCTCCTGCAGTGCATGAAGGCTCCGTGCTTTCTGCAACACAGGCAATGTCTGTAAACCTGACCGAGCGCTGGTTATAAACATGCATGCATAGTACACCTGTTGGAGTAAAAAAAAACCCTCCTGCAGTGCATGAAGGCTCCGTGCTTTCTGCAACACAGGCAATGTCTGTAAATCTGACCGAGCACTGGTTATAAACGCATGCATAGTACAACTGTTGGAGTAAAAAAAACCCCTCCTGCAGTGCATGAAGGCTCCGTGCTTTCTGCAACACAGGCAATGTCGGTAAACCTGACCGAGCGCTGGTTATAAACATGCATGCATAGTACAACTGTTGGAGTAAAAAAAAAAAACCCTCCTGCAGTGCATGAAGGCTCCGTGCTTTCTGCAACACAGGCAATGTCTGTAAACCTGACCGAGCGCTGGTTATAGACATGCATGCATAGTACACCTCTTGGAGCTCCAGCTGGGTCTTAGAAGTAAAAAAAAAAACAAAAACCTCCTGCAGTGCATGAAGGCTCCGTGCTTTCTGCAACACAGGCAATGTCTGTAAACCTGACCGAGCGCTGGTTATAAACATGCATGCATAGTACAACTGTTGGAGTAAAAAAAAACCCTCCTGCAGTGCATGAAGGCTCCCTGCTTTCTGCAACACAGGCAATGTCTGTAAACCTGACCGAGCGCTGGTTATAAACATTCATGCATAGTACAACTGTTGGAGTAAAAAAAAAATCCTCCGGCTGTGCATGAAGGGTCCGTGCGCTCTGCACCACAGACAATGTCTGTAAACCTCACCAAGCGCTGGTTATAAACATGCATGCATAGTACAACTCTTGGAGCTCCAGCTGGGTCTTAGAAGTAAAAAAAAAACAAAAACCTCCTGCAGTGCATGAAGGCTCCATGCTTTCTGCAACACAGGCAATGTCTGTAATGCTGACCGAGCGCTGGTTATAAACATGCATGCATAGTACAACTGTTGGAGTAAAAAAAAACGCTCCTGCAGTGCATGAAGGCTCCGTGCTTTCTGCAACACAGGCAATGTCTATAAACCGGACCGAGCGCTGGTTATACACATGCATGCATAGTACAACTGTTGGAGCTCCAGCTGGGTCTAGAAGTAAACAAAAAACCCTCCTGCAGTGCATGAAGGCTCCGTGCTTTCTGCAACACAGGCAATGTCTGTAAACCTGCCCTAGCGCTGGTTATAAACATGCATGCATAGTACAACTCTTGGAGCTCTAACTGGGTCTAGAAGTAAAAAAAAACAAAAACCTCCTGCAGTGCATGAAGGCTCCGTGCTTTCTGCAACACAGGCAATGTCTGTAAACCTGACCGAGCGCTGGTTATAAACATGCATGCATAGTACAACTCTTTGGAGCTCCAGCTGGGTCTTAGAAGTAAAAAAAAAACAAAAACCTCCTGCTGTGCATGAAGGCTCCGTGCTTTCTGCAACACAGGCAATTTCTTTAAACCTGACCGAGCGCTGGTTATAAACATGCACGCATAGTACAACTGTTGGAGTAAAAAAAAACCTCCTGCAGTGCATGAAGGCTCCGTGCTTTCTGCAACACAGGCAATGTCTGTAAACCTGACCGAGCGCTGGTTATACACATGCATGCATAGTACAACTGTTGGAGCTCCAGCTGGGTCTAGAAGTAAAAAAAAACCCTCCTGCAGTGCATGAAGGCTCCGTGCTTTCTGCAACACAGGCAGTGTCTGTAAACCTGACCGAGCGCTGGTTATAAACATGCATGCATAGTACACCTGTTTTAGTAAAAAAAACCCTCCTGCAGTGCATGAAGGCTCCGTGCTTTCTGCAACACAGGCAATGTCTGTAAACCTGACCGAGCGCTGGTTATAAACATGCATGCATAGTACAACTGTTGGAGTAAAAAAAAAAACCCTCCTGCAGTGCATGAAGGCTCCATGCTTTCTGCAACACAGGCAATGTCTGTAATGCTGACCGAGCGCTGGTTATAAACATGCATGCATAGTACAACTGTTGGAGTAAAAAAAAAACGCTCCTGCAGTGCATGAAGGCTCCGTGCTTTCTGCAACACAGGCAATGTCTATAAACCGGACCGAGCGCTGGTTATACACATGCATGCATAGTACAACTGTTGGAGCTCCAGCTGGGTCTAGAAGTAAAAAAAAAACCCTCCTGCAGTGCATGAAGGCTCCGTGCTTTCTGCAACACAGGCAATGTCTGTAAACCTGACCGAGCGCTGGTTATAAACATGCATGCATAGTACACCTGTTGGAGTAAAAAAAAACCCTCCTGCAGTGCATGAAGGCTCCGTGCTTTCTGCAACGCAGGCAATGTCTGTAATGCTGACCGAGCGCTGGTTATAAACATGCATGCATAGTACAACTGTTGGAGTAAAAAAAAACGCTCCTGCAGTGCATGAAGGCTCCGTGCTTTCTGCAACACAGGCAATGTCTATAAACCGGACCGAGCGCTGGTTATACACATGCATGCATAGTACAACTGTTGGAGCTCCAGCTGGGTCTAGAAGTAAAAAAAAAACCCTCCTGCAGTGCATGAAGGCTCCGTGCTTTCTGCAACACAGGCAATGTCTGTAAACCTGACCGAGCGCTGGTTATAAACATGCATGCATAGTACACCTGTTGGAGTAAAAAAATAACCCTCCTGCAGTGCATGAAGGCTCCGTGCTTTCTGCAACACAGGCAATGTCTGTAAACCTGACCGAGCGCTGGTTATAAACATGCATGCATATTACAACTGTTGGAGTAAAAAAAAATCCTCCGGCTGTGCATGAAGGCTCCGTGCTTTCTGCAACACAGGCAATGTCTGTAAACCTGACCGAGCGCTGGTTATAAACATGCATGCATAGTACAACTGTTGGAGTAAAAAAAAAACCCTCCTGCAGTGCATGAAGGCTCCGTGCTTTCTGCAACACAGGCAATGTCTGTAAACCTGACCGAGCGCTGGTTATAAACATGCATGCATAGTACAACTGTTGGAGTAAAAAAAAAACCCTCCTGCAGTGCATGAAGGCTCCGTGCTTTCTGCAACACAGGCAATGTCTGTAAACCTGACCGAGCGCTGGTTATAGACATGCATGCATAGTACACCTCTTGGAGCTCCAGCTGGGTCTTAGAAGTAAAAAACAAAAACAAAAACCTCCTGCAGTGCATGAAGGCTCCGTGCTTTCTGCAACACAGGCAATGTCTGTAAACCTGACCGAGCGCTGGTTATAAACATGCATGCATAGTACAACTGTTGGAGTAAAAAAAAACCCTCCTGCAGTGCATGAAGGCTCCGTGCTTTCTGCAACATAGGCAATGTCTGTAAACCTGACCGAGCGCTGGTTATAAACATGCATGCATAGTACAACTGTTGGAGTAAAAAAAAATCCTCCGGCTGTGCATGAAGGGTCCGTGCGCTCTGCACCACAGACAATGTCTGTAAACCTCACCAAGCGCTGGTGATAAACATGCATGCATAGTACAACTCTTGGAGCTCCAGCTGGGTCTTAGAAGTAAAAAAAAAACAAAAACCTCCTGCAGTGCATGAAGGCTCCATGCTTTCTGCAACACAGGCAATGTCTGTAATGCTGACCGAGCGCTGGTTATAAACATGCATGCATAGTACAACTGTTGGAGTAAAAAAAAACGCTCCTGCAGTGCATGAAGGCTCCGTGCTTTCTGCAACACAGGCAATGTCTGTAAACCTGACCGAGCGCTGGTTATAAACATGCATGCATAGTACAACTCTTTGGAGCTCCAGCTGGGTCTTAGAAGTAAAAAAAAACAAAAACCTCCTGCTGTGCATGAAGGCTCCGTGCTTTCTGCAACACAAGCAATTTCTGTAAACCTGACCGAGCGCTGGTTATAAACATGCACGCATAGTACAACTGTTGGAGTAAAAAAAAACCTCCTGCAGTGCATGAAGGCTCCGTGCTTTCTGCAACACAGGCAATGTCTGTAAACCTGACCGAGCGCTGGTTATACACATGCATGCATAGTACAACTGTTGGAGCTCCAGCTGGGTCTAGAAGTAAAAAAAACCCTCCTGCAGTGCATGAAGGCTCCGTGCTTTCTGCAACACAGGCAGTGTCTGTAAACCTGACCGAGCGCTGGTTATAAACATGCATGCATAGTACACCTGTTTTAGTAAAAAAAAACCCTCCTGCAGTGCATGAAGGCTCCGTGCTTTCTGCAACACAGGCAATGTCTGTAAACCTGACCGAGCGCTGGTCATAAACATGCATGCATAGTACAACTGTTGGAGTAAAAAAAAAAAACCCTCCTGCAGTGCATGAAGGCTCCATGCTTTCTGCAACACAGGCAATGTCTGTAATGCTGACCGAGCGCTGGTTATAAACATGCATGCATAGTACAACTGTAGGAGTAAAAAAAATACGCTCCTGCAGTGCATGAAGGCTCCGTGCTTTCTGCAACACAGGCAATGTCTATAAACCGGACCGAGCGCTGGTTATACACATGCATGCATAGTACAAATGTTGGAGCTCCAGCTGGGTCTAGAAGTAAAAAAAAACCCTCCTGCAGTGCATGAAGGCTCCGTGCTTTCTGCAACACAGGCAATGTCTGTAAACCTGACCGAGCGCTGGTTATAAACATGCATGCATAGTAGACCTGTTGGAGTAAAAAAAAACCCTCCTGCAGTGCATGAAGGCTCCGTGCTTTCTGCAACACAGGCAATGTCTGTAAACCTGACCGAGCACTGGTTATAAACGCATGCATAGTACAACTGTTGGAGTAAAAAATACCCCTCCTGCAGTGCATGAAGGCTCCGTGCTTTCTGCAACACAGGCAATGTCTGTAAACCTGACCGAGCGCTGGTTATAAACATGCATGCATAGTACAACTGTTGGAGTAAAAAAAAAATCCTCCGGCTGTGCATGAAGGGTCCGTGCGCTCTGCACCACAGACAATGTCTGTAAACCTCACCAAGCGCTGGTTATAAACATGCATGCATAGTACAACTCTTGGAGCTCCAGCTGGGTCTTAGAAGTAAAAAAAAAAACAAAAACCTCCTGCAGTGCATGAAGGCTCCATGCTTTCTGCAACACAGGCAATGTCTGTAATGCTGACCGAGCGCTGGTTATAAACATGCATGCATAGTACAACTGTTGGAGTAAAAAAAAACGCTCCTGCAGTGCATGAAGGCTCCGTGCTTTCTGCAACACAGGCAATGTCTATAAACCGGACCGAGCGCTGGTTATACACATGCATGCATAGTACAACTGTTGGAGCTCCAGCTGGGTCTAGAAGTAAACAAAAAACCCTCCTGCAGTGCATGAAGGCTACGTGCTTTCTGCAACACAGGCAATGTCTGTAAACCTGCCCTAGCGCTGGTTATAAACATGCATGCATAGTACAACTCTTGGAGCTCTAACTGGGTCTAGAAGTAAAAAAAAACAAAAACCTCCTGCAGTGCATGAAGGCTCCGTGCTTTCTGCAACACAGGCAATGTCTGTAAACCTGACCGAGCGCTGGTTATAAACATGCATGCATAGTACAACTCTTTGGAGCTCCAGCTGGGTCTTAGAAGTAAAAAAAAAACAAAAACCTCCTGCTGTGCATGAAGGCTCCGTGCTTTCTGCAACACAGGCAATTTCTTTAAACCTGACCGAGCGCTGGTTATAAACATGCACGCATAGTACAACTGTTGGAGTAAAAAAAAAACCTCCTGCAGTGCATGAAGGCTCCGTGCTTTCTGCAACACAGGCAATGTCTGTAAACCTGACCGAGCGCTGGTTATACACATGCATGCATAGTACAACTGTTGGAGCTCCAGCTGGGTCTAGAAGTAAAAAAAAACCCTCCTGCAGTGCATGAAGGCTCCGTGCTTTCTGCAACACAGGCAGTGTCTGTAAACCTGACCGAGCGCTGGTTATAAACATGCATGCATAGTACACCTGTTTTAGTAAAAAAAAACCCTCCTGCAGTGCATGAAGGCTCCGTGCTTTCTGCAACACAGGCAATGTCTGTAAACCTGACCGAGCGCTGGTTATAAACATGCATGCATAGTACAACTGTTGGAGTAAAAAAAAAACCCTCCTGCAGTGCATGAAGGCTCCATGCTTTCTGCAACACAGGCAATGTCTGTAATGCTGACCGAGCGCTGGTTATAAACATGCATGCATAGTACAACTGTTGGAGTAAAAAAAAAAAACGCTCCTGCAGTGCATGAAGGCTCCGTGCTTTCTGCAACACAGGCAATGTCTATAAACCGGACCGAGCGCTGGTTATACACATGCATGCATAGTACAACTGTTGGAGCTCCAGCTGGGTCTAGAAGTAAAAAAAAAACCCTCCTGCAGTGCATGAAGGCTCCGTGCTTTCTGCAACACAGGCAATGTCTGTAAACCTGACCGAGCGCTGGTTATAAACATGCATGCATAGTACACCTGTTGGAGTAAAAAAAAACCCTCCTGCAGTGCATGAAGGCTCCGTGCTTTCTGCAACACAGGCAATGTCTGTAATGCTGACCGAGCGCTGGTTATAAACATGCATGCATAGTACAACTGTTGGAGTAAAAAAAAAACGCTCCTGCAGTGCATGAAGGCTCCGTGCTTTCTGCAACACAGGCAAAGTCTATAAACCGGACCGAGCGCTGGTTATACACATGCATGCATAGTACAACTGTTGGAGCTCCAGCTGGGTCTAGAAGTAAAAAAAAAACCCTCCTGCAGTGCATGAAGGCTCCGTGCTTTCTGCAACACAGGCAATGTCTGTAAACCTGACCGAGCGCTGGTTATAAACATGCATGCATAGTACACCTGTTGGAGTAAAAAAAAAACCCTCCTGCAGTGCATGAAGGCTCCGTGCTTTCTGCAACACAGGCAATGTCTGTAAACCTGACCGAGCGCTGGTTATAAACATGCATGCATATTACAACTGTTGGAGTAAAAAAAAATCCTCCGGCTGTGCATGAAGGCTCCGTGCTTTCTGCAACACAGGCAATGTCTGTAAACCTGACCGAGCGCTGGTTATAAACATGCATGCATAGTACAACTGTTGGAGTAAAAAAAAAACCCTCCTGCAGTGCATGAAGGCTCCGTGCTTTCTGCAACACAGGCAATGTCTGTAAACCTGACCGAGCGCTGGTTATAAACATGCATGCATAGTACAACTGTTGGAGTAAAAAAAAAAACCCTCCTGCAGTGCATGAAGGCTCCGTGCTTTCTGCAACACAGGCAATGTCTGTAAACCTGACCGAGCGCTGGTTATAGACATGCATGCATAGTACACCTCTTGGAGCTCCAGCTGGGTCTTAGAAGTAAAAAAAAAAACAAAAACCTCCTGCAGTGCATGAAGGCTCCGTGCTTTCTGCAACACAGGCAATGTCTGTAAACCTGACCGAGCGCTGGTTATAAACATGCATGCATAGTACAACTGTTGGAGTAAAAAAAAACCCTCCTGCAGTGCATGAAGGCTCCGTGCTTTCTGCAACATAGGCAATGTCTGTAAACCTGACCGAGCGCTGGTTATAAACATGCATGCATAGTACAACTGTTGGAGTAAAAAAAAATCCTCCGGCTGTGCATGAAGGGTCCGTGCGCTCTGCACCACAGACAATGTCTGTAAACCTCACCAAGCGCTGGTTATAAACATGCATGCATAGTACAACTCTTGGAGCTCCAGCTGGGTCTTAGAAGTAAAAAAAAAACAAAAACCTCCTGCAGTGCATGAAGGCTCCATGCTTTCTGCAACACAGGCAATGTCTGTAATGCTGACCGAGCGCTGGTTATAAACATGCATGCATAGTACAACTGTTGGAGTAAAAAAAAAACGCTCCTGCAGTGCATGAAGGCTCCGTGCTTTCTGCAACACAGGCAATGTCTGTAAACCTGACCGAGCGCTGGTTATAAACATGCATGCATAGTACAACTCTTTGGAGCTCCAGCTGGGTCTTAGAAGTAAAAAAAAACAAAAACCTCCTGCTGTGCATGAAGGCTCCGTGCTTTCTGCAACACAAGCAATTTCTGTAAACCTGACCGAGCGCTGGTTATAAACATGCACGCATAGTACAACTGTTGGAGTAAAAAAAAACCTCCTGCAGTGCATGAAGGCTCCGTGCTTTCTGCAACACAGGCAATGTCTGTAAACCTGACCGAGCGCTGGTTATACACATGCATGCATAGTACAACTGTTGGAGCTCCAGCTGGGTCTAGAAGTAAAAAAAACCCTCCTGCAGTGCATGAAGGCTCCGTGCTTTCTGCAACACAGGCAGTGTCTGTAAACCTGACCGAGCGCTGGTTATAAACATGCATGCATAGTACACCTGTTTTAGTAAAAAAAAACCCTCCTGCAGTGCATGAAGGCTCCGTGCTTTCTGCAACACAGGCAATGTCTGTAAACCTGACCGAGCGCTGGTCATAAACATGCATGCATAGTACAACTGTTGGAGTAAAAAAAAAAAACCCTCCTGCAGTGCATGAAGGCTCCATGCTTTCTGCAACACAGGCAATGTCTGTAATGCTGACCGAGCGCTGGTTATAAACATGCATGCATAGTACAACTGTAGGAGTAAAAAAAATACGCTCCTGCAGTGCATGAAGGCTCCGTGCTTTCTGCAACACAGGCAATGTCTATAAACCGGACCGAGCGCTGGTTATACACATGCATGCATAGTACAACTGTTGGAGCTCCAGCTGGGTCTAGAAGTAAAAAAAAACCCTCCTGCAGTGCATGAAGGCTCCGTGCTTTCTGCAACACAGGCAATGTCTGTAAACCTGACCGAGCGCTGGTTATAAACATGCATGCATAGTAGACCTGTTGGAGTAAAAAAAAACCCTCCTGCAGTGCATGAAGGCTCCGTGCTTTCTGCAACACAGGCAATGTCTGTAAACCTGACCGAGCACTGGTTATAAACGCATGCATAGTACAACTGTTGGAGTAAAAAAAACCCCTCCTGCAGTGCATGAAGGCTCCGTGCTTTCTGCAACACAGGCAATGTCTGTAAACCTGACCGAGCGCTGGTTATAAACATGCATGCATAGTACAACTGTTGGAGTAAAAAAAAAAACCCTCCTGCAGTGCATGAAGGCTCCGTGCTTTCTGCAACACAGGCAATGTCTGTAAACCTGACCGAGCGCTGGTTATAGACATGCATGCATAGTACACCTCTTGGAGCTCCAGCTGGGTCTTAGAAGTAAAAAAAAAAACAAAAACCTCCTGCAGTGCATGAAGGCTCCGTGCTTTCTGCAACACAGGCAATGTCTGTAAACCTCACCGAGCGCTGGTTATAAACATGCATGCATAGTACAACTGTTGGAGTAAAAAAAACCCCTCCTGCAGTGCATGAAGGCTCCCTGCTTTCTGCAACACAGGCAATGTCTGTAAACCTGACCGAGCGCTGGTTATAAACATTCATGCATAGTACAACTGTTGGAGTAAAAAAAAAATCCTCCGGCTGTGCATGAAGGGTCCGTGCGCTCTGCACCACAGACAATGTCTGTAAACCTCACCAAGCGCTGGTTATAAACATGCATGCATAGTACAACTCTTGGAGCTCCAGCTGGGTCTTAGAAGTAAAAAAAAAACAAAAACCTCCTGCAGTGCATGAAGGCTCCATGCTTTCTGCAACACAGGCAATGTCTGTAATGCTGACCGAGCGCTGGTTATAAACATGCATGCATAGTACAACTGTTGGAGTAAAAAAAAACGCTCCTGCAGTGCATGAAGGCTCCGTGCTTTCTGCAACACAGGCAATGTCTATAAACCGGACCGAGCGCTGGTTATACACATGCATGCATAGTACAACTGTTGGAGCTCCAGCTGGGTCTAGAAGTAAAAAAAAACCCTCCTGCAGTGCATGAAGGCTCCGTGCTTTCTGCAACACAGGCAATGTCTGTAAACCTGACCGAGCGCTGGTTATAAACATGCATGCATAGTAGACCTGTTGGAGTAAAAAAAAACCCTCCTGCAGTGCATGAAGGCTCCGTGCTTTCTGCAACACAGGCAATGTCTGTAAACCTGACCGAGCACTGGTTATAAACGCATGCATAGTACAACTGTTGGAGTAAAAAAAACCCCTCCTGCAGTGCATGAAGGCTCCGTGCTTTCTGCAACACAGGCAATGTCTGTAAACCTGACCGAGCGCTGGTTATAAACATGCATGCATAGTACAACTGTTGGAGTAAAAAAAAAATCCTCCGGCTGTGCATGAAGGGTCCGTGCGCTCTGCACCACAGACAATGTCTGTAAACCTCACCAAGCGCTGGTTATAAACATGCATGCATAGTACAACTCTTGGAGCTCCAGCTGGGTCTTAGAAGTAAAAAAAAAACAAAAACCTCCTGCAGTGCATGAAGGCTCCATGCTTTCTGCAACACAGGCAATGTCTGTAATGCTGACCGAGCGCTGGTTATAAACATGCATGCATAGTACAACTGTTGGAGTAAAAAAAAACGCTCCTGCAGTGCATGAAGGCTCCGTGCTTTCTGCAACACAGGCAATGTCTATAAACCGGACCGAGCGCTGGTTATACACATGCATGCATAGTACAACTGTTGGAGCTCCAGCTGGGTCTAGAAGTAAACAAAAAACCCTCCTGCAGTGCATGAAGGCTACGTGCTTTCTGCAACACAGGCAATGTCTGTAAACCTGCCCTAGCGCTGGTTATAAACATGCATGCATAGTACAACTCTTGGAGCTCTAACTGGGTCTAGAAGTAAAAAAAAACAAAAACCTCCTGCAGTGCATGAAGGCTCCGTGCTTTCTGCAACACAGGCAATGTCTGTAAACCTGACCGAGCGCTGGTTATAAACATGCATGCATAGTACAACTCTTTGGAGCTCCAGCTGGGTCTTAGAAGTAAAAAAAAAACAAAAACCTCCTGCTGTGCATGAAGGCTCCGTGCTTTCTGCAACACAGGCAATTTCTTTAAACCTGACCGAGCGCTGGTTATAAACATGCACGCATAGTACAACTGTTGGAGTAAAAAAAAAACCTCCTGCAGTGCATGAAGGCTCCGTGCTTTCTGCAACACAGGCAATGTCTGTAAACCTGACCGAGCGCTGGTTATACACATGCATGCATAGTACAACTGTTGGAGCTCCAGCTGGGTCTAGAAGTAAAAAAAAACCCTCCTGCAGTGCATGAAGGCTCCGTGCTTTCTGCAACACAGGCAGTGTCTGTAAACCTGACCGAGCGCTGGTTATAAACATGCATGCATAGTACACCTGTTTTAGTAAAAAAAAACCCTCCTGCAGTGCATGAAGGCTCCGTGCTTTCTGCAACACAGGCAATGTCTGTAAACCTGACCGAGCGCTGGTTATAAACATGCATGCATAGTACAACTGTTGGAGTAAAAAAAAAACCCTCCTGCAGTGCATGAAGGCTCCATGCTTTCTGCAACACAGGCAATGTCTGTAATGCTGACCGAGCGCTGGTTATAAACATGCATGCATAGTACAACTGTTGGAGTAAAAAAAAAAACGCTCCTGCAGTGCATGAAGGCTCCGTGCTTTCTGCAACACAGGCAATGTCTATAAACCGGACCGAGCGCTGGTTATACACATGCATGCATAGTACAACTGTTGGAGCTCCAGCTGGGTCTAGAAGTAAAAAAAAAACCCTCCTGCAGTGCATGAAGGCTCCGTGCTTTCTGCAACACAGGCAATGTCTGTAAACCTGACCGAGCGCTGGTTATAAACATGCATGCATAGTACACCTGTTGGAGTAAAAAAAAACCCTCCTGCAGTGCATGAAGGCTCCGTGCTTTCTGCAACACAGGCAATGTCTGTAATGCTGACCGAGCGCTGGTTATAAACATGCATGCATAGTACAACTGTTGGAGTAAAAAAAAACGCTCCTGCAGTGCATGAAGGCTCCGTGCTTTCTGCAACACAGGCAAAGTCTATAAACCGGACCGAGCGCTGGTTATACACATGCATGCATAGTACAACTGTTGGAGCTCCAGCTGGGTCTAGAAGTAAAAAAAAACCCTCCTGCAGTGCATGAAGGCTCCGTGCTTTCTGCAACACAGGCAATGTCTGTAAACCTGACCGAGCGCTGGTTATAAACATGCATGCATAGTACACCTGTTGGAGTAAAAAAAAAACCCTCCTGCAGTGCATGAAGGCTCCGTGCTTTCTGCAACACAGGCAATGTCTGTAAACCTGACCGAGCGCTGGTTATAAACATGCATGCATATTACAACTGTTGGAGTAAAAAAAAATCCTCCGGCTGTGCATGAAGGCTCCGTGCTTTCTGCAACACAGGCAATGTCTGTAAACCTGACCGAGCGCTGGTTATAAACATGCATGCATAGTACAACTGTTGGAGTAAAAAAAAAACCCTCCTGCAGTGCATGAAGGCTCCGTGCTTTCTGCAACACAGGCAATGTCTGTAAACCTGACCGAGCGCTGGTTATAAACATGCATGCATAGTACAACTGTTGGAGTAAAAAAAAAACCCTCCTGCAGTGCATGAAGGCTCCGTGCTTTCTGCAACACAGGCAATGTCTGTAAACCTGACCGAGCGCTGGTTATAGACATGCATGCATAGTACACCTCTTGGAGCTCCAGCTGGGTCTTAGAAGTAAAAAAAAAACAAAAACCTCCTGCAGTGCATGAAGGCTCCGTGCTTTCTGCAACACAGGCAATGTCTGTAAACCTGACCGAGCGCTGGTTATAAACATGCATGCATAGTACAACTGTTGGAGTAAAAAAAAACCCTCCTGCAGTGCATGAAGGCTCCGTGCTTTCTGCAACATAGGCAATGTCTGTAAACCTGACCGAGCGCTGGTTATAAACATGCATGCATAGTACAACTGTTGGAGTAAAAAAAAATCCTCCGGCTGTGCATGAAGGGTCCGTGCGCTCTGCACCACAGACAATGTCTGTAAACCTCACCAAGCGCTGGTTATAAACATGCATGCATAGTACAACTCTTGGAGCTCCAGCTGGGTCTTAGAAGTAAAAAAAAAACAAAAACCTCCTGCAGTGCATGAAGGCTCCATGCTTTCTGCAACACAGGCAATGTCTGTAATGCTGACCGAGCGCTGGTTATAAACATGCATGCATAGTACAACTGTTGGAGTAAAAAAAAACGCTCCTGCAGTGCATGAAGGCTCCGTGCTTTCTGCAACACAGGCAATGTCTGTAAACCTGACCGAGCGCTGGTTATAAACATGCATGCATAGTACAACTCTTTGGAGCTCCAGCTGGGTCTTAGAAGTAAAAAAAAACAAAAACCTCCTGCTGTGCATGAAGGCTCCGTGCTTTCTGCAACACAAGCAATTTCTGTAAACCTGACCGAGCGCTGGTTATAAACATGCACGCATAGTACAACTGTTGGAGTAAAAAAAAACCTCCTGCAGTGCATGAAGGCTCCGTGCTTTCTGCAACACAGGCAATGTCTGTAAACCTGACCGAGCGCTGGTTATACACATGCATGCATAGTACAACTGTTGGAGCTCCAGCTGGGTCTAGAAGTAAAAAAAACCCTCCTGCAGTGCATGAAGGCTCCGTGCTTTCTGCAACACAGGCAGTGTCTGTAAACCTGACCGAGCGCTGGTTATAAACATGCATGCATATTACACCTGTTTTAGTAAAAAAAAACCCTCCTGCAGTGCATGAAGGCTCCGTGCTTTCTGCAACACAGGCAATGTCTGTAAACCTGACCGAGCGCTGGTCATAAACATGCATGCATAGTACAACTGTTGGAGTAAAAAAAAAAACCCTCCTGCAGTGCATGAAGGCTCCATGCTTTCTGCAACACAGGCAATGTCTGTAATGCTGACCGAGCGCTGGTTATAAACATGCATGCATAGTACAACTGTAGGAGTAAAAAAAATACGCTCCTGCAGTGCATGAAGGCTCCGTGCTTTCTGCAACACAGGCAATGTCTATAAACCGGACCGAGCGCTGGTTATACACATGCATGCATAGTACAACTGTTGGAGCTCCAGCTGGGTCTAGAAGTAAAAAAAAACCCTCCTGCAGTGCATGAAGGCTCCGTGCTTTCTGCAACACAGGCAATGTCTGTAAACCTGACCGAGCGCTGGTTATAAACATGCATGCATAGTAGACCTGTTGGAGTAAAAAAAAACCCTCCTGCAGTGCATGAAGGCTCCGTGCTTTCTGCAACACAGGCAATGTCTGTAAACCTGACCGAGCACTGGTTATAAACGCATGCATAGTACAACTGTTGGAGTAAAAAAAACCCCTCCTGCAGTGCATGAAGGCTCCGTGCTTTCTGCAACACAGGCAATGTCTGTAAACCTGACCGAGCGCTGGTTATAAACATGCATGCATAGTACAACTGTTGGAGTAAAAAAAAAACCCTCCTGCAGTGCATGAAGGCTCCGTGCTTTCTGCAACACAGGCAATGTCTGTAAACCTGACCGAGCGCTGGTTATAGACATGCATGCATAGTACACCTCTTGGAGCTCCAGCTGGGTCTTAGAAGTAAAAAAAAAACAAAAACCTCCTGCAGTGCATGAAGGCTCCGTGCTTTCTGCAACACAGGCAATGTCTGTAAACCTCACCGAGCGCTGGTTATAAACATGCATGCATAGTACAACTGTTGGAGTAAAAAAAACCCCTCCTGCAGTGCATGAAGGCTCCCTGCTTTCTGCAACACAGGCAATGTCTGTAAACCTGACCGAGCGCTGGTTATAAACATTCATGCATAGTACAACTGTTGGAGTAAAAAAAAAATCCTCCGGCTGTGCATGAAGGGTCCGTGCGCTCTGCACCACAGACAATGTCTGTAAACCTCACCAAGCGCTGGTTATAAACATGCATGCATAGTACAACTCTTGGAGCTCCAGCTGGGTCTTAGAAGTAAAAAAAAAACAAAAACCTCCTGCAGTGCATGAAGGCTCCATGCTTTCTGCAACACAGGCAATGTCTGTAATGCTGACCGAGCGCTGGTTATAAACATGCATGCATAGTACAACTGTTGGAGTAAAAAAAAACGCTCCTGCAGTGCATGAAGGCTCCGTGCTTTCTGCAACACAGGCAATGTCTATAAACCGGACCGAGCGCTGGTTATACACATGCATGCATAGTACAACTGTTGGAGCTCCAGCTGGGTCTAGAAGTAAACAAAAAACCCTCCTGCAGTGCATGAAGGCTCCGTGCTTTCTGCAACACAGGCAATGTCTGTAAACCTGCCCTAGCGCTGGTTATAAACATGCATGCATAGTACAACTCTTGGAGCTCTAACTGGGTCTAGAAGTAAAAAAAAACAAAAACCTCCTGCAGTGCATGAAGGCTCCGTGCTTTCTGCAACACAGGCAATGTCTGTAAACCTGACCGAGCGCTGGTTATAAACATGCATGCATAGTACAACTCTTTGGAGCTCCAGCTGGGTCTTAGAAGTAAAAAAAAAAACAAAAACCTCCTGCTGTGCATGAAGGCTCCGTGCTTTCTGCAACACAGGCAATTTCTTTAAACCTGACCGAGCGCTGGTTATAAACATGCACGCATAGTACAACTGTTGGAGTAAAAAAAAAACCTCCTGCAGTGCATGAAGGCTCCGTGCTTTCTGCAACACAGGCAATGTCTGTAAACCTGACCGAGCGCTGGTTATACACATGCATGCATAGTACAACTGTTGGAGCTCCAGCTGGGTCTAGAAGTAAAAAAAAACCCTCCTGCAGTGCATGAAGGCTCCGTGCTTTCTGCATCACACAGGCAGTGTCTGTAAACCTGACCGAGCGCTGGTTATAAACATGCATGCATAGTACACCTGTTTTAGTAAAAAAAAACCCTCCTGCAGTGCATGAAGGCTCCGTGCTTTCTGCAACACAGGCAATGTCTGTAAACCTGACCGAGCGCTGGTTATAAACATGCATGCATAGTACAACTGTTGGAGTAAAAAAAAAAAACCCTCCTGCAGTGCATGAAGGCTCCATGCTTTCTGCAACACAGGCAATGTCTGTAATGCTGACCGAGCGCTGGTTATAAACATGCATGCATAGTACAACTGTTGGAGTAAAAAAAAAACGCTCCTGCAGTGCATGAAGGCTCCGTGCTTTCTGCAACACAGGCAATGTCTATAAACCGGACCGAGCGCTGGTTATACACATGCATGCATAGTACAACTGTTGGAGCTCCAGCTGGGTCTAGAAGTAAAAAAAACCCTCCTGCAGTGCATGAAGGCTCCGTGCTTTCTGCAACACAGGCAATGTCTGTAAACCTGACCGAGCGCTGGTTATAAACATGCATGCATATTACAACTGTTGGAGTAAAAAAAAATCCTCCGGCTGTGCATGAAGGCTCCGTGCTTTCTGCAACACAGGCAATGTCTGTAAACCTGACCGAGCGCTGGTTATAAACATGCATGCATAGTACAACTGTTGGAGTAAAAAAAAACCCTCCTGCAGTGCATGAAGGCTCCGTGCTTTCTGCAACACAGGCAATGTCTGTAAACCTGACCGAGCGCTGGTTATAAACATGCATGCATAGTACAACTGTTGGAGTAAAAAAAAAACCCTCCTGCAGTGCATGAAGGCTCCGTGCTTTCTGCAACACAGGCAATGTCTGTAAACCTGACCGAGCGCTGGTTATAGACATGCATGCATAGTACAACTGTTGGAGTAAAAAAAAATCCTCCGGCTGTGCATGAAGGGTCCGTGCGCTCTGCACCACAGACAATGTCTGTAAACCTCACCAAGCGCTGGTTATAAACATGCATGCATAGTACAACTGTTGGAGTAAAAAAAAATCCTCCGGCTGTGCATGAAGGGTCCGTGCGCTCTGCACCACAGACAATGTCTGTAAACCTCACCAAGCGCTGGTTATAAACATGCATGCATAGTACAACTCTTGGAGCTCCAGCTGGGTCTTAGAAGTAAAAAAAAAACAAAAACCTCCTGCAGTGCATGAAGGCTCCATGCTTTCTGCAACACAGGCAATGTCTGTAATGCTGACCGAGCGCTGGTTATAAACATGCATGCATAGTACAACTGTTGGAGTAAAAAAAAACGCTCCTGCAGTGCATGAAGGCTCCGTGCTTTCTGCAACACAGGCAATGTCTGTAAACCTGACCGAGCGCTGGTTATAAACATGCATGCATAGTACAACTCTTTGGAGCTCCAGCTGGGTCTTAGAAGTAAAAAAAAAACAAAAACCTCCTGCTGTGCATGAAGGCTCCGTGCTTTCTGCAACACAAGCAATTTCTGTAAACCTGACCGAGCGCTGGTTATAAACATGCACGCATAGTACAACTGTTGGAGTAAAAAAAAACCTCCTGCAGTGCATGAAGGCTCCGTGCTTTCTGCAACACAGGCAATGTCTGTAAACCTGACCGAGCGCTGGTTATACACATGCATGCATAGTACAACTGTTGGAGCTCCAGCTGGGTCTAGAAGTAAAAAAAACCCTCCTGCAGTGCATGAAGGCTCCGTGCTTTGTGCAACACAGGCAGTGTCTGTAAACCTGACCGAGCGCTGGTTATAAACATGCATGCATAGTACACCTGTTTTAGTAAAAAAAACCCTCCTGCAGTGCATGAAGGCTCCGTGCTTTCTGCAACACAGGCAATGTCTGTAAACCTGACCGAGCGCTGGTCATAAACATGCATGCATAGTACAACTGTTGGAGTAAAAAAAAAAAACCCTCCTGCAGTGCATGAAGGCTCCATGCTTTCTGCAACACAGGCAATGTCTGTAATGCTGACCGAGCGCTGGTTATAAACATGCATGCATAGTACAACTGTAGGAGTAAAAAAATACGCTCCTGCAGTGCATGAAGGCTCCGTGCTTTCTGCAACACAGGCAATGTCTATAAACCGGACCGAGCGCTGGTTATACACATGCATGCATAGTACAACTGTTGGAGCTCCAGCTGGGTCTAGAAGTAAAAAAAACCCTCCTGCAGTGCATGAAGGCTCCGTGCTTTCTGCAACACAGGCAATGTCTGTAAACCTGACCGAGCGCTGGTTATAAACATGCATGCATAGTACACCTGTTGGAGTAAAAAAAAACCCTCCTGCAGTGCATGAAGGCTCCGTGCTTTCTGCAACACAGGCAATGTCTGTAAACCTGACCGAGCACTGGTTATAAACGCATGCATAGTACAACTGTTGGAGTAAAAAAAACCCCTCCTGCAGTGCATGAAGGCTCCGTGCTTTCTGCAACACAGGCAATGTCTGTAAACCTGACCGAGCGCTGGTTATAGACATGCATGCATAGTACACCTCTTGGAGCTCCAGCTGGGTCTTAGAAGTAAAAAAAAAACAAAAACCTCCTGCAGTGCATGAAGGCTCCGTGCTTTCTGCAACACAGGCAATGTCTGTAAACCTGACCGAGCGCTGGTTATAAACATGCATGCATAGTACAACTGTTGGAGTAAAAAAAAAACCCTCCTGCAGTGCATGAAGGCTCCCTGCTTTCTGCAACACAGGCAATGTCTGTAAACCTGACCGAGCGCTGGTTATAAACATTCATGCATAGTACAACTGTTGGAGTAAAAAAAAAATCCTCCGGCTGTGCATGAAGGGTCCGTGCGCTCTCCACCACAGACAATGTCTGTAAACCTCACCAAGCGCTGGTTATAAACATGCATGCATAGTACAACTCTTGGAGCTCCAGCTGGGTCTTAGAAGTAAAAAAAAAAACAAAAACCTCCTGCAGTGCATGAAGGCTCCATGCTTTCTGCAACACAGGCAATGTCTGTAATGCTGACCGAGCGCTGGTTATAAACATGCATGCATAGTACAACTGTTGGAGTAAAAAAAAACGCTCCTGCAGTGCATGAAGGCTCCGTGCTTTCTGCAACACAGGCAATGTCTATAAACCGGACCGAGCGCTGGTTATACACATGCATGCATAGTACAACTGTTGGAGCTCCAGCTGGGTCTAGAAGTAAACAAAAAACCCTCCTGCAGTGCATGAAGGCTCCGTGCTTTCTGCAACACAGGCAATGTCTGTAAACCTGCCCTAGCGCTGGTTATAAACATGCATGCATAGTACAACTCTTGGAGCTCTAACTGGGTCTAGAAGTAAAAAAAAACAAAAACCTCCTGCAGTGCATGAAGGCTCCGTGCTTTCTGCAACACAGGCAATGTCTGTAAACCTGACCGAGCGCTGGTTATAAACATGCATGCATAGTACAACTCTTTGGAGCTCCAGCTGGGTCTTAGAAGTAAAAAAAAAACAAAAACCTCCTGCTGTGCATGAAGGCTCCGTGCTTTCTGCAACACAGGCAATTTCTTTAAACCTGACCGAGCGCTGGTTATAAACATGCACGCATAGTACAACTGTTGGAGTAAAAAAAAAACCTCCTGCAGTGCATGAAGGCTCCGTGCTTTCTGCAACACAGGCAATGTCTGTAAACCTGACCGAGCGCTGGTTATACACATGCATGCATAGTACAACTGTTGGAGCTCCAGCTGGGTCTAGAAGTAAAAAAAAACCCTCCTGCAGTGCATGAAGGCTCCGTGCTTTCTGCAACACAGGCAGTGTCTGTAAACCTGACCGAGCGCTGGTTATAAACATGCATGCATAGTACACCTGTTTTAGTAAAAAAAAACCCTCCTGCAGTGCATGAAGGCTCCGTGCTTTCTGCAACACAGGCAATGTCTGTAAACCTGACCGAGCGCTGGTTATAAACATGCATGCATAGTACAACTGTTGGAGTAAAAAAAAAAAAACCCTCCTGCAGTGCATGAAGGCTCCATGCTTTCTGCAACACAGGCAATGTCTGTAATGCTGACCGAGCGCTGGTTATAAACATGCATGCATAGTACAACTGTTGGAGTAAAAAAAAAACGCTCCTGCAGTGCATGAAGGCTCCGTGCTTTCTGCAACACAGGCAATGTCTATAAACCGGACCGAGCGCTGGTTATACACATGCATGCATAGTACAACTGTTGGAGCTCCAGCTGGGTCTAGAAGTAAAAAAAAAACCCTCCTGCAGTGCATGAAGGCTCCGTGCTTTCTGCAACACAGGCAATGTCTGTAAACCTGACCGAGCGCTGGTTATAAACATGCATGCATAGTACACCTGTTGGAGTAAAAAAAAACCCTCCTGCAGTGCATGAAGGCTCCGTGCTTTCTGCAACACAGGCAATGTCTGTAATGCTGACTGAGCGCTGGTTATAAACATGCATGCATAGTACAACTGTTGGAGTAAAAAAAAAACGCTCCTGCAGTGCATGAAGGCTCCGTGCTTTCTGCAACACAGGCAATGTCTATAAACCGGACCGAGCGCTGGTTATACACATGCATGCATAGTACAACTGTTGGAGCTCCAGCTGGGTCTAGAAGTAAAAAAAAAACCCTCCTGCAGTGCATGAAGGCTCCGTGCTTTCTGCAACACAGGCAATGTCTGTAAACCTGACCGAGCGCTGGTTATAAACATGCATGCATAGTACAACTGTTGGAGTAAAAAAAAAACCCTCCTGCAGTGCATGAAGGCTCCGTGCTTTCTGCAACACAGGCAATGTCTGTAAACCTGACCGAGCGCTGGTTATAGACATGCATGCATAGTACACCTCTTGGAGCTCCAGCTGGGTCTTAGAAGTAAAAAAAAAAACAAAAACCTCCTGCAGTGCATGAAGGCTCCGTGCTTTCTGCAACACAGGCAATGTCTGTAAACCTGACCGAGCGCTGGTTATAAACATGCATGCATAGTACAACTGTTGGAGTAAAAAAAAACCCTCCTGCAGTGCATGAAGGCTCCCTGCTTTCTGCAACACAGGCAATGTCTGTAAACCTGACCGAGCGCTGGTTATAAACATTCATGCATAGTACAACTGTTGGAGTAAAAAAAAAATCCTCCGGCTGTGCATGAAGGGTCCGTGCGCTCTCCACCACAGACAATGTCTGTAAACCTCACCAAGCGCTGGTTATAAACATGCATGCATAGTACAACTCTTGGAGCTCCAGCTGGGTCTTAGAAGTAAAAAAAAAAACAAAAACCTCCTGCAGTGCATGAAGGCTCCATGCTTTCTGCAACACAGGCAATGTCTGTAATGCTGACCGAGCGCTGGTTATAAACATGCATGCATAGTACAACTGTTGGAGTAAAAAAAAACGCTCCTGCAGTGCATGAAGGCTCCGTGCTTTCTGCAACACAGGCAATGTCTATAAACCGGACCGAGCGCTGGTTATACACATGCATGCATAGTACAACTGTTGGAGCTCCAGCTGGGTCTAGAAGTAAACAAAAAACCCTCCTGCAGTGCATGAAGGCTCCGTGCTTTCTGCAACACAGGCAATGTCTGTAAACCTGCCCTAGCGCTGGTTATAAACATGCATGCATAGTACAACTCTTGGAGCTCTAACTGGGTCTAGAAGTAAAAAAAAACAAAAACCTCCTGCAGTGCATGAAGGCTCCGTGCTTTCTGCAACACAGGCAATGTCTGTAAACCTGACCGAGCGCTGGTTATAAACATGCATGCATAGTACAACTCTTTGGAGCTCCAGCTGGGTCTTAGAAGTAAAAAAAAACAAAAACCTCCTGCTGTGCATGAAGGCTCCGTGCTTTCTGCAACACAGGCAATTTCTTTAAACCTGACCGAGCGCTGGTTATAAACATGCACGCATAGTACAACTGTTGGAGTAAAAAAAAACCTCCTGCAGTTCATGAAGGCTCCGTGCTTTCTGCAACACAGGCAATGTCTGTAAACCTGACCGAGCGCTGGTTATACACATGCATGCATAGTACAACTGTTGGAGCTCCAGCTGGGTCTAGAAGTAAAAAAAAACCCTCCTGCAGTGCATGAAGGCTCCGTGCTTTCTGCAACACAGGCAGTGTCTGTAAACCTGACCGAGCGCTGGTTATAAACATGCATGCATAGTACACCTGTTTTAGTAAAAAAAAACCCTCCTGCAGTGCATGAAGGCTCCGTGCTTTCTGCAACACAGGCAATGTCTGTAAACCTGACCGAGCGCTGGTTATAAACATGCATGCATAGTACAACTGTTGGAGTAAAAAAAAAAAAAACCCTCCTGCAGTGCATGAAGGCTCCATGCTTTCTGCAACACAGGCAATGTCTGTAATGCTGACCGAGCGCTGGTTATAAACATGCATGCATAGTACAACTGTTGGAGTAAAAAAAAAAACGCTCCTGCAGTGCATGAAGGCTCCGTGCTTTCTGCAACACAGGCAATGTCTATAAACCGGACCGAGCGCTGGTTATACACATGCATGCATAGTACAACTGTTGGAGCTCCAGCTGGGTCTAGAAGTAAAAAAAAAACCCTCCTGCAGTGCATGAAGGCTCCGTGCTTTCTGCAACACAGGCAATGTCTGTAAACCTGACCGAGCGCTGGTTATAAACATGCATGCATAGTACACCTGTTGGAGTAAAAAAAAACCCTCCTGCAGTGCATGAAGGCTCCGTGCTTTCTGCAACACAGGCAATGTCTGTAATGCTGACTGAGCGCTGGTTATAAACATGCATGCATAGTACAACTGTTGGAGTAAAAAAAAACGCTCCTGCAGTGCATGAAGGCTCCGTGCTTTCTGCAACACAGGCAATGTCTATAAACCGGACCGAGCGCTGGTTATACACATGCATGCATAGTACAACTGTTGGAGCTCCAGCTGGGTCTAGAAGTAAAAAAAAAACCCTCCTGCAGTGCATGAAGGCTCCGTGCTTTCTGCAACACAGGCAATGTCTGTAAACCTGACCGAGCGCTGGTTATAAACATGCATGCATAGTACACCTGTTGGAGTAAAAAAAAACCTCCTGCAGTGCATGAAGGCTCCGTGCTTTCTGCAACACAGGCAATGTCTGTAAACCTGACCGAGCGCTGGTTATAAACATGCATGCATATTACAACTGTTGGAGTAAAAAAAAATCCTCCGGCTGTGCATGAAGGCTCCGTGCTTTCTGCAACACAGGCAATGTCTGTAAACCTGACCGAGCGCTGGTTATAAACATGCATGCATAGTACAACTGTTGGAGTAAAAAAAAACCCTCCTGCAGTGCATGAAGGCTCCGTGCTTTCTGCAACACAGGCAATGTCTGTAAACCTGACCGAGCGCTGGTTATAAACATGCATGCATAGTACAACTGTTGGAGTAAAAAAAAAACCCTCCTGCAGTGCATGAAGGCTCCGTGCTTTCTGCAACACAGGCAATGTCTGTAAACCTGACCGAGCGCTGGTTATAGACATGCATGCATAGTACACCTCTTGGAGCTCCAGCTGGGTCTTAGAAGTAAAAAAAAAAACAAAAACCTCCTGCAGTGCATGAAGGCTCCGTGCTTTCTGCAACATAGGCAATGTCTGTAAACCTGACCGAGCGCTGGTTATAAACATGCATGCATAGTACAACTGTTGGAGTAAAAAAAAATCCTCCGGCTGTGCATGAAGGGTCCGTGCGCTCTGCACCACAGACAATGTCTGTAAACCTCACCAAGCGCTGGTTATAAACATGCATGCATAGTACAACTCTTGGAGCTCCAGCTGGGTCTTAGAAGTAAAAAAAAAACAAAAACCTCCTGCAGTGCATGAAGGCTCCATGCTTTCTGCAACACAGGCAATGTCTGTAATGCTGACCGAGCGCTGGTTATAAACATGCATGCATAGTACAACTGTTGGAGTAAAAAAAAAACGCTCCTGGAGTGCATGAAGGCTCCGTGCTTTCTGCAACACAGGCAATGTCTGTAAACCTGACCGAGCGCTGGTTATAAACATGCATGCATAGTACAACTCTTTGGAGCTCCAGCTGGGTCTTAGAAGTAAAAAAAAACAAAAACCTCCTGCTGTGCATGAAGGCTCCGTGCTTTCTGCAACACAAGCAATTTCTGTAAACCTGACCGAGCGCTGGTTATAAACATGCACGCATAGTACAACTGTTGGAGTAAAAAAAAACCTCCTGCAGTGCATGAAGGCTCCGTGCTTTCTGCAACGCAGGCAATGTCTGTAAACCTGACCGAGCGCTGGTTATACACATGCATGCATAGTACAACTGTTGGAGCTCCAGCTGGGTCTAGAAGTAAAAAAAAACCCTCCTGCAGTGCATGAAGGCTCCGTGCTTTCTGCAACACAGGCAATGTCTGTAAACCTGACCGAGCGCTGGTTATAAACATGCATGCATAGTACACCTGTTGGAGTAAAAAAAAACCCTCCTGCAGTGCATGAAGGCTCCGTGCTTTCTGCAACACAGGCAATGTCTGTAATGCTGACCGAGCGCTGGTTATAAACATGCATGCATAGTACAACTGTTGGAGTAAAAAAAAACGCTCCTGCAGTGCATGAAGGCTCCGTGCTTTCTGCAACACAGGCAATGTCTATAAACCGGACCGAGCGCTGGTTATACACATGCATGCATAGTACAACTGTTGGAGCTCCAGCTGGGTCTAGAAGTAAAAAAAAACCCTCCTGCAGTGCATGAAGGCTCCGTGCTTTCTGCAACACAGGCAATGTCTGTAAACCTGACCGAGCGCTGGTTATAAACATGCATGCATAGTACACCTGTTGGAGTAAAAAAAAACCCTCCTGCAGTGCATGAAGGCTCCGTGCTTTCTGCAACACAGGCAATGTCTGTAAACCTGACCGAGCGCTGGTTATAAACATGCATGCATATTACAACTGTTGGAGTAAAAAAAAATCCTCCGGCTGTGCATGAAGGCTCCGTGCTTTCTGCAACACAGGCAATGTCTGTAAACCTGACCGAGCGCTGGTTATAAACATGCATGCATAGTACAACTGTTGGAGTAAAAAAAAAAACCCTCCTGCAGTGCATGAAGGCTCCGTGCTTTCTGCAACACAGGCAATGTCTGTAAACCTGACCGAGCGCTGGTTATAAACATGCATGCATAGTACAACTGTTGGAGTAAAAAAAAAACCCTCCTGCAGTGCATGAAGGCTCCGTGCTTTCTGCAACACAGGCAATGTCTGTAAACCTGACCGAGCGCTGGTTATAGACATGCATGCATAGTACACCTCTTGGAGCTCCAGCTGGGTCTTAGAAGTAAAAAAAAAAAAAACAAAAACCTCCTGCAGTGCATGAAGGCTCCGTGCTTTCTGCAACACAGGCAATGTCTGTAAACCTGACCGAGCGCTGGTTATAAACATGCATGCATAGTACAACTGTTGGAGTAAAAAAAAACCCTCCTGCAGTGCATGAAGGCTCCGTGCTTTCTGCAACATAGGCAATGTCTGTAAACCTGACCGAGCGCTGGTTATAAACATGCATGCATAGTACAACTGTTGGAGTAAAAAAAAATCCTCCGGCTGTGCATGAAGGGTCCGTGCGCTCTGCACCACAGACAATGTCTGTAAACCTCACCAAGCGCTGGTTATAAACATGCATGCATAGTACAACTCTTGGAGCTCCAGCTGGGTCTTAGAAGTAAAAAAAAAACAAAAACCTCCTGCAGTGCATGAAGGCTCCATGCTTTCTGCAACACAGGCAATGTCTGTAATGCTGACCGAGCGCTGGTTATAAACATGCATGCATAGTACAACTGTTGGAGTAAAAAAAAACGCTCCTGCAGTGCATGAAGGCTCCGTGCTTTCTGCAACACAGGCAATGTCTGTAAACCTGACCGAGCGCTGGTTATAAACATGCATGCATAGTACAACTCTTTGGAGCTCCAGCTGGGTCTTAGAAGTAAAAAAAAACAAAAACCTCCTGCTGTGCATGAAGGCTCCGTGCTTTCTGCAACACAAGCAATTTCTGTAAACCTGACCGAGCGCTGGTTATAAACATGCACGCATAGTACAACTGTTGGAGTAAAAAAAAACCTCCTGCAGTGCATGAAGGCTCCGTGCTTTCTGCAACACAGGCAATGTCTGTAAACCTGACCGAGCGCTGGTTATACACATGCATGCATAGTACAACTGTTGGAGCTCCAGCTGGGTCTAGAAGTAAAAAAAACCCTCCTGCAGTGCATGAAGGCTCCGTGCTTTCTGCAACACAGGCAGTGTCTGTAAACCTGACCGAGCGCTGGTTATAAACATGCATGCATAGTACACCTGTTTTAGTAAAAAAAACCCTCCTGCAGTGCATGAAGGCTCCGTGCTTTCTGCAACACAGGCAATGTCTGTAAACCTGACCGAGCGCTGGTCATAAACATGCATGCATAGTACAACTGTTGGAGTAAAAAAAAAAACCCTCCTGCAGTGCATGAAGGCTCCATGCTTTCTGCAACACAGGCAATGTCTGTAATGCTGACCGAGCGCTGGTTATAAACATGCATGCATAGTACAACTGTAGGAGTAAAAAAAATACGCTCCTGCAGTGCATGAAGGCTCCGTGCTTTCTGCAACACAGGCAATGTCTATAAACCGGACCGAGCGCTGGTTATACACATGCATGCATAGTACAACTGTTGGAGCTCCAGCTGGGTCTAGAAGTAAAAAAAAACCCTCCTGCAGTGCATGAAGGCTCCGTGCTTTCTGCAACACAGGCAATGTCTGTAAACCTGACCGAGCGCTGGTTATAAACATGCATGCATAGTACACCTGTTGGAGTAAAAAAAAACCCTCCTGCAGTGCATGAAGGCTCCGTGCTTTCTGCAACACAGGCAATGTCTGTAAACCTGACCGAGCGCTGGTTATAAACATGCATGCATATTACAACTGTTGGAGTAAAAAAAAATCCTCCGGCTGTGCATGAAGGCTCCGTGCTTTCTGCAACACAGGCAATGTCTGTAAACCTGACCGAGCGCTGGTTATAAACATGCATGCATAGTACAACTGTTGGAGTAAAAAAAAAAAACCCTCCTGCAGTGCATGAAGGCTCCGTGCTTTCTGCAACACAGGCAATGTCTGTAAACCTGACCGAGCGCTGGTTATAAACATGCATGCATAGTACAACTGTTGGAGTAAAAAAAAAACCCTCCTGCAGTGCATGAAGGCTCCGTGCTTTCTGCAACACAGGCAATGTCTGTAAACCTGACCGAGCGCTGGTTATAGACATGCATGCATAGTACACCTCTTGGAGCTCCAGCTGGGTCTTAGAAGTAAAAAAAAAAAAACAAAAACCTCCTGCAGTGCATGAAGGCTCCGTGCTTTCTGCAACACAGGCAATGTCTGTAAACCTGACCGAGCGCTGGTTATAAACATGCATGCATAGTACAACTGTTGGAGTAAAAAAAAACCCTCCTGCAGTGCATGAAGGCTCCGTGCTTTCTGCAACATAGGCAATGTCTGTAAACCTGACCGAGCGCTGGTTATAAACATGCATGCATAGTACAACTGTTGGAGTAAAAAAAATCCTCCGGCTGTGCATGAAGGGTCCGTGCGCTCTGCACCACAGACAATGTCTGTAAACCTCACCAAGCGCTGGTTATAAACATGCATGCATAGTACAACTCTTGGAGCTCCAGCTGGGTCTTAGAAGTAAAAAAAAAACAAAAACCTCCTGCAGTGCATGAAGGCTCCATGCTTTCTGCAACACAGGCAATGTCTGTAATGCTGACCGAGCGCTGGTTATAAACATGCATGCATAGTACAACTGTTGGAGTAAAAAAAAACGCTCCTGCAGTGCATGAAGGCTCCGTGCTTTCTGCAACACAGGCAATGTCTGTAAACCTGACCGAGCGCTGGTTATAAACATGCATGCATAGTACAACTCTTTGGAGCTCCAGCTGGGTCTTAGAAGTAAAAAAAAACAAAAACCTCCTGCTGTGCATGAAGGCTCCGTGCTTTCTGCAACACAAGCAATTTCTGTAAACCTGACCGAGCGCTGGTTATAAACATGCACGCATAGTACAACTGTTGGAGTAAAAAAAAACCTCCTGCAGTGCATGAAGGCTCCGTGCTTTCTGCAACACAGGCAATGTCTGTAAACCTGACCGAGCGCTGGTTATACACATGCATGCATAGTACAACTGTTGGAGCTCCAGCTGGGTCTAGAAGTAAAAAAAACCCTCCTGCAGTGCATGAAGGCTCCGTGCTTTCTGCAACACAGGCAGTGTCTGTAAACCTGACCGAGCGCTGGTTATAAACATGCATGCATAGTACACCTGTTTTAGTAAAAAAAACCCTCCTGCAGTGCATGAAGGCTCCGTGCTTTCTGCAACACAGGCAATGTCTGTAAACCTGACCGAGCGCTGGTCATAAACATGCATGCATAGTACAACTGTTGGAGTAAAAAAAAAAAACCCTCCTGCAGTGCATGAAGGCTCCATGCTTTCTGCAACACAGGCAATGTCTGTAATGCTGACCGAGCGCTGGTTATAAACATGCATGCATAGTACAACTGTAGGAGTAAAAAAAATACGCTCCTGCAGTGCATGAAGGCTCCGTGCTTTCTGCAACACAGGCAATGTCTATAAACCGGACCGAGCGCTGGTTATACACATGCATGCATAGTACAACTGTTGGAGCTCCAGCTGGGTCTAGAAGTAAAAAAAAACCCTCCTGCAGTGCATGAAGGCTCCGTGCTTTCTGCAACACAGGCAATGTCTGTAAACCTGACCGAGCGCTGGTTATAAACATGCATGCATAGTACACCTGTTGGAGTAAAAAAAAAACCCTCCTGCAGTGCATGAAGGCTCCGTGCTTTCTGCAACACAGGCAATGTCTGTAAACCTGACCGAGCACTGGTTATAAACGCATGCATAGTACAACTGTTGGAGTAAAAAAAAACCCCTCCTGCAGTGCATGAAGGCTCCGTGCTTTCTGCAACACAGGCAATGTCTGTAAACCTGACCGAGCGCTGGTTATAAACATGCATGCATAGTACAACTGTTGGAGTAAAAAAAAAAAACCCTCCTGCAGTGCATGAAGGCTCCGTGCTTTCTGCAACACAGGCAATGTCTGTAAACCTGACCGAGCGCTGGTTATAGACATGCATGCATAGTACACCTCTTGGAGCTCCAGCTGGGTCTTAGAAGTAAAAAAAAAACAAAAACCTCCTGCAGTGCATGAAGGCTCCGTGCTTTCTGCAACACAGGCAATGTCTGTAAACCTGACCGAGCGCTGGTTATAAACATGCATGCATAGTACAACTGTTGGAGTAAAAAAAAACCCTCCTGCAGTGCATGAAGGCTCCCTGCTTTCTGCAACACAGGCAATGTCTGTAAACCTGACCGAGCGCTGGTTATAAACATTCATGCATAGTACAACTGTTGGAGTAAAAAAAAAATCCTCCGGCTGTGCATGAAGGGTCCGTGCGCTCTGCACCACAGACAATGTCTGTAAACCTCACCAAGCGCTGGTTATAAACATGCATGCATAGTACAACTCTTGGAGCTCCAGCTGGGTCTTAGAAGTAAAAAAAAAAAACAAAAACCTCCTGCAGTGCATGAAGGCTCCATGCTTTCTGCAACACAGGCAATGTCTGTAATGCTGACCGAGCGCTGGTTATAAACATGCATGCATAGTACAACTGTTGGAGTAAAAAAAAACGCTCCTGCAGTGCATGAAGGCTCCGTGCTTTCTGCAACACAGGCAATGTCTATAAACCGGACCGAGCGCTGGTTATACACATGCATGCATAGTACAACTGTTGGAGCTCCAGCTGGGTCTAGAAGTAAACAAAAAACCCTCCTGCAGTGCATGAAGGCTCCGTGCTTTCTGCAACACAGGCAATGTCTGTAAACCTGCCCTAGCGCTGGTTATAAACATGCATGCATAGTACAACTCTTGGAGCTCTAACTGGGTCTAGAAGTAAAAAAAACAAAAACCTCCTGCAGTGCATGAAGGCTCCGTGCTTTCTGCAACACAGGCAATGTCTGTAAACCTGACCGAGCGCTGGTTATAAACATGCATGCATAGTACAACTCTTTGGAGCTCCAGCTGGGTCTTAGAAGTAAAAAAAAACAAAAACCTCCTGCTGTGCATGAAGGCTCCGTGCTTTCTGCAACACTGGCAATTTCTTTAAACCTGACCGAGCGCTGGTTATAAACATGCACGCATAGTACAACTGTTGGAGTAAAAAAAAAACCTCCTGCAGTGCATGAAGGCTCCGTGCTTTCTGCAACACAGGCAATGTCTGTAAACCTGACCGAGCGCTGGTTATACACATGCATGCATAGTACAACTGTTGGAGCTCCAGCTGGGTCTAGAAGTAAAAAAAAACCCTCCTGCAGTGCATGAAGGCTCCGTGCTTTCTGCAACACAGGCAGTGTGTGTAAACCTGACCGAGCGCTGGTTATAAACATGCATGCATAGTACACCTGTTTTAGTAAAAAAAAACCCTCCTGCAGTGCATGAAGGCTCCGTGCTTTCTGCAACACAGGCAATGTCTGTAAACCTGACCGAGCGCTGGTTATAAACATGCATGCATATTACAACTGTTGGAGTAAAAAAAAATCCTCCGACTGTGCATGAAGGCTCCGTGCTTTCTGCAACACAGGCAATGTCTGTAAACCTGACCGAGCGCTGGTTATAAACATGCATGCATAGTACAACTGTTGGAGTAAAAAAAAAACCCTCCTGCAGTGCATGAAGGCTCCGTGCTTTCTGCAACACAGGCAATGTCTGTAAACCTGACCGAGCGCTGGTTATAAACATGCATGCATAGTACAACTGTTGGAGTAAAAAAAAAACCCTCCTGCAGTGCATGAAGGCTCCGTGCTTTCTGCAACACAGGCAATGTCTGTAAACCTGACCGAGCGCTGGTTATAGACATGCATGCATAGTACACCTCTTGGAGCTCCAGCTGGGTCTTAGAAGTAAAAAAAAAAACAAAAACCTCCTGCAGTGCATGAAGGCTCCGTGCTTTCTGCAACACAGGCAATGTCTGTAAACCTGACCGAGCGCTGGTTATAAACATGCATGCATAGTACAACTGTTGGAGTAAAAAAAAACCCTCCTGCAGTGCATGAAGGCTCCGTGCTTTCTGCAACACAGGCAATGTCTGTAAACCTGACCGAGCGCTGGTTATAAACATGCATGCATAGTACAACTGTTGGAGTAAAAAAAATCCTCCGGCTGTGCATGAAGGGTCCGTGCGCTCTGCACCACAGACAATGTCTGTAAACCTCACCAAGCGCTGGTTATAAACATGCATGCATAGTACAACTCTTGGAGCTCCAGCTGGGTCTAGAAGTAAAAAAAAAACAAAAACCTCCTGCAGTGCATGAAGGCTCCATGCTTTCTGCAACACAGGCAATGTCTGTAATGCTGACCGAGCGCTGGTTATAAACATGCATGCATAGTACAACTGTTGGAGTAAGAAAAAACGCTCCTGCAGTGCATGAAGGCTCCGTGCTTTCTGCAACACAGGCAATGTCTGTAAACCTGACCGAGCGCTGGTTATAAACATGCATGCATAGTACAACTCTTTGGAGCTCCAGCTGGGTCTTAGAAGTAAAAAAAAACAAAAACCTCCTGCTGTGCATGAAGGCTCCGTGCTTTCTGCAACACAAGCAATTTCTGTAAACCTGACCGAGCGCTGGTTATAAACATGCACGCATAGTACAACTGTTGGAGTAAAAAAAAACCTCCTGCAGTGCATGAAGGCTCCGTGCTTTCTGCAACACAGGCAATGTCTGTAAACCTGACCGAGCGCTGGTTATACACATGCATGCATAGTACAACTTTTGGAGCTCCAGCTGGGTCTAGAAGTAAAAAAAACCCTCCTGCAGTGCATGAAGGCTCCGTGCTTTCTGCAACACAGGCAGTGTCTGTAAACCTGACCGAGCGCTGGTTATAAACATGCATGCATAGTACACCTGTTTTAGTAAAAAAAACCCTCCTGCAGTGCATGAAGGCTCCGTGCTTTCTGCAACACAGGCAATGTCTGTAAACCTGACCGAGCGCTGGTCATAAACATGCATGCATAGTACAACTGTTGGAGTAAAAAAAAAAAACCCTCCTGCAGTGCATGAAGGCTCCATGCTTTCTGCAACACAGGCAATGTCTGTAATGCTGACCGAGCGCTGGTTATAAACATGCATGCATAGTACAACTGTAGGAGTAAAAAAAATACGCTCCTGCAGTGCATGAAGGCTCCGTGCTTTCTGCAACACAGGCAATGTCTATAAACCGGACCGAGCGCTGGTTATACACATGCATGCATAGTACAACTGTTGGAGCTCCAGCTGGGTCTAGAAGTAAAAAAAAACCCTCCTGCAGTGCATGAAGGCTCCGTGCTTTCTTCAACACAGGCAATGTCTGTAAACCTGACCGAGCGCTGGTTATAAACATGCATGCATAGTACACCTGTTGGAGTAAAAAAAAACCCTCCTGCAGTGCATGAAGGCTCCGTGCTTTCTGCAACACAGGCAATGTCTGTAAACCTGACCGAGCACTGGTTATAAACGCATGCATAGTACAAATGTTGGAGTAAAAAAAACCCCTCCTGCAGTGCATGAAGGCTCCGTGCTTTCTGCAACACAGGCAATGTCTGTAAACCTGACCGAGCGCTGGTTATAAACATGCATGCATAGTACAACTGTTGGAGTAAAAAAAAAAAACCCTCCTGCAGTGCATGAAGGCTCCGTGCTTTCTGCAACACAGGCAATGTCTGTAAACCCGACCGAGCGCTGGTTATAGACATGCATGCATAGTACACCTCTTTGAGCTCCAGCTGGGTCTTAGAAGTAAAAAAAAAAACAAAAACCTCCTGCAGTGCATGAAGGCTCCGTGCTTTCTGCAACACAGGCAATGTCTGTAAACCTGACCGAGCGCTGATTATAAACATGCATGCATAGCACAACTGTTGGAGTAAAAAAAACCCTCCTGCAGTGCATGAAGGCTCCCTGCTTTCTGCAACACAGGCAATGTCTGTAAACCTGACCGAGCGCTGGTTATAAACATGCATGCATAGTACAACTGTTGGAGTAAAAAAAAAATCCTCCGGCTGTGCATGAAGGGTCCGTGCGCTCTGCACCACAGACAATGTCTGTAAACCTCACCAAGCGCTGGTTATAAACATGCATGCATAGTACAACTCTTGGAGCTCCAGCTGGGTCTTAGAAGTAAAAAAAAAAAACAAAAACCTCCTGCAGTGCATGAAGGCTCCATGCTTTCTGCAACACAGGCAATGTCTGTAATGCTGACCGAGCGCTGGTTATAAACATGCATGCATAGTACAACTGTTGGAGTAAAAAAAAACGCTCCTGCAGTGCATGAAGGCTTCGTGCTTTCTGCAACACAGGCAATGTCTATAAACCGGACCGAGCGCTGGTTATACACATGCATGCATAGTACAACTGTTGGAGCTCCAGCTGGGTCTAGAAGTAAACAAAAAACCCTCCTGCAGTGCATGAAGGCTCCGTGCTTTCTGCAACACAGGCAATGTCTGTAAACCTGCCCTAGCGCTGGTTATAAACATGCATGCATAGTACAACTCTTGGAGCTCTAACTGGGTCTAGAAGTAAAAAAAACAAAAACCTCCTGCAGTGCATGAAGGCTCCGTGCTTTCTGCAACACAGGCAATGTCTGTAAACCTGACCGAGCGCTGGTTATAAACATGCATGCATAGTACAACTCTTTGGAGCTCCAGCTGGGTCTTAGAAGTAAAAAAAACAAAAACCTCCTGCTGTGCATGAAGGCTCCGTGCTTTCTGCAACACAGGCAATTTCTGTAAACCTGACCGAGCGCTGGTTATAAACATGCACGCATAGTACAACTGTTGGAGTAAAAAAAAAACCTCCTGCAGTGCATGAAGGCTCCGTGCTTTCTGCAACACAGGCAATGTCTGTAAACCTGACCGAGCGCTGGTTATACACATGCATGCATAGTACAACTGTTGGAGCTCCAGCTGGGTCTAGAAGTAAAAAAAAACCCTCCTGCAGTGCATGAAGGCTCCGTGCTTTCTGCAACACAGGCAGTGTCTGTAAACCTGACCGAGCGCTGGTTATAAACATGCATGCATAGTACACCTGTTTTAGTAAAAAAAAAAACCCTCCTGCAGTGCATGAAGGCTCCGTGCTTTCTGCAACACAGGCAATGTCTGTAAACCTGACCGAGCGCTGGTTATAAACATGCATGCATATTACAACTGTTGGAGTAAAAAAAAAAAACCCTCCTGCAGTGCATGAAGGCTCCATGCTTTCTGCAACACAGGCAATGTCTGTAATGCTGACCGAGCGCTGGTTATAAACATGCATGCATAGTACAACTGTTGGAGTAAAAAAAAAACGCTCCTGCAGTGCATGAAGGCTCCGTGCTTTCTGCAACACAGGCAATGTCTATAAACCGGACCGAGCGCTGGTTATACACATGCATGCATAGTACAACTGTTGGAGCTCCAGCTGGGTCTAGAAGTAAAAAAAAACCCTCCAGCAGTGCATGAAGGCTCCGTGCTTTCTGCAACACAGGCAATGTCTGTAAACCTGACCGAGCGCTGGTTATAAACATGCATGCATAGTACACATTTTGGAGTAAAAAAAAACCCTCCTGCAGTGCATGAAGGCTCCGTGCTTTCTGCAACACAGGCAATGTCTGTAAACCTGACCGAGCGCTGGTTATAAACATGCATGCATATTACAACTGTTGGAGTAAAAAAAAATCCTCCGGCTGTGCATGAAGGCTCTGTGCTTTCTGCAACACAGGCAATGTCTGTAAACCTGACCGAGCGCTGGTTATAAACATGCATGCATAGTACAACTGTTGGAGTAAAAAAAAAACCCTCCTGCAGTGCATGAAGGCTCCGTGCTTTCTGCAACACAGGCAATGTCTGTAAACCTGACCGAGCGCTGGTTATAAACATGCATGCATAGTACAACTGTTGGAGTAAAAAAAAACCCTCCTGCAGTGCATGAAGGCTCCGTGCTTTCTGCAACACAGGCAATGTCTGTAAACCTGACCGAGCGCTGGTTATAGACATGCATGCATAGTACACCTCTTGGAGCTCCAGCTGGGTCTTAGAAGTAAAAAAAAAACAAAAACCTCCTGCAGTGCATGAAGGCTCCGTGCTTTCTGCAACACAGGCAATGTCTGTAAACCTGACCGAGCGCTGGTTATAAACATGCATGCATAGTACAACTGTTGGAGTAAAAAAAAACCCTCCTGCAGTGCATGAAGGCTCCGTGCTTTCTGCAACACAGGCAATGTCTGTAAACCTGACCGAGCGCTGGTTATAAACATGCATGCATAGTACAACTGTTGGAGTAAAAAAAAAATCCTCCGGCTGTGCATGAAGGGTCCGTGCGCTCTGCACCACAGACAATGTCTGTAAACCTCACCAAGCGCTGGTTATAAACATGCATGCATAGTACAACTCTTGGAGCTCCAGCTGGGTCTTAGAAGTGAAAAAAAAACAAAAACCTCCTGCAGTGCATGAAGGCTCCATGCTTTCTGCAACACAGGCAATGTCTGTAATGCTGACCGAGCGCTGGTTATAAACATGCATGCATAGTACAACTGTTGGAGTAAAAAAAAACGCTCCTGCAGTGCATGAAGGCTCCGTGCTTTCTGCAACACAGGCAATGTCTATAAACCGGACCGAGCGCTGGTTATACACATGCATGCATAGTACAACTGTTGGAGCTCCAGCTGGGTCTAGAAGTAAACAAAAAACCCTCCTGCAGTGCATGAAGGCTCCGTGCTTTCTGCAACACAGGCAATGTCTGTAAACCTGCCCTAGCGCTGGTTATAAACATGCATGCATAGTACAACTCTTGGAGCTCTAACTGGGTCTAGAAGTAAAAAAAAACAAAAACCTCCTGCAGTGCATGAAGGCTCCGTGCTTTCTGCAACACAGGCAATGTCTGTAAACCTGACCGAGCGCTGGTTATAAACATGCATGCATAGTACAACTCTTTGGAGCTCCAGCTGGGTCTTAGAAGTAAAAAAAAAAACAAAAACCTCCTGCTGTGCATGAAGGCTCCGTGCTTTCTGCAACACAGGCAATTTCTGTAAACCTGACCGAGCGCTGGTTATAAACATGCACGCATAGTACAACTGTTGGAGTAAAAAAAAAACCTCCTGCAGTGCATGAAGGCTCCGTGCTTTCTGCAACACAGGCAATGTCTGTAAACCTGACCGAGCGCTGGTTATACACATGCATGCATAGTACAACTGTTGGAGCTCCAGCTGGGTCTAGAAGTAAAAAAAAACCCTCCTGCAGTGCATGAAGGCTCCGTGCTTTCTGCAACACAGGCAGTGTCTGTAAACCTGACCGAGCGCTGGTTATAAACATGCATGCATAGTACACCTGTTTTAGTAAAAAAAACCCTCCTGCAGTGCATGAAGGCTCCGTGCTTTCTGCAACACAGGCAATGTCTGTAAACCTGACCGAGCGCTGGTTA
The DNA here is from genome assembly GCF_055883805.1 of Amblyomma maculatum. NCBI lineage: Eukaryota > Metazoa > Arthropoda > Arachnida > Ixodida > Ixodidae > Amblyomma > Amblyomma maculatum. The sequence goes on from NC_139344.1 coordinate 255,317,453, forward strand.
TAAACATGCATGCATAGTACAACTGTTGGAGTAAAAAAAAACCCTCCTGCAGTGCATGAAGGCTCCATGCTTTCTGCAACACAGGCAATGTCTGTAATGCTGACCGAGCGCTGGTTATAAACATGCATGCATAGTACAACTGTTGGAGTAAAAAAAACGCTCCTGCAGTGCATGAAGGCTCCGTGCTTTCTGCAACACAGGCAATGTCTATAAACCGGACCGAGCGCTGGTTATACACATGCATGCATAGTACAACTGTTGGAGCTCCAGCTGGGTCTAGAAGTAAAAAAAAAAACCCTCCTGCAGTGCATGAAGGCTCCGTGCTTTCTGCAACACAGGCAATGTCTGTAAACCTGACCGAGCGCTGGTTATAAACATGCATGCATAGTACACCTGTTGGAGTAAAAAAAACCCTCCTGCAGTGCATGAAGGCTCCGTGCTTTCTGCAACACAGGCAATGTCTGTAAACCTGACCGAGCGCTGGTTATAAACATGCATGCATATTACAACTGTTGGAGTAAAAAAAAAAACCCTCCTGCAGTGCATGAAGGCTCCATGCTTTCTGCAACACAGGCAATGTCTGTAATGCTGACCGAGCGCTGGTTATAAACATGCATGCATAGTACAACTGTTGGAGTAAAAAAAAAACGCTCCTGCAGTGCATGAAGGCTCCGTGCTTTCTGCAACACAGGCAATGTCTATAAACCGGACCGAGCGCTGGTTATACACATGCATGCATAGTACAACTGTTGGAGCTCCAGCTGGGTCTAGAAGTAAAAAAAAACCCTCCAGCAGTGCATGAAGGCTCCGTGCTTTCTGCAACACAGGCAATGTCTGTAAACCTGACCGAGCGCTGGTTATAAACATGCATGCATAGTACACATTTTGGAGTAAAAAAAAACCCTCCTGCAGTGCATGAAGGCTCCGTGCTTTCTGCAACACAGGCAATGTCTGTAAACCTGACCGAGCGCTGGTTATAAACATGCATGCATATTACAACTGTTGGAGTAAAAAAAAATCCTCCGGCTGTGCATGAAGGCTCTGTGCTTTCTGCAACACAGGCAATGTCTGTAAACCTGACCGAGCGCTGGTTATAAACATGCATGCATAGTACAACTGTTGGAGTAAAAAAAAAACCCTCCTGCAGTGCATGAAGGCTCCGTGCTTTCTGCAACACAGGCAATGTCTGTAAACCTGACCGAGCGCTGGTTATAAACATGCATGCATAGTACAACTGTTGGAGTAAAAAAAAACCCTCCTGCAGTGCATGAAGGCTCCGTGCTTTCTGCAACACAGGCAATGTCTGTAAACCTGACCGAGCGCTGGTTATAGACATGCATGCATAGTACACCTCTTGGAGCTCCAGCTGGGTCTTAGAAGTAAAAAAAAAACAAAAACCTCCTGCAGTGCATGAAGGCTCCGTGCTTTCTGCAACACAGGCAATGTCTGTAAACCTGACCGAGCGCTGGTTATAAACATGCATGCATAGTACAACTGTTGGAGTAAAAAAAAACCCTCCTGCAGTGCATGAAGGCTCCGTGCTTTCTGCAACACAGGCAATGTCTGTAAACCTGACCGAGCGCTGGTTATAAACATGCATGCATAGTACAACTGTTGGAGTAAAAAAAAAATCCTCCGGCTGTGCATGAAGGGTCCGTGCGCTCTGCACCACAGACAATGTCTGTAAACCTCACCAAGCGCTGGTTATAAACATGCATGCATAGTACAACTCTTGGAGCTCCAGCTGGGTCTTAGAAGTGAAAAAAAAACAAAAACCTCCTGCAGTGCATGAAGGCTCCATGCTTTCTGCAACACAGGCAATGTCTGTAATGCTGACCGAGCGCTGGTTATAAACATGCATGCATAGTACAACTGTTGGAGTAAAAAAAAAACGCTCCTGCAGTGCATGAAGGCTCCGTGCTTTCTGCAACACAGGCAATGTCTATAAACCGGACCGAGCGCTGGTTATACACATGCATGCATAGTACAACTGTTGGAGCTCCAGCTGGGTCTAGAAGTAAACAAAAAACCCTCCTGCAGTGCATGAAGGCTCCGTGCTTTCTGCAACACAGGCAATGTCTGTAAACCTGCCCTAGCGCTGGTTATAAACATGCATGCATAGTACAACTCTTGGAGCTCTAACTGGGTCTAGAAGTAAAAAAAAACAAAAACCTCCTGCAGTGCATGAAGGCTCCGTGCTTTCTGCAACACAGGCAATGTCTGTAAACCTGACCGAGCGCTGGTTATAAACATGCATGCATAGTACAACTCTTTGGAGCTCCAGCTGGGTCTTAGAAGTAAAAAAAAGAAACAAAAACCTCCTGCTGTGCATGAAGGCTCCGTGCTTTCTGCAACACAGGCAATTTCTGTAAACCTGACCGAGCGCTGGTTATAAACATGCACGCATAGTACAACTGTTGGAGTAAAAAAAAAACCTCCTGCAGTGCATGAAGGCTCCGTGCTTTCTGCAACACAGGCAATGTCTGTAAACCTGACCGAGCGCTGGTTATACACATGCATGCATAGTACAACTGTTGGAGCTCCAGCTGGGTCTAGAAGTAAAAAAAAACCCTCCTGCAGTGCATGAAGGCTCCGTGCTTTCTGCAACACAGGCAGTGTCTGTAAACCTGACCGAGCGCTGGTTATAAACATGCATGCATAGTACACCTGTTTTAGTAAAAAAAACCCTCCTGCAGTGCATGAAGGCTCCGTGCTTTCTGCAACACAGGCAATGTCTGTAAACCTGACCGAGCGCTGGTTATAAACATGCATGCATAGTACAACTGTTGGAGTAAAAAAAAACCCTCCTGCAGTGCATGAAGGCTCCATGCTTTCTGCAACACAGGCAATGTCTGTAATGCTGACCGAGCGCTGGTTATAAACATGCATGCATAGTACAACTGTTGGAGTAAAAAAAAAACGCTCCTGCAGTGCATGAAGGCTCCGTGCTTTCTGCAACACAGGCAATGTCTATAAACCGGACCGAGCGCTGGTTATACACATGCATGCATAGTACAACTGTTGGAGCTCCAGCTGGGTCTAGAAGTAAAAAAAAAAACCCTCCTGCAGTGCATGAAGGCTCCGTGCTTTCTGCAACACAGGCAATGTCTGTAAACCTGACCGAGCGCTGGTTATAAACATGCATGCATAGTACACCTGTTGGAGTAAAAAAAACCCTCCTGCAGTGCATGAAGGCTCCGTGCTTTCTGCAACACAGGCAATGTCTGTAAACCTGACCGAGCACTGGTTATAAACGCATGCATAGTACAACTGTTGGAGTAAAAAAAAACCCCTCCTGCAGTGCATGAAGGCTCCGTGTTTTCTGCAACACAGGCAATGTCTGTAAACCTGACCGAGCGCTGGTTATACACATGCATGCATAGTACAACTGTTGGAGCTCCAGCTGGGTCTTAGAAGTAAAAAAAAACAAAAACCTCCTGCAGTGCATGAAGGCTCCATGCTTTCTGCAACACAGGCAATGTCTGTAATGCTGACCGAGCGCTGGTTATAAACATGCATGCATAGTACAACTGTTGGAGTAAAAAAAACGCTCCTGCAGTGCATGAAGGCTCCGTGATTTCTGCAACACAGGCAGTGTCTATAAACCTGACCGAGCGCTGGTTATACACATGCATGCATAGTACAACTCTTGGAGCTCCAGCTGGGTCTTAGAAGTAAAAAAAACAAAAACCCCCTGCAGTGCGTGAAGGCTCCGTGCTTTCTGCAACACAGGCAATGTCTGTAAACCTGACCGAGCGCTGGTTATACACATGCATGCATAGTACAACTGTTGGAGCTCCAGCTGGGTCTAGAAGTAAAAAAAAACCCTCCTGCAGTGCATGAAGGCTCCGTGCTTTCTGTAACACAGGCAATGTCTGTAAAGCTGACCGAGCGCTGGTTATAAACATGCATGCATAGTACAACTTTTGGAGTAAAAAAAACCCTCCTGCAGTGCATGAAGGCTCCGTGCTTTCTGCAACACAGGCAATGTCTGTAAACCTGACCGAGCGCTGGTTATAAACATGCATGCATATTACAACTGTTGGAGTAAAAAAAAATCCTCCGGCTGTGCATGAAGGCTCCGTGCTTTCTGCAACACAGGCAATGTCTGTAAACCTGACCGAGCGCTGGTTATAAACATGCATGCATAGTACAACTGTTGGAGTAAAAAAAAAACCCTCCTGCAGTGCATGAAGGCTCCGTGCTTTCTGCAACACAGGCAATGTCTGTAAACCTGACCGAGCGCTGGTTATAGACATGCATGCATAGTACACCTCTTGGAGCTCCAGCTGGGTCTTAGAAGTAAAAAAAAAAACTAAAACCCTCCTGCAGTGCATGAAGGCTCCATGCTTTCTGCAACACAGGCAATGTCTGTAATGCTGACCGAGCGCTGGTTATAAACATGCATGCATAGTACAACTGTTGGAGTAAAAAAAAACCCTCCTGCAGTGCATGAAGACTAAGTGCTTTCTCCAACACAGGCAATGTCTGTAAACCTGACCGAGCGCTGGTTATACACATGCATGCATAGTAGAACTGTTGGAGCTCCAGCTGGGTCTAGAAGTAAAAAAAAACCCTCCTGCAGTGCATGAAGGCTCCGTGCTTTCTGCAACACAGGCAATGTCTGTAAACCTCAACGAGCGCTGGTTATAAACATGCATGCATAGTACAACTGTTGGAGTAAAAAAAAAACCCTCCTGCAGTGCATGAAGGCTCCGTGCTTTCTGCAACACAGGCAATGTCTGTAAACCTGACCGAGCGCTGGTTATAAACATGCATGCATAGTACAACTGTTGGAGTAAAAAAAATCCTCCGGCTGTGCATGAAGGGTCCGTGCGCTCTGCACCACAGACAATGTCTGTAAACCTCACCAAGCGCTGGTTATAAACATGCATGCATAGTACAACTCTTGGAGCTCCAGCAGGGTCTTAGAAGTAAAAAAAAAAACAAAAACCTCCTGCAGTGCATGAAGGCTCCGTGCTTTCTGCAACACAGGCAATGTCTATAAACCGGACCAAGCGCTGGTTATACACATGCATGCATAGTACAACTGTTGGAGCTCCAGCTGGGTCTAGAAGTAAACAAAAAACCCTCCTGCAGTGCATGAAGGCTCCGTGCTTTCTGCAACACAGGCAATGTCTGTAAACCTGCCCTAGCGCTGGTTATAAACATGCATGCATAGTACAACTCTTGGAGCTCTAACTGGGTCTAGAAGTAAAAAAAACAAAAACCTCCTGCAGTGCATGAAGGCTCCTTGCTTTCTGCAACACAGGCAATGTCTGTAAACCTGACCGAGCGCTGGTTATAAACATGCATGCATAGTACAACTCTTTGCAGCTCCAGCTGGGTCTTAGAAGTAAAAAAAAAAACAAAAACCTCCTGCAGTGCATGAAGGCTCCGTGCTTTCTGCAACACAGGCAATGTCTGTAAACCTGACCGAGCGCTGGTTATAAACATGCACGCATAGTACAACTGTTGGAGTAAAAAAAAAAACCTCCTGCAGTGCATGAAGGCTCCGTGCTTTCTGCAACACAGGCAATGTCTGTAAACCTGACCGAGCGCTGGTTATACACATGCATGCATAGTACACCTGTTTTAGTAAAAAAAAACCCTCCTGTTGTGCATGAAGGCTCCGTGCTTTCTGCAACACAGGCAATGTCTGTAAACCTGACCGAGCGCTGGTTATAAACGCATGCATAGTACAACTGTTGGAGTAAAAAAAAACCCTCCTGCAGTGCATGAAGGCTCCGTGTTTTCTGCAACACAGGCAATGTCTGTAAACCTGACCGAGCGCTGGTTATACACATGCATGCATAGTACAACTGTTGGAGCTCCAGCTGGGTCTTAGAAGTAAAAAAAAAACAAAAACCTGCAGTGCATGAAGGCTCCATGCTTTCTGCAACACAGGCAATGTCTGTAATGCTGACCGAGCGCTGGTTATAAACATGCATGCATAGTACAACTGTTGGAGTAAAAAAAAACGCTCCTGCAGTGCATGAAGGCTCCGTGCTTTCTGCAACACAGGCAGTGTCTATAAACCTGACCGAGCGCTGGTTATACACATGCATGCATAGTACAAGTCTTGGAGCTCCAGCTGGGTCTTAGAAGTAAAAAAAACAAAAACCTCCTGCAGTGCATGAAGGCTACGTGCTTTCTGCAACACAGGCAATGTCTGTAAACCTGACCGAGTGCTGGTTATAAACATGCATGCATAGTACAACTGTTGGAGCTCCAGCTGGGTCTAGAAGTAAAAAAAAACCCTCCTGCAGTGCATGAAGGCTCCGTGCTTTCTGCAACACAGGCAATGTCTGTAAACCTGACCGAGCGCTGGTTATAAACATGCATGCATAGTACAACTGTTGGAGTAAAAAAAAAACCCTCGTGCAGTGCATGAAGGCTCCGTGCTTTCTGCAACACAGGCAATGTCTGTAAACCTGACCGAGCGCTGGTTATAAACATGCATGCATAGTACAACTGTTGGAGTAAAAAAAAAATCCTCTGGCTGTGCATGAAGGGTCCATGCGCTCTGAAACACAGACAATGTCTGTAAACCTCACCAAGCGCTGGTTATAAACATGCATGCATAGTACAACTCTTGGAGCTCCAGCTGGGTCTTAGAAGTAAAAAAAAACAAAAACCTCCTGCAGTGCATGAAGGCTCCATGCTTTCTGCAACACAGGCAATGTCTGTAATGCTGACCGAGCGCTGGTTATAAACATGCATGCATAGTACAACTGTTGGAGTAAAAAAAAAAACGCTCCTGCAGTGCATGAAGGCTCCGTGCTTTCTGCAACACAGGCAATGTCTATAAACCTGACCGAGCGCTGGTTATAAACATGCATGCATAGTACAACTCTTGGAGCTCTAACTGGGTCTAGAAGTAAAAAAAAACAAAAACCTCCTGCAGTGCATGAAGGCTCCGTGCTTTCTGCAACACAGGCAATGTCTGTAAACCTGACCGAGCGCTGGTTATAAACATGCATGCATAGTACAACTCTTTGGAGCTCCAGCTGGGTCTTAGAAGTAAAAAAAAACAAAAACCTCCTGCAGTGCATGAAGGCTCCGTGCTTTCTGCAACACAGGCAATGTCTGTAAACCTGACCGAGCGCTGGTTATAAACATGCATGCATAGTACAACTCTTGGAGCTCTAACTGGGTCTAGAAGTAAAAAAAAACAAAAACCTCCTGCAGTGCATGAAGGCTCCGTGCATTCTGCAACACAGGCAATGTCTGTAAACCTGACCGAGCGCTGGTTATAAAGATGCATGCATAGTACAACTCTTTGGAGCTCCAGCTGGGTCTTAGAAGTAAAAAAAAACAAAAACCTCCTGCAGTGCATGAAGGCTCCGTGCTTTCTGCAACACAGGCAATGTCTGTAAACCTGACCGAGCGCTGGTTATAAACATGCATGCATAGTACAACTGTTGGAGTAAAAAAAAAACCCTCCTGCAGTGCATGAAGGCTCCGTGCTTTCTGCAACACAGGCAATGTCTGTAAACCTGACCGAGCGCTGGTTATAAACATGCATGCATAGTACAACTGTTGGAGTAAAAAAAAAAACCCTCCTGCAGTGCATGAAGGCTCCGTGCTTTCTGCAACACAGACAATGTCTGTAAACCTGACCGAGCGCTGGTTATAAACATGCATGCATAGTACAACTGTTGGAGTAAAAAAAAAACCTTCCTGCAGTGTATGAAGGCTCCGTGCTTTCTGCAACACAGGCAATGTCTGTAAACCTGACCGAGCGCTGGTTATACACATGCATGCATAGTACAACTCTTGGAGCTCCAGCTGGGTCTTAGAAGTAAAAAAAAACAAAAACCTCCTGCAGTGCATGAAGGCTCCGTGCTTTCTGCAACACAGGCAATGTCTGTAAACCTGACCGAGCGCTGGTTATAAACATGCATGCATAGTACAACTGTGGGAGTAAAAAAAAGCCCCCCTGCAGTGCATGAAGGCTCCGTGCTTTCTGCAACACAGGCAATGTCTGTAAACCTGACCGAGCGCAGGTTATAAACATGCATGCATAGTACAACTGTTGGAGCTCCTGCTGGGTCTAGAAGTAAAAAAAAAACCCTCCTGCAGTGCATGAAGGCTCCGTGCTTTCTGCAACACAGGCAATGTCTGTAAACCTGACCGAGCGCTGGTTATAAACATGCATGCATAGTAAGACTGTTGGAGTAAAAAAAAAACCCTCCTGCAGTGCATGAAGGCTCCGTGCTTTCTGCAACACAGGGAATGTCTGTAAACCTGGCCGAGCGCTGGTTATAAACATGCATGCATAGTACAACTGTTGGAGTAAAAAAAAAACCCTCCTGCAGTGCATGAAGGCTCCGTGCTTTCTGCAACACAGGCAATGTCTGTAAACCTGACCGAGCGCTGGTTATATACATGCATGCATAGTACAACTCTTGGAGCTCCAGCTGGGTCTTAGAAGTAAAAAAAAAAACAAAAACCTCCTGCAGTGCATGAAGGCTCCCTGCTTTCTGCAACGCAGGCAATGTCTGTAAACCTGACCTAGCGCTGGTTATACACATGCATGCATAGTACAACTGTTGGAGCTCCAGCTGGGTCTAGAAGTAAAAAAAAACCCTCCTGCAGTGCATGAAGGCTCCGTGCTTTCTGCAACACAGGCAATGTCTGTAAACCTGACCGGGCGCTGGTTATAAACATGCATGCATAGTACAACTGTTGGAGTAAAAAAAAACCCTCCTGCAGTCCATGAAGGCTCCGTGCTTTCTGCAACACAGGGAATGTCTGTAAACCTGACCGAGCGCTGGTTATAAACATGCATGCATAGTACAACTGTTGGAGTAAAAAAAAAATCCTCCGGCTGTGCATGAAGGGTCCATGCGCTCTGCAACACAGACAATGTCTGTAAACCTCACAAAGCGCTGGTTATAAACACGCATGCAGAGTACAACTCTTGGAGCTCCAGCTGGGTCTTAGAAGTAAAAAAAAACAAACAAAAACCTCCTGCAGTGCATGAAGGCTCCATGCTTTCTGCAACACAGGCAATGTCTGTAATGCTGACCGAGCGCTGGTTATAAACATGCATGCATAGTACAACTGTTGGAGTAAAAAAAAAAGCTCCTGCAGTGCATGAAGGCTCCGCGCTTTCTGCAACACAGGCAATGTCTATAATCCTGACCGAGCGCTGGTTATACACATGCATGCATAGTCCAACTGTTGGAGCTCCAGCTGGGTCTAGAAGTAAAAAAAAACCCTCCTGCAGTGCATGAAGGCTCCGTGCTTTCTGCAACACAGGCAATGTCTGTGAACCTGCCCTAGCGCTGGTTATAAACATGCATGCATAGTACAACTCTTGGAGCTCTAACTGGGTCTAGAAGTAAAAAAAAACAAAAACCTCCTGCAGTGCATGAAGGCTCCGTGCTTTCTGCAACACAGGCAATGTCTGTAAACCTGACCGAGCGCTGGTTATAAACATGCATGCATAGTACAACTGTTGGAGTAAAAAAAAACCCTCCTGCAGTGCATGAAGGCTCCGTGCTTTCTGCAACACAGGCAATGTCTGTTAACCTGACCGAGCGCTGGTTATACACATGCATGCATAGTACAACTGTTGGAGCTCCAGCTGGGTCGAAGTAAAAAAAAAAAAGCCTCCTGCTGTGCATGAAGGCTCCGTGCTTTCTGCAACACAGGCAATGTCTGTAAACCTAACCGAGCGCTGGTTATAAACATGCATGCATAGTACAACTGTTGGAGTAAAAAAAAAACCCTCCTGCAGTGCATGAAGGCTCCGTGCTTTCTGCAACACAGGCAATGTCTGTAAACCTGACCGAGCGCTGGTTATAAACATGCATGCATAGTACAACTGTTGGAGTAAAAAAAAACCCTCCTGATGTGTATGAAGGCTCCGTGCTTTCTGCAACACAGGCAATGTCTGTAAACCTGACCGAGCGCTGGTTATACACATGCATGCATAGTACAACACTTGGAGCTCCAGCTGGGTCTTAGAAGTAAAAAAAAAAAAACCTCCTGCAGTGCATGAAGGCTCCGTGCTTTCTGCAACACAGACAATGTCTGTAAACCTGACCGAGCGCTGGTTATAAACATGCATGCATAGTACAACTGTTGGAGTAAAAAAAAACCCTCCTGCTGTGCATGAAGGCTCCGTGCTTTCTGCAACACAGGCAATGTCTGTAAACCTGACCGAGCGCTGGTTATACACATGCATGCATATACAACTCTTGGAGCTCCAGCTGGGTCTTAGAAGTAAAAAAAAACAAAAACCTCCTGCAGTGCATGAAGGCTCCGTGCTTTCTGCTACACAGACAATGTTGTAAACCTGACCGAGCCCTGGTTATAAACATGCATGCATAGTACAACTGTTGGAGTAAAAAAAAACCCTCCTGCTGTGCATGAAGGCTCCGTGCTTTCTGCAACACAGGCAATGTCTGTAAACCTGACCGAGCGCTGGTTATACACATGCATGCATAGTACAACTCTTGGAGCTCCAGCTGGGTCTTAGAAGTAAAAAAAAACAAAAACCTCCTGCAGTGCATGAAGGCTCCGTGCTTTCTGCAACACAGGTAATGTCTGTAAACCTGACCGAGCGCTGGTTATAAACATGCATGCATAGTACAACTGTTGGAGTAAAAAAAAAAACCCTCCTGCAGTGCATGAAGGCTCCGTGCTTTCTGCAACACAGGCAATGTCTGTAAACCTGACCGAGCGCTGGTTATAAACATGCATGCATAGTACAACTGTTGGAGCTCCAGCTGGGTCTTAGAAGTAAAAAAAAAACAAAAACCTCCTGCAGTGCATGAAGGCTCCGTGCTTTCTGCAACACAGGCAATGTCTGTAAACATGACCGAGCGCTGGTTATACACATGCATGCATAGTACAACTGTTGGAGCTCCAGCTGGGTCTAGAAGTAAAAAAAAACCCGCCTGCAGTGCATGAAGGCTCCGTGCTTTCTGCAACACAGGCAATGTCTGTAAACCTGACCGAGCGCTGGTTATAAACATGCATGCATAGTACAACTGTTGGAGTAAAAAAAAACCCTCCTGCAGTCCATGAAGGCTCCGTGCTTTCTGCAACACAGGCAATGTCTGTAAACCTGACCGAGCGCTGGTTATAAACATGCATGCATAGTACAACTGTTGGAGTAAAAAAAAATCCTCCGGCTGTGCATGAAGGATCCATGTGCTCTGCAACACAGACAATGTCTGTAAACCTCACCAAGCGCTGGTTATAAACATGCATGCAAAGTACAACTCTTGGAGCTCCAGCTGGGTCTTAGAAGTAAAAAAAAAACAAAAACCTCCTGCAGTGCATGAAGGCTCCATGCTTTCTGCAACACAGGCAATGTCTGTAATGCTGACCGAGCGCTGGTTATAAACATGCATGCATAGTACAACTGTTGGAGTAAAAAAAAAAACGCTCCTGCAGTGCATGAAGGCTCCGTGCTTTCTGCAACACAGGCAATGTTTATAAACCTAACCGAGCGCTGGTTATACACATGCATGCATAGTATAACTCTTGGAGCTCTAACTGGGTCTAGAAGTAAAAAAAACAACAAAAACCTCCTGCAGTGCATGAAGGCTCCCTGCTTTCTGCAACACAGGCAATGTCTGTAAACCTGCCCTAGTGCTGGTTATAAACATGCATGCATAGTACAACTCTTGGAGCTCTAACTGGGTCTAGAAGTAAAAAAAACAAAAACCTCCTGCAGTGCATGAAGGCTCCGTGCTTTCTGCAACACAGGCAATGTCTGTAAACCTGACCGAGCGCTGGTTATAAACATGCATGCATAGTACAACTGTTGGAGTAAAAAAAAACCCTCCTGCAGTCCATGAAGGCTCCGTGCTTTCTGCAACACAGGCAATGTCTGTAAACCTGACCGAGCGCTGGTTATAAACATGCATGCATAGTGCAACTGTTGGAGTAAAAAAAAAATCCTCAGGCTGTGCATGAAGGGTCCATGCGCTCTGCAACACAGACAATGTCTGTAAACCTCACCAAGCGCTGGTTATAAACATGCATGCATAGTACAACTCTTGGAGCTCCAGCTGGGTCTTAGAAGTAAAAAAAAACAAAAACCTCCTGCAGTGCATGAAGGCTCCATGCTTTCTGCAACACAGGCAATGTCTGTAATGCTGACCGAGCGCTGGTTATAAACATGCATGCATAGTACAACTGTTGGACTAAAAAAAAAACGCTCCTGCAGTGCATGAAGGCTCCGTGCTTTCTGCAACAGAGGCAATGTCTATAAACCTGACCGAGCGCTGGTTATACACATGCATGCATAGTACAACTCTTGGAGCTCTAACTGGGTCTAGAAGTAAAAAAAAACAAAAACCTCCTGCAGTGGATGAAGGCTCCGTGCTTTCTGCAACACAGGCAATGTCTGTAAACCTGTCCGAGCACTTGTTATAAACATGCATGCATAGTACAACTCTTTGGAGCTCCAGCTGGGTCTTAGAAGTAAAAAAAAAACAAAAACCTCCTGCAGTGCATGAAGGCTCCGTGCTTTCTGCAACACAGGCAATGTCTGTAAACCTGACCGAGCGCTGGTTATAAACATGCATGCATAGTACAACTGTTGGAGTAAAAAAAAAACCCCTGCAGTGCATGAAGGCTCCGTGCTTTCTGCAACACAGGCAATGTCTGTAAACCTGACCGAGCGCTGGTTATACACATGCATGCATAGTACAACTGTTGGAGCTCCGGCTGGGTCTAGAAGTAAAGAAAAACCCTCCTGCAGTGCATGAAGGCTCCGTGCTTTCTGCAACACAGGCAATGTCTGTAAACCTGACCGAGCGCTGGTTTTAAACATGCATGCATAGTACAACTGTTGGAGTAAAAAAAAAACCCTCCTGCAGTGCATGAAGGCTCCGTGCTTTCTGCAACACAGGCAATGTCTGTTAACCTGACCGAGCGCTGGTTATACACATGCATGCATAGTACAACTGTTGGAGCTCCAGCTGGGTCGAAGTAAAAAAAAAAAGCCTCCTGCAGTGCATGAAGGCTCCGTGCTTTCTGCAACACAGGCAATGTCTGTAAACCTAACCGAGCGCTGGTTATAAACATGCATGCATAGTACAACTGTTGGAGTAAAAAAAAAACCCTCCTGCAGTGCATGAAGGCTCCGTGCTTTCTGCAACACAGGCAATGTCTGTAAACCTGACCGAGCGCTGGTTATAAACATGCATGCATAGTACAACTGTTGGAGTAAAAAAAAACCCTCCTGATGTGTATGAAGGCTCCGTGCTTTCTGCAACACAGGCAATGTCTGTAAACCTGACCGAGCGCTGGTTATACACATGCATGCATAGTACAACACTTGGAGCTCCAGCTGGGTCTTAGAAGTAAAAAAAAAAACCTCCTGCAGTGCATGAAGGCTCCGTGCTTTCTGCAACACAGACAATGTCTGTAAACCTGACCGAGCGCTGGTTATAAACATGCATGCATAGTACAACTGTTGGAGTAAAAAAAAACCCTCCTGCTGTGCATGAAGGCTCCGTGCTTTCTGCAACACAGGCAATGTCTGTAAACCTGACCGAGCGCTGGTTATACACATGCATGCATATACAACTCTTGGAGCTCCAGCTGGGTCTTAGAAGTAAAAAAAAACAAAAACCTCCTGCAGTGCATGAAGGCTCCGTGCTTTCTGCTACACAGACAATGTTGTAAACCTGACCGAGCCCTGGTTATAAACATGCATGCATAGTACAACTGTTGGAGTAAAAAAAAACCCTCCTGCTGTGCATGAAGGCTCCGTGCTTTCTGCAACACAGGCAATGTCTGTAAACCTGACCGAGCGCTGGTTATACACATGCATGCATAGTACAACTCTTGGAGCTCCAGCTGGGTCTTAGAAGTAAAAAAAAACAAAAACCTCCTGCAGTGCATGAAGGCTCCGTGCTTTCTGCAACACAGGTAATGTCTGTAAACCTGACCGAGCGCTGGTTATAAACATGCATGCATAGTACAACTGTTGGAGTAAAAAAAAAAACCCTCCTGCAGTGCATGAAGGCTCCGTGCTTTCTGCAACACAGGCAATGTCTGTAAACCTGACCGAGCGCTGGTTATAAACATGCATGCATAGTACAACTGTTGGAGCTCCAGCTGGGTCTTAGAAGTAAAAAAAAAACAAAAACCTCCTGCAGTGCATGAAGGCTCCGTGCTTTCTGCAACACAGGCAATGTCTGTAAACATGACCGAGCGCTGGTTATACACATGCATGCATAGTACAACTGTTGGAGCTCCAGCTGGGTCTAGAAGTAAAAAAAAACCCGCCTGCAGTGCATGAAGGCTCCGTGCTTTCTGCAACACAGGCAATGTCTGTAAACCTGACCGAGCGCTGGTTATAAACATGCATGCATAGTACAACTGTTGGAGTAAAAAAAAACCCTCCTGCAGTCCATGAAGGCTCCGTGCTTTCTGCAACACAGGCAATGTCTGTAAACCTGACCGAGCGCTGGTTATAAACATGCATGCATAGTACAACTGTTGGAGTAAAAAAAAAATCCTCCGGCTGTGCATGAAGGATCCATGTGCTCTGCAACACAGACAATGTCTGTAAACCTCACCAAGCGCTAGTTATAAACATGCATGCAAAGTACAACTCTTGGAGCTCCAGCTGGGTCTTAGAAGTAAAAAAAAAACAAAAACCTCCTGCAGTGCATGAAGGCTCCATGCTTTCTGCAACACAGGCAATGTCTGTAATGCTGACCGAGCGCTGGTTATAAACATGCATGCATAGTACAACTGTTGGAGTAAAAAAAAAAACGCTCCTGCAGTGCATGAAGGCTCCGTGCTTTCTGCAACACAGGCAATGTTTATAAACCTAACCGAGCGCTGGTTATACACATGCATGCATAGTACAACTCTTGGAGCTCTAACTGGGTCTAGAAGTAAAAAAAACAACAAAAACCTCCTGCAGTGCATGAAGGCTCCCTGCTTTCTGCAACACAGGCAATGTCTGTAAACCTGCCCTAGTGCTGGTTATAAACATGCATGCATAGTACAACTCTTGGAGCTCTAACTGGGTCTAGAAGTAAAAAAAACAAAAACCTCCTGCAGTGCATGAAGGCTCCGTGCTTTCTGCAACACAGGCAATGTCTGTAAACCTGACCGAGCGCTGGTTATAAACATGCATGCATAGTACAACTGTTGGAGTAAAAAAAAACCCTCCTGCAGTCCATGAAGGCTCCGTGCTTTCTGCAACACAGGCAATGTCTGTAAACCTGACCGAGCGCTGGTTATAAACATGCATGCATAGTGCAACTGTTGGAGTAAAAAAAAAATCCTCAGGCTGTGCATGAAGGGTCCATGCGCTCTGCAACACAGACAATGTCTGTAAACCTCACCAAGCGCTGGTTATAAACATGCATGCATAGTACAACTCTTGGAGCTCCAGCTGGGTCTTAGAAGTAAAAAAAAAACAAAAACCTCCTGCAGTGCATGAAGGCTCCATGCTTTCTGCAACACAGGCAATGTCTGTAATGCTGACCGAGCGCTGGTTATAAACATGCATGCATAGTACAACTGTTGGACTAAAAAAAAACGCTCCTGCAGTGCATGAAGGCTCCGTGCTTTCTGCAACAGAGGCAATGTCTATAAACCTGACCGAGCGCTGGTTATACACATGCATGCATAGTACAACTCTTGGAGCTCTAACTGGGTCTAGAAGTAAAAAAAAACAAAAACCTCCTGCAGTGGATGAAGGCTCCGTGCTTTCTGCAACACAGGCAATGTCTGTAAACCTGTCCGAGCACTTGTTATAAACATGCATGCATAGTACAACTCTTTGGAGCTCCAGCTGGGTCTTAGAAGTAAAAAAAAAACAATAACCTCCTACAGTGCATGAAGGCTCCGTGCTTTCTGCAACACAGGCAATGTCTGTGAACCTGACCGAGCGCTGGTTATAAACATGCATGCATAGTACAACTGTTGGAGTAAAAAAAAAACCCCTGCAGTGCATGAAGGCTCCGTGCTTTCTGCAACACAGGCAATGTCTGTAAACCTGACCGAGCGCTGGTTATACACATGCATGCATAGTACAACTGTTGGAGCTCCGGCTGGGTCTAGAAGTAAAGAAAAACCCTCCTGCAGTGCATGAAGGCTCCGTGCTTTCTGCAACACAGGCAATGTCTGTAAACCTGACCGAGCGCTGGTTTTAAACATGCATGCATAGTACAACTGTTGGAGTAAAAAAAAAACCCTCCTGCAGTGCATGAAGGCTCCGTGCTTTCTGCAACACAGGCAATGTCTGTAAACCTGACCGAGCGCTGGTTATACACATGCATGCATAGTACAACTGTTGGAGCTCCAGCTGGGTCTAGAAGTAAAAAAAAAACCCTCCTGCAGTGCATGAAGGCTCCGTGCTTTCTGCAACACAGGCAATGTCTGTAAACCTGACCGAGCGCTGGTTATAAACATGCATGCATAGTACAACTGTTGGAGTAAAAAAAAAACCCTCCTGCAGTGCATGAAGGCTCCGTGCTTTCTGCAACACAGGCAATGTCTGTAAACCTGACCGAGCGCTGGTTATAAACATGCATGCATAGTACAACTGTTGGAGTAAAAAAAAAACCCTCCTGATGTGTATGAAGGCTCCGTGCTTTCTGCAACACAGGCAATGTCTGTAAACCTGACCGAGCGCTGGTTATACACATGCATGCATAGTACAACACTTGGAGCTCCAGCTGGGTCTTAGAAGTAAAAAAAAAAAAAACCTCCTGCAGTGCATGAAGGCTCCGTGCTTTCTGCAACACAGACAATGTCTGTAAACCTGACCGAGCGCTGGTTATAAACATGCATGCATAGTACAACTGTTGGAGTAAAAAAAAACCCTCCTGCTGTGCATGAAGGCTCCGTGCTTTCTGCAACACAGGCAATGTCTGTAAACCTGACCGAGCGCTGGTTATACACATGCATGCATATACAACTCTTGGAGCTCCAGCTGGGTCTTAGAAGTAAAAAAAAAACAAAAACCTCCTGCAGTTAATGAAGGCTCCGTGCTTTCTGCTACACGGACAATGTCTGTAAACCTGACCGAGCCCTGGTTATAAACATGCATGCATAGTACAACTGTTGGAGTAAAAAAAAACCCTCCTGCTGTGCATGAAGGCTCCGTGCTTTCTGCAACACAGGCAATGTCTGTAAACCTGACCGAGCGCTGGTTATACACATGCATGCATAGTACAACTCTTGGAGCTCCAGCTGGGTCTTAGAAGTAAAAAAAAAAACAAAAACCTTCTGCAGTGCATGAAGGCTCCGTGCTTTCTGCAACACAGGTAATGTCTGTAAACCTGCCCTAGTGCTGGTTATAAACATGCATGCATAGTACAACTCTTGGAGCTCTAACTGGGTCTAGAAGTAAAAAAAACAAAAACCTCCTGCAGTGCATGAAGGCTCCGTGCTTTCTGCAACACAGGCAATGTCTGTAAACCTGACCGAGCGCTGGTTATAAACATGCATGCATAGTACAACTGTTGGAGTAAAAAAAAACCCTCCTGCAGTCCATGAAGGCTCCGTGCTTTCTGCAACACAGGCAATGTCTGTAAACCTGACCGAGCGCTGGTTATAAACATGCATGCATAGTGCAACTGTTGGAGTAAAAAAAAAATCCTCAGGCTGTGCATGAAGGGTCCATGCGCTCTGCAACACAGACAATGTCTGTAAACCTCACCAAGCGCTGGTTATAAACATGCATGCATAGTACAACTCTTGGAGCTCCAGCTGGGTCTTAGAAGTAAAAAAAAAACAAAAACCTCCTGCAGTGCATGAAGGCTCCATGCTTTCTGCAACACAGGCAATGTCTGTAATGCTGACCGAGCGCTGGTTATAAACATGCATGCATAGTACAACTGTTGGACTAAAAAAAACGCTCCTGCAGTGCATGAAGGCTCCGTGCTTTCTGCAACAGAGGCAATGTCTATAAACCTGACCGAGCGCTGGTTATACACATGCATGCATAGTACAACTCTTGGAGCTCTAACTGGGTCTAGAAGTAAAAAAAAACAAAAACCTCCTGCAGTGGATGAAGGCTCCGTGCTTTCTGCAACACAGGCAATGTCTGTAAACCTGTCCGAGCACTTGTTATAAACATGCATGCATAGTACAACTCTTTGGAGCTCCAGCTGGGTCTTAGAAGTAAAAAAAAAACAAAAACCTCCTGCAGTGCATGAAGGCTCCGTGCTTTCTGCAACACAGGCAATGTCTGTAAACCTGACCGAGCGCTGGTTATAAACATGCATGCATAGTACAACTGTTGGAGTAAAAAAAAAACCCCCTGCAGTGCATGAAGGCTCCGTGCTTTCTGCAACACAGGCAATGTCTGTAAACCTGACCGAGCGCTGGTTATACACATGCATGCATAGTACAACTGTTGGAGCTCCGGCTGGGTCTAGAAGTAAAGAAAAACCCTCCTGCAGTGCATGAAGGCTCCGTGCTTTCTGCAACACAGGCAATGTCTGTAAACCTGACCGAGCGCTGGTTTTAAACATGCATGCATAGTACAACTGTTGGAGTAAAAAAAAAAACCCTCCTGCAGTGCATGAAGGCTCCGTGCTTTCTGCAACACAGGCAATGTCTGTAAACCTGACCGAGCGCTGGTTATAAACATGCATGCATAGTACAACTGTTGGAGCTCCAGCTGGGTCTTAGAAGTAAAAAAAAAACAAAAACCTCCTGCAGTGCATGAAGGCTCCGTGCTTTCTGCAACACAGGCAATGTCTGTAAACATGACCGAGCGCTGGTTATACACATGCATGCATAGTACAACTGTTGGAGCTCCAGCTGGGTCTAGAAGTAAAAAAAAACCCGCCTGCAGTGCATGAAGGCTCCGTGCTTTCTGCAACACAGGCAATGTCTGTAAACCTGACCGAGCGCTGGTTATAAACATGCATGCATAGTACAACTGTTGGAGTAAAAAAAAACCCTCCTGCAGTCCATGAAGGCTCCGTGCTTTCTGCAACACAGGCAATGTCTGTAAACCTGACCGAGCGCTGGTTATAAACATGCATGCATAGTACAACTGTTGGAGTAAAAAAAAAATCCTCCGGCTGTGCATGAAGGATCCATGTGCTCTGCAACACAGACAATGTCTGTAAACCTCACCAAGCGCTGGTTATAAACATGCATGCAAAGTACAACTCTTGGAGCTCCAGCTGGGTCTTAGAAGTAAAAAAAAAAACAAAAACCTCCTGCAGTGCATGAAGGCTCCATGCTTTCTGCAACACAGGCAATGTCTGTAATGCTGACCGAGCGCTGGTTATAAACATGCATGCATAGTACAACTGTTGGAGTAAAAAAAAAAACGCTCCTGCAGTGCATGAAGGCTCCGTGCTTTCTGCAACACAGGCAATGTTTATAAACCTAACCGAGCGCTGGTTATACACATGCATGCATAGTACAACTCTTGGAGCTCTAACTGGGTCTAGAAGTAAAAAAAACAACAAAAACCTCCTGCAGTGCATGAAGGCTCCCTGCTTTCTGCAACACAGGCAATGTCTGTAAACCTGCCCTAGTGCTGGTTATAAACATGCATGCATAGTACAACTCTTGGAGCTCTAACTGGGTCTAGAAGTAAAAAAAACAAAAACCTCCTGCAGTGCATGAAGGCTCCGTGCTTTCTGCAACACAGGCAATGTCTGTAAACCTGACCGAGCGCTGGTTATAAACATGCATGCATAGTACAACTGTTGGAGTAAAAAAAAACCCTCCTGCAGTCCATGAAGGCTCCGTGCTTTCTGCAACACAGGCAATGTCTGTAAACCTGACCGAGCGCTGGTTATAAACATGCATGCATAGTGCAACTGTTGGAGTAAAAAAAAAATCCTCAGGCTGTGCATGAAGGGTCCATGCGCTCTGCAACACAGACAATGTCTGTAAACCTCACCAAGCGCTGGTTATAAACATGCATGCATAGTACAACTCTTGGAGCTCCAGCTGGGTCTTAGAAGTAAAAAAAAAACAAAAACCTCCTGCAGTGCATGAAGGCTCCATGCTTTCTGCAACACAGGCAATGTCTGTAATGCTGACCGAGCGCTGGTTATAAACATGCATGCATAGTACAACTGTTGGACTAAAAAAACGCTCCTGCAGTGCATGAAGGCTCCGTGCTTTCTGCAACAGAGGCAATGTCTATAAACCTGACCGAGCGCTGGTTATACACATGCATGCATAGTACAACTCTTGGAGCTCTAACTGGGTCTAGAAGTAAAAAAAAACAAAAACCTCCTGCAGTGGATGAAGGCTCCGTGCTTTCTGCAACACAGGCAATGTCTGTAAACCTGTCCGAGCACTTGTTATAAACATGCATGCATAGTACAACTCTTTGGAGCTCCAGCTGGGTCTTAGAAGTAAAAAAAAAACAAAAACCTCCTGCAGTGCATGAAGGCTCCGTGCTTTCTGCAACACAGGCAATGTCTGTAAACCTGACCGAGCGCTGGTTATAAACATGCATGCATAGTACAACTGTTGGAGTAAAAAAAAAACCCCCTGCAGTGCATGAAGGCTCCGTGCTTTCTGCAACACAGGCAATGTCTGTAAACCTGACCGAGCGCTGGTTATACACATGCATGCATAGTACAACTGTTGGAGCTCCGGCTGGGTCTAGAAGTAAAGAAAAACCCTCCTGCAGTGCATGAAGGCTCCGTGCTTTCTGCAACACAGGCAATGTCTGTAAACCTGACCGAGCGCTGGTTTTAAACATGCATGCATAGTACAACTGTTGGAGTAAAAAAAAAACCCTCCTGCAGTGCATGAAGGCTCCGTGCTTTCTGCAACACAGGCAATGTCTGTAAACCTGACCGAGCGCTGGTTATACACATGCATGCATAGTACAACTGTTGGAGCTCCAGCTGGGTCTAGAAGTAAAAAAAAACCCTCCTGCAGTGCATGAAGGCTCCGTGCTTTCTGCAACACAGGCAATGTCTGTAAACCTGACCGAGCGCTGGTTATAAACATGCATGCATAGTACAACTGTTGGAGTAAAAAAAAACCCTCCTGCAGTGCATGAAGGCTCCGTGCTTTCTGCAACACAGGCAATGTCTGTAAACCTGACTGAGCGCTGGTTATACACATGCATGCATAGTACAACTGTTGGAGTAAAAAAAACCCTCCTGCAGTGCATGAAGGCTCCGTGCTTTCTGCAACACAGGCAATGTCTGTAAACCTGACCGAGCGCTGGTTATAAACATGCATGCATATTACAACTGTTGGAGTAAAAAAAAATCCTCCGGCTGTGCATGAAGGGTCCGTGCGCTCTGCAACACAGACAATGTCTGTAAACCTCACCAAGCGCTGGTTATAAACATGCATGCATAGTACAACTCTTGGAGCTCGAGCTGGGTCTTAGAAGTAAAAAAAAAACAAAAACCTCCTGCAGTGCATGAAGGCTCCATGCTTTCTGCAACACAGGCAATGTCTGTAATGCTGACCGAGCGCTTGTTATAAACATGCATGCATAGTACAAATGTTGGAGTAAAAAAAAACGCTCCTGCAGTGCATGAAGGCTCCGTGCTTTCTGCAACACAGGCAATGTCTGTAAACCTGACCGAGCGCTGGTTATAAACGCATGCATAGTACAACTGTTGGAGTAAAAAAAAACCCTCCTGCAGTGCATGAAGGCTCCGTGTTTTCTGCAACACAGGCAATGTCTGTAAACCTGACCGAGCGCTGGTTATACACATGCATGCATAGTACAACTGTTGGAGCTCCAGCTGGGTCTTAGAAGTAAAAAAAAAGAAAAACCTCCTGCAGTGCATGAAGGCTCCATGCTTTCTGCAACACAGGCAATGTCTGTAAACCTGACCGAGCGCTGGTTATAAACATGCATGCATAGTACAACTGTTGGACTAAAAAAAAACGCTCCTGCAGTGCATGAAGGCTCCGTGCTTTCTGCAACAGAGGCAATGTCTATAAACCTGACCGAGCGCTGGTTATACACATGCATGCATAGTACAACTCTTGGAGCTCTAACTGGGTCTAGAAGTAAAAAAAAACAAAAACCTCCTGCAGTGGATGAAGGCTCCGTGCTTTCTGCAACACAGGCAATGTCTGTAAACCTGTCCGAGCACTTGTTATAAACATGCATGCATAGTACAACTCTTTGGAGCTCCAGCTGGGTCTTAGAAGTAAAAAAAAAACAAAAACCTCCTGCAGTGCATGAAGGCTCCGTGCTTTCTGCAACACAGGCAATGTCTGTAAACCTGACCGAGCGCTGGTTATAAACATGCATGCATAGTACAACTGTTGGAGTAAAAAAAAAAACCCCTGCAGTGCATGAAGGCTCCGTGCTTTCTGCAACACAGGCAATGTCTGTAAACCTGACCGAGCGCTGGTTATACACATGCATGCATAGTACAACTGTTGGAGCTCCGGCTGGGTCTAGAAGTAAAGAAAAACCCTCCTGCAGTGCATGAAGGCTCCGTGCTTTCTGCAACACAGGCAATGTCTGTAAACCTGACCGAGCGCTGGTTTTAAACATGCATGCATAGTACAACTGTTGGAGTAAAAAAAAAAACCCTCCTGCAGTGCATGAAGGCTCCGTGCTTTCTGCAACACAGGCAATGTCTGTAAACCTGACCGAGCGCTGGTTATACACATGCATGCATAGTACAACTGTTGGAGCTCCAGCTGGGTCTAGAAGTAAAAAAAAAACCCTCCTGCAGTGCATGAAGGCTCCGTGCTTTCTGCAACACAGGCAATGTCTGTAAACCTGACCGAGCGCTGGTTATAAACATGCATGCATAGTACAACTGTTGGAGTAAAAAAAAAACCCTCCTGCAGTGCATGAAGGCTCCGTGCTTTCTGCAACACAGGCAATGTCTGTAAACCTGACTGAGCGCTGGTTATACACATGCATGCATAGTACAACTGTTGGAGTAAAAAAAACCCTCCTGCAGTGCATGAAGGCTCCGTGCTTTCTGCAACACAGGCAATGTCTGTAAACCTGACCGAGCGCTGGTTATAAACATGCATGCATATTACAACTGTTGGAGTAAAAAAAAATCCTCCGGCTGTGCATGAAGGGTCCGTGCGCTCTGCAACACAGACAATGTCTGTAAACCTCACCAAGCGCTGGTTATAAACATGCATGCATAGTACAACTCTTGGAGCTCGAGCTGGGTCTTAGAAGTAAAAAAAAAACAAAAACCTCCTGCAGTGCATGAAGGCTCCATGCTTTCTGCAACACAGGCAATGTCTGTAATGCTGACCGAGCGCTTGTTATAAACATGCATGCATAGTACAAATGTTGGAGTAAAAAAAAACGCTCCTGCAGTGCATGAAGGCTCCGTGCTTTCTGCAACACAGGCAATGTCTGTAAACCTGACCGAGCGCTGGTTATAAACGCATGCATAGTACAACTGTTGGAGTAAAAAAAAACCCTCCTGCAGTGCATGAAGGCTCCGTGTTTTCTGCAACACAGGCAATGTCTGTAAACCTGACCGAGCGCTGGTTATACACATGCATGCATAGTACAACTGTTGGAGCTCCAGCTGGGTCTTAGAAGTAAAAAAAAAGAAAAACCTCCTGCAGTGCATGAAGGCTCCATGCTTTCTGCAACACAGGCAATGTCTGTAAACCTGACCGAGCGCTGGTTATAAACATGCATGCATAGTACAACTGTTGGAGTAAAAAAAACCCTCCTGCAGTGCATGAAGGCTCCGTGCTTTCTGCAACACAGGCAATGTCTGTAAACCTGACCGAGCGCTGGTTATAAACATGCATGCATAGTACAACTGTTGGAGTAAAAAAAAAACGCTCCTGCAGTGCATGAAGGCTCCGTGCTTTCTGCAACACAGGCAGTGTCTATAAACCTGACCGAGCGCTGGTTATACACATGCATGCATAGTACAACTCTTGGAGCTCCAGCTGGGTCTTAGAAGTAAAAAAAAACAAAAACCTCCTGCAGTGCGTGAAGGCTCCGTGCTTTCTGCAACACAGGCAATGTCTGTAAACCTGACCGAGTGCTGGTTATACACATGCATGCATAGTACAACTGTTGGAGCTCCAGCTGGGTCTAGAAGTAAAAAAAAAACCCTCCTGCAGTGCATGAAGGCTCCGTGCTTTCTGCAACACAGGCAATGTCTGTAAAGCTGACCGAGCGCTGGTTATAAACATGCATGCATAGTACAACTTTTGGAGTAAAAAAACCCTCCTGCAGTGCATGAAGGCTCCGTGCTTTCTGCAACACAGGCAATGTCTGTAAACCTGACCGAGCGCTGGTTATAAACATGCATGCATATTACAACTGTTGGAGTAAAAAATCCTCCGGCTGTGCATGAAGGCTCCGTGCTTTCTGCAACACAGGCAATGTCTGTAAACCTGACCGAGCGCTGGTTATAAACATGCATGCATAGTACAACTGTTGGAGTAAAAAAAAACCCTCCTGCAGAGCATGAAGGCTCCGTGCTTTCTGCAACACAGGCAATGTCTGTAAACCTGACCGAGCGCTGGTTATAAACATGCATGCATAGTACAACTGTTGGAGTAAAAAAAAACCCTCCTGCAGTGCATGAAGGCTCCGTGCTTTCTGCAACACAGGCAATGTCTGTAAACCTGACCGAGCGCTGGTTATAGACATGCATGCATAGTACACCTCTTGGAGCTCCAGCTGGGTCTTAGAAGTAAAAAAAAAACAAAAACCTCCTGCAGTGCATGAAGGCTCCGTGCTTTCTGCAACACAGGCAATGTCTGTAAACCTGACCGAGCGCTGGTTATAAACATGCATGCATAGTACAACTGTTGGAGTAAAAAAAACCCTCCTGCAGTGCATGAAGGCTCCGTGCTTTCTGCAACACAGGCAATGTCTGTAAACCTGACCGAGCGCTGGTTATAAACATGCATGCATAGTACAACTGTTGGAGTAAAAAAAATCCTCCGGCTGTGCATGAAGGGTCCGTGCGCTCTGCACCACAGACAATGTCTATAAACCGGACCGAGCGCTGGTTATACACATGCATGCATAGTACAACTGTTGGAGCTCCAGCTGGGTCTAGAAGTAAACAAAAAACCCTCCTGCAGTGCATGAAGGCTCCGTGCTTTCTGCAACACAGGCAATGTCTGTAAACCTGCCCTAGCGCTGGTTATAAACATGCATGCATAGTACAACTCTTGGAGCTCTAACTGGGTCTAGAAGTAAAAAAAAACAAAAACCTCCTGCAGTGCATGAAGGCTCCGTGCTTTCTGCAACACAGGCAATGTCTGTAAACCTGACCGAGCGCTGGTTATAAACATGCATGCATAGTACAACTCTTTGGAGCTCCAGCTGGGTCTTAGAAGTAAAAAAAAACAAAAACCTCCTGCAGTGCATGAAGGCTCCGTGCTTTCTGCAACACAGGCAATTTCTGTAAACCTGACCGAGCGCTGGTTATAAACATGCATGCATAGTACAACTTTTGGAGTAAAAAAACCCTCCTGCAGTGCATGAAGGCTCCGTGCTTTCTGCAACACAGGCAATGTCTGTAAACCTGACCGAGCGCTGGTTATAAACATGCATGCATATTACAACTGTTGGAGTAAAAAATCCTCCGGCTGTGCATGAAGGCTCCGTGCTTTCTGCAACACAGGCAATGTCTGTAAACCTGACCGAGCGCTGGTTATAAACATGCATGCATAGTACAACTGTTGGAGTAAAAAAAAACCCTCCTGCAGAGCATGAAGGCTCCGTGCTTTCTGCAACACAGGCAATGTCTGTAAACCTGACCGAGCGCTGGTTATAAACATGCATGCATAGTACAACTGTTGGAGTAAAAAAAAACCCTCCTGCAGTGCATGAAGGCTCCGTGCTTTCTGCAACACAGGCAATGTCTGTAAACCTGACCGAGCGCTGGTTATAGACATGCATGCATAGTACACCTCTTGGAGCTCCAGCTGGGTCTTAGAAGTAAAAAAAAAACAAAAACCTCCTGCAGTGCATGAAGCTCCGTGCTTTCTGCAACACAGGCAATGTCTGTAAACCTGACCGAGCGCTGGTTATAAACATGCATGCATAGTACAACTGTTGGAGTAAAAAAAAACCCTCCTGCAGTGCATGAAGGCTCCGTGCTTTCTGCAACACAGGCAATGTCTGTAAACCTGACCGAGCGCTGGTTATAAACATGCATGCATAGTACAACTGTTGGAGTAAAAAAAATCCTCCGGCTGTGCATGAAGGGTCCGTGCGCTCTGCACCACAGACAATGTCTATAAACCGGACCGAGCGCTGGTTATACACATGCATGCATAGTACAACTGTTGGAGCTCCAGCTGGGTCTAGAAGTAAACAAAAAACCCTCCTGCAGTGCATGAAGGCTCCGTGCTTTCTGCAACACAGGCAATGTCTGTAAACCTGCCCTAGCGCTGGTTATAAACATGCATGCATAGTACAACTCTTGGAGCTCTAACTGGGTCTAGAAGTAAAAAAAAACAAAAACCTCCTGCAGTGCATGAAGGCTCCGTGCTTTCTGCAACACAGGCAATGTCTGTAAACCTGACCGAGCGCTGGTTATAAACATGCATGCATAGTACAACTCTTTGGAGCTCCAGCTGGGTCTTAGAAGTAAAAAAAAACAAAAACCTCCTGCAGTGCATGAAGGCTCCGTGCTTTCTGCAACACAGGCAATTTCTGTAAACCTGACCGAGCGCTGGTTATAAACATGCACGCATAGTACAACTGTTGGAGTAAAAAAAAAACCTCCTGCAGTGCATGAAGGCTCCGTGCTTTCTGCAACACAGGCAATGTCTGTAAACCTGACCGAGCGCTGGTTATACACATGCATGCATAGTACAACTGTTGGAGCTCCAGCTGGGTCTAGAAGTAAAAAAAAACCCTCCTGCAGTGCATGAAGGCTCCGTGCTTTCTGCAACACAGGCAGTGTCTGTAAACCTGACCGAGCGCTGGTTATAAACATGCATGCATAGTACACCTGTTTTAGTAAAAAAAACCCTCCTGCAGTGCATGAAGGCTCCGTGCTTTCTGCAACACAGGCAATGTCTGTAAACCTGACCGAGCGCTGGTTATAAACATGCATGCATAGTACAACTGTTGGAGTAAAAAAAAAAACCCTCCTGCAGTGCATGAAGGCTCCATGCTTTCTGCAACACAGGCAATGTCTGTAATGCTGACCGAGCGCTGGTTATAAACATGCATGCATAGTACAACTGTTGGAGTAAAAAAAAAACGCTCCTGCAGTGCATGAAGGCTCCGTGCTTTCTGCAACACAGGCAATGTCTATAAACCGGACCGAGCGCTGGTTATACACATGCATGCATAGTACAACTGTTGGAGCTCCAGCTGGGTCTAGAAGTAAAAAAAAAACCCTCCTGCAGTGCATGAAGGCTCCGTGCTTTCTGCAACACAGGCAATGTCTGTAAACCTGACCGAGCGCTGGTTATAAACATGCATGCATAGTACACCTGTTGGAGTAAAAAAAAACCCTCCTGCAGTGCATGAAGGCTCCGTGCTTTCTGCAACACAGGCAATGTCTGTAAACCTGACCGAGCGCTGGTTATAAACGCATGCATAGTACAACTGTTGGAGTAAAAAAAACCCCTCCTGCAGTGCATGAAGGCTCCGTGTTTTCTGCAACACAGGCAATGTCTGTAAACCTGACCGAGCGCTGGTTATACACATGCATGCATAGTACAACTGTTGGAGGTCCAGCTGGGTCTTAGAAGTAAAAAAAAACAAAAACCTCCTGCAGTGCATGAAGGCTCCATGCTTTCTGCAACACAGGCAATGTCTGTAATGCTGACCGAGCGCTGGTTATAAACATGCATGCATAGTACAACTGTTGGAGTATAAAAAAACGCTCCTGCAGTGCATGAAGGCTCCGTGATTTCTGCAACACAGGCAGTGTCTATAAACCTGACCGAGCGCTGGTTATACACATGCATGCATAGTACAACTCTTGGAGCTCCAGCTGGGTCTTAGAAGTAAAAAAAAACAAAAACCTCCTGCAGTGCGTGAAGGCTCCGTGCTTTCTGCAACACAGGCAATGTCTGTAAACCTGACCGAGCGCTGGTTATACACATGCATGCATAGTACAACTGTTGGAGCTCCAGCTGGGTCTTAGAAGTAAAAAAAAAGAAAAACCTCCTGCAGTGCATGAAGGCTCCATGCTTTCTGCAACACAGGCAATGTCTGTAAACCTGACCGAGCGCTGGTTATAAACATGCATGCATAGTACAACTGTTGGACTAAAAAAAAACGCTCCTGCAGTGCATGAAGGCTCCGTGCTTTCTGCAACAGAGGCAATGTCTATAAACCTGACCGAGCGCTGGTTATACACATGCATGCATAGTACAACTCTTGGAGCTCTAACTGGGTCTAGAAGTAAAAAAAAAACAAAAACCTCCTGCAGTGGATGAAGGCTCTGTGCTTTCTGCAACACAGGCAATGTCTGTAAACCTGTCCGAGCACTTGTTATAAACATGCATGCATAGTACAACTCTTTGGAGCTCCAGCTGGGTCTTAGAAGTAAAAAAAAAACAAAAACCTCCTGCAGTGCATGAAGGCTCCGTGCTTTCTGCAACACAGGCAATGTCTGTAAACCTGACCGAGCGCTGGTTATAAACATGCATGCATAGTACAACTGTTGGAGTAAAAAAAAAACCCCCTGCAGTGCATGAAGGCTCCGTGCTTTCTGCAACACAGGCAATGTCTGTAAACCTGACCGAGCGCTGGTTATACACATGCATGCATAGTACAACTGTTGGAGCTCCGGCTGGGTCTAGAAGTAAAGAAAAACCCTCCTGCAGTGCATGAAGGCTCCGTGCTTTCTGCAACACAGGCAATGTCTGTAAACCTGACCGAGCGCTGGTTTTAAACATGCATGCATAGTACAACTGTTGGAGTAAAAAAAAACCCTCCTGCAGTGCATGAAGGCTCCGTGCTTTCTGCAACACAGGCAATGTCTGTAAACCTGACCGAGCGCTGGTTATACACATGCATGCATAGTACAACTGTTGGAGCTCCAGCTGGGTCTAGAAGTAAAAAAAAAACCTCCTGCAGTGCATGAAGGCTCCGTGCTTTCTGCAACACAGGCAATGTCTGTAAACCTGACCGAGCGCTGGTTATAAACATGCATGCATAGTACAACTGTTGGAGTAAAAAAAAAACCCTCCTGCAGTGCATGAAGGCTCCGTGCTTTCTGCAACACAGGCAATGTCTGTAAACCTGACTGAGCGCTGGTTATACACATGCATGCATAGTACAACTGTTGGAGTAAAAAAAACCCTCCTGCAGTGCATGAAGGCTCCGTGCTTTCTGCAACACAGGCAATGTCTGTAAACCTGACCGAGCGCTGGTTATAAACATGCATGCATATTACAACTGTTGGAGTAAAAAAAAATCCTCCGGCTGTGCATGAAGGGTCCGTGCGCTCTGCAACACAGACAATGTCTGTAAACCTCACCAAGCGCTGGTTATAAACATGCATGCATAGTACAACTCTTGGAGCTCGAGCTGGGTCTTAGAAGTAAAAAAAAAACAAAAACCTCCTGCAGTGCATGAAGGCTCCATGCTTTCTGCAACACAGGCAATGTCTGTAATGCTGACCGAGCGCTTGTTATAAACATGCATGCATAGTACAAATGTTGGAGTAAAAAAAAACGCTCCTGCAGTGCATGAAGGCTCCGTGCTTTCTGCAACACAGGCAATGTCTGTAAACCTGACCGAGCGCTGGTTATAAACGCATGCATAGTACAACTGTTGGAGTAAAAAAAAACCCTCCTGCAGTGCATGAAGGCTCCGTGTTTTCTGCAACACAGGCAATGTCTGTAAACCTGACCGAGCGCTGGTTATACACATGCATGCATAGTACAACTGTTGGAGCTCCAGCTGGGTCTTAGAAGTAAAAAAAAAGAAAAACCTCCTGCAGTGCATGAAGGCTCCATGCTTTCTGCAACACAGGCAATGTCTGTAAACCTGACCGAGCGCTGGTTATAAACATGCATGCATAGTACAACTGTTGGAGTAAAAAAAACCCTCCTGCAGTGCATGAAGGCTCCGTGCTTTCTGCAACACAGGCAATGTCTGTAAACCTGACCGAGCGCTGGTTATAAACATGCATGCATAGTACAACTGTTGGAGTAAAAAAAAACGCTCCTGCAGTGCATGAAGGCTCCGTGCTTTCTGCAACACAGGCAGTGTCTATAAACCTGACCGAGCGCTGGTTATACACATGCATGCATAGTACAACTCTTGGAGCTCCAGCTGGGTCTTAGAAGTAAAAAAAAACAAAAACCTCCTGCAGTGCGTGAAGGCTCCGTGCTTTCTGCAACACAGGCAATGTCTGTAAACCTGACCGAGTGCTGGTTATACACATGCATGCATAGTACAACTGTTGGAGCTCCAGCTGGGTCTAGAAGTAAAAAAAAACCCTCCTGCAGTGCATGAAGGCTCCGTGCTTTCTGCAACACAGGCAATGTCTGTAAAGCTGACCGAGCGCTGGTTATAAACATGCATGCATAGTACAACTTTTGGAGTAAAAAAACCCTCCTGCAGTGCATGAAGGCTCCGTGCTTTCTGCAACACAGGCAATGTCTGTAAACCTGACCGAGCGCTGGTTATAAACATGCATGCATATTACAACTGTTGGAGTAAAAAAAAATCCTCCGGCTGTGCATGAAGGCTCCGTGCTTTCTGCAACACAGGCAATGTCTGTAAACCTGACCGAGCGCTGGTTATAAACATGCATGCATAGTACAACTGTTGGAGTAAAAAAAAACCCTCCTGCAGAGCATGAAGGCTCCGTGCTTTCTGCAACACAGGCAATGTCTGTAAACCTGACCGAGCGCTGGTTATAAACATGCATGCATAGTACAACTGTTGGAGTAAAAAAAAACCCTCCTGCAGTGCATGAAGGCTCCGTGCTTTCTGCAACACAGGCAATGTCTGTAAACCTGACCGAGCGCTGGTTATAGACATGCATGCATAGTACACCTCTTGGAGCTCCAGCTGGGTCTTAGAAGTAAAAAAAAAACAAAAACCTCCTGCAGTGCATGAAGGCTCCGTGCTTTCTGCAACACAGGCAATGTCTGTAAACCTGACCGAGCGCTGGTTATAAACATGCATGCATAGTACAACTGTTGGAGTAAAAAAAAGCCCTCCTGCAGTGCATGAAGGCTCCGTGCTTTCTGCAACACAGGCAATGTCTGTAAACCTGACCGAGCGCTGGTTATAAACATGCATGCATAGTACAACTGTTGGAGTAAAAAAAATCCTCCGGCTGTGCATGAAGGGTCCGTGCGCTCTGCACCACAGACAATGTCTATAAACCGGACCGAGCGCTGGTTATACACATGCATGCATAGTACAACTGTTGGAGCTCCAGCTGGGTCTAGAAGTAAACAAAAAACCCTCCTGCAGTGCATGAAGGCTCCGTGCTTTCTGCAACACAGGCAATGTCTGTAAACCTGCCCTAGCGCTGGTTATAAACATGCATGCATAGTACAACTCTTGGAGCTCTAACTGGGTCTAGAAGTAAAAAAAAACAAAAACCTCCTGCAGTGCATGAAGGCTCCGTGCTTTCTGCAACACAGGCAATGTCTGTAAACCTGACCGAGCGCTGGTTATAAACATGCATGCATAGTACAACTCTTTGGAGCTCCAGCTGGGTCTTAGAAGTAAAAAAAAACAAACACCTCCTGCAGTGCATGAAGGCTCCGTGCTTTCTGCAACACAGGCAATTTCTGTAAACCTGACCGAGCGCTGGTTATAAACATGCACGCATAGTACAACTGTTGGAGTAAAAAAAAAACCTCCTGCAGTGCATGAAGGCTCCGTGCTTTCTGCAACACAGGCAATGTCTGTAAACCTGACCGAGCGCTGGTTATACACATGCATGCATAGTACAACTGTTGGAGCTCCAGCTGGGTCTAGAAGTAAAAAAAAACCCTCCTGCAGTGCATGAAGGCTCCGTGCTTTCTGCAACACAGGCAGTGTCTGTAAACCTGACCGAGCGCTGGTTATAAACATGCATGCATAGTACACCTGTTTTAGTAAAAAAAACCCTCCTGCAGTGCATGAAGGCTCCGTGCTTTCTGCAACACAGGCAATGTCTGTAAACCTGACCGAGCGCTGGTTATAAACATGCATGCATAGTACAACTGTTGGAGTAAAAAAAAAACCCTCCTGCAGTGCATGAAGGCTCCATGCTTTCTGCAACACAGGCAATGTCTGTAATGCTGACCGAGCGCTGGTTATAAACATGCATGCATAGTACAACTGTTGGAGTAAAAAAAAACGCTCCTGCAGTGCATGAAGGCTCCGTGCTTTCTGCAACACAGGCAATGTCTATAAACCGGACCGAGCGCTGGTTATACACATGCATGCATAGTACAACTGTTGGAGCTCCAGCTGGGTCTAGAAGTAAAAAAAAAACCCTCCTGCAGTGCATGAAGGCTCCGTGCTTTCTGCAACACAGGCAATGTCTGTAAACCTGACCGAGCGCTGGTTATAAACATGCATGCATAGTACACCTGTTGGAGTAAAAAAAAACCCTCCTGCAGTGCATGAAGGCTCCGTGCTTTCTGCAACACAGGCAATGTCTGTAAACCTGACCGAGCGCTGGTTATAAACGCATGCATAGTACAACTGTTGGAGTAAAAAAAACCCCTCCTGCAGTGCATGAAGGCTCCGTGTTTTCTGCAACACAGGCAATGTCTGTAAACCTGACCGAGCGCTGGTTATACACATGCATGCATAGTACAACTGTTGGAGCTCCAGCTGGGTCTTAGAAGTAAAAAAAAACAAAAACCTCCTGCAGTGCATGAAGGCTCCATGCTTTCTGCAACACAGGCAATGTCTGTAATGCTGACCGAGCGCTGGTTATAAACATGCATGCATAGTACAACTGTTGGAGTATAAAAAAACGCTCCTGCAGTGCATGAAGGCTCCGTGATTTCTGCAACACAGGCAGTGTCTATAAACCTGACCGAGCGCTGGTTATACACATGCATGCATAGTACAACTCTTGGAGCTCCAGCTGGGTCTTAGAAGTAAAAAAAAACAAAAACCTCCTGCAGTGCGTGAAGGCTCCGTGCTTTCTGCAACACAGGCAATGTCTGTAAACCTGACCGAGCGCTGGTTATACACATGCATGCATAGTACAACTGTTGGAGCTCCAGCTGGGTCTAGAAGTAAAAAAAAACCCTCCTGCAGTGCATGAAGGCTCCGTGCTTTCTGCAACACAGGCAATGTCTGTAAAGCTGACCGAGCGCTGGTTATAAACATGCATGCATAGTACAACTTTTGGAGTAAAAAAAACCCTCCTGCAGTGCATGAAGGCTCCGTGCTTTCTGCAACACAGGCAATGTCTGTAAACCTGACCGAGCGCTGGTTATAAACATGCATGCATATTACAACTGTTGGAGTAAAAAAAAATCCTCCGGCTGTGCATGAAGGCTCCGTGCTTTCTGCAACACAGGCAATGTCTGTAAACCTGACCGAGCGCTGGTTATAAACATGCATGCATAGTACAACTGTTGGAGTAAAAAAAAACCCTCCTGCAGTGCATGAAGGCTCCGTGCTTTCTGCAACACAGGCAATGTCTGTAAACCTGACCGAGCGCTGGTTATAAACATGCATGCATAGTACAACTGTTGGAGTAAAAAAAAACCCTCCTGCAGTGCATGAAAGCTCCGTGCTTTCTGCAACACAGGCAATGTCTGTAAACCTGACCGAGCGCTGGTTATAGACATGCATGCATAGTACACCTCTTGGAGCTCCAGCTGGGTCTTAGAAGTAAAAAAAAAAACAAAAACCTCCTGCAGTGCATGAAGGCTCCGTGCTTTCTGCAACACAGGCAATGTTTGTAAACCTGACCGAGCGCTGGTTATAAACATGCATGCATAGTACAACTGTTGGAGTAAAAAAAAACCCTCCTGCAGTGCGTGAAGACTAAGTGCTTTCTCCAACACAGGCAATGTCTGTAAACCTGACTGAGCGCTGGTTATACACATGCATGCATAGTACAACTGTTGGAGCTCCAGCTGGGTCTAGAAGTAAAAAAAAAACCCTCCTGCAGTGCATGAAGGCTCCGTGCTTTCTGCAACACAGGCAATGTCTGTAAACCTCAACGAGCGCTGGTTATAAACATGCATGCATAGTACAACTGTTGGAGTAAAAAAAAAACCCTCCTGCAGTGCATGAAGGCTCCGTGCTTTCTGCAACACAGGCAATGTCTGTAAACCTGACCGAGCGCTGGTTATACACATGCATGCATAGTACAACTGTTGGAGCTCCAGCTGGGTCTTAGAAGTAAAAAAAAAGAAAAACCTCCTGCAGTGCATGAAGGCTCCGTGCTTTCTGCAACACAGGCAATGTCTGTAAACCTGACCGAGCGCTGGTTATAAACGCATGCATAGTACAACTGTTGGAGTAAAAAAAAACCCTCATGCAGTGCATGAAGGCTCCGTGTTTTCTGCAACACAGGCAATGTCTGTAAACCTGACCGAGCGCTGGTTATACACATGCATGCATAGTACAACTGTTGGAGCTCCAGCTGGGTCTTAGAAGTAAAAAAAAGAAAAACCTCCTGCAGTGCATGAAGGCTCCATGCTTTCTGCAACACAGGCAATGTCTGTAATGCTGACCGAGCGCTGGTTATAAACATGCATGCATAGTACAACTGTTGGAGTAAAAAAAAACGCTCCTGCAGTGCATGAAGGCTCTGTGCTTTCTGCAACACAGGCAGTGTCTATAAACCTGACCGAGCGCTGGTTATACACATGCATGCATAGTACAACTCTTGGAGCTCCAGGTGGGTCTTAGAAGTAAAAAAAAACAAAAACCTCCTGCAGTGCGTGAAGGCTCCGTGCTTTCTACAACGCAGGCAATGTCTGTAAACCTGACCGAGCGCTGGTTATACACATGCATGCATAGTACAACTGTTGGAGCTCCAGCTGGGTCTAGAAGTAAAAAAAAACCCTCCTGCAGTGCATGAAGGCTCCGTGCTTTCTGCAACACAGGCAATGTCTGTAAAGCTGACCGAGCGCTGGTTATAAACATGCATGCATAGTACAACTGTTGGAGCTCCAGCTGGGTCTTAGAAGTAAAAAAAAAACAAAAACCTCCTGCAGTGCATGAAGGCTCCGTGCTTTCTGCAACACAGGCAATGTCTGTAAACCTGACCGAGCGCTGGTTATACACATGCATGCATAGTACAACTGTTGGAGCTCCAGCTGGGTCTAGAAGTAAAAAAAAACCCGCCTGCAGTGCATGAAGGCTCCGTGCTTTCTGCAACGCAGGCAATGTCTGTAAACCTGACCGAGCGCTGGTTATAAACATGCATGCATAGTACAACTGTTGGAGTAAAAAAAAACCCTCCTGCAGTCCATGAAGGCTCCGTGCTTTCTGCAACACAGGCAATGTCTGTAAACCTGACCGAGCGCTGGTTATAAACATGCATGCATAGTACAACTGTTGGAGTAAAAAAAAAAATCCTCCGGCTGTGCATGAAGGATCCATGCGCTCTGCAACACAGACAATGTCTGTAAACCTCACCAAGAGCTGGTTATAAACATGCATGCAAAGTACAACTCTTGGAGCTCCAGCTGGGTCTTAGAAGTAAAAAAAAACAAAAACCTCCTGCAGTGCATGAAGGCTCCATGCTTTCTGCAACACAGGCAATGTCTGTAATGCTGACCGA
Source organism: Amblyomma maculatum (assembly GCF_055883805.1). NCBI lineage: Eukaryota > Metazoa > Arthropoda > Arachnida > Ixodida > Ixodidae > Amblyomma > Amblyomma maculatum. Next base: position 255,353,068 of record NC_139344.1, read on the forward strand.
GCGCTGGTTATAAACATGCATGCATAGTACAACTGTTGGAGTAAAAAAAAACGCTCCTGCAGTGCATGAAGGCTCCGTGCTTTCTGCAACACAGGCAATGTTTATAAACCTAACCGAGCGCTGGTTATACACATGCATGCATAGTACAACTCTTGGAGCTCTAACTGGGTCTAGAAGTAAAAAAAACAACAAAAACCTCCTGCAGTGCATGAAGGCTCCCTGCTTTCTGCAACACAGGCAATGTCTGTAAACCTGCCCTAGTGCTGGTTATAAACATGCATGCATAGTACAACTCTTGGAGCTCTAACTGGGTCTAGAAGTAAAAAAAACAAAAACCTCCTGCAGTGCATGAAGGCTCCGTGCTTTCTGCAACACAGGCAATGTCTGTAAACCTGACCGAGCGCTGGTTATAAACATGCATGCATAGTACAACTGTTGGAGTAAAAAAAAACCCTCCTGCAGTCCATGAAGGCTCCGTGCTTTCTGCAACACAGGCAATGTCTGTAAACCTGACCGAGCGCTGGTTATAAACATGCATGCATAGTGCAACTGTTGGAGTAAAAAAAAAAATCCTCAGGCTGTGCATGAAGGGTCCATGCGCTCTGCAACACAGACAATGTCTGTAAACCTCACCAAGCGCTGGTTATAAACATGCATGCATAGTACAACTCTTGGAGCTCCAGCTGGGTCTTAGAAGTAAAAAAAAACAAAAACCTCCTGCAGTGCATGAAGGCTCCATGCTTTCTGCAACACAGGCAATGTCTGTAATGCTGACCGAGCGCTGGTTATAAACATGCATGCATAGTACAACTGTTGGACTAAAAAAAAACGCTCCTGCAGTGCATGAAGGCTCCGTGCTTTCTGCAACAGAGGCAATGTCTATAAACCTGACCGAGCGCTGGTTATACACATGCATGCATAGTACAACTCTTGGAGCTCTAACTGGGTCTAGAAGTAAAAAAAAACAAAAACCTCCTGAAGTGGATGAAGGCTCCGTGCTTTCTGCAACACAGGCAATGTCTGTAAACCTGTCCGAGCACTTGTTATAAACATGCATGCATAGTACAACTCTTTGGAGCTCCAGCTGGGTCTTAGAAGTAAAAAAAAAACAAAAACCTCCTGCAGTGCATGAAGGCTCCGTGCTTTCTGCAACACAGGCAATGTCTGTAAACCTGACCGAGCGCTGGTTATAAACATGCATGCATAGTACAACTGTTGGAGTAAAAAAAAAAACCCCTGCAGTGCATGAAGGCTCCGTGCTTTCTGCAACACAGGCAATGTCTGTAAACCTGACCGAGCGCTGGTTATAACACATGCATGCATAGTACAACTGTTGGAGCTCCGGCTGGGTCTAGAAGTAAAGAAAAACCCTCCTGCAGTGCATGAAGGCTCCGTGCTTTCTGCAACACAGGCAATGTCTGTAAACCTGACCGAGCGCTGGTTTTAAACATGCATGCATAGTACAACTGTTGGAGTAAAAAAAAACCCTCCTGCAGTGCATGAAGGCTCCGTGCTTTCTGCAACACAGGCAATGTCTGTAAACCTGACCGAGCGCTGGTTATACACATGCATGCATAGTACAACTGTTGGAGCTCCAGCTGGGTCTAGAAGTAAAAAAAAACCCTCCTGCAGTGCATGAAGGCTCCGTGCTTTCTGCAACACAGGCAATGTCTGTAAACCTGACCGAGCGCTGGTTATAAACATGCATGCATAGTACAACTGTTGGAGTAAAAAAAAAACCCTCCTGCAGTGCATGAAGGCTCCGTGCTTTCTGCAACACAGGCAATGTCTGTAAACCTGACTGAGCGCTGGTTATACACATGCATGCATAGTACAACTGTTGGAGTAAAAAAAAACCCTCCTGCAGTGCATGAAGGCTCCGTGCTTTCTGCAACACAGGCAATGTCTGTAAACCTGACCGAGCGCTGGTTATAAACATGCATGCATATTACAACTGTTGGAGTAAAAAAAAATCCTCCGGCTGTGCATGAAGGGTCCGTGCGCTCTGCAACACAGACAATGTCTGTAAACCTCACCAAGCGCTGGTTATAAACATGCATGCATAGTACAACTCTTGGAGCTCGAGCTGGGTCTTAGAAGTAAAAAAAAACAAAAACCTCCTGCAGTGCATGAAGGCTCCATGCTTTCTGCAACACAGGCAATGTCTGTAATGCTGACCGAGCGCTGGTTATAAACATGCATGCATAGTACAAATGTTGGAGTAAAAAAAAACGCTCCTGCAGTGCATGAAGGCTCTGTGCTTTCTGCAACACAGGCAATGTCTGTAAACCTGACCGAGCGCTGGTTATAAACGCATGCATAGTACAACTGTTGGAGTAAAAAAAAACCCTCCTGCAGTGCATGAAGGCTCCGTGTTTTCTGCAACACAGGCAATGTCTGTAAACCTGACCGAGCGCTGGTTATACACATGCATGCATAGTACAACTGTTGGAGCTCCAGCTGGGTCTTAGAAGTAAAAAAAAAGAAAAACCTCCTGCAGTGCATGAAGGCTCCATGCTTTCTGCAACACAGGCAATGTCTGTAAACCTGACCGAGCGCTGGTTATAAACATGCATGCATAGTACAACTGTTGGAGTAAAAAAAACCCTCCTGCAGTGCATGAAGGCTCCGTGCTTTCTGCAACACAGGCAATGTCTGTAAACCTGACCGAGCGCTGGTTATAAACATGCATGCATAGTACAACTGTTGGAGTAAAAAAAAACGCTCCTGCAGTGCATGAAGGCTCCGTGCTTTCTGCAACACAGGCAGTGTCTATAAACCTGACCGAGCGCTGGTTATACACATGCATGCATAGTACAACTCTTGGAGCTCCAGCTGGGTCTTAGAAGTAAAAAAAAACAAAAACCTCCTGCAGTGCGTGAAGGCTCCGTGCTTTCTGCAACACAGGCAATGTCTGTAAACCTGACCGAGTGCTGGTTATACACATGCATGCATAGTACAACTGTTGGAGCTCCAGCTGGGTCTAGAAGTAAAAAAAAACCCTCCTGCAGTGCATGAAGGCTCCGTGCTTTCTGCAACACAGGCAATGTCTGTAAAGCTGACCGAGCGCTGGTTATAAACATGCATGCATAGTACAACTTTTGGAGTAAAAAAACCCTCCTGCAGTGCATGAAGGCTCCGTGCTTTCTGCAACACAGGCAATGTCTGTAAACCTGACCGAGCGCTGGTTATAAACATGCATGCATATTACAACTGTTGGAGTAAAAAAAAATCCTCCGGCTGTGCATGAAGGCTCCGTGCTTTCTGCAACACAGGCAATGTCTGTAAACCTGACCGAGCGCTGGTTATAAACATGCATGCATAGTACAACTGTTGGAGTAAAAAAAAACCCTCCTGCAGAGCATGAAGGCTCCGTGCTTTCTGCAACACAGGCAATGTCTGTAAACCTGACCGAGCGCTGGTTATAAACATGCATGCATAGTACAACTGTTGGAGTAAAAAAAAACCCTCCTGCAGTGCATGAAGGCTCCGTGCTTTCTGCAACACAGGCAATGTCTGTAAACCTGACCGAGCGCTGGTTATAGACATGCATGCATAGTACACCTCTTGGAGCTCCAGCTGGGTCTTAGAAGTAAAAAAAAAACAAAAACCTCCTGCAGTGCATGAAGGCTCCGTGCTTTCTGCAACACAGGCAATGTCTGTAAACCTGACCGAGCGCTGGTTATAAACATGCATGCATAGTACAACTGTTGGAGTAAAAAAAAACCCTCCTGCAGTGCATGAAGGCTCCGTGCTTTCTGCAACACAGGCAATGTCTGTAAACCTGACCGAGCGCTGGTTATAAACATGCATGCATAGTACAACTGTTGGAGTAAAAAAAATCCTCCGGCTGTGCATGAAGGGTCCGTGCGCTCTGCACCACAGACAATGTCTATAAACCGGACCGAGCGCTGGTTATACACATGCATGCATAGTACAACTGTTGGAGCTCCAGCTGGGTCTAGAAGTAAACAAAAAACCCTCCTGCAGTGCATGAAGGCTCCGTGCTTTCTGCAACACAGGCAATGTCTGTAAACCTGCCCTAGCGCTGGTTATAAACATGCATGCATAGTACAACTCTTGGAGCTCTAACTGGGTCTAGAAGTAAAAAAAAACAAAAACCTCCTGCAGTGCATGAAGGCTCCGTGCTTTCTGCAACACAGGCAATTTCTGTAAACCTGACAGAGCGCTGGTTATAAACATGCACGCATAGTACAACTGTTGGAGTAAAAAAAAAACCTCCTGCAGTGCATGAAGGCTCCGTGCTTTCTGCAACACAGGCAATGTCTGTAAACCTGACCGAGCGCTGGTTATACACATGCATGCATAGTACAACTGTTGGAGCTCCAGCTGGGTCTAGAAGTAAAAAAAAACCCTCCTGCAGTGCATGAAGGCTCCGTGCTTTCTGCAACACAGGCAGTGTCTGTAAACCTGACCGAGCACTGGTTATAAACATGCATGCATAGTACACCTGTTTTAGTAAAAAAAACCCTCCTGCAGTGCATGAAGGCTCCGTGCTTTCTGCAACACAGGCAATGTCTGTAAACCTGACCGAGCGCTGGTTATAAACATGCATGCATAGTACAACTGTTGGAGTAAAAAAAAAAAACCCTCCTGCAGTGCATGAAGGCTCCATGCTTTCTGCAACACAGGCAATGTCTGTAATGCTGACCGAGCGCTGGTTATAAACATGCATGCATAGTACAACTGTTGGAGTAAAAAAAAACGCTCCTGCAGTGCATGAAGGCTCCGTGCTTTCTGCAACACAGGCAATGTCTATAAACCGGACCGAGCGCTGGTTATACACATGCATGCATAGTACAACTGTTGGAGCTCCAGCTGGGTCTAGAAGTAAAAAAAAACCCTCCTGCAGTGCATGAAGGCTCCGTGCTTTCTGCAACACAGGCAATGTCTGTAAACCTGACCGAGCGCTGGTTATAAACATGTATGCATAGTACACCTGTTGGAGTAAAAAAAAACCCTCCTGCAGTGCATGAAGGCTCCGTGCTTTCTGCAACACAGGCAATGTCTGTAAACCTGACCGAGCGCTGGTTATAAACGCATGCATAGTACAACTTATGGAGTAAAAAAAAACCCTTCCTGCAGTGCATGAAGGCTCCGTGTTTTCTGCAACACAGGCAATGTCTGTAAACCTGACCGAGCGCTGGTTATACACATGCATGCATAGTACAACTGTTGGAGCTCCAGCTGGGTCTTAGAAGTAAAAAAAAACAAAAACCTCCTGCAGTGCATGAAGGCTCCATGCTTTCTGCAACACAGGCAATGTCTGTAATGCTGACCGAGCGCTGGTTATAAACATGCATGCATAATACAACTGTTGGAGTATAAAAAAACGCTCCTGCAGTGCATGAAGGCTCCGTGATTTCTGCAACACAGGCAGTGTCTATAAACCTGACCGAGCGCTGGTTATACACATGCATGCATAGTACAACTCTTGGAGCTCCAGCTGGGTCTTAGAAGTAAAAAAAAACAAAAACCTCCTGCAGTGCGTGAAGGCTCCGTGCTTTCTGCAACACAGGCAATGTCTGTAAACCTGACCGAGCGCTGGTTATACACATGCATGCATAGTACAACTGTTGGAGCTCCAGCTGGGTCTAGAAGTAAAAAAAAACCCTCCTGCAGTGCATGAAGGCTCCGTGCTTTCTGCAACACAGGCAATGTCTGTAAAGCTGACCGAGCGCTGGTTATAAACATGCATGCATAGTACAACTTTTGGAGTAAAAAAAACCCTCCTGCAGTGCATGAAGGCTCCGTGCTTTCTGCAACACAGGCAATGTCTGTAAACCTGACCGAGCGCTGGTTATAAACATGCATGCATATTACAACTGTTGGAGTAAAAAAAAATCCTCCGGCTGTGCATGAAGGCTCCGTGCTTTCTGCAACACAGGCAATGTCTGTAAACCTGACCGAGCGCTGGTTATAAACATGCATGCATAGTACAACTGTTGGAGTAAAAAAAAACCCTCCTGCAGTGCATGAAGGCTCCGTGCTTTCTGCAACACAGGCAATGTCTGTAAACCTGACCGAGCGCTGGTTATAAACATGCATGCATAGTACAACTGTTGGAGTAAAAAAAAAACCCTCCTGCAGTGCATGAAAGCTCCGTGCTTTCTGCAACACAGGCAATGTCTGTAAACCTGACCGAGCGCTGGTTATAGACATGCATGCATAGTACACCTCTTGGAGCTCCAGCTGGGTCTTAGAAGTAAAAAAAAAACAAAAACCTCCTGCAGTGCATGAAGGCTCCGTGCTTTCTGCAACACAGGCAATGTTTGTAAACCTGACCGAGCGCTGGTTATAAACATGCATGCATAGTACAACTGTTGGAGTAAAAAAAAACCCTCCTGCAGTGCGTGAAGACTAAGTGCTTTCTCCAACACAGGCAATGTCTGTAAACCTGACTGAGCGCTGGTTATACACATGCATGCATAGTACAACTGTTGGAGCTCCAGCTGGGTCTAGAAGTAAAAAAAAAACCCTCCTGCAGTGCATGAAGGCTCCGTGCTTTCTGCAACACAGGCAATGTCTGTAAACCTCAACGAGCGCTGGTTATAAACATGCATGCATAGTACAACTGTTGGAGTAAAAAAAAAAACCCTCCTGCAGTGCATGAAGGCTCCGTGCTTTCTGCAACACAGGCAATGTCTGTAAACCTGACCGAGCGCTGGTTATAAACATGCATGCATATTACAACTGTTGGAGTAAAAAAAATCCTCCGGCTGTGCATGAAGGGTCCATGCGCTCTGCAACACAGACAATGTCTGTAAACCTCACCAAGCGCTGGTTATAAACATGCATGCATAGTACAACTCTTGGAGCTCGAGCTGGGTCTTAGAAGTAAAAAAAAAACAAAAACCTCCTGCAGTGCATGAAGGCTCCGTGCTTTCTGCAACACAGGCAATGTCTGTAAACCTGACCGAGCGCTGGTTATAAACGCATGCATAGTACAACTGTTGGAGTAAAAAAAAAACCCTCATGCAGTGCATGAAGGCTCCGTGTTTTCTGCAACACAGGCAATGTCTGTAAACCTGACCGAGCGCTGGTTATACACATGCATGCATAGTACAACTGTTGGAGCTCCAGCTGGGTCTTAGAAGTAAAAAAAAAGAAAAACCTCCTGCAGTGCATGAAGGCTCCATGCTTTCTGCAACACAGGCAATGTCTGTAATGCTGACCGAGCGCTGGTTATAAACATGCATGCATAGTACAACTGTTGGAGTAAAAAAAAACGCTCCTGCAGTGCATGAAGGCTCCGTGCTTTCTGCAACACAGGCAGTGTCTATAAACCTGACCGAGCGCTGGTTATACACATGCATGCATAGTACAACTCTTGGAGCTCCAGGTGGGTCTTAGAAGTAAAAAAAAACAAAAACCTCCTGCAGTGCGTGAAGGCTCCGTGCTTTCTGCAACGCAGGCAATGTCTGTAAACCTGACCGAGCGCTGGTTATACACATGCATGCATAGTACAACTGTTGGAGCTCCAGCTGGGTCTAGAAGTAAAAAAAAACCCTCCTGCAGTGCATGAAGGCTCCGTGCTTTCTGCAACACAGGCAATGTCTGTAAAGCTGACCGAGCGCTGGTTATAAACATGCATGCATAGTACAACTTTTGGAGTAAAAAAAACCCTCCTGCAGTGCATGAAGGCTCCGTGCTTTCTGCAACACAGGCAATGTCTGTAAACCTGACCGAGCGCTGGTTTTAAACATGCATGCATATTACAACTGTTGGAGTAAAAAAAAATCCTCCGGCTGTGCATGAAGGCTCCGTGCTTTCTGCAACACAGGCAATGTCTGTAAACCTGACCGAGCGCTGGTTATAAACATGCATGCATAGTACAACTGTTGGAGTAAAAAAAAAACCCTCCTGCAGTGCATGAAGGCTCCGTGCTTTCTGCAACACAGGCAATGTCTGTAAACCTGACCGAGCGCTGGTTATAGACATGCATGCATAGTACACCTCTTGGAGCTCCAGCTGGGTCTTAGAAGTAAAAAAAAACAAAAACCTCCTGCAGTGCATGAAGGCTCCGTGCTTTCTGCAACACAGGCAATGTCTGTAAACCTGACCGAGCGCTGGTTATAAACATGCATGCATAGTACAACTGTTGGAGTAAAAAAAAACCCTCCTGCAGTGCATGAAGGCTCCGTGCTTTCTGCAACACAGGCAATGTCTGTAAACCTGACCGAGCGCTGGTTATAAACATGCATGCATAGTACAACTGTTGGAGTAAAAAAAAAATCCTCCGGCTGCGCATGAAGGGTCCGTGCGCTCTGCACCACAGACAATGTCTGTAAACCTCACCAAGCGCTGGTTATAAACATGCATGCATAGTACAACTCTTGGAGCTCCAGCTGGGTCTTAGAAGTAAAAAAAAAACAAAAACCTCCTGCAGTGCATGAAGGCTCCATGCTTTCTGCAACACAGGCAATGTCTGTAATGCTGACCGAGCGCTGGTTATAAACATGCATGCATAGTACAACTGTTGGAGTAAAAAAAACGCTCCTGCAGTGCATGAAGGCTCCGTGCTTTCTGCGACACAGGCAATGTCTATAAACCGGACCGAGCGCTGGTTATACACATGCATGCATAGTACAACTGTTGGAGCTCCAGCTGGGTCTAGAAGTAAACAAAAAACCCTCCTGCAGTGCATGAAGGCTCCGTGCTTTCTGCAACACAGGCAATGTCTGTAAACCTGCCCTAGCGCTGGTTATAAACATGCATGCATAGTACAACTCTTGGAGCTCTAACTGGGTCTAGAAGTAAAAAAAAAAACAAAAACCTCCTGCAGTGCATGAAGGCTCCGTGCTTTCTGCAACACAGGCAATGTCTGTAAACCTGACCGAGCGCTGGTTATAAACATGCATGCATAGTACAACTCTTTGGAGCTCCAGCTGGGTCTTAGAAGTAAAAAAAAAACAAAAACCTCCTGCAGTGCATGAAGGCTCCGTGCTTTCTGCAACACAGGCAATTTCTGTAAACCTGACCGAGCGCTGGTTATAAACATGCACGCATAGTACAACTGTTGGAGTAAAAAAAAACCTCCTGCAGTGCATGAAGGCTCCGTGCTTTCTGCAACACAGGCAATGTCTGTAAACCTGACCGAGCGCTGGTTATACACATGCATGCATAGTACAACTGTTGGAGCTCCAGCTGGGTCTAGAAGTAAAAAAAAACCCTCCTGCAGTGCATGAAGGCTCCGTGCTTTCTGCAACACAGGCAGTGTCTGTAAACCTGACCGAGCGCTGGTTATAAACATGCATGCATAGTACACCTGTTTTAGTAAAAAAAAACCCTCCTGCAGTGCATGAAGGCTCCGTGCTTTCTGCAACACAGGCAATGTCTGTAAACCTGACCGAGCGCTGGTTATAAACATGCATGCATAGTACAACTGTTGGAGTAAAAAAAAAAACCCTCCTGCAGTGCATGAAGGCTCCATGCTTTCTGCAACACAGGCAATGTCTGTAATGCTGACCGAGCGCTGGTTATAAACATGCATGCATAGTACAACTGTTGGAGTAAAAAAAAACGCTCCTGCAGTGCATGAAGGCTCCGTGCTTTCTGCAACACAGGCAATGTCTATAAACCGGACCGAGCGCTGGTTATACACATGCATGCATAGTACAACTGTTGGAGCTCCAGCTGGGTCTAGAAGTAAAAAAAAACTCTCCTGCAGTGCATGAAGGCTCCGTGCTTTCTGCAACACAGGCAATGTCTGTAAACCTGGCCGAGCGCTGGTTATAAACATGCATGCATAGTACACCTGTTGGAGTAAAAAAAAACCCTCCTGCAGTGCATGAAGGCTCCGTGCTTTCTGCAACACAGGCAATGTCTGTAAACCTGACCGAGCGCTGGTTATAAACGCATGCATAGTACAACTGTTGGAGTAAAAAAAACCCCTCCTGCAGTGCATGAAGGCTCCGTGTTTTCTGCAACACAGGCAATGTCTGTAAACCTGACCGAGCGCTGGTTATACACATGCATGCATAGTACAACTGTTGGAGCTCCAGCTGGGTCTTAGAATTAAAAAAAAAACAAAAACCTCTTGCAGTGCATGAAGGCTCCATGCTTTTTGCAACACAGGCAATGTCTGTAATGCTGACCGAGCGCTGGTTATAAACATGCATGCATAGTACAACTGTTGGAGTAAAAAAAAACGCTCCTGCAGTGCATGAAGGCTCCGTGATTTCTGCAACACAGGCAGTGTCTATAAACCTGACCGAGCGCTGGTTATACACATGCATGCATAGTACAACTCTTGGAGCTCCAGCTGGGTCTTAGAAGTAAAAAAAAAAACAAAAACCTCCTGCAGTGCGTGAAGGCTCCGTGCTTTCTGCAACACAGGCAATGTCTGTAAACCTGACCGAGCGCTGGTTATACACATGCATGCATAGTAATACTGTTGGAGCTCCAGCTGGGTCTAGAAGTAAAAAAAAACCCTCCTGCAGTGCATGAAGGCTCCGTGCTTTCTGCAACACAGGCAATATCTGTAAACCTGACCGAGCGCTGGTTATAAACATGCATGCATATTACAACTGTTGGAGTAAAAAAAAATCCTCCGGCTGTGCATGAAGGCTCCGTGCTTTCTGCAACACAGGCAATGTCTGTAAACCTGACCGAGCGCTGGTTATAAACATGCATGCATAGTACAACTGTTGGAGTAAAAAAAAAACCCTCCTGCAGTGCATGAAGGCTCCGTGCTTTCTGCAACACAGGCAATGTCTGTAAACCTGACCGAGCGCTGGTTATAAACATGCATGCATAGTACAACTGTTGGAGTAAAAAAAAAACCCTCCTGCAGTGCATGAAAGCTCCGTGCTTTCTGCAACACAGGCAATGTCTGTAAACCTGACCGAGCGCTGGTTATAGACATGCATGCATAGTACACCTCTTGGAGCTCCAGCTGGGTCTTAGAAGTAAAAAAAAAACAAAAACCTCCTGCAGTGCATGAAGGCTCCGTGCTTTCTGCAACACAGGCAATGTCTGTAAACCTGACCGAGCGCTGGTTATAAACATGCATGCATAGTACAACTGTTGGAGTAAAAAAAAACCCTCCTGCAGTGCATGAAGACTAAGTGCTTTCTCCAACACAGGCAATGTCTGTAAACCTGACCGAGCGCTGGTTATACACATGCATGCATAGTACAACTGTCGGAGCTCCAGCTGGGTCTAGAAGTAAAAAAAAAACCCTCCTGCAGTGCATGAAGGCTCCGTGCTTTCTGCAACACAGGCAATGTCTGTAAACCTCAACGAGCGCTGGTTATAAACATGCATGCATAGTACAACTGTTGGAGTAAAAAAAAAACCCTCCTGCAGTGCATGAAGGCTCCGTGCTTTCTGCAACACAGGCAATGTCTGTAAACCTGACCGAGCGCTGGTTATAAACATGCATGCATAGTACAACTGTTGGAGTAAAAAAAATCCTCCGGCTGTGCATGAAGGGTCCGTGCGCTCTGCACCACAGACAATGTCTGTAAACCTCACCAAGCGCTGGTTATAAACATGCATGCATAGTACGACTCTTGGAGCTCTAACTGGGTCTAGAAGTAAAAAAAAACAAAAACCTCCTGCAGTGCATGAAGGCTCCGTGCTTTCTGCAACACAGGCAATGTCTGTAAACCTGACCGAGCGCTGGTTATAAACATGCATGCATAGTACAACTCTTTGGAGCTCCAGCTGGGTCTTAGAAGTAAAAAAAAACAAAAACCTCCTGCAGTGCATGAAGGCTCCGTGCTTTCTGCAACACAGGCAATTTCTGTAAACCTGACCGAGCGCTGGTTATAAACATGCACGCATAGTACAACTGTTGGAGTAAAAAAAAAACCTCCTGCAGTGCATGAAGGCTCCGTGCTTTCTGCAACACAGGCAATGTCTGTAAACCTGACCGAGCGCTGGTTATACACATGCATGCATAGTACAACTGTTGGAGCTCCAGCTGGGTCTAGAAGTAAAAAAAAACCCTCCTGCAGTGCATGAAGGCTCCGTGCTTTCTGCAACACAGGATATGTCTGTAATGCTGACCGAGCGCTGGTTATAAACATGCATGCATAGTACAACTGTTGGAGTAAAAAAAAAACGCTCCTGCAGTGCATGAAGGCTCCGTGCTTTCTGCAACACAGGCAATGTCTATAAACCGGACCGAGCGCTGGTTATACACATGCATGCATAGTACAACTGTTGGAGCTCCAGCTGGGTCTAGAAGTAAAAAAAAAACCCTCCTGCAGTGCATGAAGGCTCCGTGCTTTCTGCAACACAGGCAATGTCTGTAAACCTGACCGAGCGCTGGTTATAAACATGCATGCATAGTACAACTGATGGAGTAAAAAAAAAAACCCTCCTGCAGTGCATGAAGGCTCCATGCTTTCTGCAACACAGGATATGTCTGTAATGCTGACCGAGCGCTGGTTATAAACATGCATGCATAGTACAACTGTTGGAGTAAAAAAAAACGCTCCTGCAGTGCATGAAGGCTCCGTGCTTTCTGCAACACAGGCAATGTCTATAAACCGGACCGAGCGCTGGTTATACACATGCATGCATAGTACAACTGTTGGAGCTCCAGCTGGGTCTAGAAGTAAAAAAAAAACCCTCCTGCAGTGCATGAAGGCTCCGTGCTTTCTGCAACACAGGCAATGTCTGTAAACCTGGCCGAGCGCTGGTTATAAACATGCATGCATAGTACACCTGTTGGAGTAAAAAAAAACCCTCCTGCAGTGCATGAAGGCTCCGTGCTTTCTGCAACACAGGCAATGTCTGTAAACCTGACCGAGCGCTGGTTATAAACGCATGCATAGTACAACTGTTGGAGTAAAAAAAACCCCTCCTGCAGTGCATGAAGGCTCCGTGTTTTCTGCAACACAGGCAATGTCTGTAAACCTGACCGAGCGCTGGTTATACACATGCATGCATAGTACAACTGTTGGAGCTCCAGCTGGGTCTTAGAATAAAAAAAAACAAAAACCTCCTGCAGTGCATGAAGGCTCCATGCTTTTTGCAACACAGGCAATGTCTGTAATGCTGACCGAGCGCTGGTTATAAACATGCATGCATAGTACAACTGTTGGAGTAAAAAAAAACGCTCCTGCAGTGCATGAAGGCTCCGTTATTTCTGCAACACAGGCAGTGTCTATAAACCTGACCGAGCGCTGGTTATACACATGCATGCATAGTACAACTCTTGGAGCTCCAGCTGGGTCTTAGAAGCAAAAAAAAAACAAAAACCTCCTGCAGTGCGTGAAGGCTCCGTGCTTTCTGCAACACAGGCAATGTCTGTAAACCTGACCGAGCGCTGGTTATACACATGCATGCATAGTACAACTGTTGGAGCTCCAGCTGGGTCTAGAAGTAAAAAAAAACCCTCCTGCAGTGCATGAAGGCTCCGTGCTTTCTGCAACACAGACAATGTCTGTAAAGCTGACCGAGCGCTGGTTATAAACATGCATGCATAGTACAACTTTTGGAGTAAAAAAAACCCTCCTGCAGTGCATGAAGGCTCCGTGCTTTCTGCAACACAGGCAATGTCTGTAAACCTGACCGAGCGCTGGTTATAAACATGCATGCATATTACAACTGTTGGAGTAAAAAAAAATCCTCCGGCTGTGCATGAAGGCTCCGTGCTTTCTGCAACGCAGGCAATGTCTGTAAACCTGACCGAGCGCTGGTTATAAACATGCATGCATAGTACAACTGTTGGAGTAAAAAAAAAACCCTCCTGCAGTGCATGAAGGCTCCGTGCTTTCTGCAACACAGGCAATGTCTGTAAACCTGACCGAGCGCTGGTTATAAACATGCATGCATAGTACAACTGTTGGAGTAAAAAAAAACCCTCCTGCAGTGCATGAAAGCTCCGTGCTTTCTGCAACACAGGCAATGTCTGTAAACCTGACCGAGCGCTGGTTATAGACATGCATGCATAGTACACCTCTTGGAGCTCCAGCTGGGTCTAGAAGTAAAAAAAAACCCTCCTGCAGTGCATGAAGGCTCCGTGCTTTCTGCAACACAGGCAATGTCTGTAAACCTCAACGAGCGCTGGTTATAAACATGCATGCATAGTACAACTGTTGGAGTAAAAAAAAACCCTCCTGCAGTGCATGAAGACTAAGTGCTTTCTCCAACACAGGCAATGTCTGTAAACCTGACCGAGCGCTGGTTATACACATGCATGCATAGTACAACTGTCGGAGCTCCAGCTGGGTCTAGAAGTAAAAAAAAACCCTCCTGCAGTGCATGAAGGCTCCGTGCTTTCTGCAACACAGGCAATGTCTGTAAACCTCAACGAGCGCTGGTTATAAACATGCATGCATAGTACAACTGTTGGAGTAAAAAAAAAAACCCTCCTGCAGTGCATGAAGGCTCCGTGCTTTCTGCAACACAGGCAATGTCTGTAAACCTGACCGAGCGCTGGTTATAAACATGCATGCATAGTACAACTGTTGGAGTAAAAAAAATCCTCCGGCTGTGCATGAAGGGTCCGTGCGCTCTGCACCACAGACAATGTCTGTAAACCTCACCAAGCGCTGGTTATAAACATGCATGCATAGTACAACTCTTGGAGCTCCAGCTGGGTCTTAGAAGTAAAAAAAAAACAAAAACCTCCTGCAGTGCATGAAGGCTCCATGCTTTCTGCAACACAGGCAATGTCTGAAATGCTGACCGAGCGCTGGTTATAAACATGCATGCATAGTACAACTGTTGGAGTAAAAAAAAACGCTCCTGCAGTGCATGAAGGCTCCGTGCTTTCTGCAACACAGGCAATGTCTATAAACCGGACCGAGCGCTGGTTATACACATGCATGCATAGTACAACTGTTGGAGCTCCAGCTGGGTCTAGAAGTAAACAAAAAACCCTCCTGCAGTGCATGAAGGCTCCGTGCTTTCTGCAACACAGGCAATGTCTGTAAACCTGCCCTAGCGCTGGTTATAAACATGCATGCATAGTACAACTCTTGGAGCTCTAACTGGGTCTAGAAGTAAAAAAAAAACAAAAACCTCCTGCAGTGCATGAAGGCTCCGTGCTTTCTGCAACACAGGCAATGTCTGTAAACCTGACCGAGCGCTGGTTATAAACATGCATGCATAGTACAACACTTTGGAGCTCCAGCTGGGTCTTAGAAGTAAAAAAAAAAACAAAAACCTCCTGCAGTGCATGAAGGCTCCGTGCTTTCTGCAACACAGGCAATTTCTGTAAACCTGACCGAGCGCTGGTTATAAACATGCACGCATAGTACAACTGTTGGAGTAAAAAAAAAACCTCCTGCAGTGCATGAAGGCTCCGTGCTTTCTGCAACACAGGCAATGTCTGTAAACCTGACCGAGCGCTGGTTATACACATGCATGCATAGTACAACTGTTGGAGCTCCAGCTGGGTCTAGAAGTAAAAAAAACCCTCCTGCAGTGCATGAAGGCTCCGTGCTTTCTGCAACACAGGCAGTGTCTGTAAACCTGACCGAGCGCTGGTTATAAACATGCATGCATAGTACACCTGTTTTAGTAAAAAAAAACCCTCCTGCAGTGCATGAAGGCTCCGTGCTTTCTGCAACAGAGGCAATGTCTGTAAACCTGACCGAGCGCTGGTTATAAACATGCATGCATAGTACAACTGTTGGAGTAAAAAAAAAACCCTCCTGCAGTGCATGAAGGCTCCATGCTTTCTGCAACACTGGATATGTCTGTAATGCTGACCGAGCGCTGGTTATAAACATGCATGCATAGTACAACTGTTGGAGTAAAAAAAAAACGCTCCTGCAGTGCATGAAGGCTCCGTGCTTTCTGCAACACAGGCAATGTCTATAAACCGGACCGAGCGCTGGTTATACACATGCATGCATAGTACAACTGTTGGAGCTCCAGCTGGGTCTAGAAGTAAAAAAAAAACCCTCCTGCAGTGCATGAAGGCTCCGTGCTTTCTGCAACACAGGCAATGTCTGTAAACCTGGCCGAGCGCTGGTTATAAACATGCATGCATAGTACACCTGTTGGAGTAAAAAAAAACCCTCCTGCAGTGCATGAAGGCTCCGTGCTTTCTGCAACACAGGCAATGTCTGTAAACCTGACCGAGCGCTGGTTATAAACGCATGCATAGTACAACTGTTGGAGTAAAAAAAACCCCTCCTGCAGTGCATGAAGGCTCCGTGTTTTCTGCAACACAGGCAATGTCTGTAAACCTGACCGAGCGCTGGTTATACACATGCATGCATAGTACAACTGTTGGAGCTCCAGCTGGGTCTTAGAATAAAAAAAAAAACAAAAACCTCCTGCAGTGCATGAAGGCTCCGTGTTTTCTGCAACACAGGCAATGTCTGTAAACCTGACCGAGCGCTGGTTATACACATGCATGCATAGTACAACTGTTGGAGCTCCAGCTGGGTCTTAGAATTAAAAAAAAAACAAAAACCTCCTGCAGTGCATGAAGGCTCCATGCTTTTTGCAACACAGGCAATGTCTGTAATGCTGACCGAGCGCTGGTTATACACATGCATGCATAGTACAACTCTTGGAGCTCCAGCTGGGTCTTAGAAGTAAAAAAAAAACAAAAACCTCCTGCAGTGCGTGAAGGCTCCGTGCTTTCTGCAACACAGGCAATGTCTGTAAACCTGACCGAGCGCTGGTTATACACATGCATGCATAGTACAACTGTTGGAGCTCCAGCTGGGTCTAGAAGTAAAAAAAAAACCCTCCTGCAGTGCATGAAGGCTCCGTGCTTTCTGCAACACAGGCAATGTCTGTAAAGCTGACCGAGCGCTGGTTATAAACATGCATGCATAGTACAACTTTTGGAGTAAAAAAAACCCTCCTGCAGTGCATGAAGGCTCCGTGCTTTCTGCAACACAGGCAATGTCTGTAAACCTGACCGAGCGCTGGTTATAAACATGCATGCATATTACAACTGTTGAAGTAAAAAAAAATCCTCCGGCTGTGCATGAAGGCTCCGTGCTTTCTGCAACGCAGGCAATGTCTGTAAACCTGACCGAGCGCTGGTTATAAACATGCATGCATAGTACAACTGTTGGAGTAAAAAAAAAACCCTCCTGCAGTGCATGAAGGCTCCGTGCTTTCTGCAACACAGGCAATGTCTGTAAACCTGACCGAGCGCTGGTTATAAACATGCATGCATAGTACAACTGTTGGAGTAAAAAAAAAACCCTCCTGCAGTGCATGAAAGCTCCGTGCTTTCTGCAACACAGGCAATGTCTGTAAACCTGACCGAGCGCTGGTTATAGACATGCATGCATAGTACACCTCTTGGAGCTCCAGCTGGGTCTTAGAAGTAAAAAAAAAAACAAAAACCTCCTGCAGTGCATGAAGGCTCCGTGCTTTCTGCAACACAGGCAATGTCTGTAAACCTGACCGAGCGCTGGTTATAAACATGCATGCATAGTACAACTGTTGGAGTAAAAAAAAACCCTCCTGCAGTGCATGAAGACTAAGTGCTTTCTCCAACACAGGCAATGTCTGTAAACCTGACCGAGCGCTGGTTATACACATGCATGCAAAGTACACCTCTTGGAGCTCCAGCTGGGTCTTAGAAGTAAAAAAAAAACAAAAACCTCCTGCAGTGCATGAAGGCTCCGTGCTTTCTGCAACACAGGCAATGTCTGTAAACCTGACCGAGCGCTGGTTATAAACATGCATGCATAGTACAACTGTTGGAGTAAAAAAAAACCCTCCTGCAGTGCATGAAGACTAAGTGCTTTCTCCAACACAGGCAATGTCTGTAAACCTGACCGAGCGCTGGTTATACACATGCATGCATAGTACAACTGTCGGAGCTCCAGCTGGGTCTAGAAGTAAAAAAAAAACCCTCCTGCAGTGCATGAAGGCTCCGTGCTTTCTGCAACACAGGCAATGTCTGTAAACCTCAACGAGCGCTGGTTATAAACATGCATGCATAGTACAACTGTTGGAGTAAAAAAAAACCCTCCTGCAGTGCATGAAGGCTCCGTGCTTTCTGCAACACAGGCAATGTCTGTAAACCTGACCGAGCGCTGGTTATAAACCTGCATGCATAGTACAACTGTTGGAGCAAAAAAAATCCTCCGGCTGTGCATGAAGGGTCCGTGCGCTCTGCACCACAGACAATGTCTGTAAACCTCACCAAGCGCTGGTTATAAACATGCATGCATAGTACAACTCTTGGAGCTCCAGCTGGGTCTTAGAAGTAAAAAAAAACAAAAACCTCCTGCAGTGCATGAAGGCTCCATGCTTTCTGCAACACAGGCAATGTCTGAAATGCTGACCGAGCGCTGGTTATAAACATGCATGCATAGTACAACTGTTGGAGTAAAAAAAAACGCTCCTGAAGTGCATGAAGGCTCCGTGCTTTCTGCAACACAGGCAATGTCTATAAACCGGACCGAGCGCTGGTTATACACATGCATGCATAGTACAACTGTTGGAGCTCCAGCTGGGTCTAGAAGTAAACAAAAAACCCTCCTGCAGTGCATGAAGGCTCCGTGCTTTCTGCAACACAGGCAATGTCTGTAAACCTGCCCTAGCGCTGGTTATAAACATGCATGCATAGTACAACTCTTGGAGCTCTAACTGGGTCTAGAAGTAAAAAAAAAACAAAAACCTCCTGCAGTGCATGAAGGCTCCGTGCTTTCTGCAACACAGGCAATGTCTGTAAACCTGACCGAGCGCTGGTTATAAACATGCATGCATAGTACAACTCTTTGGAGCTCCAGCTGGGTCTTAGAAGTAAAAAAAAAACAAAAACCTCCTGCAGTGCATGAAGGCTCCGTGCTTTCTGCAACACAGGCAATTTCTGTAAACCTGACCGAGCGCTGGTTATAAACATGCACGCATAGTACAACTGTTGGAGTAAAAAAAAAACCTCCTCAGTGCATGAAGGCTCCGTGCTTTCTGCAACACAGGCAATGTCTGTAAACCTGACCGAGCGCTGGTTATACACATGCATGCATAGTACAACTGTTGGAGCTCCAGCTGGGTCTAGAAGTAAAAAAAAACCCTCCTGCAGTGCATGAAGGCTCCGTGCTTTCTGCAACACAGGCAGTGTCTGTAAACCTGACCGAGCGCTGGTTATAAACATGCATGCATAGTACACCTGTTTTAGTAAAAAAAAAAACCCTCCTGCAGTGCATGAAGGCTCCGTGCTTTCTGCAACACAGGCAATGTCTGTAAACCTGACCGAGCGCTGGTTATAAACATGCATGCATAGTACAACTGTTGGAGTAAAAAAAAAACCCTCCTGCAGTGCATGAAGGCTCCATGCTTTCTGCAACACAGGATATGTCTGTAATGCTGACCGAGCGCTGGTTATAAACATGCATGCATAGTACAACTGTTGGAGTAAAAAAAAAACGCTCCTGCAGTGCATGAAGGCTCCGTGCTTTCTGCAACACAGGCAATGTCTATAAACCGGACCGAGCGCTGGTTATACACATGCATGCATAGTACAACTGTTGGAGCTCCAGCTGGGTCTAGAAGTAAAAAAAAAACCCTCCTGCAGTGCATGAAGGCTCCGTGCTTTCTGCAACACAGGCAATGTCTGTAAACCTGGCCGAGCGCTGGTTATAAACATGCATGCATAGTACACCTGTTGGAGTAAAAAAAAAACCCTCCTGCAGTGCATGAAGGCTCCGTGCTTTCTGCAACACAGGCAATGTCTGTAAACCTGACCGAGCGCTGGTTATAAACGCATGCATAGTACAACTGTTGGAGTAAAAAAAACCCCTCCTGCAGTGCATGAAGGCTCCATGTTTTCTGCAACACAGGCAATGTCTGTAAACCTGACCGAGCGCTGGTTATACACATGCATGCATAGTACAACTGTTGGAGCTCCAGCTGGGTCTTAGAATTAAAAAAAAAACAAAAACCTCCTGCAGTGCATGAAGGCTCCGTGTTTTCTGCAACACAGGCAATGTCTGTAAACCTGACCGAGCGCTGGTTATACACATGCATGCATAATACAACTGTTGGAGCTCCAGCTGGGTCTTAGAATTAAAAAAAAAACAAAAACCTCCTGGAGTGCATGAAGGCTCCATGCTTTTTGCAACACAGGCAATGTCTGTAATGCTGACCGAGCGCTGGTTATACACATGCATGCATAGTACAACTCTTGGAGCTCCAGCTGGGTCTTAGAAGTAAAAAAAAAACAAAAACCTCCTGCAGTGCGTGAAGGCTCCGTGCTTTCTGCAACACAGGCAATGTCTGTAAACCTGACCGAGCGCTGGTTATACACATGCATGCATAGTACAACTGTTGGAGCTCCAGCTGGGTCTAGAAGTAAAAAAAAACCCTCCTGCAGTGCATGAAGGCTCCGTGCTTTCTGCAACACAGGCAATGTCTGTAAAGCTGACCGAGCGCTGGTTATAAACATGCATGCATAGTACAACTTTTGGAGTAAAAAAAACCCTCCTGCAGTGCATGAAGGCTCCGTGCTTTCTGCAACACAGGCAATGTCTGTAAACCTGACCGAGCGCTGGTTATAAACATGCATGCATATTACAACTGTTGGAGTAAAAAAAAATCCTCCGGCTGTGCATGAAGGCTCCGTGCTTTCTGCAACGCAGGCAATGTCTGTAAACCTGACCGAGCGCTGGTTATAAACATGCATGCATAGTACAACTGTTGGAGTAAAAAAAAAACCCTCCTGCAGTGCATGAAGGCTCCGTGCTTTCTGCAACACAGGCAATGTCTGTAAACCTGACCGAGCGCTGGTTATAAACATGCATGCATAGTACAACTGTTGGAGTAAAAAAAAAACCCTCCTGCAGTGCATGAAAGCTCCGTGCTTTCTGCAACACAGGCAATGTCTGTAAACCTGACCGAGCGCTGGTTATAGACATGCATGCATAGTACACCTCTTGGAGCTCCAGCTGGGTCTTAGAAGTAAAAAAAAAAACAAAAACCTCCTGCAGTGCATGAAGGCTCCGTGCTTTCTGCAACACAGGCAATGTCTGTAAACCTGACCGAGCGCTGGTTATAAACATGCATGCATAGTACAACTGTTGGAGTAAAAAAAACCCCTCCTGCAGTGCATGAAGACTAAGTGCTTTCTCCAACACAGGCAATGTCTGTAAACCTGACCGAGCGCTGGTTATACACATGCATGCATAGTACAACTGTCGGAGCTCCAGCTGGGTCTAGAAGTAAAAAAAAAAACCCTCCTGCAGTGCATGAAGGCTCCGTGCTTTCTGCAACACAGGCAATGTCTGTAAACCTCAACGAGCGCTGGTTATAAACATGCATGCATAGTACAACTGTTGGAGTAAAAAAAAAACCCTCCTGCAGTGCATGAAGGCTCCGTGCTTTCTGCAACACAGGCAATGTCTGTAAACCTGACCGAGCGCTGGTTATAAACATGCATGCATAGTACAACTGTTGGAGTAAAAAAAATCCTCCGGCTGTGCATGAAGGGTCCGTGCGCTCTGCACCACAGACAATGTCTGTAAACCTCACCAAGCGCTGGTTATAAACATGCATGCATAGTACAACTCTTGGAGCTCCAGCTGGGTCTTAGAAGTAAAAAAAAAAAACAAAAACCTCCTGCAGTGTATGAAGGCTCCATGCTTTCTGCAACACAGGCAATGTCTGAAATGCTGACCGAGCGCTGGTTATAAACATGCATGCATAGTACAACTGTTGGAGTAAAAAAAAACGCTCCTGCAGTGCATGAAGGCTCCGTGCTTTCTGCAACACAGGCAATGTCTATAAACCGGACCGAGCGCTGGTTATACACATGCATGCATAGTACAACTGTTGGAGCTCCAGCTGGGTCTAGAAGTAAACAAAAAACCCTCCTGCAGTGCATGAAGGCTCCGTGCTTTCTGCAACACAGGCAATGTCTGTAAACCTGCCCTAGCGCTGGTTATAAACATGCATGCATAGTACAACTCTTGGAGCTCTAACTGGGTCTAGAAGTAAAAAAACAAAAACCTCCTGCAGTGCATGAAGGCTCCTTGCTTTCTGCAACACAGGCAATGTCTGTAAACCTGACCGAGCGCTGGTTATAAACATGCATGCATAGTACAACTCTTTGGAGCTCCAGCTGGGTCTTAGAAGTAAAAAAAAACAAAAACCTCCTGCAGTGCATGAAGGCTCCGTGCTTTCTGCAACACAGGCAATGTCTGTAAACCTGACCGAGCGCTGGTTATAAACATGCACGCATAGTACAACTGTTGGAGTAAAAAAAAAACCTCCTGCAGTGCATGAAGGCTCCGTGCTTTCTGCAACACAGGCAATGTCTGTAAACCTGACCGAGCGCTGGTTATACACATGCATGCATAGTACAACTGTTGGAGCTCCAGCTGGGTCTAGAAGTAAAAAAAAACACTCCTGCAGTGCATGAAGGCTCCGTGCTTTCTGCAACACAGGCAATGTCTGTAAACCTGACCGAGCGCTGGTTATAAACATGCATGCATAGTACACCTGTTTTAGTAAAAAAAAACCCTCCTGCAGTGCATGAAGGCTCCGTGCTTTCTGCAACACAGGCAATGTCTGTAAACCTGACCGAGCGCTGGTTATAAACGCAAGCATAGTACAACTGTTGGAGTAAAAAAAAACCCTCCTGCAGTGCATGAAGGCTCCGTGTTTTCTGCAACACAGGCAATGTCTGTAAACCTGACCGAGCGCTGGTTATACACATGCATGCATAGTACAACTGTTGGAGTAAAAAAAATCCTCCGGCTGTGCATGAAGGGTCCGTGCGCTCTGCACCACAGACAATGTCTGTAAACCTCACCAAGCGCTGGTTATAAACATGCATGCATAGTACAACTCTTGGAGCTCCAGCTGGGTCTTAGAAGTAAAAAAAAAAACAAAAACCTCCTGCAGTGTATGAAGGCTCCATGCTTTCTGCAACACAGGCAATGTCTGAAATGCTGACCGAGCGCTGGTTATAAACATGCATGCATAGTACAACTGTTGGAGTAAAAAAAAACGCTCCTGCAGTGCATGAAGGCTCCGTGCTTTCTGCAACACAGGCAATGTCTATAAACCGGACCGAGCGCTGGTTATACACATGCATGCATAGTACAACTGTTGGAGCTCCAGCTGGGTCTAGAAGTAAACAAAAAACCCTCCTGCAGTGCATGAAGGCTCCGTGCTTTCTGCAACACAGGCAATGTCTGTAAACCTGCCCTAGCGCTGGTTATAAACATGCATGCATAGTACAACTCTTGGAGCTCTAACTGGGTCTAGAAGTAAAAAAAACAAAAACCTCCTGCAGTGCATGAAGGCTCCTTGCTTTCTGCAACACAGGCAATGTCTGTAAACCTGACCGAGCGCTGGTTATAAACATGCATGCATAGTACAACTCTTTGGAGCTCCAGCTGGGTCTTAGAAGTAAAAAAAAACAAAAACCTCCTGCAGTGCATGAAGGCTCCGTGCTTTCTGCAACACAGGCAATGTCTGTAAACCTGACCGAGCGCTGGTTATAAACATGCACGCATAGTACAACTGTTGGAGTAAAAAAAAAACCTCCTGCAGTGCATGAAGGCTCCGTGCTTTCTGCAACACAGGCAATGTCTGTAAACCTGACCGAGCGCTGGTTATAAACATGCATGCATAGTACAACTGTTGGAGTAAAAAAAAAACCCTCCTGCAGTGCATGAAGGCTCCGTGCTTTCTGCAACACAGGCAATGTCTGTAAACCTGACCGAGCGCTGGTTATAAACATGCATGCATAGTACAACTGTTGGAGTAAAAAAAATCCTCCGGCTGTGCATGAAGGGTCCGTGCGCTCTGCACCACAGACAATGTCTGTAAACCTCACCAAGCGCTGGTTATAAACATGCATGCATAGTACAACTCTTGGAGCTCCAGCTGGGTCTTAGAAGTAAAAAAAAAAAACAAAAACCTCCTGCAGTGTATGAAGGCTCCATGCTTTCTGCAACACAGGCAATGTCTGAAATGCTGACCGAGCGCTGGTTATAAACATGCATGCATAGTACAACTGTTGGAGTAAAAAAAAACGCTCCTGCAGTGCATGAAGGCTCCGTGCTTTCTGCAACACAGGCAATGTCTATAAACCGGACCGAGCGCTGGTTATACACATGCATGCATAGTACAACTGTTGGAGCTCCAGCTGGGTCTAGAAGTAAACAAAAAACCCTCCTGCAGTGCATGAAGGCTCCGTGCTTTCTGCAACACAGGCAATGTCTGTAAACCTGCCCTAGCGCTGGTTATAAACATGCATGCATAGTACAACTCTTGGAGCTCTAACTGGGTCTAGAAGTAAAAAAAACAAAAACCTCCTGCAGTGCATGAAGGCTCCTTGCTTTCTGCAACACAGGCAATGTCTGTAAACCTGACCGAGCGCTGGTTATAAACATGCATGCATAGTACAACTCTTTGGAGCTCCAGCTGGGTCTTAGAAGTAAAAAAAAACAAAAACCTCCTGCAGTGCATGAAGGCTCCGTGCTTTCTGCAACACAGGCAATGTCTGTAAACCTGACCGAGCGCTGGTTATAAACATGCACGCATAGTACAACTGTTGGAGTAAAAAAAAAACCTCCTGCAGTGCATGAAGGCTCCGTGCTTTCTGCAACACAGGCAATGTCTGTAAACCTGACCGAGCGCTGGTTATACACATGCATGCATAGTACAACTGTTGGAGCTCCAGCTGGGTCTAGAAGTAAAAAAAAACCCTCCTGCAGTGCATGAAGGCTCCGTGCTTTCTGCAACACAGGCAATGTCTGTAAACCTGACCGAGTGCTGGTTATAAACATGCATGCATAGTACACCTGTTTTAGTAAAAAAAAACCCTCCTGCAGTGCATGAAGGCTCCGTGCTTTCTGCAACACAGGCAATGTCTGTAAACCTGACCGAGCGCTGGTTATAAACGCAAGCATAGTACAACTGTTGGAGTAAAAAAAAACCCTCCTGCAGTGCATGAAGGCTCCGTGTTTTCTGCAACACAGGCAATGTCTGTAAACCTGACCGAGCGCTGGTTATACACATGCATGCATAGTACAACTGTTGGAGCTCCAGCTGGGTCTTAGAAGTAAAAAAAAAACAAAAACCTCCTGCAGTGCATGAAGGCTCCATGCTTTCTGCAACACAGGCAATGTCTGTAATGCTGACCGAGCGCTGGTTATAAACATGCATGCATAGTACAACTGTTGGAGTAAAAAAAAACGCTCCTGCAGTGCATGAAGGCTACGTGCTTTCTGCGACACAGGCAATGTCTATAAACCGGACCGAGCGCTGGTTATACACATGCATGCATAGTACAACTGTTGGAGCTCCAGCTGGGTCTAGAAGTAAACAAAAAACCCTCCTGCAGTGCATGAAGGCTCCGTGCTTTCTGCAACACAGGCAATGTCTGTAAACCTGCCCTAGCGCTGGTTATAAACATGCATGCATAGTACAACTCTTTTAGCTCTAACTGGGTCTAGAAGTAAAAAAAAACAAAAACCTCCTGCAGTGCATGAAGGCCCCGTGCTTTCTGCAACACAGGCAATGTCTGTAAACCTGACCGAGCGCTGGTTATAAACATGCATGCATAGTACAACTCTTTGGAGCTCCAGCTGGGTCTTAGAAGTAAAAAAAAAACAAAAACCTCCTGCAGTGCATGAAGGCTCCGTGCTTTCTGCAACACAGGCAATTTCTGTAAACCTGACCGAGCGCTGGTTATAAACATGCACGCATAGTACAACTGTTGGAGTAAAAAAAAAACCTCCTGCTGTGCATGAAGGCTCCGTGCTTTCTGCTACACAGGCAATGTCTGTAAACCTGACCGAGCGCTGGTTATACACATGCATGCATAGTACAACTGTTGGAGCTCCAGCTGGGTCTAGAAGTAAAAAAAAACCCTCCTGCAGTGCATGAAGGCTCCGTGCTTTCTGCAACACAGGCAGTGTCTGTAAACCTGACCGAGCGCTGGTTATAAACATGCATGCATAGTACACCTGTTTTAGTAAAAAAAAACCCTCCTGCAGTGCATGAAGGCTCCATGCTTTCTGCAACACAGGCAATGTCTGTAAACCTGACCGAGCGCTGGTTATAAACATGCATGCATAGTACAACTGTTGGAGTAAAAAAAAAACCCTCCTGCAGTGCATGAAGGCTCCATGCTTTCTGCAACACAGGCAATGTCTGTAATGCTGACCGAGCGCTGGTTATAAACATGCATGCATAGTACAACTGTTGGAGTAAAAAAAAAACGCTCCTGCAGTGCATGAAGGCTCCGTGCTTTCTGCAACACAGGCAATGTCTATAAACCGGACCGAGCGCTGGTTATACACATGCATGCATAGTACAACTGTTGGAGCTCCAGCTGGGTCTAGAAGTAAAAAAAGACCCTCCTGCAGTGCATGAAGGCTCCGTGCTTTCTGCAACACAGGCAATGTCTGTAAACCTGGCCGAGCGCTGGGTTATAAACATGCATGCATAGTACACCTGTTGGAGTAAAAAAAAACCCTCCTGCAGTGCATGAAGGCTCCGTGCTTTCTGCAACACAGGCAATGTCTGTAAACCTGACCGAGCGCTGGTTATAAACGCATGCATAGTACAACTGTTGGAGTAAAAAAAACCCCTCCTGCAGTGCATGAAGGCTCCGTGTTTTCTGCAACACAGGCAATGTCTGTAAACCTGACCGAGCGCTGGTTATACACATGCATGCATAGTACAACTGTTGGAGCTCCAGCTGGGTCTTAGAATTAAAAAAAAAACAAAAACCTCCTGCAGTGCATGAAGGCTCCATGCTTTTTGCAACACAGGCAATGTCTGTAATGCTGACCGAGCGCTGGTTATAAACATGCATGCATAGTACAACTGTTGGAGTAAAAAAAAACGCTCCTGCAGTGCATGAAGGCTCCGTGATTTCTGCAACACAGGCAGTGTCTATAAACCTGACCGAGCGCTGGTTATACACATGCATGCATAGTACAACTCTTGGAGCTCCAGCTGGGTCTTAGAAGTAAAAAAAAAACAAAAACCTCCTGCAGTGCGTGAAGGCTCCGTGCTTTCTGCAACACAGGCAATGTCTGTAAACCTGACCGAGCGCTGGTTATACACATGCATGCATAGTACAACTGTTGGAGCTCCAGCTGGGTCTAGAAGTAAAAAAAAACCCTCCTGCAGTGCATGAAGGCTCCGTGCTTTCTGCAACACAGGCAATGTCTGTAAAGCTGACCGAGCGCTGGTTATAAACATGCATGCATAGTACAACTTTTGGAGTAAAAAAAACCCTCCTGCAGTGCATGAAGGCTCCGTGCTTTCTGCAACACAGGCAATGTCTGTAAACCTGACCGAGCGCTGGTTATAAACATGCATGCATATTACAACTGTTGGAGTAAAAAAAAAATCCTCCGGCTGTGCATGAAGGCTCCGTGCTTTCTGCAACACAGGCAATGTCTGTAAACCTGACCGAGCGCTGGTTATAAACATGCATGCATAGTACAACTGTTGGAGTAAAAAAAAAACCCTCCTGCAGTGCATGAAGGCTCCGTGCTTTCTGCAACACAGGCAATGTCTGTAAACCTGACCGAGCGCTGGTTATAAACATGCATGCATAGTACAACTGTTGGAGTAAAAAAAAAACCCTCCTGCAGTGCATGAAAGCTCCGTGCTTTCTGCAACACAGGCAATGTCTGTAAACCTGACCGAGCGCTGGTTATAGACATGCATGCATAGTACACCTCTTGGAGCTCCAGCTGGGTCTTAGAAGTAAAAAAAAACAAAAACCTCCTGCAGTGCATGAAGGCTCCGTGCTTTCTGCAACACAGGCAATGTCTGTAAACCTGACCGAGCGCTGGTTATAAACATGCATGCATAGTACAACTGTTGGAGTAAAAAAAAACCCTCCTGCAGTGCATGAAGACTAAGTGCTTTCTCCAACACAGGCAATGTCTGTAAACCTGACCGAGCGCTGGTTATACACATGCATGCATAGTACAACTGTCGGAGCTCCAGCTGGGTCTAGAAGTAAAAAAAAAACCCTCCTGCAGTGCATGAAGGCTCCGTGCTTTCTGCAACACAGGCAATGTCTGTAAACCTCAACGAGCGCTGGTTATAAACATGCATGCATAGTACAACTGTTGGAGTAAAAAAAAAACCCTCCTGCAGTGCATGAAGGCTCCGTGCTTTCTGCAACACAGGCAATGTCTGTAAACCTGACCGAGCGCTGGTTATAAACATGCATGCATAGTACAACTGTTGGAGTAAAAAAAATCCTCCGGCTGTCCATGAAGGGTCCGTGCGCTCTGCACCACAGACAATGTCTGTAAACCTCACCAAGCGCTGGTTATAAACATGCATGCATAGTACAACTCTTGGAGCTCTAACTGGGTCTAGAAGTAAAAAAAAAACAAAAACCTCCTGCAGTGCATGAAGGCTCCGTGCTTTCTGCAACACAGGCAATGTCTGTAAACCTGACCGAGCGCTGGTTATAAACATGCATGCATAGTACAACTCTTTGGAGCTCCAGCTGGGTCTTAGAAGTAAAAAAAAACAAAAACCTCCTGCAGTGCATGAAGGCTCCGTGCTTTCTGCAACACAGGCAATTTCTGTAAACCTGACCGAGCGCTGGTTATAAACATGCACGCATAGTACAACTGTTGGAGTAAAAAAAAAACCTCCTGCAGTGCATGAAGGCTCCGTGCTTTCTGCAACACAGGCAATGTCTGTAAACCTGACCGAGCGCTGGTTATACACATGCATGCATAGTACAACTGTTGGAGCTCCAGCTGGGTCTAGAAGTAAAAAAAAACCCTCCTGCAGTGCATGAAGGCTCCGTGCTTTCTGCAACACAGGCAGTGTCTGTAAACCTGACCGAGCGCTGGTTATAAACATGCATGCATAGTACACCTGTTTTAGTAAAAAAAAACCCTCCTGCAGTGCATGAAGGCTCCGTGCTTTCTGCAACACAGGCAATGTCTGTAAACCTGACCGAGCGCTGGTTATAAACATGCATGCATAGTACAACTGTTGGAGTAAAAAAAAAAAAAAACCCTCCTGCAGTTCATGAAGGCTCCATGCTTTCTGCAACACAGGCAATGTCTGTAATGCTGACCGAGCGCTGGTTATAAACATGCATGCATAGTACAACTGTTGGAGTAAAAAAAAAACGCTCCTGCAGTGCATGAAGGCTCCGTGCTTTCTGCA
Organism: Amblyomma maculatum; assembly: GCF_055883805.1. NCBI lineage: Eukaryota > Metazoa > Arthropoda > Arachnida > Ixodida > Ixodidae > Amblyomma > Amblyomma maculatum. The sequence continues at coordinate 255,382,150 of NC_139344.1, forward strand.
ACACAGGCAATGTCTATAAACCGGACCGAGCGCTGGTTATACACATGCATGCATAGTACAACTGTTGGAGCTCCAGCTGGGTCTAGAAGTAAAAAAAAAACCCTCCTGCAGTGCATGAAGGCTCCGTGCTTTCTGCAACACAGGCAATGTCTGTAAACCTGGCCGAGCGCTGGTTATAAACATGCATGCATAGTACACCTGTTGGAGTAAAAAAAAACCCTCCTGCAGTGCATGAAGGCTCCGTGCTTTCTGCAACACAGGCAATGTCTGTAAACCTGACCGAGCGCTGGTTATAAACGCATGCATAGTACAACTGTTGGAGTAAAAAAAACCCCTCCTGCAGTGCATGAAGGCTCCGTGTTTTCTGCAACACAGGCAATGTCTGTAAACCTGACCGAGCGCTGGTTATACACATGCATGCATAGTACAACTGTTGGAGCTCCAGCTGGGTCTTAGAATTAAAAAAAAACAAAAACCTCCTGCAGTGCATGAAGACTCCATGCTTTTTGCAACACAGGCAATGTCTGTAATGCTGACCGAGCGCTGGTTATAAACATGCATGCATAGTACAACTGTTGGAGTAAAAAAAAAACGCTCCTGCAGTGCATGAAGGCTCCGTGCTTTCTGCAACACAGGCAATGTCTATAAACCGGACCGAGCGCTGGTTATACACATGCATGCATAGTACAACTGTTGGAGCTCCAGCTGGGTCTAGAAGTAAAAAAAAACCCTCCTGCAGTGCATGAAGGCTCCGTGCTTTCTGCAACACAGGCAATGTCTGTAAACCTGGCCGAGCGCTGGTTATAAACATGCATGCATAGTACACCTGTTGGAGTAAAAAAAAACCCTCCTGCAGAGCATGAAGGCTCCGTGCTTTCTGCAACACAGGCAATGTCTGTAAACCTGACCGAGCGCTGGTTATAAACGCATGCATAGTACAACTGTTGGAGTAAAAAAAACCCCTCCTGCAGTGCATGAAGGCTCCGTGTTTTCTGCAACACAGGCAATGTCTGTAAACCTGACCGAGCGCTGGTTATACACATGCATGCATAGTACAACTGTTGGAGCTCCAGCTGGGTCTTAGAATTAAAAAAAAAACAAAAACCTCCTGCAGTGCATGAAGACTCCATGCTTTTTGCAACACAGGCAATGTCTGTAATGCTGACCGAGCGCTGGTTATAAACATGCATGCATAGTACAACTGTTGGAGTAAAAAAAAACGCTCCTGCAGTGCATGAAGGCCCCGTGATTTCTGCAACACAGGCAGTGTCTATAAACCTGACCGAGCGCTGGTTATACACATGCATGCATAGTACAACTCTTGGAGCTCCAGCTGGGTCTTAGAAGTAAAAAAAAAACAAAAACCTCCTGCAGTGCGTGAAGGCTCCGTGCTTTCTGCAACACAGGCAATGTCTGTAAACCTGACCGAGCGCTGGTTATACACATGCATGCATAGTACAACTGTTGGAGCTCCAGCTGGGTCTAGAAGTAAAAAAAAACCCTCCTGCAGTGCATGAAGGCTCCGTGCTTTCTGCAACACAGGCAATGTCTGTAAAGCTGACCGAGCGCTGGTTATAAACATGCATGCATAGTACAACTTTTGGAGTAAAAAAAACCCTCCTGCAGTGCATGAAGGCTCCGTGCTTTCTGCAACACAGGCAATGTCTGTAAACCTGACCGAGCGCTGGTTATAAACATGCATGCATATTACAACTGTTGGAGTAAAAAAAAATCCTCCGGCTGTGCATGAAGGCTCCGTGCTTTCTGCAACGCAGGCAATGTCTGTAAACCTGACCGAGCGCTGGTTATAAACATGCATGCATAGTACAACTGTTGGAGTAAAAAAAAACCCTCCTGCAGTGCATGAAGGCTCCGTGCTTTCTGCAACACAGGCAATGTCTGTAAACCTGACCGAGCGCTGGTTATAAACATGCATGCAGAGTACAACTGTTGGAGTAAAAAAAAAACCCTCCTGCAGTGCATGAAGGCTCCGTGCTTTTTGCAACACAGGCAATGTCTGTAAACCTGACCGAGCGCTGGTTATAAACGCATGCATAGTACAACTGTTGGAGTAAAAAAAACCCCTCCTGCAGTGCATGAAGGCTCCGTGTTTTCTGCAACACAGGCAATGTCTGTAAACCTGACCGAGCGCTGGTTATACACATGCATGCATAGTACAACTGTTGGAGCTCCAGCTGGGTCTTAGAATTAAAAAAAAAACAAAAACCTCCTGCAGTGCATGAAGGCTCCATGCTTTTTGCAACACAGGCAATGTCTGTAATGCTGACCGAGCGCTGGTTATAAACATGCATGCATAGTACAACTGTTGGAGTAAAAAAAAACGCTCCTGCAGTGCATGAAGGCTCCGTGATTTCTGCAACACAGGCAGTGTCTATAAACCTGACCGAGCGCTGGTTATACACATGCATGCATAGTACAACTCTTGGAGCTCCAGCTGGGTCATAGAAGTAAAAAAAAAACAAAAACCTCCTGCAGTGCGTGAAGGCTCCGTGCTTTCTGCAACACAGGCAATGTCTGTAAACCTGACCGAGCGCTGGTTATACACATGCATGCATAGTACAACTGTTGGAGCTCCAGCTGGGTCTAGAAGTAAAAAAAAACCCTCCTGCAGTGCATGAAGGCTCCGTGCTTTCTGCAACACAGGCAATGTCTGTAAAGCTGACCGAGCGCTGGTTATAAACATGCATGCATAGTACAACTTTTGGAGTAAAAAAAACCCTCCTGCAGTGCATGAAGGCTCCGTGCTTTCTGCAACACAGGCAATGTCTGTAAACCTGACCGAGCGCTGGTTATAAACATGCATGCATATTACAACTGTTGGAGTAAAAAAAAATCCTCCGGCTGTGCATGAAGGCTCCGTGCTTTCTGCAACGCAGGCAATGTCTGTAAACCTGACCGAGCGCTGGTTATAAACATGCATGCATAGTACAACTGTTGGAGTAAAAAAAAACCCTCCTGCAGTGCATGAAGGCTCCGTGCTTTCTGCAACACAGGCAATGTCTGTAAACCTGACCGAGCGCTGGTTATAAACATGCATGCATAGTACAACTGTTGGAGTAAAAAAAAAACCCTCCTGCAGTGCATGAAAGCTCCGTGCTTTCTGCAACACAGGCAATGTCTGTAAACCTGACCGAGCGCTGGTTATAGACATGCATGCATAGTACACCTCTTGGAGCTCCAGCTGGGTCTTAGAAGTAAAAAAAAAACAAAAACCTCCTGCAGTGCATGAAGGCTCCGTGCTCTCTGCAACACAGGCAATGTCTGTAAACCTGACCGAGCGCTGGTTATAAACATGCATGCATAGTACACCTGTTTTAGTAAAAAAAAACCCTCCTGCAGTGCATGAAGGCTCCGTGCTTTCTGCAACACAGGCAATGTCTGTAAACCCGACCGAGCGCTGGTTATAAACGCAAGCATAGTACAACTGTTGGAGTAAAAAAAAACCCTCCTGCAGTGCATGAAGGCTCCGTGTTTTCTGCAACACAGGCAATGTCTGTAAACCTGACCGAGCGCTGGTTATACACATGCATGCATAGTACAACTGTTGGAGCTCCAGCTGGGTCTTAGAAGTAAAAAAAAACAAAAACCTCCTGCAGTGCATGAAGGCTCCATGCTTTCTGCAACACAGGCAATGTCTGTAATGCTGACCGAGCGCTGGTTATAAACATGCATGCATAGTACAACTGTTGGAGTAAAAAAAAAACGCTCCTGCAGTGCATGAAGGCTCCGTGCTTTCTGCAACACAGGCAGTGTCTATAAACCTGACCGAGCACTGGTTATACACATGCATGCATAGTACAACTCTTGGAGCTCCAGCTGGGTCTTAGAAGTAAAAAAAACAAAAACCTCCTGCAGTGCATGAAGGCTCCGTGCTTTCTGCAACACAGGCAATGTCTGTAAACCTGACCGAGTGCTGGTTATAAACATGCATGCATAGTACAACTGTTGGAGCTCCAGCTGGGTCTAGAAGTAAAAAAAAAACCCTCCTGCAGTGCATGAAGGCTCCGTGCTTTCTGCAACACAGGCAATGTCTGTAAACCTGACCGAGCGCTGGTTATAAACATGCATGCATAGTACAACTGTTTGAGTAAAAAAAAACCCTCCTGCAGTGCATCAAGGCTCCGTGCTTTCTGCAACACAGGCAATGTCGGTAAACCTGACCGAGCGCTGGTTATAAACATGCATGCATAGTACAACTGTTGGAGTAAAAAAAAAATCCTCTGGCTGTGCATGAAGGGTCCATGCACTCTGAAACACAGACAATGTCTGTAAACCTCACCAAGCGCTGGTTATAAACATGCATGCATAGTACAACTCTTGGAGCTCCAGCTGGGTCTTAGAAGTAAAAAAAAACAAAAACCTCCTGCAGTGCATGAAGGCTCCATGCTTTCTGCAACACAGGCAATGTCTGTAATGCTGACCGAGCACTGGTTATAAACATGCATGCATAGTACAACTGTTGGAGTAAAAAAAAAACGCTCCTGCAGTGCATGAAGGCTCCGTGCTTTCTGCAACACAGGCAATGTCTATAAACCTGACCGAGCGCTGGTTATACACATGCATGCATAGTACAACTGTTGGAGCTCCAGCTGGGTCTAGAAGTAAAAAAAACCCTCCTGCAGTGCATGAAGGCTCCGTGCTTTCTGCAACACAGGCAATGTCTGTAAACCTGACCGAGCGCTGGTTATACACATGCATGCATAGTACAACTGTTGGAGCTCCAGCTGGGTCTAGAAGTAAAAAAAAAAACCCTCCTGCAGTGCATGAAGGCTCCGTGCTTTCTGCAACACAGGCAATGTCTGTAAACCTCAACGAGCGCTGGTTATAAACATGCATGCATAGTACAACTGTTGGAGTAAAAAAAAACCCTCCTGCAGTGCATGAAGGCTCCGTGCTTTCTGCAACATAGGCAATGTCTGTAAACCTGACCGAGCGCTGGTTATAAACATGCATGCATAGTACAACTGTTGGAGTAAAAAAAATCCTCCGGCTGTGCATGAAGGGTCCGTGCGCTCTGCACCACAGACAATGTCTGTAAACCTCACCAAGCGCTGGTTATAAACATGCATGCATAGTACAACTCTTGGAGCTCCAGCTGGGTCTTAGAAGTAAAAAAAAAACAAAAACCTCCTTCAGTGCATGAAGGCTCCATGCTTTCTGCAACACAGGCAATGTCTGAAATGCTGACCGAGCGCTGGTTATAAACATGCACGCATAGTACAACTGTTGGAGTAAAAAAAAACCTCCTGCAGTGCATGAAGGCTCCGTGCTTTCTGCAACACAGGCAATGTCTGTAAACCTGACCGAGCGCTGGTTATACACATGCATGCATAGTACAACTGTTGGAGCTCCAGCTGGGTCTAGAAGTAAAAAAAAACCCTCCTGCAGTGCATGAAGGCTCCGTGCTTTCTGCAACACAGGCAATGTCTGTAAACCTGACCGAGCGCTGGTTATAAACATGCATGCATAGTACACCTGTTTTAGTAAAAAAAACCCTCCTGCAGTGCATGAAGGCTCCGTGCTTTCTGCAACACAGGCAATGTCTGTAAACCTGACCGAGCGCTGGTTATAAACGCATGCATAGTACAACTGTTGGAGTAAAAAAAAAACCCTCCTGCAGTGCATGAAGGCTCCGTGTTTTCTGCAACACAGGCAATGTCTGTAAACCTGACCGAGCGCTGGTTATACACATGCATGCATAGTACAACTGTTGGAGCTCCAGCTGGGTCTTAGAAGTAAAAAAAAACAAAAACCTGCAGTGCATGAAGGCTCCATGCTTTCTGCAACACAGGCAATGTCTGTAATGCTGACCGAGCGCTGGTTATAAACATGCATGCATAGTACAACTGTTGGAGTAAAAAAAAAACGCTCCTGCAGTACATGAAGGCTCCGTGCTTTCTGCAACACAGGCAGTGTCTATAAACCTGACCGAGCGCTGGTTATACACATGCATGCATAGTACAACTCTTGGAGCTCCAGCTGGGTCTTAGAAGTAAAAAAAACAAAAACCTCCTGCAGTGCATGAAGGCTCCGTGCTTTCTGCAACACAGGCAATGTCTGTAAACCTGACCGAGTGCTGGTTATAAACATGCATGCATAGTACAACTGTTGGAGCTCCAGCTGGGTCTAGAAGTAAAAAAAAACCCTCCTGCAGTGCATGAAGGCTCCGTGCTTTCTGCAACACAGGCAATGTCTGTAAACCTGACCGAGCGCTGGTTATAAACATGCATGCATAGTACAACTGTTGGAGTAAAAAAAAAATCCTCTGGCTGTGCATGAAGGGTCCATGCGCTCTGAAACACAGACAATGTCTGTAAACCTCACCAAGCGCTGGTTATAAACATGCATGCATAGTACAACTCTTGGAGCTCCAGCTGGGTCTTAGAAGTAAACAAAAAACCCTCCTGCAGTGCATGAAGGCTCCGTGCTTTCTGCAACACAGGCAATGTCTGTAAACCTGCCCTAGCGCTGGTTATAAACATGCATGCATAGTACAACTCTTGGAGCTCTAACTGGGTCTAGAAGTAAAAAAAAACAAAAACCTCCTGCAGTGCATGAAGGCTCCGTGCTTTCTGCAACACAGGCAATGTCTGTAAACCTGACCGAGCGCTGGTTATAAACATGCATGCATAGTACAACTCTTTGGAGCTCCAGCTGGGTCTTAGAAGTAAAAAAAAAACAAAAACCTCCTGCAGTGCATGAAGGCTCCGTGCTTTCTGCAACACAGGCAATTTCTGTAAACCTGACCGAGCGCTGGTTATAAACATGCACGCATAGTACAACTGTTGGAGTAAAAAAAAAACCTCCTGCAGTGCATGAAGGCTCCGTGCTTTCTGCAACACTGGCAATGTCTGTAAACCTGACCGAGCGCTGGTTATACACATGCATGCATAGTACAACTGTTGGAGCTCCAGCTGGGTCTAGAAGTAAAAAAAAACCCTCCTGCAGTGCATGAAGGCTCCGTGCTTTCTGCAACACAGGCAGTGTCTGTAAACCTGACCGAGCGCTGGTTATAAACATGCATGCATAGTACACCTGTTTTAGTAAAAAAAAACCCTCCTGCAGTGCATGAAGGCTCCGTGCTTTCTGCAACACAGGCAATGTCTGTAAACCTGACCGAGCGCTGGTTATAAACATGCATGCATAGTACAACTGTTGGAGTAAAAAAAAAACCCTCCTGCAGTGCATGAAGGCTCCATGCTTTCTGCAACACAGGCAATGTCTGTAATGCTGACCGAGCGCTGGTTATAAACATGCATGCATAGTACAACTGTTGGAGTAAAAAAAACGCTCCTGCAGTGCATGAAGGCTCGGTGCTTTCTGCAACACAGGCAATGTCTATAAACCGGACCGAGCGCTGGTTATACACATGCATGCATAGTACAACTGTTGGAGCTCCAGCTGGGTCTAGAAGTAAAAAAAAAACCCTCCTGCAGTGCATGAAGGCTCCGTGCTTTCTGCAACACAGGCAATGTCTGTAAACCTGGCCGAGCGCTGGTTATAAACATGCATGCATAGTACACCTGTTGGAGTAAAAAAAAACCCTCCTGCAGTGCATGAAGGCTCCGTGCTTTCTGCAACACAGGCAATGTCTGTAAACCTGACCGAGCGCTGGTTATAAACGCATGCATAGTACAACTGTTGGAGTAAAAAAACCCCTCCTGCAGTGCATGAAGGCTCCGTGTTTTCTGCAACACAGGCAATGTCTGTAAACGTGACCGAGCGCTGGTTATACACATGCATGCATAGTACAACTGTTGGAGCTCCAGCTGGGTCTTAGAATTAAAAAAAAACAAAAACCTCCTGCAGTGCATGAAGGCTCCATGCTTTTTGCAACACAGGCAATGTCTGTAAACCTGACCGAGCGCTGGTTATAAACATGCATGCATAGTACAGCTGTTGGAGTAAAATAAAAGCCCTCCTGCAGTGCATGAAGGCTCCGTGCTTTCTGCAACACAGGCAATGTCTGTAAACCTGACCGAGCGCTGGTTATAAACATGCATGCATAGTACAACTGTTGGAGTAAAAAAAACCCTCCTGATGTGCATGAAGGCTCCGTGCTTTCTGGAACACAGGCAATGTCTGTAAACCTGACCGAGCGCTGGTTATACACATGCATGCATAGTACAACTGTTGGAGCGCCAGCTGGGTCTAGAAGTAAAAAAAAACCCTCCTGCAGTGCATGAAGGCTCCGTGCTTCCTGCAACACAGGATGTGTCTGTAAACCTGACCGAGCGCTGGTTATAAACATGCATGCATAGTACAACTGTTGGAGTAAAAAAAACCCTCCTGCAGTGCATGAAGGCTCCGTGCTTACTGCAACACAGGCAATGTCTGTAAACCTGACCGAGCGCTGGTTATACACATGCATGCATAGTACAACTCTTGGAGCTCCAGCTGGGTCTTAGAAGTAAAAAAAAAACAGAAACCTCCTGTAGTGCATGAAGGCTCCGTGCTTTCTGCAACACAGGCAATGTCTGTGAACCTGACCGAGCGCTGGTTATAAACATGCATGCATAGTACAACTGTTGGAGTAAAAAAAAGCCCTCCTGCAGTGCATGGAGGCTCCGTGCTTTCTGCAACACAGGCAATGTCTGTAAACCTGACGGAGCGCTGGTTATAAACATGCATGCATAGTACAACTGTTGGAGTATAAAAAAACCCTCCTGCAGTGCATGAAGGCTCCATGCTTTCTGCAACACAGGCAATCTCTGTAAACCTGACCGAGCGGTGGTTATAAACATGCATGCATAGTACAACTGTTGGAGTAAAAAAAAACCCTCCTGCAGTGCATGAAGGCTCCGTGCTTTCTGCAACACAGGCAATGTCTGTAAACCTGACCGAGCGCTGGATATAAACATGCATGCATAGTACAACTGTTGGTGTAAAAAAAAACCCTCCTGCAGTGCATGAAGGCTCCGTGCTTTGTGCAACACAGGCAATGTCTGTAAACCTGACCGAGCGCTGGTTATAAACATGCATGCATAGTACAACTGTTGGGGTAAAAAAAAAACCCTCCTGATGTGTATGAAGGCTCCGTGCTTTCTGCAACACAGGCAATGTCTGTAAACCTGACCGAGAGCTGGTTATACACATGCATGCATAGTACAACTCTTGGAGCTCCAGCTGGGTCTTAGAAGTAAAAAAAACAAAAACCTCCTGCAGTGCATGAAGGCTCCGTGCTTTCTGTAACACAGGCAATGTCTGTAAACCTGACCGAGCGCTGGTTATAAAAATGCATGCATAGTACAACTGTTGGAGTAAAAAAAAACCGTCCTGCTGTGCATGATGGCTCCGTGCTTTCTGCAACACAGGCAATGTCTGTAAACCTGACCGAGCGCTGGTTATACACATGCATGCATAGTACAACTCTTGGAGCTCCAGCTGGGTCTTAGATGTAAAAAAAAACAAAAACCTCCTGCAGTGCATGAAGGCTCCGTGCTTTCTGCAACACAGGCAATGTCTGTAAACCTGACCGAGCGCTGGTTATAAACATGCATGCATACTACAACTGTGGGAGTAAAAAAAAAAAGCCCCCCTGCAGTGCATGAAGGCTCCGTGCTTTCTGCCACACAGGCAATGTCTGTAAACCTGACCGAGCGCTGGTTATACACATGCATGCATAGTTCAACTGTTGGAGCTCCAGCTGGGTCTAGAAGTAAAAAAAAACCCTCCTGCAGTGCATGAAGGCTCCGTGCTTTCTGCAACACAGGCAATGTCTGTAAACCTGACCGAGCGCTGGTTATAAACATGCATGCATAGTACAACTGTTGGAGTAAAAAAAAAACCCTCCTGCAGTGCATGAAGGCTCCGTGCTTTCTGCTACACAGGCAATGTCTGTAAACCTGACCGAGCGCTGGTTATACACATGCATGCATAGTACAACTGTTGGAGCTCCAGCTGGGTCTAGAAGTAAAAAAAAAACCGCCTCCAGTGCATGAAGGCTCTGTGCTTTCTGCAACACAGGCAATGTCTAAACCTGACCGAGCGCTGGTTATAAACATGCAGGCATAGTCCAACTGTTGGAGTAAAAAAAACCCTCCTGCAGTCCATAAAGGCTCCGTGCTTTCTGCAACACAGGCAATGTCTGTAAACCTGACCGAGCGCTGGTTATAAACATGCATGCATAGTACAACTGTTGGAGGAAAAAAAAATCCTCCTGCAGTGCATGAAGGCTCCGTGCTTTCTGCAACACAGGCAATGTCTATAAACCTGACCGAGCGCTGGTTATACACATGCATGCATAGTACAACTCTTGGAGCTCTAACTGGGTCTAGAAGTAAAAAAAAACAAAAACCTCCTGCAGTGCATGAAGGCTCCCTGCTTTCTGCAACACAGGCAATGTCTGTAAACCTGCCCTAGTGCTGGTTATAAACATGCATGCATAGTACAACTCTTAGAGCTCTAACTGGGTCTAGAAGTAAAAAAAAAACAAAAACTTCCTGCAGTGCATGAAGGCTCTGTGCTTTCTGCAACACAGGCAATGTCTGTAATGCTGACCAAGCGCTGGTTATAAACATGCACGCATAGTACAACTGTTGGAGTAAAAAAAACGCTCCTGCAGTGCATCTCCGTGCTTTCTGCAACAGAGGCAATGTCAATAAACCTGACCGAGCGCTGGTTATACACATGCATGCATAGTACAACTGTTGGAACTCCAGCTGGGTCTAGAAGTAAAAAAAACCCTCCTGCAGTGCATGAAGGCTCCGTGCTTTCTGCAACACAGGCAATGTCTGTAAACCTGTCCGAGCGCTTGTTATAAACATGCATGCATAGTAACTTTCTTTGGAGCTCCAGCTGGGTCTTAGAAGTAAAAAAAAACCTCCTGCAGTGCATGAAGGCTCCGTGCTTTCTGGAACACAGGCAATGTCTGTAAACCTGACCGAGCGCTGGTTATAAACATGCATGCATAGTACAACTGTTGGAGTAAAAAAAAACCCCCCTGCAGTGCATGAAGGCTCCATGCTTTCTGTAACACAGGCAATGTCTGTAAACCTGACCGAGCGCTGGTTATACACATGCATGCATAGTACAACTGTTGGAGCTCCAGCTGGGTCTAGAAGTAAAAAAAAAACCCTCCTGCAGTGCATGAAGGCTCCGTGCTTTCTGCAACACAGGCAATGTCTGTAAACCTGACCGAGCGCTGGTTATAAACATGCATGCATAGTACAACTGTTGGAGTAAAAAAAAACCCTCCTGCAGTGCATGAAGGCTCCGTGCTTTCTGCAACACAGGCAATGTCTGTAAACCTGACCGAGCGCTGGTTATACACACGCATGCATAGTACAACTGTTGGAGTAAAAAAAAACCCTCCTGCAGTGCATGAAGGCTCCGTGCTTTCTGCAACACAGGCAATGTCTGTAAACCTGACCGAGCGCTGGTTATAAACATGCATGCATAGTACAACTGCTCGAGTAAAAAAAAAACCCTCCTGCAGTGCATGAAGGCCCCGTGCTTTCTGCAACACAGGCAATGTCTGTAAACCTGACCGTGGCTGGTTATAAACATGCATGCATAGTACAACTGTTGGGGTAAAAAAAAAACCCTCCTGCAGTGCATGAAGGCTCCGTGCTTTCTGCAACACAGGCAATGCCTGTAAACCTGACCGAGCGCTGGTAATACACATGCATGCATAGTACAACTGTTGGAGTAAAAAAAAAACCCTCCTGCAGTGCATGAAGGCTCCGTGCTTTCTGCAACACAGGCAATGTCTGTAAACCTGACCGAGCGCTGGTTATAAACATGCATGCATAGTACAACTGCTCGAGTAAAAAAAAAACCCTCCTGCAGTGCATGAAGGCTCCGTGCTTTCTGCAACACAGGCAATGTCTGTAAACCTGACCGAGGCTGGTTATAAACATGCATGCATAGTACAACAGTTGGAGTAAAAAAAACCCTCCTGCAGTGCATGAAGGCTCCGTGCTTTCTGCAACACAGGCAATGTCTGTAAACCTGACCGAGCGCTGGTTCTACACATGCATGCATAGTACAACTGTTCGAGTAAAAAAAAAAACCCTCCTGCAGTGCATGAAGGCTCCGTGCTTTCTGCAACACAAGCAATGCCTGTAAACCTGACCGAGCGCTGGTTATACACATGGATGCATAGTACAACTGTTGGAGTAAAAAAAAACCCTCCTGCAGTGCATGAAGGCTCCGTGCTTTCTGCAACACAGGCAATGTCTGTAAACCTGACCGAGCGCTGGTTATAATCATGCATGCATAGTACAACTGCTCGAGTAAAAAAAAACCCTCCTGCAGTGCATGAAGGCTCCGTGCTTTCTGCAACACAGGCAATGTCTGTAAACCTGACCGAGGCTGGTTATAAACATGCATGCATAGTACAACTGTTGGAGTAAAAAAAAACCCTCCTGCAGTGCATGAAGGCTCCGTGCTTTCTGCAACACAGGCAATGTCTGTAAACCTGACCGAGCGCTGGTTATACACACGCATGCATAGTACAACTGTTGGAGTAAAAAAAAACCCTCCTGCAGTGCATGAAGGCTCCGTGCTTTCTGCAACACAGGCAATGTCTGTAAACCTGACCGAGCGCTGGTTATAAACATGCATGCATAGTACAACTGCTCGAGTAAAAAAAAAAAAAACCCTCCTGCAGTGCATGAAGGCTCCGTGCTTTCTGCAACACAGGCAATGTCTGTAAACCTGACCGAGGCTGGTTATAAACATGCATGCATAGTACAACTGTTGGAGTAAAAAAAAACCCTCCTGCAGTGCATGAAGGCTCCGTGCTTTCTGCAACACAGGCAATGCCTGTAAACCTGACCGAGCGCTGGTTATACACATGCATGCATAGTACAACTCTTGGAGCTCCAGCTGGGTCTTAGAAGTAAAAAAAAAAAACAAAAACCACCTGCAGTGCATGAAGGCTCCATGCTTTCTGCAACACAGGCAATGTCTGTAATGCTGACCGAGCGCTGCTTATAAACATGCACGCATAGTACAACTGTTGGAGTAAAAAAACGCTCCTGCAGTGCATCTCCGTGCTTTCTGCAACAGAGGCAATGTCTATAAACCTGACCGAGCGCTGGTTATACACATGCATGCATAGTACAACTGTTGGAGCTCCAGCTGGGTCTAGAAGTAAAAAAAAAACCTCCTGCAGTGCATGAAGGCTCCGCGCTTTCTGCAACACATGCAATGTCTGTAAACCTGCCCTAGCGCTGGTTATAAACATGCATGCATAGTACAACTCTTGGAGCTCTAACTGGGTCTAGAAGTAAAAAAAAACAAAAACCTCCTGCAGTGCATGAAGGCTCCGTGCTTTCTGCAACACAGGCAATGTCTGTAAACCTGTCCGAGCGCTTGTTATAAACATGCATGCATAGTAACTTTCTTTGGAGCTCCAGCTGGGTCTTAGAAGTAAAAAAAAAACAAAAACCTCCTGCAGTGCATGAAGGCTCCATGCTTTCTGGAACACAGGCAATGTCTGTAAACCTGACCGAGCGCTGGTTATAAACATGCATGCATAGTACAACTGTTGGAGTAAAAAAAAATCCCCCTGCAGTGCATGAAGGCTCCATGCTTTCTGTAACACAGGCAATGTCTGTAAACCTGACCGAGCGCTGGTTATACACATGCATGCATAGTACAACTGTTGGAGCTCCAGCTGGGTCTAGAAGTAAAAAAAAAACCCTCCTGCAGTGCATGAAGGCTCCGTGCTTTCTGCAACACAGGCAATGTCTGTAAACCTGACCGAGCGCAGGTCATAAACATGCATGCATAGTACAACTGTTGGAGTAAAAAAAAAACCCTCCTGCAGTGCATGAAGGCGCCGTGCTTTCTGCAACACAGGCTATGTCTGTAAACCTGACCGAGCACTTGTTATACACATGCATGCATAGTACAACTCTTGGAGCTCCAGCTGGGTCTTAGAAGTAAAAAAAAAAAACAACCTCCTGCAGTGCATGAAGGCTCCGTGCTTTCTGCAACACAGGCAATGTCTGTAAACCTGACCGAGCGCTGGTTATAAACATGCATGCATAGTACAACTGTTGGAGTAAAAAAAAAGCCCCCCTGCAGTGCATGAAGGCTCCGTGCTTTCTGCAACACAGGCAATGTCTGTAAACCTGACCGAGCGCTGGTTATAAACATGCATGCATAGTACAACTGTCGGAGTAAAAAAAAACCTCCTGCAGTGCATGAAGGCTCCGTGCTTTCTGCAACACAGGCAATGTCTGTAAACCTGACCGAGCGCTGGTTATACACATGCATGCATAGTACAACTCTTGGAGCTCCAGCTGGGTCTTAGAAGTAAAAAAAAACAGAAACCTCCTGCAGTGCATGAAGGCTCCGTGCTTTCTGCAATAAAGGCAATGTCAGTAAACCTGACCGAGCGCTGGTTATAAACATGCATGCATAGTACAACTGTAGGAGTAAAAAAAACCCTCCTGCAGTGCATGAAGGCTCCGTGCTTTCGGCAACACTGGCAATGTCTGTAAACCTGACCGAGCGCTGGTTATAAACATGCATGCATAGTACAACTGTTGGAGTAAAAAAAAAACCCTCCTGCAGTGCATGAAGGCTCCGTGCTTTCTGCAACACAGGCAATGTCTGTAAACCTGACCGAGCGCTGGTTATAAACATGCATGCATAGTACAACTGTTGGAGTAAAAAAAAACCCTCCTGCAGTGCATGAAGGCTCCGTGCTTTCTGCAACACAGGCAATGTCTGTAAACCTGACCGAGCGCTGGTTATACACATGCATGCATAGTACAACTCTTGGAGCTCCAGCTGGGTCTTAGAAGTAAAAAAAAAACAGAAACCTCCTGCAGTGCATGAAGGCTCCGTGCTTTCTGCAACACAGGCAATGTCTGTAAACGTGACCGAGCGCTGGTTATAAACATGCATGCATAGTACAGCTGTTGGAGTAAAATAAAAGCCCTCCTGCAGTGCATGAAGGCTCCGTGCTTTCTGCAACACAGGCAATGTCTGTAAACCTGACCGAGCGCTGGTTATAAACATGCATGCATAGTACAACTGTTGGAGTAAAAAAACCCTCCTGATGTGCATGAAGGCTCCGTGCTTTCTGGAACACAGGCAATGTCTGTAAACCTGACCGAGCGCTGGTTATACACATGCATGCATAGTACAACTGTTGGAGCACCAGCTGGGTCTAGAAGTAAAAAAAAACCCTCCTGCAGTGCATGAAGGCTCCGTGCTTCCTGCAACACAGGATGTGTCTGTAAACCTGACCGAGCGCTGGTTATAAACATGCATGCATAGTACAACTGTTGGAGTAAAAAAAAACCCTCCTGCAGTGCATGAAGGCTCCGTGCTTACTGCAACACAGGCAATGTCTGTAAACCTGACCGAGCGCTGGTTATACACATGCATGCATAGTACAACTCTTGGAGCTCCAGCTGGGTCTTAGAAGTAAAAAAAAACAGAAACCTCCTGTAGTGCATGAAGGCTCCGTGCTTTCTGCAACACAGGCAATGTCTGTAAACCTGACCGAGCGCTGGTTATAAACATGCATGCATAGTACAACTGTTGGAGTAAAAAAAAGCCCTCCTGCAGTGCATGGAGGCTCCGTGCTTTCTGCAACACAGGCAATGTCTGTAAACCTGACGGAGCGCTGGTTATAAACATGCATGCATAGTACAACTGTTGGAGTATAAAAAAACCCTCCTGCAGTGCATGAAGGCTCCATGCTTTCTGCAACACAGGCAATCTCTGTAAACCTGACCGAGCGGTGGTTATAAACATGCATGCATAGTACAACTGTTGGAGTAAAAAAAAACCCTCCTGCAGTGCATGAAGGCTCCGTGCTTTCTGCAACACAGGCAATGTCTGTAAACCTGACCGAGCGCTGGATATAAACATGCATGCATAGTACAACTGTTGGTGTAAAAAAAAACCCTCCTGCAGTGCATGAAGGCTCCGTGCTTTGTGCAACACAGGCAATGTCTGTAAACCTGACCGAGCGCTGGTTATAAACATGCATGCATAGTACAACTGTTGGAGTAAAAAAAAACCCTCCTGATGTGTATGAAGGCTCCGTGCTTTCTGCAACACAGGCAATGTCTGTAAACGTGACCGAGCGCTGGTTATAAACATGCATGCATAGTACAGCTGTTGGAGTAAAATAAAAGCCCTCCTGCAGTGCATGAAGGCTCCGTGCTTTCTGCAACACAGGCAATGTCTGTAAACCTGACCGAGCGCTGGTTATAAACATGCATGCATAGTACAACTGTTGGAGTAAAAAAACCCTCCTGATGTGCATGAAGGCTCCGTGCTTTCTGGAACACAGGCAATGTCTGTAAACCTGACCGAGCGCTGGTTATACACATGCATGCATAGTACAACTGTTGGAGCACCAGCTGGGTCTAGAAGTAAAAAAAAACCCTCCTGCAGTGCATGAAGGCTCCGTGCTTCCTGCAACACAGGATGTGTCTGTAAACCTGACCGAGCGCTGGTTATAAACATGCATGCATAGTACAACTGTTGGAGTAAAAAAAAACCCTCCTGCAGTGCATGAAGGCTCCGTGCTTACTGCAACACAGGCAATGTCTGTAAACCTGACCGAGCGCTGGTTATACACATGCATGCATAGTACAACTCTTGGAGCTCCAGCTGGGTCTTAGAAGTAAAAAAAAACAGAAACCTCCTGTAGTGCATGAAGGCTCCGTGCTTTCTGCAACACAGGCAATGTCTGTAAACCTGACCGAGCGCTGGTTATAAACATGCATGCATAGTACAACTGTTGGAGTAAAAAAAAGCCCTCCTGCAGTGCATGGAGGCTCCGTGCTTTCTGCAACACAGGCAATGTCTGTAAACCTGACGGAGCGCTGGTTATAAACATGCATGCATAGTACAACTGTTGGAGTATAAAAAAACCCTCCTGCAGTGCATGAAGGCTCCATGCTTTCTGCAACACAGGCAATCTCTGTAAACCTGACCGAGCGGTGGTTATAAACATGCATGCATAGTACAACTGTTGGAGTAAAAAAAAACCCTCCTGCAGTGCATGAAGGCTCCGTGCTTTCTGCAACACAGGCAATGTCTGTAAACCTGACCGAGCGCTGGATATAAACATGCATGCATAGTACAACTGTTGGTGTAAAAAAAAACCCTCCTGCAGTGCATGAAGGCTCCGTGCTTTGTGCAACACAGGCAATGTCTGTAAACCTGACCGAGCGCTGGTTATAAACATGCATGCATAGTACAACTGTTGGAGTAAAAAAAAACCCTCCTGATGTGTATGAAGGCTCCGTGCTTTCTGCAACACAGGCAATGTCTGTAAACCTGACCGAGAGCTGGTTATACACATGCATGCATAGTACAACTCTTGGAGCTCCAGCTGGGTCTTAGAAGTAAAAAAAACAAAAACCTCCTGCAGTGCATGAAGGCTCCGTGCTTTCTGTAACACAGGCAATGTCTGTAAACCTGACCGAGCGCTGGTTATAAAAATGCATGCATAGTACAACTGTTGGAGTAAAAAAAAACCGTCCTGCTGTGCATGAAGGCTCCGTGCTTTCTGCAACACAGGCAATGTCTGTAAACCTGACCGAGCGCTGGTTATACACATGCATGCATAGTACAACTCTTGGAGCTCCAGCTGGGTCTTAGATGTAAAAAAAAACAAAAACCTCCTGCAGTGCATGAAGGCTCCGTGCTTTCTGCAACACAGGCAATGTCTGTAAACCTGACCGAGCGCTGGTTATAAACATGCATGCATACTACAACTGTGGGAGTAAAAAAAAAAAGCCCCCCTGCAGTGCATGAAGGCTCCGTGCTTTCTGCCACACAGGCAATGTCTGTAAACCTGACCGAGCGCTGGTTATACACATGCATGCATAGTTCAACTGTTGGAGCTCCAGCTGGGTCTAGAAGTAAAAAAAAAACCCTCCTGCAGTGCATGAAGGCTCCGTGCTTTCTGCAACACAGGCAATGTCTGTAAACCTGACCGAGCGCTGGTTATAAACATGCATGCATAGTACAACTGTTGGAGTAAAAAAAAACCCTCCTGCAGTGCATGAAGGCTCCGTGCTTTCTGCAACACAGGCAATGTCTGTAAACCTGACCGAGCGCTGGTTATACACATGCATGCATAGTACAACTGTTGGAGCTCCAGCTGGGTCTAGAAGTAAAAAAAAAAACGCCTCCAGTGCATGAAGGCTCTGTGCTTTCTGCAACACAGGCAATGTCTAAACCTGACCGAGCGCTGGTTATAAACATGCATGCATAGTCCAACTGTTGGAGTAAAAAAAAACCCTCCTGCAGTCCATAAAGGCTCCGTGCTTTCTGCAACACAGGCAATGTCTGTAAACCTGACCGAGCGCTGGTTATAAACATGCATGCATAGTACAACTGTTGGAGGAAAAAAAAATCCTCCTGCAGTGCATGAAGGCTCCGTGCTTTCTGCAACACAGGCAATGTCTATAAACCTGACCGAGCGCTGGTTATACACATGCATGCATAGTACAACTCTTGGAGCTCTAACTGGGTCTAGAAGTAAAAAAAAAACAAAAACCTCCTGCAGTGCATGAAGGCTCCCTGCTTTCTGCAACACAGGCAATGTCTGTAAACCTGCCCTAGTGCTGGTTATAAACATGCATGCATAGTACAACTCTTAGAGCTCTAACTGGGTCTAGAAGTAAAAAAAAACAAAAACTTCCTGCAGTGCATGAAGGCTCTGTGCTTTCAGCAACACAGGCAATGTCTGTAATGCTGACCAAGCGCTGGTTATAAACATGCACGCATAGTACAACTGTTGGAGTAAAAAAAAACGCTCCTGCAGTGCATCTCCGTGCTTTCTGCAACAGAGGCAATGTCAATAAACCTGACCGAGCGCTGGTTATACACATGCATGCATAGTACAACTGTTGGAACTCCAGCTGGGTCTAGAAGTAAAAAAAACCCTCCTGCAGTGCATGAAGGCTCCGTGCTTTCTGCAACACAGGCAATGTCTGTAAACCTGTCCGAGCGCTTGTTATAAACATGCATGCATAGTAACTTTCTTTGGAGCTCCAGCTGGGTCTTAGAAGTAAAAAAAAACCTCCTGCAGTGCATGAAGGCTCCGTGCTTTCTGGAACACAGGCAATGTCTGTAAACCTGACCGAGCGCTGGTTATAAACATGCATGCATAGTACAACTGTTGGAGTAAAAAAAACCCCCCTGCAGTGCATGAAGGCTCCATGCTTTCTGTAACACAGGCAATGTCTGTAAACCTGACCGAGCGCTGGTTATACACATGCATGCATAGTACAACTGTTGGAGCTCCAGCTGGGTCTAGAAGTAAAAAAAAACCCTCCTGCAGTGCATGAAGGCTCCGTGCTTTCTGCAACACAGGCAATGTCTGTAAACCTGACCGAGCGCTGGTTATAAACATGCATGCATAGTACAACTGTTGGAGTAAAAAAAAACCCTCCTGCAGTGCATGAAGGCTCCGTGCTTTCTGCAACACAGGCAATGTCTGTAAACCTGACCGAGCGCTGGTTATACACACGCATGCATAGTACAACTGTTGGAGTAAAAAAAAAACCCTCCTGCAGTGCATGAAGGCTCCGTGCTTTCTGCAACACAGGCAATGTCTGTAAACCTGACCGAGCGCTGGTTATAAACATGCATGCATAGTACAACTGCTCGAGTAAAAAAAAAAACCCTCCTGCAGTGCATGAAGGCTCCGTGCTTTCTGCAACACAGGCAATGTCTGTAAACCTGACCGAGGCTGGTTAAAAACATGCATGCATAGTACAACTGTTGGGGTAAAAAAAAAACCCTCCTGCAGCGCATGAAGGCTCCGTGCTTTCTGCAACACAGGCAATGCCTGTAAACCTGACCGAGCGCTGGTTATACACATGCATGCATAGTACAACTGTTGGAGTAAAAAAAACCCTCCTGCAGTGCATGAAGGCTCCGTGCTTTCTGCAACACAGGCAATGTCTGTAAACCTGACCGAGCGCTGGTTATAAACATGCATGCATAGTACAACTGCTCGAGTAAAAAAAAAAACCCTCCTGCAGTGCATGAAGGCTCCGTGCTTTCTGCAACACAGGCAATGTCTGTAAACCTGACCGAGGCTGGTTATAAACATGCATGCATAGTACAACAGTTGGAGTAAAAAAAAACCCTCCTGCAGTGCATGAAGGCTCCGTGCTTTCTGCAACACAGGCAATGCCTGTAAACCTGACCGAGCGCTGGTTATACACATGCATGCATAGTACAACTGTTGGAGTAAAAAAACCCTCCTGCAGTGCATGAAGGCTCCGTGCTTTCTGCAACACAGGCAATGTCTGTAAACCTGACCGAGCGCTGGTTATAATCATGCATGCATAGTACAACTGCTCGTGTAAAAAAAAACCCTCCTGCAGTGCATGAAGGCTCCGTGCTTTCTGCAACACAGGCAATGTCTGTAAACCTGACCGAGGCTGGTTATAAACATGCATGCATAGTACAACTGTTGGAGTAAAAAAAACCCTCCTGCAGTGCATGAAGGCTCCGTGCTTTCTGCAACACAGGCAATGTCTGTAAACCTGACCGAGCGCTGGTTATACACATGCATGCATAGTACAACTGTTGGAGTAAAAAAAAACCCTCCTGCAGTGCATGAAGGCTCCGTGCTTTCTGCAACACAGGCAATGTCTGTAAACCTGACCGAGCGCTGGTTATAAACATGCATGCATAGTACAACTGCTCGAGTAAAAAAAAAAGCCTCCTGCAGTGCATGAAGGCTCCGTGCTTTCTGCAACACAGGCAATGTCTGTAAACCTGACCGAGGCTGGTTATAAACATGCATGCATAGTACAACTGTTGGAGTAAAAAAAAACCCTTCTGCAGTGCATGAAGGCTCCGTGCTTTCTGCAACACAGGCAATGCCTGTAAACCTGACCGAGCGCTGGTTATACACATGCATGCATAGTACAACTCTTGGAGCTCCAGCTGGGTCTTAGAAGTAAAAAAAAAAAACAAAAACCTCCTGCAGTGCATGAAGGCTCCATGCTTTCTGCAACACAGGCAATGTCTGTAATGCTGACCGAGCGCTAGTTATACACATGCATTGGGTCTTAGAAGTAAAAAAAAAAAACAAAAACCTCCTGCAGTGCATGAAGGCTCCATGCTTTCTGCAACACAGGCAATGTCTGTAATGCTGACCGAGCGCTAGTTATACACATGCATGCATGGTACAACTCTTGGAGCTCCAGCTGGGTCTTAGAAGTAAAAAAAAAACAACCTCCTGCAGTGCATGAAGGCTCCGTGCTTTCTGCAACACAGGCAATGTCTGTAAACCTGACCGAGCGCTGGTTATAAACATGCATGCATAGTACAACTGCTCGAGTAAAAAAAAAGCCTCCTGCAGTGCATGAAGGCTCCGTGCTTTCTGCAACACAGGCAATGTCTGTAAACCTGACCGAGGCTGGTTATAAACATGCATGCATAGTACAACTGTTGGAGTAAAAAAAAACCCTCCTGCAGTGCATGAAGGCTCCGTGCTTTCTGCAACACAGGCTATGTCTGTAAACCTGACCGAGCGCTAGTTATACACATGCATGCATGGTACAACTCTTGGAGCTCCAGCTGGGTCTTAGAAGTAAAAAAAAAAACAACCTCCTGCAGTGCATGAAGGCTCCGTGCTTTCTGCAACACAGGCAATGTCTGTAAACCTGACCGAGCGCTGGTTATAAACATGCATGCATAGTACAACTGTTGGAGTAAAAAAAAAAGCCCCCTGCAGTGCATGAAGGCTCCGTGCTTTCTGCAACACAGGCAATGTCTGTAAACCTGACCGAGCGCTGGTTATAAACATGCATGCATAGTACAACTGTCGGAGTAAAAAAAAACCTCCTGCAGTGCATGAAGGCTCCGTGCTTTCTGCAACACAGGCAATGTCTGTAAACCTGACCGAGCGCTGGTTATACACATGCATGCATAGTACAACTGTTGGAGCTCCAGCTGGGTCTAGAAGTAAAAAAACCCTCCTGCAGTGCATGAAGGCTCCGTGCTTTCTGCAATACAGGCAATGTCTGTAAACCTGACCGAGCGCTGGTTATAAACATGCATGCATAGTACAACTGTAGGAGTAAAAAAAAACCCTCCTGCAGTGCATGAAGGCTCCGTGCTTTCTGCAACACTGGCAATGTCTGTAAACCTGACCGAGCGCTGGTTATAAACATGCATGCATAGTACAACTGTTGGAGTAAAAAAAAACCCTCCTGCAGTGCATGAAGGCTCCGTGCTTACTGCAACACAGGCAATGTCTATAAACCTGACCGAGCGCTGGTTATACACATGCATGCATAGTACAACTCTTGGAGCTCCAGCTGGGTCTTAGAAGTAAAAAAAAAACAGAAACCTCCTGTAGTGCATGAAGGCTCCGTGCTTTCTGCAACACAGGCAATGTCTGTAAACCTGACCGAGCGCTGGTTATAAACATGCATGCATAGTACAACTGTTGGAGTAAAAAAAAAGCCCTCCTGCAGTGCATGGAGGCTCCGTGCTTTCTGCAACACAGGCAATGTCTGTAAACCTGACCGAGCGCTGGTTATAAACATGCATGCATAGTACAACTGTTGGAGTAAAAAAAAACCCTCCTGCAGTGCATGAAGGCTCCATGCTTTCTGCAACACAGGCAATGTCTGTAAACCTGACCGAGCGCTGGTTATAAACATGCATGCATAGTACAACTGTTGGAGTAAAAAAAACCCTCCTGCAGTGCATGAAGGCTCCGTGCTTTCTGCAACACAGGCAATGTCTGTAAACCTGACCGAGCGCTGGTTATAAACATGCATGCATAGTACAACTGTTGGAGTAAAAAAAAACCCTCCTGCAGTGCATGAAGGCTCCGTGCTTTCTGCAACACAGGCAATGTCTGTAAACCTGACCGAGCGCTGGTTATAAACATGCATGCATAGTACAACTGTTGGAGTAAAAAAAAACCCTCCTGATGTGTATGAAGGCTCCGTGCTTTCTGCAACACAGGCAATGTCTGTAAACCTGACCGAGAGCTGGTTATACACATGCATGCATAGTACAACTCTTGGAGCTCCAGCTGGGTCTTAGAAGTAAAAAAAACAAAAAAACCTCCTGCAGTGCATGAAGGCTCCGTGCTTTCTGTAACACAGGCAATGTCTGTAAACCTGACCGAGCGCTGGTTATAAAAATGCATGCATAGTACAACTGTTGGAGTAAAAAAAACCGTCCTGCTGTGCATGAAGGCTCCGTGCTTTCTGCAACACAGGCAATGTCTGTAAACCTGACCGAGCGCTGGTTATACACATGCATGCATAGTACAACTCTTGGAGCTCCAGCTGGGTCTTAGAAGTAAAAAAAAACAAAAACCTCCTGCAGTGCATGAAGGCTCCGTGCTTTCTGCAACACAGGCAATGTCTGTAAACCTGACCGAGCGCTGGTTATAAACATGCATGCATACTACAACTGTGGGAGTAAAAAAAAAGCCCCCCTGCAGTGCATGAAGGCTCCGTGCTTTCTGCCACACAGGCAATGTCTGTAAACCTGACCGAGCGCTGGTTATACACATGCATGCATAGTACAACTGTTGGAGCTCCAGCTGGGTCTAGAAGTAAAAAAAAAACCCTCCTGCAGTGCATGAAGGCTCCGTGCTTTCTGCAACACAGGCAATGTCTGTAAACCTGACCGAGCGCTGGTTATAAACATGCATGCATAGTACAACTGTTGGAGTAAAAAAAAAACCCTCCTGCAGTGCATGAAGGCTCTGTGCTTTCTGCAACACAGGCAATGTCTGTAAACCTGACCGAGCGCTGGTTATACACATGCATGCATAGTACAACTGTTGGAGCTCCAGCTGGGTCTAGAAGTAAAAAAAAACCCGCCTGCAGTGCATGAAGGCTCTGTGCTTTCTGCAACACAGGCAATGTCTAACCCTGACCGAGCGCTGGTTATAAACATGCATGCATAGTCCAACTGTTGGAGTAAAAAAAAACCCTCCTGCAGTCCATAAAGGCTCCGTGCTTTCTGCAACACAGGCAATGTCTGTAAACCTGACCGAGCGCTGGTTATAAACATGCATGCATAGTACAACTGTTGGAGGAAAAAAAAATCCTCCTGCAGTGCATGAAGGCTCTGTGCTTTCTGCAACACAGGCAATGTCTATAAACCTGACCGAGCGCTGGTTATACACATGCATGCATAGTACAACTCTTGGAGCTCTAACTGGGTCTAGAAGTAGAAAAAAAACAAAAACCTCCTGCAGTGCATGAAGGCTCCCTGCTTTCTGCAACACAGGCAATGTCTGTAAACCTGCCCTAGTGCTGGTTATAAACATGCATGCATAGTACAACTCTTAGAGCTCTAACTGGGTCTAGAAGTAAAAAAAAACAAAAACTTCCTGCAGTGCATGAAGGCTCTGTGCTTTCTGCAACACAGGCAATGTCTGTAAACCTGACCGAGCGCTGGTTATAAACATGCATGCATAGTACAACTGTTGGAGTAAAAAAAAACCCTCCTGCAGTGCATGAAGGCTCCGTGCTTTCTGCAACACAGGCAATGTCTGTAAACCTGACCGAGCGCTGGTTATAAACATGCATGCATAGTACAACTGTTGGAGTAAAAAAAAAAGCCCCCTGCAGTGCATGAAGGCTCCGTGCTTTCTGCAACACAGGCAATGTCTGTAAACCTGACCGAGCGCTGGTTATAAACATGCATGCATAGTACAACTGTCGGAGTAAAAAAAAACCTCCTGCAGTGCATGAAGGCTCCGTGCTTTCTGCAACACAGGCAATGTCTGTAAACCTGACCGAGCGCTGGTTATACACATGCATGCATAGTACAACTGTTGGAGCTCCAGCTGGGTCTAGAAGTAAAAAAACCCTCCTGCAGTGCATGAAGGCTCCGTGCTTTCTGCAATACAGGCAATGTCTGTAAACCTGACCGAGCGCTGGTTATAAACATGCATGCATAGTACAACTGTAGGAGTAAAAAAAACCCTCCTGCAGTGCATGAAGGCTCCGTGCTTTCTGCAACACTGGCAATGTCTGTAAACCTGACCGAGCGCTGGTTATAAACATGCATGCATAGTACAACTGTTGGAGTAAAAAAAAAAACCCTCCTGCAGTGCATGAAGCCTCCGTGCTTTCTGCAACACAGGCAATGTCTGTAAACCTGACCGAGCGCTGGTTATAAACATGCATGCATAGTACAAATGTTGGAGTAAAAAAAAACCCTCCTGCAGTGCATGAAGGCTCCGTGCTTACTGCAACACAGGCAATGTCTATAAACCTGACCGAGCGCTGGTTATACACATGCATGCATAGTACAACTCTTGGAGCTCCAGCTGGGTCTTAGAAGTAAAAAAAAAACAGAAACCTCCTGTAGTGCATGAAGGCTCCGTGCTTTCTGCAACACAGGCAATGTCTGTAAACCTGACCGAGCGCTGGTTATAAACATGCATGCATAGTACAACTGTTGGAGTAAAAAAAGCCCTCCTGCAGTGCATGGAGGCTCCATGCTTTCTGCAACACAGGCAATGTCTGTAAACCTGACCGAGCGCTGGTTATAAACATGCATGCATAGTACAACTGTTGGAGTAAAAAAAAACCCTCCTGCAGTGCATGAAGGCTCCATGCTTTCTGCAACACAGGCAATGTCTGTAAACCTGACCGAGCGCTGGTTATAAACATGCATGCATAGTACAACTGTTGGAGTAAAAAAAACCCTCCTGCAGTGCATGAAGGCTCCGTGCTTTCTGCAACACAGGCAATGTCTGTAAACCTGACCGAGCGCTGGTTATAAACATGCATGCATAGTACAACTGTTGGAGTAAAAAAAAACCCTCCTGCAGTGCATGAAGGCTCCGTGCTTTCTGCAACACAGGCAATGTCTGTAAACCTGACCGAGCGCTGGTTATAAACATGCATGCATAGTACAACTGTTGGAGTAAAAAAAAACCCTCCTGATGTGTATGAAGGCTCCGTGCTTTCTGCAACACAGGCAATGTCTGTAAACCTGACCGAGAGCTGGTTATACACATGCATGCATAGTACAACTCTTGGAGCTCCAGCTGGGTCTTAGAAGTAAAAAAAACAAAAAAACCTCCTGCAGTGCATGAAGGCTCCGTGCTTTCTGTAACACAGGCAATGTCTGTAAACCTGACCGAGCGCTGGTTATAAAAATGCATGCATAGTACAACTGTTGGAGTAAAAAAAAACCGTCCTGCTGTGCATGAAGGCTCCGTGCTTTCTGCAACACAGGCAATGTCTGTAAACCTGACCGAGCGCTGGTTATACACATGCATGCATAGTACAACTCTTGGAGCTCCAGCTGGGTCTTAGAAGTAAAAAAAAAACAAAAACCTCCTGCAGTGCATGAAGGCTCCGTGCTTTCTGCAACACAGGCAATGTCTGTAAACCTGACCGAGCGCTGGTTATAAACATGCATGCATACTACAACTGTGGGAGTAAAAAAAAAAGCCCCCCTGCAGTGCATGAAGGCTCCGTGCTTTCTGCCACACAGGCAATGTCTGTAAACCTGACCGAGCGCTGGTTATACACATGCATGCATAGTACAACTGTTGGAGCTCCAGCTGGGTCTAGAAGTAAAAAAAAAACCCTCCTGCAGTGCATGAAGGCTCCGTGCTTTCTGCAACACAGGCAATGTCTGTAAACCTGACCGAGCGCTGGTTATAAACATGCATGCATAGTACAACTGTTGGAGTAAAAAAAAAACCCTCCTGCAGTGCATGAAGGCTCCGTGCTTTCTGCAACACAGGCAATGTCTGTAAACCTGACCGAGCGCTGGTTATACACATGCATGCATAGTACAACTGTTGGAGCTCCAGCTGGGTCTAGAAGTAAAAAAAAACCCGCCTGCAGTGCATGAAGGCTCTGTGCTTTCTGCAACACAGGCAATGTCTAAACCTGACCGAGCGCTGGTTATAAACATGCATGCATAGTCCAACTGTTGGAGTAAAAAAAAACCCTCCTGCAGTCCATAAAGGCTCCGTGCTTTCTGCAACACAGGCAATGTCTGTAAACCTGACCGAGCGCTGGTTATAAACATGCATGCATAGTACAACTGTTGGAGGAAAAAAAAATCCTCCTGCAGTGCATGAAGGCTCTGTGCTTTCTGCAACACAGGCAATGTCTATAAACCTGACCGAGCGCTGGTTATACACATGCATGCATAGTACAACTCTTGGAGCTCTAACTGGGTCTAGAAGTAAAAAAAAACAAAAACCTCCTGCAGTGCATGAAGGCTCCCTGCTTTCTGCAACACAGGCAATGTCTGTAAACCTGCCCTAGTGCTGGTTATAAACATGCATGCATAGTACAACTCTTAGAGCTCTAACTGGGTCTAGAAGTAAAAAAAAACAAAAACTTCCTGCAGTGCATGAAGGCTCTGTGCTTTCTGCAACACAGGCAATATCTGTAAACCTGACCGAGCGCTGGTTATAAACATGCATGCATAGTACAACTGTTGGAGTAAAAAAAAACCCTCCTGCAGTCCATGAAGGCTCCGTGCTTTCTGCAACACAGGCAATGTCTGTAAACCTGACCGAGCGCTGGTTATAAACATGCATGCATAGTACAACTGTTGGAGTAAAAAAAAAATCCTCAGGCTGTGCATGAAGGGTCCATGCGCTCTGCAACACAGACAATGTCTGTAAACCTCACCAAGCGCTGGTTATAAACATGCATGCATAGTACAACTCTTGGAGCTCCAGCTGGGTCTTAGAAGTAAAAAAAAACAAAAACCTCCTGCAGTGCATGAAGGCTCCATGCTTTCTGCAACACAGGCAATGTCTGTAATGCTGACCAAGCGCTGGTTATAAACATGCATGCATAGTACAACTGTTGGAGTAAAAAAAAAACGCTCCTGCAGTGCATCTCCGTGCTTTCTGCAACAGAGGCAATGTCTATAAACCTGACCGAGCGCTGGTTATACACATGCATGCATAGTACAACTGTTGGAGCTCCAGCTGGGTCTAGAAGTAAAAAAAAACCCTCCTGCAGTGCATGAAGGCTCCGTGCTTTCTGCAACACAGGCAATGTCTGTAAACCTGTCCGAGCGCTTGTTATAAACATGCATGCATAGTAACTTACTTTGGAGCTCCAGCTGGGTCTTAGAAGTAAAAAAAAACAAAAACCTCCTGCAGTGCATGAAGGCTCCGTGCTTTCTGGAACACAGGCAATGTCTGTAAACCTGACCGAGCGCTGGTTATAAACATGCATGCATAGTACAACTGTTGGAGTAAAAAAAAACCCCCCTGCAGTGCATGAAGGCTCCATGCTTTCTGTAACACAGGCAATGTCTGTAAACCTGACCGAGCGCTGGTTATACACATGCATGCATAGTACAACTGTTGGAGCTCCAGCTGGGTCTAGAAGTAAAAAAAAAACCCTCCTGCAGTGCATGAAGGCTCCGTGCTTTCTGCAACACAGGCAATGTCTGTAAACCTGACCGAGCGCTGGTTATAAACATGCATGCATAGTACAACTGTTGGAGTAAAAAAAAACCCTCCTGCAGTGCATGAAGGCTCCGTGCTTTCTGCAACACAGGCAATGTCTGTAAACCTGACTGAGCGCTGGTTATACACATGCATGCATAGTACAACTGTTGGAGTAAAAAAAAATTATCCTGCAGTGCATGAAGGCTCCGTGCTTTCTGCAACACAGGCAATGTCTGTAAACCTGACCGAGCGCTGGTTATAAACATGCATGCATAGTACAACTGTTGGAGTAAAAAAAAACCCTCCTGCAGTGCATGAAGGCTCCGTGCTTTCTGCAACACAGGCAATGTCTGTAAACCTGACTGAGCGCTGGTTATACACATGCATGCATAGTACAACTGTTGGAGTAAAAAAAAAAATTCTCCTGCAGTGCATGAAGGCTCCGTGCTTTCTGCAACACAGGCAATGTCTGTAAACCTGATCGAGCGCTGGTTATAAACATGCATGCATAGTACAACTGCTCGAGTGAAAAAAAAACCCTCCTGCAGTGCATGAAGGCTCCGTGCTTTCTGCAACACAGGCAATGTCTGTAAACCTGACCGAGGCTGGTTATAAACATGCATGCATAGTACAACTGTTGGGGTAAAAAAAACCCTCCTGCAGTGCATGAAGGCTCCGTGCTTTCTGCAACACAGGCAATGCCTGTAAACCTGACCGAGCGCTGGTTATACACATGCATGCATAGTACAACTGTTGGAGTAAAAAAAAACCCTCCTGCAGTGCATGAAGGCTCCGTGCTTTCTGCAACACAGGCAATGTCTGTAAACCTGACCGAGCGCTGGTTATAAACATGCATGCATAGTACAACTGCTCGAGTAAAAAAAAACCCTCCTGCAGTGCATGAAGGCTCCGTGCTTTCTGCAACACAGGCAATGTCTGTAAACCTGACCGAGGCTGGTTATAAACATGCATGCATAGTACAACAGTTGGAGTAAAAAAAAACCCTCCTGCAGTGCATGAAGGCTCCGTGCTTTCTGCAACACAGGCAATGTCTGTAAACCTGACCGAGCGCTGGTTATACACATGCATGCATAGTACAACTGTTGGAGTAAAAAAAAACCCTCCTGCAGTGCATGAAGGCTCCGTGCTTTCTGCAACACAGGCAATGTCTGTAAACCTGACCGAGCGCTGGTTATAATCATGCATGCATAGTACAACTGCTCGAGTAAAAAAAAAACCCTCCTGCAGTGCATGAAGGCTCCGTGCTTTCTGCAACACAGGCAATGTCTGTAAACCTGACCGAGGCTGGTTATAAACATACATGCATAGTACAACTGTTGGAGTAAAAAAAAACCCTCCTGCAGTGCATGAAGGCTCCGTGCTTTCTGCAACACAGGCAATGTCTGTAAACCTGACCGAGCGCTGGTTATACACATGCATGCATAGTACAACTGTTGGAGTAAAAAAAAACCCTCCTGCAGTGCATGAAGGCTCCGTGCTTTCTGAAACACAGGCAATGTCTGTAAACCTGACCGAGCGCTGGTTATAAACATGCATGCATAGTACAACTGCTCGAGTAAAAAAAAAAAACCCTCCTGCAGTGCATGAAGGCTCCGTGCTTTCTGCAACACAGGCAATGTCTGTAAACCTGACCGAGGCTGGTTATAAACATGCATGCATAGTACAACTGTTGGAGTAAAAAAAACCCTTCTGCAGTGCATGAAGGCTCCGTGCTTTCTGCAACACAGGCAATGCCTGTAAACCTGACCGAGCGCTGGTTATACACATGCATGCATAGTACAACTCTTGGAGCTCCAGATGGGTCTTAGAAGTAAAAAAAAACAAAAACCTCCTGCAGTGCATGAAGGCTCCATGCTTTCTGCAACACAGGCAATGTCTGTAATGCTGACCGAGCGCTGCTTATAAACATGCATGCATAGTACAACTGTTGGAGTAAAAAAAACGCTCCTGCAGTGCATCTCCGTGCTTTCTGCAACAGAGGCAATGTCTATAAACCTGACCGAGCGCTGGTTATACACATGCATGCATAGTACAACTGTTGGAGCTCCAGCTGGGTCTAGAAGTAAAAAAAAACCCTCCTGCAGTGCATGAAGGCTCCGCGCTTTCTGCAACACATGCAATGTCTGTAAACCTGTCCGAGCGCTTGTTATAAACATGCATGCATAGTAACTTTCTTTGGAGCTCCAGCTGGGTCTTAGAAGTAAAAAAAACAAAAACCTCCTGCAGTGCATGAAGGCTCCGTGCTTTCTGGAACACAGGCAATGTCTGTAAACCTGACCGAGCGCTGGTTATAAACATGCATGCATAGTACAACTGTTGGAGTAAAAAAAAGTCCCCCTGCAGTGCATGAAGGCTCCATGCTTTCTGTAACACAGGCAATGTCTGTAAACCTGACCGAGCGCTGGTTATACACATGCATGCATAGTACAACTGTTGGAGCTCCAGCTGGGTCTAGAAGTAAAAAAAAACCCTCCTGCAGTGCATGAAGGCTCCGTGCTTTCTGCAACACAGGCAATGTCTGTAAACCTGTCCGAGCGCTGGTTATAAACATGCATGCATAGTACAACTGTTGGAGTAAAAAAAAAACCCTCCTGCAGTGCATGAAGGCTCCGTGCTTTCTGCAACACAGGCAATGTCTGTAAACCTGACTGAGCGCTGTTTATACACATGCATGCATAGTACAACTGTTGGAGTAAAAAAAAACCCTCCTGCAGTGCATGAAGGCTCCGTGCTTACTGCAACACAGGCAATGTCTGTAAACCTGACCGAGCGCTGGTTATACACATGCATGCATAGTACAACTCTTGGAGCTCCAGCTGGGTCTTAGAAGTAAAAAAAAACTGAAACCTCCTGTAGTGCATGAAGGCTCCGTGCTTTCTGCAACACAGGCAATGTCTGTAAACCTGACCGAGCGCTGGTTATAAACATGCATGCATAGTACAACTGTTGGAGTAAAAAAAAGCCCTCCTGCAGTGCATGGAGGCTCCGTGCTTTCTGCAACACAGGCAATGTCTGTAAACCTGACCGAGCGCTGGTTATAAACATGCATGCATAGTACATCTGTTGGAGTAAAAAAAAACCCTCCTGCAGTGCATGAAGGCTCCATGCTTTCTGCAACACAGGCAATGTCTGTAAACCTGACCGAGCGCTGGTTATAAACATGCATGCATAGTACAACTGTTGGAGTAAAAAAAAAACCCTCCTGCAGTGCATGAAGGCTCCGTGCTTTCTGCAACACAGGCAATGTCTGTAAACCTGACCGAGCGCTGGTTATAAACATGCATGCATAGTACAACTGTTGGAGTAAAAAAAAACCCTCCTGCAGTGCATGAAGGCTCCGTGCTTTCTGCAACACAGGCAATGTCTGTAAACCTGACCGAGCGCTGGTTATAAACATGCATGCATAGTACAACTGTTGGAGTATAAAAAAACCCTCCTGATGTGTATGAAGGCTCCGTGCTTTCTGCAACACAGGCAATGTCTGTAAACCTGACCGAGAGCTGGTTATACACATGCATGCATAGTACAACTCTTGGAGCTCCAGCTGGGTCTTAGAAGTAAAAAAAAACAAAAACCTCCTGCAGTGCATGAAGGCTCCGTGCTTTCTGTTACACAGGCAATGTCTGTAAACCTGACCGAGCGCTGGTTATAAAAATGCATGCATAGTACAACTGTTGGAGTAAAAAAAAACCGTCCTGCTGTGCATGAAGGCTCCGTGCTTTCTGCTACACAGGCAATGTCTGTGAACCTGACCGAGCGCTGGTTATACACATGCATGCATAGTACAACTCTTGGAGCTCCAGCTGGGTCTTAGAAGTAAAAAAATAACAAAAACCACCTGCAGTGCATGAAGGCTCCGTGCTTTCTGCAACACAGGCAATGTCTGTAAACCTGACCGAGCGCTGGTTATAAACATGCATGCATGCTACAACCATGGGAGTAAAAAAAAAAGCCCCCCTGCAGTGCATGAAGGCTCCGTGCTTTCTGCCACACAGGCAATGTCTGTAAACCTGACCGAGCGCTGGTTATACACATGCATGCATAGTACAACTGTTGGAGCTCCAGCTGGGTCTAGAAGTAAAAAAAAACCCTCCTGCAGTGCATGAAGGCTCCGTGCTTTCTGCAACACAGGCAATGTCTGTAAACCTGACCGAGCGCTGGATATAAACATGCATGCATAGTACAACTGTTGGAGTAAAAAAAAAAAACCCTCCTGCAGTGCATGAAGGCTCCGTGCTTTCTGCAACACAGGCAATGTCTGTAAACCTGACCGAGCGCTGGTTATACACATGCATGCATAGTACAACTGTTGGAGCTCCAGCTGGATCTAGAAGTAAAAAAAACCCGCCTGCAGTGCATGAAGGCTCTGTGCTTTCTGCAACACAGGCAATGTCTAAACCTGACCGAGCGCTGGTTATAAACATGCATGCATAGTCCAACTGTTGGAGTAAAAAAAAACCCTCCTGCCGTCCATAAAGGCTCCGTGCTTTCTGCAACACAGGCAATGTCTGTAAACCTGACCGAGCGCTGGTTATAAACATGCATGCATAGTACAACTGTTGGAGGAAAAAAAAATCCTCCTGCAGTGCATGAAGGCTCCGTGCTTTCTGCAACACAGGCAATGTCTATAAACCTGACCGAGCGCTGGTTATACACATGCATGCATAGTACAACTCTTGGAGCTCTAACTGGGTCTAGAAGTAAAAAAAAAACAAAAACCTCCTGCAGTGCATGAAGGCTCCCTGCTTTCTGCAACACAGGCAATGTCTGTAAACCTGCCCTAGTGCTGGTTATAAACATGCATGCATAGTACAAATCTTAGAGCTCTAACTGGGTCTAGAAGTAAAAAAAAACAAAAACTTCCTGCAGTGCATGAAGGCTCTGTGCTTTCTGCAACACAGGCAATGTCTGTAAACCTGACCGAGCGCTGGTTATAAACATGCATGCATAGTACAACTGTTGGAGTAAAAAAAAACCCTCCTGCAGTCCATGAAGGCTCCGTGCTTTCTGCAACACAGGCAATGTCTGTAAACCTGACCGAGCGCTGGTTATAAACATGCATGCATAGTACAACTGTTGGAGTAAAAAAAAAATCCTCAGGCTGTGCATGAAGGGTCCATGCGCTCTGCAACACAGACAATGTCTGTAAACCTCACCAAGCGCTGGTTATAAACATGCATGCATAGTACAACTGTTGGAGTAAAAAAAACCCTCCTGATGTGTATGAAGGCTCCGTGCTTTCTGCAACACATGCAATGTCTGTAAACCTGCCCTAGCGCTGGTTATAAACATGCATGCATAGTACAACTCTTGGAGCTCTAACTGGGTCTAGAAGTAAAATAAAACAAAAACCTCCTGCAGTGCATGAAGGCTCCGTGCTTTCTGCAACACAGGCAATGTCTGTAAACCTGTCCGAGCGCTTGTTATAAACATGCATGCATAGTAACTTTCTTTGGAGCTCCAGCTGGGTATTAGAAGTAAAAAAAACAAAAACCTCCTGCAGTGCATGAAGGCTCCGTGCTTTCTGGAACACAGGCAATGTCTGTAAACCTGACCGAGCGCTGGTTATAAACATGCATGCATAGTACAACTGTTGGAGTAAAAAAAAAACCCCTGCAGTGCATGAAGGCTCCATGCTTTCTGTAACACAGGCAATGTCTGTAAACCTGACCGAGCGCTGGTTATACACATGCATGCATAGTACAACTGTTGGAGCTCCAGCTGGGTCTAGAAGTAAAAAAAACCCTCCTGCAGTGCATGAAGGCTCCGTGCTTTTTGCAACACAGGCAATGTCTGTAAACCTGACCGAGCGCTGGTTATAAACATGCATGCATAGTACAACTGTTGGAGTAAAAAAAACCCTCCTGCAGTGCATGAAGGCTCCGTGCTTTCTGCAACACAGGCAATGTCTGTAAACCTGACTGAGCGCTGGTTATACACATGCATGCATAGTACAACTGTTGGAGTAAAAAAAAAATTCTCCTGCAGTGCATGAAGGCTCCGTGCTTTCTGCAACACAGGCAATGTCTGTAAACCTGACCGAGCGCTGGTTATAAACATGCATGCATAGTACAACTGCTCGAGTGAAAAAAAAAACCCTCCTGCAGTGCATGAAGGCTCCGTGCTTTCTGCAACACAGGCAATGTCTGTAAACCTGACCGAGGCTGGTTATAAACATGCATGCATAGTACAACTGTTGGGGTAAAAAAACCCTCCTGCAGTGCATGAAGGCTCCGTGCTTTCTGCAACACAGGCAATGCCTGTCAACCTGACTGAGCGCTGGTTCTACACATGCATGCATAGTACAACTGTTGGAGTAAAAAAAACCCTCCTGCAGTGCATGAAGGCTCCGTGCTTTCTGCAACACAGGCAATGTCTGTAAACCTGACCGAGCGCTGGTTATAAACATGCATGCATAGTACAACTGCTCGAGTAAAAAAAAACCCTCCTGCAGTGCATGAACGCTCCGTGCTTTCTGCAACACAGGCAATGTCTGTAAACCTGACCGAGGCTGGTTATAAACATGCATGCATAGTACAACAGTTGGAGTAAAAAAAAAACCCTCCTGCAGTGCATGAAGGCTCCGTGCTTTCTGCCACACAGGCAATGTCTGTAAACCTGACCGAGCGCTGGTTATACACATGCATGCATAGTACAACTGTTGGAGCTCCAGCTGGGTCTAGAAGTAAAAAAAAACCCTCCTGCAGTGCATGAAGGCTCCGTGCTTTCTGCAACACAGGCAATGTCTGTAAACCTGACCGAGCGCTGGTTATAAACATGCATGCATAGTACAACTGTTGGAGTAAAAAAAAAAAAACCCTCCTGCAGTGCATGAAGGCTCCGTGCTTTCTGCAACACAGGCAATGTCTGTAAACCTGACCGAGCGCTGGTTATACACATGCATGCATAGTACAACTGTTGGAGCTCCAGCTGGGTCTAGAAGTAAAAAAAAACCCGCCTGCAGTGCATGAAGGCTCTGTGCTTTCTGCAACACAGGCAATGTCTAAACCTGACCGAGCGCTGGTTATAAACATGCATGCATAGTCCAACTGTTGGAGTAAAAAAAAAACCCTCCTGCAGTCCATAAAGGCTCCGTGCTTTCTGCAACACAGGCAATGTCTGTAAACCTGACCGAGCGCTGGTTATAAACATGCATGCATAGTACAACTGTTGGAGGAAACAAAAAATCCTCCTGCAGTGCATGAAGGCTCCGTGCTTTCTGCAACACAGGCAATGTCTATAAACCTGACCGAGCGCTGGTTATACACATGCATGCATAGTACAACTCTTGGAGCTCTAACTGGGTCTAGAAGTAAAAAAAAAACAAAAACCTCCTGCAGTGCATGAAGGCTCCCTGCTTTCTGCAACACAGGCAATGTCTGTAAACCTGCCCTAGTGCTGGTTATAAACATGCATGCATAGTACAACTCTTAGAGCTCTAACTGGGTCTAGAAGTAAAAAAAACAAAAACTTCCTGCAGTGCATGAAGGCTCTGTGCTTTCTCCAACACAGGCAATGTCTGTAAACCTGACCGAGCGCTGGTTATAAACATGCATGCATAGTACAACTGTTGGAGTAAAAAAAAACCCTCCTGCAGTCCATGAAGGCTCCGTGCTTTCTGCAACACAGGCAATGTCTGTAAACCTGACCGAGCGCTGGTTATAAACATGCATGCATAGTACAACTGTTGGAGTAAAAAAAAAATCCTCAGGCTGTGCATGAAGGGTCCATGCGCTCTGCAACACAGACAATGTCTGTAAACCTCACCAAGCGCTGGTTATAAACATGCATGCATAGTACAACTCTTGGAGCTCCAGCTGGGTCTTAGAAGTAAAAAAAAAAGCAAAAACCTCCTGCAGTGCATGAAGGATCCATGCTTTCTGCAACACAGGCAATGTCTGTAATGCTGACCGAGCGCTGGTTATAAACATGCATGCATAGTACAACTGTTGGAGGAAACAAAAAATCCTCCTGCAGTGCATGAAGGCTCCGTGCTTTCTGCAACACAGGCAATGTCTATAAACCTGACCGAGCGCTGGTTATACACATGCATGCATAGTACAACTCTTGGAGCTCTAACTGGGTCTAGAAGTAAAAAAAAAACAAAAACCTCCTGCAGTGCATGAAGGCTCCCTGCTTTCTGCAACACAGGCAATGTCTGTAAACCTGTCCGAGCGCTTGTTATAAACATGCATGCATAGTAACTTTCTTTGGAGCTCCAGCTTGGTATTAGAACTAAAAAAAACAAAAACCTCCTGCAGTGCATGAAGGCTCCGTGCTTTCTGGAACACAGGCAATGTCTGTAAACCTGACCGAGCGCTGGTTATAAACATGCATGCATAGTACAACTGTTGGAGTAAAAAAAACCCCCCTGCAGTGCATGAAGGCTCCATGCTTTCTGTAACACAGGCAATGTCTGTAAACCTGACCGAGCGCTGGTTATACACATGCATGCATAGTACAACTGTTGGAGCTCCAGCTGTGTCTAGAAGTAAAAAAAAACCCTCCTGCAGTGCATGAAGGCTCCGTGCTTTCTGCAACACAGGCAATGTCTGTAAACCTGACCGAGCGCTGGTTATAAACATGCATGCATAGTACAACTGTTGGAGTAAAAAAAAACCCTCCTGCAGTGCATGAAGGCTCCGTGCTTTCTGCAACACAGGCAATGTCTGTAAACCTGACTGAGCGCTGGTTATACACATGCATGCATAGTACAACTGTTGGAGTAAAAAAAAAATTCTCCTGCAGTGCATGAAGGCTCCGTGCTTTCTGCAACACAGGCAATGTCTGTAAACCTGACCGAGCGCTGGTTATAAACATGCATGCATAGTACAACTGCTCGAGTGAAAAAAAAAAACCTCCTGCAGTGCATGAAGGCTCCGTGCTTTCTGCAACACAGGCAATGTCTGTAAACCTGACCGAGGCTGGTTATAAACATGCATGCATAGTACAACTGTTGGGGTAAAAAAAAACCCTCCTGCAGTGCATGAAGGCTCCGTGCTTTCTGCAACACAGGCAATGCCTGTAAACCTGACCGAGCGCTGGTTATACACATGCATGCATAGTACAACTGTTGGAGTAAAAAAAAACCCTCCTGCAGTGCATGAAGGCTCCGTGCTTTCTGCAACACAGGCAATGTCTGTAAACCTGACCGAGCGCTGGTTATAAACATGCATGCATAGTACAACTGCTCGAGTAAAAAAAAACCCTCCTGCAGTGCATGAAGGCTCCGTGCTTTCTGCAACACAGGCAATGTCTGTAAACCTGACCGAGGCTGGTTATAAACATGCATGCATAGTACAACTGTTGGAGTAAAAAAAAACCCTCCTGCAGTGCATGAAGGCTCCGTGCTTTCTGCAACACAGGCAATGTCTGTAAACCTGACCGAGCGCTGGTTATAATCATGCATGCATAGTACAACTGCTCGAGTAAAAAAAAACCCTCCTGCAGTGCATGAAGGCTGCGTGCTTTCTGCAACACAGGCAATGTCTGTAAACCTGACCGAGGCTGGTTATAAACATGCATGCATAGTACAACTGTTGGAGTAAAAAAAACCCTCCTGCAGTGCATGAAGGCTCCGTGCTTTCTGCAACACAGGCAATGTCTGTAAACCTGACCGAGCGCTGGTTATAAACATGCATGCATAGTACAACTGCTCGAGTAAAAAAAAACCCTCCTGCAGTGCATGAAGGCTCCGTGCTTTCTGCAACACAGGCAATGTCTGTAAACCTGACCGAGGCTGGTTATAAACATGCATGCATAGTACAACTGTTGGAGTAAAAAAAAAACCCTCCTGCAGTGCATGAAGGCTCCGTGCTTTCTGCAACACAGGCAATGCCTGTAAACCTGACCGAGCGCTGGTTATACACATGCATGCATAGTACAACTCTTGGAGCTCCAGGTGGGTCTTAGAAGTAAAAAAAAAAACAAAAACCTCCTGCAGTGCATGAAGGCTCCATGCTTTCTGCAACACAGGCAATGTCTGTAATGCTGACCGAGCGCTGGTTATAAACATGCATGCATAGCACAACTGTTGGAGTAAAAAAAAACGCTCCTGCAGTGCATCTCCGCGCTTTCTGCAACACATGCAATGTCTGTAAACCTGCCCTAGCGCTGGTTATAAACATGCACGCATAGTACAACTCTTGGAGCTCTAACTGGGTCTAGAAGTAAAAAAAAAACAAAAACCTCCTGCAGTGCATGAAGGCTCCGTGCTTTCTGCAACACAGGCAATGTCTGTAAACCTGTCCGAGCGCTTGTTATAAACATGCATGCATAGTAACTTTCTTTGGAGCTCCAGCTGGGTCTTAGAAGTAAAAACGAAACAAAAACCTCCTGCAGTGCATGAAGGCTCCGTGCTTTCTGGAACACAGGCAATGTCTGTAAACCTGACCGAGCGCTGGTTATAAACATGCATGCATAGTACAACTGTTGGAGTAAAAAAAAATCCACCTGCAGTGCATGAAGGCTCCATGCTTTCTGCAACACAGGCAATGTCTGTAAACCTGACCGAGCGCTGGTTATAAACATGCATGCATAGTACAACTGTTGGAGTAAAAAAAAACCCTCCTGCAGTCCATGAAGGCTCCGTGCTTTCTGCAACACAGGCAATGTCTGTAAACCTGACCGAGCGCTGGTTATAAACATGCATG
Source organism: Amblyomma maculatum (assembly GCF_055883805.1). NCBI lineage: Eukaryota > Metazoa > Arthropoda > Arachnida > Ixodida > Ixodidae > Amblyomma > Amblyomma maculatum. The sequence continues at coordinate 255,421,225 of NC_139344.1, forward strand.
CATAGTACAACTGTTGGAGTAAAAAAAAACCCTCCTGCAGTCCATGAAGGCTCCGTGCTTTCTGCAACACAGGCAATGTCTGTAAACCTGACCGAGCGCTGGTTATAAACATGCATGCATAGTACAACTGTTGGAGTAAAAAAAAAATCCTCAGGCTGTGCATGAAGGGTCCATGCGCTCTGCAACACAGACAATGTCTGTAAACCTCACCAAGCGCTGGTTATAAACATGCATGCATAGTACAACTCTTGGAGCTCCAGCTGGGTCTTAGAAGTAAAATAAAAACAAAAACCTCCTGCAGTGCATGAAGGCTCCATGCTTTCTGCAACACAGGCAATGTCTGTAATGCTGACCGAGCGCTGGTTATAAACATGCATGCATAGTACAACTGTTGGAGTAAAAAAAAACGCTCCTGCAGTGCATCTCCGTGCTTTCTGCAACAGAGGCAATGTCTATAAACCTGACCGAGCGCTGGTTATACACATGCATGCATAGTACAACTGTTGGAGCTCCAGCTGGGTCTAGAAGTAAAAAAAAAACCCTCCTGCAGTGCATGAAGGCTCCGTGCTTTCTGCAACACATGCAATGTCTGTAAACCTGCCCTAGCGCTGGTTATAAACATGCATGCATAGTACAACTCTTGGAGCTCTAACTGGGTCTAGAAGTAAAAAAAAACAAAAACCTCCTGCAGTGCATGAAGGCTCCGTGCTTTCTGCAACACAGGCAATGTCTGTAAACCTGTCCGAGCGCTTGTTATAAACATGCATGCATAGTAACTTTCTTTGGAGCTCCAGCTGGGTATTAGAAGTAAAAAAAAACAAAAACCTCCTGCAGTGCATGAAGGCTCCGTGCTTTCTGGAACACAGGCAATGTCTGTAAACCTGACCGAGCGCTGGTTATAAACATGCATGCATAGTACAACTGTTGGAGTAAAAAAAAACCCCCCTGCAGTGCATGAAGGCTCCATGCTTTCTGTAACACAGGCAATGTCTGTAAACCTGACCGAGCGCTAGTTATACTCATGCATGCAAAGTACAACTGTTGGAGTAAAAAAAAACCCTCCTGCAGTGCATGAAGGCTCCGTGCTTTTTGCAACACAGGCAATGTCTGTAAACCTGACCGAGCGCTGGTTATAAACATGCATGCATAGTACAACTGTTGGAGTAAAAAAAAACCCTCCTGCAGTGCATGAAGGCTCCGTGCTTTCTGCAACACAGGCAATGTCTGTAAACCTGACTGAGCGCTGGTTATACACATGCATGCATAGTACAACTGTTGGAGTAAAAAAAAAATTCTCCTGCAGTGCATGAAGGCTCCGTGCTTTCTGCAACACAGGCAATGTCTGTAAACCTGACCGAGCGCTGGTTATAAACATGCATGCATAGTACAACTGCTCGAGTGAAAAAAAAAAACCCTCCTGCAGTGCATGAAGGCTCCGTGCTTTCTGCAACACAGGCAATGTCTGTATACCTGACCGAGGCTGGTTATAAACATGCATGCATAGTACAACTGTTGGGGTAAAAAAAACCCTCCTGCAGTGCATGAAGGCTCCGTGCTTTCTGCAACACAGGCAATGCCTGTAAACCTGACCGAGCGCTGGTTATACACATGCATGCATAGTACAACTGTTGGAGTAAAAAAAACCCTCCTGCAGTGCATGAAGGCTCCGTGCTTTCTGCAACACAGGCAATGTCTGTAAACCTGACCGAGCGCTGGTTATAAACATGCATGCATAGTACAACTGCTCGAGTAAAAAAAAAACCCTCCTGCAGTGCATGAACGCTCCGTGCTTTCTGCAACACAGGCAATGTCTGTAAACCTGACCGAGGCTGGTTATAAACATGCATGCATAGTACAACAGTTGGAGTAAAAAAAAAACCCTCCTGCAGTGCATGAAGGCTCCGTGCTTTCTGCCACACAGGCAATGTCTGTAAACCTGACCGAGCGCTGGTTATACACATGCATGCATAGTACAACTGTTGGAGCTCCAGCTGGGTCTAGAAGTAAAAAAAAAACCCTCCTGCAGTGCATGAAGGCTCCGTGCTTTCTGCAACACAGGCAATGTCTGTAAACCTGACCGAGCGCTAGTTATAAACATGCATGCATAGTACAACTGTTGGAGTAAAAAAAAAAAAACCCTCCTGCAGTGCATGAAGGCTCCGTGCTTTCTGCAACACAGGCAATGTCTGTAAACCTGACCGAGCGCTGGTTATACACATGCATGCATAGTACAACTGTTGGAGCTCCAGCTGGGTCTAGAAGTAAAAAAAAACCCGCCTGCAGTGCATGAAGGCTCTGTGCTTTCTGCAACACAGGCAATGTCTAAACCTGACCGAGCGCTGGTTATAAACATGCATGCATAGTCCAACTGTTGGAGTAAAAAAAAAACCCTCCTGCAGTCCATAAAGGCTCCGTGCTTTCTGCAACACAGGCAATGTCTGTAAACCTGACCGAGCGCTGGTTATAAATATGCATGCATAGTACAACTGTTGGAGGAAAAAAAAATCCTCCTGCAGTGCATGAAGGCTCCGTGCTTTCTGCAACACAGGCAATGTCTATAAACCTGACCGAGCGCTGGTTATACACATGCATGCATAGTACAACTCTTGGAGCTCTAACTGGGTCTAGAAGTAAAAAAAAAACAAAAACCTCCTGCAGTGCATGAAGGCTCCCTGCTTTCTGCAACACAGGCAATGTCTGTAAACCTGACCGAGCGCTGGTTATAAACATGCATGCATAGTACAACTGTTGGAGTAAAAAAAAACCCTCCTGAAGTCCATGAAGGCTCCGTGCTTTCTGCAACACAGGCAATGTCTGTAAACCTGACCGAGCGCTGGTTATAAACATGCATGCATAGTACAACTGTTGGAGTAAAAAAAAACCCCCCTGCAGTGCATGAAGGCTCCATGCTTTCTGTAACACAGGCAATGTCTGTAAACCTGACCGAGCGCTGGTTATACACATGCATGCATAGTACAACTGTTGGAGTAAAAAAAAACCCTCCTGCAGTGCATGAAGGCTCCGTGCTTTTTGCAACACAGGCAATGTCTGTAAACCTGACCGAGCGCTGGTTATAAACATGCATGCATAGTACAACTGTTGGAGTAAAAAAAACCCTCCTGCAGTGCATGAAGGCTCCGTGCTTTCTGCAACACAGGCAATGTCTGTAAACCTGACTGAGCGCTGGTTATACACATGCATGCATAGTACAACTGTTGGAGTAAAAAAAAAAATTCTCCTGCAGTGCATGAAGGCTCCGTGCTTTCTGCAACACAGGCAATGTCTGTAAACCTGACCGAGCGCTGGTTATAAACATGCATGCATAGTACAACTGCTCGAGTGAAAAAAAAAACCCTCCTGCAGTGCATGAAGGCTCCGTGCTTTCTGCAACACAGGCAATGTCTGTATACCTGACCGAGGCTGGTTATAAACATGCATGCATAGTACAACTGTTGGGGTAAAAAAAACCCTCCTGCAGTGCATGAAGGCTCCGTGCTTTCTGCAACACAGGCAATGCCTGTAAACCTGACCGAGCGCTGGTTATACACATGCATGCATAGTACAACTGTTGGAGTAAAAAAAACCCTCCTGCAGTGCATGAAGGCTCCGTGCTTTCTGCAACACAGGCAATGTCTGTAAACCTGACCGAGCGCTGGTTATAAACATGCATGCATAGTACAACTGCTCGAGTAAAAAAAAAACCCTCCTGCAGTGCATGAACGCTCCGTGCTTTCTGCAACACAGGCAATGTCTGTAAACCTGACCGAGGCTGGTTATAAACATGCATGCATAGTACAACAGTTGGAGTAAAAAAAAACCCTCCTGCAGTGCATGAAGGCTCCGTGCTTTCTGCCACACAGGCAATGTCTGTAAACCTGACCGAGCGCTGGTTATACACATGCATGCATAGTACAACTGTTGGAGCTCCAGCTGGGTCTAGAAGTAAAAAAAAAACCCTCCTGCAGTGCATGAAGGCTCCGTGCTTTCTGCAACACAGGCAATGTCTGTAAACCTGACCGAGCGCTAGTTATAAACATGCATGCATAGTACAACTGTTGGAGTAAAAAAAAAAAACCCTCCTGCAGTGCATGAAGGCTCCGTGCTTTCTGCAACACAGGCAATGTCTGTAAACCTGACCGAGCGCTGGTTATACACATGCATGCATAGTACAACTGTTGGAGCTCCAGCTGGGTCTAGAAGTAAAAAACAACCCGCCTGCAGTGCATGAAGGCTCTGTGCTTTCTGCAACACAGGCAATGTCTAAACCTGACCGAGCGCTGGTTATAAACATGCATGCATAGTCCAACTGTTGGAGTAAAAAAAAAACCCTCCTGCAGTCCATAAAGGCTCCGTGCTTTCTGCAACACAGGCAATGTCTGTAAACCTGACCGAGCGCTGGTTATAAACATGCATGCATAGTACAACTGTTGGAGGAAAAAAAAAATCCTCCTGCAGTGCATGAAGGCTCCGTGCTTTCTGCAACACAGGCAATGTCTATAAACCTGACCGAGCGCTGGTTATACACATGCATGCATAGTACAACTCTTGGAGCTCTAACTGGGTCTAGAAGTAAAAAAAAAACAAAAACCTCCTGCAGTGCATGAAGGCTCCCTGCTTTCTGCAACACAGGCAATGTCTGTAAACCTGACCGAGCGCTGGTTATAAACATGCATGCATAGTACAACTGTTGGAGTAAAAAAAAACCCTCCTGAAGTCCATGAAGGCTCCGTGCTTTCTGCAACACAGGCAATGTCTGTAAACCTGACCGAGCGCTGGTTATAAACATGCATGCATAGTACAACTGTTGGAGTAAAAAAAAATCCTCAGGCTGTGCATGAAGGGTCCATGCGCTCTGCAACACAGACAATGTCTGTAAACCTCACCAAGCGCTGGTTATAAACATGCATGCATAGTACAACTCTTGGAGCTCCAGCTGGGTCTTAGAAGTAAAAAAAAAACAAAAACCTCCTGCAGTGCATGAAGGCTCCATGCTTTCTGCAACACAGGCAATGTCTGTAATGCTGACCGAGCGCTGGTTATAAACATGCATGCATAGTACAACTGTTGGAGTAAAAAAAAACGCTCCTGCAGTGCATCTCCGTGCTTTCTGCAACAGAGGGAATGTCTATAAACCTGACCGAGCGCTGGTTATACACATGCATGCATAGTACAACTGTTGGAGCTCCAGCTGGGTCTAGAAGTAAAAAAAAACCCTCCTGCAGTGCATGAAGGCTCCGTGCTTTCTGCAACACATGCAATGTCTGTAAACCTGCCCTAGCGCTGGTTATAAACATGCATGCATAGTACAACTCTTGGAGCTCTAACTGGGTCTAGAAGTAAAAAAAAAACAAAAACCTCCTGCAGTGCATGAAGGCTCCGTGCTTTCTGCAACACAGGCAATGTCTGTAAACCTGTCCGAGCGCTTGTTATAAACATGCATGCATAGTAACTTTCTTTGGAGCTCCAGCTGGGTATTAGAAGTAAAAAAAACAAAAACCTCCTGCAGTGCATGAAGGCTCCGTGCTTTCTGGAACACAGGCAATGTCTGTAAACCTGACCGAGCGCTGGTTATAAACATGCATGCATAGTACAACTGTTGGAGTAAAAAAAACCCCCCTGCAGTGCATGAAGGCTCCATGCTTTCTGTAACACAGGCAATGTCTGTAAACCTGACCGAGCGCTGGTTATACACATGCATGCATAGTACAACTGTTGGAGCTCCAGCTGTGTCTAGAAGTAAAAAAAAAACCCTCCTGCAGTGCATGAAGGCTCCGTGCTTTCTGCAACACAGGCAATGTCTGTAAACCTGACCGAGCGCTGGTTATAAACATGCATGCATAGTACAACTGTTGGAGTAAAAAAAAACCCTCCTGCAGTGCATGAAGGCTCCGTGCTTTCTGCAACACAGGCAATGTCTGTAAACCTGACTGAGCGCTGGTTATACACATGCATGCATAGTACAACTGTTGGAGTAAAAAAAAAAATTCTCCTGCAGTGCATGAAGGCTCCGTGCTTTCTGCAACACAGGCAATGTCTGTAAACCTGACCGAGCGCTGGTTATAAACATGCATGCATAGTACAACTGCTCGAGTGAAAAAAAAAACCTCCTGCAGTGCATGAAGGCTCCGTGCTTTCTGCAACACAGGCAATGTCTGTAAACCTGACCGAGGCTGGTTATAAACATGCATGCATAGTACAACTGTTGGGGTAAAAAAAAACCCTCCTGCAGTGCATGAAGGCTCCGTGCTTTCTGCAACACAGGCAATGCCTGTAAACCTGACCGAGCGCTGGTTATACACATGCATGCATAGTACAACTGTTGGAGTAAAAAAAAACCCTCCTGCAGTGCATGAAGGCTCCGTGCTTTCTGCAACACAGGCAATGTCTGTAAACCTGACCGAGCGCTGGTTATAAACGTGCATGCATAGTACAACTGCTCGAGTAAAAAAAAACCCTCCTGCAGTGCATGAAGGCTCCGTGCTTTCTGCAACACAGGCAATGTCTGTAAACCTGACCGAGCGCTGGTTATAATCATGCATGCATAGTACAACTGCTCGAGTAAAAAAAAAACCCTCCTGCAGTGCATGAAGGCTGCGTGCTTTCTGCAACACAGGCAATGTCTGTAAACCTGACCGAGCGCTGGTTATAAACATGCATGCATAGTACAACTGTTGGAGTAAAAAAAAAACCCTCCTGCAGTGCATGAAGGCTCCGTGCTTTCTGCAACACAGGCAATGTCTGTAAACCTGACCGAGCGCTGGTTATAATCATGCATGCATAGTACAACTGCTCGAGTAAAAAAAAAACCCTCCTGCAGTGCATGAAGGCTGCGTGCTTTCTGCAACACAGGCAATGTCTGTAAACCTGACCGAGGCTGGTTATAAACATGCATGCATAGTACAACTGTTGGAGTAAAAAAAACCCTCCTGCAGTGCATGAAGGCTCCGTGCTTTCTGCAACACAGGCAATGTCTGTAAACCTGACCGAGCGCTGGTTATAAACATGCATGCATAGTACAACTGCTCGAGTAAAAAAAACCCTCCTGCAGTGCATGAAGGCTCCGTGCTTTCTGCAACACAGGCAATGTCTGTAAACCTGACCGAGGCTGGTTATAAACATGCATGGATAGTACAACTGTTGGAGTAAAAAAAAAACCCTCCTGCAGTGCATGAAGGCTCCGTGCTTTCTGCAACACAGGCAATGCCTGTAAACCTGACCGAGCGCTGGTTATACACATGCATGCATAGTACAACTCTTGGAGCTCCAGGTGGGTCTTAGAAGTAAAAAAAAACAAAAACCTCCTGCAGTGCATGAAGGCTCCATGCTTTCTGCAACACAGGCAATGTCTGTAATGCTGACCGAGCGCTGGTTATAAACATGCATGCATAGCACAACTGTTGGAGTAAAAAAAAACGCTCCTGCAGTGCATCTCCGCGCTTTCTGCAACACATGCAATGTCTGTAAACCTGCCCTAGCGCTGGTTATAAACATGCATGCATAGTACAACTCTTGGAGCTCTAACTGGGTCTAGAAGTAAAAAAAAACAAAAACCTCCTGCAGTGCATGAAGGCTCCGTGCTTTCTGCAACACAGGCAATGTCTGTAAACCTGTCCGAGCGCTTGTTATAAACATGCATGCATAGTAACTTTCTTTGGAGCTCCAGCTGGGTCTTAGAAGTAAAAAGAAAACAAAAACCTCCTGCAGTGCATGAAGGCTCCGTGCTTTCTGGAACACAGGCAATGTCTGTAAACCTGACCGAGCGCTGGTTATAAACATGCATGCATAGTACAACTGTTGGAGTAAAAAAAAATCCACCTGCAGTGCATGAAGGCTCCATGCTTTCTGTAACACAGGCAATGTCTGTAAACCTGACCGAGCGCTGGTTATACACATGCATGCATAGTACAACTGTTGGAGCTCCAGCTGGGTCTAGAAGTAAAAAAAAACCCTCCTGCAGTGCATGAAGGCTCCGTGCTTTCTGCAACACAGGCAATGTCTGTAAACCTGACCGAGCGCTGGTTATAAACATGCATGCATAGTACAACTGTTGGAGTAAAAAAAAACCCTCCTGCAGTGCATGAAGGCTCCGTGCTTTCTGCAACACAGGCAATGTCTGTAAACCTGACCGAGCGCTGGTTATAAACATGCATGCATAGTACAACTGCTCGAGTGAAAAAAACACCCTCCTGCAGTGCATGAAGGCTCCGTGCTTTCTGCAACACAGGCAATGTCTGTAAACCTGACCGAGGCTGGTTATAAACATGCATGCATAGTACAACTGTTGGAGTAAAAAAAAAACCCTCCTGCAGTGCATGAAGGCTCCGTGCTTTCTGCAACACAGGCAATGTCTGTAAACCTGACCGAGCGCTGGTTATAAACATGCATGCATAGTACAACTGCTCGAGTAAAAAAAAAACCCTCCTGCAGTGCATGAAGGCTCCGTGCTTTCTGCAACACAGGCAATGTCTGTAAACCTGACCGAGGCTGGTTATAAACATGCATGCATAGTACAACAGTTGGAGTAAAAAAAAACCCTCCTGCAGTGCATGAAGGCTCCGTGCTTTCTGCAACACAGGCAATGTCTGTAAACCTGACCGAGCGCTGGTTATACACATGCATGCATAGTACAACTGTTGGAGTAAAAAAAACCCTCCTGCAGTGCATGAAGGCTCCGTGCTTTCTGCAACACAAGCAATGCCTGTAAACCTGACCGAGCGCTGGTTATACACATGCATGCATAGTACAACTGTTGGAGTAAAAAAAAAACCCTCCTGCAGTGCATGAAGGCTCCGTGCTTTCTGCAACACAGGCAATGTCTGTAAACCTGACCGAGCGCTGGTTATAATCATGCATGCATAGTACAACTGCTCGAGTAAAAAAAAACCCTCCTACAGTGCATGAAGGCTCCGTGCTTTCTGCAACACAGGCAATGTCTGTAAACCTGACCGAGCGCTGGTTATAAACATGCATGCATAGTACAACTGTTGGAGTAAAAAAAAAAACCCTCCTGCAGTGCATGAAGGCTCCGTGCTTTCTGCAACACAGGCAATGTCTGTAAACCTGACTGAGCGCTGGTTATACACATGCATGCATAGTACAACTGTTGGAGTAAAAAAAAACCCTCCTGCAGTGCATGAAGGCTCCGTGCTTACTGCAACACAGGCAATGTCTGTAAACCTGACCGAGCGCTGGTTATAAACATGCATGCATAGTACAACTGCTCGAGTAAAAAAAAAACCCTCCTGCAGTGCATGAAGGCTCCGTGCTTTCTGCAACACAGGCAATGTCTGTAAACCTGACCGAGGCTGGTATAAACATGCATGCATAGTACAACTGTTGGAGTAAAAAAAAAACCCTCCTGCAGTGCATGAAGGCTCCGTGCTTTCTGCAACACAAGCAATGCCTGTAAACCTGACCGAGCGCTGGTTATACACATGCATGCATAGTACAACTGTTGGAGTAAAAAAAAAACCCTCCTGCAGTGCATGAAGGCTCTGTGCTTTCTGCAACACAGGCAATGTCTGTAAACCTGACCGAGCGCTGGTTATAATCATGCATGCATAGTACAACTGCTCGAGTAAAAAAAACCCTCCTGCAGTGCATGAAGGCTCCGTGCTTTCTGCAACACAGGCAATGTCTGTAAACCTGACCGAGCGCTGGTTATAAACATGCATGCATAGTACAACTGTTGGAGTAAAAAAAAAACCCTCCTGCAGTGCATGAAGGCTCCGTGCTTTCTGCAACGCAGGCAATGTCTGTAAACCTGACTGAGCGCTGGTTATACACATGCATGCATAGTACAACTGTTGGAGTAAAAAAAAACCCTCCTGCAGTGCATGAAGGCTCCGTGCTTACTGCAACACAGGCAATGTCTGTAAACCTGACCGAGCGCTGGTTATACACATGCATGCATAGTACAACTGTTGGAGTAAAAAAAAAACCCTCCTGCAGTGCATGAAGGCTCCGTGCTTTCTGCAACACAAGCAATGCCTGTAAACCTGACCGAGCGCTGGTTATACACATGCATGCATAGTACAACTGTTGGAGTAAAAAAAAACCCTCCTGCAGTGCATGAAGGCTCCGTGCTTTCTGCAACACAGGCAATGTCTGTAAACCTGACCGAGCGCTGGTTATAATCATGCATGCATAGTACAACTGCTCGAGTACAAAAAAACCCTCCTGCAGTGCATGAAGGCTCCGTGCTTTCTGCAACACAGGCAATGTCTGTAAACCTGACCGAGCGCTGGTTATAAACATGCATGCATAGTACAACTGTTGGAGTAAAAAAAAAACCCTCCTGCAGTGCATGAAGGCTCCGTGCTTACTGCAACACAGGCAATGTCTGTAAACCTGACCGAGCGCTGGTTATAAACATGCATGCATAGTACAACTGCTCGAGTAAAAAAAAAACCCTCCTGCAGTGCATGAAGGCTCCGTGCTTTCTGCAACACAGGCAATGTCTGTAAACCTGACCGAGGCTGGTATAAACATGCATGCATAGTACAACTGTTGGAGTAAAAAAAAACCCTCCTGCAGTGCATGAAGGCTCCGTGCTTTCTGCAACACAGGCAATGCCTGTAAACCTGACCGAGCCCTGGTTATACACATGCATGCATAGTACAACTCTTGGAGCTCCAGCTGGGTCTTAGAAGTAAAAAAAAAACAAAAACCTCCTGCAGTGCATGAAGGCTCCGTGCTTTCTGCAACACAGGCAATGTCTGTAATCCTGACCGAGCGCTGGTTATAAACATGCATGCATAGTACAACTGTTGGAGTAAAAAATAAACCCTCCTGCAGTGCATGAAGGCTCCGTGCTTTCTGCAACACAGGCAATGTCTGTAAACCTGACCGAGCGCTGGTTATACACATGCATGCATAGTACAACTGTTGGAGCTCCAGGTGGGTCTAGAAGTAAAAAAAACCCTTCTGCAGTGCATGAAGGCTCCGTGCTTTCTGCAACACAGGCAATGTCTGTAAACCTGACCGAGCGCTGGTTATAAACATGCATGCATAGTACAACTGTTGGAGTAAAAAAAAACCCTCCTGCAGTGCATGAAGGCTCCGTGCTTTCTGCAACACAGGCAATGTCTGTAAACCTGACCGAGCGCTGGTTATAAACATGCATGCATAGTACAACTGTTGGAGTAAATAAAAAAATCCCCCGGCTGTGCATGAAGGGTCCATGCGCTCTGCAACACAGACAATGTCTGTAAACCTCACCAAGCGCTGGTTATAAACATGCATGCATAGTACAACTCTTAGAGCTCCAGCTGGGTCTTAGAAGTAAAAAAATACAAAAACCTCCTGCAGTGCATGAAGGCTCCATGCTTTCTGCGACACAGACAATGTCTGTAATGCTGACCGAGCGCTGGTTATAAACATGCATGCATAGTACAACTGTTGGAGTAAAAAAAAAAGCTCCTGCAGTGCATGAAGGCTCCGTGCTTTCTGCAACACAGGCAATGTCTATAAACCTGACCGAGCGCTGGTTATACACATGCATGCATAGTACAACTGTTGGAGCTCCAGCTGGGTCTAGAAGTAAAAAAAAAACAAAAACCTCCTGCAGTGCATGAAGGCTCCGTGCTTTCTGCAACACAGGCAATGTCTGTAAACCTGACCGAGCGCTGGTTATAAACATGCATGCATAGTACAACTCTTTGGAGCTCCAGCTGGGTCTTAGAAGTAAAAAAAAACAAAAACCTCCTGCAGTGCGTGAAGGCTCCGTGCTTTCTGCAACACAGGCAATGTCTGTAAACCTGACCGAGCGCTGGTTATACACATGCATGCATAGTACAACTGTTGGAGCTCCAGCTGGGTTTAGAAGTAAAAAAAAACCCTCCTGCAGTGCATGAAGGCTCCGTGCTTTCTGCAACACAGGCAATGTCTGTAAACCTGACCGAGCGCTGGTTATAAACATGCATGCATAGTACAACTGTTGGGGTAAAAAAAAACCCTCCTGCAGTGCATGAAGGCTCCGTGCTTTCTGCAACACAGGCAACGCCTGTAAACCTGACCGAGCGCTGGTTATACACATGCATGCATAGTACAACTGTTGGAGTAAAAAAAAACCCTCCTGCAGTGCATGAAGGCTCCGTGCTTTCTGCAACACAGGCAATGTCTGTAAACCTGACCGAGGCTGGTTATAAACATGCATGCATAGTACAACAGTTGGAGTAAAAAAAAACCCTCCTGCAGTGCATGAAGGCTCCGTGCTTTCTGCAACACAGGCAATGTCTGTAAACCTGACCGAGCGCTGGTTATACACATGCATGCATAGTACAACTGTTGGAGTAAAAAAAAACCCTCCTGCAGTGCATGAAGGCTCCGTGCTTTCTGCAACACAAGCAATGCCTGTAAACCTGACCGAGCGCTGGTTATACACATGCATGCATAGTACAACTGTTGGAGTAAAAAAAAACCCTCCTGCAGTGCATGAAGGCTCCGCGCTTTCTGCAACACAGGCAATGTCTGTAAACCTGACCGAGCGCTGGTTATAATCATGCATGCATAGTACAACTGCTCGAGTAAAAAAAAAACCCTCCTGCAGTGCATGAAGGCTGCGTGCTTTCTGCAACACAGGCAATGTCTGTAAACCTGACCGAGGCTGGTTATAAACATGCATGCATAGTACAACTGTTGGAGTAAAAAAAACCCTCCTGCAGTGCATGAAGGCTCCGTGCTTTCTGCAACACAGGCAATGTCTGTAAACCTGACCGAGCGCTGGTTATACACATGCATGCATAGTACAACTGTTGGAGTAAAAAAAAACCCTCCTGCAGTGCATGAAGGCTCCGTGCTTTCTGCAACACAGGCAATGTCTGTAAACCTGACCGAGCGCTGGTTATAAACATGCATGCATAGTACAACTGCTCGAGTAAAAAAAACCCTCCTGCAGTGCATGAAGACTCCGTGCTTTCTGCAACACAGGCAATGTCTGTAAACCTGACCGAGGCTGGTTATAAACATGCATGCATAGTACAACTGTTGGAGTAAAAAAAAACCCTCCATCAGTGCATGAAGGCTCCGTGCTTTCTGCAACACAGGCAATGCCTGTAAACCTGACCGAGCGCTGGTTATACACATGCATGCATAGTACAACTCTTGGAGCTCCAGCTGGGTCTTAGAAGTAAAAAAAAAAAAACAAAAACCTCCTGCAGTGCATGAAGGCTCCATGCTTTCTGCAACACAGGCAATGTCTGTAATGCTGACCGAGCGCTGGTTATAAACATGCATGCATAGCACAACTGTTGGAGTAAAAAAAAACGCTCCTGCAGTGCATGAAGGCTCCGTGCTTTCTGCAACACAGGCAATGTCTATAAACCTGACCGAGCGCTGGTTATACACATGCATGCATAGTACAACTCTTGGAGCTCTAACTGGGTCTAGAAGTAAAAAAAAAAACAAAAACCTCCTGCAGTGCATGAAGGCTCCCTGCTTTCTGCAACACAGGCAATGTCTGTAAACCTGCCCTAGTGCTGGTTATAAACATGCATGCATAGTACAACTCTTAGAGCTCTAACTGGGTCTAGAAGTAAAAAAAAACAAAAACTTCCTGCAGTGCATGAAGGCTCTGTGCTTTCTGCAACACAGGCAATGTCTGTAAACCTGACCGAGCGCTGGTTATAAACATGCATGCATAGTACAACAGTTGGAGTAAAAAAAACCCTCCTGCAGTCCATGAAGGCTCCGTGCTTTCTGCAACACAGGCAATGTCTGTAAACCTGACCGAGCGCTGGTTATAAACATGCATGCATAGTACAACTGTTGGAGTAAAAAAAAAATCCTCAGGCTGTGCATGAAGGGTCCATGCGCTCTGCAACACAGACAATGTCTGTAAACCTCACCAAGCGCTGGTTATAAACATGCATGCATAGTACAACTCTTGGAGCTCCAGCTGGGTCTTAGAAGTAAAAAAAAAAACAAAAACCTCCTGCAGTGCATGAAGGCTCCATGCTTTCTGCAACACAGGCAATGTCTGTAATGCTGACCGAGCGCTGGTTATAAACATGCATGCATAGTACAACTGTTGGAGTAAAAAAAACGCTCCTGCAGTGCATCTCCGTGCTTTCTGCAACAGAGGGAATGTCTATAAACCTGACCGAGCGCTGGTTATACACGTGCATGCATAGTACAACTGTTGGAGCTCCAGCTGGGTCTAGAAGTAAAAAAAACCCTCCTGCAGTGCATGAAGGCTCCGTGCTTTCTGCAACACATGCAATGTCTGTAAACCTGCCCTAGCGCTGGTTATAAACATGCATGCATAGTACAACTCTTGGAGCTCTAACTGGGTCTAGAAGTAAAAAAAAACAAAAACCTCCTGCAGTGCATGAAGGCTCCGTGCTTTCTGCAACACAGGCAATGTCTGTAAACCTGTCCGAGCGCTTGTTATAAACATGCATGCATAGTAACTTTCTTTGGAGCTCCAGCTGGGTATTAGAAGTAAAAAAAAACAAAAACCTCCTGCAGTGCATGAAGGCTCCGTGCTTTCTGGAACACAGGCAATGTCTGTAAACCTGACCGAGCGCTGGTTATAAACATGCATGCATAGTACAACTGTTGGAGTAAAAAAAAACCCCCCTGCAGTGCATGAAGGCTCCATGCTTTCTGTAACACAGGCAATGTCTGTAAACCTGACCGAGCGCTGGTTATAAACATGCATGCATAGTACAACTCTTTGGAGCTCCAGCTGGGCCTTAGAAGTAAAAAAAAACCCTCCTGCAGTGCATGAAGTCTCCGTGCTTTCTGCAACACAGGCAATGTCTATAAACCTGACCGAGCGCTGGTTATACACATGCATGCATAGTACAACTGTTGGAGATCCAGCTGGGTCTAGAAGTAAAAAAAAACAAAAACCTCCTGCAGTGCATGAAGGCTCCGTGCTTTCTGCAACACAGGCAATGTCTGTAAACCTGACCGAGCGCTGGTTATAAACATGCATGCATAGTACAACTCTTTGGAGCTCCAGCTGGGTCTTAGAAGTAAAAAAAAACAAAAACCTCTTGCAGTGCGTGAAGGCTCGGCGGAAACCAGCGCTCGGTCAGGTTTACAGACATTGCCTGTGTTACAGAAAGCATGGAGCCTTCATGCACTGCAGGGGTTTTTTTTTTTTTTTTACTTCTAATACCCAGCTGGAGCTCCAAAGAAAGTTACTATGCATGCATGTTTATAACAAGCGCTCGGACAGGTTTACAGACATTGCCTGTGTTGCAGAAAGCACGGAGCCTTCATGCACTGCAGGAGGTTTTTGTTTTTTTTTACTTCTAGACCCAGTTAGAGCTCCAAGAGTTGTACTATGCATGCATGTTTATAACCAGCGCTAGGGCAGGTTTACAGACATTGCCTGTGTTGCAGAAAGCACGGAGCCTTCATGCACTGCAGGAGGGTTTTTTTTTACTCCAACTGTTGTACTATGCATGCATGTTTATAACCAGCCTCGGTCACGTTTACAGACATTGCCTGTGTTGCAGAAAGCACGGAGCCTTCATGCACTGCAGGAGGGTTTTTTTTTACTCGAGCAGTTGTACTATGCATGCATGTTTATAACCAGCGCTCGGTCAGGTTTACAGACATTGCCTGTGTTGCAGAAAGCACGGAGCCTTCATGTACTGAAGGAGGGTTTTTTTTTACTCCAACAGTTGTACTATGCATGCATGTGTATAACCAGTGCTCGGTCAGGTTTACAGGCATTGCCTGTGTTGCAGAAAGCACGGAGCCTTCATGCACTGCAGGAGGGTTTTTTTTTACCCCAACAGTTGTACTATGCATGCATGTTTATAACCAGCGCTCGTTCAGGTTTACAGACATTGCCTGTGTTGCAGAAAGCACGGAGCCTTCATGCACTGCAGGAGGGTTTTTTTTTACTTCTATACCCAGCTGGAGCTCCAACAGTTGTACTATGCATGCATGTGTATAACCAGCGCTCGGTCAGGTTTACAGACATTGCCTGTGTTGCAGAAAGCAGGGAGCCTTCACGCACTGCAGGAGGTTTTTGTTTTTTTTTACTTCTAAGACCCAGCTGGAGCTCCAAAGAGTTGTACTATGCATGCATGTTTATAACCAGCGCTCGGTCAGGTTTACAGACATTGCCTGTGTTGCAGAAAGCACGGAGCCTTCATGCACTGCAGGAGGTTTTTGTTTTTTTTTTTACTTCTAGACCCAGCTGGAGCTCCAACAGTTGTACTATGCATGCATGTGTATAACCAGCGCTCGGTCAGGTTTATAGACATTGCCTGTGTTGCAGAAAGCACGGAGCCTTCATGCACTGCAGGAGGGTTTTTTTTTACTTCTAAGACCCAGCTGGAGCTCCAAAGAGTTGTACTATGCATGCATGTTTATAACCAGCGCTCGGTCAGGTTTACAGACATTGCCTGTGTTACAGAAAGCATGGAGCCTTCATGCACTGCAGGGGGTTTTTTTTTTTACTCCAACAGTTGTACTATGCATGCATGTTTATAACCAGCGCTCGGTCAGGTTTACAGACATTGCCTGTGTTCCAGAAAGCACGGAGCCTTCATGCACTGCAGGAGGTTTTTGTTTTTTTTTACTTCTAATACCCAGCTGGAGCTCCAAAGAAAGTTACTATGCATGCATGTTTATAACAAGCGCTCGGACAGGTTTACAGACATTGCCTGTGTTGCAGAAAGCACGGAGCCTTCATGCACTGCAGGAGGTTTTTGTTTTTTTTTACTTCTAGACCCAGTTAGAGCTCCAAGAGTTGTACTATGCATGCATGTTTATAACCAGCGCTAGGGCAGGTTTACAGACATTGCATGTGTTGCAGAAAGCACGGAGCCTTCATGCACTGCAGGAGGGTTTTTTTTACTTCTAGACCCAGCTGGAGCTCCAACAGTTGTACTATGCATGCACGTGTATAACCAGCGCTCGGTCAGGTTTATAGACATTCCCTCTGTTGCAGAAAGCACGGAGATGCACTGCAGGAGCGTTTTTTTTTACTCCAACAGTTGTACTATGCATGCATGTTTATAACCAGCGCTCGGTCAGCTTTACAGACATTGCCTGTGTTGCAGAAAGCATGGAGCCTTCATGCACTGCAGGAGGTTTTTGTTTTTTTCTTACTTCTAAGACCCAGCTGGAGCTCCAAGAGTTGTACTATGCATGCATGTTTATAACCAGCGCTTGGTGAGGTTTACAGACATTGTCTGTGTTGCAGAGCGCATGGACCCTTCATGCACAGCCTGAGGATTTTTTTTTACTCCAACAGTTGTACTATGCATGCATGTTTATAACCAGCGCTCGGTCAGGTTTACAGACATTGCCTGTGTTGCAGAAAGCACGGAGCCTTCATGCACTGCAGGAGGGTTTTTTTTTTACTCCAACAGTTGTACTATGCATGCATGTTTATAACCAGCCTCGGTCAGGTTTACAGACATTGCCTGTGTTGCAGAAAGCACGGAGTCTTCATGCACTGCAGGAGGGTTTTTTTTTACTCGAGCAGTTGTACTATGCATGCATGTTTATAACCAGCGCTCGGTCAGGTTTACAGACATTGCCTGTGTTGCAGAAAGCACGGAGCCTTCATGCACTGCAGGAGGGTTTTTTTTTACTCCAACAGTTGTACTATGCATGCATGTGTATAACCAGCGCTCGGTCAGGTTTACAGACATTGCCTGTGTTGCAGAAAGCACGGAGCCTTCATGCACTGCAGGAGGGTTTTTTTTTACTCCAACAGTTGTACTATGCATGCATGTTTATAACCAGCCTCGGTCAGGTTTACAGACATTGCCTGTGTTGCAGAAAGCACGCAGCCTTCATGCACTGCAGGAGGGTTTTTTTTTTTTACTCGAGCAGTTGTTCTATGCATGCATGATTATAACCAGCGCTCGGTCAGGTTTACAGACATTGCCTGTGTTGCAGAAAGCGCGGAGCCTTCATGCACTGCAGGAGGGTTTTTTTTTTACTCCAACAGTTGTACTATGCATGCATGTGTATAACCAGCGCTCGGTCAGGTTTACAGGCATTGCTTGTGTTGCAGAAAGCACGGAGCCTTCATGCACTGCAGGAGGGTTTTTTTTTACTCCAACAGTTGTACTATGCATGCATGTGTATAACCAGCGCTCGGTCAGGTTTACAGACATTGCCTGTGTTGCAGAAAGCACGGAGCCTTCACGCACTGCAGGAGGTTTTTTTTTTTTTTTACTTCTAAGACCCAGCTGGAGCTCCAAAGAGTTGTACTATGCATGCATGTTTATAACCAGCGCTCGGTCAGGTTTACAGACATTGCCTGTGTTGCAGAAAGCACGGAGCCTTCATGCACTGCAGGAGGTTTTTGTTTTTTTTTTACTTCTAGACCCAGCTGGAGCTCCAACAGTTGTACTATGCATGCATGTGTATAACCAGCGCTCGGTCAGGTTTATAGACATTGCCTGTGTTGCAGAAAGCACGGAGCCTTCATGCACTGCAGGAGCTTTTTTTTTTTACTCCAACAGTTGTACTATGCATGCATGTTTATAACCAGCGCTCGGTCAGCATTACAGACATTGTCTGTGTCGCAGAAAGCATGGAGCCTTCATGCACTGCAGGAGGTTTTTGTATTTTTTTACTTCTAAGACCCAGCTGGAGCTCTAAGAGTTGTACTATGCATGCATGTTTATAACCAGCGCTTGGTGAGGTTTACAGACATTGTCTGTGTTGCAGAGCGCATGGACCCTTCATGCACAGCCGGGGGATTTTTTTATTTACTCCAACAGTTGTACTATGCATGCATGTTTATAACCAGCGCTCGGTCAGGTTTACAGACATTGCCTGTGTTGCAGAAAGCACGGAGCCTTCATGCACTGCAGGAGGGTTTTTTTTTACTCCAACAGTTGTACTATGCATGCATGTTTATAACCAGCGCTCGGTCAGGTTTACAGACATTGCCTGTGTTGCAGAAAGCACGGAGCCTTCATGCACTGCAGAAGGGTTTTTTTTTTACTTCTAGACCCACCTGGAGCTCCAACAGTTGTACTATGCATGCATGTGTATAACCAGCGCTCGGTCAGGTTTACAGACATTGCCTGTGTTGCAGAAAGCACGGAGCCTTCATGCACTGCAGGAGGGTTTATTTTTTACTCCAACAGTTGTACTATGCATGCATGTTTATAACCAGCGCTCGGTCAGGATTACAGACATTGCCTGTGTTGCAGAAAGCACGGAGCCTTCATGCACTGCAGGAGGTTTTTGTTTTTTTTTACTTCTAAGACCCAGCTGGAGCTCCAAGAGTTGTACTATGCATGCATGTGTATAACCAGCGCTCGGTCAGGTTTACAGGCATTGCCTGTGTTGCAGAAAGCACGGAGCCTTCATGCACTGCAGGAGGGTTTTTTTTTTACTCCAACAGTTGTACTATGCATGCATGTGTATAACCAGCGCTCGGTCAGGTTTACAGGCATTGCTTGTGTTGCAGAAAGCACGGAGCCTTCATGCACTGCAGGAGGGTTTTTTTTTTACTCCAACAGTTGTACTATGCATGCATGTGTATAACCAGCGCTCGGTCAGGTTTACAGACATTGCCTGTGTTGCAGAAAGCACGGAGCCTTCATGCACTGCAGGAGGGTTTTTTTTTACTCCAACTGTTGTACTATGCATGCATGTTTATAACCAGCCTCGGTCAGGTTTACAGACATTGCCTGTGTTGCAGAAAGCACGGAGCCTTCATGCACTGCAGGAGGGTTTTTTTTTTTACTCGAGCAGTTGTACTATGCATGCATGTTTATAACCAGCGCTCGGTCAGGTTTACAGACATTGCCTGTGTTGCAGAAAGCACGGAGCCTTCATGCACTGCAGGAGGGTTTTTTTTTTACTCCAACAGTTGTACTATGCATGCATGTGTATAACCAGCGCTCGGTCAGGTTTACAGGCATTGCCTGTGTTGCAGAAAGCACGGAGCCTTCATGCACTGCAGGAGGGTTTTTTTTTACCCCAACAGTTGTACTACGCATGCATGTTTATAACCAGCCTCGGTCAGGTTTACAGACATTGCCTGTGTTGCAGAAAGCACGGAGCCTTCATGCACTGCAGGAGGGTGTTTTTTTCACTCGAGCAGTTGTACTATGCATGCATGTTTATAACCAGCGCTCGGTCAGGTTTACAGACATTGCCTGTGTTGCAGAAAGCACGGAGCCTTCATGCACTGCAGGAGGGTTTTTTTTTACTCCAACAGTTGTACTATGCATGCATGTTTATAACCAGCGCTCGGTCAGGTTTACAGACATTGCCTGTGTTGCAGAAAGCACGGAGCCTTCATGCACTGCAGGAGGGTTTTTTTTTACTTCTAGACCCAGCTGGAGCTCCAACAGTTGTACTATGCATGCATGTGTATAACCAGCGCTCGGTCAGGTTTACAGACATTGCCTGTGTTACAGAAAGCATGGAGCCTTCATGCACTGCAGGTGGATTTTTTTTTTACTCCAACAGTTGTACTATGCATGCATGTTTATAACCAGCGCTCGGTCAGGTTTACAGACATTGCCTGTGTTCCAGAAAGCACGGAGCCTTCATGCACTGCAGGAGGTTTTTGTTTTTTTTTACTTCTAAGACCCAGCTGGAGCTCCAAAGAAAGTTACTATGCATGCATGTTTATAACAAGCGCTCGGACAGGTTTACAGACATTGCCTGTGTTGCAGAAAGCACGGAGCCTTCATGCACTGCAGGAGGTTTTTGTTTTTTTTTACTTCTAGACCCAGTTAGAGCTCCAAGAGTTGTACTATGCATGCATGTTTATAACCAGCGCTAGGGCAGGTTTACAGACATTGCATGTGTTGCAGAAAGCGCGGAGATGCACTGCAGGAGCGTTTTTTTTTACTCCAACAGTTGTGCTATGCATGCATGTTTATAACCAGCGCTCGGTCAGCATTACAGACATTGCCTGTGTTGCAGAAAGCATGGAGCCTTCATGCACTGCAGGAGGTTTTTGTTTTTTTTTTACTTCTAAGACCCACCTGGAGCTCCAAGAGTTGTACTATGCATGCATGTGTATAACCAGCGCTCGGTCAGGTTTACAGGCATTGCCTGTGTTGCAGAAAGCACGGAGCCTTCATGCACTGCAGGAGGGTTTTTTTTTACTCCAACAGTTGTACTATCCATGCATGTTTATAACCAGCCTCGGTCAGGTTTACAGACATTGCCTGTGTTGCAGAAAGCACGGAGCCTTCATGCACTGCAGGAGGGTTTTTTTTTACTCGAGCAGTTGTACTATGCATGCATGTTTATAACCAGCGCTCGGTCAGGTTTACAGACATTGCCTGTGTTGCAGAAAGCACGGAGCCTTCATGCACTGCAGGAGGGTTTTTTTTTACTCCAACAGTTGTACTATGCATGCATGTTTATAACCAGCCTCGGTCAGGTTTACAGACATTGCCTGTGTTGCAGAAAGCACGGAGCCTTCATGCACTGCAGGAGGGTTTTTTTTTACTCCAACAGTTGTACTATGCATGCATGTGTATAACCAGCGCTCGGTCAGGTTTACAGACATTGCCTGTGTTGCAGAAAGCACGGAGCCTTCATGCACTGCAGGAGGGTTTTTTTTTACTCTAACTGTTGTACTATGCATGCATGTTTATAACCAGCCTCGGTCAGGTTTACAGACATTGCCTGTGTTGCAGAAAGCACGGAGCCTTCATGCACTGCAGGAGGGTTTTTTTTTACTCGAGCAGTTGTACTATGCATGCATGTTTATAACCAGCGCTCGGTCAGGTTTACAGACATTGCCTGTGTTGCAGAAAGCACGGAGCCTTCATGCACTGCAGGAGGGTTTTTTTTTACTCCAACAGTTGTACTATGCATGCATGTGTATAACCAGCGCTCGGTCAGGTTTACAGGCATTGCCTGTGTTGCAGAAAGCACGGAGCCTTCATGCACTGCAGGAGGGTTTTTTTTTTACTTCTAAACCCAGCTGGAGCTCCAACAGTTGTACTATGCATGCATGTGTATAACCAGCGCTCGGTCAGGTTTACAGACATTGCCTGTGTTGCAGAAAGCACGGAGCCTTCACGCACTGCAGGAGGTTTTTTTTTTTTTTTACTTCTAAGACCCAGCTGGAGCTCCAAAGAGTTGTACTATGCATGCATGTTTATAACCAGCGCTCGGTCAGGTTTACAGACATTGCCTGTGTTGCAGAAAGCACGGAGCCTTCATGCACTGCAGGAGGTTTTTGTTTTTTTTTTTACTTCTAGACCCAGCTGGAGCTCCAACAGTTGTACTATGCATGCATGTGTATAACCAGCGCTCGGTCAGGTTTATAGACATTGCCTGTGTTGCAGAAAGCACGGAGCCTTCATGCACTGCAGGAGCTTTTTTTTTTTACTCCAACAGTTGTACTATGCATGCATGTTTATAACCAGCGCTCGGTCAGCATTACAGACATTGTCTGTGTCGCAGAAAGCATGGAGCCTTCATGCACTGCAGGAGGTTTTTGTATTTTTTTACTTCTAAGACCCAGCTGGAGCTCTAAGAGTTGTACTATGCATGCATGTTTATAACCAGCGCTTGGTGAGGTTTACAGACATTGTCTGTGTTGCAGAGCGCATGGACCCTTCATGCACAGCCGGGGGATTTTTTTATTTACTCCAACAGTTGTACTATGCATGCATGTTTATAACCAGCGCTCGGTCAGGTTTACAGACATTGCCTGTGTTGCAGAAAGCACGGAGCCTTCATGCACTGCAGGAGGGTTTTTTTTTACTCCAACAGTTGTACTATGCATGCATGTTTATAACCAGCGCTCGGTCAGGTTTACAGACATTGCCTGTGTTGCAGAAAGCACGGAGCCTTCATGCACTGCAGAAGGGTTTTTTTTTTACTTCTAGACCCACCTGGAGCTCCAACAGTTGTACTATGCATGCATGTGTATAACCAGCGCTCGGTCAGGTTTACAGACATTGCCTGTGTTGCAGAAAGCACGGAGCCTTCATGCACTGCAGGAGGGTTTATTTTTTACTCCAACAGTTGTACTATGCATGCATGTTTATAACCAGCGCTCGGTCAGGATTACAGACATTGCCTGTGTTGCAGAAAGCACGGAGCCTTCATGCACTGCAGGAGGTTTTTGTTTTTTTTTACTTCTAAGACCCAGCTGGAGCTCCAAGAGTTGTACTATGCATGCATGTGTATAACCAGCGCTCGGTCAGGTTTACAGGCATTGCCTGTGTTGCAGAAAGCACGGAGCCTTCATGCACTGCAGGAGGGTTTTTTTTTTACTCCAACAGTTGTACTATGCATGCATGTTTATACCAGCCTCGGTCAGGTTTACAGACATTGCCTGTGTTGCAGAAAGCACGGAGCCTTCATGCACTGCAGGAGGGTTTTTTTTTTACTCGAGCAGTTGTACTATGCATGCATGTTTATAACCAGCGCTCGGTCAGGTTTACAGACATTGCCTGTGTTGCAGTAAGCACGGAGCCTTCATGCACTGCAGGAGGGTTTTTATTTACTCCAACAGTTGTACTATGCATGCATGTGTATAACCAGCGCTCAGTCAGGTTTACAGACATTGCCTGTGTTGCAGAAAGCACGGAGCCTTCATGCACTGCAGGAGGGTTTTTTTTTTTACTCCAACAGTTGTACTATGCATGCATGTTTATAACCAGCGCTCGGTCAGGTTTACAGACATTGCCTGTGTTGCAGAAAGCACGGAGCCTTCATGCACTGCAGGAGGGTTTTTTTTTTACTCGAGCAGTTGTACTATGCATGCATGATTATAACCAGCGCTCGGTCAGGTTTACAGACATTGCCTGTGTTGCAGAAAGCACGGAGCCTTCATGCACTGCAGGAGGGTTTTTTTTTTACTCCAACAGTTGTACTATGCATGCATGTGTATAACCAGCGCTCGGTCAGGTTTACAGGCATTGCTTGTGTTGCAGAAAGCACGGAGCCTTCATGCACTGCAGGAGGGTTTTTTTTTTACTCCAATAGTTGTACTATGCATGCATGTGTATAACCAGCGCTCGGTCAGGTTTACAGACATTGCCTGTGTTGCAGAAAGCACGGAGCCTTCATGCACTGCAGGAGGGTTTTTTTTTACTCCAACTGTTGTACTATGCATGCATGTTTATAACCAGCCTCGGTCAGGTTTACAGACATTGCCTGTGTTGCAGAAAGCACGGAGCCTTCATGCACTGCAGGAGGGTGTTTTTTTTACTCGAGCAGTTGTACTATGCATGCATGTTTATAACCAGCGCTCGGTCAGGTTTACAGACATTGCCTGTGTTGCAGAAAGCACGGAGCCTTCATGCACTGCAGGAGGGTTTTTTTTTTACTCCAACAGTTGTACTATGCATGCATGTGTATAACCAGCGCTCGGTCAGGTTTACAGGCATTGCCTGTGTTGCAGAAAGCACGGAGCCTTCATGCACTGCAGGAGGGTTTTTTTTTACCCCAACAGTTGTACTACGCATGCATGTTTATAACCAGCCTCGGTCAGGTTTACAGACATTGCCTGTGTTGCAGAAAGCACGGAGCCTTCATGCACTGCAGGAGGGTGTTTTTTTCACTCGAGCAGTTGTACTATGCATGCATGTTTATAACCAGCGCTCGGTCAGGTTTACAGACATTGCCTGTGTTGCAGAAAGCACGGAGCCTTCATGCACTGCAGGAGGGTTTTTTTTTACTCCAACAGTTGTACTATGCATGCATGTTTATAACCAGCGCTCGGTCAGGTTTACAGACATTGCCTGTGTTGCAGAAAGCACGGAGCCTTCATGCACTGCAGGAGGGTTTTTTTTTACTTCTAGACCCAGCTGGAGCTCCAACAGTTGTACTATGCATGCATGTGTATAACCAGCGCTCGGTCAGGTTTACAGACATTGCCTGTGTTACAGAAAGCATGGAGCCTTCATGCACTGCAGGTGGATTTTTTTTTTACTCCAACAGTTGTACTATGCATGCATGTTTATAACCAGCGCTCGGTCAGGTTTACAGACATTGCCTGTGTTCCAGAAAGCACGGAGCCTTCATGCACTGCAGGAGGTTTTTGTTTTTTTTTTACTTCTAAGACCCAGCTGGAGCTCCAAAGAAAGTTACTATGCATGCATGTTTATAACAAGCGCTCGGACAGGTTTACAGACATTGCCTGTGTTGCAGAAAGCACGGAGCCTTCATGCACTGCAGGAGGTTTTTGTTTTTTTTTACTTCTAGACCCAGTTAGAGCTCCAAGAGTTGTACTATGCATGCATGTTTATAACCAGCGCTAGGGCAGGTTTACAGACATTGCATGTGTTGCAGAAAGCGCGGAGATGCACTGCAGGAGCGTTTTTTTTTACTCCAACAGTTGTGCTATGCATGCATGTTTATAACCAGCGCTCGGTCAGCATTACAGACATTGCCTGTGTTGCAGAAAGCATGGAGCCTTCATGCACTGCAGGAGGTTTTTGTTTTTTTTTTACTTCTAAGACCCACCTGGAGCTCCAAGAGTTGTACTATGCATGCATGTGTATAACCAGCGCTCGGTCAGGTTTACAGGCATTGCCTGTGTTGCAGAAAGCACGGAGCCTTCATGCACTGCAGGAGGGTTTTTTTTTACTCCAACAGTTGTACTATCCATGCATGTTTATAACCAGCCTCGGTCAGGTTTACAGACATTGCCTGTGTTGCAGAAAGCACGGAGCCTTCATGCACTGCAGGAGGGTTTTTTTTTACTCCAGCAGTTGTACTATGCATGCATGTTTATAACCAGCGCTCGGTCAGGTTTACAGACATTGCCTGTGTTGCAGAAAGCACGGAGCCTTCATGCACTGCAGGAGGGTTTTTTTTTACTCCAACAGTTGTACTATGCATGCATGTTTATAACCAGCCTCGGTCAGGTTTACAGACATTGCCTGTGTTGCAGAAAGCACGCAGCCTTCATGCACTGCAGGAGGGTTTTTTTTTTACTCGAGCAGTTGTACTATGCATGCATGATTATAACCAGCGCTCGGTCAGGTTTACAGACATTGCCTGTGTTGCAGAAAGCACGGAGCCTTCATGCACTGCAGGAGGGTTTTTTTTTTACTCCAACAGTTGTACTATGCATGCATGTTTATAACCAGCCTCGGTCAGGTTTACAGACATTGCCTGTGTTGCAGAAAGCACGGAGCCTTCATGCACTGCAGGAGGGTTTTTTTTTTTTACTCGAGCAGTTGTACTATGCATGCATGTTTATAACCAGCGCTCGGTCAGGTTTACAGACATTGCCTGTGTTGCAGAAAGCACGGAGCCTTCATGCACTGCAGGAGGGTTTTTTTTTACTCCAACAGTTGTACTATGCATACATGTGTATAACCAGCGCTCGGTCAGGTTTACAGGCATTGCCTGTGTTGCAGAAAGCACGGAGCCTTCATGCACTGCAGGAGGGTTTTTTTTTACCCCAACAGTTGTACTATGCATGCATGTTTATAACCAGCCTCGGTCAGGTTTACAGACATTGCCTGTGTTGCAGAAAGCACGGAGCCTTCATGCACTGCAGGAGAATTTTTTTTTTACTCCAACAGTTGTACTATGCATGCATGTGTATAACCAGCGCTCGGTCAGGATTACAGGCATTGCCTGTGTTGCAGAAAGCACGGAGCCTTCATGCACTGCAGGAGGGTTTTTTTTTTTTCACTCGAGCAGTTGTACTATGCATGCATGTTTATAACCAGCGCTCGGTCAGGTTTACAGACATTGCCTGTGTTGCAGAAAGCACGGAGCCTTCATGCACTGCAGGAGAATTTTTTTTTTACTCCAACAGTTGTACTATGCATGCATGTGTATAACCAGCGCTCGGTCAGGATTACAGGCATTGCCTGTGTTGCAGAAAGCACGGAGCCTTCATGCACTGCAGGAGGGTTTTTTTTTACCCCAACAGTTGTACTATGCATGCATGTTTATAACCAGCCTCGGTCAGGTTTACAGACATTGCCTGTGTTGCAGAAAGCACGGAGCCTTCATGCACTGCAGGAGGTTTTTTTTTTCACTCGAGCAGTTGTACTATGCATGCATGTTTATAACCAGCGCTCGGTCAGGTTTACAGACATTGCCTGTGTTGCAGAAAGCACGGAGCCTTCATGCACTGCAGGAGAATTTTTTTTTTACTCCAACAGTTGTACTATGCATGCATGTGTATAACCAGCGCTCAGTCAGGTTTACAGACATTGCCTGTGTTGCAGAAAGCACGGAGCCTTCATGCACTGCAGGAGGTTTTTTTTTCACTCGAGCAGTTGTACTATGCATGCATGTTTATAACCAGCGCTCGGTCAGGTTTACAGACATTGCCTGTGTTGCAGAAAGCACGGAGCCTTCATGCACTGCAGGAGAATTTTTTTTTTTACTCCAACAGTTGTACTATGCATGCATGTTTATAACCAGCGCTCGGTCAGGTTTACAGACATTGCCTGTGTTGCAGAAAGCACGGAGCCTTCATGCACTGCAGGAGGGTTTTTTTTTTACTTCTAGACACAGCTGGAGCTCCAACAGTTGTACTATGCATGCATGTGTATAACCAGCGCTCGGTCAGGTTTACAGACATTGCCTGTGTTACAGAAAGCATGGAGCCTTCATGCACTGCAGGGGGGTTTTTTTTACTCCAACAGTTGTACTATGCATGCATGTTTATAACCAGCGCTCGGTCAGGTTTACAGACATTGCCTGTGTTCCAGAAAGCACGGAGCCTTCATGCACTGCAGGAGGTTTTTGTTTTTTTTACTTCTAATACCCAGCTGGAGCTCCAAAGAAAGTTACTATGCATGCATGTTTATAACAAGCGCTCGGACAGGTTTACAGACATTGCCTGTGTTGCAGAAAGCACGGAGCCTTCATGCACTGCAGGAGGTTTTTGTTTTTTTTTACTTCTAGACCCAGTTAGAGCTCCAAGAGTTGTACTATGCATGCATGTTTATAACCAGCGCTAGGGCAGGTTTACAGACATTGCATGTGTTGCAGAAAGCACGGAGCCTTCATGCACTGCAGGAGGGTTTTTTTTTACTTCTAGACCCAGCTGGAGCTCCAACAGTTGTACTATGCATGCATGTGTATAACCAGCGCTCGGTCAGGTTTATAGACATTCCCTCTGTTGCAGAAAGCACGGAGATGCACTGCAGGAGCGTTTTTTTTTACTCCAACAGTTGTACTATGCATGCATGTTTATAACCAGCGCTCGGTCAGCATTACAGACATTGCCTGTGTTGCAGAAAGCATGGAGCCTTCATGCACTGCAGGAGGTTTTTGTTTTTTTTTTTACTTCTAAGACCCAGCTGGAGCTCCAAGAGTTGTACTATGCATGCATGTTTATAACCAGCGCTTGGTGAGGTTTACAGACATTGTCTGTGTTGCAGAGCGCATGGACCCTTCATGCACAGCCTGAGGATTTTTTTTTACTCCAACAGTTGTACTATGCATGCATGTTTATAACCAGCGCTCGGTCAGGTTTACAGACATTGCCTGTGTTGCAGAAAGCACGGAGCCTTCATGGACTGCAGGAGGGTTTTTTTTTACTCCAACAGTTGTACTATGCATGCATGTTTATAACCAGCGCTCGGTCAGGTTTACAGACATTGCCTGTGTTGCAGAAAGCACAGAGCCTTCATGCACTGCAGGAAGTTTTTGTTTTTTTTTACTTCTAGACCCAGTTAGAGCTCTAAGAGTTGTACTATGCATGCATGTTTATAACCAGCACTAGGGCAGGTTTACAGACATTGCCTGTGTTGCAGAAAGCAGGGAGCCTTCATGCACTGCAGGAGGTTTTTGTTTTTTTTTACTTCTAGACCCAGTTAGAGCTCCAAGAGTTGTACTACGCATGCATGTGTATAACCAGCGCTCGGTCAGGTTTATAGACATTGCCTGTGTTGCAGAAAGCACGGAGCCTTCATGCACTGCAGGAGGATTTTTTTTTTCCTCCAACAGTTGTACTATGCATGCATGTTTATAACCAGCGCTCGGTCAGGTTTACAGACATTGCCTGTGTTGCAGAAAGCACGGAGCCTTTATGGACTGCAGGAGGGTTTTTTTTTTACTCCAACAGTTGGAATATGCATGCATGTTTATAACCAGCGCTCGGTCAGGTTTAGACAT
The DNA here is from genome assembly GCF_055883805.1 of Amblyomma maculatum. Lineage (NCBI taxonomy): Eukaryota > Metazoa > Arthropoda > Arachnida > Ixodida > Ixodidae > Amblyomma > Amblyomma maculatum. The sequence continues at coordinate 255,450,247 of NC_139344.1, forward strand.
TGCCTGTGTTGCAGAAAGCACAGAGCCTTCATGCACTGCAGGCGGGTTTTTTTTTACTTCTAGACCCAGCTGGAGCTCCAACAGTTGTACTATGCATGCATGTGTATAACCAGCGCTCGGTCAGGTTTACAGACATTGCCTGTGTTGCAGAAAGCACGGAGCCTTCATGCACTGCAGGAGGGTTTTTTTTTTTTTTACTCCAACAGTTGTACTATGCATGCATGTTTATAACCAGCGCTCGGTCAGGTTTACAGACATTGCCTGTGTTGCAGAAAGCACGGAGCCTTCATGCACAGCAGGAGGGTTTTTTTTTTTACTTCTAGACCCAGCTGGAGCTCCAACAGTTGTACTATGCATGCATGTGTATAACCAGCGCTCGGTCAGGTTTACAGACATTGCCTGTGTGGCAGAAAGCACGGAGCCTTCATGCACTGCAGGAGGGTTTTTTTTTACTCCAACTGTTGTACTATGCATGCATGTTTATAACCAGCCTCGGTCAGGTTTACAGACATTGCCTGTGTTGCAGAAAGCACGGAGCGTTCATGCACTGCAGGAGGGTTTTTTTTTTTACTCGAGCAGTTGTACTATGCATGCATGTTTATAACCAGCGCTCGGTCAGGTTTACAGACATTGCCTGTGTTGCAGAAAGCACGGAGCCTTCATGCACTGCAGGAGGGTTTTTTTTTACTCCAACAGTTGTACTATGCATGCATGTGTATAACCAGCGCTCGGTCAGGTTTACAGGCATTGCCTGTGTTGCAGAAAGCACGGAGCCTTCATACACTGCAGGAGGGTTTTTTTTACCCCAACAGTTGTACTATGCATGCATGTTTATAACCAGCCTCGGTCAGGTATACAGACATTGCCTGTGTTGCAGAAAGCACGGAGCCTTCATGCACTGCAGGAGGGTTTTTTTTTCACTCGAGCAGTTGTACTATGCATGCATGTTTATAACCAGCGCTCGGTCAGGTTTACAGACATTGCCTGTGTTGCAGAAAGCACGGAGCCTTCATGCACTGCAGGAGAATTTTTTTTTTACTCCAACAGTTGTACTATGCATGCATGTGTATAACCAGCGCTCAGTCAGGTTTACAGACATTGCCTGTGTTGCAGAAAGCACGGAGCCTTCATGCACTGCAGGAGGGTTTTTTTTTACTCCAACAGTTGTACTATGCATGCATGTTTATAACCAGCGCTCGGTCAGGTTTACAGACATTGCCTGTGTTGCAAAAAGCACGGAGCCTTCATGCACTGCAGGAGGGTTTTTTTTTACTTCTAGACCCAGCTGGAGCTCCAACAGTTGTACCATGCATGCATGTGTATAACCAGCGCTCGGTCAGGTTTACAGACATTGCCTGTGTTACAGAAAGCATGGAGCCTTCATGCACTGCAGGGGGGTTTTTTTTTACTCCAACAGTTGTACTATGCATGCATGTTTATAACCAGCGCTCGGTCAGGTTTACAGACATTGCCTGTGTTCCAGAAAGCACGGAGCCTTCATGCACTGCAGGAGGTTTTTGTTTTTTTTTACTTCTAATACCCAGCTGGAGCTCCAAAGAAAGTTACTATGCATGCATGTTTATAACAAGCGCTCGGACAGGTTTACAGACATTGCCTGTGTTGCAGAAAGCACGGAGCCTTCATGCACTGCAAGAGGTTTTTGTTTTTTTTTACTTCTAGACCCAGTTAGAGCTCCAAGAGTTGTACTATGCATGCATGTTTATAACCAGCGCTAGGGCAGGTTTACAGACATTGCATGTGTTGCAGAAAGCACGGAGCCTTCATGCACTGCAGGAGGGTTTTTTTTTTACTTCTAGACCCAGCTGGAGCTCCAACAGTTGTACTATGCATGCATGTGTATAACCAGCGCTCGGTCAGGTTTATAGACATTGCCTCTGTTGCAGAAAGCACGGAGATGCACTGCAGGAGCGTTTTTTTTTACTCCAACAGTTGTACTATGCATGCATGTTTATAACCAGCGCTCGGTCAGCATTACAGACATTGCCTGTGTTGCAGAAAGCATGGAGCCTTCATGCACTGCAGGAGGTTTTTGTTTTTATTTTACTTCTAAGACCCAGCTGGAGCTCCAAGAGTTGTACTATGCATGCATGTTTATAACCAGCGCTTGGTGAGGTTTACAGACATTGTCTGTGTTGCAGAGCGCATGGACCCTTCATGCACAGCCTGAGGATTTTTTTTTTACTCCAACAGTTGTACTATGCATGCATGTTTATAACCAGCGCTCGGTCAGGTTTACAGACATTGCCTGTGTTGCAGAAAGCACGGAGCCTTCATGGACTGCAGGAGGGTTTTTTTTTACTCCAACAGTTGTACTATGCATGCATGTTTATAACCAGCGCTCGGTCAGGTTTACAGACATTGCCTGTGTTGCAGAAAGCACGGAGCCTTCATGGACTGCAGGAGGGTTTTTTTTTACTCCAACAGTTGTACTATGCATGCATGTTTATAACCAGCGCTCGGTCAGGTTTACAGACATTGCCTGTGTTGCAGAAAGCATGGAGCCTTCATGCACTGCAGGTGGATTTTTTTTTACTCCAACAGTTGTACTATGCATGCATGTTTATAACCAGCGCTCTGTCAGGTTTACAGACATTGCCTGTGTTCCAGAAAGCACGGAGCCTTCATGTACTGCAGGAGGTTTTTGTTTTTTTTTTACTTCTAAGACCCAGCTGGAGCTCCAAAGAAAGTTACTATGCATGCATGTTTATACAAGCGCTCGGACAGGTTTACAGACATTGCCTGTGTTGCAGAAAGCACGGAGCCTTCATGCACTGCAGGAGGTTTTTGTTTTTTTTTACTTCTAGACCCAGTTAGAGCTCCAAGAGTTGTACTATGCATGCATGTTTATAACCAGCGCTAGGGCAGGTTTACAGACATTGCATGTGTTGCAGAAAGCGCGGAGATGCACTGCAGGAGCGTTTTTTTTTACTCCAACAGTTGTGCTATGCATGCATGTTTATAACCAGCGCTCGGTCAGCATTACAGACATTGCCTGTGTTGCAGAAAGCATGGAGCCTTCATGCACTGCAGGAGGTTTTTGTTTTTTTTTTTACTTCTAAGACCCACCTGGAGCTCCAAGAGTTGTACTATGCATGCATGTGTATAACCAGCGCTCGGTCAGGTTTACAGGCATTGCCTGTGTTGCAGAAAGCACGGAGCCTTCATGCACTGCAGGAGGGTTTTTTTTTTACTCCAACAGTTGTACTATGCATGCATGTTTATAACCAGCCTCGGTCAGGTTTACAGACATTGCCTGTGTTGCAGAAAGCACGGAGCCTTCATGCACTGCAGGAGGGTTTTTTTTTACTCGAGCAGTTGTACTATGCATGCATGTTTATAACCAGCGCTCGGTCAGGTTTACAGACATTGCCTGTGTTGCAGAAAGCACGGAGCCTTCATGCACTGCAGGAGGGTTTTTTTTTACTCCAACAGTTGTACTATGCATGCATGTTTATAACCAGCCTCGGTCAGGTTTACAGACATTGCCTGTGTTGCAGAAAGCACGCAGCCTTCATGCACTGCAGGAGGGTTTTTTTTTTTACTCGAGCAGTTGTACTATGCATGCATGATTATAACCAGCGCTCGGTCAGGTTTACAGACATTGCCTCTGTTGCAGAAAGCACGGAGCCTTCATGCACTGCAGGAGGGTTTTTTTTTTACTCCAACAGTTGTACTATGCATGCATGTTTATAACCAGCCTCGGTCAGGTTTACAGACATTGCCTGTGTTGCAGAAAGCACGGAGCCTTCATGCACTGCAGGAGGGTTTTTTTTTTTTACTCGAGCAGTTGTACTATGCATGCATGTTTATAACCAGCGCTCGGTCAGGTTTACAGACATTGCCTGTGTTGCAGAAAGCACGGAGCCTTCATGCACTGCAGGAGGGTTTTTTTTTACCCCAACAGTTGTACTATGCATGCATGTTTATAACCAGCCTCGGTCAGGTTTACAGACATTGCCTGTGTTGCAGAAAGCACGGAGCCTTCATGCACTGCAGGAGGTTTTTTTTTTTTTCACTCGAGCAGTTGTACTATGCATGCATGTTTATAACCAGCGCTCGGTCAGGTTTACAGACATTGCCTGTGTTGCAGAAAGCACGGAGCCTTCATGCACTGCAGGAGAATTTTTTTTTTACTCCAACAGTTGTACTATGCATGCATGTGTATAACCAGCGCTCAGTCAGGTTTACGCAACTTCATCTGCGGTACCACGGGGAATGGCCTTGGTCTCACAGTAGCGGCTGAGGTAATCAGTGGCAACCGCTATATACCTGTTACCCATGGAGGACTTCGGAAATGGGCCCAGTAAGTCCATGCCGACCTGTTGAAATGGGAATTTCGGGGGATCGATAGGCTGTAAGAGCCCAGCTGGTCTAATGAGGGGTGTTTTCCGCCGCTGGCGCTCACGGCAGGTACGAACGTAGCGGTGCACACCGGCAGCTAGCCTGGGCCAGTAGTACTTTCGGCGTATCCGTGCCAATTTTCGAGAAAACCCGAGATGGCCGGAAGAAAGGTCATCGTGGCACGCACGAACTTCGTCATGTAGCGTTGTGGGTACTACAAGCAGATAAGCAGTTTCTGTTGGACCTTAGTTCTTCTTGTAGAGCACACCATCGCGCAGCAAAATGACGGTAGTCCGCGCCTGAAGAGCTGAGGAGGAGATGACACGGTTCCTTCGAGGTATTCAATGAGGGGCAAAAGTTCAGAATCAGCCCGCTGCTTTCGTGATAAGGTGGACGTCGCGATAACACCGAGGAAAGTGGAATCGTCGTCGGAACCATCCGCGTGGCAGGGAGTAGGGGCGCGGGAGAGACAGTCAGCATCACTGTTTCTCGCCGGACTTGTGCACGATTGTAACGTCAAATTCTTGCAATCGAAGGCTCCATCGAGCAAGCCGACCCGATGGATCTTTCAGGTTTGCCAGCCAACACAGAGAGTGATGGTCGCTCACGACACGAAACGGGCGACCGTACAAGTACGGACGAAATTTCATGACTGCCCACACAACAGCGAGGCACTCCTTTTCGGTAGTTGATTAATTAACTTCGGAACGGGACAAAGTGCGACTGGTGTAAGCAATGACACGTTCTGCACCGTCCTGCCACTGAACAAGGACCGCACCGAGGCCAACGTTACTGGCATCCGTGTGCAGTTCCGTGTCGGCCTCTTCATCGAAGTGGCCAAGTATTGGCGTACATTGGAGACGGGACTTGAGTTGGTTGGTTGGTTGGTTCACAGGAAGAGAAAAGCGCAGTATCTGTCACACTTGCTCTGTGGACACCTGAACCGCGCCGTAAGGGAAGGGAGGAAGGTGGGAGCGAAAGTGGAAAGAGAGAAAGGGGAGCCATAGTAGAGGGCAACGGAGTAATTTCGACCACCTGGATATCTTTAACGTGCGCTGACATCGCACAGCACACGGACGCCACTTCGTTTCGCCTCCATCGAAACGCAGCCGCCGAGGTCGGGTTCGAACCCGGGAACTCCGGCACAGTAGTCGGGCGTCTTACCACTGCGCCACCCCGGCGGGGCGGACTTGAGTTCCGTGAAAGCGTTTTCCTGCTCGGGGCCCCAAACGAACGGCTCGGCGTCTTTTGTCAGGCGGGTCAGAGGCTCAGCGATCTTGGAGAAATTGTTAACAAAGCGACGATAGTACGCGCAGAGGCCGAGAAATCGACGCAAGCTTCGTTTATCCGCTGGTTTGGGGAATGAAGAGACAGCGGCCGTCTTCTCTGGGTCTGGGCTAACACCTCGAGTGCTCACAATGTGGCCGAGAAATTTCAGCTCGTTAAAAGCAAAGTGGCATTTTTCGGGTTTTAGAGAGAGACCGGCAGATCGGATGGCCTCGAAGACAGCGCGCAAACGTTTCAGGTGCTCGTCGAACGTGTCCGAGAAAATCACAACGTCGTCGAGATATACGAGGCATGACTGCCACTTCAGACCAGAGAGTACAGTGTCCATCATTCGCTGAAATGTGGTAGGGGCCGAACACAGGCCAAACGGGAGCACTTTAAATTCATACAAACCGTCCGGCGTAATAAAAGCGGTCTTCTCACGGCCTCGCTCGTCAACCTCTATTTGCCAATATCCACTGCGGAGGTCAAGGGACGAAAAGTAAGTGGCATGGCGAAGGCGATCGAGGGAATCGATATGCGTGGCAGGGGGTACACATCTTTTTTCGTGACGTTGTTGAGGCGTCTGTAATCCACGCAGAACCTCAAGGTTCCATCCTTCTTCGCGACGAGGACAACAGGCGAAGACCTCGTCGACGGTTGGATGACGTCGTCCTGGAGCATTTCTGTTACTTGACGGCGGATGGCATCACGTTCTTTTGAAGACACCCGGAAAGGACGCTGACATAGTAGACGTTGGTCATCGGCAACTATAATTCGGTGCTTCGTTAGTGGCGTCTGTCGGACCTTGGAGGTTGATGCAAAACAATCGCGGAACGAATTGACAAGATTCTCTATTCAGCATTTCTCACTGGCCAAGATGGTGCGGATTCACATCAGTCTGAATGGTTGTAGGCCTCGCATTGTCGAGGTCTGACGTGTTGGATAAAGCGTACTGTCCTGTACATTCTCCAAGTTCTTCAAAATAAGCGACCGTCGTGTTCGCCGTCAAATGTTGGAGTTACATGTGAAGTTTGTCACTAGCACTTCGGCTTGGCCACGGACAAGTTCGACAAGGCCCCGAGCTGCACAGACTTGTCGAGTTAGAAGCAGTGACATGTTAGCTTCAGCAATGCCACGCGTGCCGGTGCTGTGATCACATTCGACTGTGACGAACTTGCTCGCACGCGGAGGGATCGTTATGTGGTCGTCACAGACGCGCAACATCGTTTTCCGGAAGTCTGTGGTGCTATCAACGACTCCCTTGGTTGAAAACGATACCATGAGCTGCTCCCGAAGGTCTATAACAGCACCATACTCTTGAAGAAAATCCATGCCGAGAATCAGATCTTTGCAGCACTCTTATAATACGGCAAATATGCCAGTGAAAGTAAAACAGCAGATCTCTATGCGGCAAGTGCACATGCCAATCGGCGTCATTACATGACCACCGGCGGTACGCATCATTGGCCCAGACCAAGGCGTCAGAACCTTACGGATAGCTGGCTGCTCATGACGGAGAAATCGGCGCCGGTATCCACAAGGGCGGTCACATCACAACTATTGGCGGTTACAAAAATTTCCCCGGAAACAATGCGTTCGCAGCACGTCGGTAAGTTCATCGGATCGGATCGTCGCCGCTCGGGCCGTCGCGTCAAATCGTCGGGTGGAGGCTGTTTAATCTGAGACTTAGCGGCGGCGCCACCCCCGGAGGTCGCCGTGTTTAGTTTTCCCGGTGAGGGGACGTGCCTCTGAATTGCCCAGAGGAGGAGTACCGACTGGGCGAAGCAGAACGCCTCGGAGATGTCGATCGCGACCACCGTTGTGGAGACGTTGGCTGCATCTCGTTAGCAGCCAGGTACTCCTCCATCTCCTGTGGTCTTTCGCCATAGCGGGGTCGAGGCGCGTTTGGTGGAAATCCTCTCAAGCCTATTCTCCGGTATGGGCAATTGCGAAGAATGTGACCAGGTCGCCGCAGTGATAACAGAGCGGTCGTCTGTTGGGCGTGCGCCACAAGTGCGCCTTGCTGATAGCGGGACGCTGGTATTGCTGCGGCTCGACGGGGCGCAGATCTTGTTGCTGCTCGACGGGACGCATGTAGCGAGGCGGTGGTCCGACAACGGGACGGAATGGATCTTGCTCGGGGGCAGGTCGACGTAAGACATCACTATAAGTCATGACGCATGGCTCCGGTTGTGGTGCTGGTGGTGGTGGTGGCTGCACCGCTCGCCGAATTTCGTCACGGATGACGTCCACGGTAGCATAATTATTTGCAGAGGGAGCATTCAAGTGGAGATTTTGCAGCTCTTCGCGGACAATGCTCCTCACAAGCTCCCGCAATGGCTCGTCCCTGGCTGCTGGCACGGACGCGCAGCAGGGTGTGGCCGCTGCGCTTGCCTGGCGGCCGTATGGGTACTCCGTTCCTGCAGGGAACGTTCCATGCTGGTAGCTTCTCTCGCGAAATCTGCGACAGTTCTTGGGGGGTCGCGCATGAGGCCAGCGAACAACTGCTCCTTCACCCCGCGCATGAGGTGCCGTACCTTCGTTGCCTCAGGCATGGTAGGGTCGGCCCGATTGAAAAGCCGCGTCATGTCCTCGAGAAACATGGCCACACTCTCATTTGACTGTTGAGACCTTGAACGAATTGCAATCTCTGCGTTTTCTTTGCACACACTCGAACTGAATGTTGTAAGCAACTCACGGCGAAAGGCTACCCAGTTGACAAAGGACGCCTCGTGGTTCTCAAACCATGTCTTGGCCGAGTCTTGCAGCATGAAGTACACATTCATTAGCTTCCGCTCGTCGTCCCATTGGTTAAATGCAGCTACACGGTCAAAACTGGCCAACCAGTCTTCCACATCCTCTAACCGGTCACCATGAAATGATGGCGGTGATCGCGGTGCGAGAAGGACGAACGGTGGGGCGTTGCTGGAAGGCTGACTTGTCTGGCTGCTCGTCGTGGATGTCATGGTTCGTAGCGGGGTGGACAGTGGTTCAAACTCATGTTGTAGGCCTCGGAGGCGACGGCTGGCTTTATGGACAGATTCGCGTCCACGCGTTGATGAGCAGCGTCACTGACGTCTTCGGGGGCAACGTACATGGGATCTTATCCTGCACGATCCACCAAATGTCACCAACACACGTAGCAAACAGAAGAACAACAGAGCTGCCTTCTTTTTTAATCAAGCGAAAAACTCGAGACAGACGAGGACGACGCTTAGCCACGTGCCAAGACATTCGGCCACTTGGTAGCGCCCAAAGATGGTCAGCGGTGTGGCAATATTTTGACAATCTAGCGTTTCTAGGATGTTTATAGTTGCTTTGTACCGAATAACGACATCACAGGTACCCCGTGAAATGAGAAAACTGCTCTGGAATATTTCGATTCATGTATTACTATGAACGTTAACCCTATTTTTCACCCCAGTCGGCTGCGGCACCGCGAGCGCCCCCTTTGTTTGTAAACACGGTGTTGGTCTATACGGTTTGCTGGCGCGCTCAAACAAAACACAAAATAGCACTAAGGTGTCGCATAACTTTTACGAGCACCATAAAACAGCACTTTTACACAGTCGCATCGCAGCATCAACATGCACAGCACAGCCCAGGATGGTGTCAAGAGGAGCCGGAGTGGACTTTCCCAGTTTGGCTCATACGGGACGCCACCATCAAACTAAGATGGCTGCGACCAGACATTGAAACTAAAATCGTCTTAAAGGTCCACGGAAACGGCCCCCAAGAAGCCAATGATAAACATGTTCCGTGTGTAGAACACATCCTTTTGAGCATTAACGCAAAGTATAACTCCTTGGAACAAAGCCAGCGATTCATTATTAATTTTTAAAAACAGCATTTTTTGAAATTCGCGGGCAGAGAGAATGTCGCTTGGCGGTGTCGCATGGAACTATTTCCTTAACCCGTGACGTCACGGGTGAGTTGACTTGCAAGGCTTGCTAGAAGCTGCCATTCGCTGCGGCCACTGCAACCATGACGTCACGGACACACTTCCGGTAGCTGCGAAAGTCGTCTGCTCGTGCGCTGCTCGAACTCTGTGCGGGCTGTTACACAGCTCACCGCCCTCATCGGTTAGGTGGCCATTGCCCATTACGTGCAACAACCGAAGCGACGCAGGGATCGGCCGAAGAAGCTGCATTTACAAATATCTTATTTATATAACGTGGTTTCAGGAGTACCGGAGTGTCGTCCGACGAGGCGTCAACAGCACGGTCAAGCACCGCACGATGGCAGCACCTCCTCGACCGCCGTAAACACCGCCGCTGTGGCCCCTCCTCCCACATACCGTTCGCGAACGACACGCGGATCGTTAGCACCGATGTCCGAAATAAAGCGTGCTAAAATTTGTTGGCGTCTGGAATACTGAACCGAATATCAAGTATGAAGCCCTCGTGAGGATCGCTGACCAGCAGCAAATTGCTGGTAAAAGTAATAGCTGTGATCCAAGAGTGTAGAACAGCGCGAAAAACGACAGGGACGACGGAAGACAACAAGACGAGCGCTGACTTTCAACTGACAAGTTTATTGCATGCCTGCATCCATATATATGAACACGTTCGCACAATAAAAGAAACAAGAACAACTAAACACACCGGAAAGTGTAAGAATGCAATCGAACCATGTGTCATCCAGAATTTCACAACGCATCATTTTCTCGTGTTCATAAATCTTACTTCACGTTCCGATAAAGCTATACACGGGCTGCTGATACAAGTTTCCTTTATCCTGTTGATTTCTTTTGCTGCTAAAATCTCCCGAACTGTCTGGTCATTATGCCGATTGATCATTTTTGCTTAGAAATGGCTGGCAAGCGTCGCTTTTACAGTCCCTGCAGTGTATGCCCATAGTTTCTTTTACCGTACCAAAAACATTATTGTGATGCTCCATTAGTCTTTCGTTAATACAACGCCCCGTCTGTCCGATATAATGTTTTCCACAAGACAGTGGAACAGAGTATACAACCCCCTTCTGGCAAACCACATAAGGGTCTTTGTGTTTTATGGTACAGCCGACCTATGCCTCCCGTACCATTAATTTTTTTGCACATTTTCTCTAATTTATCAGGCAGGTGTGAAAGTTGTTCTTTCGGGTCCCGATAAATTAGGGAAAATGTGCAAAAAAGTTAATGGTACGGGAGGCATAGGTCAGGGCTGTACCATAAAACACAAAGACCCTTATGTGGTTTGCCAGAAGGGGGTTGTATACTCTGTTCCGCTGTCTTGTGGAAAACATTATATCGGACAGACGGGGCGTTGTATTAACGAAAGACTAATGGAGCATCACAATAATGTTTTTGGTACGGTAAAAGAAACTATGGGCATACACTGCAGGGACTGTAAAAGCGACGCTTGCCAGCCATTTCTAGAGGAAGCAAAAATAATCAATCGGCATAATGACCAGACAGTTCGGGAGATTTGAGAAGCAAAAGAAATCAACAGGATAAAGGAAACTTGTATCAGCAGCCCGTCTATAGCTTTATCGGAACGTGAAGTAAGATTTATGAACACGAGAAAATTATGCGTTGTGAAATTCTGGATGACACATGGTTCGATTGCATTCTTACACTTTCCGGTGTGTTTAGCTGTTCTTGTTTCTTTTATTGTGTGTACGTGTTCATATACTATATAGATGCAGGCATGCAATAAACTTGCCAGTTGAAAGTCAGCGCTCGTCTTGTCTTCCTTCGTCCCTGTCGTTTTTCGCGCTGTTCTACACAATGGATTACCAACATGCCCAAGCTTCTGTTTTAACTGTGATACAAGCTAGTTACTGCTCAAGCCAGCTGCCGCTGGTGCATTTCGGCTGATCCGATCTGCTCGTACTAGCTCTGCGATTAATGCGTCGGCTGAGTTAATCCTATAATTATTTTACTATGGCGGAATATGATTCACTATAAGGCAATTTCATAAGTAGACGATTTACGACAGCGTTGATCATGTTCCAAAGCGTCGACCGCCGCGGCTTCGAAGCGAAACAATTTAGGCGACGACTAGGGACGGTCACGCACGGCGCCGTCGTTCGCCGCGCACGCGCGCCCCACCCCCGCGGTAATTGTGTAACGTACCTCAGCCTGCTCGCGGCATCCCGTGCTGCAAGTGTTGCAAACTCGTGTACTTTCATAGCTAAGGTTGCGTATTTTTTGACGCTCTGCTCAGCAACAAGCCGTTCAAACGATACTGCAGGCAAGACAAGGCTTCAGTACGCAGTCGCTGCGCTGTCGGCCGTAATCGAAGACGTCGGGCGGCACCATAATCTATACATCGCTCTTTAAACGTGATACAGTGGGCAAATTAATGACTTTGTGAAGCAGACCCGCTCGTACGTTTCGCGCACTCGGGCGCCGACGAGTAGCTTCCGTCAACAGACGCCGTCATAACCTCGGTTAACGACGCAAACCGAGGCCGTCAAGCTCGGTTTGCGGTAACCGCGGTTAGTGGTGTAACCATGGTTTGGTCCGCCGTGTAATATAGGGCAACCACGGGTTCGCGGTTACACTAACCGTCGCTGCGCGAACTGGCGAACTCCTCAGGCGTGTGCGAGCGAGGACGGGTTGACGCGAGTACGCCAGCGAGCGAGCGCGCGGCAACCGGAAGTTCGTCGAACGTGACGTATGTCTGGGCGAAGCTTTGAACTTGCTTGTATTCTCTATTATTTTATGGCTCCCTTCGGCGTACGAGTTGAGAGGGAAAATTGGAACGGTCATTTTTAATCGCCGATATCTCTGGTGTTGCAGAAGCTAGATCGAAAAGTTTTGCGGGAGAATGATGGGTGGTTCAATAACTATCAGTGTTATGGCGTTGTTTACCCTTCTTGGTGACCCCTTTCAGGGGGTCTTTAAATGCATGTTGGAATATCCGAATAGACATCATCATCATTATCAGCCTGACTATACCCACTGCAGGGCGAATGCCTCTCCCATATTTCTCCAATTAACCCGGTTCTGTGCTATCTGCATCCACTTGACCCCTGAGAACTTCTTAACTTCATCCGCCCACGACCCCAGGATTCTGGCTCACGTACCTCCGAAAACACCTCGCGCCATCCTGCGGCAGCCAGCGGCGCGATACCGCGTAAGTGAATGGCGCCGAAAAAAATAGAAATCGATAGCTCGTCACGCATAAGAGTTATCAGTTTCCCCCGCTTACTTCTTATAAGCTTCGGGGAGTTTCTTTTTGTAATCATTTTATCTACCTAAAAGAACACGCAGGTTTCCTAGGCAATCGAAAAATCAATGTATGGGGCCTATGAGAATTTCGTCAAAAACACACCACTTCTTGCTATTCAATCATTGACTACTGCGCCAATTAGCAAGATATAAAATATATCCCGGACTTTTAGGTAGTGCAGTGTTCTGCCTTCAAAGCAATTTAAATTGGGTTACAATTGATTGAAGTGGACAGGTTCCTACTCTTGTTTTTCTGATCAGAAAAATTATTACTGTCAGCCGGAGCCTTGCGGGATTGGTTGCTCCTCGAAGGCGGAGACATGATGTCCTCGGAGACGTCACGGACCTGACTGCTGGAGGAGACTGCGACCGTGTTTAGAGGAGACGGCGCCTTTCATGTTGTTTTTTTACTGGGGTACAAGAGGAGGATGTCGAGATGGCTGGCGGCGAGAGAAGGGGGATGCACTCGACAGCGAATGGCTGTGGTTAAGAGGAAGAATGGTTGTCGCGCTTGCTTCCTCGCTCTTTCAGTTTGGTGTGTCTTTACCAGCCTCGTTGGCGCCAGTACTCGACGGAGGCTTTGTGCCGCGGATTTGGAGCTTCATTTTGCGGTGAGAGGGGTATGACAGCTGTTCGCGGGCTAGCTTTAGTGCATATCATTACTTGGCTTATTAATGCGAAAGCATTACTTCGCTATGTTCACAATTTCTATCCGCAAACCGCATCAGCAAAATCGTGTCCGCAGCAGTTGTGAGTAATTGAGAAGTAGTAGCGGTTAATGAGTGGTGTCAATAGATAGGTGACGTAATGCTGCAACTGAAAAATAATTAGGCCAATAAGCTAATTAGGTAATTAAATAAAGGAAAAAATGTGACTGCCACAGTTGTGAGTAATTGAGAAGTGGTAGAAGTTAATGAGTGGTGTCAATCGATAGAGGGTGTCGTAATGTTGTGTCTGAAAAAATAATTAGGCCTATAAGGTAATTAGTAATCATTTAGAGGCAAAAGGTTTTTGCAGCAGTTGTGAGTTATTGAGAAGTGGTAGAGGTTAATGAGTGGTGTCAATCGATAGAGGGGGACATAATGTTGTTGCAGGAAAAATAACTAGGCCAAAAAAGTAATTAGGTAATTAATCACCGGAAAAATTGTAAAGGTTGTCCGCCGCAGTTGTGAGTAATTGAGGAGTGGTGGAGGTTGATGAGTCGTGTCAATCGATTGAGGGGAACGTAGTGTTGTCCGAAAATTAATTAGGCCAATAAGTTAATTAGATAATCAATTAGAGGCAAACACACAAAATCGTGTGCACAGCAGTTGTGAGTAATTTAGAAGTGATAGAGGTTAATGAGTGGTGTCAATCGATAGAGGGTGACGCAATGTTGCATCCGAAAAATAATTAGGCCAGTAATTTATTTAGGTAATTATTAGAGGCAAAAATGTAAAAATAAAGACGAAAATGGTCTCATTAGTCAATGACTTGGCGCCACATTTCAATGTATCAAATAGTAAAATAATTAATTAAATCAGTCAATTAAGGTGACGTCAAGGATGTGACGCCACACAACCTGAAGTCGAGCCAATAAAAGGGCATAAGAAGAGATTGGGGCTCTATTTGAAAGTACCAAAGACTAAAATGGGTAAACAAGAAGTGAATTAACTAGAAGCAACCAGAAGCAGCCAACAGAAGCATCCGTGCTTTCGCATTACTCCAATGCTGATTATGCAGTGCTCTTCAATTTTTTCCTAGCGGTGTAGATTGTGCGTAAGGCATGTGTGTACACTGTCTTCAGCGGCGGTGTAGCTCACTTCGAGTCAACAGCCACACGTGTTCTGTTGTTGGACAGTCTGCCAAGTACAAATTGCACTGGACTAATAGTAAGTCCTAATTGAGTATAGTTAATTAGCTAATTGTGATTAAAAATACACTTTACACCACCTCTACAAGTAATATATCGTTGGATAGCGGCGTAGGGTATAATTGCACTGTACCATTTGCACATCTTACTTATGCAACATTTTATTAGTTATTAACAGGTTAAAAAATTAAAATTTACACAACTGAATTAAGATATCGTTGGATAGCTTATGTCGACTATAATCACACTGTACTACATGCAGGTTTCAATTGTTTACCGTAATCAGATAAAGAAATAAAAAATAAAATTTACGTTATAAATTCAAGTCATATCATTGGATAGCTTATATCCTTAGCTTACTACCCTGATTGCCGGTCTTATTAGCCGTTACTTATTTAAATGTGAGGAATAATATATCTTTAAATTACAAATTCGTCGTATCGTTGGAACGGTCTCGACTCGTAAATCCAAAATCAAATGCTAAACCACGCAAAAGTATGTAGAACCGAGCATTAACCGAATTGAACTCGGTCCGAAAATGCATCACAGGAACGAACAAACAGAACTTAAGCGCGGTAGTGCGTACTGTTGATTTCGCCCCCCTCCCCCCAACGCCGCTTATGCTGTGTGCCGCGCGCATATTTAATTAGCAATATGACGCTACGCGACCACAGGTTGTATATACAGTGTATTTTATTATAATTTTATAGTTGCTGTGGCGGCTCTAGCATAGTTGTTTTTGCAGACAGTGCCGGCGAACTTTCGCGCGACCGGTGTTAACTTGTTTACCTTTTTGTTTTGTAAATATTGGAAATAACTCTCTCTGCAAGCTCTTCGTGTTGCACCCGCTTTAGTGTACATCTTGCAATCCACACCGTGTCTTTTTTATGCTCGCCGGCCGTAGCTGGGGTTTGATTATTAGATAGCAATTATTGAGGCTAGCAGTATGTATTCCTTCCTTTTTTTATTTAAGTTAGGTTTGCAGGCCGCTGAGCATTGGGCACACACGGAGGTCGGGTTCGTCTGTGCCTTGAATCATTTTTTTTTCTAAAAGGCTCCTCGTGTCCCCCCATTCCAATTGTCCTGTCCTGGGAGCGATCTGTTGCTTGCAGAGAGTCGTCGAGCGGTAAAGTAAAAACCATTGCGACCGGAAGGATTCTGGAAGGAGGCGCGTGCTCGGCGACGGGGTCTGTGTGTCGCGCTCCCCGCGCATTGTCCGGATGCAGTTGTTGATGGCCTTTCTCGGAGAAGCTGCCTTGGAGCGGTTTGTGTATTGTAGCGCGGAGGGCGGTTACAGACGTACACCCCAGTAAAAACACGTGCGAGCCACCACACTGAAATGGGATGCTTAAATGGTTTTTGGTCGCGCCTCGTCGATGGCCGGCCAACCAAGTACAGACGCCGTATCCATATGTATCTGTTCGGGCACCGCTGGTGGATGTAGCGTTTGAACGTGACTTTGTTCTTTCAGTGCTGTTTGGGAGATTGGGTCTCTCTGCATAGTATTCAAGGGGAATATATTGAACGAATTCTTGGAGCACGCGGTGCTTGAAGTAAACCAGTGGGGCATTGCTTTGTTCAAATTTAACACTGACCGACCGACCGACTGGTACGAATAAACGCTTTCCCGGTCGGTCACTCAGATAGTCCTCAAAATTCTGGGTGAAATTATGCAAGAAAGTGTTTTGTTACTAAAACGGAGACTTGGACAGGGTCGGAGGAGTGAGTGGTCGGGCCATGTCAAGGTATGGACTGAGCGCGCACCGAGAAATGATTAACCGCTACGAGTAGCGCGATGATATTTACAGATTCATTGCGATCGCACTGACCGTAGTTTAAGAAGTGTGTATATAGCGCAAATAAATTCATTTGCATATCTTTACCGGGAAGAAACGTCCAACCGTGTCATCCTTCTGTGACATGTTGGACTCAACGAACCACATCTCCACCTAGGACCTGACATTGCAACAACAGAAGCAAAGAAATCTAACTCATTACAAATATTGCTTTTGGAGGGCTGCCAAGTCTTTTTTCGTGTTATAAATAACATACCATTCGATGCATGCACATTGTGGGGGTTCTTACTAAGCCGTCGAACCTCTTCTGAGGTCTAGGCAGCAAACACCGAGCTCCCGCGATTGCACACCAAGGGCAGCCATTATCACGGCCGCAAAGTGGTAATGCGAAGTACGACACAACAGAGAACAGGAATTTGTCCGGAACCAGATGTTTATTGAGTTTTCTCAAAAGAACGCTGGTGAAGACCTTGCTGGCGACGCTATCCTTTTGGATGGGGCCTGACAGTTAGAAGGGCAAGATGGCGACCACAAAGAAGTAGAGCGGGGAGGTATTTACCTTGCGTCCTTCCGTTGTCGCGGCTCGCTGTCGTCTCTCTCCGGCGGTAGCCAGTTCCCGCCGATCTCGGCACATCTTGCCCTTTGTCCTTTTTCGACCAATGAGCGTCGCGTCTGTGACACCTAGCGGCGCGCTCCTGCGCCCGGCGAGGGAAGAGGGAAACGCGGCGCTATCGAGCAACCCATTTGGGTTACTCATCCTCGGAGAAGGAATACTTTTGTCCCCTTCATCCTCCGCGGCGCGTGGTGTTTTGGAGGGACGCGCGGTTCTCCGCGATCGCTACACTCCTCTTCCCTAAAGACCGAACGTCACCTGAAATCGGGCGACGGTAGGCCGGCAACGACTTCCTTGCCGCCTTGTTGTCTTTCCGTTCGCTGCTCCACAGCTACTCTGTCTGCCGTGAAGCACGAATTAAGTCCCTTGCCTCGAAGCTCGCGATGATCACATGGCACCACTCGTCGGTACGCCGACCGCCTGGAAATGCTGTCACACAGCTGCGACGACCGCGGTCACACCCACACGCACGCACACACGCCACTTGCCGGAAACACGGCGGCGATATCCGAAACGATTATCTCGAGAAGTGTCCCTCCATGGCGATCCGGCGCTCGAGAGGCAGCACTGCAGCCGGCAGCTGCTGCTCCTACAGCCGTCCAGAACCTTCGCCGGGCGCTGCTTCCCGAAGGCCGGGCGGCGGCGACTTGGGTTGTGGCACGGCCGGTCTCGAGGGAGAGCGCGCTTCTGTTGTGGCGGCTAGAGCTGCGACCGTCGCTGGCACCCAAGGCGTTGTTGCTGCTGACTATCCGATGCTTGTGATGTCGACTGCGTCAGCCGAGGTCGCTGGGAGACGACGCCTGTCTTCGCAGCGCCTTCTGGAAGACCCATTTCGGATTTACGATTAATTTTCCCTTGGCGCTTCTAGCCAATAGTTGCCTGCCATTTGGCCAGGTCCCTACGGCAGCGAGTGGAGAGGGGGGACCGCTTGGTAGCGTCTTCGCCACCGCCCGCTTCCCCCCCCCCCCCTTTGTTTGGGACGAGGGGACATACCAACAGTACTGCTAGATACGACCCTCCCGTAGCCAGCTCGCTTCCTCACAACCGGTTGCTTCCTTGATCGCTCTTCTGAGCGGTCGACGCGTTGTTGTGAGGCCAGTCAACCCGTCAAGGTCGTTTTTGCCTAGAGTGGGTGTTGTATGGGCAAGCCTTAGGGGTAGGTGGGGGCACTGACCTTTCCTCGCGTCTTCGCGAAGTCGGCTCTGCCGCCCTGCCAGCCACTTCCCGTTGGAAGTACTGCTTTAGCTCCCCGACGTGGATCGGTTTGCCGAGTCGACCCGTGTTCGGATCTTTCAGCTTGTAGTTCAACTGCGAGAGCTTCTCAGCAACTATGAACGGCCCAATCCATTTAGGCGCAAGGTCAGCTGCGAATCCCGTGCTCGCATCGCTCTGCACATGGCTATGCTTTAGAACGTAATCTCCCAATTGAAATTCCACGTTCCGATGCGCGCGATCATAGGCAGCCTTCTGGCTAGCCCTGGCTTTAGCGCGATTTTGGCTGGCCTCGCTCACTGCTTTCTGCAAGCGATCACGCATGCGCCGTGCGTAGTCGGCTATTGCCGTTTCGCCTGACGAACTATCCTGCCTTTTGGTCAAAATGGTGTCAGTTGGCGTATTTAGTTCCCTCCCGAACATCAGGAAGGCAGGCGTGAATCCTGTGGAGCGATTCTTGCTTGTTCGCACTGCAAAGGTGATCGCGTCGAGGTGCTCATCCCAATCGTTGTGCGTCCGGGCGTATGCCCCGAGTAGTGGCTTCACATCGCGATTGTGGCGTTCGGTCACATTTGACTGCGGATGATAACACGTCGTTCGTTGCTGCCGTACGCCCATGGCGGCACACGTATCACGAAAAACTTTCGCCGTGAAATACGAGGCGTTGTCAGTGATCAGCCTCTCCGGAAACCCGTAGCGACAGAACAATCCTGAGAGCTTCGTCAGGATCTCCTTCGTTGTGGCGTTTCGCAGCGGATAGAGTTCAACGATTGCGCTGAAGTGACATGTCACCACGAACACAAATTTGTGCCCTCTTTTCCTGCGCGGCAGCGGTTCGATCAGATCGCATGCCACAGTTTCCCATGGCTTTATGCTCACGATCGGTTGGAGCAGGCCAGGCGGTTTTGCACCTCGCGGCTTCCTTTCTTGGCAGACATGGCAGGTCCGTACGTACTTACATACATCAGCCTTCATTCCTGGCCAGGTAGCGAACAAACATAGTTTCTTCCATGTCCTTGGTGCGCTTCCGTGACCGTCTGCGTCGTGATAGTGCAGAGCAGCATGCCTCAGTTGGCTGGGGATGACGGCTTTGAAGCACTCGTTTGAGTCTTCTTTTCCAGGCACGTATTTCAGCAAAGCTCCATCAGCGTCAAACAGGAAGCTCTCCAGCTCACTCGCAGCAATACCAGCTGCACTAGAGCTCGCGCCTACCGCATTCTCCACGCATTCTAGGCGCTCTTCGACCAGCGGTGTCGATTAGTCCGTCTCTTCACGCAGACTGGCGACCATCTCACGACAATACGAGTCTTCCTGTTGAGCTTTGATAAGCTCTTCCCTGCTGAATGCGATCTCGATCGGCGTTTTCGCTGTCACGAGATGCGCGTGCTCCGGAGGCAGGAATTTCTCCTTTCGGCCCTCCTTTCCCGACGAGCGGGGAAGTTGCCGCGCCTCCTCTTCCGCGGCTGGGGACGGGTCATTCACCGGCGCGCGCGACAGCGCGTCCGCAACCACGTTTGTGGCACCTTTCCGGTAGCGCACCTCGAAATCGAAGCGCTGTAGCGTCAGTGCCCAGCGCCCGAGCCCCCCGCTCGGCTCGCGTAAGCGGGTCAGCCATGTCAAGGCCATGTGATCGGTTTCGACCGTGAACCTTGTACCTTCCACGTACATCTCGAATTTTCGGAGCGCGAAGATGATAGCAAGGCATTCCTTCTCCGTCACTGAGTAGTTGCGCTCCGCCGGCGTCAGCGCGCGGCTGGCGAACACCACGGGGCGCAGTTTCTCGTCCTCCTTTTGGAGAAGCACTGCGCCCACTCCGAAATCACAGGCATCTGTCTGGATCAAAAAGGGCCTATTTAGGTCGGGGAGTTTCAGTGACGCGGTATCGGCGATGGCTTCCGAGAGCTGACGAAAACTCGCCTGCTGTTCCTCTCCCCATTCCCACGGGGCTGCCTTCCTTAACAATTTTGTTAGAGGGGTTTGCAGGCGGATGCAGTTGGGAATGAATTGGCGATAGTAGCCCACCATGCCGAGAAAACGGCGCACGGCCTTTACATCGTTCGGCACCGGGAATTCCAGGATAGGGCGAAGTTTGTCAGGGTCCGGGGCTACTTTTCCTCGCTGAACGCGGTAGCCGAGCAAACTGACTTCAGCCCTGAACAGCTGTGCCTTAGCGGGGTTCAGCGTGAAACCTGCTGTTCTGAGTTTTCCCAGAACGTCTCGGAGGTGATCGAGGTGTTCCTCGAACGTGCGGGAGTAGATGACGATGTCGTCCATGTAGGCGAGAGCGTGATGCCATTTGGCGTCTCCCAATACACGGTCGATCAGCCTCTGAAAGGTGCTCGGCCTTCCGGACAGACCGAAGGGCATCCTAACGAATTCGTAGAGACCCCTGTGGCAGGTGAACGCCGTTTTACACTCGTCGCCCGCCAGGTCGCATCTCTACTTGGAGGTAGCCTTTGCTAGCGTCCACAGTAGAAAAATACCGCGCTCCGCCGAGGTTCGAAACAATGTCGTCCACGCTCGGGAAGGGGTATGCATCCTTTTGTGTGACCGCATTCAGTCGCATGTAGTCCACGCACAGCCGTGAGCTACCGTCCTTTTTGGGGACCAGCACCACTGGGAATCTCCAGGGGCTTGCTGAGCGGCGAACAAAGCCCGCATCGATCAGTTCTTGCAGCGCCGCGTCAATCGCCTGCCTTTTGGCGGGGCTGACCGGTCGCGGGTTGGATTTCCAAGGCTGCGTGTCTTCTGTCTCGATGCGGTGCTGTACAAGCTTGGTACAGCCGGGGCGGTCCGTGAAAATCTCTTCGAAATTTCCTAGCGAAAAGACGCGGCCGCGCTCATGGTCTGTCAGGTTGTCGGTGTTTGCCAGCAGACCCTGTAAACGCTCTTCCGCGCCCACGCGCAAGGCATGGGGACGGGCTGCAGCTGCTGTATTCAGCGGCTGAGGGGGAGCGCCGCTTCCTCCGTGCTCGGGAGGTATTCCTCCTTTCCACCTCGGAAGCTGTCCTTTCGGCCGTGGCGGTCGGTGCTGTGACGAACGGCTTGAGTGGCGCGAACGGGCTTTCCCGATAACCACCATTGCCACGATTCCCGTACGGGACAAGAAATCTCGGCCGAGAATAACTGGTACCCTGAGTAAAGGCAGATGAATGAAACGCTGTCGCCGAGCGCGCCGATTCCAACGCGCGATGAGGCGCACATCAGCGCCGGAGCATACTTCTCCGCTCGCCAACTGGAGGGGCAGGCTGCGTTTTCGCACCCGAATACCGCTCTGTCGAAGGCGGGAAACGACTTCGTCTCCGATTAGAGAAGTGCTAGCACCAGTGTCAAGCAGTGCTCGGAACGTAGCCCCTGCGGTCGCAAGGTCTATGAACGGAGCCCTGCTAGTGGTCGGTGTTCCGATCCTGAGAAGTGAGGGTGCCACTATTGCAGCTCCGTCGCTCGGATCACCTTCGCCCGCCGGCGCTGCTACCGACGGCCTACCTCGTTTCCCTGACTCGCAGGGCAGGCACGAGCCAAGTGACCAACTTGGCCACAAGAGAAGCATGGCCCGGGATTCCGGGCTCTGAGCTGAGGCAGACGAGGGTGCTCTCGCGTACGGCCGTCCGTGAGAGCTTGTTGAGCCGGTGTCACCACCATTCTCACAGCCGGTGCTCCTCTCCGTCGCGGCGGCACCGGCGGGGGACACCGCACGACGGATGGAACGGCGCGATGTTCAAACATAAAGGGCCGCCGGACGCCGTCAAACCTGTTCGGGCGGGGCTTCGCCGCTCCCACGTGACTCCACGCCAGAGCGCTTTTTTTTTTCTCCTGCAAGAAAAAAAAATACGGAGGGCGGCTGCCCTCTCTGCAGCGATGGAAGTCGTGTTCTCCCCGTCTGTACGGGAAAAAAAAAAAAAGAAGCGTGCTGCCTCACGTGCTCTAGCAGCAGTTTGGAGCTAGAAAGCGTTTTCATCTCAGCTTTGCTAACGGTACAAGCGCCACGCGTACTGCGCCAAAACAAATGAGTATAATTATAGCAAGCATGTATTAAACCGCAGAAAGTTATGCTCACTCCAATAAAATTATTCTTCGTAATCAGCGAAATTATTCTTCTCAATCAGCACAATCACAGAAAGTATAATGAACTATTCTATCAAAAAAAGGATTGTTCGCGACAGCATGGCAATATGGTTTTGATACAAGCATTAAAAATCAAGTTAGAATGGCACGGACTGAAATAATATTTCACGCAAATCTGTCTGAAGTCGAGCTGTGCCGTCCTGCATATTGCAAAATTAAATAAAATCGGCATTTTTTGTTAGCCTCTTGTGCTTTGGGGCTGGAAGGCATTGCCATCTTAGCTTCAGTAGCTGTACGCAACTCCACAGTTTACTGCAAAGCGCCGCGCGTACAGCACGGAAGCAAATGGGTACTAATATAAGCAGCGAGTACTAAAACGTAGTGTAAATGCACACTCTAGTTATATTACTCTTGATAAGCAGTTTCATCACAACTTTCATAAAAGGGATTCTCTGTCTGGCAGGTAGGCTGCGGCCTTCTCTTGATTTTTTTTCCCCATTGGTATGGTTTTTCTTTATTTCTTTCCTTAGACCTCCTCCCATTCATGATGTTTTCTTGCCGCGCCATTCACCCACTGTTTGCTTTTTTTTCTCTCTTTTCTTTGTTCCGTTTTCTCCTCTGCTTCTTTCCTCACCTCACCCATTACCTCTTTCTTTTCCTTCACCTGTGCGGCAGTCATTTTGAGTTCTTCGCCTGCCTAGCCAATAGATTTTCCGCCCGTCCGAATCTTTACTGTCCCGAACCTTGTTTGCTACGCCGTACGTTTTTTTGTTTCTGGTTGTGTCTAATATAATGAATCTTAGCTCAAATTATGAGCCACATGCTTTATATGATTTAAGTTTGCCAAGCACCTGTTCTGCGTTTGGATCGGCTTAGGTTTGCGAGAAAAACTACCCGCTTAACTGTTTGCAACGAGGTATCGTTTGCGTAGCTCCGGAATGGAAGTGAGTGAAATTCCAAATCTACTACTTGAGAATAGTACTGTTACTTCAGCATCCCTGATAAAAAAAAAAAAAAAAAAAATCCCCGTCTCTTATATTCCACATTTAGTGTCGCGACTTCTCGCAGCAGTTCAGAGTTGGAACGCCTTCTTATCTCATCCTCAGTACAAACACCGCGCGTACTACGAAACAACAAATGGGTACGAATATATATCAAGGCAGTATCCAAGCTCAGCATAAATACGCACTCCTATAATATTTATAATATTATTCATGGCAGTCAGCGAAATCGAAGAAGTCTATAGGAACGTATATAATAACTCTGTCATCAATAAAGGAATGGGTCGCCAGAACTTGCAAGATTTCTTTTGATAACCCCATTCAAATGTTCAACTGAAACATCGTAAGGTTTTGCAGGAGGTCATGTTTAGCTGCGACACCCGGTGCATTGAGAAATGAAAAAAAAAAAAAAAGAACAGCATTTGTTGTCTCTTGTCAGCGCGCGCTTCGCGGGGCACCAGAGAGGAGGGCAACCCCCGCTTTTTTTTTTTTTTCTCTGTGCTCGCGCACGGCCGTCTGCATGCAAGCCCGCGATGGCCGCGCGGCCGCTCCGCCAGCGCTCGCTCGGTCGCGACACGCAAGCCGTGACGTAGAGTCACGTGAGAGAAGCGAGCGCGCTCACTGGTCCGTCTTTCGTGGGGCGGAGTCCGCCGCTCGCCGGACCGGCGGCGCCTTGGAGCGAAACCCCACGGCGCCGGCCCCCCGATTTCGGGGAGTACTGGCACCATTAACTCCTCTTCTCGGGCGAGCGCCGTGGCGACGGAGGAGAGAAAAACCGGCTGTGAGAATGAGGCCTTACGCTGCCCGTCCGCACGCGTCACCAGCGCTCGATCGTTTGACCGTGTTTGGTAATCTCTGTCGGGCGGTCGGCGGGAGGTTGACCACTTTTCCTCTCGCACAGCTTCGATGATTCTCGGCCCGTTTGAGTAGGGATCAAGAGCGCGATCCGAGATTTCCGGGAAAACGCCCTCACCTGAAACACGTGACGTTCGAGCGCTTTCACTCCTTGAACGCGCACTGCCATTCCAGGCGCAGCTGGGCTCCAGACAATCCGTTGGGGGTGGCGGAGGCCGGTACGCACGGGCAGCTGAAATTTCGGCTTGCACCCGACGCGCTTCCAGGGCAAGCTCATTCAGGTTCCTGCAGCGACTTCCCCGCAGGTAAAGAGCAAAGGTGGGGTGGCTCTGTCGGATTACTCGTTCCACTTGCTCCGTGTTCGAAGCGTTGGGATCGGCGTAATCGTAAAGCTCCTGCATCGCCCTGACGTATTCGACGAGAGACTCGTCGGGAGCTTGGGTTCGGAGTTCCAATGCTCGCCGCATTCGCTGCTGGTAGTCGTGAGGAAGGAATTCCTCCCTAAACATACTGCGGAATTCAGCCATAGTGCTCGCTGTGTGACCTACCAAACGGTGCCACCGAGCGGCTTGGTCAACCAGTGCCACTGGTATCTCTTCGCAGCATATGTGGGTTTTACTGCAGTCGTTGACTTGGCCGTACTGGTCTAACGCCAGGAGAAAGCTGTTGGCGCTCATTTGATCGCCGTAGCCGCTGTACGTTGGGATCGGTGTTCCGATCCGCGGGCTGGGTTGCAAGGACGCAGCGCTTGCTGGAATGCGTTGGCGAGGACTCCTGCGAGGTTTTCGGCATTTGCCGCTGCCTCGCTCTCGGGTGCCGCGACGAGTGGCGAGATCGTCGGCGGGGTTGGCGCGGCCCCTGTGCTGCCGTTCGGTAGCGGCGAGGGCGGAAATGGCGTGCCTGGTGCTTCTTCCCAATCCGTTCGCGCATAGTGCAGGGGCGCGCCAACTCTTGAGGGAGGCATTTCGCGGCGTCTGCCGGAATCTGCCTGCGGGCGTCGTTTTTCGCTGGCTGCTCCTGCAGCGGCGAATTGTCCCGTCTGCTGAACCGCGCTGGCGGCGAGCGAGCCGTGGGCCGGGCTTTCCCTGTACCCGGGGCTGAGCTCTGCGAGCCACATCAGATCAGGCAGATTACTCTGCTGGTCTGGCATTGTGTCCGGCGGGAGCGAGTAGCTCAAGTGCTTCTGCACGAGAGAACAACGTTGGGGCGCCAGTTGTGGGGGTTCTTACTAAGCCGTCGAGCCTCTTCTGAGGAGGCCGCAAACACCGAGCTCCCGCGATCACACACCACGGGCAGCCGTTCTCACGGCCGCAAAGTGGTAATGCGAAGTACGACACAACACAGAACAGAACTTTGCCCGGAACCAGATGTTTATTGAGTTTTCCCAAAAGAACGCTGGTGAAGACCTTGCTGGCGACCCTATCCTTTTGGATGGGGCCTGACAGTTAGAAGGGCAAGATGGCGACCACAAAGAAGTATAGCGGGGAGGTATTTACCTTGCGTCCTTCCGTTGTCGCGGCTCGCTGTCGTCTCTCTCCGGCGACAGTTCCCGCCGATCTCGGCGCATCTTGCCCTTTGTCCTTTTTCGGCCAATGAGTGTCGCGTCTGCGACACCTAGCGGCGCGCTCCTGCGCCCGGCGAGGGAAGAGGGAAACGCGGCGCTATCGAGCAACCCATTTGGGTTACTCATCCTCGGAGGAGAAGGAATACTTTTGTCCCCTTCATCCTCCGCGGCGCGCGGTGTTTCGGAGGGACGCGCGGTTCTCCGCGATCGCTACAGCATCAATGAAAGTGTTGCAAATGAAGTCGGCAAAAGAACCGTGGTTTGCAGCAAGGGCACTGAACGCCTCGTTATATATGAAAATGAAATTCCAGCTCGGCGAAAAAAAAAACGAAAATTTTATGGTGTTCATAGCTAACGCTACCACGGCCACAATTACCTCTAGAAGAATTACGAGTCCGCGTAAAGTTCTCAGGTGAAGTGGCAAGGCACTGCTTAAAGATTTGGACGAAATTTGACGGACCGGCTTAGCGTAATTAATACATGGTGTAAATAAAAATGGCGAAAACACAGTAATGATAGTCTTCAGAAGATACGACTGTTCTGTAACGAAGTGGGATGCCCTGCTGCAGATATTATTTAATAAAAATTTCCTGGATTTTTCTACACTTATAAAACCGACGAAAAAGCGTTAGACAGCATAACACTTTGTTAAAACGGTTTAAGGTCAGTGTTTTAACATGATATCGTTAAAGGCCCCGCTTAACGAATACCGAATGTGGCGGTCGTCCGCCGGCGCCTGTATATATGTGGTGAGTGAACAATCACGATCACGGAGCTGGCAGGCGGTAGCTGACAGCTGAAATGGCCGACTAACTGGATGTAGAGTTGGCTGACATTACGCTTGGCAGGAATTTCCAATTCGGGTCTTCACGATACCAATAAATACCGTTGCATTCACGATACCAATAAATAAAGTGTTTCTATCTCTCTTTCTCTCTCCTAGGCCACGCAAGCACTTCATACAGCATGGTTAAAGCGAGATTTTATACGTGGAATCAGGCAGGTCTCCTGATCCATCCTTCTTTGCAAATCTAAGTTACAAGAAATTTATTTACACAACTGCGAAAACTTCATTTCACTCAGAGTGCGGCCTTTCGTCTAAACACTCGAGTTAGTTACTCCACATCGCCGCCTCTTTCAGAGCCACCGCTGCCCCCAGAGTCCTCCTTCCCTTCTCTCCTTTCACTTTTGTGTACGGCCTCCCGAGCTCCGCCGATTCCTTCTTTCCCAACCGTCCTTTCTTTGTCGCCGTTACCGCAGTTGGCCGCGAGCACAATTCTCGGAAGGCCTTCCGTTGGCCTGGTCGCTCGGTCTCCTTTCGAAGGCGATCTTTTGCTGCTGCCACTTCTTGCGCTGGCCGTTTGAGAGGTATCAGCCAGCAGACCTCCTCAACAGTTTGAGCGGATTGAGGCGTTCAGCGGAAAGGCCTCCCCCCCCTCCCCCCTCCTCCCCCCTTCACAGGACGAGCTTGCTGGTATAGAGTTACTTCCTGAAGAGATGAACGATGAGATTGAATGCAGTGTTTGATTTCACTCAGTGAGTCAATCAATCAATCAATCAGTCATTCAAAGAACCAATTTAACTTTATTTCCCTAACTAAAAGACGTAGAAAAAGCGGTTTGAAGAAGATTGGAGAGCTAATCGACCGAGCGGACAGACATTTAAATCTTAGAAAGCACTAAGAAATTACGAACTTTCTATACGGAAGGTGTGCGGCTAAAGTAAACTTGTAGATATCAGAAGGTCCTGACGAGGCTCGCGCCCTGTTAAGCTGTATTCGCACTGGAGATTACGACGAGGATGGATGTGGAAAGGAGGTGCACGACGTCACAGGCTGGGAAAACTCGCCCCCGCTGCCGAACTCGCACATTCACACGGGCGATGAAGAGTCGCCGAAGAGAGACATCGACTGTTCCAAGCCACACGCAGCAGGTCAGGAACGGAGAAGTACAGAAGGTAGCCGTTTCTGACCTACTAACGTTTCTTTACCAGTCAGGGAAACAAGTCAGTGAAAATAGCACGGGAAATAAAATAACTGGTGACACGCACCGTGGCACCAGTAAAACGCTGCTGCCACGCACAAAATACGTCACCCTACGTCATCATAAACTGAGCAAAAGAAAAAATGTGCGCAACAGCAAGTGAAACATTTATAATACTAATTTATAACTTAAAATTGTGGCTTAAAAAAAGTTATTGTTCATTTTCTTAATAATTTTAACTTATGTAGGTATCGGCGGCGTTGGCGCGTTGGTCATGGCGTTGGTCGCGCACTTGTACTCATGGCTTATTTCCATGCCTATTTCAGTCGAAGCGTTTCGCGTACTTATATATCAAATCTTCCTTGCTAATCTCCTTCCTAATCTCTGGATTAGCAAGGAGAATTTGAGGAATCCGCGCTTGGTTGCTACAATCAAGCGCGGAGTTTGGACGCACTTGATTGTGGCGTACAGTTGCAGACGAAGTTTTTCTCGTGTAGTGCAATTTCTAGCTTCGCTCTGGGCTTCGGGATCGGCTGTGCATTGTGCGCTTCATTCGACGCAAGGGAATTTGGCTCCCCGTGGGCTGCTTATCTCGTTGTTCTGCCGAAGGTATTCCGCCTTCAAATACGCAGTTGGCACAGTGTTCTGTTCCATAGCTCTAAGGCTGTACGTTATGGCACTGCATTTGTTTACCTCCAAATTCCTTTTTGCGGTCAGCTAGGCTACGCGTCCGCAATTAATAATTCAGTGTTTAAGGTATCTGATAGAGACAGGAAATACAGGCTATATGGCCGGTTAATATCGCTTGTCAGAAAGGAACTGCAGGCAGCAACAGCTGGTGAATATTCGAGGTTGCTTTGGTTGCCTTTGGTACTTATATGAAACTATATATGTATGACCGCGAACTGGGTTTGCATTATGGCTCAGCAGTGTGGCTGATCAATCTGTAAGTCAGAAAAAATGGTACATAATGCAAACTCCTGTTTTTGGAAGGTGCAGTTGTACTGAGTGTGCCCTGTATCTGAATTAACTCAGCAGTTTTCGTGGAGCCTCCCCGCCCATACTTCTATAGTTTCCATCTTTCAGAGATTTGTTCAAGTCAGTGCAGTGGCACCGTCTTTTGACTTGTTATTATGTGAAAGTTGCGATATGGGCAGTATGGTATGCCATTTTCATCGAGACACTGGCCCAGTCAAGAAAAAAAAATTATGATTTTCAATTGAGGTTTGCAGTTGCAAAATTTCTAAATATGCTTTTGGCACAGACTCGAAGCTCCAGTTTGAATAAATTGAACATTCCAATTAGGCAGTTCAGCTAAGGTTTCCAGTTGTAAAGCTTATTTTTCTGGCACTGACCTGAAATGGCAGCTCCAAGCGGGCGACAGGCAAGCATGCATTCATATGACACATAGACCATAAGAACACTATATATACTCGAAGAGTTGACACGATCTTTTCTTTGTTGGGGCTAAGCCTCCTCTTGCATTCAGTGGCAGATCTTCAGGTGTCAGAGTTACTTCGTTTAATTACAACTTATGTGGTTATAGAAATTATGCAAACTACACAGCAGTTTAAGTGGTAACATTTTTTTTTATTGAATGTTCAACAGGGCCTTCCAATTGAATGTTCCGAAGTAAGTGCCAAACAGAAGTAGAGAAACCATTTGAGCTACCTGATTACATTCACAAGTCCAGCTGGCATGTCTTAATCTATTTCATTCCTAATAGACACATGGTGTCTTTTTTCCTGGGGTAAATTGGCAGCATACTTGGCAAAGTTACTGTTTAAAAGCAATTAAATTACATTACCAATTACTTGGTAAGCCTTAAAGATATAATGAAATTGCTAAATACTGCTCCCAAAAAGTAATGACATTACAATTGCTTCCGCAGAGCAAATTCCTTCTCATTGATTACTGTCTGGATTTCATCTGTATATAAACTAAATAAAGCTTGTGAACAAAACCTCTCCAAACACTAGAGCACATTCTTTCATCTTCCTGCCAAATTCTATCCAGTAAGACTATTCCCTCCCCTTTTCCTACAGAACAGGCTATTAAAAATATAAGACAATGGCAACAAAAACAATCATGGTCAAACACGCCGTGAACATTTCCGCCTGTCTCTTCCCCCAAACCTCTTTTTTGCCCGTGATGGCAAGTGTAACCAGGCGCCACTGTGCCTATAGCCAGTATGCAACAGTGAGTGCTACTGCACACTTTCAACTAGTTTTGACCTTCTACCATTTTGCACCATCTGTCACTTCGATGGACCCTGAACGTCTTACATGTATACCTTCTGCTTAGAGAATGGTTGTGATCCGGAGACAAAGGGCAGGTCTGAGGCCTTGAACATGTAGTTCTACTCAATTCTGTCTTTTTTTGCTTATCCATCACTGTGGGACAGGCTTGCTGCATGTCATTACTGCTTTCTTGGCATCGTACCGGGAGTACATAGTATGAAGTATAGAAACAGCAGTGAGTCACTTTAGTAAAAGTAATTTTGAAATGAATGAATTACTTTCAGTGCTTAAAGTCTAGCTCTATCAGAGAGACTCTAGAAATTTGAGCGCAATTGTTTAGGAGGAACTAAGAGGGTGAGAGAAAGGGCTGGCGGCCTTTGCACATGTTTCTATTTAAATGGGAGAAATTATATATATATATATATATATATATATATATATATATATATATATATATATATATATATATATATATATATATATATATATAAGGAGGTTTTTGTGATCATTTTATGACATGCACCTGAAAAAGTGATCCCTGCACTCTGCCAGCATGATCGATGATCTGTGATGTAAAGCAGCTTATAGTGAAACAACGAAGTGTCAGCACTTGTAACATATGCAATATTTTTTCCTGAAACCGCCATCTTGTAGCACAGTTCACATCGAGAACTGAACTTCTGACAGTCTGGTTGCGAAGAAAATTTTATAAGAGTGAATAACAATAAATAGAAATTTTGCAAATAAATGCCTTTGAATACACTTTATAGAAGCAGCAAGAGTGCTATGTTCTTTAAAGCACTTTATATAGAAAGTACAATCTTAATTGCACGTTAAATGTAAAATCAACTAAATAAAAAATATATATGCTATAATTTCTACACTTCAAGTGAATGCAATGAAAATTAGCAAAAAATATTGTAGGAGCTACCAGCTTGGTTTGACTGGTGACAAGTACATCTGAATAATATTGCGTGAGCATATTGACAATTTGCTCAGCTAGTACCAAAACGCAGTGCGAACCGGCAAAACCGAAGAGATGGCATGTGAAAATACCTTAATTAGGTCCAGCCTCTGTGTAAAGGGACTAACTTTTGTTTTCTTCATCACAGGTTTTAGAAAATTCTAATTCTTACTAAAATTAAGTAATAATTCTTACAAAAACTTGCTGCAAAATTTTCTAACAATCATAAGCATTCTCTGATTGCCACTGAAAAGAATAAAATTCGAGGACACTTTGGCGACTAAAGTGATGAAAGGCGAAAGCCTGATTGCTGCATTCTGCTATGCGACTGTTGCGCATGTAGCGATGAGTGCTGCTACAAGTAAAGCGAGTGACTGCTCTTTCACATTTTGCAAGTGCATTTATTCAGTGCATTCTGCTTGGCAGCGCAGTGACAAGATCTCGCTCCTTGTATCTTCGCAGTTGTTCTACATTTACTGTTGTGTGGTTGATTTACCAGGTGTGTGGCATTAATTAGTAATTATAAATGAATTAGGCATTAATGTGTAATTAGTAATGAAATAAATAATAAGTCATTTATTTGCAGTTAGCCATTAATTTATTAGTAAACAGTCATTGATTGCCATATGGCCATATAAGCCATGCATTCGCGCATACTGTGGTGGTGCTGTGTGATTGGTCGAGACCTCCATGACGTCATCCTTCTCGACCGATCAGAGCTGCCGCAAAAGTGTGATACTTTGGCTGATGACAACGATGAGGCAATAAAGGCCTTTGCCAAACAAATGCACCTGCTTCATATTCGTGCAGTGCTGGACACCGGATATATTCAAGTGCGGGGGGTCTCAGACCTCTCGTAAAAACTGGTGAGGGTTCTCAGACACAATGACACCCCCCTGACTTTAAGTGATAATCTTTTCATGTATCTAAAATAATAATGTGGGCTATTGTGAATTGCACCTTTATTGTAATGCTAGTGTAGTGCATCTGGCAAGTATATTCCCACTGAAATCAGGGCTAGCAGCTGGTGATCGATATGCCTCCAAGAGCAAGTATATGATACCTTGCTTGTGACCATTGATGCGATAGAAACTTCAAAAAGGCTTGAAATTGAATCTAAGACAGTAGCAAAGGTAGGAAGAGAGCCTAGTGGATCAGTGAACCAGCACGAGCTCAAAGGCAAGATATCCAACAGTTAGTTGTAAAGGAATGAATTCCAGGAAAAGATATATGTAACAAGGGGACCCGATAGCCAGGTGGGCTGGTGAAGTAGATAGCTTGTAGGGATAAAGCAGTTTACACTGGAGAGGGTTAGTTGGAGAAACACTAGATGCCTTTGTCCTAGCTGTATAGTGAATGCAATTATGCTAATGATATGTAACTTGAAACTTACATGACCTGGAGAGGCATGCTGTGTTGAACATTTTCATGCCTAAGAGAAACTGAGATATTTATTGTTTAAAACATCTGCATTGTACCGTCATATATTTAATACAAGCTGTTTTCATAGGCAGCTGAATTTGACACACATTAAAGATGGCGCACATATCAAGCACATTAATTTGAGTGTACTAAAATTGCCCTTAGTAACTAGGTTTAGGTCGGTTATCCCTCATGAAAATAGACACCTAGTAGACTTTGTTCAAACGTACCCATTTCAGCTGGAAAAGCACATTTCCAGCTGAATTTCTAGCTGGATGGCCATATTTTCCAGCTGAAAAAAATGATATTCCAGATAGAGGCTTGACTGGAGGTGTGAATTTTCCAGCTGGAAATCTCAAAATTCCAGCTGGGCATGATTTCTGGTTCCGTAATCCAGCAGGAAATAGATGTCATTCCAGCTGGAATTGCTTTTTCCCAGCCGGAAATCACAGTTTTTCAGTTGGATAATTTCGGTACACGGTTCCATAATCCAGCAGGAAATTAGTTTTTTTTTTCGTCTGGGATGAGCTTTAACATCCTAGAGCGGCTCAGGCTATGCGACATGCTGTAGTGGAGGGCTTCATAAATTTTTACCACTTGTGCACTGACATCGCATAGCCCATGGGCACCTCCAAGCAGTCTCCACAGCCGTGAATCAATCCCATATTCTTCAATAGAGCAGTCGAGCAGCCAATCACTGAGCCATCAGGTTGGAGCGCTATTTAAATACTTATACTTACCATGTGGATTTTATATAGACATACGCACATCAAATGAAAAAAAAAAACTGAAGTTATCTATAGGCGGCAAAATGAAATTGCAGTTTCACTTCACTAGCTGTACCATGCATGTTCTGCAGCATACAGTTTCACTAATTCTGACGGAATGTATGTGATAATATCGATAGTATTAATTGGTAACTCATGGATGCATTTAGAAACACTGAGCTTTAGACAGCTGTACTTTTTCCCCGCTTTAAGTAAAGATAATTTTGGTAAAACTCGGTTACAGTAAAGTGGGCCTGGCCGCGGCGACGACTCCCAAGATACGACATCGCCGCCCTCGTACTACCTAAAATCACGAGGAAAAGATATATATATGTATATATATATTTGTATTTCAAGACGAAAATAACACCGAGTGTCTTTTTAGGTGGCTTTACCACTAGACTTAGCAGTATTTAGAAGAAGCCTACTTTACATAGGCCTTGGAGCCGTGAGGGAAAGCACGCAGCGCGTAGGATAAGAAAGGAAAAAGCTGTCTACAAACATGGAAAGGAA
This sequence comes from Amblyomma maculatum, assembly GCF_055883805.1. Taxonomy (NCBI): domain Eukaryota; kingdom Metazoa; phylum Arthropoda; class Arachnida; order Ixodida; family Ixodidae; genus Amblyomma; species Amblyomma maculatum. The sequence goes on from NC_139344.1 coordinate 255,483,901, forward strand.
GCGGCGCGGTCCGTTCAGAGAGTAAAGGAGAGTAAAAGTGTACCAAGAAATAGCTAAGGGCAAGAAACGGGCGAACATTCCCAGCACTGTGCAGCAGAAAGCATGAGGCAGCGGTGGCAAGAAGTGAAGGTGCAGCGTGTGTAGTTTTGCAGCACTTGACTGCCACTCGCATTTATCATTTATTGCCTTTCAAAAGACAGAAATAGCAAAACGTGACACCATGTTCATTCATGCAAGGCTTTGATTTTCACTTGAAATCAAACTTGGTTGTATTCGTAGCCACATCCCCATTCTTTAGAGGTACTTCCACTAGATGTAAAAAATTTTTGTAACTGAAAAAAATTGCATGAAGACATGATAAGGGAGGGATGGAAGCTATTTCAGAGTGTTTTTTTTTTTTTCATTAAGCAACAAGACATGTTCATTAAGTGCCCATTCAGCTACTAGACAGCATCTTCAGGACCATGTCATCACCAACAACTGATATAGCAAAGACCCTGATGCTATAGTGGCTCACACAGCAGTCAGCTCAACCGCTGCAGAATGTGTTAATGTGAAGATATGAAGTAATTTGAGAACAAATTCTGTGTTCCATATGACAAGAAATGAAGCTCATTATTGTAGCAGATTGAACATGTTTGTGTTGCATGAAGGGATGACAGCACACAAAAATGGATAGCAGCAAACGACAAGATGAGCACTCATTTGTCTGGTCATTCCTTTAAGAAAAGGAATCACAAATTGTGTCTTCATCATTTCTGAGCTGTTCATTCCTGTCTGCCAAGGTTTCAATAATCTTTAAGGGAGGAGATAAGAAATATCTAACTATGGACCAATATCCATTCTATCCGATTCTTCAAAAGCTCTAGTTATAGTTAAAAAATCTGAGAACTCTTCAAAAAACACTCTTACTATTAATGCAGTCAGTTCGGCTTTTGTAAACGACGCTCCACTGAATCTGCTCTGCTGCTGCAAAAAGAAATTATTTTTCAGGGTACTGAATGTAAGAATACAACGCTAAGTATGTTTTTAGACTTCAGTAAAGCACTTGATCTCCTCAATCATAAAATATTGCTTAATAAACTTGAAAGGTACAGCCTCCGCGGCTCCCCTCCTATTCTGTTTCGATCGTATCTGAGTCAATGTAAACAGGCTGTCTGTATTTATGGTATTCTGCCTAGTTTAAAAGCTATACAATGTGGAGCTTCCCAGGGTAGCCTTCTGGGTCTGTTTCATTTAAATGCTTGTATTATTTATATCGTTATATAAACTTGCTTTCGACGTTATATATGTTCTGTATGCTGATGACAAAAGCGTTTTCTTACTGATTCGTCCATATATAAATAACCTATTAAAAAGAGGAAACATTGTTCTTCAATCACGGTTAAGATCAAATGGACATGTTAAAATTGTCAATAGTAAGCCATCTCTTTTGACTTTTAAACTTTAAAGTAACTTTATCAATGCCCATTTTACTTACCTTAAAAATTAATAACAGAATAGAAATTATCTACAGCTTTAAATCGTTGGGCATCATTTTGATGCACATACGGAAGGAACAGAACAGATTACATACATTGCAAAGAGAGTGCCACAGTCTGTTGGTGTCCTTTGCAGATGTCTCAGAATTTTCTCCAAATCTAAAGTTTATAATCTACAACACAATATTTGAATCTTATCTTAACTATTGCCATTTGGTCTGGGCCACCACATCAAGCACTAACATTAATAGGTTACTAATGCTTCAAAAGAAAGTAATTAGATTAATTGTCGAGGACAGTTATACAGCTCATAACAGCAGATTTGTTTTCTTAAATATAGGATTATTTGCATTAATGTCCTCTCTAAATACCAGCTAGTATATTATCTGAGGTTCTCTTCTCCCACAGCAGCTGCTTTTCTTGTGTCCCTCGCTAAATTAAAACCAAAAGAGAAATATATCTTCACCCGATGCACTGATAAATTGGTTCTGCCACCCTTAAAATAAATTATGCAAGACACTGCAGGCGCTAAAGTAGTTCTTATTGCCTCATTTAATTGGTAAATAAATATACTTCCAGGGTAAAAGATTTCTTTTGCCCATCTCTGAGGGCACTAAAGTTGCATTTTGTCGTGAGTATGGTTGATGTACACCAACATTATTATTCCATTATATATATATATATATATACATATTGCCGTGTAATTCGTTAGCTTTGTTTGCAAGCTCCCTTGTATGCCATTTTATTGTTTATGTTGCTGTTACATACATACATACATGAACTTTATTGCGAGAAATATACATGCAAAAAAATAGCGGGTGCCCGCAGAAGCGCAAGCGCTTGTGGGCGGGCAATGGCAGTCACAGCGGTATGCATTCAATATAAAAACGCTGATAGTACACAGTAAGTCAAAAAAAGAAAAACAAACAAAAACTGGTACAATGCATATATAGTTTTCTCAGTACAATCAATAGCTAAAAGACACTGAAACCTATAGCCAATAAACGTAATGAAATCGGCAAAAAAAAAGAAAAAACGAACATAAATTACAAAGAAGCTTAATAGCTTTCTTCGCGACCTGCAATCCACGCTTTCAGTGCAGATTTAGTAGCCTTCATAGTATCGCAACCCAACACATGTGATGGTAGTTTGTTGAAATAGTAAGGAATATAAAACTGTCGTGTCTTTTTGCCATAATTGGTATAAACCCTTGGTACCTTGTAACGTGCCATGTGCCTAAGGAACTCTGGTTTTTTATCTGGTTGTTTGAACTGGTTTGAAAAGTAATTTCTTAGAATTACCACTTGCACGTACAAGTCATGCAGGGGCTAACACCTGCTTCAGCCATCCTGGTGTTGTAGTCAGCCTTCTCATAAGCAGTTCCATACAGCAAATTAGTGGAGATTCTGCACAACAACTTATCAACCTTCCTAATCTTACAGGGCGCACACGATCCATAGACAGAAATGCCGTATCTAAGCATAGATTCTCCCAAAGATTTATACACAGTCTGACGCAACTTTACAGGTGCAGTGTCTTTTATACGATACAGCTGCACAGAAAGGGAACGCATTCGCTTTAATAAGTGGTCAATTTGAGACGACCAACACATATTAGAATCAAGATACAGGCCGAGATATTTAACACTGTTCGAGTAGGGCAGCAGCGAACAGTCACAATTGGCACAGTCACTACCATGCAAAAGAATCGACGCGGTAAGATCAACATTCTTGTGCGGATTTCGGAAACATATCAACGCAGTTTTCTTTTTGTTTATGTATATTTGATTTCCAGAAAACCAATCTACTATTTTTTGACATCGTACTGAAGTAGTTTCAGTGCCTGTGGGCTTGATTCATGGGATATTACTAATGCCGTATCATCAGCCTACTGAAATAACCTTGCATTTAATTTTAAGTCAACCATATCGTTTACATAAATATTAAACAAGAAGGGCCACAAAACAGAACCTTGTGGTACGCCGTACTGAATATCAGAAAAGGTACTAAATGATTCATTAATTTTTACTACTTGTTTACGATTAGACAGATAGCTTCCAAAATATTTTTGATATGGACCACGGAATCCAACACTTTCCAATTTTTTTAACAAAACAAAGTGTTCTACGGTATCGAATGCTTTCGATAAATCCATAAATAACCCAAAAACACATAAATTCTCATCCAAATTACCATTGATAAAATCGCAGCAATCTTCGAGAAGCTCAACCGTACCAATATTACGACGAAAACCATACTGTGTAGTACTCAAACATGAATACTTTTCACAAAAAGATGTCATATATTGGTGGACAATTTTTTCCATCAGGATGCTAATGACCGGCAGTATGGCAATCCGTCTGTAGTTGGTTGGATCCGACTGTTTTCCCGACTTGTAAATTGGTCTTAAAACTGAGATCTTAAGACCTGGCGGTATGTCTCCTGTATTAAAACAACCATTGAGTATATGTAAAAGTACTTCTTTAAGTATGGAGTAATTGCTCCGCAAATCACGCAACCTAATCCTATCGTATCCTGGTGGTTTGCTATCTGGTAGCGTCTGAATAAGGTTCCACAACTCTTCGTCATCAGCAGGTGGAAACGCGGCCGAATTGATTGTTTTCTTGCCTTGGTAGGGGATGGTAGAATCATTAGTTCGCGTTTTCAGCTCCCTAATGGATGATAGAAACGCGTCATTAAAAGAATTCGCAACGATCGCAGAATCCACTTCTCCGAAAGTACAACGCAAATTCTCATCCAAATTAGGTTTTTTCTGTCTACCTAATAACCCATTTAATAGATTTCAGGTTTTCCTTTTATTCTTGCTACACCTAGAAAATTCCGCAGAAAAATATTGCTTCTTTGCTAGCCTCAGTGCAGCAGTAAGTTTATTACGATGTGCACTGTATTGTTCTTTCAAGGCTAGATTCCCGACATCTTGTTTATACGCACTCCAAAGTATGTCTTTTTGATGAGATAATTTCAGTATATCATTCGTTATCCATTTCTTCTCAGGATTCCTTAACCTGATTTTAACCTCCTTTGTGGAACTGGCATACAGCTCATCAAACTTAGCTACTAAAGAGTTATAAGCATCAACGTGACTTTGAGTTAACAGTATCTTCCAGTTAAAATTTGAACGAGGTTGTCCAAGCAATTGTTATCGATAATTTTTATCGTTCTAACAGTGAGACTTGACGTTTCCCTATTGTGCTTGAGCCCACAAAGCACAGTGAAATAATGATCCGCCACTTTTCTTCGTATTACTGCAGCGTTAACGTCATAATTCGGGAGTCTAACTGCTATATGGTTGATACACGACTGATTAAGTCTAGTGCCCATTACCTCTTCTCTAGTATAACTGCTATGATTTCATATTCTCTATTCCGTATGAGGCAAGTAAGTCTAAATAGCACTCAACACCAGGTTTCCTTGTTTCTGAAATGTCAATATTAAGGTCTCCTGCTATTATCAAATTAATTTGATTGTGTCGATTTAACAATTCTGTAAGTTCAGAAAAACATACGTCGAGTATTGAGTTAGGAGGGCGATATATTGCCAGCACAAAAAATGTCTCGTCTTTGGAAGTGAGTGAAAGGGCCACCACCTCCGCCGCAGTAAAAGCACAGGACACTCTTTCAACGTGCCAACATTCTTTAACAAATACTAATACACCACCACCCCTACCAGAGTCACGACAATAAGAGAAAGATTGGAAACCCGGAAGAATAAACGTGTCAGACTCATACTGGTGAACATTAGTTTCAGTCAGAATTACAATGTCAAGGTACCTAGCCAAATTAGACAGGTAGACATTTAATAAATTCCAATGCTTCTTGATGCTCCTTATGTTGATATGGACAAGATCTACTGCAGCGTTGGCTTGAGAGTTAAACAAACTACTTCTATGTGTGTTCCAGTAGGCAAAAGAATCGAAGTCGTCAGTCATGGCTACTTGAGCTTATCAATATCACATAGGTTTTCAATTCTTATCGCTCCAGAGCCCTCAACTTTCCTCACAAAAATTTTCCCATTTTTCAGCCATACAAGTTTGTATGATTTTTTCTTTGCTTCTTGTTTAATTTGCCACAGCAACTTCTTTCTCTGAGCAGGTAGGTTCTCATTAATGTACATATCTTCATCCTTCAGTGCGTAGCGCTTATTTATCCCCAGTTCACGAGCAGTATGTGAAGTAAATCTCACTAGCACAGCTGGTATCCTGTCCTTTTGTGCAGGTAGTCGGTGCGCAACCTCTACGGATTTAAGTGTGGTCTCTGGAATTTCCAACCTACAAGCCAGTGACCTCAATGTAACCTCAAGGTCCTCATTTTGCTCTGGTTTGAGACCATGGATTTCTATGTTGTTACGCCTTGAGTAAGCTTCCAGGTTATTCAAGGCTGTGCTAAGATAACTCAGCGTATTAGCCTGCTCCGCAAGAGAACCCGCCAACTCTCCTGACCTCTCTTTTAATGCAGACACCTCAGCAGAATACGAAGCCACAGACACCTTCATTTCTTCATATTTTGAAGCGAGAAGTGTACTGTGCAGTCAGTACCTCTTAAAGAAGTTAAAGGTGATCGAAATGATCCAGAGCCCTCCCCTACAGTGTCGCTCATAGCCCAAGTCGGTCTGGAATGTATACAACTGTTGTGCTTTTCGTCCGGTTCGATCATGAATTCAACCCGTAAAGCTATTGATTAAAAAATGTAATTCCACTGACTGCGAAGATGTTTTAATATTTAGACATAGTAGGTCAAAAAATATGACTGAATAAACATGTTTAGTAAATGCTAAGTAATTTAACTGCATGTGTATGCAACATTCCCCATTTAGGCTCTTGGAACATCCGATTACTGTTAAAAAGGGAGCTGATCAGTGTCGCGCCTTAACAAAGGAGCACTATTTAATTATTTTCATGGAAACCTGAAGTAAAAGCAGATAACCTTGTTGGTGGAAAGTCGTCTTAATAAATAGTGTTGCTGGTCAGTTCCAGCCCAAAATGGGGAGACTCGACTATTCCTGCAGTAGGTGCGCTGAATAGAGCGAATCTGCAACTCCAGCCAAGGAACAGGCCTACTGGTAGTCTACCAGATATGGCTCCCTCACCATCTTGGATACACAATGCAGTGCCTGCCGATAACGATCGTTTGTGTGTGGAAGCTGAGTGGTCTGGCTTACATTACCTGTGTACTTGTTCTGGTCTCACAGGAGAATGGCGAAGAAAGCGATTTACGCCAAAGGCTTGCTCTCGACAATGCCGTAAGCTAACCGGTCAAGTGAGTTGGTAAATGAGAACATAGATGTCATTTGCCCCGTGCAAACATCTTTAGCTATTTCTGTCTGCTCGTACAAAATCGTGACTGTGACATGAAAGATATTGGTCAACGTAATTCACTGTCCTATAGTCACCATGCTGCCACCACACGACACACTATTTGAAGGTGAGCAAAAGTAAGGAACATCCCTTTATCTTGTGCGCGACGATATGCACAAAAGGCCAGAAGGGCTATGTAATATATGCAAAAGACTGGCTCATTCCTGCCAAATGCCTATACCTGAATTGAGCAATACTTTACATAACCAACTACTGTTCTGGAGCACCCGGGTTCGAACCAAAGAAACATAATGCAACTTGTAGCGTAGACAAGACACAAAAGATGCACAAAAGACACAAGAAAGATGCACAAAAACATTAACGAGAGCGAACTAGAAGCACGCCTCAAGGAACACAAGGAAAGCATACTAAGCAAACTAAGCGATATCATAGATAAGAAAGTCCAGGCTATAACAAATCAAATGAACTCACTTCTGACCGCGCTAGAAGGCGAAGAAAGAGCTCATCCCGATCCGAAGCCTTCCTCGAGGCCGGAAGCCCCGTTCTCTCACTCATCATGGACAAGACAGGGACCATTATTTGCCAGTGGAACTGCAGGGGCTTCAAAAAGAAAAAAGCATTGCTGCAACAGCCCATTCTAAATCAAGGAGAGCCTCCGCTTGCTGTGGCGTTACAAGAAACAGGAAAACCCCCAGTCAAAATTTCAGGGTATCGCACATTCGACAGCGGGAAGAGGGGACAAATCTAGAGTAGCCACCCTAGTCAAGAATAACATTGCGGCAATTGAACATGACGCAAGTACGGATGAAGGAGAGACCGTACTCGTAGAAATTCTCACTGGCAAAAAGGTTAGGGGAAGCATGTTCGTCCTGAACGCTTATAGCCCCCCTCGTCACAAAAAGGCACAGTTTGAGGCGACATTTAAGAAAGCGTTGAGGACAGCAAAATCATGCCCTCTGCTCATAGTGGGGGATTTTAACGCAAATTATCCTGAATGGGGCTACTCCAAAATCGATAGGAAAGGTAGAATGCTGTGAGAAGCGATTCAGAAGACAGGACTCTCGCTATTCACGGATCCGAACGAGCCAACCAGAACGGGCAACAGCATCTGCTGTGACACATCACCGGACCTAACACTAGGACACAGGACGGGCAAAACGTCGTGGAAGAACACGGGCGAAAATCTTGGCAGCGATCACTTTATAATCGAAATCCAAATTGATAGGAAACTAGGGGTGCCCATACATAATTCAAAACAGGCCACCGCAACTGACTGGGACAAATTCAGGGATATCAGATCAACAGCACACATAGGCGCGAAATCGGAAACATAATAGAGTGGACGTCAACCGTTGTCTCACACGTAAAACAGGCCACCGAAACAATAGAGGGAGATGACCTCCCATACCGATTAGACAACAAACTTAGAAATATGTGGAACCGAAAAACAATTCTCGAGAATAAGCTAAAGCGCTAGAAATGGAACAGGAAGCTCAGGAAGAAAATAGCCGAGCACAATAGAGAAATAGAGAGCTAAGCATTCAAACTAGAAGAGAAAAGGTGGGATCAAAAATGCGACGAGCTATAGAAGAATATGAGCCATCCCAACACGTGGCGGATGCTGCGTCACCTCATAGACCCCACCAAAACCAAAACCCACGCCAACATTGAGCAAATCAAGGCCAGATACAAATTTGACGGAAACGATGAACAGCTCATCGACCGACTTAAAGGCATATATATAGGCCCCGCATTCCCGGCAGTGGATAAAGAATATCAGGGGGCGGAGAATCCGCTACTGGACGAACCCATTCTAGTAGCAGAGGTCAGAGCCACGCTTTTTGACCTCAAAAGAAACACAGCACCTGGGCCAGACAAGATAACCTACGGCATGCTTAGGAACTTAGACAACTCTATAGTTCACCTTACAGCATATTTTAACAAAGTTTGGGAATCCGGGGAATGTCCTTAAACACTGGAAACATGCCACATAATTTTAATCCATAAGAAGGGCAAAATCCCGGGTATAGAAAATCTCAGGCCAATTTCACTGACCTCGTGTCTAGGCAAATTAATGGAAAAGGTAATTCAGACGCGACTAACTTGATTCGCGGAAGAAAACAGCATCTGGCCCCACGAATAGGTAGGTTTCAGACCACACCTTAGCGCTCAAGATACCATGCTAAGGCTCAAACACGATATAATAGACAAACAAAAGACCAAAGATACAAGAGCAATATTGGGCATAGACTTAACCAAAGCGTTTGATAATGTCAGCCACTTGGCAATCCTTGACGGCCTGTCAGATATTAGCGTAGGGAAGAGGACCTATGATTACGTCAAATCATTTCTCAAAGACAGAACAGCAACTCTGCATATGCAGAGCCTCAGCTCGGAAGAGATTAAATTAGGAAACAGGGGCACCCCACAAGGGGCCATCTTATCCCCCTTCCTATTTAATCTAGTTATGAAAGACCTCCCGCGCAATTTAGGAAGCATCGAAGGGCTAAAAACGAGCGTCTACGCAGACGACGTCAACGTTTGGCTCAATGAGGGCAGCGATGCGTCTATCGAGGAAAGGCTCCAGCGGGCAGCCGACATCATAGACCTCCGTGCCAAAAATAAGGGGCTGAGCTGCTCCCCGACGAAGTCGGAACTACTAATCATCAGGCCTCGGACGAGGACAGCCAACGCATCTCCTCCCAGAATCTCGATAGAATTGAACGGGAAAGAAATTGTGCAAGTAGATGAGATCCGAATTCTGGGCATGCTCATAAGCAAAACAGGAAACAATCCCACGACTATAGCTAAGCTAGACGCGCATGCAAACCAAGTGGTAGGCATCATTAGAAGAATCTCGGCCAGAGGTAGAGGGCTAAAGGAGAAGAACAAGTTGAGGCTGGTCCAGGCCTTTATCTTATTGAGTCGGATTTGCTACTCAACCCCATTCCTTAACATCAAAAAGGCAGACAAAAACAAGTTAGACGCCATAATAAGGAAATGCACGAAACGAGCACTGGGACTCCCAATCTCGACCTCAAACCTGGCACTAGAAGGAATGGGGGTGCATAACACATGGGAAGAGTTAGCGGAAGCAACGAGAACGGCGCAACTCGAACGCCGAAGTCTAACTGAGACAGGGCAGCAAATTCTAAGCTGGGTAGGACTACAAGGGAACGAGGCACTAAACGCCAGACGTTTCACATTGAGTCCAAAATTAGGAAAGCCCTCACGATCTCACCGATACCCAAGAACATGCACCCACAACACGATCAGGAAAGACGCCAGCACAGAGCCAAGCACTTGGTAACAAAACTAAGCAGAATGCCACCCGAGACGGTTGCCTACACAGACTCCGCTTTTGACGATGACGGGAACTCTGTCTCGGTGGTAGTCGACGGGTCCGGAATAGAGCAAGGCAAGATATATACAAGCGGAGTAGACGCTACGGCAGCGGAGGCAGCGGCGATCGCCCTAGCGTGCGTTAGTACGAACGCGAAGGTGATCATCAGTGACAGCAAATCAGCAATAAGGAATTTCTGCAAAGGCAAAATATCAGACTACGCGTTGAACATATTATCGAAAAGCAACATAGACAGAGGGATCACCCTAACCTGGGCCCCCGCTCACACCAACATACCAGGAAACGAAGCGGCCAACGCCCTTGCCCGAGCGCTAATTATCCGGGGGGGACGCCGGCCTCAACCTACCTTTAAGGTCGAGACGCTCGCGACCTACAACGAAGTCATTGAGCACTACAAGTTAGGACGGCGGAAATATCCACCCCCAGATAGGCCCCTCACATCCACAGAGGCAGTCACCTGGCGCCGCCTGCAAGCCAAGAACCACGTGTCTCCCAGATGGAGATACCTCACGCAAACTGGAAATCCGGAGGACCAATTCTGCAAATTCTGTAACGGTATAGGAACTTTAAAACATATCCTCTGGGAGTGCAGCCACTCCCCGGGCTACAATTTATTCAAGGACGCAGAAGCATGGGAGACCGCGCTTCATAGCGAAGACCCGGCGACACAGGCTAACATTGTCCATCTAGCAACCGAAGCGGCGAACCGCTTTGTCTACTAACCCCTGCCTAGGGTGACATCGGGCTCCCTGGATGCCTGCGAGCGGTACCGGAACTCCGGTGTCACCTCTTCCAGACAATAAAAGTTTTCACCACCGCCTTGACTTAGTTTTCTTGAGTTTCCTCATATTTCCCCCACACTTAAAAAAAAAACCTTGCTGGCAAATAGCTAAATATCCTCTAATACATCACAGTCTTTTAAACCTTGCGGGAAGCTTCTTTTCACATTTACTTCTGCGGAGAGAAGGAAGAAAAGTAGTAGTTGCCGCTGTTGAGGCACACTTTGGTTGAGGGGGGTCTGTCGGTTCTGTGTCGGGCAAAGCCAGGGATGAGGAAGTTCCCGGGCTAACATCTGCATTATTGAGGTTATGCGAGGTTGGACTCTGGTCTGCGTTTCTGGTATGTGGACTGGTCGACACTCGGGTGCAGTCAGTGGGCAACAAAATGTTAGCGGGGAGAGCCATCAGAGCCGAGGACGGAGGTTGGCGCTGAACAACTGCTTTTTTAACAGCTCATAATTTGGACGAGTGCCACACTCGCCCATCATCCAGCAGGTGTGATACTGGTCCAATTCGCTCCACAACTCGTCGAAAGCTCTGAAACCGAGCAGCCAGCTTGCCTCGCACAATCGGCTTGCAAACTCGCACATAGTCGCCAATATGAAAGTCATAGTGCTTGGTTCCACTCCGCTGGTCTGCATAAAGCTTATATTTGGCTTGCTTCTGCTCTAGCCACTGGCAATAGAGCTGCAGCGCTCTTGCACGATAAGTCGAGAAGCACTGATCCGGGCGCGGCACAGAACGTTAAGTCTTTTTCGAGGCATCTGGCCATGAACTAGGATGGCTAGTGCGATTCCTGTCGCGGAATGTGGCGCACAGTGATAGATACAGAGTTATAATAGCGGACGTAGGTCACGTTGCTCGCAAAGAGCCATCTGAACATATGCCCTGAAAACTCTATTAAACTGTCCTACAAGTCCATTGGGTTAAGGGTCATAAACTGAGGAGTAGCAGTTACGTATACCCCGAGGATGAGAATTGTGGTCCGTGATCCGACACTATTTCTTCAGGGTAATCGTCGTGAACAAATGTACCTAGAAGCAATTCTTGAACTGTGGCAGTTGTGAAAGAAGCCTCCGGCCATTTACTGTAATAGTCAATGAGTGTTATTGCAAAGCGACAGTTACTAGGAGCTAGGTCGAAACGCCCCACGATGTCAATAGCAGGCTTATCCCAAAGCTTGCCTGGCAAAGCAACAGGTTGCAGAGGAACAGTAGAGACCTGAACAATAGCAGCACTGCTGGAAGATCATCTTCGACTTTCTGCATTTCACTGGAACGATCAGACGACTTGCAGACAGATTCCAAATAGCCCACATCGCCGCACCGACGACACTTTCGTTTGCGAGCTTGCCATGTGGAGTCGTTCGCCAAGTGTGCAGGAGAACCGCAGCGATAGCACGAACACTCCGGAAGTGCAGATGAAGATTTACATACGTGGCAACTGCATTTGATGCAAGGGACCTGAAGGACCCGTTCTGATGTGCACTCGCATCCCACGCGCTGTACTGGTGCGACCTCTTCTGACAGCTCATTTGCTTCACAGGAAGCTTGCTGGCACTGTCTAGCGCGACAGAGTCAAGAAGGAGATGGCGTTCACTGAAATAATGACTTATGGTCTTCACCAGCTGGTCCCTGATTATGTCCGCGAAGCTCCCAAAACCGCAGTCGCCGACAAGGCTGCGAAGGGCAGCGATGTACTCATATGCTACCTCTCCGGCAGTTTGTACTCGGCAGTGAAAACGGTGGCGTGCGGCGATCACATTTACGGAAGATTTGTAATGCGTCGCCAGTATAAAGATAGCATCGTCACCGGAGCGTGAGGCAGCAGCGGTAGGCGCTGAAGGGGACGACGGCGACAATGTGTAGAAAATTCGCTGGCAGGATAGCCTTCTCCGGTTAGCAGAAGTGTGGAGGTATCTAGTGGAGGCACCAGACGCCAGCATGTAGTTGTGGAACGCCATGCCTCCATTACTCCCACGGAAGGGCGGAGGCGGCTGAAGACCTGAAAAGCTCATGATGGACGGTCAGCAGTCCACGCCGAGGTCTTGGATTAAGCTAACATCCTCGTCGCCAAAATATGTAGTATCTTACACGAGACAGGAACGCAGCAATTGACTTTTTCTCGCTGCGCGCGTGCAACACTTCGCCTTTACCGCTCAACTCACAACACAAAATAGCCCATGCGTACCAATAGCAATAATTAACATCGCCGCAACAAAATTAACGCCTTTACTATGACAACGAGCAAATTTCACACAGATGAAACGCCACTCGGCTACAGTGCCACGATGGTACAGAACACTTGCAGAGCGCCATTTTAAACAGAAGCGCGCATCCACTGACGTCATCATGCACGGGTCACGTGAGTGTGACGTATTTCCGTGCGTGGCAGCAGGTAGTGAAACGTGTGTGGGGTCGGCTACTGCCACGGGCGTGACTCCAGCCTCGGCCATAAAATAAACAAACTCGTCGGAAATGGAAGGGCCCCGCCATAGAAGGATCCAATACAAAAGCCCGGGTGGGGTAGATCTTATCTGCTCGCACCCCGCGGCGCGCTTCTTTTTCCCTCTCGCTAGCTACAGGAAGGCGCCCTGCGACTACCTCTTGAAGGAATTTTCCTTTGGAGGGAGAGCCTAGGCGCGCGGTTTAGACCAAACTCACGCTATGTGGCTAAAACTCCTTTATACTCGTGTGCGCGCCAATCGTCAACATTTAACTGGTGTAACCCGCATAAATTGGCAAAAAAGTGCAGTCCAGTTTCTGCCTTTTTTAGTATTGTTGTGAATTGCAAAGCGCGTAATACTGTCGAAAGTGCGCTCTTTTTTAGTTATCATGTATCAACTGGCCCGGCTACTCTCCTTGATGCATAATACTCATTTCTATTCTCCCTTGGGGCAGCTAGGATCCGTCGTCTGCGGGTTATTACATCTTGGTTTGCCCTTTTTTTTTATTGCGCTAGCACTAGAAGGATAATGTGAGGGCCTGAGCTGCGCAGTTTGTATATGGCGTCAGCTGTGTATATCAGGGGAGTCCAACTTGGGTTTGAGAAGGCCACCTGACGGGAAAAGTGGCGCTTCACTTAACTGCTGCACCCCCACCCCAGGAGTGGTATTAGGACTTCTCGTGATTTATGAGTCTGACTACTGGATTATGAGGAAAATGGCCACCGTGGCAAGGGGCAGTTAAATTAATGATCGGTGGCGAGAGTTGGCTCGGTGTGAGCAACCTAGGTATCACAATCTCATCTCGTTGCTGTGTTTGAAATACCCACCTGTCTGGGCAGGGATGCATGATTCAAGTGGTGCACGTGGCATGCCGGTCTACGAAGTGATACGCCAAGAGGACCAAGAGTAGAGGCTACCATGAGAGCCATCACGCCTGCCGTACTTACAGCCATGACTAAACAGTCGAAAATTCATAGGCACTGTAGAACATTGCTAGCATATTTTGGCCTGTTCTGACAGAGCATGTGTCTTCGTCTTCTGTTTTTTTTTTTTTTTTGTTAACGAAAGTCAGTTGTGTACAATCTCAGTAAACTTACTCTTTCATTGGACAACGCCTCCAGTGCAGTGTTTCCTAAAGGCTCGCGAAGTGCGCGACGAGGAATTACAGAATACTGTGTGGAGTTTTAGGGGGCACTCTATCACTTGGAAGGTGTAGATGGTTTTCACATATCCTTATCGGCTACAGGCGGAGTAATCACTGCAGCTTCTGGTGGCAAGACCCGCCAGTTTATCAACGCCACTGCGAGTTTGTAACTTTAGTCGGTGGGTGTAAACGAAAGGGACCTAAGTTCATAGTATAGGACAAGAAATCACTTTTCCTTTATTTTAAAGCTTCGTTCTTAATTCAAATTTGATTATGTGTACAGAGAATCATCCATTACATGAATGCTATTTTCACGATAAGCGCCGAGGGTGCAAACTTTGGCTTACGTTGCGCTGTGCTGTGTGAGGGCGGAAATCTGGTAGTGAAATTTGCCGACGCAGCTGGCAACTTCGGGGCTTGCCGTGGTGTGTAGTTACAGTTCCTGCTAGAATATAGAGAATATAGTAATAATTCAACTGGGCAGCGTCCCACTTTAGTTTGGCCCCTTTACTTTCAGCGCCCACGGCTCTGGATCGCGATCTGCATGACCGGCCTAAAGGCACTCGCTCCCACTTTCGAAGTGCCGAGGACCGATCCACAAGCTTCTTCCCTGTTCGGTTAGCCCCATCTAACATTTGTTGCGCGCTGACTGCAAGGTCGAGATGGCACGAAATGTCCTTCCTTTCACCTGGCGCATTTCTACTCTTCGGTTATTCGCGTATATTATGCTGCGCTGCCAATTTTTGATCCCTTACTGTTGTGGGCGTGACATTTCATTGAAAAGTCCATCGATTTCACATCTTGAACACGCATGATGACAGCAAGCGACCGCCTTGGGATGACCTGTCAGTACATCCCCACTTAATATTCGCAGCCGCGTTAACCCACTCTTAGCAACATGTCTGTTCGATTGAGAACGGAGCTCGTTTTATGGGGCCTTCGTCTAAATGAGCGAGCCACTTCGCGTCGCCTCTAGTCCGATAGGAGAGTAAGTTATTGCGTGTTATGTTTTGTCTTCTACCGTGCACTTAATGATTCAAAGCGTCTTTTCGAATTGCAGTGCTTCAATTATTACAAGATTAGCGTTTTTTTTTTTTCTTAAACCGCTTCGTCGATAACATACACTGTCGTGTCAGCCGGCAAAGAGCGCGAAACTTTTTCTCAGTCCGGTTATGGCATTTCATTATTCCGCTGCACGGTGCTAGAAGTACTTTGACCAAGGGTGTTCCAAGCGTCGACCGCGGATGCCTCTTTTCTGGGAAAAGTTAACGGACCTACTATGGTCAAAGTACAAATCTCCTTCCTTCTTCCCTTCTCTGTGCTTGCCTACAGTTCGCGCTTCCTGCCCGATAGTTTGCAGGTGTTCAGGCCTTGTGGTAGTGGTTGGTGCTCATTAAAATAATAATAAAAATTAGAAAAAAGATTTAAAGTTGTCGGCCGCGCAACTTTAAATTATCTTAAACACCCGAGCTGCGGCTTGCGGGAAAGAAAAGGGAGAGAGAGAAGTGAAGCTAGTGAGGACCATGAAGACATTCGTCGAAGCCTGAGCAGAAAAAGAAAGAGAAAATAGCTGCGAGAGAGAGAGAGAGAGAGAGAGGAATAATTTAATTATCAGCGCAATATTAAGCGCGAGGAGTTATCGTTTCGTAATATGTATTCGCTGGCAAGTGCAAGTCTGTGTCCTCAGATTGACTGGGTGAGGGCAAGTACTTTCTTTTTTAAAGTGAAGTCTCGCTTTTCAGCAGGTTCACAGTCGGCGGTCAATTGGCTGCTATTTGTGATATTTGGAATCTTGTTCGAATTTCGTTTTTGAAGGTTTATGCTGTTTTCAGTGCCTTGCTTCAGCGTTTGCGCGCGAGCTCCGTGGTGGGCAATGGTGCTGGACGAGTTTGGTGAAATGGCTGGATTGCGTGGCCGAGAACGATTCCGTCAGATATATCGCAGCCCTTGCGGAGTTTTCATGAACTCTGACACTCCGAAAGCGTGCAAGCTTGACTTCAGCATTGCACTTACGAGTTGGAATGTTTAATCCTCGCTTTCAGAATATGATCCGGTCATTATGTGATTTTGACAATGTTGTACTGTTTGAAGTTCTGGTTACGTAATGTTTTGTAAATTTTAGCTGTAAGTCAAAGTAACTTTCTCAAACGTTTTATTACTCACGCAGCATTTAAGAAATAGAGGATGCGGACATTGTCTGTTTGAATGGGAGTGTATACACGTGGAGAACGCTGACTGTGTGCCTTGAGCTTGTTGCGGACCCAATCCACTCTGTGTGGGAAAACCGCACTGTCAACTGCGTTCGCCTCACCATCACCATCAAGCTGGCTTTTCCTCAATCTAATAGGGCTTTGTTTTTGATATATGAGACTCGAGCAGTCGGAAAGTAGCGGATGACCGTGCTGCTTTCCTAAATATGAAAGGGAAAACGAAAAGTAAAAAAAAAAAGGAAAGCGAAAGGCAACTAAGGACAGCCAAAGAAGAAACGCAACGCAAATGTTTTAGGAGAAAGAAATAAAAAGAGAAGAAAATGTTACCGGGAAGGGTTCCAGGCAATGCGGGAAGAGTGGAGAGATTTCAGTGAGACAGCGGGAAGTTGAGAGTAGAGAAATAGCGTCAACAAGTTTCTGTATTGCAAGCGGGTGCTGGGTTTCACTCGTAAATTCGTGCTCACTCGTAAATTCGGCGGCAAAGGCAGCGGCGGAAGGCTGCGGCAGAACTGTGACGTGTGTGCGCCGGCAGCCGCATTTCGATGAAGGCGAAGTATAAAAGGACTGTATCCTGCGTGATTTCTGTGCAGCCCATTACAGAAACGTTAGCTGTTCTGTGCTACGACAATCGTCCCAGCGACTGACATAGCGCCATGTCTCTCTCTCTCAATGTTTAAAGGTATACATTAATTGCGACCATGTGTCACTGTGGCGAGCTGCTGCTCTTCACGAACGATACAACCATGCGCGCTTGACATGATCTGGCAATGGTGGTGTTCGGCTCTGCCTCAGCCGTGAACATGGTGTAAGATAGCGAGCGAATTATCCATGCGCCACGCCCTGTCGCTGCACGCGCCAGTGGTGTAGCTTTGGAACGCACAGTCCCAAATATCAATACCATCACTGCTTGTTCGTTGAAGTGCGAACGTGAATGAAAAAGATAATAATAATAAAAGCCTAGAAAAAAATTAAGTGAACGCTGCGAACAGTGAGAAGACTGTCATCTGCCTTATGCCACGTCCGAGGATTCTCGGAAATGACACTGTCTGTGCTCTTGATTGACATCCACGCGATAACCTTGTAATCATGCTAGACTATGTCCAGAAAACTAGCTGCGTACGCGCATGACACGTCCTATCAACTGCGCTTAAGTCTACTGAAGAGCGGAAATGGTGATGGCCACAACAGGGTTGTTCTCATTAACTGAGCTGCATCTTCATTGCCATCCTTATTATAATCATCATAACTATCGCCACTATTATCATTATGAACTAAATGCACCGCAATGCTCATCGCTACTACCATCGTCATCACTAACTGCAGTGTAATTATCATCCTACTGTCATCATTATCACTATACTGCATGGTCATTGGTACTGCAATCTCATGCTTGACAAGGAGAATTGTGATCGTCTTCTCACAAACCCGACGTGCAGTTTTCGCGCTCTCGGCACGAGATCGGAGGGATAGTGATTCGATTGATTCCAGACGGAGACATTTTTTTTCTTTAGTGTCAGTTAGAGCGAACATTCCCTGCCGAAATTTGCGAGCCCGTGCGCCAAGGAAGGTTTTCGCCTTAAAAGCAGCCGAGGTAAGACGCCTGGTCGCTGATCGTCCTAGGGCGGCTCGATGGCCAGCGCCGCTAGAGATCAGGGCGGGGTATCCGTCCGAGGGTGCGGATACCCTTGCGGATACCCTATATATATATATATATATACCCGGTGTCCCAGCTAACTTGAACCAAAGGTTACAAAATAATGTATTTGATGTAGGTCAGTGAAACCAGTTGCATACAACTGCCAGTCTCCTTGTGCACCACAGGCATTTTTTTTGTTTTTCAATTACTTAATTAGCTAATTATGTAATTTTTTCTAACTTCCTAAATATTCACCTTAGGCGAAAAATGTGAATTGGAAAGTTGTAGAGAACCTTCAGAAACCCCCATTCCATGAATTGCGATAAAGAAAGTCTCACGTGTATCTTTTTTTCGAGGCTCAAAAGAAAGCCCGCGAAATACAAATAATACCACGTGACTAGCGCATTTGAGCGCCACGATTGTGGTGCTCTCAGCCGTGGTTTGAGCGAACGAAATCAGCTGGGGCCGTTACCCGATGGACCCGTTGCAGCGGCAGGCTGAAATGTTAGCGACGGTTGGAGCGAGCTCGTCGCCACCGAGATCTTGGCAAGGCCTGCGCACCCCCCGCAGCCTACATCATGACAGGCGGATGGCGATAAAGTACCAGCAAATCAAGGTGCGAGCACGAATCTGAGTCGGGTCACATGATGTCATCTCGCCCCTTTACCCAAGCCTGTACACGCAGCTTCAGTGGCTGATACCTTATCGCTCATCCGCTTGTCGTGACCTTCGCAGATGGGAGAGAAGGTGATGCTAAGGCCTTGCCGCGCTTGCTGCTACTTGCACTATCACGTGGGCTGTCTCTGACGTGTGCGAAGAAGCCATCGCATGCATATCGGCCTGCCGCTTTAACGGGGCCGAGCAGGCACGGTCACAGCTCATTTTGTTCACTTAAACCACGACTGAGAGCACCACAATCGTGGCGCGCGAATGGGCTAGTCACGTCGTTTTATTTGTATTTCGCGGGCTTTCTTCTGAGCCCGGGGGAAAAAGATATGCGTGATGCTTTCGTTATCGCAATTACTGGAATTGGGGTTTCTGAAAGCGCTCGCTAACTTTCCCATTAAAATTTTGGTCTAAAGTCGATATTTAAAAAATCAGAAAAATTAACATAAGTATCCAATTAAGTAATTGCAAAACAAAAAAATGCCTGTAGTGCGCTAGAGACTGGCAGTTGTATGCAACTGGTTTCACTGGCCTGCTTCAAATATTATTTTGTTTTGTAACCCTTGGTTCAAGTTAGCTATATATATATATATATATATATATATATATATATATATATATATATATATATATATATATATATATATATATATATATATATATATATATATATATTTTAACACTTCATTCCTTCTAAAAAAAATAAAAAAAAAACATAATATACCTTGTGCTTGGCGCATGATAGCCTGAGTTGCTTATGCGCCATAAAACACAACACAACACAACACAATACAATATATATATATATATATATATATATATATATATATATATATATATATATATATATATATATATATATATATATATATATATATATATATATATATATATATATATACTTTTTTTGCTAATCTTCTTGCCCCCTCTTTCCGGGCCTTCAGAATCTTCACGCTCCCCGCATTTTCTTGGTTTGGCCGCCAGCCCGTACTCATGTTTTGTCCTCTCTTTCCTAGCATTCAACAGATCCCCCATGGCAGTCTTTCTTCTCCTCCTCTCTCCTTTTTTTTAAGTGGTCCTTCTTTCCTGCGTCTGTACAATTATCAAACCCTTAAAACTGAAACACAAGCTATGTAACCACAGTCTTGAAAAAGACCGGGCCCCGGTCGAAACGTCGACGAAGAATAAATGAAGTGTTAATGATCTTCGCCATTTATCTCTTCTGCAGCCAAGAACGTCTTTTTTGCAAGCACATTTTTCTTCAATGGCTGCCAGAAATCCCGGAAACACTTCAGAACCTGTCTTTTGGAAATTCCCTGTTCACTCGCCAACATGGGCGGTAATTGGTGACGATCACAAACAAAACACCTCCAACAGTTTCGATGCCTCAAGTGTGTGTTCTCCAGCCTTCATCGTGCAACCTGGAGCGAGGATCAACGACCTCAAGAATCTACTGGACTTCGTACCTAGAACTGTTCGCGGATTAATCCTTCATGTGGGAACGAACGACGCCTACAGCGATGACATCGAGGAGTTGATCAACAGATACGAAGAGGCCCTCAAGTGCATCCGTTCACAGCGACCCGGAATACAGGTTATATATGCCACGCTCGTGCTGCCGCGTGCCCCTAATCGCCGACGACGCTCCAGTAACTGGCGGTCTGTGGAAAACTTCAACCGCCCGTCCGTGAAGTTCAGCCGTCACCTAGTGGGACTTTGTGGACAACAGCGTGACGTATTCTTTCTACACCATGCCCTGGAGGTCTTTCTTTTGTCGAATGTGCTCGCGGCGGATGGAATCCACCCAAGTTTTAGGGGCGTGTCTTGGCACATTTATGGCCTCATATTCAACTGCCTGCGACACGAGCTGACACCATATAGAGATAACCTGTGCTCGCCGGACAGTTTCATCCGGTCTCCCGAGGAGCGCCACACCCGAGTAGCTTCCAGCTACTCGGAGGTTTTACATAGCAACCATAAAGAGGCTTCATTACTTGGCACCCCGTCATTCCCAACGATCGCAGAATCGCACCGACCAACGGAGAGGGCTCGAATGAATGACCTCCAGGGTTGCCGTCGTAAAGAGTACACAGCGGCTTCAAACGAGAGAGATGTCGTCAGGCCGCCCGCAACCCCACGCCGTATTCTACTACCAACACCAGCGCGGCGGCGTCTTCTCATTGAGGACCCTAACGCAGCTCTCATCACCCCGAAATCACCTGGAAACACGACACAAGAGGCCTTCTCGAAACGCACCAGGAGCCCCGAGAGCCTACCGACTGAAATGCATCGGCGGGCACCTTCAGCTGAGGACGGCCACTCGGATACCCCCACCATCGCCTGCACAACACCGATACCCAGGTATGATCTCACACGATGCTGTGGCTCAGCCCAGAGGGTCAAACAGGATTGACGGGCCGGTCAGACGTCCCCACCTTCTACCTCCCCTTCAGTAGAGGCCACATACTCTCACAAAAAAATTTTAACTCTAAGAAAAATAATTGATAAACGAATTAGATATGAGCTCCACAAAAAAATCACTCAAAATTTATCTCGAAGCAAATGTTGTCCCTAAGGGACTCTTCATATCTCATACCCCTTCCATGCTTGATCTGTCGAATACGCATAGACAAGCATGGAACGCAGAGCTGCATAGCTCGTCGTTAAAACTGCTCCAAATAACTATTAGACACTGTGAAGAAATGCTGGCATCGCTGAAACACGAGAAGTGTGCGCGTGAGGGTATAACCAAATTCCATACATTTTCACGAGATAGAATCCCCCCCCAAGGCAATATACCCCTCTGCCGCACCAAAGTCGAAGAACCAAAATGTCACAGTCAGGGACACCAACGAGCGCTCCAACACTCACCTTACCTTCCATAATCAAGGATTAGACACCGCTAATCGAAAAGATAACATAATTAACCTCTCTAAAACAACACTGACCAGGGACGAGGTATCGGTTCTATCCCGAGGTCTAAAATTTTGCCCACGCAGAGGCCGCCACAATGAATATGAACTACTAAAGGACCTCGATAACTTCTCTCGTAAACTCCGATTACAAGAATATTTCTTTGATAAACAAAGGCCCGCTAGCTCACTTCTACCAGCTCAAGAACAATGGACACCCTTACCCGGAAGAGACAAACATCTTGACATATATATAAAGGCTGTAGAACAAGATATAATTCACGCTTTCGCAAAACAACCCACCAGATCGCCAAGATAGATGGATTTATTAAAGAAAAAGGCAGAGAGGTTGGCCCGAATAATTTAAATCTGGCCTGCTACTCTGCACTGGGGAAGGGAAGGAGAGAAGAAAGAAGGTCATGATGGGTGACGATGTGGGAGAAGGCATATGAAATATATATGCAGACACAGCAGCTTGCTTTACAAGCGGGAATCAAGTCCGCTGGCGCTCTAATAACGGCAAAGAGCACGCACTGCCTGGACGCCTTTCCCCTTGTCCTGCCAAGCGCCCAGCAGCAGTTCCTCCGACAGAGGCCTCTTGTCTAAACGCTTCAAGGAAGCAGCTAGCACATTTCTTTCGTTCGCATACTCTGGGCACACCAATAATGCCTGGTCCACAGTCTCTGGGATGCCACAAGTTGAACATTCCGGTGAGTCCATCTGTCCAATTAAATGTAAGTACTTGAGCGTGAAAGCCACGTTTAGACAAAGTCTATGTATCAAGCATGCCTGATGACGCGGAATATCACGCGGAACATTAAATTTAAATGTTCGATCGAGCCTTCTTAGACGGATGCGTTGGGCGTCTGGTTGAGCCCAGTAAGCTGCTGTAGCAATATTCATACAACTCTTTAGAAGACACGTCGTATCCGCTCTTGAAAAAGGCACAGCTGTTTGGAGGCCATTGATGAGTGCGCTTTTCGCTTCAACATCGGCCTGCTCATTCCCATGGAGGCCGCAGTGGGCAGGGATCCATTGAAACATTATCATGTGGCCTTGCAGCTGGGCAGATGTGATGAGCTCCATAATGTTTAGGGCCAGGGACTGATAGGCAGTGCGGAGTAAGAAGTTTTCCAAAATTTGTAATGCAGTCTTCGAGTTCGTGAATATACACCATTTTTGAGGTGGTTCTCCACATATATAGCGAATAGATTCCCGAATGGCTACAAGTTCGGCAGCGGTTGATGTAGTGGTATTGTTACGACCGTGCATCATCCGCACTTGCGCGCTCTATTGTTCGCCTGTGGGCATGGATAAGTGCGGTGGATATGTGCTGTTGGTACAAGAGCGCTAAGTGAGCCTGTTTCCAGGAATCCTTTTGTGTAAGCCTGTTTTGCTTTGTGGACACCCTGCAAATGAAAAATTGACCCTGTCAAGAGAACGTCTAGAAAAACACAAAGAAATGTCCCCCTGCGGGAAATAGCCGGAAGTGCTTTCGTTCAATTGTTCACCCTTCCCGTCGAGAAGCGCTATGGTCAAGTAAGGAATGCCTACTGTACAAAAGAGACGACAGAGTGACACGTCCGCTGACGTGCAGGACAAGAAAGGAGCATGACGCATACGGCCATTAAATGATTTCCCGGGAATGCAGGAAAGATTTGCAATTGTCGAAAACGGACAATGCTGGGAGCGTATGGGGCGCGCACGTGCACTTGGGTTTCTGAGAAGTAAATCCACTTGCCGGAACCAGCCTATCGATTCTTGGCTGAAGAATAGAAATGTACCTCCTCGCCGTTCCCAAGCTTTTCCCGCCAACAAGTGACCAGGCCCAACGAAACAATGCCGGGCCAGTCAGTGCTTCAGACCATCAGTGCAGTGATGTGTTCGATTGGATGCCGATATCTGAGGGGCGTGCCCTGGATTTGGTTGGTCAGCATCTTCAGAGAGGGGCTGGACATAGGGGGTTTTAAGGACGTTGCAGAGCACGAAATGTCGCTCTGAGCCCTGGGTAAACGGCTCATCCAGTCGCTTCTCGCTATGAACTCTTAACGCTTGCCATTTTGCTGTTGTACCCTTCTTTTTCGTGTAAATAATCATGTAAATAAGTTTTCTCAAAGTGCCATTAAACCTGCTTGTATATATTTTACCAACTTCGAAGATTCAGTCCTTCTTCAACCCCGAGTCTCTGCACACTACCAAGTGAAGGCCGGGTCGACTTAGCCCCAGCGTCACGACAACTGGTGACCAGCGTTGGGATCTGGATCTACAAGCTACAACATCTGGTGATTCGAGGTGGATCAGAATCTACAAGCCACAACATCTGGTGATCGGAGGTGGCATCTCAGGCAACAAGCAGGAGCAACAATCGGCCAACAAGAGGGCAGCTCGGAACATCGATCGCATGTGTGGGTGAGTGCTTGGCTTTTCTTCTGATGTGGACCAGGTTCTAGAACAGGGTTAGATTTTAGAACTGGTAAAGAGAGTGTGGAAACGCCTTTAGGTTTGGTAGTTTGCACAGTTGTTTTGGAAGTAGCCGACACTCGGAGCGATCATGGACCTACAAAAGCTGCAGAAACCGGACCTGTTGCTATTGTGTGAGGAATTGGGAATTGATACAAGTGGTTTGGCACGAAAACCTTAGATTATAAATGCAATCACTGATCTGGGAACCGATGATGAGGAGCTCAGTGAAGCATGGGACCTCATCGGTCAAAAAAAGGAACAGCTCAGACAGCAGAAAGAGCGTGAAATTGAAAGAGAAGCAAAAAGGCTGGAGCTAGAAATTGAGCTCCGGAAATTAGAACTAGAGTTGAGCAAGAGGTCGGGCAATTGTCCCCAGCTAGCGGTACCTCTTCTCAACAAGGAGGCAGATTTCAAGATGTCAAAGTACATGCAGCCATATGTGATATCAGGGGATATCGGTCTGTATCTGGCTAACTTTGAGCGAACCTGCGAAAAACTGTCCTTCAAGCGAGACACTTGGTCTCAGAGATTATTGACGGTTCTGCCCTGCGAGGCAGCGGAGGTTGTCGCGCGGCTGAGCAAGGAGGACGCGGACAACTACGAGAAGGTCAAAACTTGCCTTCTGAGAAAGTATAGGCTTAGCGCCGAGACGTTCAGACAACGTTTTCGGAACGCTACTAAGTCCAGAGACGAGAGTTACCCTGAATTCCTGTATAATTTCAGAGTCAATTTGGGCGAGTGGCTAAAGAGCACTGATTCCTACAGTGATAGGGACGCTGTAGTCGAGCGAATTCTTTTGGAGCAGTTTTATAACTGCCTCCCAGAAAAAGAAAGAAATTGGTTACAGGACCGAGGCGACATTAAGTCGGCAACTGAAGCTGCCGAACTCATTGAGGAGTATGCTTCGCGCCGACAATTCAGCAACCCAGCAGTGGATAGGCCCCGCAATCACAAGTTGAGTGTGATTAACCGGCAGAAAAGGCACTTTGCTAGATTTGCAAACGATGAAAGGAAGGCTTCTTCAGACAAACGCCCTAGAAAAAAGACGGCAGTGAGAAAAGTGGGGAAGTGACCAACGCGCAGAACACAAAGAACAAGCTTGGGGATAGGAAGCCGCTCACATGCTTTAGGTGTAATGAGCAGGGTCACATTGCCGTCAACTGCCGGAAAGAAAAGATTGCTTTCTCGTATGTCAGTGACTGCTATGAAAATATACAGCTTTTGGAACCTTACATGCATGACCTAGTAGTCAACGGGAAGCCTTGCAAGGTACTGCGCGATTCGGCCGCAACGATGGATGTTGTCCATCCGGCGTATGTGTCGCCTTCCGACTATACAGGACAGTGTGCGTGGATCCGCCAGGTAGTGGAGGAACAGAGGGTGTGCTTGCCAATCGCGAACGTGTTCATCGAGGGCCCTTTCGGCAAGTTGACAACCGAGGCTGCCGTTTCAGGAAAGCTTCCTAAGTGCTATCCGTATTTGTTCTCCAACAAATCGGACATGCTACTGCGAAAGAGGGGCATCCTTTTCGGAGACAGAGTTGTGCAAGCCTTAACACGTTCAAAGGCGCGAGAACTAGCTACACTGCTCATTCCCGAAGAATCCACAGTGGAGGAAACGGCAGTTAAAACAGTGGTAGATGCGGAAGGTAGCAGGTCAGAAAACTTTGAGAGCGAGGCATCTCAGATAAGTCAACTTGAAAGTGAGCTTGATGAGACGCGGAATGAGGACGTTCTTGAGAGTAACCTCTTGCCGCCAGTGTCTAGTAATCTCACGAGACTTTTAAGTGGAACTCGAGAGGACTTAGCTATGGAGCAAGCCAATGATCCCAAGATACAGGAGATAAGGGAGCGCCGCCGCGCCACTAAGACAGCAAAGAATATTTATTTTGAGATGAGAAAGGGAGTGCTGTATCGCTTATTCAAGGATAAGCGCGGAGTAGAGCGGGACCAATTAGTCGTTCCCCAAAAGTACCGCGGAGACTTACTGCGACTTTCCCATGGCAGCTCGTGGTCATGTCACCTTGGAATAAGGAAAACAAAGCAGAGGCTGTTGCAAGAATACTATTGGCCTGGATGTTTTAAGGACACGGAAAATTTTGTACGGTCATGCGACACGTGCCAGCGGGTTGGAAAGGCGAAAGATAAGTGGAAAGCTCCGATGGTGTTAGTACCAATCATTACCGAGCCGTTTCACCGGTTAGTAATAGATGTAGTTGGGCCGCTTCCTGTGACAGAGTCAGGGTACCGTTATATCCTCACTATGTTATGCCCAGCCACAAAGTTTCCAGAGGCTGTTCCGCTGCGCGAGGTGACGTCAGAGAGTGTAGTGGATTCGCTGCTGTCAGGGTTTGCACGAGTTGGATTCCTTTCCGAGGTCCAAAGTGATCAGGGTAGCGTTTTCACGAGTGTCCTCACCACCTCATTTCTCGAGCGATGCGGCATTAAGGTAGTGCTTAGCTCGATCCATCATCCGCAGAGCAACAGCGTAGAAAGATGGCACTCTGTTCTCAAACGAGTCCTGAGGGGACTGTGCTATGGAAACAAGCGCGAATGGGATACCTGCCTGCCTGCAGCGCTTTTCGCTTTGCGGTCAGTGCCGCACGAATCCACTGGATTTAGCCCAGCCGAGTTGGTGTACGGAAGGTCACTGCGCTCACCTTTGCGAATAGTGCGCGAAGCCTGGGAGGGGCGCGGAGAAGACCCAACAGTGGTAGAATTCATTCTGAACCTCTTGAATCGCTTACATAACACTAAGGAACTCGTTGAGGCCAGCATGAAGTCAGCCCAGGCTCGTTCCAAAGTGTACTATGATAAGTCAGCCCGTCAAAGGACGTTTTGTATCGGGGACCAGGTGATGTTGCTGAGAAGTTCAAGGCAGAATAAGCTCGAAGTACAGTGGGAAGGACCGGCTGAAGTCGTTGCAAAGCTTTCTAACACTAACTACGCAGTGAAAATCCCCGGTAGGCGTAAAGAAGTGCGCATTTATCATTGCAATCTTATGAAGCCTTATGTGCAGAGGGAAGCCGTGGTAAATCTAACGTTAAACCTTCCCGAGGAGATGGGGGACAACTTGATTTGCCTCAGCGGAAAAGGAAGCAACGCTCAGGAGCTTCTCAAAAAGACGAAGCAGAGAGGAGAACTAAAGAAATCCCAGCTGTCCGATCTGGGCGAAATAATAACAGAGTTTGAGGCCTGCTTCGTGGACAGGCCAGGCAGGACTGATTTGACTGAGCACGATATTGAGCTGACTTCAGACGTGCCAGTGCGATCAAGGTGCTACCGATTTTCTCCAAGGCAAAGAGAAATTCTGGATAGGGAAGTAACTCGCATGCTGGAATTGGGAGTAATAAAACCCTTGGAAAGCGATTATGCTTCGCCTATTATCTTAGTAGAAGCTCCAGGTAAAGACCCTAGGCCTGTGGTAGACTACCGAAAGCTAAATTCTCTCACCAGGGATCAAGTGTATCCTATTCCGAATATTGAGGAGAGAGTAGAACAGGTCAGTAGAGCGGCATATGTGACTACGCTGGACCTTACTCGAGGATACTGGCAAGTACCGCTCACTGAACGCGCCAGCAGATACGCAGCTTTCGTCACTCCGACGGGCAGCTACCAGCCAACAATGATGAGTTTCTGGCTCAAAAATGCTCCATTTTGTTTTTCCCGACTCATGGATAGGGTTTTAAAGGGGTGTGAAACATTCGCGGTGCCTTATTTAGACGACATTGCGGTTTTTTCCGACTCATGGGCGGACCATATGGTACATCTAAGAGCTGTACTGAGCCTTTTGTGTCAAGCTGGACTAACCGTAAAGGCTGCGAAATGTTGCCTGGCAAGGGCGACCGTGGACTACTTGGGTCACAATGTAGGTCAAGGTTTCAGGAAACCCAGCGAGATTAAGATTTCTGCGGTAGCAGACTACCCGCGGCCGAGCACGAAGACGGAAATTCGAGCATTCCTGGGTCTGACTGGGTACTACAATCACTACATCCCTAACTATTCAGCTTTGGCTAGCCCTCTGACCGACGCTCTCCGCAAGACAGAACCGACAAATGTAGTCTGGGACGAACAAAAGGAAGCCTCCTTCGTAAACCAGAAGGCTGTGCTGATTAGCCGTCCGGTATTGCGAGCTCCAGACTATGGCCGAGAATTCACGGTCCAGTGTGATGCCAGTGATCGAGGGTTAGGTGCTGTTCTCTGCCAGAGAGATGACGACGGTAATGAGCACCCCGTGCTCTACCTGAGCAGAAAACTGAGTTCTAGAGAGAGAGCTTATTGCGCGTCAGAGAAAGAGTGCGCTTGCATTGTATGGGCCATTCAAAAATTGCAGTGCTATCTTGAAGGGGCCAAATTCACCGTAGAGACGGACCATTGTCCCCTGGCTTGGCTGCAAACTGCGACATCGAAGAACAGTCGCCTTCTGAGGTGGAGCTTGATTTTACAGCAGTACAATTTTGAAATAAGATACAAAAAGGGGAAGTTAAATGGGAATGCGGACGCGCTTAGCCGCTGTTTCTAAGCGGTCCGAGGTGTTCCTCACCATGTATCCAAATTGATAATCAGGATTTTTTTTTCCTCGTGCACTTGTACATGTGTGACTATGTAAAGCAGCACATTTGGTTTTCTAGGAATACGTGGGTCCTGAACGTCTTGAGAGTGGGCTTTTCTCGAACAATAATGGCAGTTTTCTTTTAACCTGGTCTCTTCAGACGGGAGCCGAGTGCTTGCTTCGACATGTGTTTGAGTTTCAGACAGCTCGAGCAATTTGGCCTACGACAATCAAGACAACGCGACAAGCAACAGCGAGCTTCAAGCGTTCATGTGCAGGCCATTAAGTCGTCTCTTCATGCAGCAGCTGCGACTGCTGCCCTCCGAGACTCTTCTGGCGGGGGAGGAGGCTGTTACGACCGTGCATCATCTGCACTTGCGCGCTCTATTGTTCGCCTGTGGGCATGGATAAGTGCGGTGGATATGTGCTGCTGGTACAAGGGCGCTAAGTGAGCCTGTTTTCAGGAATCCTTTTGTGTAAGCCTGTTTTGCTTTGTGGACACCCTGCAAATGCCAAATTGGCCCTGTCAAGAGAACGTCTAGAAAAACAAAAAGAAATGTCCCCCTGCGGGAAATAGCCGGAAGTGCTTTCGTTCAATTGTTCACCCTTCCCGTCGAGAAGCGCTATGGTCAAGTAAGGAATGCCTATTGTCCAAAGGAGGCGCAGAGTGACACGTCCGCTGACGTACAGGACAAGAAAGGAGCAAGGTGATTACGGCCATTAGAGGATTTCCCGGGAATGCAGAAAAGATTTGCAATTGCCGGAAAGGGACAATGCTGGGAGCAGTAAGCGGCGCGCACGTGCACTTGGGTTTCTGAGAAGTAAATCCACTTGCCGGAACCAGCCTATCGATTCTTGGCTGAAGAATAGAAATGTACCTCCTCGCCGTTCCCAAGCTTTTCCCGCCAACAAGTGACCAGGCCGAACGAAACAATGCCGGGCCAGTCAGTGCTTCAGACCATCAGTGCAGTGATGTGTTCGATTGGATGCCGATATCTGAGGGGCGTGCCCTGGATTTGGTTGGTCAGCATCTTCAGAGAGGGGCTGGACATAGGGGGTTTTAAGGACGTTGCAGAGCACGAAATGTCGCTCTGAGCCCTGGGTAAATGGCTCATCCAGTCGCTTCTCGCTATGAACTCTTAACGCTTGCCATTTTGCTGTTGTACCCTTATTTTTCGTGTAAATAATCACGTAAATAAGTTTTCTCAAAGTGCCATTAAACCTGCTTGTATATATTTTACCAACTTCGAAGATTCAGTCCTTCTTCAACCCGAGTCTCTGCACGCTACCAAGTGAAGGCCGGGTCGACTTAGCCCCAGCGTCAAGACAGTATGTCCCAAAAGGAAATGCAGAGTCGTTTCCTGAGCTGGTATGACCACAGCTGCAGCGGATGCCTGTGCTGACACAGATCCATCGGTCTATACGTGAATATAATTGAGATATTCTGACCAGATGTGTGCCAGAGTAAATTGTTTGAGTCCACTAATTGGTACCATTGATTTCTTTAGTATTCCGTGAACACGAAGGTGCACCAAAGGTTTATACATCGTCCATGGTTGTTGGGTGGGACGATATGGGAGTTCATATCCTGTGGGTACCTGCGACTGATGGCAGCGAAGTGCACTTGTAAAACTGCAGTCTGGCCTCTCATCCAGAATCTTGCTGAGTTGGTGAAAACGATGTCTTGTAAGTGCTCGTAGATATACACGAAGTGGTTCGTGTGACAAGTATATGGACATTGGCGAGCGTGTGCCTCTTCAATTGTGCCTTTGTTAGAGGTGCATCTGGGAAGTCCAAGGCATATTTTCAGTGCCTGCGCTTGCACGCTCTCTAAGTCCGCAAGCAGGAAAAGCTCATACTAGAGAGTACTGCGAGACTGTACCGGATGTAGCCAACAAACAGAGCCTCGTAAAGCCGTATTAGGGAGCGCTCAGTTGGACCGGATCGTCAAACCTCTCAAAAAACGAACGTGATATCACTATCAAGCCCGCAGACAAAGGAGGGGGCATAGTAATTTTGGATACAGAAAAATACATACAGGAAGGAAACCGCCAGCTTAATAATGCCCATTTTTACAAATCCCTCCTTGCAGACCCCACTGCCGAACATCAAAATACTATAACGACCACTCTGAGCCAACTAACCCAGGAAGGAGAAATAACACCTTGAATAAACAAGGCACTTACAGTAGCCAACCCGTCTCCAGGCCGATTCTACATGCTCCCAAAAGTTCATAAAGAAAACAACCCAGGTAGACCAATAACTTCCGGCATCGGCACACTCACGGAACCCATCTCCGCTTACATAGACTCACTAATCAAACACATACCCCTCACTCACCCGTCCTACATACGCGATACTAGCCACTTTCTCAAGAGTTAACAAAAATAAAAGTTCCCGAAGGCGCGCTACTTGTAACCCTAGATGTGGTTTCCCTCTACACTAATATTCCACACTGATGATGGCATGCAGGCCCTAGTCACAGCCTACGAAAAATACAGCAGCAAAGATTCCCCAAGCCCGAGGGCAATCATGACACTCACCAAAATTAGTATTGGAACTAAACTCATTCGAATTTAATAATAGCTATTACCTCCAAACAAGCGGCACGGCCATGGGAACTAAAATGGCACCAAATTACGCCAATATATTTATGCATCATATCGAGTGAAATTTCCTCTCCTCAAATCCGTTTAAACAGGCCTTTTACAAGCGATTCCTTGACGACATATTCATGATATGGACAGACACAGAAAACAACCTAAACCAGTTTATTGCAGCATTCAACAACGCCCATCCAACTATATCTTTCACACACACCTACTCCGCGCACCAAATAAACTTTTTGGACCTCACGATCCAAGTAGAAGGGGGCACACTACTCACTAGCGTCTACAAAAAACCCACTGACAGACAACAATACCTTCATTTTAAGAGTTGCCATCCACGACACTGCAAAACATCTATCCCCTACTCTCAAGCCCTTAGATTTAAGCGCATTTGCTCACGCCCTGAGGACTTTGCGGAAAACGCTAGCCGTCTGCGGACGGTCTTTAAAAACCAACACTATCCCGCTCCCATCATTAACGACGCTATTAATAAGGTTACCAAATTAAGTCGTGAGAATATTGTCAGGAAACGTCAAATTGCACCTTCCAATCCTCACCCCTCAAACCTGATTCTAACTTTCACAAATAACGCCCCTAGCATCAATAAAATTTTGAAGAAGCATTTTAATATTATTGAGCAGAGTTACCGACTCTCCAAAGATTTCCCAAATCCCCCACGCGTAACCTACAGACGGCCAGAAAATATACAAAATTACGTAGTTCACACTAAAGTAAACAAACCACCTCCCGCAGGTTGCCTACCTTGTGGCAAAAGTCGATGCCAGTTGTGCAAACACATGCAGACAACAAAACAGGCTAACAGCACACATTCAGCTTTCAAACATGACATTAAAGAAAACCTTAACTGCGACTCGGGCAACGTTATATACCTACTGGAATGTGGCCACTGCCAGATGCAATACATAGGTCAAACCCACACTCCCTTCAGAATAAGATTCAATAACCACCGCGCACACACTAAGTCACTACCTAACCTTTCCCTATCCGAGCGTACTAATCAAACAGGTCATGAATTCAATAAACTAAAAGTTACTCTATACTACAAAGCAACTTCAGAACTAATCGTGAGCGTGAGCAACGGGAGTAGTATTTTATTCATAAATTTAATACAGTGGATTGCGGCATAAATGAACATCCGGGAATCCTTTCGGCTCTTCGGGGTCACTAACCTATCGAAGCCCCCCCTACCCCATTCCAAGCAACAGATTCACTGTGAAGATAACCTTAGCCCTGTGCACCTGCATTTAGTTAACTGCCTTCTCGAAGAGACACAGCCGGCGCCGTCGTCTGAGACCATACCGAAAGTGTTCTTTTCATTTTCTCCCCATTCCAACCCCCCCCCCTCTTGCTTTTCTTCCCCTCTACCATCTCCTTTTTTATTTTGCTAATCTGCTTGCCCCCTTTTTCCAGGCCTTCAGAATCTTCACGCTCCCCGCATTTTTTTGGTTTGGCCGCCCGCCCGTACTCATGTTTTGTCCTCTCTTTCCTAGCATTCAACAGATCCCCCATGGCCGTATTTCTTCTCCTCCTCTCTCCTTTTTTTTAAGTGGTCCTTTTTTCTGCGTCTGTACAATTCTCAAACCTTTAAAACTGAAACACAAGCAATGTAACCACAGTCTTGAAAAAGACCGGACCCCGGTCGAAACGTCGACGAAGAATAAATGAAGTGTAAATTATCTTCGCAATTTAAATATATATATATATATATATATATATATATATATATATATATATATATATATATTGAGATTTTTTGGGGGTATGATGCTCATCTTCCTGTAGACGTTTTGCGCAACGTAACGCGCCTTCGTAAAAGCTATACAAGTCCTCCAATCTCAACTGTGCCGCAACTGGGCAGGCATCACTAGATTATAGTCCGTGGCACACCTGCCGTCAGCGGGCCACATAAGTTGAGGACAGACGCGCGTGCCAAGTCTGGTGGGAACACTAGCTCTCTTTGCGTGAGGGCTGCCACTGGGAAGAAGGTAACATACGGCAGTAGCCAGTTTGAGGCCTTATATATTGGCCTCGAGATCGAGCAGAGTCTCCACCTTGCGGCTCAGCGGCGAAACCTACTCAGTGTGGATGCGTTTTCGCGTCGCGTGCCAGCCCGCAGTGATTTACGCGCGCGCATGCGGCGTGTACAGGAGTGTTTTTGTTTGTTTCGCGGTGCCTGTGAGCTTTTGCTTACCTAAATGCCTCTTGCAAATTAAATATGAACAGTCTATAACCCAACGCTTCATTAAAAAAAATACATACTTGTCCGTATCGAGCATGTATGCTTGGATAAGGACATCATCCATCGCGGTCTTCGGCGTGTTACGACCGTGCATCATCCGCACTTGCGCGCTCTATTGTTCGCCTGTGGGCATAGATAAGTGCTGTGGATATGTGGTGTTGGTACAATGGCTCTAAGTGAGCCTGTTTCCAGGAATCCTGTTTTGTAAGCCTGTTTTGCTTTGTGGACACCCTGCAAATGCCAAATTGACCCTGTCAAGAGAACGTCTAGAAAAACACAAAGAAATGTCCCCCTGCGGGAAATAGCCGGAAGTGCTTTCGTTCAATTGTTCACCCTTCCCGTCGAGAAGCGCTATGGTCAAGTAAGGAATGCCTACTGTACAAAAGAGACGACAGAGTGACACGTCCGCTGACGTGCAGGACAAGAAAGGAGCATGACGCATACGGCCATTAAATGATTTCCCGGGAATGCAGGAAAGATTTGCAATTGTCGAAAACGGACAATGCTGGGAGCGTATGGGGCGCGCACGTGCACTTGGGTTTCTGAGAAGTAAATCCACTTGCCGGAACCAGCCTATCGATTCTTGGCTGAAGAATAGAAATGTACCTCCTCGCCGTTCCCAAGCTTTTCCCGCCAACAAGTGACCAGGCTCAACGAAACAATGCCGGGCCAGTCAGTGCTTCAGACCATCAGTGCAGTGATGTGTTCGATTGGATGCCGATATCTGAGGGGCGTGCCCTGGATTTGGTTGGTCAGCATCTTCAGAGAGGGGCTGGACATAGGGGGTTTTAAGGACGCTGCAGAGCACGAAATGTCGCTCTGAGCCCTGGGTAAACGGCTCATCCAGTCGCTTCTCGCTATGAACTCTTAACGCTTGCCATTTTGCTGATGTACCCTTCTTTTTCTTGTAAATAACCTTGTAAATAAGTTTTCTCAAAGTGCCATTAAACCTGCTTGTACATATTTCACCAACTTCGAAGATTCAATCCTTCTTCAACCCGGAGTCTCTGCACGCTACCAAGTGAAGGCCGGGTCGACATAGTCCCAGCGTCACGACAACTGGTGACCAGCGTTGGGATCTGGATCTACAAGCTACAACATTTGGTGATTGGAGGTGGGATCTGGATCTACAAGCTACAACATCTGGTGATTGGAGGTGGGATCTGGATCTACAAGCTACAACATCTGGTGATTCGAGGTGGATCAGAATCTACAAGCCACAACATCTGGTGATCGGAGGTGGCATCTCAAGCAACAAGCAGGAGCAACAATCGGCCAACAAGAAAGCAGCTCGGAACATCGATCGCATGTGTGGGTGAGTGCTTGGCTTTTCTTCTGATGTGGACCAGGTTCTAGAACAGGGTTAGATTTTAGAACTGGTAAAAAGTGTTGAAACGCCTTTAGGTTTGGTAGTTTGCACTGTTGTTTTGGAAGTAGCCGACACTCGGAGCGATCATGGACCTACAAAAGCTGCAGAAACCGGAACTGTTGCTATTATGTGAGGAACTGGGAATTTATACAAGTGGTTTGGCACGAAAACCTTTGATTATAAAGGCAATCACAGATTTGGGAGCCGATAATGAGGAGCTCAGTGAAGCATGGAACCTCATCGGACAAAAAAAGGAGGAACAACTCAGACAGCACAAAGAGCGGGAAAAAGAGGAAACGAGGCGTGAGCGTAAACTTGAGCGGGAAAAAAGAGGAAAGGGAGCGCGAACGTGAGAGGGAAAAAGAGGAAAAGAAGCTAGACATTGAGCTCCGGAAATTAGAACAAGAGTTGAGCAAGAGGTCGGGCGATTGTCCCCAGCTAGCGGTACCTCGTCTCAACAAGGAGGCAGATTTCAAGATGTCAAAGTACATGCAGCCATATGTGATATCAGGGGATATCGGTCTGTATCTGGTTAACTTTGAGCGAACCTGCGAAAAGCTGTCCTTCCAGCGAGACACTTGGTCTCAGAGATTATTGACGGTTCTGCCCTGCGAGGCAGCGGAGGTTGTCGCGCGGCTAAGCAAGGAGGACGCGGACAACTACGAGAAGGTCAAAGCTTGCCTTCTGAGAAAGTATAGGCTTAGCGCTGAGGCGTTCAGACAACGTTTTCGGAACGCTAAGTCCAGGGACAAGAGTTACCCTGAATTCCTATACAATTTAAGAGTCAATTTGGGCGAGTGGCTAAAGAGCACTGATTCCTACAGTGATAGGGACGCTGTAGTCGAGCGAATTCTTTTGGAGCAGTTTTATAACTGCCTCCCAGAAAAAGAAAGAAATTGGTTACAGGACCGAGGCGACATTAAGTCGGCAACTGAAGCTGCCGAACTCATTGAGGAGTATGCTTCGCGCCGACAATTCAGCAACCCAGCAGTGGATAGGCCCCGCAATCCCAAGTTGAGTGTCAATAACCGTCAAAAAAGGCACTTTATTAGATTTGCAAACGAAGAAAGGAAGGTTTCTTCAGACAAACGCCCTAGAAAGGACGGCAGTGAGAAAAGTGGGGTAGTGACCAACGCGCAGAACACAAAGAACAAGCTTGGGACTAGGAAGCCGCTCACATGCTTCAGGTGTAATGAGCAGGGTCACATTGCCGTCAACTGCCGGAAAGAAAAGATTGCTTTCTCGTATGTCAGTGACTGCGATGAAAATATCCAGCTTTTGGAACCCTACCTGCATGACCTAGTAGTCAACGGGAAGCCTTGCAAGGTACTGCGCGATTCGGCCGCAACGATGGATGTTGTCCATCCGGCGTATGTGTCGCCTTCCGACTATACAGGACAGTGTGCGTGGATCCGCCAGGTAGTGGAGGAACAGAGTGTGTGCTTGCCAATCGCGAACGTGGTCATCGAGGGCCCTTTCGGCAAGTTGACAACCGAGGCTGCCGTTTCAGGAAAGCTTCCTAAGTGCTATCCGTTTTTGTTCTCCAACAAATCGGACATGCTACTGCGAAAGAGGGGCATCCTTTTCGGAGACAGAGTTGTGCAAGCCTTAACACGTTCAAAGGCGCGAGAACTAGCTACACTGCTCATTCCAGAAGAATCCACAGCGGAGGAAACGGCAGTAAAAACAGTGGTAGATGCGGAAGATAGCAGGCCAGAAAACTTTGAGAGCGAGGCATCTCAGATAAGTCAACTTGAAAGTGAGCTTGATGAGACGCGGAATGAGGACGTTCTTGAGAGTAACCTCTTGCCGCCAGTGTCTAGTAATCTCACGAGACTTTTAAGTGGAACCCGAGAGGACTTAGCTATGGAGCAAGCCGTGGTAAATCTAACGTTGAACCTTCCCGAGGAGATGGGGGACAACTTGATTTGCCTCAGCGGAAAAGGAAGCAACGCTCAGGAGCTTCTCAAAAAGACAGAGCAGAGAGGAGAACTAAAGAAATCCCAGCTGTCCGATCTGGGCGAGATAATAACAGAGTTTGAGGCCTGCTTCGTGGACAGGCCAGGCAGGACTGATTTGACTGAGCACGATATTGAGCTTACTTCAGACGTGCCAGTGCGATCAAGGTGCTATCGATTTTCTCCAAGGCAAAGAGAAATTCTGGATAGGGAAGTAACTCGCATGCTGGAATTAGGAGTAATAAAACCCTCGGAAAGCGATTATGCTTCGCCTATGATCTTAGTAGAAGCTCCAGGTAAAGACCCTAGGCCTGTGGTAGTTTACCGAAAGCTAAATTCTCTCACCAGGGATCAAGTGTATCCTATTCCGAATATTGAGGAGAGAAGAGAACAGGTCAGTAGAGCGGCATATGTGACTACGCTGGACCTTACTCGAGGATACTGGCAAGTACCGCTCACTGAACGCGCCAGCAGATACGCGGCTTTCGTCACTCCGACGGGCAGCTACCAGCCAACAATGATGAGTTTCGGGCTCAAAAATGCTCCATTTTGTTTTTCCCGACTCATGGATAGGGTTTCAAAGGGGTGTGAAACATTCGCGGTGCCTTATTTGGACGACATTGCGGTTTTTTCCGACTCATGGGCGAACCATATGGTACATCTAAGAGCTGTACTGAGCCTTTTGCGTCAAGCTGGACTAACCGTAAAGGCCGAGAAATGTTGCCTGGCAAGGGCGACCCTGGACTACTTGGGTCACAATGTAGGTCAAGGTTTCAGGAAACCCAGCGAGATTAAGATTTCTGCGGTAGCAGACTACCCGCGGCCGAGCACGAAGACGGAAATTCGAGCATTCCTGGGTCTAACTGGGTACTACAATCACTACATCCCTAACTATTCAGCTTTGGCTAGCCCTCTGACCGACGCTCTCCGCAAGACAGAACCGACAAATGTACTCTGGGACGAACAAAAGGAAGCCTCCTTCGTAAACCTGAAGGCTGTGCTGATTAGCCGTCCGGTATTGCGAGCTCCAGACTATGGCCGAGAATTCACGGTCCAGTGTGATGCCAGTGATCGAGGGCTAGGTGCTGTTCTCTGCCAGAGAGATGACGACGGTAATGAGCACCCCGTGCTCTACCTGAGCAGAAAACTGAGTTCTAGAGAGAGAGCTTATTGCGCGTCAGAGAAAGAGTGCGCTTGCATTGTATGGGCCATTCAAAAATTGCAGTGCTATCTTGGAGGGGCCAAATTCACCGTAGAGACGGACCATTGTCCCCTGGCTTGGCTGCAAACTGCGACATCGAAGAACAGTCGCCTTCTTAGGTGGAGTTTGATTTTACAGCAGTGCAATTTTGAAATAAGTTACAAAAAGGGGAAGTTAAATGGGAATGCGGACGCGCTTAGCCGCTCTTTCTAAGCGGTCCGAGATGTTCCTCACCATGTATCCAAATTGATAATCAGGTTTTTTTTTTTTTCGTGCGCTTGTATATGTGTGACTATGTAAAGCAGCACGTTTGGTTTTCTAGGAATACGTGGGTCCTGAACGTCTTGAGAGTGGGCTTTTCTCGAACAACAATGGCAGTTTTCTTTTAACCTGGTCTCTTCAGACGGGAGCCGAGTGCTTGCTTGGACATGTGGTTGAGTTTCAGACAGCTCGAGCAATTTGGCCTACAACAATCAAGACAACGCGACAAGCAACAGCGAGCTTCAAGCGTTCACGTGCAGGCCATTAAGTCGTCTCTTCATGCAGCAGCTGCGACTGCTGCCCTCCGAGACTCTTCTGGTGGGGGAGGAGGCTGTTACGACCGTGCATCATCCGCACTTGCGCGCTCTATTGTTCGCCTGTGGGCATGGATAAGTGCTGTGGATATGTGGTGTTGGTACAATGGCTCTAAGTGAGCCTGTTTCCAGGAATCCTGTTTTGTAAGCCTGTTTTGCTTTGTGGACACCCTGCAAATGCCAAATTGACCCTGTCAAGAGAACGTCTAGAAAAACACAAAGAAATGTCCCCCTGCGGGAAATAGCCGGAAGTGCTTTCGTTCAATTGTTCACCCTTCCCGTCGAGAAGCGCTATGGTCAAGTAAGGAATGCCTACTGTACAAAAGAGACGACAGAGTGACACGTCCGCTGACGTGCAGGACAAGAAAGGAGCATGACGCATACGGCCATTAAATGATTTCCCGGGAATGCAGGAAAGATTTGCAATTGTCGAAAACGGACAATGCTGGGAGCGTATGGGGCGCGCACGTGCACTTGGGTTTCTGAGAAGTAAATCCACTTGCCGGAACCAGCCTGTCGATTCTTGGCTGAAGAATAGAAATGTACCTCCTCGCCGTTCCCAAGCTTTTCCCGCCAACAAGTGACCAGGCTCAACGAAACAATGCCGGGCCAGTCAGTGCTTCAGACCATCAGTGCAGTAATGTGTTCGATTGGATGCCGATATCTGAGGGGCGTGCCCTGGATTTGGTTGGTCAGCATCTTCAGAGAGGGGCTGGACATAGGGGGTTTTAAGGACTCTGCAGAGGACGAAATGTCGCTCTGAGCCCTGGGTAAACGGCTCATCCAGTCGCTTCTCGCTATGAACTCTTAACGCTTGCCATTTTGCTGATGTACCCTTCTTTTTCTTGTAAATAACCTTGTAAATAAGTTTTCTCAAAGTGCCATTAAACCTGCTTGTACATATTTCACCAACTTCGAAGATTCAATCCTTCTTCAACCCGGAGTCTCTGCACGCTACCAAGTGAAGGCCGGGTCGACATAGCCCCAGCGTCACGACAGGCGCTTGAGATCCTTTGACATGCAATGTCTCAAACGAAGTGTTACTGTGGTTACCGTTGTGTCAAAGCAAAACAGGTCGTTGCCATCAATAAAATTAATGCAAACGCTCAGAAATCGCATATTCCCGCTTCTGTTTGGAGTACCGCAGCTACTAAAACATGCCACCGCAGACTGCTTCATATAGCAGAATGCAGTTTGAACAGACCTCTCTATGCCTGCTATGCCGTCTGTATGCACGATAAAGTTGTGAGAGTACTTTTTTTTTTTTAAACCTCTGTCGCGGTGTCTCAATGGTAAGGGCGCTCGACTGCTGATTTCGAGAACGGGGGATTCAATCACAACCGTTTCGAAAGGCGTTCCTCTGCTGTGGTATTTGACTGCACAATAAAAAAATCCCACGTGGTAAATGTGGTGTTAATAATAATAAACAAAAACGACACGAATACCAGCCTCTGCAATCATCCGTCATAGCCGATGCCGCTTTCATGCGTTAAACCCGGGCCAATATGCATTTCTTTTCTTTTTTGTTGTTGTTGAAGGCTTCTGTGCATCCGTAAAAGTTTTAGTGAGCACATTTTGCTTCAGGGAAATGGTCGAATGTTTGGGAAACATATTCCCTGCACCTAATTGTTACCCTAAATATTGCATAGTACACGTAGATCAATGTACTTTACTGGTAGCCTATTATAATCATTATAATCCCTTTTCGTCCAAGTGCTGTCTTCCGAGCAAACTCGTCATTTCTGACAAGGGGAGTAAAACAGCTTCATGCGGGTTTAAATATCGGTGTTTAGTTCGGGAATAAATACATTTTCATAGTCGCATGATAAGATGACCTCCATTTCTTTCGGAATAGTTTTATATCCGACATCTGTTTTGGAAGCAACCCTAATATTTTACTTCGCATAAGATTTAGTCACTGCTAAATAATTAGTGACAAAGAAATTTTCAGTCTGTAAAATTGCTTCCCAGCACATGACAGTGCCCATGCGCAGTTTATAACGATGTCTTCGCAGCGAGTAATTCGTAGATTGCACTTTAACGTTACTGAAAATTAATCGCTGATTATTGTAAATTCTGTCAAGCGTGTAAAAGTTCTCTCACACCGTGAAATTTATTCGCATTGCAAAACAAAATAATTACACTACTAATTTACTGTTAGATATTAACATCACACACATCAAAAATCCCTTATACTTTCCTCGGTTTCAGGAAATCATTTACAGTTAGTGGCGCATGCAGTAATACACTATCACATTCTATGACAGTGGCCGCAAAAAGCATCTCGGCAAATTCAATCCACTCAGCGCTGTACACGTGAACAATCAGCTTTCCTGTGCGGCGAGGTTGTCGGCGTGATCTCATTTTTGGGGAATACTTGTGCGTGGTTGTCTGGGCCAGAGTTGATGTGCACTCAGTCTAAAGCAGCTCGCCATGCAGTGCGCTGCCAATGCTACATTTACCCTGCTTAATCCTCGAGTCAAGTACGATATAATGAACCAGGCTTTCTCGATTCAATCTAAAGTACTGCAGGTCAGAGCACGAATCTTGTATCTGCATGGGCTTGACACTAAATTCGCCGGTCTAACTCGCATGAGACACGCGCAAACTGTTTAAAGGTCGATAAGAAAAGCAAAGCTGTAATTAGGCAGGCCCGAGCATTAGGCGCGTGAGCGCGGCACAGCGCAAGAAACGTGCAAAGTAAATCTAGAAGACTGGTGGTTGCGTGCTTTGTTTTCCTAAAATCCGCTCTTCTTCTGCTGCATTGGCGAAATTCATGGACTTTTTCTGCAATATTGTAGAAATACTGCAGAAGACATGTTTTCATCGCCAACAAACCCGCCGCAAACTCGGAAGCAGACCTACGCAGCGTGCGTTTCTGCAAACGCCGCCGGCTGCCGATCCACACTAGCGGAGTGACGGTGGCGCCACCTCTAGATCGATCTCGCGGCGAATACACATGGCTTACCAGGCGTCGGCACTAACGCTAGCTAAAGACTAAAAATGCCCCGAGGCACATAAGTGGCAGCAAGTGGATGTGACGGGTCGAAAGCTATGAAATGGGCACTGACGGAAGCATTGAAAGTAATTCCTGTAACGTGGCCGCGTTCACTGCGGAAAACAGCGGGCGCGCTGGTTCCCGGGAGTTGCACGCAAGCAAGAACTGCCTCCCTAGTGGCCGGACGGCGTTTCGCGTACGTCGTCTCACATGTGGCGTCTCATTGCTTTGCTTTTGAAGCTAGCGATTTAACTGCGAAATCGTTAGAAGCCTCATCGGTGGGAAACAGCCTCCGTCTCTATTGCGTAATATTCGTTGAATTAGAGGGTTGTCTCTATTGTGAAAAACTGCGCCGAAATAAACACACCACAAGACAGAGGACGGGACAAAGGCGCTACTCACAACTGAATTTATTGAAACCCACGAGTGATCTTATATAGGCGAAGTTTCCAAAGGGAAAGAAGGATGGGGAGAAAGATAGGGGAAATCATCAAACGACCATCGAGAACGCAAGGAAAAAAAAAAAAAAAACTCGGTTAATGGATAGCAGAATCTAAAAACCTAATTTCGGAGGCCAGAAGAGATAATGAGGGGATGCTGATACACCTGCTGTCATACTTCTTAATGTAGAAAGCCTCCAAACTAACACGTGCCGTTTTATCCTTACTCTTTCCAAGAATCTTCGTCTCATTCAACCTGGCCCCGCATCCGTTGCAGTTGATTACGTGCGCAACCAAATGTGCGTACTTGTCTTTTAAATCGGACAAATTTCGTGCATGTTCCCCCAAACGCTCGTTGATGCATCGGCCAGTTTGGCCTACGTACAACTTTCCACACGTCAAGGGAATAGCATAGACCACTCCAACAGAACATTTTGTGAACGGAGAGTCGTGCTTTATCTGGCAACCCCCTTTTCTTGGGTTGCAAATTCGGGGGCACAGCTTCCCCAACTTGCTAGGAGCCGAAAAAGCGACACTCACGCCATGCCTGTTGGCCACTTTCCTCAGGTTGTGCGAGGTTTTGTGCATGTAAGGCACAACAAGCGGTTTCTGCGTCCTCCGTCTATCCTCTCCAGTACATCTTCGCGTTCCGCTCTTGAACTTTTGAAGGAGGGTCTCGCAAACTGCAACCAACACAGAGCAGGGGAACCCAGACGCCGAAAGCCGGCTCATCTGATTATGGAAGCTGGATTGCAACTGATGCGGGCATGATTTCCTGAGCGAAGACTCTAAGCAATGCGAAGCTATTGCTCTTTTCACAGTTTTTGAATGCATAGAATCATAAGGCAAAAGATCTTTTTTAGCACGTGGGTAATAGCCCCAGCAAACGTGTCTTTCAAGG
Source organism: Amblyomma maculatum (assembly GCF_055883805.1). Taxonomy (NCBI): domain Eukaryota; kingdom Metazoa; phylum Arthropoda; class Arachnida; order Ixodida; family Ixodidae; genus Amblyomma; species Amblyomma maculatum. The sequence continues at coordinate 255,527,198 of NC_139344.1, forward strand.
AAGGTTAGTTTCAAGTCTAAAAACTGTAAAACGTTAGTGTCGGGTAGTTCATGGGTAAAAGAGAGCCCAAGTCCATGTTTGTCAAAAACACTTAAAACATCACCTACTGTAGAGGGGTATGTGATGGAAGTCTGCGGTTTTAAAAGCACTAAAAAATCGTCAACATACCTAAAAACATGTAAAACCACCCCCCCACGCAAACATTTATCTAAAGATTTGTCAATCTTCGTTAAAAAGATGTCACAAAGAACCGGGGCCACGCAAGACCCTATACAGACACCATTGCGCTGCAGATAAGGCAGATTGTCAAAAAGAATAAAAGTAGAACATAGGTAAAACTGCAATAAATTGATAAAATTATCCACCGACAATCCTGAAGAATTTCTGAAAAGACACGTCGCCGTTTGCTTCAATGCATTCCTTTACAGCCAACAAAAGCTGGTCTTGAGGAATAGAGTAAAACAAGTCTTTAACGTCTACTGAAAACCCAAAGCCAATATCGTTAGAACTCTGTAAGTACTCAACAACATCAATCGATTTTTTTGTCAGGAAGGGATCGTCCAAAACAAGTGATTTAAGATGCTTCTGCAAAAAGCCGCTAACGTTTTTTTGCCACGAACCACCCTCGCTGACAATGGTTCGGAATGGTAGTTCTGGCTTGTGGGTCTTGGCTGTAAAGAAAGCATTTAGGCTATTACCTCTAGATTTATTTATATCCCTAGCAACCGCTTCCAAATTTAAATTTTTACAAAATTTAATGAACTTTGTCTTAACTCTAACAGCACTTTTCTTAACCTGTACAAAGTTCTTATTGACCGTAGCACGTGCTTTCTCGTTATACAAATTTTCAGGCAAAACAACAAACCCCGTCTCTTTCTGAGCTTGAACAAGCTTTAGGCTATTCTGCCTAAAGAAGTTAACGACACCTTTCAACACTCGATCAGTCTGGACACCTTCGCTGTTAGATGAACAATTCCGCAAACAGTCCACGCCCTCCAGAAGGCAACGGTCTTGGTCCTCTTCATCTCCTACTTTGAGGGCCATTTTTCTGTTTGCAGCGATCAGCTCATGTGCCGGGACATCAAGCTCCAAACTGTATTTTGGTCCTTTTTCAAGAAGCCGCATGACATTGTCTGGCACGGAGACGTCCCCCAGTACTGTTACATTTCTCTTAATATCTGGAGTCTTCTTCTCCCCCAAGCACAATAGCAGCTGGTTCAAGATCCTTCTCCAATGAAATTCTGTGAGCTGAGCAGCCGTTTTCTTCATGGCAGATAGCTTTTTTACGGCGAGCCAATTACCCACGTGCTATTACCCACGTGCTAAAAAAGATCTTTTGCCTTATGATTCTATGCATTCAAAAACTGTGAAAAGAGCAATAGCTTCGCATTGCTTAGAGTCTTCGCTCAGGAAATCATGCCCGCATCAGTTGCAATCCAGCTTCCATCATCAGATGAGCCGGCTTTCGGCGGCTGGGTTCCCCTGCTCTGTTTTGGTTGCAGTTTGCGAGACCCTCCTTCAAAAGTTCAAGAGCGGAACGCGAAGATGTACTGGAGAGGATAGACGGAGGACGCAGAAACCGCTTGTTGTGCCTTACATGCACAAAACCTCGCACAACCTGAGGAAAGTGGCCTACAGGCATGGCGTGAGTGTCGCTTTTTCGGCTCCTAACAAGTTGGGGAAGCTGTGCCCCCGAATTTGCAACCCAAGAAAAGGGGGTTGCCAGATAAAGCACGACTCTCCGTTCACAAAATGTTCTGTTGGAGTGGTCTATGCTATTCCCTTGACGTGTGGAAAGTTGTACGTAGGCCAAACTGGCCGATGCATCACGAGCGTTTGGGGGAACACGCACGAAATTTGTCCGATTTCAAAGACAAGTACGCACATTTGGTTGCGCACGTAATCAACTGCAACGGATGCGGGGCCAGGTTGAATGAGACGAAGATTCTTGGAAAGAGTAAGGATAAAACGGCACGTGTTAGTTTGGAGGCTTTCTACATTAAGAAGTATGACAGCAGGTGTATCAGCATCCCCTCATTATCTCTTCTGGCCTCCGAAATTAGGTTTTTAGATTCTGCTATCCATTAACCGAGTTTTTTTTTTTTTTTTCCTTGCGTTCTCGATGGTCGTTTGATGATTTCCCCTATCTTTCTCCCCATCCTTCTTTCCCTTTGGAAACTTCGCCTATATAAGATCACTCGTGGGTTTCAATAAATGCAGTTGTGAGTAGCGCCTTTGTCCCGTCCTCTGTCTTGTGGTGTGTTTATTTCGGCGCAGTTTTTCACAATAGAAATATGAACCAACTAGCCCAAGAAACGGTATTAATGCAGAGGGTTGTGTCCTCATAAAACCACATCATATGACCGAGATGTCAGATGCGCTGGCCGATGGCAAGCGGTAGTTGACAGTTGGAAGGAGCGTTGGTTACGTGGCATCGCTGAGCTCAGTGCGGGTTCAGCGGCAGTTGGCAGCGGCGCTGGCTCTAGTAATCTTTCTTGGTGGTGCGCGGACCATGTGCAGAAAGCTCCGTGTATCAGATTGCATTGGGGCAAGCATCGGCGCCGTCCATGCCTATGCCATAGTGAAAAATATTCGAAAGCAGAGAGGTTGACCACGAATGTCCCTGAAGGTTGAGAACAGGCGACCGCACAGGGCTCAGCTTGTGTAGCGAGGAATGCACCTGGCGCTTCCCTGATAATTGAAATTAAGGAGCTGGGGGCACATTTGTGGAGTGGAAGGGGGTGTTAAAGTTAGAGAAAGGGCAGTCATGAATGCAAAAAAAAAAAAAGCTTCTTTACAATTTTTATACAGAGGTGCCTTCAAGAAATGCAAAAACTGCATACCACTCCCTTTCCCCTTCACCCCCTCTGACTTGGGTGTGCATGCAAGGTAATTCACTGGTCGCGTAAACAACTAACTCTCGATCGTGTGTAGTGAGAATATTTTTACAAGGAAACATGGCACCCTCGCAGGCTCTAGAGCAGGACCGAAACGAAAAGACCGCAAGAAAAGATACTCCAGACGAGGACGCCCCCAGGTTAGAGTGTGCGAGGAGACAGTGGAAGAGGTGAGCGGCTGCAATGCTGGAATAGTCGCCACAGAACACAATTTGAAGTCGGCCGAATTGGCTCCGCGAGGAGCTTCCGCTACTGGCTAGTGATTTCTTTTTTTTTTTTTATCGTTGACAGACCTGCATTACGAGAGGTGCATCAGCGCGGTCTTTGCAGGTGGGTTTCCAGCAAGGCAGACACCATGTACTATATGTACGGGATTGGGCTTGATGGTTAAATCATTAACTGGAGCCACCTATCTATCAACTTCCTTACTTATGTTTCAGGGGGCAATGTTAAGTTTTAAAAGTAAAGAGTGTCAACATCAAAGGAGAGACCAGTGCTTAAATTTCTTAATATATCGTACTTCAAAATGCGCATTTGAAAAACTCGTTAAATTGGCTACACAGTTCTTTATAATTTTATACTAACGTTTTTATTCCTATTGCAACGTCTCTAAAATCAAGTTAACTCCTTCAACATTGCATGAAATACACAAACGGAGTCTGTATCTGTTGCGTAAAAATTGCAATAGACTGCGTTGTATGAATCGTCGATGCCTGAAAGCCAACTCACCGAGCTTCTTTTTGATGTTCAATAATTAAGGCCACATTGTCTGAAATTTAAAAACGGGGCGCATCTTTGATGTTGACGGTCTTAAATCTCGCAATATGCGCCCTTAAAATCATAAATGAAAACGTTTACGTAATATTATTTAATTAATCAAATCAAGCACTGTTACGTACATGACGTCCGTCCTACTTTAATATCCACCTGCATAGAGTGCAAAGACTCAACTCTCGTATCAGTTTTTAAAACAGAAGCTTGTAAACGTTCAAAAAGAAATCTTCCCCGTACTGCTTAACGCGGAGGCACCAACTCATAAGGCACGGCGCTAAGAAAGCGTCCTCAGTAGCCATATGGCTGCGCATAGGTGGATGCCAGTCAGTAATCACTCGCTTATTACAAACGCCCACATAATCGAATGCTGCAAACCCTATCATTGCCAAGAATAACTGACGTCTTGACGATCGTCGATGCTAAACCTAGTGGTCGCTTTAAAATATGCGTTTTACGCGATAGCTTTGAAGGCCTTGTGTCACAGAAATCACGGCATTATCGTCATCGCAGCGAATGCTTTGTTCGCTCACGAATAACCCGAGGAACCCTGGAAAATAGTCGGAACACTATAAAGAAAGTCATAATGAATACAAAATTGGTGAGGAGGCTCAAGTAACATAGACAATCAAGAATATAATAAATTGGAGCCTATTATAGCGAGTATTGAAGAGCGTGTGGGGGGGCGTCCCGAAACCCTCTGGCTGCGGGACAAACACGACAAAAATAAAAAATAAAGGGTCTCTTAAATGTCTCCCAAGAGGAGAATGGCGAAAGCCTACCCTTCCTTTCCTATCATTTGCTTCTCATCGTTTTCCTGTTATCGGCGTTCGTTGCAGTGCTACATATAATTCTAAATGGTTTACAGGGAAAAAAAAGACGCAATATCTGTCACACTTTCTCCAGCAAGTGTGTTTGGACGGTACACCATCGCTCCTGTAGCATGGCATTCCTTGGCGCGCGTTCAAGTGTGGGATTGCAGATGACAGGATTGCTAGACAAGGAGAACACATCTCGCGGAATCTGGCGCGCAGATGACAGATCTCGGGCACAGATCTCTCGCACAGGATTTCATTCCATGAGCCTTATTATGCTATATTTACATCGACTAATGAAATGGGTTTTAACATGCCTGAGCCATTGTACCATCTTGGCCTAGGAAACAGCCCGACGTCTTTTCGTGACCTCTCGTAAGCCACAAGTTTCGTTGGTTCATGTATGTTAGAAAGGGATAGATAGTAAATGAGTTGTGGCCTTTGAGTGACGTGATGCTAACTGCAAACTATGAGTATGCGAGCATGCTAGCTAACAATTTTTAATTGCGTACAAGGCGGCGTTACACTCGAAAGCAAATGGCTTTGTGAATAAAAAGAGAAAGAGAAAAGACTGTACAGGCCAAGCAAGTTACTGTCTGAGTCAGTGGCATGATATGTAGGATGGTAGCAAATGACAATTAAGTCGGTAAGGCGACAATGTTCATTAATGCAACCGCGTTCCTCCCAAGTATTTTTTTTTTCTCCTCAAAAGTAGTCGTACTAATAAGAACCCATGTTGGGCGGGATATACGTTCTAAATGACCTCCAGCAAATATCGCAGACAGCCAATTCTTGATGCTTAGAAGAAACACAGATATCACAAAAGCATTATGAAGGAAAATGAGTGGAGCGCCCCAACCACTGAACCATCACAAGGTGGGGATGGTTGTAGACTTAGAATAGATTACAGAATAATAACTTTATCGCCGAGCGGCTGGCATGTGAAAGCAATAGCAGAGTCCTGCAAACGTATCATTCACTTCGAGAGAGTGTACGCATTCCACGCAAGAACTCCAGTTAAACTTATCGGTTGCATCTCTGGCATTTCCTTGAAGCGCCCCAGATGTGCCAGTGCCGGACACTGCGTTGTTCCTGACGGCGTCATACTCGCGCGACAGATAGTGACTTCGCGACATACCGTCCCTTCACCCTCCATCTTTCCACGTTCCCTTCACATCCTGTGTTCTCTCTTCGCAGATGCTACCTGTAAGCCCTTTCTCTCCTTTCCTTCCATCCCTCTCTCTAGGTCTTAACCCATAAGGAAAGTTCTAACGTCGGCCTTAAGCTGCGTATACCGCAGTTTTATAACTCAAATTTCCCAATCGCATTGCAGTGCCCAACATAGGAGAGATTTACTGTAATAGAAGAGACATCTGGGCGAGTTGGTATGGGGACATAATGAATAAACAGCGCTACAGACTAGGACGAAGATCAAGAAGCAAATAAGGTGACAGCGCCCGTCCTGTTTGCTTCTTGATCTTCGTCCTAGTCTGTAGCGCTGTTTATTCATTATGTCAAGAGAGATAAATAGTAAAGAAAAGAACGGCAAAGGGGTTAACCCGGCAATTCCCAGTTGCCTACCGTGCAGTTCAGGAGGGGGCCTAATGTAGGTAACCAGCATTAGCGATCAGTGAAACGTTCCTATCGTACAGTAGCGCCCAGCCTGAATTGCAACGTTCCGACTAATACCCGTTCTCCCGCTTTATGCAAAATGTGTGCACTGTAAAGCACTCCAAAGGTGACCCGGTCTTTCCTTTCTGGATGGTTAGGGCGGAAAACTTACCCCGGGCTGTCTATTCCCTTATAGAGGAAGATCAGTTGCAAACTTGTCTCGATGGTTACAAGTGATATTGAGCGATACTGCTGACCGGCTGCTTGGACTGTTTCCGTGAAGCGTTTGCATACCGGACCTGATGATGCTGCTACACCAGAGCTCCACCAGAGCTCATTGGAAATCTAGCAGTTCGCGTTGCAGGACATCGAAAAGTTGGAGGCGAGCGCCAAAGCCTACGTGTCCAGGATCCAGTTCGATGTGAACACTTCTCAACTGTCTACAGGAACCGAGTACGTCAGCGCTGCACCCCAGACCGGAACTGCGGGGACGCTCAGCGGTGAGTTCTGCTTATTTTATCTATCTACGAGCAGTTGCTGTTAGTCAGCACCACCTGCGTCATTGTGGTTTTTCTCTCTTTTCCCACAGACATAACATAGAGTTCGGTGTTAAGAGCTGGATGAAGTTGTCGATATTTCATGCGCTATAGACGCGGTGACCTCGGCTTTTTTGCGGGCTAGGAAAAAAAAGGTGGTTCTAAGCGTGGTTTAGAGCCCTCGGAGCACCACAAAAGAAAGTGCTATCATATTTATATTGTAAGGGGGGGGGGGGAGGAGTAATTATGGTCCGAGCGCTCAGCGCGATGTGACCAACCCAACAGACACTATCGGCTTCTGCCTCCTCGTTCTTCACTAGCCCCTCAGATCTGCCAGTGCATCATTTTCGTCAATGCAATCACCCCCGGGAGAAGAGGGAGCCATCCTGGAGACTCTAGGGGAAGCCGGGTCGTAAAAGGACTTCAGGCGTTGAACGTGAACAATCTCACTCCGGTGGAGGTACAGATCGGAGAAGATGTGTCAGGCTCGACGACGTAGTTTGCTGTCGACTTCTGCTGAATAACTCGCCACGGGCACTGGTACTTGGCCAACAGTTTGTGGGACAACTGCGGGCATGCTGCACGAACACACAACCAATCAAGCCAGCCGGGTTGAAACGGGCTCACCTGGTCGAAAGTGTGAGTGCGAGCTTGCTGACGAATTTGGTTCTCCGCCCTCAATGATCGGCCCAAGGAGCAGCAATCCTCACTCTGCAGCATTCTTCGCGGACTGAGAAACGGCGTAGCACATTCGGAATGGCGAAAACCCTGTAGTGGTCGTCGTGGCGGTATTGTAAGCAAAACTAATGAAGGGAAGGACAGCACACCAGTTGGCATATATATATATATATATATATATATATATATATATATATATATATATATATATATATATTGTAAAGAAGACGAAGAATAAACATCGCTGTGGCATCGCCATCACCATCGCTGGTCTCCGGCGCCCATCTCTCTCGTGCTGAATATGGGAGCGTCCCCTTTGAAACGGGGCGGTAGCAGTAGCTATCATGCTCATTTTTCTCCCTATATCTTAATTATTGTTTTAGATTGGTTAACTATACCATCCTTTTATTTATTAAAATTTTGTTTCTACATTACTAACATTATGTCACTTCTCTGCTTTTAAGCCACCAATCTTCCAGTCGTTTTTTGCTACTTCCACCACCGGTTTATTCGCCCGGCCACTGGCATCTCTAAACCCCAGAACTTCAGGAACAGTGACTGCGCCTGCATCAACTTCTGGATGGATACCATTACATTCGAGTATAATTTGGTTGTTTCACTGGAGTTACCACATACAGCACATGCGTCATCATCATTGTTAAATTTCTTTTTGTAGCTGCGTGTTCTAAGTCACCCTGATCTAGCTTCAAAAAGTAGAACCCTGCCTCTTGAGGTATCAAAGAAAGCTTCCTTCCTAATCTGCCTTTTCCACTTTCGGTATAATTCCACACTCTGTTTCTTTTCCATCGAATTTATTCAATTTTTACCTTCTGTGTTTTCACCTGTTGCTTAACGCTCTTTATTTCTCTGTCTTTGTGACTAGCATACTTACTAGTTAGTTTTCTAGTTCTTTTCCTCCATTGTGAGTCAACGCTTTTTAAGAATAGATATCTAAATACTTTAGCTGCCCCTCTGTTACTGTCAGATTTCCTCAGGCGCTCCTCATATAATATTTTACTCTGAGCTTCCCGTACTTCGAAAGATGCCTAGCCCATATCTCCCTGTACCGCTTCATTTGTGGTTTTGCCTTGGGCACCTAGTGCTAATCGTCCAACGGCTCTCTGATTGATTTCTAATGTCGACTGTACCTCTGATTTTAGGCATTAAACCGCATTTCCGAAAGTAAGTCCGGGCACCACAATTATTTGAGCCTCCTCACACACCTTCATGTGGCAGGGGTGAACTTCCTTGGTAGCGATGGCGAGCGGACAAACGGCGTCGAGGATTCAGAGAAATCCGTCCCTGGTAAAGGTTACTTCCACACTGGTCTTAATTCTTGAAACGTCACGAACACCCCACTCGGCGAAAAGCTGCAGGCTTTATTGTTCGCCAACAATAGGGAAAATTTCTTTGTGGGCACCCGGGCGAACGCCAGGTGGGTAATTACACATGAATGGGTGGCTTCCTGGAATGGTTGGTGACCCGACAAGGTGATTGACCGCTGCAAAACGTGTCGACGATGTGACCGCAGCAAGTGGTGGCGATGTTGCCACCGACACGGAGCCTTCGGGGCTGCTGCTCACTAGCCTGACTTGCTTCCTGTCATCAGCCACTGGATCCTCGAATACTCAGAAAAGGAATGTGCCGGCAAAGGCGGCTTTGAGGCGCCCTGTCCCCGAACAGGGACGCTAAAATTCGGAAGTATATGCAAGGCTGAACACGGTCGTAACAAGGATGATGGTCATTATTTCAGAGTTAAGGGCCCTTCAACCGATAAATAAATGTTAATATATTTGTCAGCGTAGATTCTTAACAGTCCAAAATCACAAAAACAAGAAGCAATTCCGGTTAGCTACGTTTAACGTTGCAGTAACCATTTTTGTCGCGCTTTTCAGGCAGTTCTTTTATTTTGCGTAAAATGTTGCCAGCTCTCCAATAAAGTGGCTCAGGGCACGCGTGTTTCAAAACATTCAAAACAGCTTTGCCTTTTTGTACAGCAGGTCGCAAAAAGTTCGCGTCGCCATACAGGGACACGGCGCCCATCACGCGTTGTGCTTGTTATCATCTTTGCGCATCTGGGATATCATGAGGTCTAGAGGAAGAGAAGACAAGATGGCTTCCGAGGACGGAGGGGTTGAGGTGATCATGGATATAGGAGAACGGGAAAGAACATCTGCATCTGCATGTTGACTGTCAGACCGGTAGACAACGCGGATGTCAAATCCTTGGAGGCGCAATGACCTGCTAGAAAGGTTGCCAGAGGGATCCTTCAGTGATACCAAGCACAACGCGTGATGGTCCGTGACAACGGCGAATGGTCGGCTGTATAAGAACGAACTTTATGAAGTGCCCAAACGATGGCCACTTTTTTTTTCAGTGACAGTGTAGTGGGCGTCCACTTTTGTGAGACTTCGGCTAGCGGACGCGACGACGTATCTATCACCCCTGCCTTACGTTTAGCGAGCAGTGCGCCGAGTCTCACACTACTGGCATCTGTGTGCACCACAGTGGGAGAGTTGCGGTCATAATGGCATATTCTTAGAGGGCAGATGAGCTCGAATGGTGGTGAAGGCGTTGTCGCAGTTCAAAGACCACCTAAAAAGAACCGGGTCATTGTTGATACTCGGGTCACTGGCGCAACGATGGACGCGAAATTCCGGACGATAACAACAGAGGCCAACAAATCTGCGATGTTCAATCATAGTTGTCGGCTTATAGAAGTGAGCGACATCACGTAATTTGGCTGGGTCAGGAAGCACGCCATCTTTGGATATCACATGACACAAAATAGTCAGCTGGTGTGCGGCGAAGCGACACCCTTCAAATTAAACTGCAGGCCAGCATCGAAGAGGCATTTCAAAACGGTCTCGAGTCAAGTCAGATGCGTCGCGAAGTCGGAGGACAAGACGAAAATATCATCAAGGTAGCAAAGTCGTCTTCGATGTCAAGTCGCACATTATCGTCTCCATCATGCGCTCAAAGTCACCGGCCGTTGCACAATCAGAATGGCATGACGTTCAATTCAAGTCAGCTTCCTGGAGTCACAAAGGCTGTTTTCGAGTGGTCAGAGTCGGCCATTGAAAACTGCCAGTAGCGGGAGCGCAAGTCCAACGATGAAAAGAATTCCGCGCCGTAAAAGCAGTCAAGGGCATTGTCAATGCTAGGAAGCGGGTAAACGCATTTATGACTATCGTGGTTAGTTTACGGTAATCGACAAATAAATTACGCTAGCCGTCCTTTTTGACCAAGACAGCGGGTGAAGCCCAGGGTCTAGTATTCTGCTAAATGACACGGCATATCGTAGACCTGCTACTGACACGACGCTCGAAGGAGGAAACATAATAAGGGTGCTGCCGCAGTGCCGGCATGAGTGACAAACACATTGCGGCCCAAGAAGCATGCTGAACGTCGAAGGGACGAAAATGGTTCAGCAGTGTAAGAAGCGGGGTCTCTTGAGTAGGCTTCAAGCTGTCTTCATATAGTTGGGCAAATACGGATGAAGTGACAGAACCTGAAGCATAGGAATGCGGGCTGAGGACATTCAGTTTCAAGGTCAGATCACCCGACGTAGAGGAAATGCGATTGTAAGAGCTAAGTCGGCTGGGTCGGCGTGTCTAATGCAGGTACGAGCAAGCACGGTTCAATGAGAGGAAAACGGGTTATAAAGAGTCATTTTGGTTACAGATTGGTCCACAATGAGAACAGCAAATGGCAGGTTAAGGAAACTGGGAAATAAAACACATCGGGCGTAGTGAGCAAGGCAGAATCGGGTACAGAGTTGTAGGACAGTGTGACAACGACGCAAGTGTTGGGGCACGTCAGTATCTTTGATGACGCATAGTTTTCTTTATACACGCGCCACAGCGTCCATGTGCATGTGAGGCAAGGCAGAAAATTCCACCTCTGCGCAGTCGGAAACGGTGTTGTGCCGAGATTGGAAGTCCTAGCGGTGGAAATGGCGTACTTCAGGCAGGGCGGATGTCTCCACTACGCCATTAGCTGACGGCTCAGGACAGTGGCCCGACAGGTGGCACGCAGGTGTCCGGTAGGCTAGTGAGCAGAAGGGAAAACTGCGACATACGTGAGTGGCGCAGTCACTGTGCAGTGGCTTGGCTTGTAAACGCGGCGAACTGCTTTGGCAACTTTATCCCGGATGACATGGCGTACTGCGTTGACTCCTGAGATTAGGGAACCAATGAAACTGTCGTTAAATGTCCTCACGCACAAATTCTTCAATGTGATGAAGTAGAGTGGAATCAATGCGAGTAGATAAACTTTACAGGGGCTCATCTGGTCGTCTAGCAACGATGCGTTGTCGTCGTAGCTGGTGTAATCGCACAGAGCGATTATATCGGTGACAGTTCGGGGATCTTCAGGCAAAAGCAATTGAAATGCGCACTCATCGATTCCTTTGAGGATATATGCCTAACTTTATCGGTATCAGGCATCGATGCTTTGACACAGTGACAAAGGCCACATATGTCCTCGGCATAACTTGTAAATGTTTCTCCAGTGCTGCGCATGTTCGCGCAAGCGGCGCTCGGCTCGAAGCTTGCGTTCCTCTTGGCCACCGAGCACGTGCGTAAAGCGTGTCTTGAAGACGGTCCAGTTAGAAAATAACGTTGGTCACTTTAAGCACGTCGTTCTATTTGTTATGCGTACTCACGCGCTCGTTGGATGCAATCCAGTCTTCGACATATTGATCATTGGTGCCGCTGTAGAGGGGGGGATCACGTTGGTGTATGGGCCCAGCAGAGATGATGGAAAGCACCGGAGACGCTGGCAGAGCAGAGGTCACTGGCACTGGTAACTTCCAGGTGAGAAGTTCTCGGTGACGGTTGCGGTGTACTTTGCAGAGTCTGGCTGGGTTCAGGTACCCCGCAACCGCCTTCAATTGTAAGAGAGGGGTTTATTTACAAAGACTGATGGTCCGAGCTCTAAGCGCACAGTGTCGAAACTAACACACACACTCTCGGCTTCTGCCTCATCGTTCTTCATTAGTCTTACAGAGCTGACACTGCGTCATTTTTGTCACTTGAATTTATTTATTTATTTTTCAAATGATCCTATAGGTATGGGTTGTACATGAGGGGCGGGCAGCTACTGGACATATTAGTGGGCCAGCGGCAGGTTTGTGCATGCACGTTCATAGGAGCCCCTCAGAAAACGCTATGCAATTAAGGGCGCACAGCCTTGATGTTCAAGATGTTAGCAAGCGCTGGCATGTAATTGCTGTCGTTCGGGCGCATTAATTACAAAGCGTCAATGACTTATCTTACTATTACGACTCGCTGTGTGGCTGGATCACCCCTGCAGGATCCGGGTCGCGACCCAACGCCTTTGTCCGACGGCAGGTGAACAGCCCTGGCGACACGCGCACCGCATTTCTTCCTCCGGGCTTGATTTTATGGAAACCGCTGGACAAGCTGGCAGACCAAGTCGCGGATGCTATTCGCGAGAGCCCTCAAAAGATGCTTCGCCTGGTGCACATCTGTGAGGCCCTGCAGTGAGTCTCTGCCCTCTCTCTTTCTTAGCACGCGGAGTTGCGGAGCTGTCGCGCCTATTATCGCGGATATCCTGTATTGCCACCGATACTCGATTACCAAAGTGTCTTCCGCCGCGTGAGTGCAATCGTTACCGCATTTGAAAGATAATGGTAAATTTTCGTTTGCTCCCAAGGACCAGCCGAAATTTTTAAAAGAAATGTACTTCTCGATTATTTGAAGTTGCGATGACGGTTGTTCAGCAACACAGGGATGAGTTATTGCTACGTAAATATATTCTAAAAATTCATAATTTTATTCCCTCTTGGCGTCAGGCATCCAGGGTCCAGCCTCAGGTATTGTCTGTCGGTCTCAGGGATCCGCTTTCAAAACCTGTCTTTACAGCATTGACATTTCAATGCGAAAGCATTTGAGAGCGACCATGCCTGTATTTGTACACAGAGCGCGAGCTATCCACTGCACGAGGCGTTCCGCGACCGAGCCGCTACCCGCAGCCGGCGTTGTGATCCAAAGAACACGCACGGGTTCCTACGTAACCCTGACGTCAAATGTCCGAAAAGGCTTCTTGAACCAGATCGCGCACGCTACGCGAGCCAGTAGGATATGCGCTGCGGTTGCTCAGTAACAATGCTGACTCCTCCCCCCCCCCTTTTCCCTTAGGTCGCGGGATCGAATCCACGCCGCATTTCGGTGGGGAGGCGGAGTGATTGTACACCTTTGTGGATGTCATAGCGCCCTAAGGAACCCTCTTTAGTCTAAACTAATCTCAAGCCTTCCACAACGGCCTTCTTCAAACTTTGTCGCTTCTGGATGTTAAGGCTGCTCCTATGCCACCTGCTAATGAGGAGAGGTGAAAGGATGGCGCAGTAGTGACATTAAGACACAATTGTTAGGTATACCAGAGAGCGCTTCTTGTGAGCTTTCGCTTACTTTAGCGGTTTATACAGCATGATACAACCATTGCACAAGTTGATCGGTCTTTCCTGGCTTGTAATACCTTTTCAGTTAATGTAGATGAAGTTATGTGATGTTATGAAGATAGTCCGGAAAGCGTGGCGTGATATGGTCCATAGGGTCAGGAAGAGTCGGACACGACTGAACGACTGAACCGAACTGAACCTATTTTTCATTGCACCGTGGTAATCTGCGGTGCGGTAGCCTTCAATTCGTACCCCGTGTTCCTTCGGCATCGACTTTAGTTTGAGGATTAGAAAAGGAAAATAATTAGAATTGCGACCTCTGGACACTTTGAAGGGACTTGCGCATGTCAGGCCTAATTGCATTTTTTTTTAGTCCGCTAGCATTTAGAACCGCAATCGCCGATTTCGCCAATTGCTGTCGACCAAAAACACGAGTGTGTCTCTGGCACATGGTATAGTTGGTATGCAAATGACAGGAACGACCACTGATTGGCCGATGGATTTTGGTAGCGTATGAATGCAGGATGATGAATATGTGTGGGATAATGAAAGCACGAATTAAGGGATTAGTGAAGTTAAGCGTGTAGCAAGGTGCATGAATGCGAAAGAGAATCCGCAAGTGAAGCCGCCGATGTGAGCTTTAAATAGCCTTAAAGCAGGAGCCTAGGTGTCCCTGACTATTATTTTTTTTTTTAGGCTCTGACCACGCTGCGAACGTCGACGCGAATAATTGAACACATCCTATAAACAATATGCATTTGTCAAGATTGTCAAGAGCATCGAATCGCTAAAGTCCGTCACTGAAGCTCCTTCGAATTCCTGCTCCTTATTTGATGACAATGAGTTTCTTCTCTCTCTCTTCCATGACCCTGCAATGCTCAGGAACAAATATGGATACTATCGACACATGGGCAAAGAAGCTAAGTCCAAGTGGAAGGTAAGTGTAATTCAGATCAAGAGAATCAGGACGAATAATCGCAAGGGACCTGATTGAACAAAACGAATGTTCGACAGCACGTCTAAAACCACTCAACCACTCAGAAATGGACAGATTGAACACTTATATCTTGGGTATCAGCGAGCTCAAAGGAACCGGAATGGGAGAATTTAATTCCAGCGACAATTATGTCTTTTATTGTGGACACGAATCCAGGAGAAGGAATGGAGTCGCTGTCATAGTAAACAGAAGAATGGGCAAAGCAGTGCTAGGTTACAACTTCAAAAACAACCGAATGATTTCACTTCGGATCCAAGGTCACCCTTTCAACATCGCAGTTATTCAAGTCTATGCACCAACCACTACTGCTGAAGAAGCTTATGTTATAAGTTTTTATGCTGACCTGCAATGCCTTCTAGACCGCACTCCATCATCAGACGTCCTTTTTCTTATAGGAGACTGGAAAGCTAAGGTAAGGAGTGAAGAAATATCCGGAATTACAGGGAGGATCGGTCTTGGTGACCCAAATGAAGCTGTGCAGAGGCTAGTAGAGTTTTGTCAAGAAAATAACCTGACCATAGTGAATACACATTTTTAACAGCACAAAAGGCGCCTGTACACATGGACTTCGCCGGACGGTCTGTACAGGAATCACATTGAATATATTATTTGCCGACATAGATGGAGAAGCGCTATCCAAGCAATAAAAACAAGGCCTGGGGCCGATTGTGGCACCGATCATCAGCTTCTTGTTGCCAAATTTAGGCTTCGATTGAAGAAAGCGCAGAAAACTAGAAGGCCATTCAGGTATGATCTTTATCAAATTCCATCAGAATATGCCGTGGAAATGAGGAATCGATTTCAAGAATAAGATCTAGAAGAGATGTGGATTGATGTTCGTAATACAAGAAGTTGCTACTAAGGTAGTTCCAAAGGAAAATAAATGCAAGGAAGCAATGCCGAATGTTGGCCAAGTTGGTTAAAGTTCATGATGAAAAATAGAGCGAAAAAGGAAAATAGCGCTTGCCCGTGTCTTCCTTCCGTCCTTCCTGTACTTTTTCCCGCTTTTTTCAATCAAGGAAGCAAACTGGTTGACTGAAGAGGCTTTGCAATTAGCTGAGGAAAGGAGGATGGCAAAAGTTATGGGTGAAAGAGAAAGATACAAGGATCTAAATGATTATTTTCAGAGAATAGCAAGGAGAGATGAGTATGCCTTCCGGAACATACAGTGCCAAGAAGTTGAGGACAACAACCAATTTATGAACAAAAGAGATCTGTATAAGACAATCAAAAATATCAAAGGAAGTTTCTGCGCTAAGCTGGGCGTAATGAAGGACGAAAAAGGCATGGACCTCACTGAAGCCTCAGAGATAAAGAAGAGGTGGCAAGAATACACAGATTAGATACATAGATGAATTTACTGAAAGGAAAAGGCAGAGAGGTTGGCCGGAATAATTCAAATCTGGCCTTGCTACTCTGCACTGGGGAAGGGGAAGGAGAGAAGAAAGAAGATCATGATGGGTTGCTATGTTGGAGACGGCATATTAAATACATATACAGGCACAGTAGGTTGCTTTACAGGCGCGAATCAAGTCCGCTGGCGCACAAAAAACGGCAAAGGGCACGCACTGCCTGGACACTCTTCCCCTTGTCCTGCCAAGTTCCCAGCAGCAGTTCCTCCGACAAAGGCTTCTTGTCCAAACGCTTCAAGGAAGTGGCTAGCACACTTCTTTCGCACGCATACGCTGGGCACACCAATAATAAATGGTCCACAGTCTCTGGGATGCCACAAGTTGAACATTCGGCGAATCCACCTGTCCAATTAAATGCAAGTACTTGCACGTGAAAGCCACGTTTAAACGAAGTCTATACAGCAAGCATGCTTGATGACGCAGAATATCACGCGGAACATAAAATTTCAATGTTCGATCGAGCCTTCTAGACAAATGTGTCGGGCGTCTGGCTAGGCCCAGTAAGCTGCTGTAGCATTATTCATACAACTATCTGATCTTGAAAAAGGCACAGCTGTTTGGAGGCCATTGACGAGTGCGCTTTTCGCTTCAGGAATTGTGCAAGAAGAACCCGGATGTGCAAACCCAAAGTAAGAAGGTTGCGATCATTGATCTCGAGCCGGGCATCCTGAAGAGTGAAGTTGAGTGGGCCTTAATTGGCCAGCCTTGCTAAGAACAAAGCTGGCGGAATTGATGGCATTCCCGCTGAGTTGCTTCAAACCCTTAACGATGACGCTGTTAACGTTCTGTACACATCGTCAGCAAATTTGAACGACCCTGCAGTGACCACAGGATTGGAGGAGGTCTGTTTACGTCCCCTTCCAAAGAAAGGCAGTGCCAAAGATTGTTCCAACTACCGCACGATCGCGCTTATTTCGCATGCTAGCAAGGTGATGTTGAAATTCCTCCAAGGTAGGCTGCAGCAGTATGTGGATCCGGAGCTTCCGGACGTGAAAGCTGGGTTCGCAATGGCAGAGGAACTAGAGACCGGATTGCCAACCTTCGCTGGATCATAAAAAAAGCAAGAGTTCCAGAAACCCATCTAATTCTGCTTTATTGAATATGCGAAAGCATTTGACTGCGTAGATCACAGCAGATTGTGGCAAGCGCTCCAAGAGATGGGAGATCCGATTCACCTCATCTGTCGCCACAGGAACCTGTGTAAAGGACAAGAGGCCAACAGTCAGAACTGAGCATGGTCTTACTGACTGATTCCCGATTGAGAAAAGAGTGAGACAAGGCTGCATACTGTCGCCCTGCCTATTTAACCTATATGCTGAGTGCATCATGAGGAAAGCCGGTCTGGATGAGTCTTCAGCTAGAGTGAAGATTGCTAGGCAACGGATCAAACACCTTAGATATGCGGATGATACCACTTTAATGACAGAAAGTAAAGTGGAATTTAAGAGACTTCTGACGCGCGTGAAAGAAGAGAGTGAGAGGTTTGGGCTTAAACTGAACATTAAATAGACTAAGATCATGGCATCTTGCCTTATCAAGTCCTGGAACATACAGGGACAAGAAGTGGAAGCCGTGACAGATTTTCTCTTCTTGGGCTCCAAGATTACCACGGAAGGTGACTGCAGCCATGAAATTGGGAGACGCCTGCTTCTGGGAAAGAGAGTCATGGTTAGCCATGACCGCCTAGTAAAGAGCAGAGACATCATACTTCCAACGACGATCGGTATAGCTCGTGCTCTGGTCTTTCTAGTTGTGATGTATGGATGCAAGAATTGGACTGTGAAGAAGGCTGACCGCCGAAGAATTGACGCTTTTGAATTGTGGTGCTCTTGAGAGTTTCTTGGACTGCCGCAGATGATCAAATCAGTCGATATTGTCGACCATAAACCCTGACTGCTCATTGGAGGATCAAATTCTAAAGTTACAGCTCAGCTACTCTGGTCATCTGATGAGAGGAGAGGATATTCGCTGGAGAAAACTTTGATGCTGGGAAAGATTGAGGGTCACAGGAGAACGGGTAGGAAACGAACGCGATGGTTAGATGGCATTCTCGAGGCGCTGCAGTTGAAGCTATCTGAAGATTAGGAAGACAGTGGGAGACCGGAAAGCTTGGCGTGATATGGTCCATAGGGTCAGGAACTGTGGGACATGACGGAAAGACTGAACTGAACTGAACTGAACTTTACTGACTAAAACCACTGACTTGGTAACCTGCATCGGTTGAGATAGTTCAGGAGGAAGAAAAAGCGGCAAGAGGAAAAGTACAGAAGATGTGAACAAAATAGCGCGCTGTTCCCTTAACGGTACACTCTGCAGCAGTTGTCCCTATATTGTACCCGAGATGTTTATTGATTCAACCTATTCCTTATCCTCCTCTTAATCGATGCCCTCTTCCTGCGCTACCGAGCGTTATTATATTCATTTCGGGACTAATTTGAACACATACAAGGGATGTTGATTACAAAGGCGCGAACCCTACAATTCGTTTGGCGGAGGAGGACGGGAGGGAGTTGTAGGGTATGCAGATATTGATTACGCGCTTCTTTGGTATTCCTTTATATATCTCGCGCTTGAGAAAACAGCCGCCATCATTTGTTTTGATGTCCTTGTTACCCTTTCCCGTGCACTACGGTGCCCCTTCGCAGAGAAAAGGGCGGACCACCCTCAAGCAGAAGCGTTTCTTCAAGACACCGGCTCGCTATGGCAGGGACAACTTCTGTGGGTTCAGCTTCATGTGCTACTTTGGGACGTTTAACCCAGCATATCATTGCGGACTGGAGCTGAGTGGGCTTAATTGAAGCGTTGCACAGTCCTCCGGCGTCATCGATTTAAGAACACTGTCTAATTTTAACATAAGAATGCAAAAGGGCTCCTAACACGATTATGTCCCAGACTGGTCGACATCACCTCCAAATTTTTGGCTATGGTATGTGGCGATTAACTTCCCTGAGCGTCTCAGACTATGGGAAATCGGGGGCTTAAACGTGCACATACCACCTTGAGTACACTGATGCATTTTGCCTTTCACCCCCCTGAAAAAGCGACCGATTTGGACCCGGCTACTCTGGCTTCTTCAAGCGCGGATGCTTTTCGCAAAACAATAGCTAATGGTAATCACGGAGTCCCGGTTCCTGGTGACCTCAAAGCGCTACTTAAAAGAAACACTACCAAAAAAAGAATGTCATGAAGAGAGGAGTGTGAACAATGAAGACAACCAAAAAGCTACACCCTGCATTTCATTATACGCAATCAAAGCGTGGGGAGAAGCAAAGATAATAACTGCTTCCTTGTCACTCTATTCAGTCGACATTGAAGCAACGACACGCGCATCAGCAGCGTCATACCAGGGAAAGGCCTTGCGCAGCCTGGTCACGACATTGCGTACGCAAATATATTCAGTTATAAATTTCGAGGAGAATATCTCGCTATACGCGTGGGCTAAAACATTGCGGTGCTTTACGCATGGCTTTAACCGAATGATAAAGCGAAAGCTGTGAATCTCATAGCGACATAAAGGAAAGGTTAATAGCGCAAAAAGACACTCACAAATAGGCACAAATAGACACACAGGACCGGCGCTGTGTGTCTATTTGTGCCTATTTTTGAGTGTCTTTTTGCGCTATTAACCTTTCCTTTATGTAACTATGCACCAACGAGCCCAGCAATCAGTTTTAATGGACTCATAGCGACAGCCTCTGTAACACCGCTTTTTCAATGCGTGATTTGTTCATATTTCTTTTTTCTTTAACTTAGGTTTTAAAGAAACGAAGGCGCCTTATGCTTTTGGGTGGACGCCACGGTATGGTTGTTGCCTACACGTAACTAGGTCAATGTATTGTTTTCATACTTTTTTCTTGTAAATTGTAAATTGGTTTATAACAAAAGAAAAGCATAGTATCTGTCAGACTTCAGGGAAGGGAGGAACGTAGGAGTAAAAGCGGGGAGCGTTAAAAGAGGTCCCCTAGTGGAGGGCTACAGAGTAATTTTGGCCACCTGAGGAACTTTAACCTGCGCTGACATCGCACCAACACAGGGCTGTCTCTCCGCTTATGTGGAGTTTTGAGGAAAGAAAGGTGCGGTATACTTTTGGGTGGACACAACGGAATCGTCGACACCCACACTTTATTAGATCAAGGTTATTTGAAGGCCAAATTTAGTGCCACGAAAAGGCCGGCTCTAACCGTAGTGAAGTTTCGCTTCATTTGTAAATTGGTTTTAACAAAGTAATGACGCAATATCTGTCAAGGTCACTTGCAGGCCAAATAATCAGTCACGCTACGCGCTCCTCTACCTAGCGTAGTGAAGCTTTCGCTTGAAACGTTTTGCGAAATGGATATTTCTTTCGAAATGGCTGCCACTAAGCTTCCATGCATAGAAACAAGCGAACTGACAGCAGTGATCAAAAAGTTTAAAGCACTTCAGACCATTATGACATTGATGAGATGTTGTTATCACTTTGTGCCCACTTTGTGTGAAAATAAAAAAAAAACTGAAAAGGCAGCCTTCGTATACTACGAATTCTTTTTTTTTTTTTAGAAAACAGTGACAGCCGACAAATATAAAAGCAAAGCTATCGGAAGAGAGAAGAAAAAGAAAGTTTGCCTCGACGTTAATTCTTGTTATGTGCCAATTAGCCCGGCGGATTGCCCTTTCAGTGTGAGTCTAGTTCCAAACATTATCTGTTCCGCATACTGGTCCTCATTCGATAAGTTATTCGTGTGCTATTCCAGCGTCATCGCGTCCGTTGATAGCGAGTTTGTAACCCGTATTCATGCTTTGTCCCTAATCGTAGCTCGTTTGTCGCTAAAGCCGCGCACTGCACGTAACAGTCCTGAGTTGTTAATGTCTTTAGCACAGCGGAGACGTATTAGCATTACCGACGCACAACAGCTTATTAGACGCCTCCTGTGCACGCACAGAAACATGGGTAAATCCGAGCCGGTCCGCTACGCGTACGCATCCGGTGTCAGGTAAAGCGTTTTACGTCTACGCCAGTACGTCTCCGCTATACTAGAAGCTTGTGACATGTAGGTACCTCCGGTGTTGCTGGCTGCCGTTCGCTGCCTACAGGAAAAGGGACCACGCCTCAGCAATGAAACTGCATCGTTCGGCGCGGGCCTGCAGCCGCAGATGGCGCCGCCGTCGGGGCTCAGTGGCCCGGCAAATGAGGCACCAGTGAAGCTGGATAGAGACCAACAGACGCTGTCATAGCTGTGTCGCAGATGCAGCTTGCTGAGAATAAGATGCCACAGCAGTTTAACCCGATATTTTTTAGGACGGCCGCCTCCGAACTTGGAGCGGCGTGCCATTTCTTGTATTTGCTACTTTTTTTTTTTCGCACCACATTTTTGGGGGCACAGTGTTTGACCCTGTTTCTGGTGCTTAATTTTTATTCCTCGGTACAGGCTGTTCTATGTGAATTTATGTTTTATGTCTAAGGGTTAGAGGCGATTGTATTAGGAAATATTTGTTCATGAAGTTTAGTGACGTCTGCATTTGAGCCCGATACGGGCTCAAACTCCATATATGAAGTGAATATTGTTGGTCTCACCTTCTAGCTCTGCGTATTTGTTGCGTTCCGTATTTCCTGTATTATATGTATGCATGTGTTGTGTATACGCAATGGAAATAAATTTCATTTTATTAAAACATCACGGTTTAAAACGACAGTTTTATACAGGACATGTGATGCGGGCTCTCTGCTTCCACAGATGGAACATCAGTTCAAGACATTTTCCAAGTTCCAACCTCCCTTCCGTTTCTTTCCTTTTCCTCATTTCTCTCTTCGTAGCAACAAAGAGTATACCTGAATATCCAGTAAACAAAATGGAATTCCTTCTTGCCTATGAGAAAACACGCAATTAGATAAAATAGCAAATAATGGGACAATAAAGCCTAGATTACGCTGCAGGGCGGAAAGCATCGCCTCGAATAACGTATATTGATTGCGAAAACAAAAATGCCATCTTTTTCTATGAAGTGCATACGAGACATTCATGACGAGCGCTATTTTAGTGTGTTAGTCTTACACAGGCCCCTTACAAAAGAAAGTCCGGCGTCGGAGTCAGTGTCGGCGTTGCGACTGAAAAGATACGGGCATGCCTCAGGTAGGTAATAGTTGCCAGGGGACATGGCCGGACCCAGATCGGTCTGCGGGCTGTGTGACGTCACGAGATAATATGCATGGCCGATCTCCTTTGAGGTTGGAGGGTAAGATAGGTATCGAACCCTCCGAGACCCCTGGATCCCGAGCCAGTGCAAGGCCACACAGGCATGCTCGATAGGAGGTTAGTTGAAGCAGGGCTTTATGTCGGGTGGTTTTTCACAACTGGGTAGCTTACGACTGCGTGCTAACGAGCATGTATCAGGTAATAAAGGCACCAATTAAAGGGGGTTAGTGATTAAGCGAGTAATAAAGTGCACGTACGCTAACTAGAACCCCAAGGGGACGCTGCAGATGGGAGCCACTAACGCTATCGCCTTAGAGGCGGAGTTTCAGTGTCCCAAAAGGGTTTTCTGCTTCTCCTGCCTAGATACCACTCAGCGCTCGGGAGAATTGGAGGGCCACGTGTGAAGTGTTAAGTACGAGCTGCACCAGCTCACCAAATCGCCAATAGCTGCATCTGTCACGTCGAGGAAATGAAGAAAGTGTCGAAAGATACCAAGATGATTTTTAAAGAAATCAAGTCGCACTCCCTTGATAACTGCAATACCAAGAGTGTGATTGTTCGGGACGCGGACTTCACGCTGGCTGGTATGAGCCGAACAGGTTGGCATCAGTCTGGATGACATGACCGATCGTTTCAGTGTCGCCATTTAAAGGGCTGCTGGGACTGGGCGATATATAGGCCATAATATTTTCATGTTCTGGCGCTGGAACAACTAATTTTTAGGCGAATGACAAAGGAGCGCTCCGGTCTAGTGAAGTTTGGGAGACGCATAAAGGGCGAATCTGCCGCGACCCTACAGTTATCATGGTAAGCGGACACAACCAGAAGGATACGGAGCCTATAAAATGTAATCATGTGGAGCAAGCACTCTGGAAGAGAGTAGAATTGGGCTTTTGAGCAGCTTTTGCGAGGGCGTTCACCACTTCGTGTTCTAGTATTCCGGAATGGGATAAGAACGAATATTAAATCCCACCTAGGATCTCTCGCAGAAAGAAAGCGACCGCTAAGTGGGGGTTGCATGTTTTTTCAGCCGGATACTTATATGGAGAGCCTTAGAAACGCAAAGGATAGTGAATGAGACACATCTTTTCGCGTTGTAAGCTGAGAAGCAATTAGGTAGTGCTCTAATTTCCGCACACAGCACATAAGGGACAGCGAAGACGATGGCAGACCAGTCATGCAACCTCGCCGGGGTAATAATAGACCACGGGAATGCGCTAATTGTAGAGGCTCGAGTTTTTAGAATTCAATTTGATCTTAACCACATCAAGGCACTACCGATAAATATTTGTAGAAGAGCCCTACTGCTTTAAATGGCCTTCCTTCTACGTCGGCATGAAACACTGCCAATTGCCCCGTCGTTCCCAACATCTACCGGTACCCGAATAAATTTCTCCTTAATTGGACCGTCTGGTTGGTGGACCCCAAAGAGGACCTACAGCGAGCAGTCACCCGGCTTGTCATTGATATATTCGTAATAAGGAAGTAATTACTCATTAGCATCCACATAAGCGCAGCCATACGGCTACATTGAGATGTCAATGCTCCTCCTCTTAGTTCCTTGTCACAATCTTGTTAGGTGGACACCACATAGTACAGAAGTTAATAAGCCTTTTTGCTTCTAAAGTACCTTGACATTATGAGGAAACTTTTTAAAAAGGATTCCAGACTGCGCTTCATTCGTGAAACTGCCCAAGCAACCTATGTGCAAGGATATCCACTGATAATGTAAGAAAGCAACATTTGTGCTGCAAACCATGGGCCGATTTTAAAGAGCTAAAAGGCAATCGATCATAGGGTAAAGCACGTCCTAACATTTGAAGGCAGATTTTTAATACGTGAGAATATGAAAGCAGGTTGTGCCAGACAAGGGCGCCTCTATCTTCGATGCCTGGCATCGGCTCCGAAACGGCCGTTCAAGCAAATTTAATCAAGGCTACCAGCGCCCCTTGTGGGCGAAGTGCGAAGAGGTTAGGAGAGGGTGCTACTACGCGCCAAAGGGCGCGCGCTGCGGGTATGCGCCTTTCCTTCCTCCATGGTCTGCGCGCACTTCCAAGTTCTCTTTCCGGCGAGCGCATACTTCATCGCCGCGCGCCTATTTTTCACAATCGCCGCCAGGTGCCGCTCGGAGCCTTGACAAAAAGCGCAACGGTCAGTACCCACTGACCTTAACCATGGGGCAAGATATATAGGTGGGGACACAGCGGGGCGCGCAAGTGTAAAATAAAGCACGGTCGGTGTCAAGGGAGGAGGAGCGCGCTCTCCCTCGAGTTCGGAGTGGATAAAGCCCCCTAGTTCGTCAAAGCCTTACGAGATGGCAGTTCTCAGCGGCCTTCGTCTTCTTCTTCTACATGGCTGGACTTGAAAATGAAGGGGGAGTGCACTGGCCGGTTTACATCCGACGGAGTCGACACCGCCACTGCCGACGTGCAGATAGTTGGAGATGCCGGGAGAGGAAGAAAGATGAGAGAGAAAGGATCGCTTACGCTACGCAACCACAGTCAAGGTATCATGCGCCCCAGGGCGTCTACAGAAGGTCGGCGAGGCCGGATGCCGCCAGGAAGCCGAGGAGCAGGTGGAAGGGATTGTGCGAGATGGGCCCACGAGGAAAGAGAACCTCTTCTGAGGTGGAAGAGGGAAGCGAGAGGGAGCGATAGCCTGAGGAAAGGGCGCATGCTGCAGCACAAAAGATGGACACTCACAGAGAAGATGCTCCAGCGTTTCATCTGGATGTCCGCACTGCAGACATGCCGGAGAGGGGGTGAGGCTTAACCGGTGAAGTGTGGAGGCTGTCCGAGTGGAGCAGACTCGGAGTCGAAGGAGGAAATGGTCGGTGAAGGAAAGGCCCTTGGTGGGGAGCGGACGGGGGCGATGCCCGCCCACCACTTTGGAGTCCGGATCGTCCAGGAGGAGGTGGCTGCGGATGAGGTCTCTCGCCACTTCCAGAGGCCCGACAGCGGTGCTGATGGGTGGCAGGCTTCTGGGCAGCCTTGGCCACAGAGTCGGTTGTCTCGTTGCCAGCCACTCCAGTGTGGCCCGTAACCCACCAGAGGGTCAGGGCAGTGCCCCTAAGCCCGATGGCGGTAAGCCGCGCCGCCAGACTGCGCAGTATAGGGGGGGGGGCGCCGTCTGGCTTCTGCAGAAGTTGCAGTGCGGAGCGGGAGTCCATGAGGATGACCGCCTTCCGAATGTCCGCACGCTCCGCTAGCATGTCCGCTGCCAGGTGGAGGGCAGCCAGATCGGCGGTGGTGGAGGAGGCCACGAATGGCAGCCTAGCCTGCCTGAAGATGCCAAGGGCCGGAACGATACAGGCAGCCGCAGCCGACGGACAGGGCCCAGGGAGGACCGAGCCTTCGGTGAAGACCTGGACCGCCCCAGCGAGGTCCTCCTCAAAGAGGCAGGCGACCTCCTGCTAAAGGCACGCAGCAGCCGTGGTCCGCCTGGTCCCAGTCCCAGGCATCGACAGCTGGACCAAGTACGGCCGGCCCAGGTCCGGTCATGGTGGAAGAGGATGGTCCTCGTCGGCGCCGCTCACCAGCTGCTCGAACTCACCCGCCAGGTGGCCTATGCGGGAGCGAGGGCAACCCAGGAGGCGATCCAGGAGGGGACGGCCATCAGGGGCATTGTAGAGGCACTCCACGTGGTGGTGGGCTATCCTCCTGGCATGGAGGTCCATCGGCCAATCTGTGACGTAGTGGGAGGCAATGCTTTTTTATGGAGAATACACACTTCTTGAGGGCCATTTTCTCGTAAACTAGGTCCGATGTTGAGAAAAAAAAAATATTTTTGTCACATTGTTTTTGTCTTGGTCCAGTATTAGGCGCAGATTTGTGAATCTGTGGCATCGTGCATGCCTAAATAAAAGCGCAGAAGGCGAAGAATTTTTCGCGTGGAATTTGAACCTGCTACACGATCGGACATTTCGGTCCGTTGACTTTGCTTCCTTGGTTCTCGCATCAGTGGCCCGCTCATCTGTTCGCCCTCTCCACGCGCACTCGTTTAATCCATCGTTTGCTCCTTACTTTATTCCTTCCATATATTAGAGGTCCTCTAATTGGGTTCTGCTAGCTCCTACTGACCACCCTCCACCCTCTCAGTTCCTCTATACCATTACTTCTCTTTCTTTGCTTCTTTTCTCATTTCTTGGTTTCTTTTATCCTCAGGGTACAGGGTACAGTAAAGAAGGGAATAGAATTTGACAACAATAGAAAAAGAACAGGAAGCATAATTTATGCAATACAAAACAACGGAGGTACAAAATTATGGTTAGTTTTCTTGCATCTACATTAGAAATCGACGAGTTTTATGTGGTGCGCCAAAGCAGCATACAAATCTGTTGATGAACGCAGATTACTCAGCGTTGTAAGGAACTTCTTTAACTGGATGGGGTGATTGATGCTAGTTAAAAATGCGAGCAAGAAATTTCATTAATTACAGATTCTTAGAAAATGTGATTGTGCACATGTCACCGTATTGCAATGGAGCACTGAGACTTTTCGTGGCTACGACGATAATACATGAAGGGTGGTGGTTTCTGCGCGTACGGACCATGCACATGCCTAGTTCATTGAATCGTATTTTAGAACGTAATATTTTCATTACCTAACAAGTTCTTCAGTTTCCCGCCATCTGCGTAGGGCAAGATGCTGTGCGCCGACGGCTTGTTATGTTAACGGAAGCGCCGGCGGCCGCAGCCCATTCGGTGAACTTTTCAGCGTGCCAACCCCTTCGTCATGCCTGCATGTCTACAACTCGGACAAGATGTGTAAAGGGGGCATGGCGGGCGCAGTTGGTTACGCGTTTCGGGGATTGTGCATTCGTTCGTGTAGTCCGGGTTCGTGCAGAGGTGCAAATATTGATGGCTGTTGGGCTTGCGTGAGGCAAAATGCCTTAAACCGCGGCAGCATTTGTTCCGGTTTTTTTGTTCACGCAACTCGTCCGTACTTTTGTTCGCTTGCTTACCCCATTGGTCCACTCAGTCGTTTGCACGTTAGTGATTTGTGCGATATAGAAGCGGTACGGGGCGCTGTGGCATTTCCTTCATTAAAAGGCAAGAATATCCTAAGAAATTTATTTATATTTTTCTCCCATTCGCCCAATCGTACGCGGGTTTCGTTTTCCCTGCCATATATATACGCTGATATATATATATATATATATATATATATATATATATATATATATATATATATATATATATATATATATATATATCAGTGCCCGTTAAACAACCCCAGGTGGTCGAAATTTCCGGAGTCCTCCACTACGGCGTCTCGCATAGCCCACATACCAAAGCAAACCATCTTCGCTTCGTTGTTAGGATTTAAATTACGTCAATAGTATTGACAAGCCAATACATTATTCTGGGCTTCGCTTCTGATTTGATGCAGTGTGCACGGCTTAAGAATAAAGTTGAAAGTTTATTTCTGAATCAAAAAAACAACTTACAAGAATATACAGCGAGAGGTCCCATGGTACAAAACCGCAGGTGGGACCTCCCATGGTAATAGATATCGATAGGCAACATAAAGAATAATATTATTGTAAGAAAATTTATGAAGCAACACTGAAAATAAATAACGAAATACTTAGTAAAGAGTACATTGCCGACAGATTTAGATACAAAAGCAGAATACAGAAAAAAGTACAAAAACACTTATGAATTCCGGGAAAAAAAGATAAAGAAATCACAAATTAAGAAAATTTTTAATTTCGACTTGAACAAAGAAAGTGTATTTGCTTAATGTCGAAATTCAAAGAATTCCAAAACGATATGGACGAAAATTGAAGGCCTCGTTTCCCGTAGTTAGTATTGACCTTAGGTAGTAGAAAATAATTACGTAGAGCGAACCGTGTAACGCTTTTGATCATGCCGGGAGAAAAAATACTAGATGGGAACTGATGGAGAAGAATCTTAAAGAATAGAATACCGATATTATAAAGATATAGAGCCGAGAGGGCTAGAACATTTAAATTCATGAACAAAATGTGCGACGGTGACATTCGAAGGGGGGAGGTTGTGATGTGTATGGGAGGGAGGAGGTTATGATGAGTTTTATTAATGGCCAAAGATTAACATGATAGGCGCTACCTAAGGATGAAACACAAAACTGAAGGGTCTTGACTGATGAACTTGATTATGAGCTTTATGAAGTACATCTATTTACATATGTAAACTTTTACAAGATTGCAAAGACATGGCAACAACTGGAACCTGTTGGTCGGTCTTCCCGGAAGAGACTCCCAAATTCGGCAGAGCCGATGGTGCAGAGCACTTACCTAAGACCCGATCCAACCAAGAACACCTAACTCTCCTCCGGGACCTTCCGTTCACAGCTCGGGTTCACACCCCTTGGCCCGAGCTATCCAATCACTGGCCATAAGCGGCGTGATTGGGCCAAGAAAATTCACCCTCGCCCCGTGCCCGCTCACCGCTGCTCCCACACTGAAACAGTACAGGCAGGCTACTCATGGAGCTTCTTTTTTTTTCTTTAGGGCACGTTGACCCTGTGAGAACTCGCGAAGATGTTCGTTCCCACGCATCTACGTTCCTAACCTGTCTGACCATATCCGCGGACGACGCCTGTCTCCTTCGCTTCCAAGAGACGCTGCCGACGCTTTGCGGCGCATTTCTTCGAACGAGACAGGGAGCGGCTCCCGTTTCCCATTCAAGGACTCGAAGGGGGTTTAACTAAACAATGCGCCGCCACCTGCGCGCTAGGCGTCGGTTTACTCCCCAGCCCCTTCTTGTTGACTTCCAGTCTACAGGGCAATGTACATCCCCGCGCGCACCTTGACGATCCCTTACACTTCTATCGCCTGTTTCTCCCCTTGTAACGAGGCATCGCCCCGCTGCTCCACCTTAAAATCCCCTGTCCTTAACTTAGTTTCTGAGACCACTTTTTCAGCAAGAGCTGGGACCCCTACTGGCTCCGCATTCTCATTTCCCTCAAACTCAAATGCAGACTCTGCTTTAACTTCACCTGACCCATCTGCATCCGCAACCTGTCCAAACGCATATCTCAGTCTTACTTTATCTGGGCATTCACCTCGACAAGATGCAGATACTGTATCTGCCCTCAGCACTGTAATCTCAGCCCCCAATCTGCACAAGCGTATGCCAGGCTATCCCCGGTTTCCAGCCTTACCAAGGTAAGGGGGTAAGGCTTAAGCAACTGATCGGGGTTACCCTCACTCTCAGCTCCGGTGTCAAGCTTATCAGAACGAGCATTTAAGTTTGGGCTACAAGTTTGCTCGCGTTCTGCTTAGAGTCTGCGGCCTCTTGTCTTTGCTGTACA
Source organism: Amblyomma maculatum (assembly GCF_055883805.1). Taxonomy (NCBI): domain Eukaryota; kingdom Metazoa; phylum Arthropoda; class Arachnida; order Ixodida; family Ixodidae; genus Amblyomma; species Amblyomma maculatum. Next base: position 255,556,807 of record NC_139344.1, read on the forward strand.
TTTGGGCAGTGAATGGATATGTGCCCATACTTCTGGCAAAGAAAGCACTTCACCCCTGCACGTGTGTTTTTGCTTCCGACGTTAGGACTTTGGATTAAAATGTGCTTTTCTGGTTCCTCTCCTCCTTGCTGAGATGGTTCAGGACCTTCAAAAGTGCTAATTTGCATTTGCGCAAGTTTGACCTTCTCTAGCTCAATTTGGAGCTTTAGCTTCTGAATTTCAAATAGTTGAGCTTTATGCCTCTTTTCTGCCACAAACGCTCGTGTCATATTTCCTAGTGCATGCTCTGTCACTGACACTGGCTCTGCTGACGCAAGTCGCACGATAGGCTCTAGACCATTCCCTGCGGCATCCATTCCTGAATTAGTCATGGCACCTACCTATACCGTCCAATCCCTAAACAAACATGGCAAATTCGGAGAAAGCAAAACGATGTCCTACCTCTTTCGATGCTCCGTCGACCGCACTGCTGTCACACTCGGCGTGATGACAGCGGGCTCCCGGGATGGTGTAGATGCCCACGAGTTGCTCCTTGTCCCTCAGCAGCTCACCGCCTTGGACCTTGCTTGACTTGGTCGTCTGGTTCTTGCTTTGAACCCTTCGATGTGGACGCCTGGTTCCTTTCAGCAGCTTGCTGTCTCGAACCCTCGATGGCTTGTCACCCGGCTCCTTTAGCTCCTCGCTGACTTGAGCCTCCGACGTCCTCTCGAACTCGACAGTGATCACGAAGCTTCTCAACGTCAGTTTCTTGACGAAGCTTTACGTTTTCTCCTTTAGGACGAACTACCCTGTAGCTTGTCCACCGACGTGTTCTTCTCACCTTCCGTCAAATGCCTCGAGTAGAAAGATGTTGCGATTCTGTCGCGACTGCGCCAGTTGAGTTTCCCCTTCAGATGGCCAGGTGAGAAAACACTTGGTGATATCGAGGTTCTTGTTAAATCGAAGATTCAGACTTGCAGCAATCACATTACTCCATGGCTCGACAGAAAGATTAAATATTTATTTGAACATAAATAAAACAAGAAGACACAAGCGAGAGAAAACTATTTGCATGACTGACCCGTTGGTCGGACGAAATCAGCCCTGGCTTAACCCAAAGCGCTTAGCAATCTGTCTCCGCCCTTGGCGGAGACAGCAACCAATAAGCAATCAGGCAACTTTTCTCACCAATCAAAGACTGGGGAAATGATACTAACTAAACAAACACTTCGAAAGGAGAGGTCCCAACCAAACATACCAACGGCCCTAACATCACCTCATTCCGAACCTCTGCTTTCCATTGTTTTCCTTTCGCACACGTGAATGCGGGACGAACGTATGCCGCGTGAACAACAGCTGAAGTTCTTTATATATATAAAAAAAAAACAGAAAGCTGTCAGTGAGGGCTCATACACTACATAGAAATTCCAATTTAACCAAGCCCTTTTCTTGAGCACCTGCAGCTCAGTGACCTATTGCGCTTCATTGCGCACCGGTCAGCCACCGCACACCTGCTACCACACAAAGGCTGTATGCACATGCGTAGAGGGAAAGACGCGCTCGTAGCAATACGAGAATACATACAAAAGAAAACGACCACTGGTCCCCGATATGACATTGAACACTCAACACTGCACAAACGGAACGAGTGCTCTGCGGCGGCGAGTGCCGTCGGCAACAATATAGCTGCCATCACGCCTCCATTGTGCGTCCGCGGTTCCACCAAATTGGTAGTCGCTGTGACCGAGGACAGGTGCACATCTCAAAGTATCTACCTCGGTTCGTACGCTCTGAACGCGCAACCGAATGACGCGAGAGCTCACCGAACTTCACAGAGCGGTAAGTCAACGTAGAAGTGAAGCAACAAACTGAGACGAAGGTAAACAGGTAAGCAGACCCAGCACCGATAACTGGCCAGCCGCATACTAAGCTAAAGAATAAAAGCAGAAAAGCAGGAACACAAATGTGATGTGTAAATAGTCAAGGCAATCAGCCAGAACGGGAGGTTGTCAAGATATGAGTGAAGCAGTCAAGTGAAAAGATTGTGAACACTCAACCCAAACAACTTGCCAGCAGCATACTAAAAAGCAGAAAAACAGGAATACAATCTTTACACTGAGGTTAGGTGCTGCATCAGCAGAACTGGAAAAGTGTCGTCAGCCACCGAGAAGACACATTCTGATAGTCTGTTCCAAAAAAAAGGCGATTGGTACACAGTAGCGCGGCAGGCTATTACACGAATTTTTCAACTGTGGTCTTTTCTCGCGGAGATAAACATAGGCGGTTTTAGATAAACATCGCGATCAACTGAAACCTTTCCCCGCGCTATTTGCTTCAACAGTGTAAGCCTATAGATACAGAACAACGAATTTCGAGAGGGTGTTATAAAAGAGAACGCGATAACGCAATTCGTCACGAAACGTGCGGTCACATTTTGAACAGCTTATAATTTACTTGTAAGTGTAATGCAATTTGGATCCTAGACTGCGGCGGCATACTCTAGGATAGAGTGGACATTAGTATAATATAACATCATGAGGAACAGCCTTGAAAGTGTACTTGATGAAATTAAGTGCACGGGCAGCTTTCGTAATTACATATTCTATGTTTTTATTCCATGCGAGGGTTGAGGAAACAAAAATGATGCCAAGGTATTTATTGGTACCAACCAAAATTTAATTTTCTGTATCCAAGTAATACATTGCCTTCACATTTGTGCGCTTTCTGCTGAACCGGATGTAATCACATTTTGAAAAATTAAGTTTCATGTTCCATTTGTAACACCATAATGTGATACGATTAATATATGTTTGGAGCTCAGCAGCATCGGCCTGTGTGGATATATTTTTGTATATGACGCAAATGTCAGATCACAATCGGATATTAGAGGCGGCGTTAGTACCTATGTTATTTATGTATATTAGAACTAGTAGTGGTTCCAAGACTGAGCCTTGAGGTACCCCAGACCTTACAGGTTATAAGATTCAGAGCCGTTTATTAAAATTTACAGAGATTGATCAGATAGATGTTGTTCTATCCATTTTTGAATTGAGGGAAGTAGGCCAAGGTAGGAAAGTTTAAAAATGATCAGAGAGTACGGTACGGTATCGAAAGCTTTTGTTAAGTATGATTAACCATAGTCGACTTGCGTGCCGGAATCAAATGAAGAAAATATGTCGTCAAAGAATTCCAGGAGTTGGGTGACACAGGAAAAGCCTGCCCTAAATCTATGTTGAGCATTAATAATATAAATTGTTGGCCTGCAAGTGACGGATTACGTTGCAGTAGATGATGCGTTCTAAGGCTTTGTAACTCTCACAGGTAAGGGAAATTGGTCTACAATTTGAGACAAGGCAGCGACGACCTGCCTTGTGTACCAGAACTACTTTGGCCGGCTAGCTCACTTGTTTTCAATGACTTAATAAATATGACAGCCAGGAACCTGGCACGCTTGCCTCACAGGCCTTTAAAACAGAACATGGAATGAAATCCGGACCAGAAGCTAAGTTGGGCTTTAGATCAGTGAACAGTTCCGTCACTCCTTCATGGACTGCGAAGAGCCAAGACATTGAGGGTAGACCATGGTTCGGCGGACCTTGTTTGACTAAAGGTATGGGAGTAGAAAAAGCGGATTGGAAATAACTCTTGGCGAAGTCGATGAAAGGCCCGACATAGCGAAGCTCTTGCCACCACTGGAGAAGCGAACCATTTAATTTCGGGGCGGAAATCCATGAGCTCGGAGTCCTGGGATAAACGATTAATGATTCAGACGTATTGTGCAAACCAAAAGAGGTTAAGAAGACCTCAACAGTGTTGAGCGCTTTCGTTAGACTCACGCGCGGTGGCAAGATGCATATAAACCTATATCATGCGCGCACCTAGACCAAAAAAGTAGAATTTTCTGGAATAATAATCATCATCAGCCTGACTATACTCACTGCAGGGTGAAGGCCTTTCCTATATTTCTCCAATTAACCCGGTTCTGTGCTAGCTGCATCCACTTGGCCCCTGTGAACTTCTTAACCTCATCCGCCCACCTAACTTTCTGCCGCCCCCTGCTACGCTTTCCTTCCCTTGTAATCCAGTTTGTTACCCTAAGCAACCATCGGTTATCCTCTCTTCGCACTACATATCCTGCCCGTGCCCATTTCTTCTTCTCGATTTCCACTAGAATGTCAGTAACGAGTTATTTCTCTGACCCACTCTGCACGTTTCCTATCTCTTAATGTTACCTCTACCATTTTTCACTCCATAGCCCTCTGCGTTCTCCTCAACGTAATTAGAACCCTCTTGGTTAGCCTCCACGTTTAAGCCCCATAGGTGAGCACAGGTAAGATGCAACTGTTCCATACATTCCTCTTGAGCGATACCCTAATATATAGCATTAATTGATTACGAAAAAGCATTTGACGCAGTAGAAACCTCGGCGGTGATGCAGGCATTGCGAAATCATGGGGTAGACGAGCCGTACGTGAAAGTGCTGGAATATATATATATATTGATACGTGGCAAGGCTAGTCCACGAAGGTTAGTCCAGGCTGGCACCGCACACAGAACACAGAAACACAGCAGCGTCGACCTTATTCTAGCATCCATCGTTGCTACCACTTTGTCTTCTTCTGTATCACTGTTGCTGATCGTTTTCATCTTCAACTTCCAGCGATGCAGGGCATATATGTCACATTACCCCCCCCCCCCCCCACGAAAAGCACAGTCCCGGTGCGCACTAGGACGAAGTACTACAGGGGTAATACGGCTTCATCCGGGCGACATGAACAATCTCGGTGCGTGGCATAGAGGACTGTTGCGGCGGATGTGCAGAGGCGATCTCGTATGTCACAGGAGTGACTGGCCGTAAAACACGGTAGGGTCCTGCGTATCGTGGCAAGAGCTTCTCACACAGCCCTACTTTACGAGCGGGAGTCCAGAGCAAGACGAGAGAGCCCGGAGAGTAGTGGACATCCCGGTGGCAAGAATCATGGCGCCGTTTTTGAGAACTTTGTGAGGAAGCTAGTCGGTGGCGAGCGATAACACGGGCGGCGTCAGCTCGGGAGATGGCGTCACGAACGTAGGTACTGGCGTTAGCGGTGGGAGGCAGTACGCTGTCAAACGGAAGGGGAGGGTCACGGCCGTATAGAAGATAAAAGGGTGAGTAGGCCACCGTGTCGTGACGAGAGGAATTGTACGCAAACGTTACAAACGGCAAAGTAATATCCCAGTCACGGTGATCATCCGAGACATACATTGACAGCATGTCCGTGAGCGTGCGGTTGAGGCGTTCGGTGAGGCCGTTCGTTTGTGGATGGTAAGCGGTGGTAAAAGAGTGCTTGATGGAGCAATACCGAAGAATTTCGTCGACTACTCGAGCAAGAAAGCAACGGCCACGGTCAGTGAGCAGCTGGCGTGGAGCACCATGGAGCAGGATGACGTCGTGCAGAAGAAACGCAGCCACGTCAGTTGCACAGCTGGTGGGTATCGCTCGGGTGACAGCGTAGCGCGTAGTTTAATCCGTGGCCACCGCAATCCATTTATTCCCCGACGCAGAAAGTGGGAAAGGCCCGAGAAGGTCAAGAGCAACTCGGGAAAACGGGTCTACTGGGATGTCGATCGGCTGCAGGGATCCAGCTGGCATAACCGAGGGCTTCTTCCGTCGCTGACACCGGTCACAACAAGCCACGTAACGACGGACAGAGCGATAGAGGCCTGGCCAAAAGAAGCGGCGGCGGACGCTGTCGTACGTACGAGATACGCCAAGATGACCCGCTGTAGGTGCGTCGTGCAGTTGTTGAAGAACGGTGGTACGCAGGTGTTCGGGGACTACGAGCAGAAGCTCGGTGCCATCTGGTCGCATATTCCGTCGGTATAAGGTGCCGTTGTGGAGCACAAACAGAGCTAGGGTAGCGTCAAAGCTGTCAGTGCTGAGGCGATTGATAATGCTGTTAAGCTTCGGATCTAAGCGCTGCTCATGGCGAATGTTTGAAAGGTCAGCGATGGCCAACACATGTGTCATCGTCACACTTGCTCGCAGGTGGTGGATCTACCGGGTTGCGGGACAGGCAATCGGCGTCAGCGTGCAGCCGGCCAGACTTGTGGATGACAGAAAAAGTGTATTCCTGAAGGCGGAGGGCCCAACGGCCCAGGCGACCAGTAGGGTCCTTCAGCGTAGAAAGCCAGCATAAGGCATGGTGGTCTGTAATGACGGAGAACGGGCGGCCAAACAAGTAGGGGCGAAACTTTGTAATGGCCCATACGACGGCTAAGCACTCACGTTCTATGATCGAGTAATTCCGTTCAGCTGCAGAAAGGAGGCGACTAGCATAAGCAATGACGCGAGTGCGACCCATCTGCTGTTGGTCGAGTATGGCACCAATACCGTGACCACTGGCGTCGGTGCTAACCTCCGTTGGGGCCGAGGGATTGAAGTGTGCCAGGACGGGCGGGTTGGTGAGGGCTGCAATGAGCGCAGAAAAGGCTTGAGATTGTTCTTGGTCCCAGCAAAATGGAGCGTCGTTCTTCAAAAGAGTGGTGAGTGGTCGAGCCGTCTCCGCGAAGTTGAGTACAAACCGCCGAAAATAGGAGCAAAGCCCAAGAAAACTACGTACGTCACTGGTACAACGGGGTGTAGGAAATGCACTTACAGCACGTATTTTGTCTGGGTCGGGTTGAACGCCACGGGCGTCGACCACGTGACCGAGCACCTTGAGTTCACGTCGGCCGAAGCTACATTTCTTCGAGTTCAGCTGAAGGCCAGCTCTTCGGAAGACGCCAAGAATGGCATCAAGGCGATGGATATGGCTCTCGAATGCAGAGGAAAATACAATGACGTCATCGAGATAGCACAAGCACGTCGTCCATTTCAAGCCGCGCAGGAGAGAGTCCATCATGCGCTCGAATATTGTGGGCGCATTACACAAGCCGAAAGGCATTACCTTGAATTGATACAGGCCATCGGGAGTGACGAAGGCGGTCTTCTCCCGGTCCCGTTCGTCGACTGCGATTTGCCAATAACCGGAACGAAGATCAATGGAAGAGAAATAGCTGGCACCGTGCAAGCAGTCGAGGGCATCATCTATCCTGGGGAGCGGGTAAACGTCTTTCTTTGTAATTTTGTTGAGGTGTCGGTAATTAACGCAGAATCTCCAGGTATTGTCCTTCTTTTTGACAAGCACGACAGGCGACGCCCAGGGACTGCTCGAAGGCTCTATAATGTTTTTTGCTAACATCTTGTCCACTTCATCTTGTATGACGCGTCGTTCTGAAATGGCGACTCGATAAGGTCTTCTGTGAATTGGGCGGGCGTCTCCGGTGTTGATACGATGTGTAACGAGGGACGTTTGTCCTAAGGGGCGGTCACCAAAATCAAAAATATCGCTGTACGAATTCAGAAGACTCGTAAGTGCTGTAGCACGGTCAGGGCGCAAATTAGGTGCAACCATTCCTGATATGCGAGCCTCCAGAGATGGGGACGGTGCAGGTCGTGTCGACACTTTAGCAGTAGGGTCAGGCAAAAGAGCGGCAACTGTGACATCAGACAGTGGGGTCAGTTCGGCGAGATTAATGCCCTCAGGAAGAACGTGCACAAAAAGGCCGAAGTTCAAGACTGGAATATAAGCGTTGCTATTTTCTACGTGCACGATGTTATGAGGGAGAACGATTCTACGCTGCAGTGTCACGTCGGTTATGGGGCAAACAACGTAGTCGCCATCAGGAACGGAGGGGAAAGGCGTCATGAGTACATACACTGCAGCTTCTGGTGGCAGACGAGTAAATGTAGAGGAGCGGAGACGGAGCGTTGAAGTATCAGAGGCCTGTTTGTCAGGACAGAGTGGCAGGTCTAGATGAAGCAGTCCAGAAGAAGTCAATGAGCGCGGAATGTGCAGTTAAAAAGTCGAGTCCTAATATAACGTTGTGAGGGCAACTGGTGAGGACTGTAAATAGCACAGGGATATGGCGGTCGGCAATGGTGATTCTCGCAGTACACATACAAATCACAGTAGCTGTGTTGCCATCAGCAACACGAACGGTAGATGAGGGAGCGGGTGTGAGGACTTTGTTGAGGCGTTGACGGAGCGAGGAACTGAGGACGGAAATGTGGGCGCCAGTGTCAATAAGGGCACAAACTGAGACTCCGTCCACAAGAATGTCAATGAGATTACGTCTGGGTGCGAGGGTCAGTTCCGAGTTGACAGTCCGGGTCGGTAATGCAGCGTCACTTCCGGGCGCTGCATTCGCTAGTTTCCCGAGTAGCTGCCGGCGTATGATTGAGAGGAGCCGCGACCAGGTAGCGGTGAACGGGATCGATGAGCCCGGGGAGATGGAGATCGGCTGTAGCGACGAGCAGTTGGGAAGGTTTCGGTGCGAGGTTCATCTGGTTGAGAAGGAGAGTGTGTAGGTCGATCATAGGCGGAGCGGGGCTCCTCTGGTGGGGCGACAAAGCGTCGAGGTCCATAGTAATACCGACGGTCAGCGTTGTAATAAAAGCGAGGGGTGGGGAAAGTACGGCTACGGCAATACCGCGAAGTGTGGCCGGCTCGACAGCAAATGAAGCAGATTGGCCTGTCGTCTGAGGTGCGCCACTCTGAAGGGTTGTGACCAAGGAAGCGACGTGGGGAGGCTGTGCTGGCGGTTGTAGCAGCCACTAAAGGAACAGGGTGCGATGGTGGCGGGGGCGGCACGGAGCTAGAGGAGAGGCCGACGTTTGCAAGTTCCTGGCGGACAACGGCCTGTATCATGGCAACGGTGTCGGGCAGCGGAGACGAGAGTGGTGCAGGAGTTAGGACCTCAAGTTCTCTGCGAACTATCCGAGTCACTGTCGTGGGATGGGAGGGTTGGTGCAAAGGGGCCAGGTCATTGCAGGATGAGGTAGCGGCCGTCTTTGGAAGACGCTCAAAGCGATGTACTAGACGTCTTTGTTTAGCCTGCTCGAATTTTCGGCAGACTTGGAGCACCGAGTCGACGGTAGAGCAATCCATGCAGAATAGGATGTGGAATTCATCATCCGCGATACCCTTGAGGATATGCCCTACCTTGTCACTTTCCGGCATGGAGGTGTTAATCTTGCGACACAACGCAAGCACATCTTGAATGTAGGCGAGGTAGGACTCCGTGGGGACTTTAACACGAGAAGAAAGTTCCGTTTTTGCAGCCAGAGCGCGTCCAATGGTTTCCCGAACAAGTCCTTAAGCTTGCGCTTGCAGGTATCCCAGGTAAAGAGCTCTTGTTCATGGTTTTGAAACCATGTTCGAGCTGTTCCCGCCAAATAAAATATGATGTTAGCGAGCATGATGGTGGCGTCCCAGTGGTTGTTGCGGCTGCAGCGCTCATAGTCATCAAGCCAATCGTCAACGTCTGGATTGTCGTCGCCATTGAAGACGGGAGGGTGGCGTATTTTCGTTAGAACAACTGGCTGAGCCGATGTTCCCGCGGTGGTACCAGCTGTTTCGGAGGTCATCGTGGCTGTTTGAAACGTGGTTGTGATCTCAGGTAGGTGGCGGCCGCTTCGTAAATCCAGCTTTTGGCAGCGTAAATGGACTAATCGGCGCGTACGGGGATCTTGATTCACCTCCACCAAGATGATACGTGGCAAGGCTAGTCCACGAAGGTTAGTCCAGGCTGCCACCGCACACAGAACACAGAAACACAGCAGCGTCGACCTTATCCTAGCATCAATCGTTGCTACCACTTTGTCTTCTTCTGTGTCACTGTTGCTGATCGTTTTCATCTTCAACTTTCAGCGATGCAGGGCATATATGTCACAATATATATATATATATATATATATATATATATATATATATATATATATATATATATATATATATATATATATATATATATATATATATATATATATATATATATTGCACAGCAACCCTAGTTCTGCATAAAGAAAGTAACAAAATTCCCATAAAGAAAGGTGTTAGGCAAGGAGACATGATCTCCCCAGTACTATTCACAGCTTGCTTAGAGGAAGTATTCAGAGACTTGGAATGGGAGCAGTGAGGGATAAGGGTAGATGGAGAATACCTCAGTAATCTGCGATTTGCTGATGACCTTGCCTTGCTAAGTATAACTCGGGGGATGAACTGCAAATAATGATTGATGACCTAGACAGGAAATGTAGAAAGGTAGGCTTGAAAATCAATATGCAGAAGACTAAGGTAATGGTCAACAGCCTCGGGAAGGAACAGCAGTTTACGTTAGGTATACGAAGCACTGGAAGTAGTAGGCGAATATGTCTACTTAGGACAGGTAGTAACCGCAGATACGGACCATGAAAAGGAAATAACAAGAAGAATAAGATTGGGATTGAGTGCATTTGGCAAACACTCGCAGATTATGACTAGCATCTTGCTGGAATGGAACCTGGTAATTTTGCCATTGATCCATTGACAAGAAAAGGAGCCGATTAGGCCTCTGTCGGACCCCTGCGACGACTGACTTTCGTGAGCTGAATGTGTGACCCACATGGATTGTTATGAAATCGACTTTGTGGAAGGCGTTTCGGAAATGACTTACTTGCCCGAAGTGTATTAATGTGGAAGGTTATCGGGGGCAGAAGCTACTTCTAGAAGGTTAAGGATAGACACTCCCCATGAGCCCTGGTGGCTTTTAAGAAAGATGCACCAATGACGTCAACGACAATGCGATGCCTGCAGTATCTCGTTTTTGTTCGGTTAGGAAAGCCCTTGAACGGGATAAAAAGCGATACATATTCCTATAAAATCGAACGACTGCGCCATCGCACAGACCTCAGTGGCACGGTCCTGCAACGCGAAGGGCGACTATGGATTGTTCCCTTTGCGCATTGGACAACTCAACGCTACAAAAGTCTTACCGCAGAAGCGCCCACTGTTCAGCACACCGGATTGAGAAACTCACAGATAACGCGGCTTGGATAAGGCGCCCTCACCGGTGCCAACATGACCAAGGCCCAGCCGGATGTGATTGGTCAATGGGTTAAAGAAAGTTGTTCAGCAGCGAAAGAAGACCGTGTTTACCGGTCGAAAATTGGCTTTGAGAAGAGGAACAGCGCAGTAGCAGTCCCGTCGGGGGACACCCAACCACACCTGTAGGAAACAGATTAAGAAGCAAGTGGAAGAATGACGGAAGAGGTGCCATATTGAAAGCATTAGTTGAAACATTTATTTGAAAAAAAAAAAAGTAAAGTGGGTGGTTCCTGTTTTCATCTTACATCCACCTTTGTACATTGGTGTGGGGCACCACCACGCAGAGGAATATTATATTGCTTATGCGAAAGAATGCGTTGCGTTAAATCGTCAATTTACCTTACCTAAATCTGTCTAAAGGACTGCTTTTCTCGATTCCAGATGAGTGTTGAAGGAATTTATGACTTCCATCTTATTTACTCATTTTTCTTTACCAACAACATGCTTAAAACATTTTATGAATTCATATCGAACTTGACAGCGTACCATGGTGACCACCGTACTCGCAGCTGTGACATGTGGCTCATTTCTCACAGACGCACTGACTGCTGTTGCACCCCTAAAACACAGATCACTTTCAGTAAAGTTGTAAAAGGTACAGACTTGACGATTGTTACCCGAAGACAAGCGAATTATTTATACCTAATTGCTGACGGTCTTCATTCTCTAAGCTTATTTGAACAGTATTAAATTTGCATGATACTGACTTTTGTTTGTGAAACATACTTTCAGCGATACATGTGATGAGTGTTTGTTGTGCTTGTGATCCTGATATGTACACTGAATAAAAAACGACTATTTTTGTCTCAAATATTAATTCGCAGAAATGCTTTGCATGTTGCTATTTTGTGCGTGCCTCAGGCCCCTTCAAGCTGTTTCTCAACCGGTTTTTGATCTGTGCGCCCCCAACAATATGCTGGAAATAAACATCGATATCAATGTCCCTATTTTCCAACCCCACTGGTCTTCGGCGACCGTTGATACCGTAGGACCAGACACTGCTGCCGGACCGGGTCTGAACTAGCTCACCGAGCCCACTGCACTTGCATATGCTGTGAAATTGGTAGTAGCTGTGGATTGGTTCGGCATGGTTCGGCATTGGTTCGGTTCCCATCAGTCTGCGCTACTGCTGTGACAGTTTTCAATTTTTTCCCCCGTGTCTAGGAAGAAGTAGGAGAAAATGAGGGGACAATAGTGTGCCGCTATTTTCTCCTTCCACTTCGTCCTGTTTTTATCTTATCGCCGCCTATCTCGGTTCTCTTATCTTGCAACCATAGCTACTGTGATGGGTGACCTTGGAAGGACTTCAGTCACGTAAGACCCGGTGTGCTCCGCATGACGGCTCAAGGCCGTAAAGAAGACAGCTTTAATCAGATAAATTTACGTGTAGTTATATAAAGGTGCGCTATTTGTTCTGCTGTTGGACAGCGATGTCTCCCTGGGAGTAGGACTTGACATCCGGAGCTGTAACCGGGAATCTTTCGGCCATCTTGGTGGGCAACCTGTGGTCTCCGCGGCTCGTCAGTAGTTCTCGCAAATGGTCCGACGGCTCTCCAAGGGGTGCCAACACACAGTAGTAGTCCGTCACGTTTCTCGGCAAGTTTCCGAGCGTCATCCACTTGTCCAGCTTGGTGTCGTAGGCCAAGATGTTGTCGAAGTGGTAGTCCGGTCTCTCCGCTTGCCGGCCCCCGATGATGAAGATCACGCCGTCTGGATAAGCATCGAGGGAATACCGCCTGTTAGAGCCAGATGCCAGACCAGACAAAATACCAGGCAGTGACGGGGTCTCCTGACGCGTAAACACCATCGAGTTAGTCAACAGACACTGAGCATCTAAAAAGCGAGGAGAGTTGAAAAGAAAGAGAATAAAAAACAAACAAACCATGACGAGTGATCAGACATGGTGCGGATTTGTGACTGAGGAAAAGTGTACTCTGCATTATGGTCTGGGTTTGAGCCTCCGGTTCGAATTCTGTAACCCAAGTCTACCTTTGCACGAGAGAGGGGTCCATAGTAAAGTAGATGTAGGCTGGTGGTGCCGGAGTCGACAGCATTGAGCGGATGCGTATACAGTTGTCTATATATTTTCTGCTGAATGGGGCAAGCGGACGAGACTACAATGCGAAAGCAAGGGAAAAAGTAACGTTGTTTTCCACGTCTAGCGCTGGCCTGCTCTTGAGAACCATTGTGGCCGCATGCGTACATTATGACTATAGCTATGATGCCTAAATGGCAGCGAACTTGGGAAAATTCAGTGCCGCCTGTGCAAGTCGTCCCAGCAAACACCAGCGAGACCCTCCTACATTTTTTTTCTGTGTGTATGGTTTTTACATCATGTACCGTAGCTACCAATGCTGCTGAAAACCGTTAGAGTACAGAAAAGTTTTCCTTCTCTCAGTGCTTCGGGCCCCAGCTCAGAGCTGTCATAGCCCACAAGACGGCTGGGGCCATCCCATATGCTCACCGTGCGCGGCTGCGACGGTGGTGTGCCGCGCGTTTGGCATGGGCGTCCGGTGGACCCAAGTCTTGCGCTCATCCACGAATGCGAGCGTGTCCTCGACCGTGGTGAAGTTGCGCTTCCTGCCACACCGGTGGCTGAGGAGGCCCCCGACACCGTACATGGTACCGCCGCATTCCACTAGCGTCAGGCAGCTCTGTGGAGACGGCAGGAAGTTCACCGCGAACGACCACCTGCATCGCAAACAAACGCCGACCAGCCCTGAAGACACACCCAATCTTCGAGCCAGCAGATTCGGGGCAAGGCGTCTGCGAAGGCTCACTGTGTTGCAGCTATAGGTATGCTCCTCACAACGTCGGAGACTACACATGGGCAGCTGGTATATATGAAATTACGCGACTGGCTTTAAATGGTGCATTTAGGAATGACTGGGGCTAAAGGTACAGGGTCGTCCACTTTTAGGGAGAACATGCGAGCAAGCAGTTGCTCGTTTTCACAAGCAGTTACGACTTCGAACAACACATCCGCAGATCGAATCAAAATTGCACATGCACTAATGGATCTAGAGGAGATGCTTCGCAAGGCCCACCACGCAGTGACCGGGTCTGACGCGCTGGCGCTCCAAAGAAAGCGACTACGGGCGCGCGTGTTCACTCAAAGGGTTGACGATCCTATCCGTCGGGCGGACGCCGAACATTTTAACGCGACGGCATTAAACGCACCGCTGTGGTGAAAATCGAGCCGGCGGTGCCCCTCGCAAGAAAGTCTAATTGATCGAGAGTCGTCCTGCTGCAATGAGGACGTTACATAAAGTGCCGGAATTTAAAAACGAAAAAAAAATGGATGGTCAAGAGGTGAAATCGAAACCTTTCGGTGAGAGCCAGGCAAGCTACCTCTGCGCTACCAAGGAACGCTCGCTCAGGATAAACGGAGCTAGCCTTGGTCTAGCCCTTAACCTCACACAGTGTGTGGATTACAGTTGTCAGCGCTACGCCGACTACGCCGACCAAAGCGCCCGTTTAGGCATCGTCTACCACGCCGCTATCCGACACCGCGTCCAGCCAAGGCTAAAACAATCTTTCTCACGGCCGTCGCCGCATCCTACGAAACCGCTGAGCAAAATTACATGAGGAGAGAGAGCGAGCCGTCTCTGACGTGTACAGCTGTGTGTGTCTGCGTGTGTGTGACTGGTGTACGCGTCGGTACCAGGGATTCCATCGTGGGAAGAACAGATGTGAAGGTGTGAAATGTGAATACCGAGAGAGGCAGTCGAAGCTGGACCGAGCGATAAAACGGACACGCATCGCAATAGCAGAGTTCGCACATGCGCGTTCTTCTTGCGGACTGACAGTCCACCTAATTTCCTAATGCGGCCTCAATAAATTAGTTCTCTTAATTTATTTGACTGTCTGCTAACACAGTACAGCAACGCGTAGTATATAATATCGCTAATTATCCGCATTAATTAGAGTGACTCCTAACACGAACTTCCCTGAGGGAATGGCTCAATGTGACCAGCATTTTTCCAAAGTCCGATAATTTGATTCTCGCTTAGCAGCATGCGCAATTCTGTCCTCAGTGCGATGCTTTGAATTACCATCTAAAAGGATATGAAAAAGCAAGAGGGGGGGGGGGGGGGGGGGGGGCGAGCCTCAGTTCGCTTGTCGAGCCAATGTTTCGACAAGTGGACTTGGCCCAGACGAAGACAAGTCCACTTGTCGAAACGTTGTTTCGACGTGCGATCTGAAGCTTCCCCCTCCCCTCTTACCCTTGTTCGGTACTCTTTCATACCATGTAGCCATCTTCTTTCTCTCGTTCTACCTGCATCTAAAAGGATGTTAAATCTTGATTCAAGAATGATTACCCACTGCTCGTAACGGGGCAGTTGGCGTTCGGTGCGTGCATGTACTTTGAGAGCGCTTTCGATTGTACCACTCGTCTCTGATTGGCAGCTACGAACTGCAACGTTACTCCTCGCTGTTTCCTTGCCAACACGAGGCACATCTGCCGTGTGCCAAGTTCGCTTCGTGAAATTAGATGCCTGTGCTCTTACGGCGAGCCGCTGTCTTCCAATCGATTGAGGGAGCGCCGCATTGGCTTCAATATACATGTGGCGTGTGGCGATGGCAAAAGGTAAATGACGCGCGCCCTCTTCTAGCGCACCACGCAGCACTCGCGTCCTCGAACTGCCGTTACCGTTACCAAACCAAGCAAATATTTTTCTCCCACCAAAGAAATCTATGGGATTCGTAACAGACCCGCAAGGCTTTTCCTCACAGTGCAGCAAATAGAACTGCATAAGCTACACACTGTAGAACCGAAAATAGCTGCGACGTACCACCTGCTGAGGAGAGGACAACGTGGACAACTGGCCCACCTGCACAGCCCTTCTCTTTGGACACCATTGCGGCGCTTGACCCAAAGGTAACAGGCACCAGGCGAAGCATCCCCGGTCTACTGGAAAGTGCGATTTTGTCTACTGTCTACATGAAGCAGCTTATCTCGTCCGTGAATGAACAGTATCTGGCGCCATCATCGTGGAGGTGTTTACTTACGCTCTTTAGGGGATGCTGAAGACATTACTAGCCCTGTTCAGGATGAGTCCTTGACATGCCAGGAAACCAGGCCCCCTCCAATCTTATGCGCAATGCATAACATTACTCACAACACTCAAGCACTGGAACGCCGTCTCATCTTTGCACAGAAACGCCTTCTTTCCACGCTTAAACAGTGTGATACACCTAGTCCTGCTGTTTAGGAGAAGCCGGTTGGTTGGCAGAAACAAGTGGTAGAAACCTGAGCTAACATTGGTCGTAACATCGCCTCCGAAATCAAACGCGGTATTTGCTGCAGAAGCCCAGAATCGTCTGAGTGATGTTACGACTTTTCGTTCCCGGTTCTCGACGACCATGTTACCGCTTGTTTCCCTCCTAGGAATAATAATCACCTTGCCGCACCAGGTGCATTGGAGCCAGAAAGTGTTGCCATCGGCGAAGAACTCGCTTAGCTACCTCGTGAGCTAGCCCAAGAGTGTGCTATAATCGAAGCCATGGAACTTACCGTTGATGCGACCATAGAGCTCAAGTTTAAATAACAGGAGGAAAAACCTGTGCTGCAGGGTATCGTCCATTCGGTAGCTCAACGCCTCTTACCAGGAACAGAGCATATTCTTAGGGCAACGAGTGAGCTTTCGTCATCAGGCTTCTGTAGCATCGAAAGGCACGACTGTGAGCTAGCGGACCTGCTGCTCGGCCTCGCCCAATCTGCAGCTCGACTCTTACGAGCAAGAGAGCAGCAACAGGACTGCCTCGCTGAAGATGAGGAAGGACTTGTGTGCGCTCCATCTGCCATGAGTGTGTCCCGGCAGCCGAAGTCGCCTACCACCACAACGTAGGGGTTGAAGTAAGGCGGCTGCAGGATTCCCACTGTGGTCATGAAGACGACGAACACGCGCGCCACTACAATCGGCGTGAGTGCGTACCGACCCCCGAAGTCGCCTGCCACCACGACGTTGACATGAGCCACTAAAGAAAAAACTTTTGTGGCTCATGTCTCTTGTCTCGTCTGTGTTAGCGACGTAATCAGAGTGACTCTCTCTCCTTGACAGTATTGGATAAGAAGGATGCTCAAGCTAACTCGGGCGAGTTGCCGATGGAACAGCGTTGAACGACCAGAAACTAGACTTGAACTAAAGCTGAAATCAAGGATGAGCGCTAAATTTCAGCTGAATTTCGTTACTTGACCCACGGTAGTAAATACGACTTGTTCAAGCAACAAAATAAACATAAATATTGACACACGGAAGATACTGCTCCCAACTGTTCACTGTTCATTGCGGTAACAGCGGCATAATTTTACATTGGCTAGAAAGCTTAGTTCTATCCCAGTTATTGGTACCGAGGGACTGCCGACGCATGCATCATTTGCCCTTGAGGTTTCCACCACTTCAATCGTTTCGCGAGGCAAGCCATATTCTGAGGAGACTAAAGCTTTAAACAAGTACAAGAATCAGCGCACCCGTGTAATTCTTACAGCCACTGATGTCGCGAGGATAAAGGTTCCAAGTTGGACACGTCCCTCGATAGAAATAACGGAAAGAGAATTAAGGTTTCTGGCGGCTGCGAAATGACGTCGTTGTTGCCGCAATCAACAGTTATTTACAATATCTTCCAAGCGTGTGTATTAGTCTTTTTATGTTCTTTGAACCAGAGTTATGTATTGCCGTGGTTCAAGCGATAAACTTGGGCTGACTGTCATCCCTCTTCCTTGTGTTCTCTTTTCGTCCCAGTCTAGTTTCGCGCTATTTCTAAGCAATGTAGCAATGTAAGGTACTGTTGCTTACACGTTGATATGAGAATTCTAAGCTTTCTACGCATTGCGAAAATTTGTTATTAAAATGTTCTTGCTTTAAGGCATTAAAGGTTTCCTGTTTTGTTTTTTTCCTACCAGGCTTTATAGGTTCCTAGCGGACCAACCCTATATATTTTCTGTTCCGCTGTGTAAATATAATTTCAGTAACGACTTAGACTTTATCATCAGACGTGAGTATGAGGTTTAGAGAGGTCACAACTTTGAGAAGTTGATTTGTCAGGGCGAAATTTAAATGAAACTCCCCACAGCGACAAAACACGGGCAAAGCGCGTTTTGTAATGTTCGTCGTGTAGGCTCTTTTGGTGACCAATGCGCACTTACCGAATGATTTTTGTGCGTGCCACTTGCGTTCGACACGGAAACAAAAAAAAAAGAGGGCGGGAGGGGGGTTAGGAAAGTACCGCGCGGAAATCAAGCGGTGCCAGATGACGGCTACAAAAGCCTTCGAAAGAAGGTGAAACAAGATCCTGCCGCTATTGTGGGTTCGGGAAAAAAAATGAAGTCCGTGCAACAACAAGAATTTAGGACCTACGTGGATGTGCCGTCTTCTTGGGGTGAAAAAACTAGAATAGTAGATAACATGCAAGAGCAAGATCCAGCAACCGAGGCATTGTTCACAGAGGACAGAACGAGAGAGGAGATTTCACAGCAGTATATGACAAATAAAAACTAGCTTGGAACCAGAGGAGACGAGAGGAGGCTAGAGATGAATGCCTTTATCACAAGTTGACTGCGACACGGCGTGGCGTATAGCGGCATTTTTTCAGCAGTTTGCCGTATAAGGAGCTCTAGTTCTCGTCTAAAAGTAATCTATTTTTGTAGACTTTCACGACTTTGCGAGAGTTTTTTAGTCTACATCGCACCGCTACGTCGATGAAAGGCCGCAGCCGCGACATAGTTGTCGTCAACAGCATCATCTTAATGGCAATCTACATCATCACCATATCAGCCGTTTTGAAAGCGCGTATTGCACAATTCAATGCTCTCGGATGACCAGAGGTCGTCGGATTCTTCACAGAACATATAAAATGCCAAACCTTTATATTGAAAAAAATTTATTACTTAAATTATAGAAAAAAGAAACTGACCCGCTGCACTTGCAGCCCGATGAAAAAAGGAATGAATGAATTGCGCCTCATTCTCGCGCATCACGCGGCGCTCGCGTTGTCGAACTGCCGCTGGAGCTAGTCACACCAGCGAATATTTTGCTTACGCTGAGCAGTCTCTGGGAATCGCAACAGACCGGCAAGGCTTCATGCTTAGCTGCTTCACAGTGCAGCAACCACAGAAGGAGCGCACTGCTGGACCGAGACCGCAGACAGCTGCGACGTACGCCCTGCTGAGGAGAGGAAACGTGAACGTAAGGCACAACTGCGCAGCCCATTCCGTTGGACACCACCATCGCGGTGCGTGAGCCCCCGGGTAGAAGCACCAGGAGAAGCATCTTCCGTCTACTGCAAACTGCATTTCTGCCTACCGTCTCCATGGAGCGCCCTATCTCGTACAGGTATGACCGGGAACGAGCGCCATCATCGTGGAGGAGCTTATTCGCGTTCTTTGAGGCGGTACTGAAGAACATGTCACCAGCCCTGCTCAGGATGAGTCCTTGGTGTACCAGGAAAGCAGGCACCCCTCCTACCTCCTGTACGATGCATAACGTTATCCACTACATCCAAGCACTGCAACGCCGTCTCGATTTTGCCCAGAATCACCTTCTTGCCAGGATTGTACAGCTCGAGACACCTAGACCTGATGTTAAGCAGTACATTGGCTGGCAACAACGAGTGGTAGAAAGCGAAGCAAACACCGGTCCCAACATCACCTCCAACACCGAACGCTTCAAAGTAGCTGCTGCACAAGCCCAGAATACTCGGAGTGCATTTTACTACCTTTCCCTTCACATTTTCGACGACTATGTTGCCGCGTATTCTTCCCTTCCTAAAATAAATCATCGCCTTGACCTTCAAGGTGCTTTGAAGCTACCAAGTATTGCCGCCTGCGAAGAACTCGCTCAGCTGCCTCGTGAACTCACCCAAGAGCGCGCCATATTCTTCCAAGCCATGGAGCTTATCGTTGATGTGATCATTATGCTTAAGTTCAAACTACAGGAGGGAGAACCTGCGGATATGCTGCTGGGCATCGTCCATTCGGTAGATCGCCCTTTACCATCAACAGACAATACCCTCAGCGTAACGAGAGAGCTTTCGTCATCACGCTTCTGTAGCATCGGAAGGCACGAGGATCATCCTGCGGACCTCCTACTCGGCCTCATCCTGTCTGCTACTCGACTCGTACCAGCCAAGGGGCAGCTGCAGGATTCTGTGGAAGAACGTGCTCGCCACTCC
Organism: Amblyomma maculatum; assembly: GCF_055883805.1. NCBI lineage: Eukaryota > Metazoa > Arthropoda > Arachnida > Ixodida > Ixodidae > Amblyomma > Amblyomma maculatum. Next base: position 255,576,909 of record NC_139344.1, read on the forward strand.
ATCTGCCATAAGTGCGTCACAGCCACTAAAGTGGCCTGCCACAAGGACGTTGGGGTCGAAGCAAGGCGGCTGCACGACTCCCTCGGTGGACTTAAAGACGAAGGACACCTGCGCTACTCCATCTGGCGTAAGTGCGTACCGACCCCCGGAGTCGCCTACCACCATAATATTGGGGTCGAAGTAGGTCAGCTGCAGGATTCCCGCTGTGGCAATGAAGACGACGAACACGCGCGCCACTACAAATGGCGTGAGTGCGTACCGACCCCCGAAGTTGCCTTCAACCATGACGTTTGGGTCGAAGTAATGCGGCTGCGGGACTCCCCCGCTAAACATGAGGAGGAACTTGTGTTCAATTCCATCTGGCATGAGTGCGTAAAGGCCGCCAGATTCGCCTGCCACCACAACGTCGGGGTCGAAGTAAGGCGGCTTCAGGATTCCCGCGGTCGCCATGAAGACGATGAACACTTGCGCCACTACAATCGGCGTCAGTGCGTAAAGGCCACTGCAGCCGCCTTCCAACACGACGTTGGGGTCGAAGTAAGGCGGCTGCAGGGTTCCTTCACTATATACGTGGAGGAACTTGTGTTCGATTCCATCTGGCATGGGTGCGTCTCGGCCGCCAGATTGACCTGCCACCACGACATCGGGGTCGAAGTAAGGCGGCTGCAGGGTTCCCGCTGTGACCATGAAGACGATGAACACGTGCGCCACTACAATCGGCGTCAGTGCGTACCGGCCACTGCAGCCGCCTTCCAACACAACGTTGGGGTCGAAGTAAGGCGGCTGCAGGGTTCCTTCACTATATACGTGGAGGAATTTGTGTTCGATTCCATCTGGCATGGGTGCGTCTCGGCCGCCAGATTGACCTGCCACCACGACATCGGGGTCGAAGTAAGGCGGCTGCAGGGTTCCCGCTGTGGCCATGAAGACGACGAACACGCGCGCCACTACAATCGGCGTGAGTGCGTACCGACCCTCGAAGTCGCCTGCCACCACGACTTTGGAGTCGAAGTAAGGCGGCGGCAGGATTCCCCCGATTGCCATAAAGACGAAGAACACGTGTGCAACTCCAACCTGCGTGACTGCGTCCAGGCCCCCATGGTCTCCTGTCACCACAACAATGGGGTCTATCTAAGGCGGCTGCAGGAAGCCCTAGTTGCCGACAAACAAGCGACCGACATGAGGGCACTGAGGCCGTCGGAGTCCACTATCACGACGCCGTTGGGGTCGAAGTAAGGCGGCTGTTGAGTGGCCTCGGTGGTGTTAATACAACACTCGTCGTCTAACCCGCTGAAGATGATACAAAACGTGCCGTTGTGGCCGACGTGCTGCTACTGCAGTATGACGCCCATTTAAGGTAGCAGCACGTTTTTGTTCGTCCCCTCTGATAATACATCACCTAGACATTTCGGAATGCGAACGAAAGTGCTCAGTGGATTTAAATGCAGTCCTGGCTTTGCACGCCACCTTTTGTAAAATCCTTGAATATTTCTTAATTGTGAGACATTTATGTTCACCTGTTTCGCTGATGTTTTGATGGCTTTATGTCTACGAGAGTTAGCAGCAAAGTATTACCAGTAAGGAAGTTGTTTAATCAGCTGAGCGTCTTCTCTCAGTTTTCCTCATTTTCCTTGATTTGATTCTTTGCTGCGTTTCGATGGAGGCGAAACGAAGTGGCGTCCGTGTGCTGTGCGATGTCAGCGCACGTTAAAGATCCCCAGGTGGTCGAAATTACTCCGTAGCCCTCCACTACGGCTCCTCTTTCTCTCTTTCCACTTTCATTCCCACCTTCCTCCCTTCCCTTACGGCGCGGTTCGGGTGTCCACAGTGCAAGTGTGACAGTTACTGCGCCTTTCCCTTCCTGTGAACCAATTTAACCTTTTATTTATTTTGATTCTTTGCTTACATTGTCAGAACTGCTGTGTGTCGTCCGACGGACAAATGCGCTGTGGTTTCAAAAAAAAATGTGCCTACTACAGGTTGCGGCATAAATGCTTACCTGATTGCAAGGAATGGACTGTTCCCTGATGAGCACATTATCAACAGTAATCATCACTTCCACCTCACTTCCACCTCAACACATACGGTGAGCAAGGAAATATATGCATATTGGTTGATGGGGAATCTGTTTCTTCGTTCTTTTCTCATTGCGAATCCTGAACAGACGCAAGCAGGTTTACCGCTATCGTACAGTTTAAAAGCTAGTGTCCCAGACTACAAACACTGTGCTCGTCTCCTTATGTCTGTGTTAGCGATCTATTCGTGAGCCTCTACGATGACTTTACAAATGATAGGGTATGTAAAATGCCAGGCATCGTACACATGGCCACAACGTGGCTTGTACTTTCGGGATAGAATTGGTCTAGCCCCCAGAACCAGGTTGTAGGGTCGGTTTCTGGATAGTATTGGAGCATTCAGGTCATCATTGCTGCTATAAATCTGTAAGGTTCAAGGGAGCATTTCCGCGAAGCTATAGTGCCTCCATAATTCGAGCGAGCAGTAAAATATGCAGCCTGGTTATATCTTAGAGAAAGCGCTGCATTTTCTACCTGGTTGAAACAAAACCATTCGATTGAGTCGCGATGCAAAGCTACAGTATATTTTCGTGCTGTGAGCACCATTCCTTAAGGTTCAAAGTAGCTCCAAAAGGTAGTGTCTCAAAAGGCTCTGCCTAATTAACGACTCAACGTAATGAGCGTAATCAATGTCACTTTTTCTCCTTGGCAGTGCAAGCATTGAACAAGAAGGACGCTCTACAGAAGTTTGGGCAAGTTGGCGATGCAACTGAGTAGAAACAACCAAAAACTAGACCGGGACGAAAGGCCAAAACAAGGACGAGAGCTAAATTTCAGCTTAAGTTCGTTACTTGACCCACGGTGGTAAGTACGACTGGTTCAAACACCAAAAAAAAATAATATATCGGCACATGAAAGATACTGCTAACAACTGCTCATGGCGATAACAGTGGCTTAATCTCGCTGTGGCTGGAAAGCTTTGTTCTTTTCCTGTTATTGCTAACGAGAGACTCAACAAGGTTGATGTCTGGGCAAGTTGGTGAGGGTTCATTTTTAACCAGCCAAAGGACGAGACACAGAGAAGAGGACAGGACAAGGCTGGACTAACAACTGAATGTCTATTGAACGAAAGAAAACAACGAAGACTCGTTCTGAAAAGCACGCGCACAACCTAACCGGTGAAATGGCAGGAAATTGAGAAGAAGAAGAAGAAGAAGAAGAAGAAGAAGAAGAAGAAGAAGAAGAAGAAGAAGAAGAAGAAGAAGAAGAAGAAGAAGAAGAAGAAGAAGAAGAAGAAGAAGAAGAAGAAGAAGAAGAAGAAGAAGAAGAAGAAGAAGAAGAAGAAGAAGAAGAAGAAGAAGAAGAAGAAGAAGAAGAAGAAGAAGAAGAAGAAGAAGAAGAAGAAGAAGAAGAAGAAGAAGAAGAAGAAGAAGAAGAAGAAGAAGAAGAAGAAGAAGAAGAAGAAGAAGAAGAAAGTTCGAAGTCAAGGCCTAGCTAACGATTTTTCTAATAGAGCGAATTCCTTACAATGAAGACTAACCGATGCCTTAGCCACACACTTGTCCTCAGCCTTAGCAATATAATACGCCTCAACCAACTCTCGACAGACGAATTGTTTACCATTGCTGTACACTACACCCGTATTACTGAAATCAGGTGTACAAAAGGATGAGTCATCCTCCGATTTACACTCCCGGGATTGCACATGTAGCGCCAGATTAGAATTCGCCTTCCCTCCAAGAGAATTAGAGTGCTCCGTCAGGCGCACATTTAGACATCTGCCAGTCTGCCCGTAGTAGCACCGGCCACAATTGAGCGGAATGCGATAAACCATATTCTTTCTGCAGATGGTGAACCTTTCCTTATGTGACACTGCGCAACGAAACCTATCACGAACTACATTGTCGAGCCCCTTTCTAACTCTGGCGCACAAGCCTCCTATCTTGGTTTTCGCTGTAAATAAAATGTCAACGTCGTACCTTGCCGCAAGTTTCTTGAGTCGGTGAAAAACGCCATGGAGGTAAGGTATGGCAGCCACCTTCTTTCGCCGCGACGCCACACCAACATCAACCTGCCCCGTTGTGATCTATATCTCGAACGTAAAACACGTACTGACAGACAAGCGAGATGAACAGTTGGAAAGCTTGCCGTTAACACGTTGCGAAATGACGCCGGTGTTGTCGCAATGAAGAGTTATTTGAAATATCTCCCCTGCGTCTGTATTTTATTTTTCGTATGTTGTTTGATCCAGTCTTATGTATAGCCGTGATTAAAAAAGAAAAAAAAAACTTCAGCTGAAAGTCAGCGCTCGTCCTTGTGTTCTCCTTTTATCCCAGTCTAGTTTCGCGTTGTTTCTAAGCAATGTAGCTAGCTACTCACCAGCCAGGACCCCACATAGGCTGAAGTTGAGGGATCAAAGTGGTCTAGTTCCCAGTACCAACTGCACGGTCGGCTTCTCAAAAGTATAGTGCAGCATTCATATCGCACCTTAAGCAGTAAATTGCGAAAATTGCGATGGTTCAGGCGAGTATTTTTCTTCACATTTTGTAAGGTTCTGATCTCCTGGGAAGCCAAAACAATGCATGCAGCTTAATTACTTTCGATAAAGACTACATATAGTTTATCTCCTAGGAAAAATAGCGCGATATAGTTTGAAGTTTATTTTCATTTCAAGAAGAGATGAGGGACCCGAGACAAAAAGTGAACGTTAATTCACTTGACGGCGCTCGGGCCCCAATACATGGCAACAGCGAGGGGTTAGTAATTAAAATATCGGTGCATCCAAAATTCAGATTGTGGTTTCAAACAAGAGTTACAAACATCTTCCTTTTCCACATAATTCAGTCTGCGGAAAAGCTTAATATAACTGCACAACATGAAATATCGACAGGGCCAGTGAATACCATCAAAATGAATGCAGCGTGAAATCCAGAAAATACAAAAGAATGAAAGAAAACAGCAAAGCATATTTACATCTGTTACATAAAAAATAAATGTATTGTTCTCTTATTAACCTTTTCAATCTCAACTTTATTTTGGAGAAGATAATTTAAGAGAGAGGGCAGAAGATATGCCAGCATTTGCTGGCCAAATGTTGTTCTCGCAAAAGGCACAATCCAAGTATCTGTAGAACGTGAAGGGTATGTTCGTGTAAGTGTTCTTAAATTGGCGAAGGAAAGTACTGTAGATTCAGAGGTAGCAATGTGCTGTTTGTAGCGAACTGCTAAGTTGTATGAATAGAGATGGGCCACTGGCATTATTCTAAAATTCTTGAAAAGCGGCATGGTATAGTCTGCTGCAGCTAAATGGCGGACCGCCTTTTTCTGAAGTAGATATAATCGATTTAAATTTGTTTGTGTAGTTTTACCCCATACAAGGAAACAGTAGTTTAGTTGAGACAAGAACAATGAATTGTATATATGAAGCTTAATTTTGGCCGGTAGAACGAGTCTTATGTATAGCTGTGATTCAAACCAAAAAAAAAAAAACTTGAGCTGAAAGTCGGCGCTCGTCCTTGTGTTCTCCTTTCATCCCAGTCTAGTTTCGCGTTGTTTCTAAGCAATGTAGCTAGCTACTCACCAGCCAGGACCACACATGGGCTGAAGTTGAGGGATCAAAGTGGTCTAGTTACCAGAACCAAGCCGCACGGTCGGCTTCTCAAAAGTAAAGTGCAACATTCATATCGCACCTTAAGCAGTAAAGTTCGATGGTTCAGGCGAGTATTTTTCTTCACATTTTGTGAAGTTCTGATCTCCTGGGAAGCCAAAACAATGCATCCAGCTTAATTACTTTTGATAAAGACTACGTTGAATCCCGCCACAACGAATACCGCCACAACGAAATTTCCGCGACAACGAATAATTTTTTATTCCCCGCGAGTATCCTATAAGAATTAATGGCCTAAATTTCTCTGCACAACGAACCATTTTTGCAGAGCGTTTCCGCTTCAACGAAATTTTCGCGTTCAAAATCGAAACCGAAACTAGTTTTATTGGCGAGAAGTCCAAGTCAAATCCAAAGCCACATTAAGCATGAAATCACGTGATTGCAGTTCCGCCATTTTGGCTTTGTGTCGTGGTCGCGTTGTTCACTCGCTGCCTTTCTCTTCGACAACGACGAGTTTTCATCCGCAGGACACGATGGCAACGCAAGTGAAAAAACGCAAAACTCTTTCCCTTGAGCAAAAAGCTCAAATAATCGCCCAAGCAGAAAGCGGAAGGAAGAAAGCGGCAATTGCTGAAGACTTCGGAATTCCTGCAAGTTCGCTGTCAACGATTCTAGGCAATAAGGACAGCGTGAGAATGGCACTTGCTTCAGGCACATCCTCGAAGCACAAAAAGGTGACGCGGCCCCTCCATGAAGAGTTGGACAAAGCAGTGCATGCGTGGTTTGTGGAAGCACGAGCCAGCAACGTCCCCCTGTCCGGAAGCATCGTCCAGCAGAAAGCCTTGAACTATGCATGCCTACTTGGCATTGATGATTTTAAAGCCAGCATTGGCTGGCTAAACCGTTTCAAGGCCCGCCATAACATCGTTGGAAAAGTGTTGTGCGGCGAGTCAATGTCAGCAGACGTGGACGGAGCAGCTGCTTGGAAGGCGAGTAACATGGCCGGAATTTTAAGCAACTTCGCGCCTGCAGACATTTACAACGCCGACGAGACCGGGCTATTCTACGAGATGTTGCCGGCTAGGACGCTCGACTTCAAGGGGCAGCGCTGTCACGGCGGCAAACACAGCAAAAAACGCATCACAGTGCTGCTTTGCACAAACATGGATGGCTCGGACAAGCGTCCGCCGTTAGTCATAGGCAAAAGTGCCAAGCCGCGCTGTTTTAAGGGAACTCGTAGCCTACCTGTGCAGTACAAGGCGAACAACAAGTCATGGATGACCCGCGCTATTTTCACCGAGTGGATGATGGCATTCGACCGCGACATGAAGCGGCAGGGCCGTAAAGTTTGCTTGCTTTTGGACAATTGTTCAGCGCATCACTCCGACGAAGTCAAGCTCACTAACACGGAGCTGAGGTTTTTCCCTCCCAATTGCACGTCTGTCTTACAGCCTCTCGATCAGGGCGTGATTCTTAGCCTGAAGCGCGCTTACCGCGGGAGGTTAATTCAGCGGCTGCTTTTTAACACTGAAACCGGCCGAGACACGAAGGTGGACTTGTACGTGGCACTGCAGATTATGTCTGCTGCCTGGAGCACACTGGGGCGCTCAGTAATTGTGAACTGTTTCAGGCATGCCGGATTTGCCGAAGGTCGACCCGTACACTCTGCTGGCCTAACACCAGGCGTTACAGACGACGACGAAGAGGCGTCACCGGCTCCGGGGATCGCGGCCGCCTGGAAAACGCTGGGAGAAATAGGAACCGTGCCGCCTAATCTCGAGCTCGACGAATACATCGGCGCTGACGCTTGTGTTGTTGTTCACGAAGATGTGAGTGATGAGCAGATCATAAAAGCTGCCCGGAATGATAAGGACTCTTCCGATGAAGAAGACGACGACGTACAGGAAGCGCCGGCTGCGGCAACCGCCGTACAGGTGATGGACGCTTTTGATGTCATCAGGAATTTCGTTGCTGTCCGAGACGACGATGTTGCAATGGGTTTGCTGACCGAGTGCGAAAATCGCGTGACGGCGTTGCTCGCCGTGAAGCGTAAGCAAACCAAGCTTACAGATTTTTGGCATTAAACGCCTTTGCTGCTGCTTGGGCAATTCTTTCTGCGTTTCACGTCAAATTTTTGCGATAACGAAGTTCCGCGAGAACGAATTTTTTTTCGTGCACCGTGAATTTCGTTATAGCGGGATTCAACGTACATATAGTTTATCACCTAGGAAAAATAGCGCGATATAGTTTTTCCCATGCGCGAAGGTTTATGTGCACCAAGAGTTCCCGTCTCCATGCTGGTCATGCTGGTCACCAGGCGAAGAAAAGCCAGGGACGGCGGGAGGGATAAGGGTGTGAGAGAAAGAAGATGGGTGAAGAGTGAAAAAAATGTTTTCATTGCTATTTATTTCTGAGCCTGGAACTGGTGATCCTGTGGCCTGAAAAAGAAAATAAAAAGCGGCAGCAGCAGGAAAAGAAAAAAAAAAACTACAATGCGGGGTGGATGATGAGTCAGCACTTAAAACAAGTTCGATACTGACACGCCTTTCTGCCAAGGGGACAGGTGTTGCCTGTCCCTTTCAAGACACATGCAAAACTACAGATCGCCAGACAAGATGCGCTGGCGCGTGGCACTGTCTCGCTACACGCTGCCAAAGCTGCTCGGCAGTTCATTGCTTTTATGTTTTGCCGTCGCGACGCGGCACTTTGCTCGAACAAGCGGCGATGCTCTCCGCGGCAAGCAGCAGACCCTAGACGACGGCGCTATCGAAAGGCCAAAGGCTTGAAAGAACGAGTGCGCAGAGCAGCGCTGTGCCCACCCACATGCCGACCACCAAGTAGGGGGAAGGAATGTCGCCGCTTCCCGCGAAGGCACTCTTTGGCGAAGGTAGTGATGAAGCCTGCGAAGATGCTACCGTCCTTTGGCCAAACACCCGTGATTGGACACGACTGCGAGCAGGAGGAACTGGATAGTATTGATCACACAGGAACGGCCATGTTGGAGCCCGTCCGACGAGTAAGAGAATCGTGAACTACTCGACCAGTTCTTTTTTTTTTTTTTGACAGAGCCTTAATAAATTCGTGCTTTATCCTAAGGGCGAAACCGCGCAACAAAACATCTTTCATTTCTTCAGGATAAGTGTCAGCGCTCGTGTTGTGCATTTCGTACTGTCCTTGTTTTATAACGCTCCGGTTTTTAATCTTCCATTACCTCAGAAAGTTACCTCTCATAGACCAGCATAAAACGTATCGGCAGTGGTGTTATCTCAAACGCTCTACCTTCGGATGACCTCCGGATCAGTGTAGAAGAAGCCTACCACAAAGCATTTCTTAATGACAAGAACGCATTAGAGTGACTCACACTACTCCGCGGGAAAACCATCCAGAATGGTTTTGATCATTGATCTATCGAAATTAGCGAATTTACATATTGTGCCTTTCCAGAATACACAAACGTGTCTGGCACTTCATCACTCTTCAGAGCATCGCTGTAAATCAACTGCGAGTGTGAGCCGATGGGAGCGTTTTAGCTGAGCCAGACAGCAGCACGCTTCGCACGGAGGTAGTGAGAGAGAGAGAGAGAGATCTTCATTGAAAAAATGGAAACATTTAGCCCACGTTTATATATATGCTGACTTGCGGCTTCCTCTATACCGTGTTTCTATGACCCATGCTTTTCTTTCATCGCCCGTGATGCTGCGGGACGAAACATGAACGTTAATAGTTTCTTAAAGGTATGAGAGACCACCACGGGGACTGCACACAAGGGTAGGGGCACTTCTTCTTTGAGTACCACATCAGCCATACTCTCCCTATGGAAAGGATTCCGATAGAATAATTATAGGAGAGAGGCGCAGGAAATATCAAAGTCTGTAATAAATAAAATTATAGATAAACACAACTTCATATGAGCATGGAGTTTTAAACAAAAGCATCAGACTGGTACAGGAAAGCAATTGCAGAGATTTACCATGCGTAAATCTAGTAAAACTTAAGTAAGCGCGAGATTGGCGCAGTTTATCTAGGTAAGTGCAAGACGAAAATTGTCGACGATTACGTTACTTCTTAATGCGAAATCTCAGCGCAGCTCATCAGCTGTTTCAGCTTCTCGTTAAATTGAGGCATAGAATTCAAGCAACACGTGTAGATACAATTAGAGACAACTATTTATTTTTCACACTTATTCCATACCAACTAGTTCCTCTTCCGCGAGTGGCTGATACTGGGCCTTTCCTTTTCTGTAAACACTTAACTGCCTCTAATTCAGTTTCGATGGAGACGAAGCGAGAGGCATCAGTGTGCTGTGCGGTGTCAGTGCACGTTGAAGATCCCCAGGTGGCCGAAATTACTACGAAGCCCTCGACTACGGCACCCCTTTCACTCCCATTTTCCTCCCTTCCTTTACGTCGCGGTTAAGGTGTTCACAGAACCAGTGTGACAGACATTGCGCCTTTCCTTTTCTGTGAACCAGTTGCTCTATATAATTACCTAATTAAACCATATCAACCATTTTGTCACTTGCACACCTTTCCTTGACGCTCTATCCGATCGTATACTATTGCTTTTCCGATAGACCAAATAGTTCCTCTTTTGCAGCGCCGACCAAGTCATGTCCATGCGAAGTCCACCTCGGCTGCGAAGCCAGTTACGAGGGACAACGGCGACGCCGAGAAACGCACGAACGAGCGCCAAAGAGCGGCGCTCTAAAATTATGTTACCGATAACTTCCCCTCATCCCTGCCGGAGAGAAGCTTGTGAGGAGGAGAGTGATATATGTTGCCTAAGTTGCCGTGAGCTATCGACATAGATAACAAGCCCATCTTGTAACCGTGCACGCTGTACGAATGTGATTGCGTGGCCTATAGGCACAACGTGTCTAATTCTGGATCAAAGGTCCCTGGAAGCCCCAGTTGACAGCGCCTGCCACTTCAGCCATGAACCTTTCTCAGGGAAGTCGACGATGCAGGGATCGAATGGTGAGCCGCTGATACCTCGTAAGGTTTTGCGTTCGCACCTAAAATGATTAACTGCAATGCCCTACGAATGAATGAGCTCGAGCGTTGACTCAATGCCGTTACCACTGCTTCACCGCATAAGTGAAATTCGCGCGCTGTACAGGAGAACAGAACAGGACACAGCGTGAGGGCTCACGTTGTGTCCTATTCTGTGCGCGAATTTCACTCATGCTGAACAAGAACCAACTAGCCCAGCTTCCAGCTTTCCTCCTGTCAGAATCTGGCAATAGGAGCGCGGCTAGCCGATCGGTTTGTGACAGATTTGATACAGTTTTTGTGATGTTATTGGAGCGTAATTCGGTGCCAGGTATGCAAATGCGGAAATACGCTCTATCTGAGCCTGTGGATGAGTGAAATGATAAAACGGCAGTGAAGCTTCTGCTTTCCCAATACGCGTAGCAGGTGAGTGTAATTCGCACTGTGGCTCTTTCGCAACCTTAGTGCGCAATCTCTGCTTCCGCGATGAAATTACCTAGAGTAGTATGCCATTTCGATCCTTTGACGGTCGCTAGTTTTGTATGTTTGTATGCATTCTGCAATATGCCTGCGGTGATGCATCACTCCGCGCGTCGCATCTCTTCCGCTCAGCTGAAAGCTTTCTTTGTTTAACTCTTAGGCAGGAGACGTGGATAGCGCAATTAATATTTAATGCAGAATATTACAGGATTCACAGCCCCATGGATCTCCCAATCTCCCAACTACCCAAACAAAACGACGGCATCAATATTCTGGCGGACCGTAAAGGGAAAAACGGTTGCGTTCTTCCGTCGTTCTGAGCGTGGTAACCTTTTTTTTTTTTACCTTTTATTGATCCTCTGAGAAGATGACAAAAAAAAATGTTAACTAACGAGAGAGGGAGCCCGGTCTAGCAAAGCTTTGCCGGGCTTAAGCTAATTGAAGACAAAAGAAAAGGAGCTAGATGCTAAAAAAAAAAAAATCTATTTCGAGAAAAAAAAAGCAGTGACGTAAAAAAAATATAAACATACAATAGCATAAAAATGCAAAGGCAAACAAAGAACACAACTCCCTATTTGCAACGAACAGTGCTATGACATACAAAAAGGAGGAGAGAAAATGAGTCGTGACACTATAACCGATTGACTCCGTGCACACCGCCAGGCGCGCCACGGTGGGCACTGCGTTTAGCGACACTGGTGGCCACTTCTGCGTCCAGAGTGGGGTAGTGCCCCATAGTATTACATGTATATAAAAGCTCTAAAAGCATTTTTCTTATTTCACACCGCAAATACGATATCGGCCTGCATGAAGAAAAGCCCAGTATACCCAAAATATACCCAGAGGGCTATGGAACGAAAAATGCTAGGGGTAACATTAAGAGATAGAAAGCGTGCAGAGTGGGTCAGAGGAATAACTCAAGTTACCGACATTCTAGTGGAAATTAAGAAGAAGAAATGGACATGGGCAGGACATGTAGGGCGAAGAGAGGATAACCGATGGTCGCTGAGGGTAACAAACTGGATTCCAAGGGAAGGAAAGCGTAGCAGGGGGCGGCAGAAAGTTAGGTGGGCGGATGAGATTAAGAAGTTCGCAGGGGTCAAGTGGATGCAGCTAGCACAGAACCGGGTTAAGTGGAGAAATATGGGAGAGGCCTTCGCCCTGCAGTGGGTATAATCAGGCTGATGATGATGATGATGATGACCCAAAATATATTGAAAACTTATGAAGCCTCATTTCGAAGGCGTCGTTTTCTTAAAACACTGCGATGCATGCGAATAGGAGTCGCCCAGCTGGCACCGGGTAGGAGCGCAATGCACAGAGATGTTCAAAGAAAATTTTCTGAACTGTTCTGTCGGTTCATCGTGCACACATGTAGGCAGCCGTTCGTTCACAGTTCGCATGTGTTTTGAAGGTATGCAATGGCATTCAGAATCTATATTTTTATAAAGGAACGAAAAGTGTATGTGGCGCTCCACTGGTGCCTAGATGCTCAAAGTGAAAAGCAGCTCTCAAACAGCGTGAAAGGCGAAGACAAACGGCGCATTTTTGCGGAGGATGGCGCATACGATAGCTGGCCGATGCGGCGGCTCTCACCGTGCAGACGACGGCGTAGACGACACCCCGACCACTTCCGCCGACTGCGCGCGAACCTCAGCGGCCGGCCGCTTCCGCCCACTGTGCGCGAGCAGCCTCAGCGACAGGGTGTATTGCCTGCGTCGTCGCCTGCAACGGTGCGCAATTTGTTCTCGTTCGTCTGTCAAGCCGTTTGCGAGCTGCCTTTTGCGCAGAGCATCTAGGCTGCCCAATTTCAACGACCGTACCATTAACCAGTGGAGCGCAAGTAGCAGCGTATTGGACTCCTGGAGAAGCTCCTGCGATTCGGAGAAACACCAGCTCACAGAGCTCTTGTCAAGGGTAAGTCTGGCTCACAGCACACACTTATCGTGCGTTCTAAAACTACAGCTTCTAAATGTTGGGGCATATTTTGTCACCGTGTTCTTCAAAATATACACGGAACGGTGACCGAATGGCTGCCTATGCGGTGAATTACGAGAAAAACTGAATGTCCGGTCTCTTTGAGCTATACGCTTTCAGGCGGCGCCGGTGGCCAGCGGCGATCCCCACGAGCACGTATCTGGATGTTTTAAAACTACATCACCTTCGAAATGAGGTTTCATAATTGTGCAGCACGTCTTAGGGTGTAGTGGGATTTTTTTCACAAAGGGCCGTCATCGTACTTGCAGTGGACAATCATAAAAAAGGGTTCAAGCTTTCTGGGTACATGCATTCCTATGGGATGCGTTCCCGTGAACGGAGCCCATTGTAAGAAATATAACGCAACGCATTATTACCAAGCTCATAATCTCGTTCATACAGCGTGTTGCACAATTACCGGCGTGCTGTAGAAGGCTTCTCTCAGCTAAACCTCTGAATCCTCGCCGCTCAAATTTCGCACGGAAACGGCATTTTGTCGTTAGTATTTTTAATACCAAATTTGTTAGGAGTACTTGCCTGATTTGATCAGAAGAAGTCAAATGTTACCTTCGTATCCGCAGGCGGCGATGCAGGACGAGCCGCTGCGATTGCACCGGCATCGCCGCCGCCACATTAACATCCAATCCAACTTCTTCTTATCGAATCGGGCAAGCACTCCCAACAAATTTGGTATTAAAAAATACTAACGACAAAATGCCATTTCTCTGCAAAATTTGACCTGCGAGGATTCCGAGGTTGAGCTGGGAGGAGCATTCTACAGCGCACCGGTAATTGTGCAACGCTCTGAAGGAACGCCAGAACGAAATGCAAAAATTAATTGCTCTCTCCCATCATGACCACTTCGCAACTTGCCCTCTAAAGAGACACGGGTGTTACTAGTCATGTACGCTGCGCGCGCGCCAGCTACTGTGGAGAGGAGGAGTGGAGAAGGCATAGTCAAGGAAGCCTGCATACGAACGCCCTTCTGCTAGGGTGGTGCCCACTCAGATAGGAGTGGCGCGATCGCAGCCACATTGTCTCATCATCATCATCATCATCATCATCATCAGCCTGACTATACCCACTGCAGGGCGAAGGCCTCTCCCATATTTCTCCACTTAACCCGGTTCTGTGCTAGCTGCATCCACTTGACCCCTGCGAACTTCTTAATCTCATCCGCCCACCTAACTTTCTGCCGCCCCCTGCTGCGCTTTCCTTCCCTTGGAATCCAGTTTGTTACCCTAAGCGACCATCGGTTATCCTCTCTTCGCACTACATGTCCTGCCCATGTCCATTTCTTCTTCTTAATTTCCACTAGAATGTCGGTAACTTGAGTTATTTCTCTGACCCACTCTGCACGCTTCCTATCTCTTAATGTTACCCCTACCATTTTTCGTTCCATAGCCCTCTGGGTTGTCCTCAACTTAAGTAGAACTCTCTTGGTTAGCCTCCACGTTTCAGCGCCATAGGTGAGTACAGGTAAGATGCAACTGTTATATACTTTCCTCTTTAGCGATACCGGTAAGCTGCTAGACATAATCTGCGAGTGCCTGCCAAACATTGTCTCACAAAATGGAATATGATTTAAAAGAAAGTAAAGGCTCAGCATCTGTCGCACTTCTGAGTGCACACTGAACCACGCTGTAAGGGAAAGCATTAAGGCGGGAGTCTAAGAAAATAGATAAATAGGTGCCGTAGTGAAGGGTTGCTGAATCTTTAACGTTCACTGACATCGGAGCATCTTCAATGTTCACTGACATCGCACAGCATACGGGCGCCTTTCAGTTTCTTCATCGAAACGCGAACGCCTTCGTCTGGTTCGAACGCAGCTGTAGAGGATGTGATGTCAGTGCAGGTTAAAGATCCCCAGTTAGTCGAAATTGTCCCGGAGTCCTCAACTACGGCTCCTCTTCCTCTTTTTTTTTTCACTCCCTTCTTCCCTCGCTTCCTTACTGCGCAGTTCAGATGTCCACCCAGAAGTTTGAGAGGTACTGCGCTCTCCTTTCCTCTAGACCAATTTGCAATTTTACTACTGCGATGGGAATGGCACACGACGGCAGTACTAACTGCGCACACGGACGCACGTGTGTTGTCAATCTGATAATAAACATAGAAACCACGTTAGTTCACTACTTTCACAAGCGTAATATCGAAAACTGCGTTCTATGTTATATCAAAAGAGATATCGCTAGACATTTGACTCAGGAACGTTGAACCCTTTTAGCTTTTCCTTTCAGCCCTATATGCATCACTTCACTCACGATGCGGCTCTTAAAAAAAAAAAAGAAGACTACAATACTGTTTTTAACTGGAGCGTATTTGTGCGTAACGCTACTGCGCGAAAGTTTAGCCAACGCCTCCTACACTACTTAAGGCCTGCGCCCTGTCTGATGACGTCACCATCCGCCTGCGTACCGGTCTAGATACGCCGAACGTGCACTAGGATGCATCAAAATTCAAAAAGCGCCGTCTGAATGGCAGAGCTCCAGCGTCCCCCTAATTTTTCCTCTTTCTGCACGCTTTAAGTTCGTCGAGCCAGTCGGTTCTACATTCTGCTTTTCTCGCGCGCGCTCGGCATGCAGGCTTTGGCATGCGAAACAAGTGTTATGTGCCTATGTGTCCAAGGAACTACACGACACGGTTAAAGTGTTTTCATTCTCAAAGAATGAGGAGCTCTACAATAAGTGGCTTTGTGTGATTCCTCGAAAGGATTTAGCGCACATTGCCAAGAACAAGGAACGAATTAATTTTCTCTACTGGTGCCAAAAATGCACTGTGTGTAAGGAAGACATAACAAAAAAAAAATTATCTCTCCTACGATATTACTTAGTAGTGCGTTGATAATATTGCCGCGAACTATTTAAACATTTATTTGTTCTTATTCGACAGCCGCTGGCATGCGGCCTTATCTTTGTGATTCTAGCGCGCTTATCGATTCTGTATTCCGTATTGTTCATCCTCGTTGTCGCGAGACGACGCTTTATCTTTTTCTTTGTCGCGAATGATGCTTAGGGACGTATCTCGAAGATTCCAGCCGCTCGTTTTCTACAATGTTCCAAGTCATACTAGCACCGTATGCGGCTTTATCTAGATCTTTCCTCGCCGCCTTTAAATTCAGTGCTGTCAAGTGTAACGGGCATTCTTTGTTCGACGACCACCGAGCCGGATTGTTGCCATCGCCGCCGCCGAATCGCTTAGTTCTTTTGTGGGCGCAAGTCAGCCAAATAAAGTGTTTCTTCAGTACATTCACAGACTCTTCATTTGTGTCATCGACCTTGTCATCTCCAATATACATAGTGTGTGCGTAGCACTTTTGCTATTGTAATGCAGGAGCGCGCTTAACACTTCAATGTATCCTGTCTCGAGTATACTTCATCGTACACCAATCCTCGGACCGAAAGGTGCCCAAAGTCCCACTAAAAGCGCCGTGTCCATGCCTCAAATCAGTATCATACCAATTCCCTGGCTGCACCTCGGGTCTCTCGAAGCAATTTGCCCTGCCAGCGGCGAACTCCCCAGATGAGAAAAAAAAAATGCGTCGGGAGGCACGTCTTGCTCGTGCTATATACCTATATAAGCTTCTGCAGTCAGCTATCAAGATGAACAAATGCAGTGTAAATTTTCATAAACTGCATGAAATCATGGAATAATGGATGATGAAATGATAGAGCAGCTAAAATTGAAATGTGTTCCAGTTCAATGCACTGTTATTATTTACCCAGACTGTACCGTGTCTTTGAAAATTGTAAATGAAATCGTGCCGGTTTTACAGCCCTCTGATTGTTTTCTCAGAACTTCGTGTCACTGCGTGTTTCACGGCAACTCAGTGAAACGTTTAGGAGATTCGGTTGTGCCAAGTCGAGATCAGGGCTATCAATGTCCTTCTTGACATATTAAAAAGGTTGCGGTAAATTCGAGATGACAAAGGTCCATCTGATGGCTTTACTGACCTGATAGTAAACATCTGACAGACCGAGCAAGCCGTCTGCGAAAACAGAAAGGACGCTATTAAGTTTTTGAGCGAACAAGAGGGAACGCAACAACACGACTGATGTTGCAAATATCGACACAAAAAGAGCGCATATTGAAGACATTGACTTCAAAATAAAGTTATTTATCACCGTCACTGTTATTTATGTAGTGTCCAATTGCGCTACGCTTGTCTGAATGTGAATTATTTCATGTCACAAAATGTATGGGGCAGCGCATTAGCGGAATCAAAGCGTGTTTCCTCACAAACAGCGCTTACAACAAGCAGCAGTCTATAACTAAAAATTACGAGGGACTTTAGCGACTGAAGTAGTGAAAGGTGAAAGCCTGAGTGCCGCATTCTGCTACGCAACTGGCACTAATTAGTAATTAATAATTTATTAGTTCTTTAGCAGGCAAATAATAAATAATAATTCCTTAGTTAACAACGAATTGCTTAATAGTACTGATTTTAATTAGTAATCAATTAGTAATTGACCATTGATTGGCATTTCGCCATATAAAGCACGCATGCGCGCATACTGTGGTGGTGCTCTGCGATTGTCGAGACCTCTATGACGTCATCTCGTCTCGGCCAATCAGAGCCGCCGCAAAAGTGGGACACATTTTGTCCACGACAGCATGAGCCATTAAAGGCTTTCGCCTTAATAATTATTCCTTGGAAGATTTCATCAAGAGACTGGCAAGCTTTCGACACAGCATGCAGAAGACTTGCTCAGTAGAAGCGTTCGAAGCAGCGCGGCGGCCTTGGCCGGCCAGTGATGACGTGGCTGACGTCATAACACATGAGGCGCAGGCCTTATGTTTAGGAGGCGTTGGTTTAAAGCATGCAAGCTGCCTCATAGCGAATATGGTTTATAGCTTACGGCGCTAACGTTAAGCAACTATCTGTAAGGGACGCAGTAGTAGTGGGTTCGAAAAAAGTCGACCATCTGTGGTTCTTTAACATGCACTCACATCGCGCAGTACACGGGCGCCTTGAGTTCCACCTCCGTCGAAATGCGGCAGCTGCGGTCGCGTTTGAGCCGGAGTCCGCCGGCACAGAAGCGACCGTCCTAATCTCTGAACCACAGAGATGGAGCTGCACAGTGAGGAGAGACGGTAATTGTCACAATGCATGTTTCTCTTGCCCGCATCTGCAAAACCAAGCAAAGTTTAGTTTTGCAGACGACAACCTCGTTCCACTTCTCTTCGCCGAGCAAAGGAAAGCTGGGCGTCGTGTTCAAAGGCACGCGAAGCAAACAATTTAAAACGACCGCGGGCAAGAGAGAGAGGTAGAAGACGCACACACTGCATTAGTACCGCTGAACCCGCAGCCGATATAAGAAGTCTTGAGACGCGAGTTCCACCGCAGTAGACGTGCGTTCCAGGACAGCAGCTGGACACGCTGACAATTCTTAAAAAGGAGCGGAGACTCACCGCAGCAGACTGCAGCACGGATGCAGGTAGCGCGCCGGTTGTCGGCCTTACTCCTTGTCTGTAAGTGTTCCTCTATCGTCTCCTCAGTCCCTGCTGCTATTAATTAATGATAGTTTATGAACGGTTAAATTTCCGTTTGCTCTCTATGCGTCTCGGTTTTCTCAGACAACGTTTACCATCTGCAAGCTTATTAATCCTTTTGTGGTCACATCCAAGACTGTACTCACTGCTTCGTGTATTTCCATTTTATCATTACATCGCATCTGGAGTTGGAACTCATTGGCCCGTCCCAGGTTCGTTTCCTGTTTGCGCCCCCACTTGCGATTGGGATATTAATGCTCAATTTTGCAGCTTCGCCGAGCGGGCCGACCTGTCTGAACGAGATGCCCAGAAATGTGAACCCAGAATACGGTAAGTGGCGCCCAATGATATTTTGCTATCTTATATAGGTTGTCCTCTCTGGGCCAAGAAGTTCACGGGGCTTTGCACCTTAACCGAACAGTGCCAGGCATTTTATCTGGGATCGGCCATCTGGTACTCTTTGTTCGCATAGTGTTTTCATAGGCTTGTCGCTAAGGCCCAGTTCCTCAGGCGTCGGCCTATATTTATTCAATTGGTGGGCTAAGTTCCTTTCGAACATATCAGTCACATTCTATAGACTGCGTAAAGAAATGGTCTGGTGTGGAATGTCGCGTACATAGCCACTGTTCTTTCAGAAAATTCTATACACATTGCTTACCAGGCGTCGCAACTAACGCTAGCTAAAGACTAAAAATGCCCCGAGGCGCATAAGTGGCAGCAAGTGGATGTGACGGGCGAAAGCTGTGAAATGGGCACTGAAGGCAGCATTGAAAGTAATTCCTGTAACGTGGCCGCGTTCACCGCGGAAAACTGCGGCCGCGCTGGTTCCCGGGAGTTATACGCAAGCAAGAACTGCCTCCCTAGTGGGCGGACGGCGTGTCGCGTACGTCGTCTCACATGTGGCGTCTCATTGCTTTGCTTCTGAAGCTAGCGATTTAACTGCGAAATCGTTAGAAGCCTCATCGGTGCGAAACAGCCTCCGTCTCTATTGCGTAATATTCGTTGAATTAGAGGGCTGTGTCCTCATTAAATCACATCATATGACCGAGATGTCAGATGCGCTGGCCGATAGCAAGCTGTAGTTGACAGTTGGAAGGAGCGTTGGTCACGTGGCATCGCTGAGCTTAGTGCGGGTTCGGCGGCAGTTGGCAGCGGCGCTGGCTCTAGTAATCTTCCTTGGTGGTGCGCGGACCATGTCTAGAAAGCTCCGCGTATCAGATTGCAATGGGGCAAGCATCGACGCCGTCCATGCCTGTGCCATAGTGAAAAATATCCGAAAGCAGAGAGGTTGACCACGAATGTCCCTGAAGGTTGAGAATAGGCGACCGCACAGGGCTGAGCTTGTGTAGCGAGGAATGCACCAGGCTCTCCCCTGATAATTGAAATTAAGAGGCGGGGGGGGGAAGGGTGTGTTAAGGTTAGAAAAGGGCAGTCATGAATGCCAAAAAAAAAAAAAGCTTCTTTACAATTTTTATACAGAGGTGCCTTCAAGGAAATAAAAAGAGTGCATACCACTCCCTTTCCCCTTCACCCCCTCTGACTTGGGTGTGCATGCAAGGTAATTCACTGGTCGCCTAAACGAACTCGTGATCGTCTGTAGTAAGAAGTTTTTCACAAGGAAACATGGCACCCTCGCAGGCTCTAGGGCAGGACCGAAACGAAAAGACCGCAAGAAAAGATACTGCAGACGAGGATGCCCCCAGGCTAGAGTGTGCGAGGACACTGTGGAAGAGGTGAGCGGCTGCAACGCTGGAATAGTCGCCACAGAACACAATTTGAAGTCGGCCGAAGTGGCTCCGCGAGGAGCTTCCGCCACTGGCTAGTAATTTTTTTTTAATCGTTTACAGAGCTGCATTACGAAAGGTGCATCAGCGCGGTCTGTGTAGGTGGGTTTTCAGCTAGGCAGACGCCATGTACTACATGTACGGGATTGGGCTTGATTGTTAAATCATTAACTGGAGCCACCTATCAACTTCCCTACTTATATTTTAGGGTGCAATGTTAAATTTTAAAATTAAAGAGTGTCAACATCAAAGGTGAGACCAGTGCTTAAATTTCTTAATATATCGTACTTCAAAATGCGCATTTGAAAGCTCGTTAAATTGGCTACACAGCTCTTTATACTTTTATACTGACATTTTTATTCCTATTACAACGCCGCTAAAATCAAGTTAACTTCGTCAACATTGCATGAGATACACAAACGGAGTCTGTATGTGTTGAGTAAAAAGTGAAATAGACTGCATTGTATGAATCTTCGGTGCGTGAAAGCCAACTCACCGAGCTTTCAAAAGTGTCTTGTTGATGTTCAATAATTAGGGCCACATTGTCTGAAATTTCAAAACGGGAGCATCTTTGATGTTGACGGTCTTATATCTCGCAATATTCGCCCTTAAAATCATAAATGAAAACGTTTACGTAATATTATTTAATTAATCAAATCAAGCACTGTTACGTACATGACCTCCATCCTACTTTAATATCCACCTGCATAGAGTGCAAAGACTCAACTCTCGTATCAGTTTTTAAAACAGAAGCTTGTAAACATTCAAAAAGAAATCTTCCCCGTACTGCTTAACGCGGAGGCACCAACTACTAAAGCACGGCTCTAAGAAAGCATCCTCAGTAGCCGTATGGCTGCGCTTAGGTGGATGCCAGTGAGTAATCACTCGCTGATTACAAACGCCCACATATTCCAATGCTGCAACCCTAACATTGCCAAGAATACTGGACGCCTTGACGGTCGTCGATGCTAAACCTAGTGGTCGCTTGAAAATATGCGTTTTACGCGATAGCTTTGAAGGCCTTGTGTCACGGAAATCACGGCATTATCGTCATCGCAGCGAATGCTTTGTTCGCTCACGAATAACCCGAAGAACCCTGGAAAATAGTCGGAACACTATAAAGAAAGTCATAATGAATACAAAATTGGTGAGAAGGCTCATGTAACATAGACATTCAAGAATAGAAAAAATAAATTGAAGCCTATTATAGCGAGTATTGAAGGGGGGGGGGGGGGGGGCGTCCCGATACCCTCTAGCTGCGGGAGGAACACGCTATGGTGTATGTATATATATATATATATATTGCCGCATAGAAGACGACGCAAAAGATGACGACTATGGGAACACAAGCGCGAGCTGAAAGAAGAAGGAGGAAGCTTGATCGCAAGACTCGTTCTAGGCCACTAATCAAACCGTCTTATATTTCGACCCTCCTTGGCGTTCTGTCGAGACGTGACACTGGTGGAGGTGCTGGGTATTCATAAGACTCCTTCCGGCAGTCCACAGCGGATCCCAGACATCGACACTCCTGTCCATCGCACTAGCCGCCGTCTTCTAGGCCTAGCCCCGGAGTACAGCCATCTGCCGAACGACTCTTCAAACGCCCAAATTCGTCAGGTCCCCCAAGCCATGGCACATACCAACCTTACGCCGGTGACTCTTCAGAACCCCAAGGTACTAGAGTGCTTTCGCGGGGACGCGTTTGAAGATGTCGAGGACTGGCTTGACCAGTTTGAGCGAGTGGCCAAAATCAACCAATGGAGCGCAGACCAGAAGCTGTCCAATGTTTATTTTGCCCTTCAGGATAATGCTAGAACGTGGTTTGAAAACCACGAGACCAGCTTATCCACATGGAATGACTTCCGCCGCCAGCTGGTAGATACTTTTGCGAGAACGGATCGACGAGACAATGCGCTGCGCCTGCTTGAAGTGTGCATCCAGAAGCCGAATGAGAGCGTGGCTATGTTTGCGGAAGACATGGCTCGCCTTTTTCGCCGTGCCGACCCTGATATGAGTGAACCAAAGAAGCTACGGCATCTCATGCATGGCGTCAAAGAACAGGTGTTTGCCGGCTTGGTACGCAACCCCCCTAAAACCGTGAGTGAGTTCGTTAAGGACGCTACGGCTATCGAACGAGCCCTCCAAGACCGGCCGCCAGTACAACCGACCGGTCACCTGTGCCCCGACGACTGCAGCGGCGCTGACTGAAACATATACAACCACTCTTCGAGACATCATTACAGGCATTGTCCTTGAGGAGCTGCAGCAAATTACGACTACGAAGGCTCAGTCGTCAGGGGCCCTCATGGAAACAGTGAGGAATGAAATTCGGTACGCCCTATCACCGTCTACACCATGCAACGAGTCTCATCCAGTCGACAACGCGGCACCCCTTTCCGAACCATACCACGCTCCAAA
Organism: Amblyomma maculatum; assembly: GCF_055883805.1. Taxonomy (NCBI): domain Eukaryota; kingdom Metazoa; phylum Arthropoda; class Arachnida; order Ixodida; family Ixodidae; genus Amblyomma; species Amblyomma maculatum. Next base: position 255,599,670 of record NC_139344.1, read on the forward strand.
ACCGATCAGCTGCACGGCCAACATTCCTGCACCTTACCTCGAGCCGCAGCCCGAGAGCTATGCTGCGGTCCTTCGTCGCCCACCTCCAGACCACGCCCCACCGAGCTCACCGAACCGTCAGGAGATTCGGTTCTTCCAGGGACCTCAGTGGGCTCCTCCCAGGTGCTCTCAACTGCGCCGAACTGACAGGTGGCGCAGTTATGACAGCCGACCACTTTGTTTCTACTGCGAACAACCTGGCCATGTGTATCGGTACTGCCGCCACCGCGAAGAGGGGCAGTCCTTTCCGCTTGCTTCTGCTCGCCGCCGCTTCGGCACTGATTCTGCCCAAATCGATGACGACCCTCCGGTCAGCAGGGAAACCGAATCCCCGGGCTTCCGCCGCCGCTCCTCCCCATCGCCACAGCGTTATTCGCCGACGCGTCTCAACACTACTGACGTTAGCGGACGGCGGTCCCCTAGCCCTCACCGGGGAAACTAAGAGCTGCAACCTCGCGAGGGGAGGTTGCAACCAGGCTAAAAGTGTCGAAACCTTCACCACCGTCGCAATTGCCGACAACCCGTGCTTCTGACGCCGCCGCTAACATTGACATTTCCGCACTACCGCCGAAAATGCCGTACCAGATGATCAGCCATGACGACGAAGCTTACAGCGCCGACCTTGCCGCGCTTCCGCCGCAAATTCCAAAGGGACGATCAACCCAGATAATTTTGTTAGCGCTGACCTCGCCGTTTTCATTGATGGGCTGGCGGTACATGCTCTGGTGGATACCGGGGCAGATTTTTCAATTATTAGCCAGAAACTGACCGACACGCTGCGCAAAGTAAAAACTGAATGGACTGGGCCAGTAATAAGAAGTGCTGGGGGTCAGCTACTGGCACCGACAGGGAAATGCACTGCCCGGATAGGAATAGGAAACGCGGTGTTTGTTGGCTGCTTCGTTATTCTCCCTGACTGCTGCAAAGACCTTATCTTGGGCATGGAGTTTCTGCGTCTTCATGGGGCTGTAATCAGCATCCGTGACAGCATCGTTGCCTTCACCAATAACCATGAAGACCTTGGTTATGCGCAAGTACCACTATTGCCCTTACGCGTCGCCAATGAGACGGTGACATTACCTCCGCGATCATGCTCTCTTGTTGAAGTGAAATGCGACGTGGCGCATACAGGCGATGGCGTCGCCGAACGCGCGGTTACCCTGGTACTCAGCCGAGGTGTTTCTATAGCTCGAGGGCTGGTCAACTTGACCAATGGGCATACCGAACTGCTGCTGACAAACTTCAGCGACGAGCGTCAGCAAATTCCGAAAGGCACAACTGTGGCCTTTTTCGACACCCTCCCAAATGCGCAGCACTGCTGCTTACTGCAACAGAGGGGATCAGTGTGCAAGACACCCGTAACCATCGTTGATGTGAGCCCAAATTTGTCTTCTTCAGAGCGGGACCGCCTTTTAGATCTCATAGATCAATTTCGAGACTGTTTTGCTTCAGAATCGCGGATCGGCCAAACGCCTTTGACAAAACATCGGATTATCACGGATGACTCGATTCGTCCGATTCGACAAAATCCTTACCGTGTGGCTCCGAACGAACGTGAAGCCATTCAGCGCCAGGTGGCCGAAATGCTTAGAGACGACGTTATCCAGCCGTCACAGAGTCCCTGGGCTTCCCCCGTGGTACTTGTTAAAAAGAAAGACGGCAGCTTACGATTTTGCATAGACTATCGCAAGCTCAACCAAGTGACCAAAAAAGACGTGTACCCTCTCCCTCGCATCGACGACTCCTTGGATCGCCTACGAAATGCACGTTACTTCTCGTCGATGGACTTGAAAAGTGGATATTGGCAAATCGAAGTGGATGAGAGGGATTGGGAGAAGACAGCATTCATCACTCCCAACGGATTGTATGAGTTTAAAGTCCTTCCGTTCGGTTTATGCTCGGCGCCAGCAACATTTCAGAGACTGATGGACACTGTGCTTTCGGGACTTAAGTGGCAAACATGCTTGGTGTATCTTGACGACGTGATCGTGTTTTCGGCTACATTTGAAGAGCATCTACTCCGTTTGCTAGCTGTGTTTCAGGCCATACGATCTGCGGGCCTCGCACTAAAACCCGAGAAGTGCCACTTCGGTTACGAGGAGCTGCAGTTCTTAGGCCACGTCGTCAGCCAAGAAGGTGTTCGGCCGGATCCTGAAAAGCTCTCCGCAGTCGCCAAGTTCCCAACACCTACGGACAAAAAGACATTGCGGCGCTTCTTGGGTCTTTGCGCCTATTACGGTCGCTTAATTGCTGGCTTCTCACGAATAGCCTGGCCATTAACTTCACTGACGCGTGACAACGCTGTCTTTCGCTGGGGTGAAGAACAGCAACAAGCTTTCAATGAGCTGAGGAGGCGTCTACAGACACCACCTGTCTTGGCGCACTTTGATGACGACGCCCCTACCCTGCTTCATACGGATGCCAGCAACGTGGGCTTAGGTGCTGTGTTGGTGCAGCGCCAGGATGGTGTGGAAAAGGTAATTGCTTACGCCAGCAGGACCCTATCTAAAGCAGAAGCGAACTACTCGGCAACCGAAAAAGAATGCCTTGCAGTCGTATGGGCGGTTATGAAATTCCGTAGCAGTCTGGGCATGTTGGTTATTCATAATGGAAAAATACAGCGCAGAGAAGGACGAGGACAAAATGAAGACACAGCGCTCGTGTGTCCTATGTGTCTTCATTTTGTCCTCGTCCTTCTCTCCGCTGTATTTTTCCATTATGAAATTCCGCCCTTATTTGTACGCTCGCCCCTTTCAAGTCGTCAGCGACCATCACTCTCTCTGTTGGCTGACGAACTTAAAGGACCCTTCAGGGAGACTCGCGCGTTGGAGCCTTCGATTACAAGAATTTGACATGGCTGTTATTTACAAATCTGAAAAGAAGCACACAGATGCAGATTGCCTTTCGCGAGCGCCGGTCGAACCTTCCACTATGACCGATGAAGACACTGCGTTTTTAGGTGTCATAGATGACGCAACGCTTTCCCAACAGCAGCGAGAGGATCAGGGATTGCTCCCTCTTATTGATTTCTTGGAGAAGCGAACTGCGGCTGTTCCGAAAATTTTCGCCCGAGTAATCCCTTCATTCTTTATTCGCAACAACGTACTTTACAAGAAGAACTTCCGTCCTGGGGGAAACAGTCATCTGCTCGTCGTCCCATCGGTTCTCCGCACTGAAGTTTTGCAAGCGTGCCACGACGAGCCAACCGCCGGTCACCTAGGCTACACCCGCACGTTGGCTAGAGTACAGCACGGATACTACTGGCCAAAACTGCCGGCGACAGTGAAACGCTATGTACGTACGTGCATCGACTGCCAGCGCCATAAATCCCCCCCTGTAAAACCAGCTGGCCTACTCCACCCTCTTCAAGTGCCAGCGACACCTTTTAAGCAAATTGGCATGGACCTCCACCATTTCCGACGTCTACAGCCGGGAATAAATGGATAATCGTCGCCACTGATTATCTGACCCGCTACGCGGAGACCAAGGCTCTGCCAAAGGGTACCGCCGCCGAAGCAGCTAGGTTCTTCGTTGAGAACATTGTCCTGAGGCATGGCGCTCCCACTTATTATAACTGACCCAGGAACTACATTTACGGCCGAACTTTTGGAAATCGTTCTTCGTCTCAGTGGTACCAGTCACCGTAAAACTACTGCCTATCACCCTCAAACCAATGGGTTGACGGAACACCTCAATAAGACCCTCGCAGGCATGCTTTGCATGTACGTCGACGTGAACCACAAGAATTGGGACGAAATACTTCCCTACGTCACGTTCGCCTACAATACGGCCCGCCAAGACACCACTCGCATGACAGCATTCAGCCTCCTTCACGGGCGACCAGTAACAACTATGCTGGATGCAATGTTGCTCCCGAATGCCGACACCGATGATCTCGATCAGGACGCCGAGGAATTCGCTCAGCGTGCAGAGGAAGCTCGCCAAATAGCGCGTGTGCGGATCAAAAATCAGCAGGAGCATGATGCACGACGCTACAATCAGAGACACCGACATGAAATGTACGAACCTGGCGACAAAGTCTGGGTCTGGACGCCTATTCGCCGGCGTGGACTCTCCGAAAAACTATTGCGGCGATACTTTCGACCCTATGTTGTTCAGCGACGTTTAACCGACGTCACTTATGAGGTGATGCCAGACGGGGTGTCGACATCAAAGCGACGCCAGCGCCAAGCTGACGTCGTCCACGTCGTGCGTATGAAGCCATACCACTTAGTCTGACCTTAACCTCCTACTTCCTTTTGTTCTCATCGGGACGATGCTTCCTAAGGAGGGGGACAAATGCCGCATAGAAGACGACGCAAAAGATGACGACTATGGGAACACAAGCGCGAGCTGAAAGAAGAAGGAGGAAGCTTGATCGCAAGACTCGTTCTAGGCCACTAATCAAACCGTCTTATATTTCGACCCTCCTTGGCGTTCTGTCGAGACGTGACAATATATATATATATATATATATATATATATATATATATATATATATATATATATATATATATATATATATATATATGTGTGTGTGTGTGTGTGTGTGTGTGTGTGTGTGTGTGTGTGTGTGTGTGTGTGTGTGTGTGTGTGTGTGTGTGTGTGTGTGTGTGTGTGTGTGTGTGTGTGTGTGTGTGTGTGTGTGTGTGTGTGTGTGTGTGTGTGCGTGTGTGTGTGTGTGTGTGTGTGTGTGTGTGTGTGTGTGTGTGTGTGTGTGTGTGTGTGTGTGTGTGTGTGTGTGTGTGTGTGTGTGTGTGTGTGTGTGTGTGTGTGTGTGTGTGTGTGTGTGTGTGTGTGTGTGTGTGTGTGTGTGTGTGTGTGTGTGTGTGCGTGAGTGTGTGTGTGTGCATACACATCGGCCACCACTATTCTTTCTTTCAAAAAAAAAAAATTTACCAAGAAACACGATGTTCATTACACTAAAAAAAATAAATAAAGGGTCTCTTAAATGTCTCCCAAGAGGAGAATGGCGAAAGCCTACCCTTCCTCTCCTATCATTTGTTTCTCATCGTTTTCCTGTTATCGGCGTTCGTTGCAGACCTACATATAATTTTAATTGGTTTGCAGGGAAAAAAAGGCACAATATCTGTCACACTTTCTCCAGAAAGTGTGTTTGGACGGTACACCATCGCTCCTGTAGCATGGCATTCCTTGGCGCGCGTTCAAGTGTGGGATTGCAGATGACAGGATTGCTTGACAAGGAGAACACATCTCGCGGAATCTGGAGCGCAGATGACAGATCTTTGGCACAGATCTCTCGTACAGGATTTCATTCCATGAGCCTTACTATGCTATATTTACATAACTGATGAAAAGGGTTTTAACATGCCTGAGCCATTGTACCATCCTGGCCTAGGAAACGGCCCGACGTCTTTTCGTGACCTCTCGTAAGCCACGAAGTTTCGTTGGTTCATGTATGTTAGAAAGGGATAGATAGTAAATGAGCTGTGGCCTTTGAGTGGCGTGCCTTAAAGAGATATAGTGATGCTAACTGCAAACTATGAGTATGCGAGCATGCTAGCTAACAATTTTGCATTGCGTACAAGGCAGCGTTACACTCGAAAGCAAATGGCGTTGCGAATAAAAAGAGAAAAATAAGGACTGCACAGGCCAAGCTAGTCGCTGTCTGAGTCAGTGGCATGATATGCGGGTTGTAGCAAATGACAATTAAGCGGGAAAGGCGACAAGGTTCATTATTGCAACCGCGTTCCTCCCAAGTATTTTTTTTTCTCCACAAAAGTAGTCGTACAAATAAGAACCCATGTTGGGCGGGATATACGTTCTAAATAACCTCCAGCATATATCGCAGACAGCCGCTTCTTGATACTTAGAAGGAACACAGATATCACAAAAGCATTATGAAGGAAACTGAGTGGAGCGCCCCAACCACTGAACCATCACAAGGTGGGGAGGGGGGTAGACTTAGAATAGATTACAGAAAAATAACTTTATAGCCGAGCGGCATGGCATGTGAAAGCAATAGCAGAGTCCTGCAAACGTATCATTCACTTCGAGAGAGTGTACGCATTCCACGCAAGAACTCCAGTTAAACTTATCGGTTGCATCTCTGGCATTTCCTTGAAGCGCCCCAGATGTGCCAGTGCCGGACACTGCGTTGTTCCTGACGGCGTCATACTCGCGCGACAGATAGTGACTTCGCGACATGCCGTCCCTACACTCTCCATCTTTCCACGTTCCCTTCACATCCTGTGTTCTCTCTTAGCAGATGCTACCTGTAAGCTCTTTCTCTCCTCTCCTTCCATCCCTCTCTCTAGGTCTTAACCCATAAGGAAAGTTCTAACGTCGGCCTTAAGCTGCGTATACCGCAGTTTTATAACTCAAATTTCCCAATCGCATTGCAGTGCCCAACTTAGGAGAGATTTACGATAATAGAAGAGACATCTGGGCGAGTTGGTATGGGGACATAATGAATAAACAGCGCTACAGACTAGGGCGAAGATCAAGAAGCAAATAAGGTGACAGCGCCCATCCTGTTTGCTTCTTGATCATCGTCCTAGTCTGTAGCGCTGTTTATTCATTATGTCAAGAGAGATAAATAGTAAAGAAAGGAACGGCAAAGGGGTTAACCCGGCAATTCCCGGTTGCCTACCGTACAGTTCAGGAGGGGGCCGACTGTAGGTAACCAGCATCAGGGATCAGTGAAACGTTCCTATCGTACAGTAGAGCCCAGCCTGAATTGCAACGTTCCGACTAATACCCGTCCTCCCGCTTTATGCAAAATGTGTGCACTGTAAAGCACTCCAAATGTGACCCGGTCATTCCTTTCCGGGTGGTTAGGGCGGAAAACTTCCCCCGAGCTATCTATTCCCATTTGTAGAGGAAGATCAATTGCAGACTTCGCTCGATAGTTCCAAGTGATATTGAGCGATACTGCTGACCGGCTGCTTGGGCTATTTCCGTCAAGCGTTCTACGCCAGAGCTTCAGCAGAGCTCATTGGAAATCAAGCAGTTCGCATTGCAGGACGTCGAAAAGTTGGAGGCGAGCGCCAAAGCCTACGTGTCCAGGATCCAGTTCGATGTGAACACTTCTCAACTGTCTACAGGAACCGAGTACGTCAGCGCTGCACCCCAGACTGGGACTGCGGGAACGCTCAGCGGTGAGTTCTGCTTATTTTATCTATCTACGAGCAGTTGCTGTTAGTGAGCACCACCTGGGTCATTGTGGTTTTTCTCTCTTTTCCCACAGACATAACATAGAGTTCGGTTGTAAGAGCTGGGTGAAGTTGTCGATATTTCATGTGCTATAGACGCGGTGACCTCGACTTTCTTGCGGGCTAGAAAAAAAAAAGGTGGTTCTAAGCATGGTTTAGAGCCCTCGGAGCACCACAAAAGAAAGTGCTATCATATTTATATTATAAGAAGGGGGTGGGGTTAATTACAGGGTCTTATGGTCCGAGCGCTCAGTGCGATGTGACCAACCCAACAGACACCATCGGCTTCTGCCTCCTCGTTCTTCACTAGCCCCACAGAACTGCCAGTGCATCATTTTCGTCACTGCAATCACCCCCGGGAGAAGAGGGAGCCATCCTGGAGACTCTAGGGGTAGCCAATACGGCCGAGTCGTAAAAGGACTTCTGGCGTTGAACGTGAACAATCTCACTCCGGTGGAGGTACAGATCGGAGAAGATGTGTCAGGCTCGACGACGTAGTTTGCTGTCGACTTCTGCTCAATAACTCGGCACGGGCATTGGTACTTGGCCAACAGTTTGTGGGAAAAGTGCGGGCATGCTGCAGGAACACACAACCAATCAAGCCAGCCGGGTTGAAACGGGCTGACCTGGTCGAAAGTGTGAACGCGAGCTTGTTGACGAATTTGGTTCTCCGTCCTGAGTGATCGCCCAAGCGGCGGTAATCTTTACTCTGGAGCATGCTTCGCGGACTGAGAAACGGCGCAGTACATTCGGAATGGCGAAAACCTTGTAGTGGTCGTCGTGGCGGTATGCTAAGCGAAAATAACGAAGGGAAGGACAGCACCCCAGTTGGCACACACACACACACACACACACACACACACACACACACACACATATATATATATATATATATATATATATATATATATATATATATATATATATATATAGATATATAAACATTCAAAACATTATATGAAACATTCAAAACGGCGTCTTTTATTGCCTTTCTGCACAGCACGGCACACAAAGAAAGAAAGTAACACTGATGTGATCGGTGTTGGGAGCCAAGACTTCTTTGCAGCGTGACCAGGAGGGCGAGACATCGGACGGGGAGCGGCAGGGAGAATAGGCGAAGCAAAGACGTTTATGTACGCTTTTTACATAGTGAAGTATGTAGAGATCAAGAAGAGAGTTGAGAGCTCACTCAGCTCATTCAGCTTATTCATCGTGTATACAACTCCACTGCTTAAATACGGTTTCTTTTCCCCACCTAGGGAGCTAGGGAAATAGAGTTCATTTCGGGCGGTCCAATCAGGGAGACACTTGCGAGCATTCCAGGTGCTGCTCACTGCCGACGATGGACGAAGGTACTTGAGCCTCCTCGCATAGCTTCATGTGGCAAGGGTGAACTTCCTTGGTAGCGATGGCGATCTTGAGCTGACAAACGCCGTCCAGGATTCCGAGACTTCCGTCCCTGGTAAAGGTTACTTCCAGTCTTAATTCTTGAAACGTCACGAACACCCCCATTCGGCGAAAAGCTGCAAGCTTTATTGTACGCCAACAATAGGGAAAATTTCTTTGTGGTCACACGGGCGAACGCCAGGCGGGTAATTACACATGAACGGGTGACTTCCCGGAATGTTTGGCGACCCGACAAGGTGATTGGCCGCTGCAGAAGGTGTTGACGATGTGACCGCAGCAAGTGGTGGCGATGTTGCCACCGACATGGTGCCTTCGGTGCTGCTGCTCACTAGCCTAGCTTGGTTGCTGTTATCAGCCACTGGATCCTCGAATACTCAGAAAAGGAATGTGGCGGCAAAAGCGGCTTCTAGGCGCCCTGTCCCCGAACAGGGACGCTAAAATTCGGAAGTATATACAAGGCTGAACACGGTCGTAACAAAGATGATGGTCATTATTTCACAGTTAAGGGCCCTTCAACCGATAAATAAATGTTGATATTTTTGTCAGCGTAGATCCTTAACAGTCCAAAATCACAAAAACAAGAAGCAATTACGGTTAGCTACGTATAATGTTGCCGTATCCATGTTTGTCACGCTTTTCAGGCAGATCTTTTGCTATGCGTAAAGTGGTGCCAGCTGTCCATTTTACCATTTTATTCGTCCTCTCGAATTGATAAAAAAAAAACAAAAAAAAAACGGAGAGGGAGCCCGGACCAGCAAAAGCTTTGCCAGGCTTCAAACGAATTAAATATAATTAAAAGAGAGCAGATGCTTGAGATAAAAAGAAAAAACTTTTTTAAAAAGCGAAAGAAGGTATTAAAAAAAAACACAAAGAAACGAGGTCCATGTCGCAAGGTGGCCCACGCTGGCTTGAGAAGAATAAAAGGAAAAACCCGGAAGGTACCATCCAGACCTGCAAATTAAACAAAACAGGAACCAGAACTAGAAAAGAAGGGAACAGCAGCAAAACAAGAGTCATATAAAATGACAAATAACATACGAAGAGAGAGGCAGATGTACAAAACCCAAAGCATAAAAAAAAAAGGGAGACTGAGGTAGAATAGTAAACAGGACAGTCCCCAACGAGTGCCCTGAGCCCCAATAAAGTGGTTCAGGGCACGCGTGTTTCGAAACATTCAAAACAGCTTTGCATTTTAGCACAGCAGGCCGCAAAAAGTTCTCGTCGCCATACAGGGACACGGCGCCCATCACGCGTTGTGCTTGTTATCATTTTGCGCATCTGGGATATCTTGAGGTGTAGAGGAAGAGAAGACAAGATGGCTTCCGAGGACGGAGGGGTTGAAGTGATCATGGATATAGGAGAACGGGATAGAACATCTGCATCTGCATGTTGACTGCCAGACCGGTAGACAACGCGGATGTCAAATCCTTGGAGGCGCAATGACCTGCTAGAAAGGTTGCCAGAGGGATCCTTCATTGATACCAAGCACAACGCGTGATGGTCCGTGACAACGGCGAATGGTCGGCTGTATAAAAACGAACTTTATGAAGTGCCCAAACGATGGCCACTTTTTTTTTTTCACTGACAGTGTAGTGGGCGTCCAATTTAGTGAGAGTTGGCTACCGGACGCGACGACGTATTTATCACCCCTGCCTTACGTTGAGCGAGCCGTGCGCCGAGTCTCACACTACTGGCATCTGTGTGCACCACAGTGGGAGAGTTGCGGTCATAATGGCATATTCTGAGAGGGCAGAAGAGCTCGAATGGTGGTGAAGGCGTTGTCGCAATTCAAAGACCACCCAGAAAGAGCTGAGTCATTGTTGAGACTCGGGTCACGGGCGCAACGATAGACGCGAAATTCCGGACGATAAGGACAGAGGCCAACAGATCTGCGAAGTTCATTCATAGTTGTCGGCTTAGAGAAGTGAGCGACATCACGTAATTTGGCTGGGTCAGGAAGCACGCCATCTTTGGATATCACATGACACAAAATAGTCAACTGGTGTGCGGCGAAGCGACAACAATTAAACTGCAGGCCAGCATCGAAGAGGCATTTCAAAACGGTCTCGAGTCAAGTCAGATGCGTCGCGAAGTCGGAGGACAAGACGAAAATATCATCAAGGCAGCAAAGTCGTCTTCGATGTCAAGTCACACATTACCGTCTCCATCATGCGCTCAAAGTCACCGGGCGTTGTACAATCCGAATGGCATGACGTTGAATTCAAGTCAGCCTCCTGCAGTCACAAAGGCTGTTTTCGAGTGGTCAGAGTCGGCCATTGAAAACTGCCAGTAACGGGAGCGCAAGTCCAACGATGAAACGAATTCCGCGCCGTAAAAGCAGTCAAGGGCATTGTCAATGCTAGGAAGCGGGTAAACGCATTTATGACTATCGTGGTTAGTTTACGGTAAACGACAAATAAATTACGCTAGCCGTCCTTTTTGACCAAGACAACGGGTGAAGCCCAGGGTGTAGTATTCTACCAAATGACATGGCATATCGTAGACCTGCTCCTTACACGACGCTCGAAGGAGGAAACATAATAAGGGTGCTGCCGCAGTGCGGCATGAGTGACAGCCACATTGCCGCCCAAGAAGCATGCTGAACGTCGAAGGGACGAAAATGGTTCAGCAGTGTAAGAAGCGGGGTCTCTTGAGTAGGCTTCAGGCTGTCTTCATATAGTTGTGCAAATACGGATGAAGTGACAGAACCTGAAGCATAGGAAGGCGGGCTGAGGACATTCAGTTTCAGGGTCAGATCACCGGACGTAGAGGAAATGCGATTGTAAGAGGTAAGTCGGCTGGGTCGGCGTGTCTAAGGCAGGTACGAGCAAGCATGGTTCAAAGAGAGGAAAACGGGTTATAAAGAGTCATTTTGGTTACAGATTGGTCCACAATGAGAACAGCAAATGGCAGGTTAAGGAAACTGGGAATTAAAAAACGTCGGGTGTAGTGAGCAAGGCAGAATCGGGTACAGAGTTGTAGGACAGTGTGACAACGACGCAAGTGTTGGGGCACGTCAGTGTCTTTGATGACGCATAGTTTTCCTTATACACGCGCCACAGCGTCCACGCGCATGTTAGGCAAAGCAGAAAATTCCACCTCTGCGCAGTCGGAAACGGTGTTGTGCCGAGATTGGAAGTCCTAGCGGTGGAAATGGCGTACTTCAGGCACGGCGGTTGTCTCCAGTACGCCACTAGCTGACGGCTGGGGACAATGGCCCGACAGGTGGCACGCAGATGTCCGGTAGGCTAGTGAGCAGAAGGGAAAACTGCTACATACGTGAGTGGCGCAGTCACTGTGCTTTGGCTTGGCTTGTAAACGCGGCGAACAGCTTCGGCAACTTGATCCCGGATGACATGGCGTACTGCGTTGATGACGACTCCTGGGATTAGGGAACCAATGAAGCTGTCGTTAAACGTCCTCACGCACAAATTCTTCAATGTGATGAAGTAGAGTGGAATCAATGCGAGTAGATAAACTTGACAGGGGCTCATCTGGTCGTCTAGCAACGATGCGTTGTCGTCGTAGCTGGTGTAATCGCACAGAGCGATTATATCGGTGACAGTTCGGGCATCTTCAGGCAAAAGCATTTGAAATGCGCACTCATCGATTTCTTTGAGGATATATGCCTAATTTTATCGGTATCAGGCATCGATGCTTTGACACAGTGACAAAGGTCACATATGTCCTCGGCATAACTTGTAAATGTCTCTCCATGGTGCTGCGCATGCTCACGCAAGCGGCGCTCGGCTCGAAGCTTCCGTTCCTCTTGGCGACCGAGCCCGTCCGTAAAGCGTGTCTTGAAGACGGTCCAGTTAGAAAATAACGTTGGTCACTTTAAGCACGTCGTTCTATTTGTTATGAGTACTCACGCGCTCGTAGGATGCAATCCAGTCTTCGACATATTGATCATCGGTGCCGCTGTAGAGGGGGGGGGGATCACGTTGGTGTATGGGCCCAGTAGAGATGATGGAAAGCACCGGAGACACTGACAGTTGGTCGTGCGAGATCACAGCAGAGGTCACTGGCACTGGTAACTTCCAGGTGAGAAGTTCTCGGGGACGGTTGCGGTGTACTTTGCAGAGTCTGGCTGGGTTCAGGTACCCCGCAACCGCCTTCAATTGTAAGACAGGGTTTATTTACAAAGACTGATGGTCCGAGCTCAAAGCGCACGGTGTCCAAACCAACACACACACTCTCGGTTTCTGCCTCATCGTTTTTCATTAGTCTTACACAGCTGCGACTACTGTGCCGGAGTTCCCGGGTTCGAACCCGACCTCGGCGGCTGCGTTTCGATGGAGGCGAAACGAAGTGGCGTCCGTGTGCTGTGCGATGTCAGCGCATGTTAAAGATCCCCAGGTGGTCGAAATTACTCCGTAGCCCTCCACTACGGCTCCTCTTTCTCTCTTTCCACTTTCATTCCCACCTTCCTCCCTTCCCTTACGGCGCGGTTCGGGTGTCCACAGAGCAAGTGTGACAGTTACTGCGCCTTTCCCTTCCTGTGAACCAATTTAACTTATTTAACAGAGCTGCCACTGCGTCATTTTTGTCACTTGAATTTATTTATTTATTTTTCAAACGGTCCTATAGGTATGGGTTGTACATGAGGGGCGGGCAGCCACTGGACATATTGGTGGGTCAGCGGCAGGTTTGTGCATGCACGTTCATAGGAGCCCTTCAGAAAACGCTATGCTATTAAGGGCGCACAGCCTTGATGTTCAAGATGTTAGCAAGCGCTGGCATGTAATTGCTGTCGTTCGGGCGCATTAATTACAAAGCGTCAATGACTGATCTTACTATTACGACTCGCTGTGCGGCTGGATCACCCCTGCAGGATCCGGGTCGCGACCCAACGCCTTTGTCCGACGGCAGGTGAACAGCCCTGGCGACACGCGCACCGCATTTCTTCCTCCGGGCTTGATTTTATGGAAACCGCTGGACAAGCTGGCAGACCAAGTAGCGGATGCTATTCGCGAGAGCCCTCAAAAGATGCTTCGCCTGGTGCACATCTGTGAGGCCCTGCAGTGAGTCTCTGACCTTTCTCTTTCTTAGCACGCGGGGTTGCGGAGCTGTCGCGCCTGTGATCGCGAAGATCCTGTATTGCCACCGATACTCGATTACCAAAGTGTCTTCCGCCGCGCGAGTGCAATCGTTACCGCATTTGAAAGATAATGGTAAATTTTCGTTTGCTCCCAAGGACCAGCCAAAATTTTTAAAATAAATTTACTTCTCGATTATTTGAAGTTGCGATGACGGTTGTTCAGCCACACAGGGATAAGTTATTGCTACGTAAATATAATCTAAAAATTCATAACTTTATTCCCTCTTGGCGTCAGGCATCCAGGGTCCAGCCTCAGGTATTGTCTTTCGCTCTCAGGGATCCGCTTTCAAAACCTGTCTTTACAGCATTCACATTTCAATGCGAAAACATTTGAGAGCGACCATGCCTGTATTTGTACACAGAGCGCGAGCTATCCACTGCACGAGGCGTTCCGCGACCGAGCCACACCCCGCAGCCGGCGTTGTGATCCAAAGAACACGCACGGGTCCCTACGTAACCCTGACGTCAAGTGTCCGAAAAGACTTCGTGAACCAGTTCGCGCACGCTACACGAGCGAGTAGGATACGCGCTGTGGTTGCTCAGTAACAATGCTGACTCCCGCCCCCCTTTTCCCTTAGGCCGCGGGATCGAATCCACGCCGCATTTTGGTGGGAAGGCGGAGTGATTATACACCCGTGTGGATGTCATAGCGCCCTAAAGAACCCTCTTTAGTCTAAACTAATCTCAAGCCTTCCATAACGGCATTCTTCGAACTTTGTCGCTTCTGGATGCTAAGGCTGCTCCTATGCCACCTGCTAATGAGGAGAGGTGAAAGGATGGCGCAGTAGTGACATTAAGACACAATTGTTAGGTATACCAGAGAGCGCTTCTCGTGAGCTTTCGCTTACTTTAGCGGTTCATGCAGCATGATACAACCATTGCACAAGTTGATCAGTCTTTCCTGGATTGTAATACCTTTTCAGTTAATGTAGATGAAGTTATGTGATGTTAGGAAGATAGTGAGAGACCGGAAAGCGTGGCGTGATATGGTCCATAGGGTCAGGAAGAGTCGGACACGACTGAACGACTGAACCGAACTGAACCTATTTTTCATTGCACCGTGGTAATCTGCGATGCGGTTGCCTTCAATTTGTACCCCGTGTTCCTTCGGCATCGACTTCAGTTTGAGGATTAGAAAAAGAAAATAATTAGAATTGCGACCTCTGGAAACTTTGAAGGAACTTGCGCATGTCAGGCCAAATTGCATTTTTTTTTTTAGTCCGCTAGCATTTAGAACCGCAATCGTCGATTTCGCCAATTGCTGTCGACCAAAAACACGAGTGTGTCTCTGGCACATGCTATAGTTGGTATGCAAATGACATTGACGACCACTGATTGGCCGATGGATTGTGGTAGCGTATGAATGCGTGATGATGAGTATGCGTGGGATAATGAAAGCACGAATTAAGGGATTAGTGAAGTTAAGCGTGTAGCAAGGTGCATGAATGCGAAAGAGAATCCGCAAGTGAAGCCGCCGATGTGAGCTTTAAATAGCCTTAAAGCAGGAGCCTAGTGTCCCTGACTATTATATTTTTTTTAGGCTCTGACCGCGCTGCGAACGTCGACGCGAATAATTGAACACATCCTATAAACAATATGCATTTGTCAAGATTGTCAAGAGCATCGAATCACTAAAGTCCGTCACTGAAGCTCCTTCGAATTCCTGCTCCTTATTTGATGTCAATGAGTTTCTTCTCTCTCTCTTCCATGACCCTCCAATGCTCAGGAACAAATATGGATACTATCGACACATGGGCAAAGAAGCTAAGTCCAAGTGGAAGGTAAGTGTAGTTCAGATCAAGAGAATGAGGACGAATAATCGCAAGGGACCTGATTGAACAAAACGAATGTTCGACAGCACGTCTAAAACCACTCAACCACTCAGAAATGGACAGATTGAACACTTATATCTTGGGTATCAGCGAGCTCAAAGGAACCGGAATGGGAGAATTTAATTCCAGCGACAATTATGTCTTTTATTGTGGACACGAATCCAGGAGAAGGAATGGAGTCGCTGTCATAGTAAACAGAAGAATGGGCAAAGCAGTGCTCGGTTACAACTTGAAAAACAACCGAATGATTTCACTTCGGATCCAAGGTCACCCTTTCAACATAGCAGTTATTCAAGTCTATGCACCAACCACTACTGCTGAAGAAGCTTATGTTATAAGTTTTTATGCTGACCTGCAATGCCTTCTAGACCGCACTTCATCATCAGACGTCCTTTTTCTCATAGGAGACTGGAAAGCTAAGGTAAGGAGTGAAGAAATATCCGGAATTACAGGGAGGTCCGGTCTTGGTGACCCAAATGAAGCTGTGCAGAGGCTAGTAGAGTTTTGTCAAGAAAATAATCTGACCATAGTGAATACACATTTTTAACAGCACAAAAATCTCCTGTACACATGGACTTCGCCGGACGGTCTGTACAGGAATCACATTGATTATATTATTTGCCGACAGAGGTGGAGAAGCGCTATCCAAGCAGTAAAAACAAGGCCTGGGCCGATTGTGGCACCGATCATCAGCTTCTTGTTGCAAAATTTAGGCTTCGATTGAAGAAAGCGCAGAAAACTAGAAAGCCATTCAGGTATGATCTTTATCAAATTCCATCAGAATATGCCGTGGAAATGAGGAATCGATTTCAAGAATTAGATCTAGAAGAGATGTGGATTGATGTTCGTAATACAAGAAGTTGCTACTAAGGTAGTTCCAAAGGAAAATAAATGCAAGGAAGCAATGCCGAAAGTTGGGCAAGTTGGTTAACGTTCATGATGGAAAATAGCGCGAAAAATGAAAATAGCGCTTGCCCGTGTCTTCCTTCCGTCCTTCGTGTGCTTTTTCGCGCTATTTTCCATCAAGGAAGCAAACTGATTGTCTGAAGAGGCTTTGCAATCAGCTGAGGTAAGGAGGATGGCAAAAGTTATGGGTGAAAGAGAAAGATACAAGGTTCTAAATGCTGATTTTCAGAGAATAGCAAGGAGAGATGAGAATGCCTTCCGGAACATACAGTGCCAAGCAGTTGAGACCAACAACCAATTTAGAAACACAAGAGATCTGTATAAAACAATCAAAGATATGAAAGGAAGTTTCTGCACTAAGATGGGCGTAATAAAGGACAAACAAGGCATGGACCTCACTGAAGCCTCAGAGATAAAGAAGAGGTGGCAAGAATACACAGAATAGATAGATAAATTTACTGAAAGGAAAAGGCAGAGAGGTTGGCCGAAGTAATTCAAATCTGGCCTGGTACTCTACACTGGGGAAGGAGAAGGAGAGTAGAAAGAAGATCATGATGGGATACGATGTTGGAGAAGGCATATTAAATACATATACAGGCACCGTAGGTTGCTTTACAAGCGCGAATCGAGTCCGCTGGCGCACAAAAAACGGCAAAGAGCACGCACTGCCTGGACACTCTTCCCCTTGTCCTGCCAAGTTCCCAGCAGCAGTTCCTCCGACAAAGGGCCCTTGTCCAAACGCTTCAAGGAAGTGGCTATAGCACACTTCTTTCGCACGCATACGCTGGGCACGCCAATAATAAATGGTCCACAGTATCTGGGATGCCACAAGTTGAACATTCCGGCGAGTCCACCTGTCCAAATAAATGCAAGTACTTGCGCGTGAAAGCCACGTTTAAACGAAGTCTATGCAGCAAGCATGCTTGATGACGCGGAATATCACGCGGAACATAAAATTTCAATGTTCGATCGAGCCTTCTAGACAAATGTGTCGGGTGTCTGGCTGGGCCCAGTAAGCTGCTGTAGCATTATTCATACAACAATCTGCTCTTGAAAAAGGCACAGCTGTTTGGAGGCCATTGATGAGTGAGCTTTTCGCTTCAAGAATTGTACAAGAAGAACCCGAATGTGCAAACCCAACATAAGAAGGTTGTGAAGGTTGTGATCATTGATCTCGAGCCGGGCATCCTGAAGAGTGAAGTTGAGGGGGCTTTGGTCAGCCTTGCTAAGAACAAAGCTGGCGGAATGGATGGCATTCCAGCTGAGTTGCTTCAAACCCTTAACGATGACGCTGTTAACGTTCTGTATACATCGTCAGCAAATTTGGACGACCCTGCAGTGGCCACAGGATTGGAGGAGGTCAGTTTACGTCCCCTTCAAAAGAAAGGCAGTGCCATAGATTGTTCCAACTACCGCACGATCGCGCTTATTTCGCATGCTAGCAAGGTGATGTTGAAATTCCTCCAAGGTAGGCTGCAGCAGTATGTGGATCCGGAGCTTCCGGGCGTGAAATCTGGGTTCGCAATGGCAGAGGAACTAGAGACCGGATTGCCAACCTTCGCTGGATCATAAAAAAAGCAAGAGAGTTCCAGAAACCCATTTACTTCTGCTTTATTGATTATGCGAAAGCATTTGACTGCGTAGATCACAGCAGATTGTGGCAAGCTCTCCAAGAGATGGGAGTTCCGATTCACCTCATCTGTCTCCACAAGGAACCTGTATAAAAGACAAGAGGCCAACAGTCAGAACTGAGCATGGTCTTACTGATTTGTTCCCGATTGAGAAAGGAGTGAGACAAGGCTGCATACTGTCGGCCTACCTATATGATGAGTGCATCATGAGGAAAGCCGGTCTGGATGAGTCTTCAGCTAGAGTGAAGATTGCTAGGCAACGGATCAAACACCTTAGATATGCGGATGATACCACTTTAATGGCAGAAAGTAAAGTGGAATTTAAGAGACTTCTGACGCGCGTGAAAGAAGAGAGTGAGAGGTTTGGGCGTAAACTGAACATTAAATAGACTAAGATCATGGCATCTTGCCTTATCAAGTCCTGGAACATACAGGGACAAGAAGTGGAAGCCGTGACAGATTTTCTCTTCTTGGGCTCCAAGATTACCACGGAAGGTGACTGCAGCCATGAAATTGGGAGACGCCTGCTTCTGGGAAAGAGAGTCATGGTTAGCCATGACCGCCTAGTAAAGAGCAGAGACATCATACTTCCAACGACGATCGGTATAGCTCGTGCTCTGGTCTTTCTAGTTGTGATGTATGGATGCAAGAATTGGACTGTGAAGAAGGCTGACCGCCGAAGAATTGACGCTTTTGAATTGTGGTGCTCTTGAGAGTTTCTTGGACTGCCGCAGATGATCAAATCAGTCGATATTGTCGACCATAAACCCTGACTGCTCATTGGAGGATCAAATTCTAAAGTTACAGCTCAGCTACTCTGGTCATCTGATGAGAGGAGAGGATATTCGCTGGAGAAAACTTTGATGCTGGGAAAGATTGAGGGTCACAGGAGAACGGGTAGGAAACGAACGCGATGGTTAGATGGCATTCTCGAGGCGCTGCAGTTGAAGCTATCTGAAGATTAGGAAGACAGTGGGAGACCGGAAAGCTTGGCGTGATATGGTCCATAGGGTCAGGAACTGTGGGACATGACTGAAAGACTGAACTGAACTGAACTGAACTTTACTGACTAAAACCACTGACTTGGTAACCTGCATCGGTTGAGATAGTTCAGGAGGAAGAAAACGCGGCAAGGGGAAAAGTACAGAAGATGTACTTTGCAGCAGTTGTCCCTATATTGTACCCGGGATGTTTATTGATTCAACCGATTCCTTAACCTCCTCTTAATCGATGCCCTCTTCCTACGCCACCAAGCGTTATTATATGCACTGCGCGGCTAATTTGAACACATACAAGGGATGTTGATTACAAAGGCGCGAACCCTACAATTCGTTTGGCGGAGGAGGACGGGAGGGAGTTACAGGGTATGCAGATATTGATTATGCGCTTCTTTGGTATTCCTTTATATAACTCGCGCTTGAGAAAACAGCCGCCATCATTTGTTTTAATGTCCTTGTTACCCTTTACCGTGCACTACTGTGCACCTTCGCAGAGAAAAGTGCGGACCACCCTCAAGCAGAAGCGTTTCTTCAAGACACCGGCTCGCTATGGCAGGGACAACTTCTGGGGGTTCAGCTGCAACGAAAGGTATGCACCAGCCCGTGAGTGCGCCCACGCAGTCACTCTCTGAAGGGAACTAGATTGCGCTCCGTTCGCGGCTATCTGAAATGGAGAAGAGGAAGCTCACATGCGTATCGGGATTCAGATGATGAACGATATTTCGGAAGGGTATACCGAATAGGATTGCAGCAGAAGGGAGATGATATAGGCCATGTGGAGGGCCAGCTGCGCAGAGGAACTTAAGAACACTATTATTATTATTATTATTATTATTATTATTATTATTATTATTATTATTATTATTATTATTATTATTATTATTATTATTATTATTATTATTATTATTATTATTATTATTATTATTATTCCATGGCTTCTTACCTGCGTAGCCTTCGCTCTGTCTGACACCATTCGTTGCTGACGAGTATGGCCTGTGACGTCTATAGTCTGAATGACGATAAGCGGTACCTCGACGCCTCTGAAATCTCGATCGACTATAGACCTTTCGCATCTGTTTCGCGTTTTAACTCCCCTCCCTTTCTTTCTCGCTCTCCCTCTTTCTGGTACACAAATACAGACCGCGGAACATGGCCGGTGAAAAGCTGGACCAGAAACGAGAGGCTCAAATCTCTGGCCAGGTTACCTCGGTGAAGGAAACGTGCAAACCGAAGGCCCCAAGCTATGGCCTCTGTGCCGTTTCGGCAGTAATCGTTCAGGAACAGGTAATTATTATTATTATTATTATTATTATTATTATTATTATTATTATTATTATTATTATTATTATTATTATTATTATTATTATTATTATTATTATTATTATTATTATTATTATTATTATTATTATTATTATTATTATTATTATTATTATTATTATTATGCCGTGTTGACGGACCCCTTAAGCAAGTGCCACGCTGAACACTGTTCTTGCGCATTTCGCAGCGCAATGTCGGACAGGATGGCTAACTGCCCCAAGGTAAATTGCGCGCCTTCCTCACTAATACCAAGCATAGTTCTTTATTTTCCGATTAGAAGTTGCCGCTCTGACATTTGAAGCATTTGAGACAACGCGCTGGTCAGGAGGATATTTAACGCATTGAATGCAGCACGCGCGGTTGCACGTGATTTCCGTGTCCTAGCTGCTTCCCAGTTTTCGATATGCCAATGTCCCCTTCTCACGTGTCATCACATCCGCACTTATGCAGCTGCGCAAAGGCCTTTATACTCCTGATCTGTACCTGACTTTGAACATACGCACATGCTGGCGTAGCGCTGTCATGGGACAGCGTCCTTCATGCAGTTAGAGCCGGCATTCTTTGCCTCCAGAGGGAACCCTCATGAATACGGGCCTCAGTTCGCTCAGATAGCAGAATAGCAGCCATATGTTTAAAATCGTTGATGGTAGGCTCGATGAAAATATAAGCCTAGCATGGGAGTAAGCTTTACCTTTTTAAGGGCGGTAGCACAAAAACCGTCCTCCCTATTTCGCTAGTATTTTTCCGCTCCTCCTCAAGAACATGCATCTGGCAGGTGATAAATTTCTGGTGACGAGGCCGTGCACTGACTCGTTGGAAGCTTGTGTGAGGCCGCCAGCTGGCATGCCATGGCCGCAGTGGCAGAGGTTGCCAACTTGGGCAGGACTCTTTAAATGGTAATCGAACCCACCGGGGCACTTGGATCTTGAGTAAGACGCGCTTCTCCTATGCCACGTAGGCGCGTTCGTGCAGTTTGATTAAAGGGGAGCCTTATATCAATCTCGGGTGGTCTTTTGTAGATTGTGGTAACCGATGGCTGCATGCTAATGAGTGTAATCCGAAACCAAGGTGAAAACCGGCAGTAGAGCACGTAACTCGTATTTATCCTAAGCACGCAAAATCGTCTTTAATTTTTTTTTTTAACTGGTAAGGACAGTTGGTCTGATTGGAAACACAGTATGTAATTATAGCATAGCCGCAGGGCTAATATGGCCAATGGCGTAACGCGTTGCCATTTGTACTTTGTCAAGCGCTGTAGCTTGGGCTTCGGCTGGCGGACCAGAATCAGTTGTTTACTCAGTGCGCTGACTGTGGACTGGATTATAGCGTTATAAGCAGGTTATCCCACGGACGCCGGAACGAGTACCAGTTGCGACCAGCCGTCGCATTTCAATGGAGTGGTTTAGCTAAAACGCTTGCAGGCTGTGGGATGTAAACACTCGCTGAAGGGCACCAAGCGGTCGAAACTAATCCTGAGCGCTCCGCTTTACGGTGCCTCTATATTTCACGTGCTACTTTGGGACGTTTAACCCAGCATATTGTCACGATGTTGGCGACTAGGGCTAGGTTACCAGAGCCGGTGCAGGTGGAATTATAAGGTCCAAGCTTTAGGTACGTCCTTCTAGTCCGGAGCCGATTCACTTCGTCCTTTTTCTCCGAGCGCCACTTCAACGTCTTTCGCTGCGAGCGCCCCCTGGCATTCCTCCCTCCTTAAGCGTGACGCACAAGGCACACGTGCACACAGGTGGACAAAAGTAAACGAAAAAAAAAAGTTTGCAGATGCCGTCTTTCAGTTACCGCGTAAAATACGGCTTCATGCGTAGGACATGAACTGTCTCTGGACGAGGTAGCCGACGGCCTCTCTGCTCTGGGCCATCTGGGAGGACCTCATAGTTAACGTCGCTGAGGCGCCGCAAGACTTTATATGGTCCGAAGTAACGGCAAATCAGCTTTTCTGATAGGCCACGGCGTCGAACAGGAGTCCACACCCACACCTGGTCCCCGGTGTTGTAGGAAGCTTGTTTGTGGCGGAGGTTGTACCGGCGTGAATCCTTGTCCTGTTGCTGGGCGATGTGGACGCGTGCTAGTTGGCGTGCTTGCTCAGCATGTTGGGCAAAGTGTTCGGCGTCAGTAGAAAGCTCGGTATCTGTTTCGCAAGGGAGCATTGCGTCCAGCATCGTCCGAACCTCTCTGCCGTAAACTAGGCGAAACGGCGTGAAGCGTGTCGTCTCTTGGACTGCCGTATTGTACGCGAATGTCACATATGGTAGGATAGCATCCCAAGTCTTGTGCTGGGCGTCGACATACATCGCCAGCATGTCCGCAATGGTTTTATTAAGCCTTTCAGTCAGCCCATTGGTCTGCGGATGGTAAGCAGTAGCTTTTCGATGTGCCGTACCGCTGAGATGAAAAACTTCGGCCATCATTTGTGAAGTAAAGGCAGTCCCTCTGTCAGTAATAATACAGGTCGGAGCACTGTGCCGCAGCATGATCTGGTGTACAAAGAAATGGGCAACCTCCGATGCTGTACCACTAGGTAACGCTTTGGTCTCGGCATATCGAGTCAGGTAGTCTGTGGCGATGATTATCCAGCGGTTGCCCCCGGAGGATCGAGGGAAAGGACCGAGAAGTTCCATGCCGACTTGATCAAACGGTGCGCGTGGTGGTATTATGGGCACGAGAAGGCCTGCATGCTTTGATTGCGGAACCTTCCGACGCTGACATTGCCGACAGCTCTTAATATAGCGCTTAACGACAGTTGCAAGGTTAGGCCAGTAGAATGTTTTTCGTATTCTAGCAAGTGTGCGAGTATAGCCCAAGTGACCAGAAGTTGGTTCATTGTGGCACGCGGAAAGGATTTCCTCTCGCAGAGCTGCTGGTACCACGAGGAGGTAGGTTCTCGAATCGGATCTAGAGCTGTGCTTATAGAGTACACCACTTCTCAGGCAGAAAGTTGAGAGGCTCCGAGAAAAGCACTTAGGTATTGTGGCTGGCTGACCTTCTAAATAATTGATCAGGGCTCGTAACTCTGGATCAGCACGCTGCTGATGAGACATATCTGAAGCATCAACAGCTCCGAGAAAACTGCCTGAGTCACCCGTATGTGGTGAAGCGAGCTCGACGGGCGCACGAGAGAGCGCGTTAGCATCTTCATGTTTATGTCCGGACTTGTAGACTATAGTAAGGTCAAACTCCTGTAGGCGAAGGCTCCATCGCGCCAGGCGGCCGCATGGGTCACGCAGGTTGGCCAGCCAACACAAGGAATGGTGGTCAGTGACCACTTTAAATGGGCGACCATAAAGGTAGGGGCGAAATTTTGCAGCCGCCCAAATTATGGCGAGGCATTCCTTCTCAGTAGTTGAGTAGTTCATCTCGGCGCGGTATAAAGCACGGCTGGCATAGGCGACGACTCGTTCCACACCCTCTTGACGTTGCACGAGAACCGCCCCAAGGCCAATGTTACTGGCGTCAGTGTGGATTTGTTTCACCGTGCTCATCGAAATGGGCTAGAATAGGCGGCGATTGGAGACGGAGACGCAACTCGGTAAAAGCAGCTTCTTGCTCGTGACTCCAAACAAAAGGGGTGTCTCCCCGGGTGAGCCGAGTCGGCGGTTCAGCAAGATCAGCGAAGTTATCGATAAAACGGCGGTAATAACTGCACAAGCCGAGAAATCTGCGAACAGCTTTCTTGTCACGTGGAATCGGAAATTTCGCAACAGCAGTAAGCTTGTCAGGGTCGGGCTTCACGCCGGCAGCGCTTACGACATGACCGAGGAATTTAAGCTCTTGGTTGCCAAAGTGACATTTCTGTGGCTTAAGCGTCAAGTTAGCGGATCGAAGGGCTTCGAGTACTGACCGCAGGCGTTTAAGATGTTGTGAAAACGATTCTGCGAAGACCACCACGTCACCTAGGTAGACTAGGCAACACTGCCATTTAAGCCCGGCGAGGACAGTGTCCATCATCCGCTGAAATGTGGCCGGCGCGGAACAAAGTCCGAAAGGTAGAACTTTAAATTCGTAAAGTCCGTCGGGTGTGACAAAGGCCGTTTTTTCACGATCTCGCTCATCTACCTCAGCGCTCGCAGCGAAAGACGTTGAAGTGGCGCTCCCTGGCAATATCAATGCGGACTGGAGCTGAGTGGGCTTAATTGAAGCGTTGCACAGTCCTCCGGCGTCATCGATTTAAGAACACTGTCTGATTTTAACATAAGAATGCAAAAGGGCTCCTAACACGATTATGTCCCAGACTGGTCGACATCACCTCCAGGCTATGGTATGTGGTGTTTAACTTCCCTGAGCGTCTCAGACTATGGGAAATAGGGGAGGGGGGGGGGGGGGGGTAAACGTGCACTTACCACATAGAGTACACTGATGCATTTCGCCTTTCACCCCCCTGAAAAAGCGACCGATTTGGACCCGGGTACTCTGGCTTCTTCAAGCGCGGATGCATTTCGCAAAACAATAGCTTATGGTAATCACGGAGTCCCGGTTCCTGGTGACCTCAAAGCGCTACTTAAAAGAAACACTACTAAAAAAAAAAAAAAAGAATGTCATGAAGAGAGCAGTGTGACCAATGAAGACAACCAAAAAGCTACACCCTGCATTTCATTATACGCAATCAAAGCGTGGGGAGAAGCAAAGATAATAACTGCTTCCTTGTCACTCTATTCAGTCGACATTGAAGCAACGACACGCGCATCAGCAGCGTCATACCAGGGAAAGGCCTTGCGCAGCCTGGTCACGACATTGCGTACGCAAATATATTCAGTTATAAATTTCGAGGAGAATATCTCGCTATACGCGTGGGCTAAAACATTGCGGTGCTTTACGCATGGCTTGAACCGAATGATAAAGCGAAAGCTGTGAATCTCATAGCGACATAAAGGAAAGGTTAATAGCGCAAAAAGACACTCACAAATAGGCACAAATAGACACACAAGACCGGCGCTGTGTGTCTATGTGTGCTTATTTGTGAGTGTCTTTTTGCGCTATTAACCTTTCCTTTATGTAACTATGCACCAACGAGCCCAGCAATCAGTTTTAATGGACTCATAGCGACAGCCTCTGTAACACCGCTTTTTCAATCCGTGATTTTTTCATATTTCTTTTTTCTTTAACTTAGGTTTTAAAGAAACGAAGGCGCCTTATACTTCTGGGTGGACGCCACGGTATGGTTGTTACCTACACGTAACTAGGTCAATGTCTTGTTTTCATATTTTTTTCTTGTAAATTCGTTTATAAGAAAAGAAAAGCACAGTATCTGTCAGACTTCGGGGAAGGGAGGAACGTAGGAGTAAAAGCGGGGAGCGTTAAAAGAGGTCCCCTAGTGGAGGGCTACAGAGTAATTTTGGCCACCTGAGGACCTTTAACCTGCGCTGACATCGCACCAACACAGGGCTGTCTCTCCGCTTATGTGAGGATCTGAGAAAAGGAAGGTGCGGTATACTTTTGGGTGGACACAACGGAAACGTCGACACCCACACTTTATTAGATCAAGGTTACTTCAAGGCCAAATTTAGTGCCACGAAGAGGCCGTCTCTAAGCGTAGTGAAGTTTCGCTTCATTTGTAAATTGGTTTTAACAAAGTAATGACGCAATATCTGTTAAGGTCACTTGCAGGCCAAATAATCAGTCACGCTACGCGCTGCTCTACCTAGCGTAGTGAAGCTTTCGCTTGAAACGTTTTGCGAAATCGATATTTCTTGCAAAATGGAGGCCACTAAGCTTCCATGCATAGAAACAAGCAAACTGACAGCAGTGATCAGAAAGTTGAAAGCACTTCAGACGATTATGACATTGATGAGATGTTATCACTTTGTGCCCACTTTGTGTGAAAATAAAAAAAAAAAACTGAAAAGGCAGCTTTCGCATACTACGAATTCTTTATTTTTTTAGAAAACAGTGACAGCCGACAAAAATAAAAGCAAAGCTAACGGAAGAGAGAAGAAAAAGACAGTTTGCTGCGACGTTAATTCTTGTCATGTGCCAATTAGCCCGGCGGATTGCCCTTTCAGTGTGATTCTAGTTCCAAACATTATCTGTTCCGCATACTGGTCCCCATTCGATATGTTATTCGTGTGCTATTCCCGCGTCATCCCGTCCGTTGATGGCGAGTTTGTAACCCGTATTCATGCTTTGTCCCTAATCGCAGCTCGTTTGGCGCTAAAGCCGCGCACTGCACGTAACAGTCCTGAGTTGTTAATGTCTTTAGCACAGCGGAGACGTATTAGCATTACCGACGCACAACAGCTTATTAGACGCCTCCTGTGCACGCACAGAAACATGGGTAAATCCGAGCCGGTCCGCTACGCGTACGCATCCGGTGTCAGGTAAAGCGTTTTACGTCTACGCCAGTACGTCTCCGCTATACTAGAAGCTTGTGACATGTAGGTACCTCCGGTGTTGCTGGCTGCCGTTCGCTGCCTACAGGAAAAGGGACCACGCCTCAGCAATGAAACTGCATCGTTCGGCGCGGGCCTGCAGCCGCAGATGGCGCCGCCGTCGGGGCTCAGTGGCCCGGCAAATGAGGCACCAGTGAAGCTGGATAGAGACCAACAGACGCTGTCATAGCTGTGTCGCAGATGCAGCTTGCTGAGAATAAGATGCCACAGCAGTTTAACCCGATATTTTTTAGGACGGCCGCCTCCGAACTTGGAGCGGCGTGCCATTTCTTGTATTTGCTACTTTTTTTTTTTCGCACCACATTTTTGGGGGCACAGTGTTTGACCCTGTTTCTGGTGCTTAATTTTTATTCCTCGGTACAGGCTGTTCTATGTGAATTTATGTTTTATGTCTAAGGGTTAGAGGCGATTGTATTAAGAAATATTTGTTCATGAAGTTTAGTAACGTCTGCATTTGAGCCCGACTCGGGCTCACACTCCATATATGAATTGAATATAGTTGGTCTGACTTCCTAGCGCTGCGTATTTGTTGCGTTCCGTATTTCCTGTATTCCTCCTCCTCCTGTATTCCTGTAAAATCATCTTCCTTCAATAAGGACCGCGGGAAGTGCGTGACAATATGTATGCATGCGTTGTGTATACGGAATGCAAATAAATTTCATTTTATTAAAAAACCACGGCTTAAAACTACAGTTTCACACAGAACATGTGATGCGGGCTCTCTGCTTCCACAGATGGAACATCAGTTCAAGACATTTTCCAAGTTCCAACCTCCTTTCCGTTTCTTTCCTTTCCCCATTTCTGTCTTCGTAGCAACAAACAGTATACCTGAATACCTAGTAAACAAAATGGAATTCCTTCTGGCCTACGAGAAAACACGCAATTAGATAAAATAGCAAATAATGGGGCAATAAAGCCTAGATTACGGTGCAGGGCGAAAAGCATCGCCTCAAAAAACGCATATTGATTGCGAAAACAAAAATTCCATCTTTTTCTATGAAGTGCATATGGGACATTCATGACGAGAGCTATTTTAGTGCGTTAGTGTTACACAGGCACCTCACTAAAGGAAGTCCGGCGTCGGAGTCAGTGTCAGCGGGATGACTGAAAAGCCACCGGCACGCCTCAGGTAGGTAATAGTGGCCAGGGGACATGACCGGACCCAGATCGGTCTGCGGGCTGTGTGACGTCACGAGATCATATGCATGGCCGAGCTCCTTTGAGGTGGGAGGGTAAGATAGGTATCGAACCCTCCGAGACCCCTGGATCCCGAGCCAGTGCACGCTACTGCTAAGGCCACACAGGCATGCTCGATAGGAGGTTAGTTGAAGCAGGGCTTTATGTCGGGTGGTTTTTCACAACTGGGTAGCTTACGACTGCGTGCTAACGAGCATGTATCAGGTAATAAAGGCACCAATTAATGGGGGTTAGTGATTAAGCGAGTAATAAAGTGCACGTACGCTAACTAGAACCCCAAGGAGACGCTGCAGATGGGAGCCACTAACGCTATCGCCTTAGAGGCGGAGTTTAAGTTTCCCAAAAGGGTTTTCTGCTTCTCCTGCCTAGATATCACTCAGCGCTCGGGGGAATTGGAGGGCCACGTGTGAAGTGTTAAGTACGAGCTGCACCAGCTCACCAAATCGCCAATAGCTGCATCTGTCACGTCGAGGAAATGAAGAAAGTGTTGAAAGATATCAAGATGTTTTTCAAGAAATAAAGTCGCACTCCCTTGATAACTGCAATACCATGAGTGCGATTGTTCGGGACGCGGACATCACGTTGGCTGGTGTGAGCCGAACAGGTTGGCATGAGTCTGAATGACATGACCGATCATTTTAGTGTCGCCATTGAAAGGGCTGCTGGGACTGGGCGATATATAGGCCATAATATTTCGATGTTCTGGCGCTGGAACAACTAATTTTTAGGCGAATGAAAAAGGAGCGCTCCGGTCTAGTGAAGTTTGGGAGACGCATAAAGGGCGAATCTGCCGCGACCCTACAGTTATCACGGTAAGCGGATACAACCAGAAGGATACGGAGCCTATAAAATGTAATCATGTGGAGCAAGTACTCTGGAAGAGAGTAGAATTGGGCTTTTGAGCAGCTTTTGCGAGGGCGTTCACCACTTCGTGTTCTAGTATTCCGGAATGGGATAAGAACGAATATTAAATCCCACCTAGGATCTCTCGCAGAAAGAAAGCGACCGCTAAGTGGGGGTTGCATGTTTTTTTCAGCCGGATACTTATATGGAGAGCCTTAGAAACGCAAAGGATAGTGAATGAGACACATCTTTTCGCGTTGTAAGCTGAGAAGCAATTAGGTAGTGCTCTAATTTCCGCACACAGCTCATAAGGGACAGCGAAGACGATGGCAGACCAGTCATGCAACCTCGCCGGGGTACCAATAGACCACGGGAATGCGCTAATTGTAGAGGCTCGAGTTTTAGAATTCAATTCGATCTACTCTTAACCACATCAAGGCACTACCGATAAAGATTTGTAGAAGAGCCCTACTGCTCTAAATGGCCTTCCTTCTACGTCGGCATGAAACACTGCCAATTGCCCGTCGTTCCCAACATCTAACGGTACCCGAATAAACTTCTCCGTAATTGGACCGTTTGGTTGGTGGACCTAAAGGGGACCTACAGTGAGCAGTCACCCGGCTAGTCATTGATATATTCATAATAAGGGAGTAATTACTCATTGGCATCCACACAAGCGCAGCCATACGGCTACATTGAGATGTCAATGCTCCTCCTCTCAGTTCCTTGTCACAAGCTTGTTTGGTGGACACCATATGGTACAGAAGTTAATGAGCACTGTTTGTTTCTAAACTACCTTGATATCGTAAGGAAACTTTTTAAAAAGGATTCCAGAAAGCGCTTCATTGGTGAGACGGCTCAAGCAACCTATGTGCACGAATATATCCACTGATAATGTAAGAAAACAACATTTGTGGTGCAAACCATGGGCCGATTTTAAAGAGTTAAAAGGCAATCGATCATAGGGTAAACCACGTCCTAGCATTTGAAGGCAGATTTTTAATACGTGAGAATGTGAAAGCAGGTTGTGCCAGACAAGGGCGCCTCTATCTTCCATGCCTGGCATCAGCTCCGAAACGGCCGTTAAAGCCAATTTAATCAAGGCTACCAGCGCCCCTTGTGGGCGAAGTGCAAAGAGGTTAGAAGAGGGTGTTACTACGCGCCAGTGGGCGCGCGCTGCGGGTCTGCGCCTTTCTTTCCTCCATGGTCTGCCCGCACTTCAAGTTCACTTCAAGCCGAGCGCATACTTCATCGCCGCACGCCTATTTTGCACGATCGCCGCGAGCTGCCGCTTGGAGCCTTGACAAAACGTGCAACGGTCAGCACCCACTGACCTTGACCATGGTGCAAGATATATAGGTGGGGACACAGCGGGACGCACCAGTGTCAAATAAAGCACGGCCGGTGCCAAGGGAGGAGAAGCGCGCTCTCCCTCGAGTTCGGCCGTGGATAAAGTCCACTAGTTCGTCTAAGCCTTACGAGATGACAGTTCTCAGCAGCCTTCGTCTTCTCCTTCTTTGTGGCTGGACTTGAAATTGAAGGGGGAGTACATTGGCCGGTTGACTGCCGACGGAAGCGGCACCGCCACTGCCGACGTGCAGATAGTTGGAGAAGGGGGAGGGGATGAATGAGGAGAGAGAAAGGGTCGCTTGCGCTACGCAACCACAGTCAAGGTATCTAGCCCCTCAGCGCGTCTACAGAAGGTCGGCGAGGCCGGTTGCCGCCAGGAAGCCGAGGAGCAGCTGGAAGGGATTGTGCGAGATGGGCCCACGAGGAAAGAGAACCTCTTCTGAGGTGGAAGAGGGAAGGAAGAGGGAGCGATAGCCCAAGGAGAGGGTGGCACGCTGCAGCGCAAAAGATGGACACTCACAGAGAAGATGCTCCAGCGTTTCATCTGGCAGTCCGCACTGCAGACATGCCGGAGAGGGGGTGAGGCTGAACCGGTGAAGTATGGAGGCTGTCCGAGCGGAGCCGACTCGGAGTCGAAGGAGGAAGGAGTGGTGGGCGAAGGAAAGACCCTTGGTGGGGAGCGGACAGGGGCGATGGCCGCCCGCCACTCTAGAGGCCGCATGGTCTAGGAGGAGGTGGCGGCAGATGAGGTCTCTCGCCACGTCCAGAGGCCCCACCGCGGCGCTGATGGGGGTGGCAGGGTTGTGGGCAGCTTTGGCCACAGAGTCAGCTGTCTCGTTGCCAGCCACTCCAGTGTGGCCCGTAACCCAGCAGAGGCTCAAGGCAGTGCCCCCAAGCCCGATGGCGGTTAGCAGTGCCGCCATACTGCGCACCATGGGGGGGGGGGGGCGCCGTCTGGCTTCTGCAGGAGTTGGAGGGCGGAGCGGGAGTCCATGAGGATGACCGCCTTCCGGATCTCCGCAGCCAGTTGGAGGGCAGCCAGATCGGCGGTGGTGGAGGAGGCCACGAATGACAGCCTAGCCTGCCTGGAGATGCCGAGGGCCGGAACTGTACAGGCAGCCGCAGCCGACGGAAAGGGCCCAGGGAGGACCGAGCCGTCGGTGAAGACCTGGACCGCCCCAACGAGGTCCTCTTCCAGGAGGCAGGCGACCTCCTGCTGAAGGCACGCAGTAGCCATGGTCCGCATGGTCCCAGCCCCAGGCAGCGACAGCTGGACCAAGTACGGCCGGCCTAGGTCCGGTCGTGGTGGAAGAGGATGGTCCCCGTCGACGCCGCCCACCAGCTGCTCGAACTCACCCACCAGGTGGCCCATGCGGGAGGGAGGGCAACCCAGGAGGCGATGCAGGAGAGGACGGCCATCAGGGGCATTGTGGAGGCGCTCCAAATGGTGGAAGGCTATCCTCCTGGCCTGGAGCTCCATCGGCCACTCTGTGGCGTAGTGAGAGGCAATGCTTTTTCATGGAGAATACATGCTTTTTGAGGGCCATTTTCTCGTAAACTAGGGCCGATGTTGAGAGGAAAATATTTTTGTCACATTATTTTTGTCTAGGTCCAGTATTAGGCACAGGTTTGTGAATCTGTGGCATCGTGCATGCCTAAATAAAAGCGCAGAAGGCGACGAATTTTTCACGTTGAATTTGAACCTGCTTCACGATCGGACATTTCGGTTCGTTGACTTTGCTTCCTTGGTTCGCGCATCAGTGGCCCGCTCATCTGTTCGCCCTCTCCACGCGCACTCGTTTGATCCATCGTTTTCTCCTTACTTTATTCCTTCCTTATATTAGAGGTCCTCTAATTGGGTTCTGCTAGCTTCTACTGAACAACCTCCCCCTCTCAGTTCCTCTATACCATACTACTTTTTTTTTTCCTTGCTTCTTTTCTCATTTCTTGGTTTCTGTTATCCTCAGGGTACAGGGTACAGTAAAGAAGGGAATAGAATTTGACAACAATGGAAAAAGAACTGCAAGCATAATTTATGCAATACAAAACAACGGAGGTACAAAATTATGGTTAACAACTTTCTTGAATTTACATTAGAAATCGACGAGTTTTATGTGGTGCGCCAAAGCAGCCTACAAATCTGATGATGAACGCAAACAGATTACTCAGCGTTGTAAGGAACTTTTTTACATGATGGGATGATTGATGCTAGTTAAAAATGCGAGCAAGAAATTTCATTAATTACAGATTCTTAGAAATTATTATTGTGCACATATCACCGTATTACAATGGCACACTGAGACTTTTCGTGGTTACGACGATAAGAGATGAAGGGTGGTGGTTTTTGCGCGTACGGACCATGCACATGCCTAGTTCATTGAATCGTATTTTAGAACGTAATATTTTCATTACCTAACTAGTTCCTCAGTTTCCCGCCGTTGGCGTAAGCCAAGATGATGTGCGCCAACAGCTTATGTTAACGGAAGCGCCGGCGGCCGCAGCCCATTCGGCGAACTTTTCAGCGTGCCAACCCCTTCGTGATACCTGCATGTCTACAACCCGGACAAGATGTGTAAAGGGGGCATGGCGGGCGGAATTGGTTACGCGTTTCAGGGATTGTGCAGTCGTTCGTGTAGTCCGGGTTCGTGCAAAGGTGCAAATATTGATGGCTGCTGGGCTTGCGTGAGGCAAAATGCCTTAAATCACGACAGCATTTGTTCAGGTGTTTTCGTTCACGTACTTTTGTTCGCTTGCTTACCCCATTGGTCCACTCAGTCGTTTGCACGTTAGTGATTTGTGCGATATACAAGCGGTACGGGGCGCTGTGGCATTTCCTTCATTAAAAGGTTAAGAATATACCATGAATTTTATTTATATTTTTCTCCCATTCGCCCAATCATACTCGGGTTTCGCTTTCCCTGCCATATATTTACGCTATGCAAAGTGAGAAAACTGCGCTTAACCAGCGCATTACATTGAATAACCATGACTTAATGGCTGAATGATGTGCAGCTCATTCCACCATATTTCAGCATAAAGAGTAACTTAACCTTTTCTTCGCTTCGTTGGCCCCGCCGGGGTGGCGCAGTGGTTACGGCGCTCGACAACTGTGCCCAAGGACGCGGGATCGAATCCCGACCTCGGCGGCCGCTTTTCGATGGAGGCGAAAAACAACGCGCCCGTGTGCTGTGCGAAGTCAGTGCACGTTAAAGAACCCCAGGTGGTCGAAATTTCCGGAGTCCTCCAGTACGGCCTCTCGCATAGCCTGAGTCGCTTTGGGACGTTAAACCCCACATACCAAACCAAACCATCTTCGCTTCGTTGTTAGGATGTAAATTACGTCAATAGTATTGACAAGCCAATAAATTATTCTGGGCTTCGCTTCTGCTGTGATGCAATGTGCACGGCTTAAGAATAAAGTTGAAGTTGAAAGTTTATTTTTGAATCAAAAGAAAACTTACAAGAATATACAGCGATAGGTTCCATGGTACAAAACCGCAGGTGGGACCTCCCATGATAATAGATTTCGATAGGCAACATAAAGAATAATATTAATGTAAGAAACTTTATGAAGCAACACTGAAAATAAATAACAAAATACATAGTAAAGAGTACATTGCCGACATATTTAGATACAAAAGCAGAATACAGAAAAAAGTACGAAAACACTTATGAACTCCGCGAAACAAAAGATAAACAAAGAAATCACAAATTAAGAAAATTTTTAATTTCAACTTGAACATAGAAAGTGTATTTGCTTAATGTCGAAATTCAAAAAATTCTAAAATGATATGGACGAAAATTGAAGGCCTTGTTACCCGTAGTTAGTATTGACCTTAGGTAGTAGAAAATAATTACGTAGAGCGAACCGTGTAACGCTGTTGTTTTTGATCATGCCGGGAGAAAAAATACTAAATGGGAACTGATGGTGAAGAATCTTAAAGAATAGAATGCCGATATTATAA
Organism: Amblyomma maculatum; assembly: GCF_055883805.1. Lineage (NCBI taxonomy): Eukaryota > Metazoa > Arthropoda > Arachnida > Ixodida > Ixodidae > Amblyomma > Amblyomma maculatum. Next base: position 255,633,832 of record NC_139344.1, read on the forward strand.
AGATATAGAGCCGAGAGGGGTAGAACATTTAAATTCATGAACAAAATGTGCGACGGTGACATTCGAGGGGAGGAGGTTATGATGCGTATGGGTTGCTTTTTCAGTTTTATTAATGGCCAAATATGAACATGATAGGCGTTACCCAAGGATGAAATGCCGTAGTTGAAGTGGCTGTGGACGAAAGCGTAGTAAAGTGATAGTAACGTGTGGATTGGGAAAAAGGATCGGGTTTTGATTAGTGCGCGTAACCCAAATGAAATTTTCTTGCAAGTTTCCGCTATATGATAATGGCATTTTAGGTGAGGGTCAATAACAACACCTAGAAACAAAATTCGGTCTTGCGACGCGATGGCAGTGGAATGGAAGTATAGCAGTGGTAAAGTGCTACGCTGATGCTTCTGGCGACGACGGAGAAGCTTTTCGGGCCACGCGAACGGCTCGCGCAGGAGGAACGCGGAGTGGAATATCAGCTAATTGCTATCGCAGCGGAGCCGTTGATGTACGCGCTCTTTTTTTCGGCGAAGATCTATCGCTACATCGGCGCTGACGCTGCAATCAGCGGCCTGGTTCAGAAGAGCGTGGCTGGTACTTTATCTGGAAACTTGCGTGCAGTGCCTCGATGTGTCCCCACCTAAATATTCTTACATCGTGACCACCGTGATCGTCACACTGGCGCCGATGACCCGGCATGGAAAACAGAGGAGGCTGCTTTCGTAAGGCCGCATAAAATGGCAACACCTTCAGCCGTTGTGGATAAAACGCCCGAATAAAGCCCTGATGAGGACGGGAGGGCTACACGGGGTTCCCTTCAAGCTATTTTTACATAATGACAACCAGTCGCCGTCGTCGTTGTGTGCTTCTGATGACATGGCACATACTGACGAGGAGTTTTACCGGGGTTTTGTTTGCAAATACCAGTCTTGTAGGCTTTTCGTTTTCTTCTAAGGTTGCTACGAGACTGATTTGAACTCGAAATCGTCCTATCAGCAGCTGTCTTTTGCTATGTATTGCCTCTGTGCATTATGATTCCGGGCTTTAAATAATATCTAAGGGTTGATGCGGTGCAGCGATTGACAGCAGATCCCGCAAGGCTAACAGCATCGATAGCTTGTAACCACCTCAATTGTAATGCAACCTCGCAAAGGAAAACTTTAAAAATTTAGGGGACACGTAAACACCGCCGTTATGAGTATGATGGGATAGCATTTCCCACTCATGACGTTGTTGTTGTTGTTTTTTCACTTTCTTAAGTTTGTATTGTTTTTCTTATTTTATTTATACACTGATACTTAGCATCACAAAACATTGGCTTTCCGTACTGATCAATTTGACACCTTTGAACGCATTTTTCGTGTTTTTAGTTACTTCAATTATTTCAATGACCGAATACACACTCTAATCTTAGTTAGCATGATCAGGCATTGGCATTTCATTCTGAGTATATTCACATCTATTTAACCCATTTTTTTTCAATTTCTTTCATTTATTTGATTCATCAATTTTTATACAATTACTTCATTAACTCGTCATCACCTATCACATCAATCAGCTATCAATCACAAGAAGCAAAAAATATAATGATACGATTTTTTTACTCAGCCTTCAATTATTTACGATACGCGATGCCGACTATTACCCCGACGTCTTTTCTACCGAATGAGCTGTATAAGCTATCGCTTGATACACGGGGAATGAATTCAAGGCTTCCAGAACGTTGACAGCCAGATGCAAGGCGGCAACGTCTGGGGCTGCCAGTCTTGTTGAAAAACAAATACGACAGGTTTTAGAAATATTGATTAGGAGTACAAGAGCACCACTTTGGCCAGTCATGTGATGGTATAACTGACATTTCATTGTAAAGGTGCTAGCCTCTGACCGAAGTAAAAGGCCATCTGAGCTGGTCTGAAGGGGTGTGTCACTGATTGAGACCTTGAAGACTGGTGGTTACAGCAAGTTGGAGAAGGAGGTAAGAAGAAATTGAGCGTGGTGGAGGGAGTTCGTCGAAAAGCACCTCGAAAGCTACCAGTGCTTAAAGTCTAGCTCCATCGGAGGGGGGTTTGTAATGGTTCGAGACAGGTGAAAAGGGAAATAAAGCGGGAAAGGGAGAAAGGGAGAAAACGGCTGGTTGCCTATTTTGCAAATCGTTTTATAAAAAGGGGAGAAATGATTTTTTTTCTCCATCCCTGGTTTTCGAAAACGTGTTAGCGGTTCTCATTAATACTCACTGTAAAACTGTCGAAACGGTAGAGAAGAAATCTTCCGATTACATCACTGACAAGAACAAAAAATGGTTGCCTCCTTTGTATTCATACGGTCCTCATACTTTCAAGTTTTCAAGCTCGGGGGACTCGGACGACTCTTAAATATTACTGGGCGGTCTCAGACCCACCGAGACCCGCTTGACTTTAAGCCCTGAAAGCCAGACTACATGCGCACGAGAGGACTGTCGTCGATCCTCTATATAGGAGAGAAAAGGGCGCTATATCCAGTGCTCGTTAGAGGTATTCAACCGCAATGAAAAAAAAAAAAATAGAGGGGGTGGGGGGGGGGGGAGGGGTTCACACCCGTTGTAGCAATATTGTGGGAGTGAATTGTGAACCATTCGGGAGGGCCAAGAAATTTGAGAGTAACTGTGTCGAGGAATCTCAAGAGGTATGAGTCGGACAGAATGATGTGAGACAAATGGTAAAACGTACAGCATACGCAATGTGGCCGCGGTCTCAAAAAATGGCCAGTCTTAGTGCTAATCACGATATGTCGTGCGTTAGTACGGTTAGCCCTGTTTTGCGTGGTTCATCTTGAATTCCCATGGTTTGACTTGATTTGAACTGCCTTCTCTCGGTCAACATATCGTACGGTGTACGCTGCCCGAACTGGCATATGAGCGACATGTATAGAAAGCCCCGCTTTAACGTGCCTGCATGGCCCGGGAGCAGCGTGTCGGACTCGTTGTTCCTGGGGTCCTGGTTGGCTGGATTCCAGTCTCAAATGTGCTGTCCAAGCTGGCAGCTGCTTCCAATTCAGCCATGGCATGTGTTATTGTTACATCACACAAACCGCCGACAGAGACACAAGCGTCGCTGCAGCACGAGCCTGAAGGCTTCAAACAAACAACAGAGTTGGACCGACAGCCTTAGTACAAACCTAAAGTCTGATTGCCCAGGATGGACTACAGCCGTTTCCAGCTGCCATACGCCTCATAAACGTCTTGCTAATGCGGTAGATCTAAAGGGTGTGGGGATACGCCTGAATCCCCTGCCCCACTGTAACAGCCGCGCGTAATTATCACGCGATGTTACGCGCACGCTGTTAGGGAGGATGGTTGGAGGCTATTCTTTTAATAATTAACGCTCCAAAGGGGCTAGACGCGGAAATTTCCTTAAAGCCACAGCGTTCCAGCCCTATGTCATAGCTGTGACCCCCAACACCCAACGCGAGAAGTCGCCACTGCGGTGGATTCGGGCCAGAGGGGACAAACACGAGTTTCGTACTCGTGTTTGTTTCATAATACGAAGAAAATTCCAGAGACTAAAGTATCTATTTTTGCTAAAAAACAACAAACTTGCTATGAGCCTGAACCTTACCTTACGCCCCTTACAACACGTCCAAAAAGACATCATCATGCACAATCTGTAACTCTGTATCAAGCCAAAATCAATGCATTTAACTATTCGTTTTTTCCTCGTACTGTTGAAGAATGGAACAAGCTGCCTTCTGATGTAATAATGTCCATTGAATCTCTTGATAAATTGCTGGCGTTTTAACCATAGTCGTGTTTCATATTGGTGTATATTTTCTTGTTAGTGTTGAACATGTCTTATTGTAATTTGCTTGTCACTTGTGTTTAGTATGTTACTTTTGATGAATTCATATTTTATTGCATTGTACTCTTTTTGCCCCTCCTGCTAGGGCCCAGTTAGGGCCTGCAGTATTTGGTAAATAAATAAAATACTCGTGTATCTGCCCGAGTAAATATACAACGGCAAAAACAACGCTCGAGAAACAACCGCCGTAACGAGCGAACATCCTGCTCGCGTTCCGGGGTGAAATAAAACAGCAAAGGGGCAAGCGTGTGCAAAACGGGAAGGGAAGGAGAGAGATGAGGGAATCTTCTTCTGTCCTCGCAGTGACTACGCCCTCACTGCCGGCAGCTCAGCTGTATGACCGGGCGACTCAGGAGGCGGCGGCGGTCTCCGCCTCGCTTCACGACAACCCCTCTTCGAACGAGATTTCAACGAAGAGCCGACTTTGGCGCCTTTACGGCCTCTGCTACCGGGCTCGGGGCCTCGGGGTAGACCAATTAGGACTCATTTCGGGTATGAATATGTGCAGTTACCAACAAGGAAGATCTTATGGTTATGGCCATGTTTAGGGCTGTTTCGACAGCCACAAGCGCTCTAGTTCGACGAAGCCGGAATTTGCGGCGGTGATGCGCGCCGTTGTTTGCGGTCTCGCGAAATAGCAAATCACACAATCGCCTCATACCCGAGCGTCGAGCACATGACCAAGAATACGAGTACAAACGCGAATTAGTACGCTTCACTCTCGCAGTGATCCTTGACATGTGTGCCCAACAACTGCGGGCGCAGTAAGTCGTGCACACACGCGCATGCGCTCTTGAATTTCTCCGCCCAAGGAAGTAGGCAGAAGCGCCGCGGGTTGGCTGAGGAGCTCTGCGACTTGACCCGTCGCAAGAAATCAGTCAGCGAGCGACTCCCTGTAACGGGTCGCTGGCGACTCGTTTGGGTCTCCCTTCGTACCCTTGCGTGGTAATTACGCGCGGCCGTTACAGTCAGACGGGGTATTCCTGATAAGTGTTCATTTTCATTTCATTTATTCATGTGCACAGTTCTTGTAAGTGTAGAGCCCAGGGGGTCTGCTTCTGAGCCACTTCGTGCGGCTTGTAATGCAATTCCACTGTTGCGAATCTCTTTATGGTAAGAATATTTTTTACCCTACCCTCTCCTATGGGAAGGACTTCCACTAAAGCTAAATCAGTGCCACTACGTGGATCAGAGGCAGACCCCCTGGGCTCTACACCTTTGGCAAAAACTGTAACTACATTGCACCCAGAGGGCATTACAGTAGGGGAGGTATATTACAGAAAGTGACATGTAAAACAAGGCACAGTCATCTGGGAAATCATTAAAAGAGCGACTTGAGTTTCCCCTTCAGATGGCCAGGTGAGGAAACACTTGATGATATCGATTTTCGTGTTAAATTGAAGATTCAGACTCGCAAAAATCACGTTACTTCATGGAACGATCAGAAAGATTAACCATTTATTTACACATAAATAAAATAAGAAGACACAAGCAGGAGAAAACTATTTACATGACTGACCGGTCGGCCCGATGAAATCAGCCCTGGCTTATTAACCCAAAGCGCTTACTTTTAAGCCATCTGTCTCCGCCCCTTGGTGGGGACAGCAACGAATAAGCAATCAGGCAACTTTTCTCACCAATCAAAGACTGGGGAAAGGATACTAACTAAACAAACACTTCGGAAAGGAGAGGTCCCAACAAAACATACGAACGGCACAGACGTCACCACTTTCCGAACCTCTGCTTTCCCTTGTTTTCCTTTCGCACACGTGAATGCGGGACGAACGTATGCCGCGTAAACAACAGCTGAAGTTCTTTATATATATATAAAAAAAACAGAAAAAGACAGAAAGCTGTCAGTGAGGGCTCAAACGCTACGTGAAAATTCCAATTTGACCACGCCCTTTTCCTGAGCACCTGCAGCTCAGTGACCTATCGCGCTTCATTGCGCACCGGTCAGCCACCGCACACCTGCTACCCCACAAAGGCTGTATGCACTTGCGGAGAGGGAAACACGCGCACGTAGCAATACGAGAATACATACAAAAGAAAGCGTCCACTGGTGGTGGTGGTAGTGGTTGATTTATTTATTTTTTAAAATAATCAAAAAGAAGGAAAAGAGTATTGCCGGCCGCGGCAACTGCTATCTAAAAAACTGAAGTACTTGAGCTGCGGCCGGCGGGAAGGAAAAGGGGATAGGGAGAGGATAGCGAGGGGAAGTAGAGAGGGGAGCGATAGGAAGAAAGGACAGGGGGAGCTTTTCAACACTCAACACTGCACGAAGGGAACGAGCGCTCTGCAGCGGCGAGTGCTGTCGGCAACAATATAGCTGCCATCCCGCCTCCATCGTGCGTCTGCGGTTCCACCAAATTGGGAGTCCCCATGACCAAGGACAGGTGCGCATCTCAATGTATCTACCTCGGTTCCTACGCTCTGAACGCGAAACCGAATGGCGCGAGAGTTCACCGAACTTCACAGAGCGGTAAGTCAACGTAGAAGTGAAACAACAAACTGAGACGAAGGTAAATAGGTAAGCAGACCCAGCACCGACAACTGGCCAGCAGCATACTAAGCTAAAGAATAAAAGCAGAAAAGCAGGAACACAAATGTGATGTGTAAATAGTCGAGGCAATCAGCCAGAACGGGAGGTTGTCAAGATATGAGTGAAGCAGTCGAGGGAACAGACTGTAAACACTCAACCCAAACAACTTGCCAGCAGCATACTAAAAAGCAGAAAAGCAGGAATACAATCTTTACACTGAGGTTAGGTGCTGCACCAGCAAAACTGGAAAAGTGCCGTCAGCCGCCGAGAAGACACATTCTGATAGTCTGTTCCATCGTCGTGGGAAAAAAAGGCGATTGGTACACAGTAGCGCGGCAGGGTATTACACGAATTATAGTCAACAGTGGTCTTTTCTAGCCGAGATAAACATAGGCGGTTTTAGATAAACATCGTGGTCAACTGAAACCTTTCTCCGCGCTATTTGCTTCAACCGTGTAAGCCTATAGATACGGAACAACGAATTTCGAGAGGGTGCTATAAAAGAGCTTTCTTCAACGCGATAACGCAATTCGTCACGAAACGTGTAACGTGCGGTCAAATTTTGAACAGCTTATATTTACTTGTAAGCGTAATGTAATTCGGATCAAAGACTGCGGCGGCATACTCCACGATGAAGCGGACATTAGTATAATAAAACATCCCGAGGAACAGCCTTGAAAGTGTACTTGATGAAATTAAGTGCAAGGTCAGCTTTCGAAGTTACATATTCTACGTGTTTATTCAATGCGAGGGTTGGGGGAAAAAAATGATGCGAAGGTATTTAACGGAATCAACCAAAATTAAATTTTCTGTATCCAAGTAATACATTGCCTCCACATTTGTGCGCTTTCTGCTGAACCGGATGTAATTATAATTTAAAAAATTAAGTTTCATGTTCCATTTGTAACACCATAACGTGATACGATTAATATATGTTTGGAGCTTAGCAGCATCGACCTGTGTGGATATATTTTTGTATATGACGCAATCGTCAGAGTACAATCGGATATGAGAGGCAGCGATAGCACTTATGTTAGTTATGTATATTAGAACTAGTAGTGGTTCCATGACTGAGCCTTGAGGTACCTCAGACGTTACAGGTTATAAGTAAGATTCAGAGCCGTTGATTAAAACTTTCAGAGAACGATCGGATAGATATTGTTCGATCCAGTTTGAATTGAGGGAGGTAGACCAAGGTAGGAAAGTTTAAAAAGGAGCAGAGAGTGCGGTACGGTATCGAAAGCTTTTTTTTTTTTAAGTATGATAAAACACAGTCGACTTGCGTGCCGGAATCAAATGTAGAAAATATGTCGTCAAAGAATTCCAAGAGTTGAGTGACACAGGAAAAGCCTGCCCTAAATCCATGTTGAGTATTAATAAATAAATTGTTGGCCTGCAAGGGACGGATTACGTTGCAGTAGATGATGCGTTCTAAGACTTTGTAACTCTCACAGGTAAGGGAAATTGGTCTATAATTTGAGACAAGGCAGCGACGACCTGCCTTGTGTACCGGAACTACTTTGGCCGGATAGCTCACTTGTTATCAATGACTTAATAAATATGACAACCAGGAACCTGGCACGCTTGCCTCACAGGTCTTTAAAACAGAACAAGAAATGAAATCCGGACCAGAAGCTTAGTTGGGCTTTAGATCAGTGAGCAGTTCCGTCACTCCTTCATGGACTGCGAAGAGCTGTTATGACCGTGCATGGTCCGCACTTGCGCGCTCTATTGTTCGCCTGTGGGCATGGATATGTGCTGTGGATATGTGCTGCTGGTGCAAGGGTTCTAAGTGAGCCTGTTTCCATGAATCCCTTTGTGTGAGCCTGCTTTGCTTTGTCGAGACCCTGCAAATGCCAAATTGGCCCTGTCAAGGGAACCTCAAGAAAAGTACATAGAAATGTCGCCCTGTGGGAAATAGCCTCAAGTGCTTTGTTCAACTGTTTAACCTTCCCGTCGAGAAGCGTTATTGGTCAAGTGAGGAATGCCTATTGTCCAAAGGAGACGACAGAGTGACACGTCAGCTGACATACAGGACAAGAAAGGAGCGTGACGAATACGGCCATTAGAGGAATTCCCGGGAATGCAGGAAAGATTTGCAATTGTCGGAAAGGGACAATGCTGGAAGCAGTATGTGGCGCGCACGTGCACTTGGGTTTCTGAGAAGGAAACCCACTTGCCGGAACCACCATATCGGATCTTTGCTGAAGAATAGAAATGTACCTCCTCGCCGTTCCCAAGCTCTACCCGCCAACAAGTGACCACGCCCAACGAAACAATACCGGACCAGTCAGTGCATCAGACCATCAGTGCAGTGATGTGTTCGATTGGATGCCGATATCTGAGGGACGTGCCCTGGAACTGGTTGGTCAGCATCTTCAGAGAGGGGCTGGACATAGGGGGTTTTAAAGACGTTGCAGAGCACGAAATGAGGCTCTGAGCCCTGGGTAAACGGCTCATCCAGACGCTTCTCGCTATGAACTCTTAACGCTTGCCATTTTGTTGATATACCCTTCTTGATCATGTAAATACGTTTTCTCAAAGTGCCATTAAACTTGCTTGTATATATTTTACCAACTTCGAAGATTCAATCCTTCATCAACCCGGAGTCTCTGCACGCTACCAAGTGAAGGCCGGATCGACTTAGCCCCAGCGTCACGACAACTGGTGACCAGCGGTGGGATCTGAATCTACAAGCCACAACATCTGGTGATGGGAGGTGGATCAGAATCACAAGCCACAACATCTGGTGATCGGAGGTGGCATCTGAAGCTACAAGCCACAACATCTGGTGATCGGAGGTGGCATCTCAAGCAACAAGCAGGAGCAACAATCGGCCAACAAGAGAGCAGCTCGGAACATCGATCGCATGTGTGGGTGAGTGCTTGGCTTTTCTTCTGATGTGGACCAGGTTCTAGAACAGGGTTAGCTTTTAGAACTCGTAAAGAGTGTTGAAACGCCTTTAGGTTTGGTAATTTGCACAGTTGTTTTGGAAGTAGCCGACACTCGGAGCGATCATGGACCTACAAAAGCTGCAGAAACCGGAACTGTTGCCATTGTGTGAGGAATTGGGAATTGATACAAGTGGTTTGGCACGAAAACCCTTGATTTTAAAGGCAATCACTGATTTGGGAACCGATGATGAGGAGCCCAGTGAAGCATGGAACCTCATCGGACAAAAAAAGGAGGAGCAACTCAGTCAGCAGAAAGAGCGGGAAAAAGAGGAAAAGAGGCGTGAGCGTGAACTTGAGAGGGAAAAAGAGGAAAAGAGGTGTGAAATTGAGAGAGAAGCAAAAAGGCTGGAGCAAGAAATTGAGCTCCGGAAATTAGAACTAGAGTTGAGCAAGAGGTCGGGCAATTGTCCCCAGCTAGCGGTACCTCTTCTCAACAAGGAGGCAGATTTCAAGATGTCAGAGTACATGCAGCCATATGTGATATCAGGGGATATCGGTCTGTATCTGGCTAACTTTGAGCGAACCTGCGAAAAACTGTCCTTCCAGCGAGACACTTGGTCTCAGAGATTATTGACGGTTCTGCCCTGCGAGGCAGCGGAGGTTCGCGCGGCTAAGCAAGGAGGACGCGGACATCTACGAGAAGGTCAAGGCTTGCCTTCTGAGAAAGTATAGGTTTAGCGCCAAGGCGTTCAGACAACGTTTTCGGAACGCTACTAAGTCCAGGGACGAGAGGCACCCTGAATTCCTGTACAATTTAAGAGTCAATTTGGGCGAGTGGCTAAAGAGCACTGATTCCTACAGTGATAGGGACGCTGTAGTCGAGCGAATTCTTTTCGAGCAGTTTTATAACTGCCTCCCAGAAAAAGAAAGAAATTGGTTACAGGACCGAGGCGACATTAAGTCGGCAACTGAAGCTGCCGAAATCATTGAGGAGTATGCTTCGCGCCGACAATTCAGCAACCCAGCAGTGGATAGGCCCCGCAATCCCAAGTTGAGTGTGAATGACCGTCAGGAAAGGCACTTTGCTAGAGTTGGAAACGAAGAAAGGAAGGCTTCTTCAGGCAAACTCCCTAGAAAGGACGGCAGTGAGAAAAGTGGGGAAGTGACCAACGCGCAGAACACAAAGAATAAGCTTGAGGCTAGGTAGCCGCTCACATGCTTTAGGTGTAATGAGCAGGGTCACATTGCGGTCAACTGCCGGAAAGAAAAGATTGCTTTCTCGTATGTCAGTGACTGCGATGAAAATATGCAGCTTTTGGAACCCTACCTGCATGACCTAGTAGTCAACGGGAAACCTTGCAAGGTACTGCGCGATTCGGCCGCAACGATGGATGTTGTCCATCCGGCGTATGTGTCGCCTTCCGACTATACAGGACAGTGTGCATGGATCCGCCAAGTAGTGGAGGAACAGAGTGTGTGCTGGCCAATCGCGAACGTAGTCATCGAGGGCCCTTTCGGCGATTTAACAACCGAGGCTGCCGTTTCAGGAAAGCTTCCTAAGTGCTATCCGTATTTGTTTTCCAACAAATCGGACATGCTACTGCGAAAGAGGGGCATCCTTTTTGGAGACAGAGTTGTGCAAGCATTAACACGTTCAAAGGCGCGAGAACTAGCTACACTGCTCATTCCAGAAAAATCCACAGCGGAGGAAACGGCAGTTAAAACAGTGGTCGATGCGGAAGATAGCGGGTCAGAAAACTTTGAGAGCGAGGCATCTCAGATAAGTCAACTTGAAAGTGAGCTTGATGAGACGCGGAATGAGGACGTTCTTGAGAGTAACCTCTTGCCGCCAGTGTCTAGTAATCTCACGAGACTTCTAAGTGGAACCCGAGAGGACTTAGCTATGGAGCAAGCCAATGATCCCAAGATGCAGGAGATATGGGAGCGCTACCGCGCCACTAAGACAGCAAAGAATATTTCTTTCTAGATGAGAAAAGGAGTGCTGTATCGCTTATTCAAGGATAAGCGCGGAGTAGAGCGGGACCAATTAGTCGTTCCCCAAAAGTACCGCGAAAACTTACTGCGACTTTCCCATGGGAGCTCGTGGTCATGTCACCTTGGAATAAGGAAAACAAAGCAGAAGCTGTTGCAAGAATACTATTGGCCTGGATGTTTTAAGGACACGGAAAATTTTGTACGGTCATGCGACACGTGCCAGCGGGTTGGAAAGGCGCAAGATAAGTGGAAAGCTCCGATGGTGTCAGTACCAATCATTACCGAGCCGTTTCACCGGTTAGTAATAGATGTAGTTGGGCCACTTCCTGTGACAGAGTCAGGGTACCGTTATATCCTCACTATGTTATGCCCAGCCACAAAGTTTCCAGAAGCTGTTCCGCTGCGCAAAGTGACGTCCGAGAGTGTAGTGGATTCGCTGCAGTCAGTGTTCGCACGAGTTGGATTCCCTTCCGAGGTCCAAAGTGATCAGGGTAGCGTTTTCACGAGTGTCCTCACCACCTCATTTCTCGAGCGATGCGGCATTAAGGTAGTGCACAGCTCGATCCACCACCCGCAGAGCAACAGCGTAGAAAGATGGCATTCTGTTCTCAAACGCATCCTGAGGGGACTGTGCTATGAAAACAAGCGCGAATGGGATACCTGCCTGCCTGCAGCACTTTTCGCTTTGCGGTCAGTGCCGCACGAATCCACTGGATTTAGCCCAGCCGAGTTGGTGTACGGAAGGTCACTGCGCTCACCTTTGCGAATGGTGCGCGAAGCCAGGGAGGGGCGCGGAGAAGACCCAACAGTAGTAGAATTCATTCTGAACCTCTTGAATCGCTTACATAACACTAAGGAACTCGTTGAGGCCAGCATGAAGTCAGCCCAGGTTCGTTACAAAGTGTACTATGATAAGTCAGTCCGTCAAAGGACGTTTCGTATCGGGGACCAGGTGATGTTGCTGAGAGGTTCAAGACAGAATAAGCTCGAAGTACAGTGGGAAGGACCTGCTGAAGTCGTTGCAAAGCTTTCTAACACTAACTACGCAGTGAAAATCCCCGGTAGGCGTAAAGAAGTGCGCCTTTATCATTGCAATCTTATGAAGCCTTATGTGCAGAGGGAAGCCGTGGTAAATCTAACGTTAAACCTTCCCGAGGAGATGGGGGACAACTTGATTTGCCTCAGCGAAAAGAAAGCAACGCTCAGGGGCTTCTCAAAAAGACGGAGCAGAGAGGAGAACTAAAGAAATCCCAGCTGTTCGATCTGGGCGACATAATAACAGAGTTTGAGGCCTGCTTCGTGGACAGGCCAGGCAGGGCTGATTTGACTGAGCACGATATTGGGCTGACTTCAGACGTGCCAGTGCGATCAAGGTGCTACCGATTTTCTCCAAGGCAAAGAGAAATTCTGGATAGGGAAGTAACTCGCATGCTGGAATTGGGAGTAATAAAACCCTCGGAAAGCGATTATTCTTCGCCTATGATCTTAGCAGAAGCTCCAGGTAAAGACCCTAGGCCTGTGGTAGACTACCGAAGGCTAAATTCTCTCACCAGGGATAAAGTGTATCCTATTCCGAATTTCGAGGAGAGAGTAGAACAGGTCAGTAGAGCGGCATATGTGACTACGCTGGACCTTACTCGAGGATACTGGCAAGTACCGCTCACAGAACGCGCCAGCAGATACGCGGCTTTCGTCACTCCGACGGGCAGCTACCAGCCAACAATGATGAGTTCCGGGCTCAAAAATGCTCCATTTTGTTTTTCCCGACTCATGGATAGGGTCTTAAAGGGGTGTGAAACATTCGCGGTGCCTTATTTAGATGACATTGCGGTTTCTTCCGACTCATGGGCGGACCATATGGTACATCTAAGAGCTGTACTGAGCCTTTTGCGTCAAGCTAGGCTAACCGTAAAGGCCGAGAAATGTTGCCTGGCAAGGGCGACCGTGGACTACTTGGGTCACAATGTAGGTCAAGGTTTCAGGTAACCCAGCTTGATTAAGATTTCTGCGGTAGCAGACTACCCGCGGCCGAGCACGAAGACGGAAATTCGGGCATTCCTGGGGCTGACGGGATACTACAATCACTACATTCCTAACTATTCAGCTTTGGCTAGCCCTCTGACCGACGCTCTCCGCAAGACAGAACCGACAAATGTAGTCTGGGACGAACAAAAGGAAGCCTCCTTCGTAAACCTGAAGGCTGTGCTGATTAGCCGTCCGGTATTGCGAGCTCCAGACTATGACCGAGAATTCACGGTCCAGTGTGATGCAAGTGATCGAGGGCTAGGAGCTGTTCTCTGCCAGAGAGATGACGACGGTAATGAGCACCCCGTGCTCTACCTGAGCAGAAAACTGAGTTCTAGAGAGAGGGCTTATTGCGCGTCAGAGAAAGAGTGCGCTTGCATTGTAGGGGCCATTCAAAAACTGCAGTGCTATCTTGGAGGGGCCAAATTCACCCTAGAGACGGAATTGTCCCCTGGCTTGGCTGCAAACTGCAACATCGAAGAACAGTCGCCTTCTGAGGTGGAGCTTGATTTTACAACAGTACAATTTTGAAATAAGATACAAAAAGGGGAAGTTAAATGGGAATGCGGACGCGCTTAGCCGCTGTTTCTAAGCGGTCCGAGGTGCTTCTCGCCATGTATCCAAGTTGATACTCAGGTTCTTTTTTTTTTTCGTGAGCTTGTATATGTGTGACTATGTAAAGCAGCATGTTTGGTTTTCTAGGCATACGTGGGTCCTAAACGTCTTGAGTGTGCTTTTCACGGACAACGATGGCAGTTTTTTTCTTCACCTGGTCTCTTCAGACGGGAGCCGAGTGCTTGCTTAGACATGTGGTTGAGTTTCAGAGACAGCTCAAGCAATTTGGCCTACGACAATCAAGACAACGCGACAAGCAACAGCGAGCTTCAAGCGTTAATGTGCAGGCCATTAAGTCGTCTCTTCATGCAGCAGCTGCGACTGCTGCCCTCCGTGACTCTTCTGGAGGGGGAGGAGGCTGTTATGACCGTGCATGGTCCGCACTTGCGCGCTCTATTGTTCGCCTGTGGGCATGGATATGTGCTGTGGATATGTGCTGTTGGTGCAAGGGCTCTAAGTGAGCCTGTTTCCATGAATCCCTTTGTGTGAGCCTGCTTTGCTTTGTCGAGACCCTGCAAATGCCAAATTGGCCCTGTTAAGGGAACCTCAAGAAAAGTACATAGAAATGTCACCCTGTGGGAAATAGCCGGAAGTGCTTTGTTCAACTGTTTAACCATCCCGTCAAGAAGCTTTATTGGTCAAATGAGGAATGCCTATTGTCCAAAGGAGACGACAGAGTGACACGTCCGCTGACATACAGGACAAGAAAGGAGCATGACGAATACGGCCATTAGAGGAATTCTCGGGAATGCAGGAAAGATTTGCAATTGTCGGAAAGGGACAATGCTGGGAGCAGTATGTGGCGCGCATGTGCACTTGGGTTTCTGAGAAAGAAATCCACTTGCCGGAACCACCATATCGGATCTTTGCTGAAGAATAGAAATGTACCTCCTCGCCGTTCCCAAGCTCTACCCGCCAACAAGTGACCACGACCAACGAAACAATACCGGACCAGTCAGTGCATCAGCCCATCAGTGCAGTGATGTGTTCGATTGGATGCCGATATCTGAGGGGCGTGCCCTGGAACTGGTTGGTCAGCATCTTCAGAGAGGGGCTGATAGGGGGTTTTAAGGATGTTGTAGAGCACGAAATGAGGCTCTGAGCCCTGGGTAAACGGCTCATCCAGACGCTTCACGCTATGAACTCTTAACGCTTGCCATTTTGTTGATAACCCTTCTTTATCATGTAAATACGTTTTCTCAAAGTGCCATTAAACTTGCTTGTATATATTTTACCAACTTCGAAGATTCAATCCTTCATCAACCCGGAGTCTCTGCACGCTACCAAGTGAAGGCCGGGTCGACTTAGCCCCAGCGTCACGACAGAGCCGAGACATTGAGGGTAGACTATGGTTCGGCGGATCTTGTTTGACTAAAGATATGGGAGTGGAAAAAGCGGATTGAAAATAACTCTTGGCGAAGTCGATGAGAGGCCCGACATAGCGAAGCTCTTGCCACCACTGGAGAGGCGAACTACTTAATTTTGAGGTGGGAGTCCTTGAGCTCGGAGCCCTGTAATAAAAGATATTTTGCAAGCCAAAGAGGTAAAGAAGGCCTCAATCAATGTTGAGCGCGTTCTTTAGACTCACACGCGGTGGCAAGACGCCTATAAATCTATATCGTGCATGTACCTAGACCAGAAAAGTAGAATTTGCTGGAATGGAACCTGGTAATTCTGCCATTGATCGGTTGACAAGAAAAGGAGCTCATTAGGCCTCTGTCGGACCCCTGCGACGACTGACTTTCGTGAGCTGAATGTGTGATCCACATGGATTGTTATGAAATCAACTTTGTGGAAGGCGTTTAGGAAATGACTTACTTGCCCGAAGTGTATTATGTGGAAGGTTATAGGGGGCAGAAGCTACTTCTAGAAGGTTAAGGATAGACACTCCCCATGAGCCCTGGTGGCTTTTAAGAAAGATGCACCAATGACGTCAACGACAATGCGATGCCTGAAGTATCTCGTTTTTGTTCGGTTAGGAAAGCCCTTGTACGGGATAAAAAGCGACACATATTCCTATAAAATCGAGCGACTGCGCCATCGCACGGACCTCAGTGGCACGGTCCTGCAAGGCGAAGGGCGACTATGGATTGTTCCCTTTGCGCACTGGAAAACTCAACGCTCCAAAAGTCTTGCCGCTGAAGCGCCCACTGTTCAGCACACCTGATTGAGAAGCTCACAGATAACGCGGCTTGGAGAAGGCGCCCTCACCGGTGCCAACATGACCAAGGCCCAGCTGGATGTGATTGGTCAATGGGTTAAAGAAAGTTATTCAGCAGCGAAAGAAGACCGTGTTTACCGGTTGAAAATTGGCTTTGAGAAGAGGAACAGTGCAGAAGCATTCCGCCGGGGGACACCCAACCACACCGGTAGGAAACAGATTAACAAGCGAGTGGAAGAATGACGGAAGAGGTGCCATAGTGAAAGCATTAGTTGAAACATTTACTTCAGAGGCAAAAAAAAAGCAAAGTCGGTAGTGCCTGTTTTCATCTTCCATCTACTATTGTACATTGGTGTGGGGCACCACCACGCAGAGGAACATTATATTGCTTCAGCGAAAGAATGCGTTGCGTTAAATCGTCAATTTACCTTACCTAAAGCTGTCTAAAGGACTGCTTTTCTCGATACCAGATGAGTGTTGAAGGAATTTATGACTTCCATCTTAATTACTCATTTTTCTTTACCAACAACATGCCTAAAACATTTTATGAATTCATATCGAACTTGACAGCGTACCATGGTGACCACCGTACTCGCAGCTGCGACATGTGGCTCATTCTTCACAGACGCACTGACTGCATGTTGCAGTCCCTAAAACACAGATCACTTTCAATAAAGTTGTAAAAGGTACAGACTTGACGACTGCTTCCCGAAGACAAGCGAATTATTTATACCTAATTGTTGACGGTCTTCATTCTCTAAGCTTATTTGAACAGTATTAAATTTGCATGATACTGACTTTCGTTTGTGAAACATACTTTCAACGATATATGTGATGTGTGTTTGTTGTGCTTGTGATCCTAACATGTACACTGAATAAAAAACGACTATTTTTGTCTCAGATATTCATTCGCAGAAATGCTTTGCATGTTGCTACTTTGTGCGCGCCTCAGGCCCCTTCAAGCTGTTTCTCAATCGGTTTATGACCTGCGCGCCCCCAACAATATGCTGGAAATAAACATCGATATCAATATCCCTATTTTCCAACCCCACTGGTCTTCGGTGACCGCTGATCCCGTAGGACCAGACACTGCTGCCTGTCCGAGTCTGAACTAGCGCACCGAGCCCACTGCACTTGCATAGGTTGTGAAATTGGTAGTAGCAGTGGATTGGTTCGGCATGCCCAAGCGATGCATGCGGTAGGTTGCCTAGTGCCACAATGAACGCCGTATTGGTTGTATCACGTGAAAAATAGCCTAAACTACACAGCGGTTTAGTTAAACAATAAGAGAACAGCGGCGGCTGCTTCGTAGTGACGCTCCTAAAATCTCGCTCCAGCGCGGCACTCCTGACATAAAACATGTATACGGCAGTTCCGAAAGTTGGTCTGCCTTCTATGCATATAGTCACCATGCGCAAAAAATGCGGCTGCGAGCCCTTCGTGGCCTGCGGCACCTCGTTCTTGCTACAATCCAGACTGGCTCTTGGCTTGGTTGCAAGCACAACGTCCTACGCCGAGCTTCAAGAGCGGAACGAGCTCCCTCCGCATCGCAGAGTTGCAACTCGACAGCGGCCGCGTCGCGCACTGCTTTTAAACGCGCTGTCAGCTCAGGCTTCGAGGTGGGAGGCTGCGGTCGCAATCCAGCCCTCTAGGGACCTTGGATCTCGAATTAGGACGCGCTGCTCCTAAGCCACACCGGCACGCTCGTATGGCATGGGTAAAGCGGGGCTTTATACAGTGCAATGCGGGGTAGTTTTTCATATAATGTGGCAGATTTTGTGAATGCTAATGAGTATGGGGATATTAGACAGGCCTAAATTAAAAAAAAAGTGATCTGTAAGGACATCCGCCAAACGGGAGCCCCAATCCTTAATGGTGGAGCTCACGTGTCTCCCCAATTTTGATTTGTTATCTCCCGGCCGCCCGCTTTTGAGCTGCAGCCGCTCGTTTATGCAAGGGTGACATAAAGACACAAAGCTAGAAACGAGATAGCGATGACAACAAACGTCCGGCGGCGCACGTGTCATCTATAACATCAAACACGACAGCCGGACGCAGTGCCGACAGCGAAGAGTGAAAGCGAAAACATTGAAATCTGGTGCGACTTTCTAGGATGAGGCAGCGCACCAGCACAAACACGAGGAAGGGGCAAGACACAGCACAGTGTCTTGTCTCTTCCTCCCTCGTGTTTGTGCTGGTGCACTGCCTGATCCTAGAGTGACACACCAACTCGCCCATCAGTCTGCGCTACTGCTGTGACAGTTTTTATTTTTTTCCCCCGTCCTGTCAAGGAAGAAGTGGGAGAAAATGAGGGGACACTAGTGTGCTGCAATTTTCTCCCTCCACTTCGTCCTGTTTTTATCTTATCGCCGCCTATCTCGGTTCTCTTATCTTGCAACCATAGCTGATGTGATGCGTGACCTTGGAAGGACTTCATTCACGTAAGACTCAGTGTGTGCTCCGCACGACGGCTCGAGGCCGTAAAGAAGACAGCTTTAATCAGCTAAATTTACGTGTAGCTCTAAAGAGGTGCACTATTTGTTCTGCTGTTGGACAGCGATGTCTCCCTGGGAGTAGGACTTGACATCCGGAGCTATAACCAGGAATCTTTCGGCCATCTTGGTGGGCATGCAACCTGTGGTCTCCGCGGCTCGTCAGTAGTTCTCGCAAATGGTCCGACGGCTCTCCAGGGGGTGCCAACACACAGTAGTAGTCCGTCACGTTTCTCGGCAGGTTTCCGAGCGTCATCCACTTGTCCAGCTTGGTGTCGTGGGCCAAGATGTTGTCGAAGTGGTAGTCCGGTCCCTCCGCTTGCCGGCCCCCGATGATGAAGATCACGCCGTCTGGGTAAGCACTGAGGGAATACCGCCTGTTAGATCCAGATACCAGACCAGACAAAATACCAGGCAGCGACGGGGTCTCCTAACGCGCAAACACCATCGAGCTATTCAACAGACACTGAGCTTCTAAAAAGCCAGGAGAGTTGCCAATAAAAAGAATAAAAAACAAAAAGCAAAAAAAAAAAAACCATGACGAGTGATCAGACATGGTGCGGATTTGTGACTGAGGAAAAGTGTACTCTGCATTATGGTCTGGGTTTGAGCCTCAGGTTCGAATTATGTAACCCAAGTCTACCTTCGCACGATAGAGGGGTCCATAGTAAAGTAGCCTTTGGCTGGTGGTTCTGGAGTAGACAGCATTGAACGGATGCGTATACAGTTGTCTATATATTGGGGCAAGCGGACGAGACAACAATGCGAAAGCAAGGGAAATGGTAACGTTGTTTTCCACGTCTACAGCTTAAGAGGCTGGCCTGCTCGTTAGAACCATTGTGACCGCATGCGTATATTATGACTATAGCTATGACGCCTAAGTGGCAGCGAACTTGGGAAACTTCAGTGCCGCCTGTGCAAGTCGTCCCAGCTAACACCCATCATGTACCGTAGCTACCAATGCTGCTGAATACCGTTAGAGTACAGAAAAGTGTTCCTTCTCTCATTGCTTCGGGCCCCAGCTCAGAGCTGTCATAGCCCACAAGACGGCTGGGGCAATCCCATATGCTCACCGTCCGCGGCTGCGACGGTGGTGTGGCGCGCGTTGGGCATGGGCGTCCGGTGGACCCAAGTCTTGCGCTCATCCACGAATGCGAGCGTGTCCTCGACCGTGGTGAACTTGCGCTTCCTGCCACACCGGTGGCTGAGGAGGCCTCCGAAAGCGTACATGGTGACGCCGCATTCCAGTAGCGTCAGGCAGCTCCGTGGAGACGGCAGGAAGTTCACCGCGAACGCCCCCCGGCATCGCAAACAAACGCCGACCAGCCCTGAAGACACACCCAATCATCGAGCCAGAAGATTCGGGGCCAGGCGTCTGCGAAGGCTCACTATGTTGCAGCTATAGGTATGCTCCTCACAATGTCGGAGACTACACATGGGCAGCAGGTAAATATGAAATTACGCGACTAGCTTTAAATGGTGCATTTAGAAATGACTGGGGCTAAAGGTACAGGGTCGTCCATTTTTAGGGAAAACATGCGAGCAAGCAGTTGCTCGTTTTCACAAGCAGTTACGACTTCGAACAACACATCCGCATATCGAATCAAAATTGCACATGCACTAATATATCTAGAGGAGATGCTATGCAAGGCCTACCACGCAGTGACCGGGTCTGACACGCTGGCGCTCCAAAGAGAGCTACGTACTACGCGCGCTCGTGTTCACTCTAAGGGTTGACAACCCTATACGTCGGGCGGACGCCGAAGATTTTAACGCGACGGCATTAAACGGCCCGCTGTGGTGAAAATCGAGCCGACGGTGCCCGTCTCAAGAAAGTCTAATTCATCGAGAGTCGTCCTGTTGCAATGAGGACGTTACGAGAAGTGCTGCCATTTAAAACGAAAAAAAAAAAAAAAAAGGATGGTCAAGAGGTGAAATCGAAACCTTCGGGTGAGAGCCAGGTAAGATACCTCTGCGCCACCAAGTAACGCTCGTTCAGGATAAACGGAGCTAGCCTTGCTCTACCCCTTAACCTCACACAGTGTGTGGATTACAGTTGTGAGCGCTACGCCGACTACGTCGACCAAAGCGCCCGTTTAGGTATCGTCTACCACACCGCCATCCGACACCGCGCCCAGTCAAGGCTAAAACAAACTTTCTCACCGCCGTCGCCGCATCCTACGATACCGCTGAGCCAGATCACATCAGGACAGAGAGCGAGCCGTCTCTGACGTGTACAGCTGTGTGTGTCTGCGTGTATGTGACTGGTGCACGCGTCGGTACCAGGGATTCCATCGTGGGAAAAACAGATGTGAAAGTGTGAAATGTGAATACCGATAGAGGCAGTCGAAGCTGGACTGAGCGATAAAACGGACACGCATCGCAATAGCAGAGTTCGCACAGGCGCGTTCTTCTTGCGGACTTGCGGACTGACATTCCACCTAATTTCCTAATGCGACCTCAATAAATTAGTTCTCTTAATTTATTAGACTGTCTGCTAACACAGTACAGCAACGCGTAGTTAATTAATATCGCTAATTATCGGCACTAATTAGAGTGACTCCTAACACGAACATCCCTGAGTACGATGACTGATGTGACCAGCATTTTTCCAAAGTCCGATAATTTGATTCTCGCTTAGCAGCATGCTCAATGTTTTTCTCGGTGCGATGCTTTGAATTGCCATCTAAAAGGATATGAAAAAGCAAGAGGGGGGGGGGGGGGGGCGAGCCTCAGTTCGCTTGTCGAGCCAATGTTTCGACAAGTGGACTTGGCCCAGACGAAGACAAGTCCACTTGTCGAAACGTTGATTCGACCTGCGTTCTGAAGCTTCCCCCTCCCCCCTTACCCTTGTTCGGTCCTCTTTCATATCGTGTCATCATCATCATCATCATCATCATCATCAGCCTGATTATACCCACTGCAGGGCGAAGGCCTCTCCCATATTTCTCCACTTAACCCGGTTCTGTGCTAGCTGCATCCCCTTGACCCCTGCGAACTTCTTAATCTCATCCGCCCACCTAACTTTCTGCCGCCCCCTGCTACGCTTTCCTTCCCTTGGAATCCAGTTTGTTACCCTCAGCGACCATCGGTTATCCTCTCTTCGCACTACATGTCCTGCCCATGTCCATTTCTTCTTCTTAATTTCTACTAGAATGTCGGTAACTTGAGCTATTTCTCTGACCCACTCTGCACGCTTTCTATCTCTTAATGTTACCCCTACCATTTTTCGTTCCATAGCCCTCTGGGTTGTCCTCAACTTAAGTAGAACTCTCTTGGTTAGCCTCCACGTTTCAGCCCCATAGGTGAGTACAGGTAAGATGCAACTGTTGTATACTTTCCTCTTGAGCGATACCGGTAAGCTGCTAGTCATAATCTGCGAGTGCTTGCCAAATGCGCTCCATCCCAATCGTATTCTTGTTATTTCCTTTTCGTGGTCCGGGTCTGCGGTTACTACCTGTCCTAAGTAGACATATTCGCCTACTACTTCCAGTATTTCGCTGCCTAATGTAAACTGCTGTTCCTTCCCGAGGCTGTTGAACATTACCTTAGTCTTCTGCATATTGATTTTCAAGCCTACCTTTCTACTTTTCCTGTCTAGGTCATCAATCATTATTTGCAGTTCATCCCCCGAGTTGCTTACCAAGGCGATGTCATCAGCAAATCGCAGATTACATAGGTATTCTCCATCTACCCTTATCCCTAACTGCTCCCATTCCAAGTCTCTTAACACTTCCTCTAAACAAGCTGTGAATAGTACTGGGGAGATTGTGTCTCCTTGCCTAACACCTCTCTTTATGGGAATTTTGTTACTTTCTTTATGCAGAACTATGGTTGCTGTGCAGCCACTATATATATCTTCCAGCACTTTCACGTACGGCTCGTCTACCCCCTGATTTCGCAATGCCTGCATCACCGCCGAGGTTTCAACTGAGTCAAATGCTTTTTCGTAATCAATGAATGCTATGTATAAGGGCTGGTTATATTCCGAGCATTTTTCTATCACCTGATTGATGGTATGGATATGATCGATAGTAGAGTACCGTTTCCGAAACCCTGCTTGATCCTTTGCTTGATTGCAGTCTAAGGTTGTCCTGATTCTATTAGCGATTACCTTAGTAAATACCTTATACGTAACAGACAGTAAGCTGATTGGTCTGTAATTTTTAAGGTCCTTAGAGTCCCCTTTCTTGTGAATGAGGATAATGTTTGCATTCTTCCATGGTTCCGGTACCGTCGATGACACCAGGCACTGCGTATACAGGGTGGCCAGGTTTTCTAGCACGATATCCCCCCCGTCCTTCAGCAAATCTGTAGTTATCTAATCCTCTCCAGCTGATTTCCCCCTTTTCATAGTTTCTAGTGCTTTCTTGACCTCGTCCTTCGTCACTGGTGGAACTTCTGACTGTTTTTCCCTACCGCCAATCTCATTACGGTCCTGACTACTTTGGCTACTGTAGAGATCTGTATAGAACTCCTCGGCTACTTTGACTATCTTTTCCATATTAGTGATGACGTTGCCCGCCTTGTCCCTTATCGCATACATCTGGTTTTTGCCTATGCCCAATTTCTTCTTTACCGCTTTAAGGCTTCCCCCGTTCTTTACAGCATGCTCAATTTTCTCCATGTTATACTTCCTAATATCGGCCACCTTGCGCTTATTGATTAGCTTTGATATCTCGGCCAATTCGATCTGGTCTGTTGGATTGGAAGCTTTCATACTCTGGCGTTTCTTAATCAAATCTTTCGTCTCCTTAGACAGCTTACCGGTATCCTCTCTAACTATCCTACCTCCTACTTCTACCGCGCACTCAGTAATGATATCTCTGAAATTATTGTTCATACCGTGTAGCCATCTTCTTTCTCTCGTTCTACCTACATCTAAAAGGATGTTACACCTTGGCTCAAGAATGATTACCCACTGCTCGTAACGGGGCGATTGGCGTTCGGTGCGTGTACTTTGACAGCGCTTTCGGTTGTACCACTCGTCTTTGATTGGCAGCGACGAACTGCAAAGTTACTCCTTGCTGTTTCCTTGCCAACAAGGGGCACATCTGCCGTGTGCCAAGTTCGCTTCATGAAAGTAGACGCTTGTTCTCTTACGGCGAGCCGCTTCCAATCGATTGAGTGAGCGCCGCATGTACATGTGGCGTGTGGCGATGGCAAAAGGTAAATGACGCGCGCCCTCTTCCAGCGCACCACGCAGCGCTCGCATCCTCGAACTGCCGTTGGCGTCACCAAACCAAGCAAATATTTTTCTCCCGCCAAAGAAATCTCTAGAAATCGTAACAGACCCGCATGGCTTTTCCTCACAGAGCACCACACTGTGGGACCGAAAATAGCTGCGACGTACCACCTGCTGAGGAGAGGACAACGTGGACACCTGGCCCACCTGCACAGCCTTTCTCTTTGGACACCATTGCGGCGCTTGACCCAAAGGTAGCAGGCACCAGGCGAAGCATCTCCGGACTACTGGAAAGTGCGATTTTGTCTACTGTCTACATGAAGCAGCTTATCTCGTCCAGGAATGAACAGTATCTGGCGCCATCATCGTGGAGGTGTTTACTTACGCTCTTTGAGGGGATGCTGAAGACGTTACTAGCCCTGTTCAGGATGAGTCCTTGACATGCCAGGAAACCAGGCCCCCTCCAATCTCCTGTGCAATGCTTAATGTTACTCACAACGTCCAATCACTGGAACGCCGTCTCATTTTTGCACAGAAACGCTTTCTTTTTAAAAAGGGTGACACACCTAGTCCTACTGTTTAGGAGAAGCCGGTTGGTTGGCAGAAACAATTGGTAGAAACCTGAGCAAACAGTGGTCGTAACATCGCCACCGAAATCAAACGCGGTATTTGCTGCAGAAGCCCAGAATCGTCTGAGTGATGTTACGACTTTTCGTTCCCGGTTCTCGACGACCATGTTACCGCTTGTTTCCCACCTAAGAGTAATAATCACCTTGCCGCACCAGGTGCATTGGAGCCAGCAAGTGTTGCCATCGGTGAAGAACTCACTTAGCTACCTCGTGAGCTAGCCCAAGAGTGTGCTATAATCGAAGCCAAGGAACTTACCATTGATGCGACCATCGAGCTCAAGTTTAAATAACAGGAACAAAAACCTGTGCTGCAGGGTATCGTCCATTCGGTAGCTCAACGCCTCTTACCAGGAACAGAGCATATTCTTAGTGCAACGAGGGAGCTTTCGTCATCAGGTTTCTGTAGCATCGAAAGGCACGACAGTGAGCTAGCGGACCTGCTGCTCAGCCTCGCCCAATCTGCAGCTCGACTCTTACGAGCAAGAGAGCGGCAACAGGACTGCCTCGCTGAAGATGAGGAAGGACTTGTGTGCGCTCCATCTGCCATGAGTGTGTCCCGGCAGCCGAAGTCGCCTACCACCACAACGTAGGGGTTGAAGTATGGCGGCTGTAGGATTCCCGCTGTGGTCATGAAGACGACGAACACGCGAGCCACTACAATCGGCGTGAGTGCGTACCGACCCCCGAAGTCGCCTGACACCACGACGTTGACATGAGCCACAAAAGAGAAAACGTTTGTGGCTCATGTCTTTTGTCTCGTCTGTGTTAGCGACGTAATCAGAGTGACTCTCTCTCCTTGACAGTATTGGATAAGAAGGACGCTCAAGCTAACTCGAGCGAATTGCCGATGGAACAGCGTTGAAACGACCAGAAACTAGACTTGAACTAAAGCTGAAATCAAGGATGAGCGCTGAATTTCCGCTGAATTTCGTTACTTGACCCACGGCAGTAAATACGGCTGGTTTTAGCAACAAAATAAACATAACTATTGACACATGTAACATACTGCTCACAGCTGTTCATGACGATAACAGCGGCATAATTTTACATTGGCTAGAAAGCTTAATTCTATCCCAGTTATTGGTACCGAGGGACTCCCGACGCATGCATCATTTGCCCTTGAGATTTCCACCACTTCAATCGTTTCTCGAGGCAAGCCATATTTTGAGGAGACTAAAGGTTTAAACAAGTAAAAGAATCAGCGCACCCGTGTATTTCTTAAAACCACTGATGTCGCAAGGATAAAGGTTCCAAGCTGGAGACGTCCCTCGATAGAAATAACGGAAAGAGAATCAAGGTTTCTGGCGGCTGCGAAATGACGTCGTTGTAGTCGCAATCAAAAGTTATTTGCAATATCTCCCACGCGTGTGTATTTTAGTTATTTTATATTCTTTGAACCAGAGTAATGTATTGCCGTGGTTCGAGCGATAAACTTGAGCTGACAGTCATCCCTCGTCCTTGTGTTCTCATTTCATCCCAGTCTAGTTTCGCGTTATTTCTAAGCAATGTAGCAATGTAAGGTACTGTTGCTTACACGTTGATATGAGAATACTAAGCTTTCTACGCATTGCGAAAATTTGTTATTAAAATGTTCTTGCTTTAAGGCATTAAAGGTTGCCTGTTGTTGTTTTTTTTTTCCTATCTGGGTTTAAAGGTTCCTAGCGGACCAACCCTATAAATTTTCTGTTCCTGTATGTAAATATGATTTCAGTAACGACTTAGACTTTATCATCAGACGTGAGTATATCCCTATTGCAAAAAGATTTTCGCGCTGGTTTTGCACTGGATCTGCTGGGCACGCTGGAGGTCTGCGATATTCACTGGAGCAGTAACGGGAAGACACTGGCTGCACTGGTGCAATCGGAGAAAAACGCTGGGATTAGCCTTTTGACGCTGGGTGTGTCGCTGGCATCCGCGATGCACTAGGAGAAGCGCTGTATGTGCGCTGGGGCCGCACTGGTCCCAGTGCCCCAGTATAGCCGGTGCGGCCTGCGGCGTCATCCAGAGTAGCATCCCTCAGGGGCCAACAGGGCAACAGCGTACTCGCAATCGACCATCGGGGCGCATATGAAAAATATGGTTCAAGCAAGCGCTTTTTGCTGCAAGGTCGTTGCGCATTTGTAAGAAAACAAAGGCAGTATCTTTTTTCTAGAGTTTTCATGTTTCGATAGGTCCTTTCGAGCGTTTCAAGAAAGACCATGACCGCTGCGCCTCTATCTCATGACACACTGACGATTAACGCACAACTAAAGCTAGAATAAAATAATGTGGGCTACCATGCATAACCAACTTCAGACCTGATCTTAAGGGCACTCTAACACAATGATTACTGCCAAAATGTTCAATGCGGGCTCAATCGCAGGCGAGCGTAGCCTACACCACGGCCCAGTATAAACAGCACAAAGAAAAAATAAATCGAGGAAGAGAGTAGTTTACCGAGCGATGGGCCCATGAGAGAAAAAACAACAACATACAGCGCTTGTAATGCATAATATTTGGCGTGTTTCTCAAGCTTTTGAGCTCCTTCTTTCTCAGCGTATGAAGCAGCCGAGCCCTCGGCCATCGCAACGCTTCCCGAAATGTTTACATACAAATAAGGTTTAGTTACACGCAATATAGGGTCATCGGTTCTGCGCTTGCGGGTATTGAAGCTTGGTCGCACTTTTTTCCTTGAAGGTTTGTACTAAAGCTCCGTGTTTAGCGAAAATTACGCCCACGGTAGCAGAGCACCACCGAAGAGCCGGCGTTGGTAAATTTGCCAGCGATGTCAAACTCCACATGTTAAAATGATTCCAGTGCACAAAATAGCGTGCATAGGCACCCAGAACATTCGTTGCAAGTCGTGAGAGCAGACAGCAAGCTCCAATGATCAAGAAGATGTAATTGTTAGAGCGGTAGCAATGGCCTGTAGACTGCGAAACATGAAGTCCAAACCTTATAAATGCAGGTCATGACATAAAATGCAAAAATGTTTCAAATAATTCCAGTTCTCGTCGTGGCTGAGTGGTTAGCGTGGTGAGCCGAAAACCCACCCACACAGGGCGATATCTGCATTTCACTTCGAACCACCCGACAAGCCATAAAGCGTCAGTTGTGAAGACCTTATTACAAAGAGTGGAAACACATTGCACCATAGAGCCCGACAAAGCAAACGAAAAACGCTTAATATTCAAGGAACTAACCATGAACGGCTACCCAAAAAAATTTATCCGGAAAATCATTCGCCGCCAAAAACGCAACGACAGCCCCCGGGAAGAAAATAACCAGCAGCAAACAACTACATCTCAAAGTACGTCACTGTCCCCTATGTCCGAGGCGCCAGCGAAACCATCGCCCGCATTCTAAGAAAAGAGGGAATTCGAGTGGCGCACAAGCCTTCAAACTCTTTGGGGAGCCTGCTACCCTTCCCCAAAGATCGACCACCAAGAGAAAGAGCCCAAGGCATTGTCTACAAAATTCCCTGCGCTGACTGTGATGCTAGCTACATTGGCGAAACAAAATACCTAAAAGAAAGAATTCAACAACACAAGAACGATGTACGAAATTTTTCAAGAGAACGCAACCCCGTAGCTGAACATTCAGAAGATTCCGACCACAGAATAAATTTCGAAGAAACATTCATCCTGGAGACCGAGACCAATTACCGTAAAAAAGACGCCTCCTCGAGTCATGGCACATACAGTCGACCGCAAATAACATCAACCGGATAATAGGCAACCTCCCTGCTGTATACTTGCAAGGTCTTCGCTCTCTCCTGGCCACTTCACAGAAGAAAAGAAAAAAGTCGCCAGCGAGCACTCCTGCACCTGCGGCACCCTCACTCGTCTAAACCCCCCTCCTTCCTTCTCATTTCTTTCACACACATCTCACCCCCTCCCCATTCCCCCCCCCCCCCCCACCTTCTTCTCCCCCTCGACCATTCATTTACTTATAGCTGCACGCAGCCCTGCGTCATGCACCCCTGAAGAAGGAGCCGAGCCGGCTCCGAAACGTCGGGTTTTATAAAATAAAAGTGTTGGTTGGAGAAATTTCAAATTTTATTTAGTTATCAACCCAACCAGACAGGCAAATCTGCCGAAATGCTCAGCTTTGAGCTAGTAATTGATATGTGCCTAGGGACGGAGTTCGAAGCGCGCTTGGTGCGCTCATTTTTTTTTTTTACCTGTTTTAGGTTTTTTTTTTATGTACCTAACTTGTTTCGTTACTTTTTAATTTTTATCTCACGCCTTTTTTTCTCCGGGCGAACAGCGCCGCCAGTCTGGAGCGTCCCAGTATGCCGCGTCCCAGTGCGCCCAGTTTCCAGCGACATACTGGGACCATAATCAGGTATGGCGCTGGGGCGCTGGCACCCAGTGGCACTGGTTTTTGCAATGAGGTTTAGTGAGGTCACAACTTTGAGAAGTCGGTTTGTGAGGGCGAAATTTGAATGAAACTCTCCACAGCGACAAAACACGAGCAAAGCGCGTTTCGTAATGCTCGTCGTGTAGCCTCTTTTGGTGACCAATGCGCACTATGATTTTTGTGCATGTCACTTGCGTTCGACAAGAAAAAAAAAACGGGGGGGGGGGGGGGGGGGGGTTAGGAAAGTACCGCGCGGAAATCAAGCGGTGCCAGATAACGGCTACAAAAGCCTTCGAAAGAAGGTGAAACAAGATCCTGCCGCCATCGTGGATTCGGGAAAAAAAATGAAGTCCGCGCAACAACAAGAATTTACGACCTACGTGGATGTGCCGACTTCTTGGGGGAAAAAAACTAAAATAGTAGAAAACATGCAAGAGCAAGATCCAGCAACCGAGGCATTGATCACAGAGGACAGAAAGAGAGAGGAGATTTCGCAGCAGTATATGACAAATAAAAGCTAGCGTGGAATCAGAGGAGACGAGAGGAGGCTAGAGATGAAGGGCTTTATCAGAAGTTGACTGCGACACGGCGCGGCGTATAGCAGCATTTTTTCAGCAGTTTGCCGTATAAAGAGCTCTGTTTCTCATCTAAAAGTAATTTATTTTTGTAGACTTTCACGACTTTGTGAGAGTTTTTTAGTCTACATCGCAACGCTACGTCGATGAAAGGCCGCAGCCGCGACATAGTCGTCGTCAAAAGCATCATCCTAATGGCAATCTACATCATCACCATATCAGCCGTTTTGAAAGCGCGTATTGCACACTTCAATGCTCTCGGATGACCAGAGGTCGTCGGATTCTTATTAGAACATACAAAATGCCAAACAGTTATATTGAAAAAGTTTTATTACTTAAATTATAGAAAAAAGAAACTGACCCGCTGCACTTGCAGCCCGATGAAAAAAAGGAATGAATGAATTGCGCCTCATTCTCGCGCATCACGCGGCGCTCGTGTTGTCGAACTGCCGCTGGAGCTAGTCACAGCAGCGAATATTTTGCTTACGCTGAGCAGTCTCTGGGAATCGCAACAGACCGGCAAGGCTTCAGGCTTAGCTTCTTCACAGTGCAGCAACCACAGAAGGAGCGCACTGCTGGACCGAGACCGCAGACAGCTGCGACGTACCCCCTGCTGAGGAGAGGAAACGTGAACGTAAGGCACAACTGCGCAGCCCTTCCCGTTGGACACCACCACCGCGGTGCGTGAGCTCTCGGGTAGCAGCACCAGGAGAAGCATCTTCCGTCTACTGCGAACTGCATTTCTGCCTACCGTCTCCATGGAGCGCCCTATCTCGTACAGGTATGACCGGGAACGAGCGCCATCATCGTGGAGGAGCTTATTCGCGTTCTTTGAGGCGGTACTGAAGAACATGTCACCAGCCCTGCTCAGGATGAGTCCTTGGTGTACCAGGAAAGCAGGCACCCCTCCTACCTCCTGTACGATGCATAACGTTATCCACTACATCCAAGCACTGCAACGCCGTCTCGATTTTGCCCAGAATCACCTTCTTGCCAGGATTGTACAGCTCGAGACACCTAGACCTGATGTTAAGCAGTACATTGGCTGGCAACAACGAGTGGTAGAAAGCGAAGCAAACACCGGTCCCAACATCACCTCCAACACCGAACGCTTCAAAGTAGCTGCTGCACAAGCCCAGAATACTCGGAGTGCATTTTACGACCTTTCCCTCCTCCTTTTCGACGACCACGTTGCCGCGTATTCTTCCCTTCCTAAAATAAATAATCGCCTTGACCTTCAAGGTACTTTGAAGCTAGCAAGTATTGCCGCCTGCGAAGAACCCGCTCAGCTGCCTCGTGAACTCACCCAAGAGCGCGCCGTATTCTTCTTCCAAGCCATGGAGCTTATCGTTGATGTGCTCATTATGCTTAAGTTCAAACTGCAGGAGGGAGAACCTGCGGATATGCTGCTGGGCATCGTCCATTCGGTAGATCGCCTTTTACCAGCAACAGAGCATATCTTCAGCGCAACGAGAGAGCTTTCGTCATCAGGCTTCTGTAGCATCGGAAGACACGAGGATCAGCCTACGGACCTCCTACTCGGCCTCGTCCTGTCTGCTGCTCGACTCGTACCAGCCAAGGGGCAGCTGCAGGATTCTCTCACTAAAGACGTGGAAGAACGTGCTCGCCACTCCATCTGCCATGAGTGCGTCCCGGCCACCAAAGTGGCCTGCCACAAGGACGTTGGGGTCGAAGCAAGGCGGTTGCACGACTCCCTCGATGGACTTAAAGACGAAGGACACCTACGCTACTCCATCTGGCGTGAGTGCGTACCGACCCCCGAAGTCGCCTACCACCATAACATTGGGGTCGAAGTAAGTCGGCTGCAGGATTCCCGCTGTGGCCATGAAGACGACGAACAAGTGCGCCACTACAATCGGCGTGAGTGCGTACCGACCCCCGAAGTTGCCTTCCACCACGACGTTGGGGTCGAAGTAATGCGGCTGCGGAACTCCCTCGCTAAATATGAGGAGGAACTTGTGTTCAATTCCATCTGGCATGAGTGCGTAAAGGCCGCCAGATTCGCCTGCCACCACAACGTCGGGGTCGAAGTAAGGCCGCTGCAGGATTCCCGCGGTAGCCATGAAGACGACGAACACGCGCGCCACTACAATCGGCGTGAGTGCGTACCGACTCCCGAAGTTGCCTTCCACCATGACGTTGAGGTCGATGTAAGGCGGCTGCAGGATTCCCGCGGTGGCTATGAAGACGATGAAGACGTGCGCCACTACAATCGGCGTCAGTGCGTACCGGCCACTGCTGTCGCCTTCCAACACGACGTTGGGGTCGAAGTAAGGCGGCTGCAGGGTTCCTTCACTATATACGTGGAGGAACTTGTGTTCGATTCCATCTGGCATGGGTGCGTGTCGGCCGCCAGATTGACCTGCCACCACGACATCGGGGTCGAAGTAAGGCGGCTGCAGGGTTCCCGCTTTGGCCATGAAGACGACGAACACGCGCGCCACTACAATCGGCGTGAGTGCGTACCGACCCTCGAAGTCGCCTGCCACCACGACGTTGGAGTCGAAGTAAGGCGGCTGCAGGATTTCCGCGGTGGCCATGAAGACAAACACGCGCGCCACTACAATCGGCGTGAGTGCGTACCGACCCTCGAAGTCGCCTGTCACCACGACGTTGGGGTCGAAGTAAGGCGGCTGCAGGGTTCCTTCACTATATACGAGGAGGAACTTGTGTACGATTCCATCTGTCATGGGTGCGTCTCGGCCGCCAGATTGACCTGCCACCACGACATCGGGGTCGAAGTAAGGCGGCTGCAGGGTTCCCGCTGTGGCCATGAAGATGACGAACACGCGCGCCACTACAATCGGCGTGAGTGCGTACCGACCCTCGAAGTCGCCTGCCACCACTACGTTGGGGTCGAAGTAAGGCGGCTGCAGGATTTCCGCGGTGGCAATGAAGACGAGCACGTGCGCCACTACAATCTGCGTCAGTGCGTACCGGCCACTGCAGTCGCCTTCTAACACGACGTTGGGGTCGAAGTAAGGCGGCTGCAGGGTTCCTTCACTATATACGTATAGTGAAGGAGTATAAGTATTATAAGTATTACCATTCAGGAAGTTATATAATCAGCTGAGCGTCTTCCCTCAGTTTTCCTCATTTTCCTTGATTGTCATTGTCAGAACTGCTGTGTGTCGTCCGATGGACAGATGCGCTGTGGTTTCAAAGGGCGCCTGCTACAGGTTGCGGCATGAGTGCTCATCTGATTGCAAGGAATGGACTGTTCCCTCAGGAGCACACTATCAAAAGTAATCACTTCCACCTCAACACATACGGTGAGCAAGGAAATAAATACATATTGGTTGATGAGGAATGTTTCTTCATTCTTTTCTCATGGCGAATCCTGAACAAACGCAAACAGGTTTGCCGCTATCATGCAGCTTAAACGCTAGTGTCCCAGACTACCAACACTGGGCTCGTCTCCTTATGCGTGTGTTAGCGACCTATTCGTGAACTTCTACGATGACTGTAAAAATGATGTATGTAAAATGCCAGGCATCGTATACATGGCCACAATGTCACTTGTAGTTCCGAGATAGAATTGGTCCAGCCCCCAAAACCAGGTTGTAAGGTTGGTTTCTGAATAGTATTGGAGCATTCATGTCATCATTGACGCTATAAATCTCTAAGGTTCAAGGGAGCATTTCCGCGAAGCTATAGTGCCTCCATAATTCTAGCGAGATGCAAAATATGGAGCCTGCAGCATGGTTATATCTTGGAGAAAGCGCTGCATTTTCTACCTGTTGGAAGCAAAACCATTCGATTGAGTCGCGATGCAAAGCTACAGTATATTTTCGTGCTGTGAACAGCATTGCCTAAGGTTTAAAGGAGCTTCAAAAGGTAGTGTCTCAAAAGGCAATGCCTAATCAACGACTCAAAGTAATGAACGTCATCAACGTCACTTTTTCTCCTTGGCAGTGCAAGCATTGAATAAGAAGGACGCTCTACAGAAGTTTGGGCAAGTTGGCGATGCAACTGCATAGACCGGGAAGAAAGGACAAAACAAGGACGAGAGCTAAATTTCAGCTTAAGTTCGTTGCTTGACCCACGGTCGTAAGTACGACTGGTTCAAACACCAAAAGAAAATAATATATCGGCACACGTATCGGCAGTGGTGTTATCTCAAACGCTCTACCTACAGATGACCTGCAGATCATTGTAGAAGAAGCCTACCACAAAGCATTTCATAATGACAAGAACGCATTATAGTGACGCACACTACTCCGCGGGAAAACCATCCAGAATGGTTTTGATCATTGATCTATCGAAATTAGTGAATTTACATATACTGTTCCGTTCCAGAATACACAAAACGTGTCTGGCACTTTGTCACTCTTCGGAGCATCGCTATAAATCATCTGCGAGCGTGAGCCGATGGGAGCGTTGTAGCTGAGCCAGACAGCAGCACGCTTCGCACTGAGGGAGAGAGAGAGAGAGATCTTCATTGAAAAAAAATAGAAAAATTTAGCCCACGTTTATATATGCTGACTTGCGGCTTCCTCTATACCGTGTTTCTATGATCCATGCTTTTCTTTCATCGCCCGTGATGCTGCGGGACGAATCATAAACGTTAATAGTTTCTAAAGGTATGAGAGACCACCACGGGGACTGCACACAAGGGTAGGGGCACTTCTTCTTTGAGTACCACATTAGCCATACTCTCCCTATGGAAAGGATTCCGATAGAAGAATTATAGGAGAGAGGCGCAGGAAATATCAAAGGAATAAACAAAATTATAGATAAACACAACTTAATATGAGCATGGAGTTTTAAAAAGCATCATACTGGTACAGGAAAAGAATTGCAGAGATTAACCTGCGTAAACCTAGTAAAACTTAGGAAAGCACGAGATTGGCGCAGTTTATCTAGGTAAGTGCAAGACGAAAATTGTCGACGATTACGTTACTTCTTAATGCGAAATCTCAGAACAGCTCATCAGCTGTTTCAGCTTCTCGATAAATTGAGGCATAGAATTCAAGCAACACGTGTAGGTACAATTACAGACAACTTTTTATTTTTCACACATATTCCATACCAACTAGTTCCTCTTCCGCGAGTGGCTGATACTGGGCCTTTCCTTTTCTGTGAACACTTAACTGGCTCTAATTCAGTTTCGATGGAGACGAAGCGAGAAGCGTCAGTGTGCTGTGCGGTGTCAGTGCACGTTAAAGATCCCCAGCTGGCCGAAATTATTACGAAGCCCTCGACTACGACACCCTTTTCACTCTTTCCGCTTTCACTCCCATCTTCCTCCCTTCCTTTACATCGTGGTTAAGGTGTCCACAGAACCGGTGTGACAGACATTGCGCCTTTCCTTTTCGGTGAACCAATTGCTCTATATAATTACCTAATTAAACCATATCAACCATTTTGTCACTTGCACACCTTTCCTTGACGCTCTATCCCGATCGTATACTATTGTTTTTCCGATAGACCAAATAGTTCCTCTTTTGCAGCGCCGACCAAGTCATGTCCATGCGAAGTCCACCTCGGCTGCGAAGCCAGTTACGAGGGACAACGGCGACGCCGAGAAACGCACGAACGAGCGCCAAAGAGCGGCGCTCTAAAATTATGTTACCGATAACTTCCCCTCATCCCTGCCGGAGAGAAGATAGTGAGGAGGAGAGTGATATATGTTGCCGAAGTTGCCGTGAGCTATCGACATAGATAAAAAGCCCCTCTTGTAACCACGCTGTACGAATGTGATTGCGTGGCCTATAGGGACAGCGTGTCTAATTCTGGATCAAAGGGCCCTGGAAGCCCCAGTTGGCAGCGCCTGCCACTTCAGCCATGAACTGGTCTCAGGGAAGTCGACGACGCAGGGATCGAATGGTGAGCCGCTGATACCTCGTAAGGTTTTGCGTTCGCACTTAAAAGGATTAAGTGCAATGCCCGAATGGATGAGCTCGAGCGTTGACTCAGTGCCGCTACCACTGCTTCAACGCATAAGTGAAATTCGCGCGCTGTACAGGAGAACAGAACAGGACACAACGTGAGGGCTCACGTTGTGTCCTATTCTGTGCGCGAATTTCACTCATGCCGAACAAGAAATAACTAGCCCAGCTTCCAGCTATCCTCCTGTCAGAATCTGCCAATAGAAGCGCGGCTAGCCGATCGGTTTGTGACATATTTGAGACAGCTTTTGTGATGTTATTGGAGCGTATTTCGGACCCAGGTATGCAAAAGCGGAAATACGCTCTATCTGAGCCTGCGGATGAGTGAAATGATAAAACGGCAGTGAAGCTTCTGCTTTCCCAATACGCGTAGCAAGTGAGTGTAATTCGCACTGTGGCTCTTTAGCAACCTTAGTGCGCAATCTCTGCTTCCGCGATGAAATTACCTAGAGTAGTATGCCATTTCGATCCTTTGACGGTGGCTAGTTTTGTATGTTAGTAGGCATTCTGCGATATGCCTGCGGTGATGCATCACTCCGCGCGTCTCATCTCTTCCGCTCAGCTGAAAGCTTTCTTTGTTTAAGTCTTAGACAGGAGACGTGGATAGCGCAATTAATATTTAATGCAGCATATTACAGGATTCACAGCCCCATGGATCTCCTAATCTCCCAACTACCCAAACGAAACGACGGCATCAATATTATGGCCGACCGTAAAGGAAAAAACAGTTGCGCTCTTCCGTCGTTCTGAGCGTGGTAACCTTTCTCTTTTTTTTTTACCTTTTATTGATCCTCTGAGAAGATGACAAAAGAAAATGTTAACTAACGAGAGAGGGAGCGCGGTCTAGCAAAGCTTTGCTGGGCTTAAGCTAATTGAAGATAAAAGAAAAGGAGCTAGATGCTAAAACAAAAAAAAATCTATTTCGAGAAAAAAAAGCAGTGACGTAAAAAAAAAGTATAAACATACAATAACATAAAAATACAAAGGTAAACAAAGAACACAACTACCTATTTGCAACGAACAGTGCCATGACATAAAAAAAGGAGGATAGAAAATGAGTCGTGAGCTGCCGACAGGCTATAGACACTATAACCGATTGACTCCGTGCACACCGCCAGGCGCGCAACGGTGGGCGCCGCGTTTAGCGACACTGGTGGCCACTTCTGCGTCCAGAGTGGGATAGTGTCCCATGGGATTACATGCGTATAAAAGCCTTAAAAGCATTTTTCTTATTTCACACCGCAAATACGATATCGGCCTGCATGAAGAAAAGCCCAGTATACCCTAAATATATTGAAAACTTATGAAGCCTCATTTCGAAGGCGTCGTTTTCTTAAAACACTGCGATGCATGCGAATAGGAGTCGCCCAACTGGCACCGGGTAGGATCGCAATGCACAGAGATGTTCAAAGAAAATTTTTCGAACTGTTCTGTCGGTTCATCGTGGACTCATGTAGGCAGCCGTTCGTTCACAGTTAGCATGTGCTTTGAAGGTATGCAATGGCATTTAGAATCTATATTTTTAAAACCCCACGAAAAGTGTATGTGGCGCTCCACTGGTGCCTAGATTCTCAAAGCGAAAAGCAGCTCTCAAACGGCGTGAAAGGCGAAGAAACACGGCGCATTTTTGCGGAGGATGGCGCATACGATAGCTGGCCGATGCGGCGGCTCTCACCGTGCAGACGACGGCGTAGACGACACCCCGACCACTTCCGCCGACTGCGCGCGAACCTCAGCGGCCGGCCGCTTCCGCCCACTGTGCGCGAGCAGCCTCAGCGACAGGGTGTATTGTCTGCGTCGTCGCCTCCAACGGTGCGCAATTTGTTCTCGTTCGTCTGTCAAGCCCTTTGCGATCTGCCTTTTGCGCAGAGCATCTAGGCTGCCCAATTTCAACGACCGTACCATTAACCAGTGGAGCGCAAGTAGCAGCGTATTGGACTCCTGGAGAAGCTCCTGCGATTCGGAGAAACACCAGCTCACAGAGCTCTTGTCAAGGGTAAGTCTGGCTCACAGCACACACTTATCGTGCGTTCTAAAAATGCACCTTCTAAATGTCGGTGCATATTTTGCCACCGTGTTCTTCAAAATATACACGGAACGGTGACCGATTGGCTGCCTATGCGGTGAATTAGGAGAAAAACTGAATGTCCTGTCTCTGTGAGGTACGCTTTCGGGCGGCGCCGGTGGCCAGCGGCGATCCCCACGCGCACGTATCTGGATGTTTTAAAACTGCATCACCTTCGAAATGGGGTTTCATAATTGTGCAGTACGTTTTAGGGTGTAGTGGGATTTTTTTTCACAAAGGGCCGTCATTGTAATTGCAGTGCACAATCATAAAAAAAGGGTTCAAGCTTTCTGGGTACATGCATTCCTATGGGATGCGTTCCCGTGCACGGAGCCTATTGTAAGAAATATAACGCAACGCATTATTAGCAAGCTCATAATCTCGTTCATACAACGTGTTGCACAATTACCGGCGTGCTGTAGAAGGCTTCTCTCAGCTAAACCTCTGAATCCTCGCAGCTCAAATTTCGCACGGAAACGGCATTTTGCCGTTAGTATTTTTAATACCAAATTTGTTGGGCGTACTTAATTTTGCCTGATTCGATCAGAAGAAGTCAAATGTTACCTTCGTATGCGGAGGCGGCGATGCAAGACGAGCCGCTGCGATTGCACCGGCATCGCAGCCGCCGCATTAACATCCAATCCGACTTCTTCTTATCGAATCGGGCAGGTACTACCAACAAATTTGGTATTAAAAAATACCAAGGGCAAAATGCCATTTCTGTGCGAAATTTGAGCTGCGAGGATTCAGAGGTTCAGCTGGGAGGAGCATTCTGCAGCGCACCGGTAATTGTGCAACGCGCTGAAGGAACGCCAGAACTAAATACAAAAATTAATTGCTCTCTCCCATCATGACCCTTCGCAACTTGCCCTCTAAAGAGTTACGGGTGTTACTAGTCATGTACGTGCGCGCGCGCCAGCTGCTGTGGAGAGGAGGAGTGGAGACGGTATAGTCAAGGAAGCCTGCATTCGAACGCCCTTCTCATAGGGTGGTTGGTGCCCACTCAAATAGGAGTGGAGCGATCGCAGCCACATTGTCTCACAAAATGGAATATGATTTATAAGATAGTAAAGGCTCAGCACCTGTCGCACTTCTGAGTGCACACTGAACCACGCTGTAAGGGAAAGCATTAAGGCGGGAGTCTAAGAAAATAGAGAAATAGGTGCCGTAGTGAAGGGTTGCTGAATCTTTAACGTTCTCTGACATCGGAGCATCTTCAACGTTCACTGACATCGCACAGCATACGGGCGCCTTTCAGTTTCTTCATCTAAACGCGGACGCCTCCGTCTGGTTCGAACGCAGCTGTAGAGGATGTGATGTCAGTGCAGGTTAAAGATCCTCAGTTAGTCGAAATTGTCCCGGAGTCCTCCACTACGGCTCCACTTCCTCTTTTCTTTTTTTCACTCCCTACTTCCCTCGCTTCCCTTACTACGCGGTTCAGATGTCCACCCAGAAGTTTGAGAGGTACTGCGCTCTCCTTTCCTCTAGACCAATTTCCGGTTTTACTACTGCGATGGGAACGGCACATGACGGCAGTATACTAACTGCGCACACGGACGCACGTGTGTTGTCAATCTGATAATAAACATAGAAAGCACGTTAGTTCACTACTTTCACAAGCGTGAAATGACTCAGTAAAATAAATATCGAAAACTACATTCTATGTTATATCAAAAGAGATATCGCTCGACATTTGACTCAGGAACGTTGAATCCTTTTAGCTTTTCCTTTCAGCCCTATATGCATCACTTCACTCACGACGCGGCTCTTAAAAAAAAAAAAAAAAAAAAAGAAAGAAAGAAAAAAAAAAAGACTGCAAATTTGTTTTTAAATGGAGCATATTCGTGCATAACACTACAGCGCGAAAGTTTAGCCAACGCCTCCAATACTACTTAAGGCCTGCGCCCTGTCTGATGACGTCACCATCCGCCTGCGTACCGGTCGCGATACGCCGAACGTGCACTGGGACGCATCAAAATTCAAGAAGCGGCGTCTCAGCGGCAGAGCTCCAGCGTCCCCCTAATTTTTCCTCTTTCTGCACGCTGCAAGTTCGTCGAGCCAGTCGGTTCTTCACGTGCTGTTTTTCTCGCGCGCGCTCAGCATGCAGGCTTCGGCATGCGTAACAAGTGTTATGTGCCTCTGTGTCCAGGAACTACAAGACGGGGAACACGGTTAAAGTGTTTTCATTCTCAAAGGATGAGAAGCTCTACAATAAGTGGCTTTGTGTGATTCCTCGAAAAGATTTAGTGCACATTGCCAACAACAAGGAACGAATCAATTTTCTCTACTGTTGCCACAAATGCACTGTGTGTAAAGAAGACATAACAAAAAAAAAATTATCTCTCCTACGATATTACTTAGTAGTGCGTTGATAATATTGCCGCGAACTATTTAAATCTTTATTTGTTCTTATTCGACAGCCGCTGGCATGCGGCCTTATCGTTGTGATTCTAGCGCGCTTATCGATTCTGTATTCCGTATTGTTCATGCTCGTTGTCGCGAGACGAAGCTTTATCC
Source organism: Amblyomma maculatum (assembly GCF_055883805.1). Lineage (NCBI taxonomy): Eukaryota > Metazoa > Arthropoda > Arachnida > Ixodida > Ixodidae > Amblyomma > Amblyomma maculatum. The sequence goes on from NC_139344.1 coordinate 255,673,604, forward strand.
TTTTCTTTGTCGCGTATGATGCGTCGGGACGAATCTCGAAGATTCCAGCCGCTCACGTGTGTTTTCTACAATGTTCCGGGTCATGCTAGCACCGTATGCGGCTTTATCTAGATCTTTCCTCGCCGCCTTTAAATTCAGTGCTGAAAAGTGTAACGGGCATTCTTTGTTCGACGACCACCGAGCCCGATTGTTGCCATCGCCGCCGCCGAATCGCTTAGCTCTTTTGTGGGCGCAAGTCAGTCAAATAAACTGTTTCTTCAGTACACACACAGACTCTTCATTTGTGTCATCGACCTTGTCATCTCCAATATATATAGTGTGTGCGTCGCACTTTTGCTATTGTAATGCAGGAGCGCGCTTAACACTTCAGTGTATCCTGTCTCGAGTATACTTCATCGTACACCAATCCTCGGACCGAAAGGTGCCCAAAGTCCCACTAAAAGCGCCGTGTCCATGTCTCAAATCAGTATCATCCCAATTTCATGGCTGCACCTCGGGTCTCTCGAAATAATTTGTCCTGCCAGCGGCGGACTCCCCAGATGAGAAAAAAAAAAATGCGTCGGGAGGCACGTCTTGCTCGTGCTATATACCTATATAAGCTTCTGCAGTCAGCTATCAAGATGAACAAATGCAGAGTAAATTTTCATAAACTGCATGAAATCATGGAATGATGGATGATGAAATGATAGAGCATCTAAAATTGAAATGTGTTTCAGTTCAATGCACTGTTATTATTTACCCAGACTGTACCGTGTCCTTGAAAATTGTAAATTAAATCGTGCCGGTTTTACAGCCCTCTGATTGTTTTCTCAGACCTTCGTGTCACTGCGTGTTTCACGGCAACTCAGTGAAACGTTTAGGGGATTCAGTTGTGCCAGTCGAGGTCAGTGCTATCAATGTCCTTCTTGAGATATTAAATAGGTTGCGGCAAATTTGAGATGACAAAGGTCCACCTGATGGCTTTAGTGACCTGATAGTAAATCTCTGAAAGACCGAGCAAACTGTCTGCGAAAACAGAAAGGACGCTATTAAGTTTTTGAGCGAACAAGAGGGAACGCAACAACACGACTGATGTTGCAAATATCGACACAAAAAGAGCGCATATTGAAGACATTGACTTCAAAATAAAGTTATTTATCACCGTCACTGTTATTTATGTAGTGTCCAATTGCGCACCGCTTGTCTTAATGTGAATTATTTCATGTCACAAAATGTATGGGGCAGCGCATTAGCAGAATCAAAGCGTGTTTCCTCACAAACAGCGCTTACAACAAGCAGCAGCCTAAAACTAAAAATTACGAGGGACTTTAGCGACTGAAGTAGTGAAAGGTGAAAGCCTGAGTGCCGCATTCTGCTACGCAACTGGCACTAATTAGTAATTAATAATTTATTAGTTCTTTAGCAGGCAAATAATAAATAATAATTCCTTAGTTAACAACGAATTGCTTAACAGTACTGATTTTAATTAGTAATCAATTAGTAATTGACCATTGATTGGCATTTCGCCATATAAAGCACGCATGCGCGCATACTGTGGTGGTGCTCTGCGATTGTCGAGACCTCTATGACGTCATCTCGTCTCGGCCAATCAGAGCCGCCGCAAAAGTGGGACACATTTTGTCCACGACAGCATGAGCCATTAAAGGCTTTCGCCTTAATAATTATTCCTTGGAAGATTTCATCCAGAGACTGGCAAGCTTTCGACACAGCATGCAGAAGACTTGCTCAGTAGAAGCGTTCGAAGCAGCGCGGCGGCCTTGGCCGGCCAGTGATGACGTGGCTGACGTCATAACACATGAGGCGCAGGCCTTATGTTTAGGAGGCGTTCGTTTAAAGCATGCAAGCTGCCTCATAGCGAATATGGTTTATAGCTTACGGCGCTAACGTTAAGCAACTATCTGTAAGGGACGCAGTAGTAGTGGGTTCGAAAAAAGTCGGCCATCTGTGGTTCTTTAACATGCACTCACATCGCGCAGTACACGGGCGCCTTGAGTTCCACCTCCGTCGAAATGCGGCAGCTGCGGTCGCGTTTGAGCCGGAGTCCGCCGGCACAGAAGCGACCGTCCTAATCTCTGAACCACAGAGATGGAGCTGCACAGTGAGGAGAGACGGTAATTGTCACAATGCATGTTTCTCTTGCCCGCATCTGCAAAACCAAGCAAAGTTTAGTTTTGCAGACGACAACCTCGTTCCATTTCTCTTCGCCGAGCAAAGGAAAGCTGGGCGTCGTGTTCAAAGGCACGCGAAGCAAACAATTTAAAACGACCGCGGGCAAGAGAGAGAGGTAGAAGACGCACACACTGCCTTAGTACCGCTGAACCCGCAGCCGATATAAGAAGTCTTGAGACGCGAGTTCCACCGCAGTAGACGTGCGTTCCAGGACAGCAGCTGGACACGCTGACAATTCTTAAAAAGGAGCGGAGACTCACCGCAGCAGACTGCAGCACGGATGCAGGTAGCGCGCCGGTTGTCGGCCTTACTCCTTGTCTGTAAGTGTTCCTCTATCGTCTCCTCAGTCCCTACTGCTATTAATTAATGATAGTTTATGAACGGTTAAATTTCCGTTTGCTCTCTATGCGTCTCGGTTTTCTCAGACAACGTTTACCATCTGCAAGCTTATTAATCCTTTTGTGGTCACATCCAAGACTGTACTCACTGCTTCGTGTATTTCCATTTTATCATTACATCGCATCTGGAGTTGGAACTCATTGGCCCGTCCCAGGTTCGTTTCCTGTTTGCGCCCCCACTTGCGATTGGGATATTAATGCTCAATTTTGCAGCTTCGCCGAGCGGGCCGACCTGTCTGAACGAGATGCCCAGAAATGTGAACCCAGAATACGGTAAGTGGCGCCCAATGATATTTTGCTATCTTATATAGGTTGTCCTCTCTGGGCCAAGAAGTTCACGGGGCTTTGCACCTTAACCGAACAGTGCCAGGCATTTTATCTGGGATCGGCCATCTGGTACTCTTTGTTCGCATAGTGTTTTCATAGGCTTGTCGCTAAGGCCCAGTTCCTCAGGCGTCGGCCTATATTTATTCAATTGGTGGGCTAAGTTCCTTTCGAACATATCAGTCACATTCTATAGACTGCGTAAAGAAATGGTCTGGTGTGGAATGTCGCGTACATAGCCACTGTTCTTTCAGAAAATTCTATACACATTGCTTACCAGGCGTCGCAACTAACGCTAGCTAAAGACTAAAAATGCCCCGAGGCGCATAAGTGGCAGCAAGTGGATGTGACGGGGCGAAAGCTGTGAAATGGGCACTGAAGGCAGCATTGAAAGTAATTCCTGTAACGTGGCCGCGTTCACCGCGGAAAACTGCGGCCGCGCTGGTTCCCGGGAGTTATACGCAAGCAAGAACTGCCTCCCTAGTGGGCGGACGGCGTGTCGCGTACGTCGTCTCACATGTGGCGTCTCATTGCTTTGCTTCTGAAGCTAGCGATTTAACTGCGAAATCGTTAGAAGCCTCATCGGTGCGAAACAGCCTCCGTCTCTATTGCGTAATATTCGTTGAATTAGAGGGCTGTGTCCTCATTAAATCACATCATATGACCGAGATGTCAGATGCGCTGGCCGATAGCAAGCTGTAGTTGACAGTTGGAAGGAGCGTTGGTCACGTGGCATCGCTGAGCTTAGTGCGGGTTCGGCGGCAGTTGGCAGCGGCGCTGGCTCTAGTAATCTTCCTTGGTGGTGCGCGGACCATGTCTAGAAAGCTCCGCGTATCAGATTGCAATGGGGCAAGCATCGACGCCGTCCATGCCTGTGCCATAGTGAAAAATATCCGAAAGCAGAGAGGTTGACCACGAATGTCCCTGAAGGTTGAGAATAGGCGACCGCACAGGGCTGAGCTTGTGTAGCGAGGAATGCACCAGGCTCTCCCCTGATAATTGAAATTAAGAGGCGGGGGGGGGGGGGGGGGGGGAAGGGTGTGTTAAGGTTAGAAAAGGGCAGTCATGAATGCCAAAAAAAAAAAAAAGCTTCTTTACAATTTTTATACAGAGGTGCCTTCAAGGAAATAAAAAGAGTGCATACCACTCCCTTTCCCCTTCACCCCCTCTGACTTGGGTGTGCATGCAAGGTAATTCACTGGTCGCCTAAACGAACTCGTGATCGTCTGTAGTAAGAAGTTTTTCACAAGGAAACATGGCACCCTCGCAGGCTCTAGGGCAGGACCGAAACGAAAAGACCGCAAGAAAAGATACTCCAGACGAGGACGCCCCCAGGCTAGAGTGTGCGAGGACACTGTGGAAGAGGTGAGCGGCTGCAACGCTGGAATAGTCGCCACAGAACACAATTTGAAGTCGGCCGAAGTGGCTCCGCGAGGAGCTTCCGCCACTGGCTAGTAATTTTTTTTTAATCGTTTACAGAGCTGCATTACGAAAGGTGCATCAGCGCGGTCTGTGTAGGTGGGTTTTCAGCTAGGCAGACACCATGTACTACATGTACGGGATTGGGCTTGATTGTTAAATCATTAACTGGAGCCACCTATCAACTTCCTTACTTATATTTTAGGGTGCAATGTTAAATTTTAAAATTAAAGAGTGTCAACATCAAAGGTGAGACCAGTGCTTAAATTTCTTAATATATCGTACTTCAAAATGCGCATTTGAAAGCTCGTTAAATTGGCTACACAGCTCTTTATACTTTTATACTGACATTTTTATTCCTATTACAACGCCGCTAAAATCAAGTTAACTTCGTCAACATTGCATGAGATACACAAACGGAGTCTGTATGTGTTGAGTAAAAAGTGAAATAGACTGCATTGTATGAATCTTCGGTGCGTGAAAGCCAACTCACCGAGCTTTCAAAAGTGTCTTGTTGATGTTCAATAATTAGGGCCACATTGTCTGAAATTTCAAAACGGGCGCATCTTTGATGTTGACGGTCTTATATCTCGCAATATTCGCCCTTAAAATCATAAATGAAAACGTTTACGTAATATTATTTAATTAATCAAATCAAGCACTGTTACGTACATGACCTCCATCCTACTTTAATATCCACCTGCATAGAGTGCAAAGACTCAACTCTCGTATCAGTTTTTAAAACAGAAGCTTGTAAACATTCAAAAAGAAATCTTCCCCGTACTGCTTAACGCGGAGGCACCAACTACTAAAGCACGGCTCTAAGAAAGCATCCTCAGTAGCCGTATGGCTGCGCTTAGGTGGATGCCAGTGAGTAATCACTCGCTGATTACAAACGCCCACATATTCCAATGCTGCAACCCTAACATTGCCAAGAATACTGGACGCCTTGACGGTCGTCGATGCTAAACCTAGTGGTCGCTTGAAAATATGCGTTTTACGCGATAGCTTTGAAGGCCTTGTGTCACGGAAATCACGGCATTATCGTCATCGCAGCGAATGCTTTGTTCGCTCACGAATAACCCGAAGAACCCTGGAAAATAGTCGGAACACTATAAAGAAAGTCATAATGAATACAAAATTGGTGACAAGGCTCATGTAACATAGACATTCAAGAATAGAAAAAATAAATTGAAGCCTATTATAGCGAGTATTGAAGGGGGGAGGGGGGGGGGGCGTCCCGATACCCTCTAGCTACGGGACGAACACGCTATGGTGTATGTATATATATATATATATATATATATATATATATATATATATATATATATATATATATATATATATATATATATATATATATTGCCGCATAGAAGACGACGCAAAAGATGACGACTATGGGAACACAAGCGCGAGCTGAAAGAAGAAGGAGGAAGCTTGATCGCAAGACTCGTTCTAGGCCACTAATCAAACCGTCTTATATTTCGACCCTCCTTGGCGTTCTGTCGAGACGTGACACTGGTGGAGGTGATGGGTATTCATAAGACTCCTTCCGGCAGTCCACAGCGGATCCCAGACATCGACACTCCTGTCCATCGCACTAGCCGCCGTCTTCTAGGCCTAGCCCCGGAGTACAGCCATCTGCCGAACGACTCTTCAAACGCCCAAATTCGTCAGGTCCCCCAAGCCATGGCACATACCAACCTTACGCCGGTGACTCTTCAGAACACCAAGGTACTAGAGTGCTTTCGCGGGGACGCGTTTGAAGATGTCGAGGACTGGCTTGACCAGTTTGAGCGAGTGGCCAAAATCAACCAATGGAGCGCAGACCAGAAGCTGTCCAATGTTTATTTTGCCCTTCAGGATAATGCTAGAACGTGGTTTGAAAACCACGAGACCAGCTTATCCACATGGAATGACTTCCGCCGCCAGCTGGTAGATACTTTTGCGAGAACGGATCGACGAGACAATGCGCTGCGCCTGCTTGAAGTGCGCATCCAGAAGCCGAATGAGAGCGTGGCTATGTTTGCGGAAGACATGGCTCGCCTTTTTCGCCGTGCCGACCCTGATATGAGTGAACCAAAGAAGCTACGGCATCTCATGCATGGCGTCAAAGAACAGGTGTTTGCCGGCTTGGTACGCAACCCCCCTAAAACCGTGAGTGAGTTCGTTAAGGACGCTACGGCTATCGAACGAGCCCTCCAAGACCGGCCGCCAGTACAACCGACCGGTCACCTGTGCCCCGACGACTGCAGCGGCGCTGACTGAAACATATACAACCACTCTTCGAGACATCATTACAGGCATTGTCCTTGAGGAGCTGCAGCAAATTACGACTACGAAGGCTCAGTCGTCAGGGGCCCTCATGGAAACAGTGAGGAATGAAATTCGGTACGCCCTATCACCGTCTACACCATGCAACGAGTCTCATCCAGTCGACAACGCGGCACCCCTTTCCGAACCATACCACGCTCCAAAACCGATCAGCTGCACGGCCAACATTCCTGCACCTTACCTCGAGCCGCAGCCCGAGAGCTATGCTGCGGTCCTTCGTCGCCCACCTCCAGACCACGCCCCACCGAGCTCACCGAACCGTCAGGAGATTCGGTTCTTCCAGGGACCTCAGTGGGCTCCTCCCAGGCGCTCTCAACTGCGCCGAACTGACAGGTGGCGCAGTTATGACAGCCGACCACTTTGTTTCTACTGCGAACAACCTGGCCATGTGTATCGGTACTGCCGCCACCGCGAAGAGGGGCAGTCCTTTCCGCTTGCTTCTGCTCGCCGCCGCTTCGGCACTGATTCTGCCCAAATCGATGACGACCCTCCGGTCAGCAGGGAAACCGAATCCCCGGGCTTCCGCCGCCGCTCCTCCCCATCGCCACAGCGTTATTCGCCGACGCGTCTCAACACTACTGACGTTAGCGGACGGCGGTCCCCTAGCCCTCACCGGGGAAACTAAGAGCTGCAACCTCGCGAGGGGAGGTTGCAACCAGGCTAAAAGTGTCGAAACCTTCACCACCGTCGCAATTGCCGACAACCCGTGCTTCTGACGCCGCCGCTAACATTGACATTTCCGCACTACCGCCGAAAATGCCGTACCAGATGATCAGCCATGACGACGAAGCTTACAGCGCCGACCTTGCCGCGCTTCCGCCGCAAATTCCAAAGGGACGATCAACCCAGATAATTTTGTTAGCGCTGACCTCGCCGTTTTCATTGATGGGCTGGCGGTACATGCTCTGGTGGATACCGGGGCAGATTTTTCAATTATTAGCCAGAAACTGACCGACACGCTGCGCAAAGTAAAAACTGAATGGACTGGGCCAGTAATAAGAAGTGCTGGGGGTCAGCTACTGGCACCGACAGGGAAATGCACTGCCCGGATAGGAATAGGAAACGCGGTGTTTGTTGGCTGCTTCGTTATTATCCCTGACTGCTGCAAAGACCTTATCTTGGGCATGGAGTTTCCGCGTCTTCATGGGGCTGTAATCAGCATCCGTGACAGCATCGTTGCCTTCACCAGTAACCATGAAGACCTTGGTTATGCGCAAGTACCACTATTGCCCTTACGCGTCGCCAATGAGACGGTGACATTACCTCCGCGATCATGCTCTCTTGAAGTGAAATGCGACGTGGCGCATACAGGCGATGGCGTCGCCGAACGGGCGGTTACCCTGGTACTCAGCCGAGGTGTTTCTATAGCTCGAGGGCTGGTCAACTTGACCAATGGGCATACCGAACTGCTGCTGACAAACTTCAGCGACGAGCGTCAGCAAATTCCGAAAGGCACAACTGTGGCCTTTTTCGACACCCTCCCAAATGCGCAGCACTGCTGCTTACTGCAACAGAGGGGATCAGTGTGCAAGACACCCGTAATCATCGTTGATGTGAGCCCAAATTTGTCTTCTTCAGAGCGGGACCGCCTTTTAGATCTCATAGATCAATTTCGAGACTGTTTTGCTTCAGAATCGCGGATCGGCCAAACGCCTTTGACAAAACATCGGATTATCACGGATGACTCGATTCGTCCGATTCGACAAAATCCTTACCGTGTGGCTCCGAACGAACGTGAAGCCATTCAGCGCCAGGTGGCCGAAATGCTTAGAGACGACGTTATCCAGCCGTCACAGAGTCCCTGGGCTTCCCCCGTGGTACTTGTTAAAAAGAAAGACGGCAGCTTACGATTTTGCATAGACTATCGCAAGCTCAACCAAGTGACCAAAAAAGACGTGTACCCTCTCCCTCGCATCGACGACTCCTTGGATCGCCTACGAAATGCACGTTACTTCTCGTCGATGGACTTGAAAAGTGGATATTGGCAAATCGAAGTGGATGAGAGGGATTGGGAGAAGACAGCATTCATCACTCCCAACGGATTGTATGAGTTTAAAGTCCTTCCGTTCGGTTTATGCTCGGCGCCAGCAACATTTCAGAGACTGATGGACACTGTGCTTTCGGGACTTAAGTGGCAAACATGCTTGGTGTATCTTGACGACGTGATCGTGTTTTCGGCTACATTTGAAGAGCATCTACTCCGTTTGCTAGCTGTGTTTCAGGCCATACGATCTGCGGGCCTCGCACTAAAACCCGAGAAGTGCCACTTCGGTTACGAGGAGCTGCAGTTCTTAGGCCACGTCGTCAGCCAAGAAGGTGTTCGGCCGGATCCTGAAAAGCTCTCCGCAGTCGCCAAGTTCCCAACACCTACGGACAAAAAGACATTGCGGCGCTTCTTGGGCCTTTGCGCCTATTACGGTCGCTTAATTGCTGGCTTCTCACGAATAGCCTGGCCATTAACTTCACTGACGCGTGACAACGCTGTCTTTCGCTGGGGTGAAGAACAGCAACAAGCTTTCAATGAGCTGAGGAGGCGTCTACAGACACCACCTGTCTTGGCGCACTTTGATGACGACGCCCCTACCCTGCTTCATACGGATGCCAGCAACGTGGGCTTAGGTGCTGTGTTGGTGCAGCGCCAGGATGGTGTGGAAAAGGTAATTGCTTACGCCAGCAGGACCCTATCTAAAGCAGAAGCGAACTACTCGGCAACCGAAAAAGAATGCCTTGCAGTCGTATGGGCGGTTATGAAATTCCGTAGCAGTCTGGGCATGTTGGTTATTCATAATGGAAAAATACAGCGCAGAGAAGGACGAGGACAAAATGAAGACACAGCGCTCGTGTGTCCTATGTGTCTTCATTTTGTCCTCGTCCTTCTCTCCGCTGTATTTTTCCATTATGAAATTCCGCCCTTATTTGTACGCTCGCCCCTTTCAAGTCGTCAGCGACCGTCACTCTCTCTGTTGGCTGACGAACTTAAAGGACCCTTCAGGGAGACTCGCGCGTTGGAGCCTTCGATTACAAGAATTTGACATGGCTGTTATTTACAAATCTGAAAAGAAGCACACAGATGCAGATTGCCTTTCGCGAGCGCCGGTCGAACCTTCCACTATGACCGATGAAGACACTGCGTTTTTAGGTGTCATAGATGACGCAACGCTTTCCCAACAGCAGCGAGAGGATCAGGGATTGCTCCCTCTTATTGATTTCTTGGAGAAGCGAACTGCGGCTGTTCCGAAGATTTTCGCCCGAGTAATCCCTTCATTCTTTATTCGCAACAACGTACTTTACAAGAAGAACTTCCGTCCTGGGGGAAACAGTCATCTGCTCGTCGTCCCATCGGTTCTCCGCACTGAAGTTTTGCAAGCGTGCCACGACGAGCCAACCGCTGGTCACCTAGGCTACACCCGCACGTTGGCTAGAGTACAGCACGGATACTACTGGCCAAAACTGCCGGCGACAGTGAAACGCTATGTACGTACGTGCATCGACTGCCAGCGCCATAAATCACCCCCTGTAAAACCAGCTGGCCTACTCCACCCTCTTCAAGTGCCAGCGACACCTTTTAAGCAAATTGGCATGGACCTCCACCATTTCCGACGTCTACAGCCGGGAATAAATGGATAATCGTGGCCACTGATTATCTGACCCGCTACGCGGAGACCAAGGCTCTGCCAAAGGGTACCGCCGCCGAAGCAGCTAGGTTCTTCGTTGAGAACATTGTCCTGAGGCATGGCGCTCCCACTTATTATAACTGACCCAGGAACTACATTTACGGCCGAACTTTTGGAAATCGTTCTTCGCCTCAGTGGTACCAGTCACCGTAAAACTACTGCCTATCACCCTCAAACCAATGGGTTGACGGAACACCTCAATAAGACCCTCGCAGGCATGCTTTGCATGTACGTCGACGTGAACCACAAGAATTGGGACGAAATACTTCCCTACGTCACGTTCGCCTACAATACGGCCCGCCAAGACACCACTCGCATGACAGCATTCAGCCTCCTTCACGGGCGACCAGTAACAACTATGCTGGATGCAATGTTGCTCCCGAATGCCGACACCGATGATCTCGATCAGGACGCCGAGGAATTCGCTCAGCGTGCAGAGGAAGCTCGCCAAATAGCGCGTGTGCGGATCAAAAATCAGCAGGAGCATGATGCACGACGCTACAATCAGAGACACCGACATGAAATGTACGAACCTGGCGACAAAGTGTGGGTCTGGACGCCTATTCGCCAGCGTGGACTCTCCGAAAAACTATTGCGGCGATACTTTCGACCCTATGTTGTTCAGCGACGTTTAACCGACGTCACTTATGAGGTGATGCCAGACGGGGTGTCGACATCAAAGCGACGCCAGCACCAAGCTGACGTCGTCCACGTCGTGCGTATGAAGCCATACCACTTAGTCTGACCTTAACCTCCTACTTCCTTTTGTTCTCATCGGGACGATGCTTCCTAAGGAGGGGGACAAATGCCGCATAGAAGACGACGCAAAAGATGACGACTATGGGAACACAAGCGCGAGCTGAAAGAAGAAGGATGAAGCTTGATCGCAAGACTCGTTCTAGGCCACTAATCAAACCGTCTTATATTTCGACCCTCCTTGGCGTTCTGTCGAGACGTGACAATAAATATATATATATATATATATATATATATATATATATATATATGTATGTGTGTGTGTGTGTGTGTGTGTGTGTGTGTGTGTGTGTGTGTGTGTGTGTGTGTGTGTGTGTGTGTGTGTGTGTGTGTGTGTGTGTGTGTGTGTGTGTGTGTGTGTGTGTGTGTGTGTGTGTGTGTGTGTGTGTGTGTGTGTGTGTGTGTGTGTGTGTGTGTGTGTGTGTGTGTGTGTGTGTGTGTGTGTGTGTGTGTGTGTGTGTGTGTGTGTGTGTGTGTGTGTGTGTGTGTGTGTGTGCGTGTGCGTGTGCGTGTGTGTGTGCGTGTGTGCGTGTGTGTGTGTGTGTGTGTGTGCGTGTGTGTGTGTGTGTGTGTGTGTGTGTGTGTGTGTGTGTGTGCGTGAGTGTGTGTGTGTGCATACACATCGGCCACCACTATTCTTTCTTTCAAAAAAAAAATTTACCAAGAAACACGATGTTCATTACACTAAAAAAAAATAAATAAAGGGTCTCTTAAATGTCTCCCAAGAGGAGAATGGCGAAAGCCTACCCTTCCTCTCCTATCATTTGTTTCTCATCGTTTTCCTGTTATCGGCGTTCGTTGCAGACCTACATATAATTTTAATTGGTTTGCAGGGAAAAAAAGGCACAATATCTGTCACACTTTCTCCAGAAAGTGTGTTTGGACGGTACACCATCGCTCCTGTAGCATGGCATTCCTTGGCGCGCGTTCAAGTGTGGGATTGCAGATGACAGGATTGCTAGACAAGGAGAACACATCTCGCGGAATCTGGAGCGCAGATGACAGATCTTTGGCACAGATCTCTCGTACAGGATTTCATTCCATGAGCCTTACTATGCTATATTTACATAACTGATGAAAAGGGTTTTAACATGCCTGAGCCATTGTACCATCCTGGCCTAGGAAACGGCCCGACGTCTTTTCGTGACCTCTCGTAAGCCACGAAGTTTCGTTGGTTCATGTATGTTAGAAAGGGATAGATAGTAAATGAGCTGTGGCCTTTGAGTGGCGTGCCTTAAAGAGATATAGTGATGCTAACTGCAAACTATGAGTATGCGAGCATGCTAGGTAACAATTTTGCATTGCGTACAAGGCAGCGTTACACTCGAAAGCAAATGGCGTTGCGAATAAAAAGAGAAAAATAAGGACTGCACAGGCCAAGCTAGTCGCTGTCTGAGTCAGTGGCATGATATGCGGGTTGTAGCAAATGACAATTAAGCGGGAAAGGCGACAAGGTTCATTAATGCAACCGCGTTCCTCCCAAGTATTTTTTTTTTCTCCACAAAAGTAGTCGTACAAATAAGAACCCATGTTGGGCGGGATATACGTTCTAAATGACCTCCAGCATATATCGCAGACAGCCGCTTCTTGATACTTAGAAGGAACACAGATATCACAAAAGCATTATGAAGGAAACTGAGTGGAGCGCCCCAACCACTGAACCATCACAAGGTGGGGAGGGGGGTAGACTTAGAATAGATTACAGAACAATAACTTTATAGCCGAGCGGCATGGCATGTGAAAGCAATAGCAGAGTCCTGCAAACGTATCATTCACTTCGAGAGAGTGTACGCATTCCACGCAAGAACTCCAGTTAAACTTATCGGCTGCATCTCTGGCATTTCCTTGAAGCGCCCCAGATGTGCCAGTGCCGGACACTGCGTTGTTCCTGACGGCGTCATACTCGCGCGACAGATAGTGACTTCGCGACATGCCGTCCCTACACTCTCCATCTTTCCACGTTCCCTTCACATCCTGTGTTCTCTCTTAGCAGATGCTACCTGTAAGCTCTTTCTCTCCTCTCCTTCCATCCCTCTCTCTAGGTCTTAACCCATAAGGAAAGTTCTAACGTCGGCCTTAAGCTGCGTATACCGCAGTTTTATAACTCAAATTTCCCAATCGCATTGCAGTGCCCAACTTAGGAGAGATTTACGGTAATAGAAGAGACATCTGGGCGAGTTGGTATGGGGACATAATGAATAAACAGCGCTACAGACTAGGGCGAAGATCAAGAAGCAAATAAGGTGACAGCGCCCATCCTGTTTGCTTCTTGATCATCGTCCTAGTCTGTAGCGCTGTTTATTCATTATGTCAAGAGAGATAAATAGTAAAGAAAGGAACGGCAAAGGGGTTAACCCGGCAATTCCCGGTTGCCTACCGTACAGTTCAGGAGGGGGCCGACTGTAGGTAACCAGCATCAGGGATCAGTGAAACGTTCCTATCGTACAGTAGAGCCCAGCCTGAATTGCAACGTTCCGACTAATACCCGTCCTCCCGCTTTATGCAAAATGTGTGCACTGTAAAGCACTCCAAATGTGACCCGGTCATTCCTTTCCGGGTGGTTAGGGCGGAAAACTTCCCCCGAGCTATCTATTCCCATTTGTAGAGGAAGATCAATTGCAGACTTCGCTCGATAGTTCCAAGTGATATTGAGCGATACTGCTGACCGGCTGCTTGGGCTATTTCCGTCAAGCGTTCTACGCCAGAGCTTCAGCAGAGCTCATTGGAAATCAAGCAGTTCGCATTGCAGGACGTCGAAAAGTTGGAGGCGAGCGCCAAAGCCTACGTGTCCAGGATCCAGTTCGATGTGAACACTTCTCAACTGTCTACAGGAACCGAGTACGTCAGCGCTGCACCCCAGACTGGGACTGCGGGAACGCTCAGCGGTGAGTTCTGCTTATTTTATCTATCTACGAGCAGTTGCTGTTAGTGAGCACCACCTGGGTCATTGTGGTTTTTCTCTCTTTTCCCACAGACATAACATAGAGTTCGGTTGTAAGAGCTGGGTGAAGTTGTCGATATTTCATGTGCTATAGACGCGGTGACCTCGACTTTCTTGCGGGCTAGAAAAAAAAAAGGTGGTTCTAAGCATGGTTTAGAGCCCTCGGAGCACCACAAAAGAAAGTGCTATCATATTTATATTATAAGAAGGGGGTGGGGTTAATTACAGGGTCTTATGGTCCGAGCGCTCAGTGCGATGTGACCAACCCAACAGACACCATCGGCTTCTGCCTCCTCGTTCTTCACTAGCCCCACAGAACTGCCAGTGCATCATTTTCGTCACTGCAATCACCCCCGGGAGAAGAGGGAGCCATCCTGGAGACTCTAGGGGTAGCCAATACGGCCGAGTCGTAAAAGGACTTCAGGCGTTGAACGTGAACAATCTCACTCCGGTGGAGGTACAGATCGGAGAAGATGTGTCAGGCTCGACGACGTAGTTTGCTGTCGACTTCTGCTCAATAACTCGGCACGGGCATTGGTACTTGGCCAACAGTTTGTGGGAAAAGTGCGGGCATGCTGCAGGAACACACAACCAATCAAGCCAGCCGGGTTGAAACGGGCTGACCGGGTCGAAAGTGTGAACGCGAGCTTGTTGACGAATTTGGTTCTCCGTCCTGAGTGATCGCCCAAGCGGCGGTAATCTTTACTCTGGAGCATGCTTCGCGGACTGAGAAACGGCGCAGTACATTCGGAATGGCGAAAACCTTGTAGTGGTCGTCGTGGCGGTATGCTAAGCGAAAATAACGAAGGGAAGGACAGCACCCCAGTTGGCACACACACACACACACACACACACACACACACACACACACACACACACACACACACACACACACACACACACACACACACACACACACACACACACACACACACACACACACATATATATATATATATATATATATATATATATATATATATATATATATATATATATATATATATATATATATATGTGTGTGTGTGTATATGTGTATATATATATATAAATATATATATATATATATATAGATATATAAACATTCAAAACATTATATGAAACATTCAAAACGGCGTCTTTTATTGCCTTTCTGCACAGCAGGGCACACAAAGAAAGAAAGTAACACTGATGTGATCGGTGTTGGGAGCCAAGACTTCTTTGCAGCGTGACCAGGAGGGCGAGACATCGGACGGGGAGCGGCAGGGAGAATAGGCGAAGCAAAGACGTTTATGTACGCTTTTTACATAGTGAAGTATGTAGAGATCAAGAAGAGAGTTGAGAGCTCACTCAGCTCATTCAGCTTATTCATCGTGTATACAACTCCACTGCTTAAATACGGTTTCTTTTCCCCACCTAGGGAGCTAGGGAAATAGAGTTCATTTCGGGCGGTCCAATCAGGGAGACACTTGCGAGCATTCCAGGTGCTGCTCACTGCCGACGATGGACGAAGGTACTTGAGCCTCCTCGCATAGCTTCATGTGGCAAGGGTGAACTTCCTTGGTAGCGATGGCGATCTTGAGCTGACAAACGCCGTCCAGGATTCCGAGACTTCCGTCCCTGGTAAAGGTTACTTCCAGTCTTAATTCTTGAAACGTCACGAACACCCCCATTCGGCGAAAAGCTGCAAGCTTTATTGTACGCCAACAATAGGGAAAATTTCTTTGTGGTCACACGGGCGAACGCCAGGCGGGTAATTACACATGAACGGGTGACTTCCCGGAATGTTTGGCGACCCGACAAGGTGATTGGCCGCTGCAGAAGGTGTTGGCGATGTGACCGCAGCAAGTGGTGGCGATGTTGCCACCGACATGGTGCCTTCGGTGCTGCTGCTCACTAGCCTAGCTTGGTTGCTGTTATCAGCCACTGGATCCTCGAATACTCAGAAAAGGAATGTGGCGGCAAAAGCGGCTTCTAGGCGCCCTGTCCCCGAACAGGGACGCTAAAATTCGGAAGTATATACAAGGCTGAACACGGTCGTAACAAAGATGATGGTCATTATTTCACAGTTAAGGGCCCTTCAACCGATAAATAAATGTTAATATTTTTGTCAGCGTAGATCCTTAACAGTCCAAAATCACAAAAACAAGAAGCAATTACGGTTAGCTACGTATAATGTTGCCGTATCCATGTTTGTCACGCTTTTCAGGCAGATCTTTTGCTATGCGTAAAGTGGTGCCAGCTGTCCATTTTACCATTTTATTCGTCCTCTCGAATTGATAAAAAAAAAACAAAAAAAAACGGAGAGGGAGCCCGGACCAGCAAAAGCTTTGCCAGGCTTCAAACGAATTAAATATAATTAAAAGAGAGCAGATGCTTGAGATAAAAAGAAAAAACTTTTTTAAAAAGCGAAAGAAGGTATTAAAAAAAAACACAAAGAAACGAGGTCCATGTCGCAAGGTGGCCCACGCTGGCTTGAGAAGAATAAAAGGAAAAACCCGGAAGGTACCATCCAGACCTGCAAATTAAACAAAACAGGAACCAGAACTAGAAAAGAAGGGAACAGCAGCAAAACAAGAGTCATATAAAATGACAAATAACATACGAAGAGAGAGGCAGATGTACAAAACCCAAAGCATAAAAAAAAAGGGAGACTGAGGTAGAATAGTAAACAGGACAGTCCCCAACGAGTGCCCTGAGCCCCAATAAAGTGGTTCAGGGCACGCGTGTTTCGAAACATTCAAAACAGCTTTGCATTTTAGCACAGCAGGCCGCAAAAAGTTCTCGTCGCCATACAGGGACACGGCGCCCATCACGCGTTGTGCTTGTTATCATTTTGCGCATCTGGGATATCATGAGGTGTAGAGGAAGAGAAGACAAGATGGCTTCCGAGGACGGAGGGGTTGAAGTGATCATGGATATAGGAGAACGGGATAGAACATCTGCATCTGCATGTTGACTGCCAGACCGGTAGACAACGCGGATGTCAAATCCTTGGAGGCGCAATGACCTGCTAGAAAGGTTGCCAGAGGGATCCTTCATTGATACCAAGCACAACGCGTGATGGTCCGTGACAACGGCGAATGGTCGGCTGTATAAAAACGAACTTTATGAAGTGCCCAAACGATGGCCACTTTTTTTTTTTCACTGACAGTGTAGTGGGCGTCCAATTTAGTGAGAGTTGGCTACCGGACGCGACGACGTATTTATCACCCCTGCCTTACGTTGAGCGAGCCGTGCGCCGAGTCTCACACTACTGGCATCTGTGTGCACCACAGTGGTAGAGTTGCGGTCATAATGGCATATTCTGAGAGGGCAGAAGAGCTCGAATGGTGGTGAAGGCGTTGTCGCAATTCAAAGACCACCCAGAAAGAGCTGAGTCATTGTTGAGACTCGGGTCACGGGCGCAACGATAGACGCGAAATTCCGGACGATAAGGACAGAGGCCAACAGATCTGCGAAGTTCATTCATAGTTGTCGGCTTAGAGAAGTGAGCGACATCACGTAATTTGGCTGGGTCAGGAAGCACGCCATCTTTGGATATCACATGACACAAAATAGTCAACTGGTGTGCGGCGAAGCGACAACAATTAAACTGCAGGCCAGCATCGAAGAGGCATTTCAAAACGGTCTCGAGTCAAGTCAGATGCGTCGCGAAGTCGGAGGACAAGACGAAAATATCATCAAGGCAGCAAAGTCGTCTTCGATGTCAAGTCACACATTACCGTCTCCATCATGCGCTCAAAGTCACCGGGCGTTGTACAATCCGAATGGCATGACGTTGAATTCAAGTCAGCCTCCTGCAGTCACAAAGGCTGTTTTCGAGTGGTCAGAGTCGGCCATTGAAAACTGCCAGTAACGGGAGCGCAAGTCCAACGATGAAAAGAATTCCGCGCCGTAAAAGCAGTCAAGGGCATTGTCAATGCTAGGAAGCGGGTAAACGCATTTATGACTATCGTGGTTAGTTTACGGTAAACGACAAATAAATTACGCTAGCCGTCCTTTTTGACCAAGACAACGGGTGAAGCCCAGGGTGTAGTATTCTACCAAATGACATGGCATATTGTAGACCTGCTCCTTACACGACGCTCGAAGGAGGAAACATAATAAGGGTGCTGCCGCAGTGCGGCATGAGTGACAGCCACATTGCCGCCCAAGAAGCATGCTGAACGTCGCAGGGACGAAAATGGTTCAGCAGTGTAAGAAGCGGGGTCTCTTGAGTAGGCTTCAGGCTGTCTTCATATAGTTGTGCAAATACGGATGAAGTGACAGAACCTGAAGCATAGGAAGGCGGGCTGAGGACATTCAGTTTCAGGGTCAGATCACCGGACGTAGAGGAAATGCGATTGTAAGAGGTAAGTCGGCTGGGTCGGCGTGTCTAAGGCAGGTACGAGCAAGCATGGTTCAAAGAGAGGAAAACGGGTTATAAAGAGTCATTTTGGTTAATGATTGGTCCACAATGAGAACAGCAAATGGCAGGTTAAGGAAACTGGGAATTAAAAAACGTCGGGTGTAGTGAGCAAGGCAGAATCGGGTACAGAGTTGTAGGACAGTGTGACAACGACGCAAGTGTTGGGGCACGTCAGTGTCTTTGATGACGCATAGTTTTCCTTATACACGCGCCACAGCGTCCACGTGCATGTTAGGCAAAGCAGAAAATTCCACCTCTGCGCAGTCGGAAACGGTGTTGTGCCGAGATTGGAAGTCCTAGCGGTGGAAATGGCGTACTTCAGGCACGGCGGTTGTCTCCAGTACGCCATTAGCTGACGGCTGGGGACAATGGCCCGACAGGTGGCACGCAGATGTCCGGTAGGCTAGTGAGCAGAAGGGAAAACTGCTACATACGTGAGTGGCGCAGTCACTGTGCTTTGGCTTGGCTTGTAAACGCGGCGAACAGCTTCGGCAACTTGATCCCGGATGACATGGCGTACTGCGTTGATGACGACTCCTGGGATTAGGGAACCAATGAAGTTGTCGTTAAACGTCCTCACGCACAAATTCTTCAATGTGATGAAGTAGAGTGGAATCAATGCGAGTAGATAAACTTGACAGGGGCTCATCTGGTCGTCTAGCAACGATGCGTTGTCGTCGTAGCTGGTGTAATCGCACAGAGCGATTATATCGGTGACAGTTCGGGCATCTTCAGGCAAAAGCATTTGAAATGCGCACTCATCGATTTCTTTGAGGATATATGCCTAATTTTATCGGTATCAGGCATCGATGCTTTGACACAGTGACAAAGGTCACATATGTCCTCGGCATAACTTGTAAATGTCTCTCCATGGTGCTGCGCATGCTCACGCAAGCGGCGCTCGGCTCGAAGCTTCCGTTCCCCTTGGCGACCGAGCCCGTCCGTAAAGCGTGTCTTGAAGACGGTCCAGTTAGAAAATAACGTTGGTCACTTTAAGCACGTCGTTCTATTTGTTATGAGTACTCACGCGCTCGTAGGATGCAATCCAGTCTTCGACATATTGATCATCGGTGCCGCTGTAGAGGGGGGGGGGGGGGGATCACGTTGGTGTATGGGCCCAGTAGAGATGATGGAAAGCACCGGAGACACTGACAGTTGGTCGTGCGAGATCACAGCAGAGGTCACTGGCACTGGTAACTTCCAGGTGAGAAGTTCTCGGGGACGGTTGCGGTGTACTTTGCAGAGTCTGGCTGGGTTCAGGTACCCCGCAACCGCCTTCAATTGTAAGACAGGGTTTATTTACAAAGACTGATGGTCCGAGCTCAAAGCGCACGGTGTCCAAACCAACACACACACTCTCGGTTTCTGCCTCATCGTTTTTCATTAGTCTTACACAGCTGCGACTACTGTGCCGGAGTTCCCGGGTTCGAACCCGACCTCGGCGGCTGCGTTTCGATGGAGGCGAAACGAAGTGGCGTCCGTGTGCTGTGCGATGTCAGCGCATGTTAAAGATCCCCAGGTGGTCGAAATTACTCCGTAGCCCTCCACTACGGCTCCTCTTTCTCTCTTTCCACTTTCATTCCCACCTTCCTCCCTTCCCTTACGGCGCGGTTCGGGTGTCCACAGAGCAAGTGTGACAGTTACTGCGCCTTTCCCTTCCTGTGAACCAATTTAACTTATTTAACAGAGCTGCCACTGCGTCATTTTTGTCACTTGAATTTATTTATTTATTTTTCAAACGGTCCTATAGGTATGGGTTGTACATGAGGGGCGGGCAGCCACTGGACATATTGGTGGGTCAGCGGCAGGTTTGTGCATGCACGTTCATAGGAGCCCTTCAGAAAACGCTATGCTATTAAGGGCGCACAGCCTTGATGTTCAAGATGTTAGCAAGCGCTGGCATGTAATTGCTGTCGTTCGGGCGCATTAATTACAAAGCGTCAATGACTGATCTTACTATTACGACTCGCTGTGGGGCTGGATCACCCCTGCAGGATCCGGGTCGCGACCCAACGCCTTTGTCCGACGGCAGGTGAACAGCCCTGGCGACACGCGCACCGCATTTCTTCCTCCGGGCTTGATTTTATGGAAACCGCTGGACAAGCTGGCAGACCAAGTCGCGGATGCTATTCGCGAGAGCCCTCAAAAGATGCTTCGCCTGGTGCACATCTGTGAGGCCCTGCAGTGAGTCTCTGACCTTTCTCTTTCTTAGCACGCGGGGTTGCGGAGCTGTCGCGCCTGTGATCGCGAAGATCCTGTATTGCCACCGATACTCGATTACCAAAGTGTCTTCCGCCGCGCGAGTGCAATCGTTACCGCATTTGAAAGATAATGGTAAATTTTCGTTTGCTCCCAAGGACCAGCCAAAATTTTTAAAAGAAATTTACTTCTCGATTATTTGAAGTTGCGATGACGGTTGTTCAGCCACACAGGGATAAGTTATTGCTACGTAAATATAATCTAAAAATTCATAACTTTATTCCCTCTTGGCGTCAGGCATCCAGGGTCCAGCCTCAGGTATTGTGTTTCGGTCTCAGGGATCCGCTTTCAAAACCTGTCTTTACAGCATTGACATTTCAATGCGAAAGCATTTGAGAGCGACCATGCCTGTATTTGTACACAGAGCGCGAGCTATCCACTGCACGAGGCGTTCCGCGACCGAGCCGCTACCCGCAGCCGGCGTTGTGATCCAAAGAACACGCACGGGTTCCTACGTAACCCTGACGTCAAATGTCCGAAAAGGCTTCTTGAACCAGATCGCGCACGCTACGCGAGCCAGTAGGATATGCGCTGCGGTTGCTCAGTAACAATGCTGACTCCCCCCCCCCCCCTTTTCCCTTAGGTCGCGGGATCGAATCCACGCCGCATTTCGGTGGGGAGGCGGAGTGATTGTACACCTTTGTGGATGTCATAGCGCCCTAAGGAACCCTCTTTAGTCTAAACTAATCTCAAGCCTTCCACAACGGCCTTCTTCAAACTTTGTCGCTTCTGGATGTTAAGGCTGCTCCTATGCCACCTGCTAATGAGGAGAGGTGAAAGGATGGCGCAGTAGTGACATTAAGACACAATTGTTAGGTATACCAGAGAGCGCTTCTCGTGAGCTTTCGCTTACTTTAGCGGTTCATGCAGCATGATACAACCATTGCACAAGTTGATCAGTCTTTCCTGGATTGTAATACCTTTTCAGTTAATGTAGATGAAGTTATGTGATGTTAGGAAGATAGTGAGAGACCGGAAAGCGTGGCGTGATATGGTCCATAGGGTCAGGAAGAGTCGGACACGACTGAACGATTGAACCGAACTGAACCTATTTTTCATTGCACCGTGGTAATCTGCGGTGCGGTAGCCTTCAATTCGTACCCCGTGTTCCTTCGGCATCGACTTTAGTTTGAGGATTAGAAAAGGAAAATAATTAGAATTGCGACCTCTGGACACTTTGAAGGGACTTGCGCATGTCAGGCCTAATTGCATTTTTTTTTAGTCCGCTAGCATTTAGAACCGCAATCGCCGATTTCGCCAATTGCTGTCGACCAAAAACACGAGTGTGTCTCTGGCACATGCTATAGTTGGTATGCAAATGACAGGGACGACCACTGATTGGCCGATGGATTTTGGTAGCGTATGAATGCAGGATGATGAATATGTGTGGGATAATGAAAGCACGAATTAAGGGATTAGTGAAGTTAAGCGTGTAGCAAGGTGCATGAATGCGAAAGAGAATCCGCAAGTGAAGCCGCCGATGTGAGCTTTAAATAGCCTTAAAGCAGGAGCCTAGGTGTCCCTGACTATTATTTTTTTTTTTAGGCTCTGACCACGCTGCGAACGTCGACGCGAATAATTGAACACATCCTATAAACAATATGCATTTGTCAAGATTGTCAAGAGCATCGAATCACTAAAGTCCGTCACTGAAGCTCCTTCGAATTCCTGCTCCTTATTTGATGACAATGAGTTTCTTCTCTCTCTCTTCCATGACCCTGCAATGCTCAGGAACAAATATGGATACTATCGACACATGGGCAAAGAAGCTAAGTCCAAGTGGAAGGTAAGTGTAATTCAGATCAAGAGAATCAGGACGAATAATCGCAAGGGACCTGATTGAACAAAACGAATGTTTGACAGCACGTCTAAAACCACTCAGAAATGGACAGGTTGAACATTTATATCTTGGGTATCAGCGAGCTCAAGGGAACCGGAATTGGAGTATGTAATTCCGGCCTCAATTATGTCTTTTATTGTGGACACGAATCCAGGAGAAGGAATGGAGTCGCTGTCATAGTAAACAGAAGAATGGGCAAAGCAGTGCTCGGTTACAACTTGAAAAACAACCGAATGATTTCACTTCGGATCCAAGGTCACCCTTTCAACATAGCAGTTATTCAAGTCTATGCACCAACCACTACTGCTGAAGAAGCTTATGTTATAAGTTTTTATGCTGACCTGCAATGCCTTCTAGACCGCACTTCATCATCAGACGTCCTTTTTCTCATAGGAGACTGGAAAGCTAAGGTAAGGAGTGAAGAAATATCCGGAATTACAGGGAGGTCCGGTCTTGGTGACCCAAATGAAGCTGTGCAGAGGCTAGTAGAGTTTTGTCAAGAAAATAATCTGACCATAGTGAATACACATTTTTAACAGCACAAAAATCTCCTGTACACATGGACTTCGCCGGACGGTCTGTACAGGAATCACATTGATTATATTATTTGCCGACAGAGGTGGAGAAGCGCTATCCAAGCAGTAAAAACAAGGCCTGGGCCGATTGTGGCACCGATCATCAGCTTCTTGTTGCAAAATTTAGGCTTCGATTGAAGAAAGCGCAGAAAACTAGAAAGCCATTCAGGTATGATCTTTATCAAATTCCATCAGAATATGCCGTGGAAATGAGGAATCGATTTCAAGAATTAGATCTAGAAGAGATGTGGATTGATGTTCGTAATACAAGAAGTTGCTACTAAGGTAGTTCCAAAGGAAAATAAATGCAAGGAAGCAATGCCGAAAGTTGGGCAAGTTGGTTAACGTTCATGATGGAAAATAGCGCGAAAAATGAAAATAGCGCTTGCCCGTGTCTTCCTTCCGTCCTTCGTGTGCTTTTTCGCGCTATTTTCCATCAAGGAAGCAAACTGATTGTCTGAAGAGGCTTTGCAATCAGCTGAGGTAAGGAGGATGGCAAAAGTTATGGGTGAAAGAGAAAGATACAAGGTTCTAAATGCTGATTTTCAGAGAATAGCAAGGAGAGATGAGAATGCCTTCCGGAACATACAGTGCCAAGCAGTTGAGACCAACAACCAATTTAGAAACACAAGAGATCTGTATAAAACAATCAAAGATATGAAAGGAAGTTTCTGCGCTAAGATGGGCGTAATAAAGGACAAACAAGGCATGGACCTCACTGAAACCTCAGAGATAAAGAAGAGGTGGCAAGAATACACAGAATAGATAGATAAATTTACTGAAAGGAAAAGGCAGAGAGGTTGGCCGAAGTAATTCAAATCTGGCCTGGTACTCTACACTGGGGAAGGAGAAGGAGAGTAGAAAGAAGATCATGATGGGATACGATGTTGGAGAAGGCATATTAAATACATATACAGGCACCGTAGGTTGCTTTACAAGCGCGAATCGAGTCCGCTGGCGCACAAAAAACGGCAAAGAGCACGCACTGCCTGGACACTCTTCCCCTTGTCCTGCCAAGTTCCCAGCAGCAGTTCCTCCGACAAAGGGCCCTTGTCCAAACGCTTCAAGGAAGTGGCTATAGCACACTTCTTTCGCACGCATACGCTGGGCACGCCAATAATAAATGGTCCACAGTATCTGGGATGCCACAAGTTGAACATTCCGGCGAGTCCACCTGTCCAAATAAATGCAAGTACTTGCGCGTGAAAGCCACGTTTAAACGAAGTCTATGCAGCAAGCATGCTTGATGACGCGGAATATCACGCGGAACATAAAATTTCAATGTTCGATCGAGCCTTCTAGACAAATGTGTCGGGTGTCTGGCTGGGCCCAGTAAGCTGCTGTAGCATTATTCATACAACAATCTGCTCTTGAAAAAGGCACAGCTGTTTGGAGGCCATTGATGAGTGAGCTTTTCGCTTCAAGAATTGTGCAAGAAGAACTCGAATGTGCAAACCCAACATAAGAAGGTTGTGAAGGTTGTGATCATTGATCTCGAGCCGGGCATCCTGAAGAGTGAAGTTGAGGGGGCTTTGGTCAGCCTTGCTAAGAACAAAGCTGGCGGAATGGATGGCATTCCAGCTGAGTTGCTTCAAACCCTTAACGATGACGCTGTTAACGTTCTGTATACATCGTCAGCAAATTTGGACGACCCTGCAGTGGCCACAGGATTGGAGGAGGTCAGTTTACGTCCCCTTCCAAAGAAAGGCAGTGCCATAGATTGTTCCAACTACCGCACGATCGCGCTTATTTCGCATGCTAGCAAGGTGATGTTGAAATTCCTCCAAGGTAGACTGCAGCAGTATGTGGATCCGGAGCTTCCGGGCGTGAAATCTGGGTTCGCAATGGCAGAGGAACTAGAGACCGGATTGCCAACCTTCGCTGGATCATAAAAAAAGCAAGAGAGTTCCAGAAACCCATTTACTTCTGCTTTATTGATTATGCGAAAGCATTTGACTGCGTAGATCACAGCAGATTGTGGCAAGCTCTCCAAGAGATGGGAGTTCCGATTCACCTCATCTGTCTCCACAAGGAACCTGTGTAAAGGACAAGAGGCCAACAGTCAGAACTGAGCATGGTCTTACTGATTTGTTCCCGATTGAGAAAGGAGTGAGACAAGGCTGCATACTGTCGGCCTACCTATATGATGAGTGCATCATGAGGAAAGCCGGTCTGGATGAGTCTTCAGCTAGAGTGAAGATTGCTAGGCAACGGATCAAACACCTTAGATATGCGGATGATACCACTTTAATGGCAGAAAGTAAAGTGGAATTTAAGAGACTTCTGACGCGCGTGAAAGAAGAGAGTGAGAGGTTTGGGCGTAAACTGAACATTAAATAGACTAAGATCATGGCATCTTGCCTTATCAAGTCCTGGAACATACAGGGACAAGAAGTGGAAGCCGTGACAGATTTTCTCTTCTTGGGCTCCAAGATTACCACGGAAGGTGACTGCAGCCATGAAATTGGGAGACGCCTGCTTCTGGGAAAGAGAGTCATGGTTAGCCATGACCGCCTAGTAAAGAGCAGAGACATCATACTTCCAACGACGATCGGTATAGCTCGTGCTCTGGTCTTTCTAGTTGTGATGTATGGATGCAAGAATTGGACTGTGAAGAAGGCTGACCGCCGAAGAATTGACGCTTTTGAATTGTGGTGCTCTTGAGAGTTTCTTGGACTGCCGCAGATGATCAAATCAGTCGATATTGTCGACCATAAACCCTGACTGCTCATTGGAGGATCAAATTCTAAAGTTACAGCTCAGCTACTCTGGTCATCTGATGAGAGGAGAGGATATTCGCTGGAGAAAACTTTGATGCTGGGAAAGATTGAGGGTCACAGGAGAACGGGTAGCAAACGAACGCGATGGTTAGATGGCATTCTCGAGGCGCTGCAGTTGAAGCTATCTGAAGATTAGGAAGACAGTGGGAGACCGGAAAGCTTGGCGTGATATGGTCCATAGGGTCAGGAACTGTGGGACATGACTGAAAGACTGAACTGAACTGAACTGAACTTTACTGACTAAAACCACTGACTTGGTAACCTGCATCGGTTGAGATAGTTCAGGAGGAAGAAAACGCGGCAAGGGGAAAAGTACAGAAGATGTACTTTGCAGCAGTTGTCCCTATATTGTACCCGGGATGTTTATTGATTCAACCGATTCCTTAACCTCCTCTTAATCGATGCCCTCTTCCTACGCCACCAAGCGTTATTATATGCACTGCGCGACTAATTTGAACACATACAAGGGATGTTGATTACAAAGGCGCGAACCCTACAATTCGTTTGGCGGAGGAGGACGGGAGGGAGTTACAGGGTATGCAGATATTGATTATGCGCTTCTTTGGTATTCCTTTATATAACTCGCGCTTGAGAAAACAGCCGCCATCATTTGTTTTAATGTCCTTGTTACCCTTTACCGTGCACTACTGTGCACCTTCGCAGAGAAAAGTGCGGACCACCCTCAAGCAGAAGCGTTTCTTCAAGACCCCGGCTCGCTATGGCAGGGACAACTTCTGGGGGTTCAGCTGCAACGAAAGGTATGCACCAGCCCGTGAGTGCGCCCACGCAGTCACTCTCTGAAGGGAACTAGATTGCGCTCCGTTCGCGGCTATCTGAAATGGAGAAGAGAAAGCTCACATGCGTATCGGGATTCAGATGATGAACGATATTTCGGAAGGGTATACCGAATAGGATTGCAGCAGAAGGGAGATGATATAGGCCATGTGGAGGGCCAGCTGCGCAGAGGAACTTAAGAACACTATTATTATTATTATTATTATTATTATTATTATTATTATTATTATTATTATTATTATTATTATTATTATTATTATTATTATTATTATTATTATTATTATTATTATTATTATTATTATTATTATTATTATTATTATTCCATGGCTTCTTACCTGCGTAGCCTTCGCTCTGTCTGACACCATTCGTTGCTGACGAGTATGGCCTGTGACGTCTATAGTCTGAATGACGATAAGCGGTACCTCGACGCCTCTGAAATCTCGATCGACTATAGACCTTTCGCATCTGTTTCGCGTTTTAACTCCCCTCCCTTTCTTTCTCGCTCTCCCTCTTTCTGGTACACAAATACAGACCGCGGAACATGGCCGGTGAAAAGCTGGACCAGAAACGAGAGGCTCAAATCTCTGGCCAGGTTACCTCGGTGAAGGAAACGTGCAAACCGAAGGCCCCAAGCTACGGCCTCTGTGCCGTTTCGGCAGTAATCGTTCAGAAACAGGTAATTATTATTATTATTATTATTATTATTATTATTATTATTATTATTATTATTATTATTATTATTATTATTATTATTATTATTATTATTATTATTATTATTATTATTATTATTATTATTATTATTATTATTATTATGCCGTGTTGACGGACCCCTTAAGCAAGTGCCACGCTGAACACTGTTCTTGCGCATTTCGCAGCGCAATGTCGGACAGGATGGCTAACTGCCCCAAGGTAAATTGCGCGCCTTCCTCACTAATACCAAGCATAGTTCTTTATTTTCCGATTAGAAGTTGCCGCTCTGACATTTGAAGCATTTGAGACAACGCGCTGGTTAGGAGGATATTTAACGCATTGAATGCAGCACGCGCGGTTGCACGTGATTTCCGTGTCCTAGCTGCTTCCCAGTTTTCGATATGCCAATGTCCCCTTCTCACGTGTCATCACATCCGCACTTATGCAGCTGCGCAAAGGCCTTTATACTCCTGATCTGTACCTGACTTTGAACATACGTACATGCTGGCGTAGTGCTGACATGGGACTGCGTCCTTCATGCAGTTAGAGCCGGCATTCTTTGCCTCCAGAGGGAACCCTCATGAATACGGGCCTCAGTTCGCTCAGATAGCAGAATAGCAGCCATATGTTTAAAATCGTTGATGGTAGGCTCGATGAAAATATAAGCCTAGCATGGGAGTAAGCTTTACCTTTTTAAGGGCGGTAGCACAAAAACCGTCCTCCCTATTTCGCTAGTATTTTTCCGCTCCTCCTCAAGAACATGCATCTGGCAGGTGATAAATTTCTGGTGACGAGGCCGTGCACTGACTCGTTGGAAGCTTGTGTGAGGCCGCCAGCTGGCATGCCATGGCCGCAGTGGCAGAGGTTGCCAACTTGGGCAGGACTCTTTAAATGGTAATCGAACCCACCGGGGCACTTGGATCTTGAGTAAGACGCGCTTCTCCTATGCCACGTAGGCGCGTTCGTGCAGTTTGATTAAAGGGGAGCCTTATATCAATCTCGGGTGGTCTTTTGTAGATTGTGGTAACCGATGGCTGCATGCTAATGAGTGTAATCCGAAACCAAGGTGAAAACCGGCAGTAGAGCACGTAACTCGTATTTATCCTAAGCACGCAAAATCGTCTTTAATTTTTTTTTTAACTGGTAAGGACAGTTGGTCTGATTGGAAACACAGTATGTAATTATAGCATAGCCGCAGGGCTAATATGGCCAATGGCGTAACGCGTTGCCATTTGTACTTTGTCAAGCGCTGTAGCTTGGGCTTCGGCTGGCGGACCAGAATCAGTTGTTTACTCAGTGCGCTGACTGTGGACTGGATTATAGCGTTATAAGCAGGTTATCCCACGGACGCCGGAACGAGTACCAGTTGCGACCAGCCGTCGCATTTCAATGGAGTGGTTTAGCTAAAACGCTTGCAGGCTGTGGGATGTAAACACTCGCTGAAGGGCACCAAGCGGTCGAAACTAATCCTGAGCGCTCCGCTTTACGGTGCCTCTATATTTCACGTGCTACTTTGGGACGTTTAACCCAGCATATTGTCACGATGTTGGCGACTAGGGCTAGGTTACCAGAGCCGGTGCAGGTGGAATTATAAGGTCCAAGCTTTAGGTACGTCCTTCTAGTCCGGAGCCGATTCACTTCGTCCTTTTTCTCCGAGCGCCACTTCAACGTCTTTCGCTGCGAGCGCCCCCTGGCATTCCTCCCTCCTTAAGCGTGACGCACAAGGCACACGTGCACACAGGTGGACAAAAGTAAACGAAAAAAAAAAGTTTGCAGATGCCGTCTTTCAGTTACCGCGTAAAATACGGCTTCATGCGTAGGACATGAACTGTCTCTGGACGAGGTAGCCGACGGCCTCTCTGCTCTGGGCCATCTGGGAGGACCTCATAGTTAACGTCGCTGAGGCGCCGCAAGACTTTATATGGTCCGAAGTAACGGCAAATCAGCTTTTCTGATAGGCCACGGCGTCGAACAGGAGTCCACACCCACACCTGGTCCCCGGTGTTGTAGGAAGCTTGTTTGTGGCGGAGGTTGTACCGGCGTGAATCCTTGTCCTGTTGCTGGGCGATGTGGACGCGTGCTAGTTGGCGTGCTTGCTCAGCATGTTGGGCAAAGTGTTCGGCGTCAGTAGAAAGCTCGGTATCTGTTTCGCAAGGGAGCATTGCGTCCAGCATCGTCCGAACCTCTCTGCCGTAAACTAGGCGAAACGGCGTGAAGCGTGTCGTCTCTTGGACTGCCGTATTGTACGCGAATGTCACATATGGTAGGATAGCATCCCAAGTCTTGTGCTGGGCGTCGACATACATCGCCAGCATGTCCGCAATGGTTTTATTAAGCCTTTCAGTCAGCCCATTGGTCTGCGGATGGTAAGCAGTAGCTTTTCGATGTGCCGTACCGCTGAGATGAAAAACTTCGGCCATCATTTGTGAAGTAAAGGCAGTCCCTCTGTCAGTAATAATACAGGTCGGAGCACCGTGCCGCAGCATGATCTGGTGTACAAAGAAATGGGCAACCTCCGATGCTGTACCACTAGGTAACGCTTTGGTCTCGGCATATCGAGTCAGGTAGTCTGTGGCGATGATTATCCAGCGGTTGCCCCCGGAGGATCGAGGGAAAGGACCGAGAAGTTCCATGCCGACTTGATCAAACGGTGCGCGTGGTGGTATTATGGGCACGAGAAGGCCTGCATGCTTTGATTGCGGAACCTTCCGACGCTGACATTGCCGACAGCTCTTAATATAGCGCTTAACGACAGTTGCAAGGTTAGGCCAGTAGAATGTTTTTCGTATTCTAGCAAGTGTGCGAGTATAGCCCAAGTGACCAGAAGTTGGTTCATTGTGGCACGCGGAAAGGATTTCCTCTCGCAGAGCTGCTGGTACCACGAGGAGGTAGGTTCTCGAATCGGATCTAGAGCTGTGCTTATAGAGTACACCACTTCTCAGGCAGAAAGTTGAGAGGCTCCGAGAAAAGCACTTAGGTATTGTGGCTGGCTGACCTTCTAAATAATTGATCAGGGCTCGTAACTCTGGATCAGCACGCTGCTGATGAGACATATCTGAAGCATCAACAGCTCCGAGAAAACTGCCTGAGTCACCCGTATGTGGTGAAGCGAGCTCGACGGGCGCACGAGAGAGCGCGTTAGCATCTTCATGTTTATGTCCGGACTTGTAGACTATAGTAAGGTCAAACTCCTGTAGGCGAAGGCTCCATCGCGCCAGGCGGCCGCATGGGTCACGCAGGTTGGCCAGCCAACACAAGGAATGGTGGTCAGTGACCACTTTAAATGGGCGACCATAAAGGTAGGGGCGAAATTTTGCAGCCGCCCAAATTATGGCGAGGCATTCCTTCTCAGTAGTTGAGTAGTTCATCTCGGCGCGGTATAAAGCACGGCTGGCATAGGCGACGACTCGTTCCACACCCTCTTGACGTTGCACGAGAACCGCCCCAAGGCCAATGTTACTGGCGTCAGTGTGGATTTGTTTCACCGTGCTCATCGAAATGGGCTAGAATAGGCGGCGATTGGAGACGGAGACGCAACTCGGTAAAAGCAGCTTCTTGCTCGTGACTCCAAACAAAAGGGGTGTCTCCCCGGGTGAGCCGAGTCGGCGGTTCAGCAAGATCAGCGAAGTTATCGATAAAACGGCGGTAATAACTGCACAAGCCGAGAAATCTGCGAACAGCTTTCTTGTCACGTGGAATCGGAAATTTCGCAACAGCAGTAAGCTTGTCAGGGTCGGGCTTCACGCCGGCAGCGCTTACTACATGACCGAGGAATTTAAGCTCTTGGTTGCCAAAGTGACATTTCTGTGGCTTAAGCGTCAAGTTAGCGGATCGAAGGGCTTCGAGTACTGACCGCAGGCGTTTAAGATGTTGTGAAAACGATTCTGCGAAGACCACCACGTCACCTAGGTAGACTAGGCAACACTGCCATTTAAGCCCGGCGAGGACAGTGTCCATCATCCGCTGAAATGTGGCCGGCGCGGAACAAAGTCCGAAAGGTAGAACTTTAAATTCGTAAAGTCCGTCGGGTGTGACAAAGGCCGTTTTTTCACGATCTCGCTCATCTACCTCAGCGCTCGCAGCGAAAGACGTTGAAGTGGCGCTCCCTGGCAATATCAATGCGGACTGGAGCTGAGTGGGCTTAATTGAAGCGTTGCACAGTCCTCCGGCGTCATCGATTTAAGAACACTGTCTGATTTTAACATAAGAATGCAAAAGGGCTCCTAACACGATTATGTCCCAGACTGGTCGACATCACCTCCAGGCTATGGTATGTGGTGTTTAACTTCCCTGAGCGTCTCAGACTATGGGAAATAGGGGAGGGGGGGGGGGGGGGGGGGGTAAACGTGCACTTACCACATAGAGTACACTGATGCATTTCGCCTTTCACCCCCCTGAAAAAGCGACCGATTTGGACCCGGGTACTCTGGCTTCTTCAAGCGCGGATGCATTTCGCAAAACAATAGCTTATGGTAATCACGGAGTCCCGGTTCCTGGTGACCTCAAAGCGCTACTTAAAAGAAACACTACTAAAAAAAAAAAAAAAAAAAAAAAAGAATGTCATGAAGAGAGCAGTGTGACCAATGAAGACAACCAAAAAGCTACACCCTGCATTTCATTATACGCAATCAAAGCGTGGGGAGAAGCAAAGATAATAACTGCTTCCTTGTCACTCTATTCAGTCGACATTGAAGCAACGACACGCGCATCAGCAGCGTCATACCAGGGAAAGGCCTTGCGCAGCCTGGTCACGACATTGCGTACGCAAATATATTCAGTTATAAATTTCGAGGAGAATATCTCGCTATACGCGTGGGCTAAAACATTGCGGTGCTTTACGCATGGCTTGAACCGAATGATAAAGCGAAAGCTGTGAATCTCATAGCGACATAAAGGAAAGGTTAATAGCGCAAAAAGACACTCACAAATAGGCACAAATAGACACACAAGACCGGCGCTGTGTGTCTATGTGTGCTTATTTGTGAGTGTCTTTTTGCGCTATTAACCTTTCCTTTATGTAACTATGCACCAACGAGCCCAGCAATCAGTTTTAATGGACTCATAGCGACAGCCTCTGTAACACCGCTTTTTCAATCCGTGATTTTTTCATATTTCTTTTTTCTTTAACTTAGGTTTTAAAGAAACGAAGGCGCCTTATACTTCTGGGTGGACGCCACGGTATGGTTGTTACCTACACGTAACTAGGTCAATGTCTTGTTTTCATATTTTTTTCTTGTAAATTCGTTTATAAGAAAAGAAAAGCACAGTATCTGTCAGACTTCGGGGAAGGGAGGAACGTAGGAGTAAAAGCGGGGAGCGTTAAAAGAGGTCCCCTAGTGGAGGGCTACAGAGTAATTTTGGCCACCTGAGGACCTTTAACCTGCGCTGACATCGCACCAACACAGGGCTGTCTCTCCGCTTATGTGAGGATCTGAGAAAAGGAAGGTGCGGTATACTTTTGGGTGGACACAACGGAAACGTCGACACCCACACTTTATTAGATCAAGGTTACTTCAAGGCCAAATTTAGTGCCACGAAGAGGCCGTCTCTAAGCGTAGTGAAGTTTCGCTTCATTTGTAAATTGGTTTTAACAAAGTAATGACGCAATATCTGTTAAGGTCACTTGCAGGCCAAATAATCAGTCACGCTACGCGCTGCTCTACCTAGCGTAGTGAAGCTTTCGCTTGAAACGTTTTGCGAAATCGATATTTCTTGCAAAATGGAGGCCACTAAGCTTCCATGCATAGAAACAAGCAAACTGACAGCAGTGATCAGAAAGTTGAAAGCACTTCAGACGATTATGACATTGATGAGATGTTATCACTTTGTGCCCACTTTGTGTGAAAATAAAAAAAAAACTGAAAAGGCAGCTTTCGCATACTACGAATTCTTTATTTTTTTAGAAAACAGTGACAGCCGACAAAAATAAAAGCAAAGCTAACGGAAGAGAGAAGAAAAAGACAGTTTGCTGCGACGTTAATTCTTGTCATGTGCCAATTAGCCCGGCGGATTGCCCTTTCAGTGTGATTCTAGTTCCAAACATTATCTGTTCCGCATACTGGTCCCCATTCGATATGTTATTCGTGTGCTATTCCCGCGTCATCCCGTCCGTTGATGGCGAGTTTGTAACCCGTATTCATGCTTTGTCCCTAATCGCAGCTCGTTTGGCGCTAAAGCCGCGCACTGCACGTAACAGTCCTGAGTTGTTAATGTCTTTAGCACAGCGGAGACGTATTAGCATTACCGACGCACAACAGCTTATTAGACGCCTCCTGTGCACGCACAGAAACATGGGTAAATCCGAGCCGGTCCGCTACGCGTACGCATCCGGTGTCAGGTAAAGCGTTTTACGTCTACGCCAGTACGTCTCCGCTATACTAGAAGCTTGTGACATGTAGGTACCTCCGGTGTTGCTGGCTGCCGTTCGCTGCCTACAGGAAAAGGGACCACGCCTCAGCAATGAAACTGCATCGTTCGGCGCGGGCCTGCAGCCGCAGATGGCGCCGCCGTCGGGGCTCAGTGGCCCGGCAAATGAGGCACCAGTGAAGCTGGATAGAGACCAACAGACGCTGTCATAGCTGTGTCGCAGATGCAGCTTGCTGAGAATAAGATGCCACAGCAGTTTAACCCGATATTTTTTAGGACGGCCGCCTCCGAACTTGGAGCGGCGTGCCATTTCTTGTATTTGCTACTTTTTTTTTTTCGCACCACATTTTTGGGGGCACAGTGTTTGACCCTGTTTCTGGTGCTTAATTTTTATTCCTCGGTACAGGCTGTTCTATGTGAATTTATGTTTTATGTCTAAGGGTTAGAGGCGATTGTATTAAGAAATATTTGTTCATGAAGTTTAGTAACGTCTGCAAATGAGTCCGACTCGGGCTCAAACTAAATATATGAATTAAATATAGTTGGTCTGACTTCCTAGCGCTGCGTATTTGTTGCGTTCCGTATTTCCTGTATTCCTCCTCCTCCTGTATTCCTGTAAAATCATCTTCCTTCAATAAGGACCGCGGGAAGTGCGTGACAATATGTATGCATGCGTTGTGTATACGGAATGCAAATAAATTTCATTTTATTAAAAAACCACGGCTTAAAACTACAGTTTCACACAGAACATGTGATGCGGGCTCTCTGCTTCCACAGATGGAACATCAGTTCAAGACATTTTCCAAGTTCCAACCTCCTTTCCGTTTCTTTCCTTTCCCCATTTCTGTCTTCGTAGCAACAAACAGTATACCTGAATACCTAGTAAACAAAATGGAATTCCTTCTGGCCTATGAGAAAACACGCAATTAGATAAAATAGCAAATAATGGGGCAATAAAGCCTAGATTACGGTGCAGGGCGAAAAGCATCGCCTCAAAAAACGCATATTGATTGCGAAAACAAAAATTCCATCTTTTTCTATGAAGTGCATATGGGACATTCATGACGAGAGCTATTTTAGTGCGTTAGTGTTACACAGGCACCTCACTAAAGGAAGTCCGGCGTCGGAGTCAGTGTCAGCGGGATGACTGAAAAGCCACCGGCACGCCTCAGGTAGGTAATAGTGGCCAGGAAACATGACCGGACCCAGATCGGTCTGCGGGCTGTGTGACGTCACGAGATCATATGCATGGCCGAGCTCCTTTGAGGTGGGAGGGTAAGATAGGTATCGAACCCTCCGAGACCCCTGGATCCCGAGCCAGTGCACGCTACTGCTAAGGCCACACAGGCATGCTCGATAGGAGGTTAGTTGAAGCAGGGCTTTATGTCGGGTGGTTTTTCACAACTGGGTAGCTTACGACTGCGTGCTAACGAGCATGTATCAGGTAATAAAGGCACCAATTAATGGGGGTTAGTGATTAAGCGAGTAATAAAGTGCACGTACGCTAACTAGAACCCCAAGGAGACGCTGCAGATGGGAGCCACTAACGCTATCGCCTTAGAGGCGGAGTTTAAGTTTCCCAAAAGGGTTTTCTGCTTCTCCTGCCTAGATATCACTCAGCGCTCGGGGGAATTGGAGGGCCACGTGTGAAGTGTTAAGTACGAGCTGCACCAGCTCACCAAATCGCCAATAGCTGCATCTGTCACGTCGAGGAAATGAAGAAAGTGTTGAAAGATATCAAGATGTTTTTCAAGAAATAAAGTCGCACTCCCTTGATAACTGCAATACCATGAGTGCGATTGTTCGGGACGCGGACATCACGTTGGCTGGTGTGAGCCGAACAGGTTGGCATGAGTCTGAATGACATGACCGATCATTTTAGTGTCGCCATTGAAAGGGCTGCTGGGACTGGGCGATTAATAGGCCATAATATTTCGATGTTCTGGCGCTGGAACAACTAATTTTTAGGCGAATGAAAAAGGAGCGCTCCGGTCTAGTGAAGTTTGGGAGACGCATAAAGGGCGAATCTGCCGCGACCCTACAGTTATCACGGTAAGCGGATACAACCAGAAGGATACGGAGCCTATAAAATGTAATCATGTGGAGCAAGTACTCTGGAAGAGAGTAGAATTGGGCTTTTGAGCAGCTTTTGCGAGGGCGTTCACCACTTCGTGTTCTAGTATTCCGGAATGGGATAAGAACGAATATTAAATCCCACCTAGGATCTCTCGCAGAAAGAAAGCGACCGCTAAGTGGGGGTTGCATGTTTTTTTCAGCCGGATACTTATATGGAGAGCCTTAGAAACGCAAAGGATAGTGAATGAGACACATCTTTTCGCGTTGTAAGCTGAGAAGCAATTAGGTAGTGCTCTAATTTCCGCACACAGCTCATAAGGGACAGCGAAGACGATGGCAGACCAGTCATGCAACCTCGCCGGGGTACCAATAGACCACGGGAATGCGCTAATTGTAGAGGCTCGAGTTTTAGAATTCAATTCGATCTACTCTTAACCACATCAAGGCACTACCGATAAAGATTTGTAGAAGAGCCCTACTGCTCTAAATGGCCTTCCTTCTACGTCGGCATGAAACACTGCCAATTGCCCGTCGTTCCCAACATCTAACGGTACCCGAATAAACTTCTCCGTAATTGGACCGTTTGGTTGGTGGACCTAAAGGGGACCTACAGTGAGCAGTCACCCGGCTAGTCATTGATATATTCATAATAAGGGAGTAATTACTCATTGGCATCCACACAAGCGCAGCCATACGGCTACATTGAGATGTCAATGCTCCTCCTCTCAGTTCCTTGTCACAAGCTTGTTTGGTGGACACCATATGGTACAGAAGTTAATGAGCACTGTTTGTTTCTAAACTACCTTGATATCGTAAGGAAACTTTTTAAAAAGGATTCCAGAAAGCGCTTCATTGGTGAGACGGCTCAAGCAACCTATGTGCACGGATATATCCACTGATAATGTAAGAAAACAACATTTGTGGTGCAAACCATGGGCCGATTTTAAAGAGTTAAAAGGCAATCGATCATAGGGTAAACCACGTCCTAGCATTTGAAGGCAGATTTTTAATACGTGAGAATGTGAAAGCAGGTTGTGCCAGACAAGGGCGCCTCTATCTTCCATGCCTGGCATCAGCTCCGAAACGGCCGTTAAAGCCAATTTAATCAAGGCTACCAGCGCCCCTTGTGGGCGAAGTGCAAAGAGGTTAGAAGAGGGTGTTACTACGCGCCAGTGGGCGCGCGCTGCGGGTCTGCGCCTTTCTTTCCTCCATGGTCTGCCCGCACTTCAAGTTCACTTCAAGCCGAGCGCATACTTCATCGCCGCACGCCTATTTTGCACGATCGCCGCGAGCTGCCGCTTGGAGCCTTGACAAAACGTGCAACGGTCAGCACCCACTGACCTTGACCATGGTGCAAGATATATAGGTGGGGACACAGCGGGACGCACCAGTGTCAAATAAAGCACGGCCGGTGCCAAGGGAGGAGAAGCGCGCTCTCCCTCGAGTTCGGCCGTGGATAAAGTCCACTAGTTCGTCTAAGCCTTACGAGATGACAGTTCTCAGCAGCCTTCGTCTTCTCCTTCTTTGTGGCTGGACTTGAAATTGAAGGGGGAGTACATTGGCCGGTTGACTGCCGACGGAAGCGGCACCGCCACTGCCGACGTGCAGATAGTTGGAGAAGGGGGAGGGGATGAATGAGGAGAGAGAAAGGGTCGCTTGCGCTACGCAACCACAGTCAAGGTATCTAGCCCCTCAGCGCGTCTACAGAAGGTCGGCGAGGCCGGTTGCCGCCAGGAAGCCGAGGAGCAGCTGGAAGGGATTGTGCGAGATGGGCCCACGAGGAAAGAGAACCTCTTCTGAGGTGGAAGAGGGAAGGAAGAGGGAGCGATAGCCCAAGGAGAGGGTGGCACGCTGCAGCGCAAAAGATGGACACTCACAGAGAAGATGCTCCAGCGTTTCATCTGGCAGTCCGCACTGCAGACATGCCGGAGAGGGGGTGAGGCTGAACCGGTGAAGTATGGAGGCTGTCCGAGCGGAGCCGACTCGGAGTCGAAGGAGGAAGGAGTGGTGGGCGAAGGAAAGACCCTTGGTGGGGAGCGGACAGGGGCGATGGCCGCCCGCCACTCTAGAGGCCGCATGGTCTAGGAGGAGGTGGCGGCAGATGAGGTCTCTCGCCACGTCCAGAGGCCCCACCGCGGCGCTGATGGGGGTGGCAGGGTTGTGGGCAGCTTTGGCCACAGAGTCAGCTGTCTCGTTGCCAGCCACTCCAGTGTGGCCCGTAACCCAGCAGAGGGTCAAGGCAGTGCCCCCAAGCCCGATGGCGGTTAGCAGTGCCGCCATACTGCGCACCATGGGGGGGGGGGGGGGGGGGCGCCGTCTGGCTTCTGCAGGAGTTGGAGGGCGGAGCGGGAGTCCATGAGGATGACCGCCTTCCGGATCTCCGCAGCCAGTTGGAGGGCAGCCAGATCGGCGGTGGTGGAGGAGGCCACGAATGACAGCCTAGCCTGCCTGGAGATGCCGAGGGCCGGAACTGTACAGGCAGCCGCAGCCGACGGAAAGGGCCCAGGGAGGACCGAGCCGTCGGTGAAGACCTGGACCGCCCCAACGAGGTCCTCTTCCAGGAGGCAGGCGACCTCCTGCTGAAGGCACGCAGTAGCCATGGTCCGCATGGTCCCAGCCCCAGGCAGCGACAGCTGGACCAAGTACGGCCGGCCTAGGTCCGGTCGTGGTGGAAGAGGATGGTCCCCGTCGACGCCGCCCACCAGCTGCTCGAACTCACCCGCCAGGTGGCCCATGCGGGAGGGAGGGCAACCCAGGAGGCGATGCAGGAGAGGACGGCCATCAGGGGCATTGTGGAGGCGCTCCAAATGGTGGAAGGCTATCCTCCTGGCCTGGAGCTCCATCGGCCACTCTGTGGCGTAGTGAGAGGCAATGCTTTTTCATGGAGAATACATGCTTTTTGAGGGCCATTTTCTCGTAAACTAGGGCCGATGTTGAGAGGAAAATATTTTTGTCACATTATTTTTGTCTAGGTCCAGTATTAGGCACAGGTTTGTGAATCTGTGGCATCGTGCATGCCTAAATAAAAGCGCAGAAGGCGACGAATTTTTCACGTTGAATTTGAACCTGCTTCACGATCGGACATTTCGGTTCGTTGACTTTGCTTCCTTGGTTCGCGCATCAGTGGCCCGCTCATCTGTTCGCCCTCTCCACGCGCACTCGTTTGATCCATCGTTTTCTCCTTACTTTATTCCTTCCTTATATTAGAGGTCCTCTAATTGGGTTCTGCTAGCTTCTACTGAACAACCTCCCCCTCTCAGTTCCTCTATACCATACTACTTTTTTTTTCCTTGCTTCTTTTCTCATTTCTTGGTTTCTGTTATCCTCAGGGTACAGGGTACAGTAAAGAAGGGAATAGAATTTGACAACAATGGAAAAAGAACTGCAAGCATAATTTATGCAATACAAAACAACGGAGGTACAAAATTATGGTTAACAACTTTCTTGAATTTACATTAGAAATCGACGAGTTTTATGTGGTGCGCCAAAGCAGCCTACAAATCTGATGATGAACGCAAACAGATTACTCAGCGTTGTAAGGAACTTTTTTACATGATGGGATGATTGATGCTAGTTAAAAATGCGAGCAAGAAATTTCATTAATTACAGATTCTTAGAAATTATTATTGTGCACATATCACCGTATTACAATGGCACACTGAGACTTTTCGTGGTTACGACGATAAGAGATGAAGGGTGGTGGTTTTTGCGCGTACGGACCATGCACATGCCTAGTTCATTGAATCGTATTTTAGAACGTAATATTTTCATTACCTAACTAGTTCCTCAGTTTCCCGCCGTTGGCGTAAGCCAAGATGATGTGCGCCAACAGCTTATGTTAACGGAAGCGCCGGCGGCCGCAGCCCATTCGGCGAACTTTTCAGCGTGCCAACCCCTTCGTGATACCTGCATGTCTACAACCCGGACAAGATGTGTAAAGGGGGCATGGCGGGCGGAATTGGTTACGCGTTTCAGGGATTGTGCAGTCGTTCGTGTAGTCCGGGTTCGTGCAAAGGTGCAAATATTGATGGCTGCTGGGCTTGCGTGAGGCAAAATGCCTTAAATCACGACAGCATTTGTTCAGGTGTTTTCGTTCACGTACTTTTGTTCGCTTGCTTACCCCATTGGTCCACTCAGTCGTTTGCACGTTAGTGATTTGTGCGATATACAAGCGGTACGGGGCGCTGTGGCATTTCCTTCATTAAAAGGTTAAGAATATACCATGAATTTTATTTATATTTTTCTCCCATTCGCCCAATCATACTCGGGTTTCGCTTTCCCTGCCATATATTTACGCTATGCAAAGTGAGAAAACTGCGCTTAACCAGCGCATTACATTGAATAACCATGACTTAATGGCTGAATGATGTGCAGCTCATTCCACCATATTTCAGCATAAAGAGTAACTTAACCTTTTCTTCGCTTCGTTGGCCCCGCCGGGGTGGCGCAGTGGTTACGGCGCTCGACAACTGTGCCCAAGGACGCGGGATCGAATCCCGACCTCGGCGGCCGCTTTTCGATGGAGGCGAAAAACAACGCGCCCGTGTGCTGTGCGAAGTCAGTGCACGTTAAAGAACCCCAGGTGGTCGAAATTTCCGGAGTCCTCCAGTACGGCCTCTCGCATAGCCTGAGTCGCTTTGGGACGTTAAACCCCACATACCAAACCAAACCATCTTCGCTTCGTTGTTAGGATGTAAATTACGTCAATAGTATTGACAAGCCAATAAATTATTCTGGGCTTCGCTTCTGCTGTGATGCAATGTGCACGGCTTAAGAATAAAGTTGAAGTTGAAAGTTTATTTTTGAATCAAAAGAAAACTTACAAGAATATACAGCGATAGGTTCCATGGTACAAAACCGCAGGTGGGACCTCCCATGATAATAGATTTCGATAGGCAACATAAAGAATAATATTAATGTAAGAAACTTTATGAAGCAACACTGAAAATAAATAACAAAATACATAGTAAAGAGTACATTGCCGACATATTTAGATACAAAAGCAGAATACAGAAAAAAGTACGAAAACACTTATGAACTCCGCGAAACAAAAGATAAACAAAGAAATCACAAATTAAGAAAATTTTTAATTTCAACTTGAACATAGAAAGTGTATTTGCTTAATGTCGAAATTCAAAAAATTCTAAAATGATATGGACGAAAATTGAAGGCCTTGTTACCCGTAGTTAGTATTGACCTTAGGTAGTAGAAAATAATTACGTAGAGCGAACCGTGTAACGCTGTTGTTTTTGATCATGCCGGG
This sequence comes from Amblyomma maculatum, assembly GCF_055883805.1. Lineage (NCBI taxonomy): Eukaryota > Metazoa > Arthropoda > Arachnida > Ixodida > Ixodidae > Amblyomma > Amblyomma maculatum. The sequence goes on from NC_139344.1 coordinate 255,714,653, forward strand.
AGAAAAAATACTAAATGGGAACTGATGGTGAAGAATCTTAAAGAATAGAATGCCGATATTATAAAGATATAGAGCCGAGAGGGGTAGAACATTTAAATTCATGAACAAAATGTGCGACGGTGACATTCGAGGGGAGGAGGTTATGATGCGTATGGGTTGCTTTTTCAGTTTTATTAATGGCCAAATATGAACATGATAGGCGTTACCCAAGGATGAAATGCCGTAGTTGAAGTGGCTGTGGACGAAAGCGTAGTAAAGTGATAGTAACGTGTGGATTGGGAAAAAGGATCGGGTTTTGATTAGTGCGCGTAACCCAAATGAAATTTTCTTGCAAGTTTCCGCTATATGATAATGGCATTTTAGGTGAGGGTCAATAACAACACCTAGAAACAAAATTCGGTCTTGCGACGCGATGGCAGTGGAATGGAAGTATAGCAGTGGTAAAGTGCTACGCTGATGCTTCTGGCGACGACGGAGAAGCTTTTCGGGCCACGCGAACGGCTCGCGCAGGAGGAACGCGGAGTGGAATATCAGCTAATTGCTATCGCAGCGGAGCCGTTGATGTACGCGCTCTTTTTTTCGGCGAAGATCTATCGCTACATCGGCGCTGACGCTGCAATCAGCGGCCTGGTTCAGAAGAGCGTGGCTGGTACTTTATCTGGAAACTTGCGTGCAGTGCCTCGATGTGTCCCCACCTAAATATTCTTACATCGTGACCACCGTGATCGTCACACTGGCGCCGATGACCCGGCATGGAAAACAGAGGAGGCTGCTTTCGTAAGGCCGCATAAAATGGCAACACCTTCAGCCGTTGTGGATAAAACGCCCGAATAAAGCCCTGATGAGGACGGGAGGGCTACACGGGGTTCCCTTCAAGCTATTTTTACATAATGACAACCAGTCGCCGTCGTCGTTGTGTGCTTCTGATGACATGGCACATACTGACGAGGAGTTTTACCGGGGTTTTGTTTGCAAATACCAGTCTTGTAGGCTTTTCGTTTTCTTCTAAGGTTGCTACGAGACTGATTTGAACTCGAAATCGTCCTATCAGCAGCTGTCTTTTGCTATGTATTGCCTCTGTGCATTATGATTCCGGGCTTTAAATAATATCTAAGGGTTGATGCGGTGCAGCGATTGACAGCAGATCCCGCAAGGCTAACAGCATCGATAGCTTGTAACCACCTCAATTGTAATGCAACCTCGCAAAGGAAAACTTTAAAAATTTAGGGGACACGTAAACACCGCCGTTATGAGTATGATGGGATAGCATTTCCCACTCATGACGTTGTTGTTGTTGTTTTTTCACTTTCTTAAGTTTGTATTGTTTTTCTTATTTTATTTATACACTGATACTTAGCATCACAAAACATTGGCTTTCCGTACTGATCAATTTGACACCTTTGAACGCATTTTTCGTGTTTTTAGTTACTTCAATTATTTCAATGACCGAATACACACTCTAATCTTAGTTAGCATGATCAGGCATTGGCATTTCATTCTGAGTATATTCACATCTATTTAACCCATTTTTTTCAATTTCTTTCATTTATTTGATTCATCAATTTTTATACAATTACTTCATTAACTCGTCATCACCTATCACATCAATCAGCTATCAATCACAAGAAGCAAAAAATATAATGATACGATTTTTTTACTCAGCCTTCAATTATTTACGATACGCGATGCCGACTATTACCCCGACGTCTTTTCTACCGAATGAGCTGTATAAGCTATCGCTTGATACACGGGGAATGAATTCAAGGCTTCCAGAACGTTGACAGCCAGATGCAAGGCGGCAACGTCTGGGGCTGCCAGTCTTGTTGAAAAACAAATACGACAGGTTTTAGAAATATTGATTAGGAGTACAAGAGCACCACTTTGGCCAGGCATGTGATGGTATAACTGACATTTCATTGTAAAGGTGCTAGCCTCTGACCGAAGTAAAAGGCCATCTGAGCTGGTCTGAAGGGGTGTGTCACTGATTGAGACCTTGAAGACTGGTGGTTACAGCAAGTTGGAGAAGGAGGTGAGAAGAAATTGAGCGTGGTGGAGGGAGTTCGTCGAAAAGCACCTCGAAAGCTACCAGTGCTTAAAGTCTAGCTCCATCGGAGGGGGGTTTGTAATGGTTCGAGACAGGTGAAAAGGGAAATAAAGCGGGAAAGGGAGAAAGGGAGAAAACGGCTGGTTGCCTATTTTGCAAATCGTTTTATAAAAAGGGGAGAAATGATTTTTTTTCTCCATCCCTGGTTTTCGAAAACGTGTTAGCGGTTCTCATTAATACTCACTGTAAAACTGTCGAAACGGTAGAGAAGAAATCTTCCGATTACATCACTGACAAGAACAAAAAATGGTTGCCTCCTTTGTATTCATACGGTCCTCATACTTTCAAGTTTTCAAGCTCGGGGGACTCGGACGACTCTTAAATATTACTGGGCGGTCTCAGACCCACCGAGACCCGCTTGACTTTAAGCCCTGAAAGCCAGACTACATGCGCACGAGAGGACTGTCGTCGATCCTCTATATAGGAGAGAAAAGGGCGCTATATCCAGTGCTCGTTAGAGGTATTCAACCGCAATGAAAAAAAAAAAAAAAATAGAGGGGGTGGGGGGGGGAGGGGTACACACCCGTTGTAGCAATATTGTGGGAGTGAATTGTGAACCATTCGGGAGGGCCAAGAAATTTGAGAGTAACTGTGTCGAGGAATCTCAAGAGGTATGAGTCGGACAGAATGATGTGAGACAAATGGTAAAACGTACAGCATACGCAATGTGGCCGCGGTCTCAAAAAATGGCCAGTCTTAGTGCTAATCACGATATGTCGTGCGTTAGTACGGTTAGCCCTGTTTTGCGTGGTTCATCTTGAATTCCCATGGTTTGACTTGATTTGAACTGCCTTCTCTCGGTCAACATATCGTACGGTGTACGCTGCCCGAACTGGCATATGAGCGACATGTATAGAAAGCCCCGCTTTAACGTGCCTGCATGGCCCGGGAGCAGCGTGTCGGACTCGTTGTTCCTGGGGTCCTGGTTGGCTGGATTCCAGTCTCAAATGTGCTGTCCAAGCTGGCAGCTGCTTCCAATTCAGCCATGGCATGTGTTATTGTTACATCACACAAACCGCCGACAGAGACACAAGCGTCGCTGCAGCACGAGCCTGAAGGCTTCAAACAAACAACAGAGTTGGACCGACAGCCTTAGTACAAACCTAAAGTCTGATTGCCCAGGATGGACTACAGCCGTTTCCAGCTGCCATACGCCTCATAAACGTCTTGCTAATGCGGTAGATCTAAAGGGTGTGGGGATACGCCTGAATCCCCTGCCCCACTGTAACAGCCGCGCGTAATTATCACGCGATGTTACGCGCACGCTGTTAGGGAGGATGGTTGGAGGCTATTCTTTTAATAATTAACGCTCCAAAGGGGCTAGACGCGGAAATTTCCTTAAAGCCACAGCGTTCCAGCCCTATGTCATAGCTGTGACCCCCAACACCCAACGCGAGAAGTCGCCACTGCGGTGGATTCGGGCCAGAGGGGACAAACACGAGTTTCGTACTCGTGTTTGTTTCATAATACGAAGAAAATTCCAGAGACTAAAGTATCTAATTTTGCTAAAAAACAACAAACTTGCTATGAGCCTGAACCTTACCTTACGCCCCTTACAACACGTCCAAAAAGACATCATCATGCACAATCTGTAACTCTGTATCAAGCCAAAATCAATGCATTTAACTATTCGTTTTTTCCTCGTACTGTTGAAGAATGGAACAAGCTGCCTTCTGATGTAATAATGTCCATTGAATCTCTTGATAAATTGCTGGCGTTTTAACCATAGTCGTGTTTCATATTGGTGTATATTTTCTTGTTAGTGTTGAACATGTCTTATTGTAATTTGCTTGTCACTTGTGTTTAGTATGTTACTTTTGATGAATTCATATTTTATTGCATTGTACTCTTTTTGCCCCTCCTGCTAGGGCCCAGTTAGGGCCTGCAGTATTTGGTAAATAAATAAAATACTCGTGTATCTGCCCGAGTAAATATACAACGGCAAAAACAACGCTCGAGAAACAACCGCCGTAACGAGCGAACATCCTGCTCGCGTTCCGGGGTGAAATAAAACAGCAAAGGGGCAAGCGTGTGCAAAACGGGAAGGGAAGGAGAGAGATGAGGGAATCTTCTTCTGTCCTCGCAGTGACTACGCCCTCACTGCCGGCAGCTCAGCTGTATGACCGGGCGACTCAGGAGGCGGCGGCGGTCTCCGCCTCGCTTCACGACAACCCCTCTTCGAACGAGATTTCAACGAAGAGCCGACTTTGGCGCCTTTACGGCCTCTGCTACCGGGCTCGGGGCCTCGGGGTAGACCAATTAGGACTCATTTCGGGTATGAATATGTGCAGTTACCAACAAGGAAGATCTTATGGTTATGGCCATGTTTAGGGCTGTTTCGACAGCCACAAGCGCTCTAGTTCGACGAAGCCGGAATTTGCGGCGGTGATGCGCGCCGTTGTTTGCGGTCTCGCGAAATAGCAAATCACACAATCGCCTCATACCCGAGCGTCGAGCACATGACCAAGAATACGAGTACAAACGCGAATTAGTACGCTTCACTCTCGCAGTGATCCTTGACATGTGTGCCCAACAACTGCGGGCGCAGTAAGTCGTGCACACACGCGCATGCGCTCTTGAATTTCTCCGCCCAAGGAAGTAGGCAGAAGCGCCGCGGGTTGGCTGAGGAGCTCTGCGACTTGACCCGTCGCAAGAAATCAGTCAGCGAGCGACTCCCTGTAACGGGTCGCTGGCGACTCGTTTGGGTCTCCCTTCGTACCCTTGCGTGGTAATTACGCGCGGCCGTTACAGTCAGACGGGGTATTCCTGATAAGTGTTCATTTTCATTTCATTTATTCATGTGCACAGTTCTTGTAAGTGTAGAGCCCAGGGGGTCTGCTTCTGAGCCACTTCGTGCGGCTTGTAATGCAATTCCACTGTTGCGAATCTCTTTATGGTAAGAATATTTTTTACCCTACCCTCTCCTATGGGAAGGACTTCCACTAAAGCTAAATCAGTGCCACTACGTGGATCAGAGGCAGACCCCCTGGGCTCTACACCTTTGGCAAAAACTGTAACTACATTGCACCCAGAGGGCATTACAGTAGGGGAGGTATATTACAGAAAGTGACATGTAAAACAAGGCACAGTCATCTGGGAAATCATTAAAAGAGCGACTTGAGTTTCCCCTTCAGATGGCCAGGTGAGGAAACACTTGATGATATCGATTTTCGTGTTAAATTGAAGATTCAGACTCGCAAAAATCACGTTACTTCATGGAACGATCAGAAAGATTAACCATTTATTTACACATAAATAAAATAAGAAGACACAAGCAGGAGAAAACTATTTACATGACTGACCGGTCGGCCCGATGAAATCAGCCCTGGCTTATTAACCCAAAGCGCTTACTTTTAAGCCATCTGTCTCCGCCCCTTGGTGGGGACAGCAACGAATAAGCAATCAGGCAACTTTTCTCACCAATCAAAGACTGGGGAAAGGATACTAACTAAACAAACACTTCGGAAAGGAGAGGTCCCAACAAAACATACGAACGGCACAGACGTCACCACTTTCCGAACCTCTGCTTTCCCTTGTTTTCCTTTCGCACACGTGAATGCGGGACGAACGTATGCCGCGTAAACAACAGCTGAAGTTCTTTATATATATATAAAAAAAACAGAAAAAGACAGAAAGCTGTCAGTGAGGGCTCAAACGCTACGTGAAAATTCCAATTTGACCACGCCCTTTTCCTGAGCACCTGCAGCTCAGTGACCTATCGCGCTTCATTGCGCACCGGTCAGCCACCGCACACCTGCTACCCCACAAAGGCTGTATGCACTTGCGGAGAGGGAAACACGCGCACGTAGCAATACGAGAATACATACAAAAGAAAGCGTCCACTGGTGGTGGTGGTAGTGGTTGATTTATTTATTTTTTAAAATAATCAAAAAGAAGGAAAAGAGTATTGCCGGCCGCGGCAACTGCTATCTAAAAAACTGAAGTACTTGAGCTGCGGCCGGCGGGAAGGAAAAGGGGATAGGGAGAGGATAGCGAGGGGAAGTAGAGAGGGGAGCGATAGGAAGAAAGGACAGGGGGAGCTTTTCAACACTCAACACTGCACGAAGGGAACGAGCGCTCTGCAGCGGCGAGTGCTGTCGGCAACAATATAGCTGCCATCCCGCCTCCATCGTGCGTCTGCGGTTCCACCAAATTGGGAGTCCCCATGACCAAGGACAGGTGCGCATCTCAATGTATCTACCTCGGTTCCTACGCTCTGAACGCGAAACCGAATGGCGCGAGAGTTCACCGAACTTCACAGAGCGGTAAGTCAACGTAGAAGTGAAACAACAAACTGAGACGAAGGTAAATAGGTAAGCAGACCCAGCACCGACAACTGGCCAGCAGCATACTAAGCTAAAGAATAAAAGCAGAAAAGCAGGAACACAAATGTGATGTGTAAATAGTCGAGGCAATCAGCCAGAACGGGAGGTTGTCAAGATATGAGTGAAGCAGTCGAGGGAACAGACTGTAAACACTCAACCCAAACAACTTGCCAGCAGCATACTAAAAAGCAGAAAAGCAGGAATACAATCTTTACACTGAGGTTAGGTGCTGCACCAGCAAAACTGGAAAAGTGCCGTCAGCCGCCGAGAAGACACATTCTGATAGTCTGTTCCATCGTCGTGGGAAAAAAAGGCGATTGGTACACAGTAGCGCGGCAGGGTATTACACGAATTATAGTCAACAGTGGTCTTTTCTAGCCGAGATAAACATAGGCGGTTTTAGATAAACATCGTGGTCAACTGAAACCTTTCTCCGCGCTATTTGCTTCAACCGTGTAAGCCTATAGATACGGAACAACGAATTTCGAGAGGGTGCTATAAAAGAGCTTTCTTCAACGCGATAACGCAATTCGTCACGAAACGTGTAACGTGCGGTCAAATTTTGAACAGCTTATATTTACTTGTAAGCGTAATGTAATTCGGATCAAAGACTGCGGCGGCATACTCCACGATGAAGCGGACATTAGTATAATAAAACATCCCGAGGAACAGCCTTGAAAGTGTACTTGATGAAATTAAGTGCAAGGTCAGCTTTCGAAGTTACATATTCTACGTGTTTATTCAATGCGAGGGTTGGGGGAAAAAAATGATGCGAAGGTATTTAACGGAATCAACCAAAATTAAATTTTCTGTATCCAAGTAATACATTGCCTCCACATTTGTGCGCTTTCTGCTGAACCGGATGTAATTATAATTTAAAAAATTAAGTTTCATGTTCCATTTGTAACACCATAACGTGATACGATTAATATATGTTTGGAGCTTAGCAGCATCGACCTGTGTGGATATATTTTTGTATATGACGCAATCGTCAGAGTACAATCGGATATGAGAGGCAGCGATAGCACTTATGTTAGTTATGTATATTAGAACTAGTAGTGGTTCCATGACTGAGCCTTGAGGTACCTCAGACGTTACAGGTTATAAGTAAGATTCAGAGCCGTTGATTAAAACTTTCAGAGAACGATCGGATAGATATTGTTCGATCCAGTTTGAATTGAGGGAGGTAGACCAAGGTAGGAAAGTTTAAAAAGGAGCAGAGAGTGCGGTACGGTATCGAAAGCTTTTTTTTTTAAGTATGATAAAACACAGTCGACTTGCGTGCCGGAATCAAATGTAGAAAATATGTCGTCAAAGAATTCCAAGAGTTGAGTGACACAGGAAAAGCCTGCCCTAAATCCATGTTGAGTATTAATAAATAAATTGTTGGCCTGCAAGGGACGGATTACGTTGCAGTAGATGATGCGTTCTAAGACTTTGTAACTCTCACAGGTAAGGGAAATTGGTCTATAATTTGAGACAAGGCAGCGACGACCTGCCTTGTGTACCGGAACTACTTTGGCCGGATAGCTCACTTGTTATCAATGACTTAATAAATATGACAACCAGGAACCTGGCACGCTTGCCTCACAGGTCTTTAAAACAGAACAAGAAATGAAATCCGGACCAGAAGCTTAGTTGGGCTTTAGATCAGTGAGCAGTTCCGTCACTCCTTCATGGACTGCGAAGAGCTGTTATGACCGTGCATGGTCCGCACTTGCGCGCTCTATTGTTCGCCTGTGGGCATGGATATGTGCTGTGGATATGTGCTGCTGGTGCAAGGGTTCTAAGTGAGCCTGTTTCCATGAATCCCTTTGTGTGAGCCTGCTTTGCTTTGTCGAGACCCTGCAAATGCCAAATTGGCCCTGTCAAGGGAACCTCAAGAAAAGTACATAGAAATGTCGCCCTGTGGGAAATAGCCGCAAGTGCTTTGTTCAACTGTTTAACCTTCCCGTCGAGAAGCGTTATTGGTCAAGTGAGGAATGCCTATTGTCCAAAGGAGACGACAGAGTGACACGTCCGCTGACATACAGGACAAGAAAGGAGCGTGACGAATACGGCCATTAGAGGAATTCCCGGGAATGCAGGAAAGATTTGCAATTGTCGGAAAGGGACAATGCTGGAAGCAGTATGTGGCGCGCACGTGCACTTGGGTTTCTGAGAAGGAAACCCACTTGCCGGAACCACCATATCGGATCTTTGCTGAAGAATAGAAATGTACCTCCTCGCCGTTCCCAAGCTCTACCCGCCAACAAGTGACCACGCCCAACGAAACAATACCGGACCAGTCAGTGCATCAGACCATCAGTGCAGTGATGTGTTCGATTGGATGCCGATATCTGAGGGACGTGCCCTGGAACTGGTTGGTCAGCATCTTCAGAGAGGGGCTGGACATAGGGGGTTTTAAAGACGTTGCAGAGCACGAAATGAGGCTCTGAGCCCTGGGTAAACGGCTCATCCAGACGCTTCTCGCTATGAACTCTTAACGCTTGCCATTTTGTTGATATACCCTTCTTGATCATGTAAATACGTTTTCTCAAAGTGCCATTAAACTTGCTTGTATATATTTTACCAACTTCGAAGATTCAATCCTTCATCAACCCGGAGTCTCTGCACGCTACCAAGTGAAGGCCGGATCGACTTAGCCCCAGCGTCACGACAACTGGTGACCAGCGGTGGGATCTGAATCTACAAGCCACAACATCTGGTGATGGGAGGTGGATCAGAATCTACAAGCCACAACATCTGGTGATCGGAGGTGGCATCTGAAGCTACAAGCCACAACATCTGGTGATCGGAGGTGGCATCTCAAGCAACAAGCAGGAGCAACAATCGGCCAACAAGAGAGCAGCTCGGAACATCGATCGCATGTGTGGGTGAGTGCTTGGCTTTTCTTCTGATGTGGACCAGGTTCTAGAACAGGGTTAGCTTTTAGAACTCGTAAAGAGTGTTGAAACGCCTTTAGGTTTGGTAATTTGCACAGTTGTTTTGGAAGTAGCCGACACTCGGAGCGATCATGGACCTACAAAAGCTGCAGAAACCGGAACTGTTGCCATTGTGTGAGGAATTGGGAATTGATACAAGTGGTTTGGCACGAAAACCCTTGATTTTAAAGGCAATCACTGATTTGGGAACCGATGATAAGGAGCCCAGTGAAGCATGGAACCTCATCGGACAAAAAAAGTAGGAGCAACTCAGTCAGCAGAAAGAGCGGGAAAAAGAGGAAAAGAGGCGTGAGCGTGAACTTGAGAGGGAAAAAGAGGAAAAGAGGTGTGAAATTGAGAGAGAAGCAAAAAGGCTGGAGCAAGAAATTGAGCTCCGGAAATTAGAACTAGAGTTGAGCAAGAGGTCGGGCAATTGTCCCCAGCTAGCGGTACCTCTTCTCAACAAGGAGGCAGATTTCAAGATGTCAGAGTACATGCAGCCATATGTGATATCAGGGGATATCGGTCTGTATCTGGCTAACTTTGAGCGAACCTGCGAAAAACTGTCCTTCCAGCGAGACACTTGGTCTCAGAGATTATTGACGGTTCTGCCCTGCGAGGCAGCGGAGGTTCGCGCGGCTAAGCAAGGAGGACGCGGACATCTACGAGAAGGTCAAGGCTTGCCTTCTGAGAAAGTATAGGTTTAGCGCCAAGGCGTTCAGACAACGTTTTCGGAACGCTACTAAGTCCAGGGACGAGAGGCACCCTGAATTCCTGTACAATTTAAGAGTCAATTTGGGCGAGTGGCTAAAGAGCACTGATTCCTACAGTGATAGGGACGCTGTAGTCGAGCGAATTCTTTTCGAGCAGTTTTATAACTGCCTCCCAGAAAAAGAAAGAAATTGGTTTCAGGACCGAGGCGACATTAAGTCGGCAACTGAAGCTGCCGAAATCATTGAGGAGTATGCTTCGCGCCGACAATTCAGCAACCCAGCAGTGGATAGGCCCCGCAATCCCAAGTTGAGTGTGAATGACCGTCAGGAAAGGCACTTTGCTAGAGTTGGAAACGAAGAAAGGAAGGCTTCTTCAGGCAAACTCCCTTGAAAGGACGGCAGTGAGAAAAGTGGGGAAGTGACCAACGCGCAGAACACAAAGAATAAGCTTGAGGCTAGGTAGCCGCTCACATGCTTTAGGTGTAATGAGCAGGGTCACATTGCGGTCAACTGCCGGAAAGAAAAGATTGCTTTCTCGTATGTCAGTGACTGCGATGAAAATATGCAGCTTTTGGAACCCTACCTGCATGACCTAGTAGTCAACGGGAAACCTTGCAAGGTACTGCGCGATTCGGCCGCAACGATGGATGTTGTCCATCCGGCGTATGTGTCGCCTTCCGACTATACAGGACAGTGTGCATGGATCCGCCAAGTAGTGGAGGAACAGAGTGTGTGCTGGCCAATCGCGAACGTAGTCATCGAGGGCCCTTTCGGCGATTTAACAACCGAGGCTGCCGTTTCAGGAAAGCTTCCTAAGTGCTATCCGTATTTGTTTTCCAACAAATCGGACATGCTACTGCGAAAGAGGGGCATCCTTTTTGGAGACAGAGTTGTGCAAGCATTAACACGTTCAAAGGCGCGAGAACTAGCTACACTGCTCATTCCAGAAAAATCCACAGCGGAGGAAACGGCAGTTAAAACAGTGGTCGATGCGGAAGATAGCGGGTCAGAAAACTTTGAGAGCGAGGCATCTCAGATAAGTCAACTTGAAAGTGAGCTTGATGAGACGCGGAATGAGGACGTTCTTGAGAGTAACCTCTTGCCGCCAGTGTCTAGTAATCTCACGAGACTTCTAAGTGGAACCCGAGAGGACTTAGCTATGGAGCAAGCCAATGATCCCAAGATGCAGGAGATATGGGAGCGCCACCGCGCCACTAAGACAGCAAAGAATATTTCTTTCTAGATGAGAAAAGGAGTGCTGTATCGCTTATTCAAGGATAAGCGCGGAGTAGAGCGGGACCAATTAGTCGTTCCCCAAAAGTACCGCGAAAACTTACTGCGACTTTCCCATGGGAGCTCGTGGTCATGTCACCTTGGAATAAGGAAAACAAAGCAGAAGCTGTTGCAAGAATACTATTGGCCTGGATGTTTTAAGGACACGGAAAATTTTGTACGGTCATGCGACACGTGCCAGCGGGTTGGAAAGGCGCAAGATAAGTGGAAAGCTCCGATGGTGTCAGTACCAATCATTACCGAGCCGTTTCACCGGTTAGTAATAGATGTAGTTGGGCCACTTCCTGTGACAGAGTCAGGGTACCGTTATATCCTCACTATGTTATGCCCAGCCACAAAGTTTCCAGAAGCTGTTCCGCTGCGCAAAGTGACGTCCGAGAGTGTAGTGGATTCGCTGCAGTCAGTGTTCGCACGAGTTGGATTCCCTTCCGAGGTCCAAAGTGATCAGGGTAGCGTTTTCACGAGTGTCCTCACCACCTCATTTCTCGAGCGATGCGGCATTAAGGTAGTGCACAGCTCGATCCACCACCCGCAGAGCAACAGCGTAGAAAGATGGCATTCTGTTCTCAAACGCATCCTGAGGGGACTGTGCTATGAAAACAAGCGCGAATGGGATACCTGCCTGCCTGCAGCACTTTTCGCTTTGCGGTCAGTGCCGCACGAATCCACTGGATTTAGCCCAGCCGAGTTGGTGTACGGAAGGTCACTGCGCTCACCTTTGCGAATGGTGCGCGAAGCCAGGGAGGGGCGCGGAGAAGACCCAACAGTAGTAGAATTCATTCTGAACCTCTTGAATCGCTTACATAACACTAAGGAACTCGTTGAGGCCAGCATGAAGTCAGCCCAGGTTCGTTACAAAGTGTACTATGATAAGTCAGTCCGTCAAAGGACGTTTCGTATCGGGGACCAGGTGATGTTGCTGAGAGGTTCAAGACAGAATAAGCTCGAAGTACAGTGGGAAGGACCTGCTGAAGTCGTTGCAAAGCTTTCTAACACTAACTACGCAGTGAAAATCCCCGGTAGGCGTAAAGAAGTGCGCCTTTATCATTGCAATCTTATGAAGCCTTATGTGCAGAGGGAAGCCGTGGTAAATCTAACGTTAAACCTTCCCGAGGAGATGGGGGACAACTTGATTTGCCTCAGCGAAAAGAAAGCAACGCTCAGGGGCTTCTCAAAAAGACGGAGCAGAGAGGAGAACTAAAGAAATCCCAGCTGTTCGATCTGGGCGACATAATAACAGAGTTTGAGGCCTGCTTCGTGGACAGGCCAGGCAGGGCTGATTTGACTGAGCACGATATTGGGCTGACTTCAGACGTGCCAGTGCGATCAAGGTGCTACCGATTTTCTCCAAAGCAAAGAGAAATTCTGGATAGGGAAGTAACTCGCATGCTGGAATTGGGAGTAATAAAACCCTCGGAAAGCGATTATTCTTCGCCTATGATCTTAGCAGAAGCTCCAGGTAAAGACCCTAGGCCTGTGGTAGACTACCGAAGGCTAAATTCTCTCACCAGGGATAAAGTGTATCCTATTCCGAATTTCGAGGAGAGAGTAGAACAGGTCAGTAGAGCGGCATATGTGACTACGCTGGACCTTACTCGAGGATACTGGCAAGTACCGCTCACAGAACGCGCCAGCAGATACGCGGCTTTCGTCACTCCGACGGGCAGCTACCAGCCAACAATGATGAGTTCCGGGCTCAAAAATGCTCCATTTTGTTTTTCCCGACTCATGGATAGGGTCTTAAAGGGGTGTGAAACATTCGCGGTGCCTTATTTAGATGACATTGCGGTTTCTTCCGACTCATGGGCGGACCATATGGTACATCTAAGAGCTGTACTGAGCCTTTTGCGTCAAGCTAGGCTAACCGTAAAGGCCGAGAAATGTTGCCTGGCAAGGGCGACCGTGGACTACTTGGGTCACAATGTAGGTCAAGGTTTCAGGTAACCCAGCTTGATTAAGATTTCTGCGGTAGCAGACTACCCGCGGCCGAGCACGAAGACGGAAATTCGGGCATTCCTGGGGCTGACGGGATACTACAATCACTACATTCCTAACTATTCAGCTTTGGCTAGCCCTCTGACCGACGCTCTCCGCAAGACAGAACCGACAAATGTAGTCTGGGACGAACAAAAGGAAGCCTCCTTCGTAAACCTGAAGGCTGTGCTGATTAGCCGTCCGGTATTGCGAGCTCCAGACTATGACCGAGAATTCACGGTCCAGTGTGATGCAAGTGATCGAGGGCTAGGAGCTGTTCTCTGCCAGAGAGATGACGACGGTAATGAGCACCCCGTGCTCTACCTGAGCAGAAAACTGAGTTCTAGAGAGAGGGCTTATTGCGCGTCAGAGAAAGAGTGCGCTTGCATTGTAGGGGCCATTCAAAAACTGCAGTGCTATCTTGGAGGGGCCAAATTCACCGTAGAGACGGAATTGTCCCCTGGCTTGGCTGCAAACTGCAACATCGAAGAACAGTCGCCTTCTGAGGTGGAGCTTGATTTTACAACAGTACAATTTTGAAATAAGATACAAAAAAGGGAAGTTAAATGGGAATGCGGACGCGCTTAGCCGCTCTTTCTAAGCGGTCCGAGATGTTCCTCACCATGTATCCAAATTGATAATCAGGTTTTTTTTTTTTTCGTGCGCTTGTATATGTGTAACTATGTAAAGCAGCACGTTTGGTTTTCTAGGAATACGTAGGTCCTAACGTCTTGAGTGTGGGCTTTTCTCGAACAACAATGGCAGTTTTCTTTTGACCTGGTCTCTTCAGACGGGAGCCGAGTGCTTGCTTCGACATGTGGTTGAGTTTCAGACAGCTCGAGCAATTTGGCCTACAACAATCAAGACAACGCGACAAGCAACAGCGAGCTTCAAGCGTTCACGTGCAGGCCATTAAGTCGTCTCTTCATGCAGCAGCTGGGACTGCTGCCCTCCGAGACTCTTCTGGCGGGGGAGGAGGCTGTTACGACCAAGCATCCGCAATTGCGCGCTCTATTGTTCGCCTGTGGGCATGGATATGTGCTGTGGATATGTGCTGTTGGTGCAAGGGCTCTAAGTGAGCCTGTTTCCATGAATCCCTTTGTGTGAGCCTGCTTTGCTTTGTCGAGACCCTGCAAATGCCAAATTGGCCCTGTTAAGGGAACCTCAAGAAAAGTACATAGAAATGTCACCCTGTGGGAAATAGCCGGAAGTGCTTTGTTCAACTGTTTAACCATCCCGTCAAGAAGCTTTATTGGTCAAATGAGGAATGCCTATTGTCCAAAGGAGACGACAGAGTGACACGTCCGCTGACATACAGGACAAGAAAGGAGCATGACGAATACGGCCATTAGAGGAATTCTCGGGAATGCAGGAAAGATTTGCAATTGTCGGAAAGGGACAATGCTGGGAGCAGTATGTGGCGCGCACGTGCACTTGGGTTTCTGAGAAAGAAATCCACTTGCCGGAACCACCATATCGGATCTTTGCTGAAGAATAGAAATGTACCTCCTCGCCGTTCCCAAGCTCTACCCGCCAACAAGTGACCACGACCAACGAAACAATACCGGACCAGTCAGTGCATCAGCCCATCAGTGCAGTGATGTGTTCGATTGGATGCCGATATCTGAGGGGCGTGCCCTGGAACTGGTTGGTCAGCATCTTCAGAGAGGGGCTGATAGGGGGTTTTAAGGATGTTGTAGAGCACGAAATGAGGCTCTGAGCCCTGGGTAAACGGCTCATCCAGACGCTTCACGCTATGAACTCTTAACGCTTGCCATTTTGTTGATAACCCTTCTTTATCATGTAAATACGTTTTCTCAAAGTGCCATTAAACTTGCTTGTATATATTTTACCAACTTCGAAGATTCAATCCTTCATCAACCCGGAGTCTCTGCACGCTACCAAGTGAAGGCCGGGTCGACTTAGCCCCAGCGTCACGACAGAGCCGAGACATTGAGGGTAGACTATGGTTCGGCGGATCTTGTTTGACTAAAGATATGGGAGTGGAAAAAGCGGATTGAAAATAACTCTTGGCGAAGTCGATGAGAGGCCCGACATAGCGAAGCTCTTGCCACCACTGGAGAGGCGAACTACTTAATTTTGAGGTGGGAGTCCTTGAGCTCGGAGCCCTGTAATAAAAGATATTTTGCAAGCCAAAGAGGTAAAGAAGGCCTCAATCAATGTTGAGCGCGTTCTTTAGACTCACACGCGGTGGCAAGACGCCTATAAATCTATATCGTGCATGTACCTAGACCAGAAAAGTAGAATTTGCTGGAATGGAACCTGGTAATTCTGCCATTGATCGGTTGACAAGAAAAGGAGCTCATTAGGCCTCTGTCGGACCCCTGCGACGACTGACTTTCGTGAGCTGAATGTGTGACCCACATGGATTGTTATGAAATCAACTTTGTGGAAGGCGTTTAGGAAATGACTTACTTGCCCGAAGTGTATTATGTGGAAGGTTATAGGGGGCAGAAGCTACTTCTAGAAGGTTAAGGATAGACACTCCCCATGAGCCCTGGTGGCTTTTAAGAAAGATGCACCAATGACGTCAACGACAATGCGATGCCTGAAGTATCTCGTTTTTGTTCGGTTAGGAAAGCCCTTGTACGGGATAAAAAGCGACACATATTCCTATAAAATCGAGCGACTGCGCCATCGCACGGACCTCAGTGGCACGGTCCTGCAAGGCGAAGGGCGACTATGGATTGTTCCCTTTGCGCACTGGAAAACTCAACGCTCCAAAAGTCTTGCCGCAGAAGCGCCCACTGTTCAGCACACCTGATTGAGAAGCTCACAGATAACGCGGCTTGGAGAAGGCGCCCTCACCGGTGCCAACATGACCAAGGCCCAGCTGGATGTGATTGGTCAATGGGTTAAAGAAAGTTATTCAGCAGCGAAAGAAGACCGTGTTTACCGGTTGAAAATTGGCTTTGAGAAGAGGAACAGTGCAGAAGCATTCCGCCGGGGGACACCCAACCACACCGGTAGGAAACAGATTAACAAGCGAGTGGAAGAATGACGGAAGAGGTGCCATAGTGAAAGCATTAGTTGAAACATTTACTTCAGAGGAAAAAAAAAAGCAAAGTCGGTAGTGCCTGTTTTCATCTTCCATCTACTATTGTACATTGGTGTGGGGCACCACCACGCAGAGGAACATTATATTGCTTCAGCGAAAGAATGCGTTGCGTTAAATCGTCAATTTACCTTACCTAAAGCTGTCTAAAGGACTGCTTTTCTCGATACCAGATGAGTGTTGAAGGAATTTATGACTTCCATCTTAATTACTCATTTTTCTTTACCAACAACATGCCTAAAACATTTTATGAATTCATATCGAACTTGACAGCGTACCATGGTGACCACCGTACTCGCAGCTGCGACATGTGGCTCATTCTTCACAGACGCACTGACTGCATGTTGCAGTCCCTAAAACACAGATCACTTTCAATAAAGTTGTAAAAGGTACAGACTTGACGACTGCTTCCCGAAGACAAGCGAATTATTTATACCTAATTGTTGACGGTCTTCATTCTCTAAGCTTATTTGAACAGTATTAAATTTGCATGATACTGACTTTCGTTTGTGAAACATACTTTCAACGATATATGTGATGTGTGTTTGTTGTGCTTGTGATCCTAACATGTACACTGAATAAAAAACGACTATTTTTGTCTCAGATATTCATTCGCAGAAATGCTTTGCATGTTGCTACTTTGTGCGCGCCTCAGGCCCCTTCAAGCTGTTTCTCAATCGGTTTATGACCTGCGCGCCCCCAACAATATGCTGGAAATAAACATCGATATCAATATCCCTATTTTCCAACCCCACTGGTCTTCGGTGACCGCTGATCCCGTAGGACCAGACACTGCTGCCTGTCCGAGTCTGAACTAGCGCACCGAGCCCACTGCACTTGCATAGTTTGTGAAATTGGTAGTAGCAGTGGATTGGTTCGGCATGCCCAAGCGATGCATGCGGTAGGTTGCCTAGTGCCACAATGAACGCCGTATTGGTTGTATCACGTGAAAAATAGCCTAAACTACACAGCGGTTTAGTTAAACAGTAAGAGAACAGCGGCGGCTGCTTCGTAGTGACGCTCCTAAAATCTCGCTCCAGCGCGGCACTCCTGACATAAAACATGTATACGGCAGTTCCGAAAGTTGGTCTGCCTTCTATGCATATAGTCACCATGCGCAACAAATGCGGCTGCGAGCCCTTCGTGGCCTGCGGCACCTCGTTCTTGCTACAATCCAGACTGGCTCTTGGCTTGGTTGCAAGCACAACGTCCTACGCCGAGCTTCAAGAGCGTAACGAGCTCCCTCCGCATCGCAGAGTTGCAACTCGACAGCGGCCGCGTCGCGCACTGCTTTTAAACGCGCTGTCAGCTCAGGCTTCGAGGTGGGAGGCTGCGGTCGCAATCCAGCCCTCTAGGGACCTTGGATCTCGAATTAGGACGCGCTGCTCCTAAGCCACACCGGCACGCTCGTATGGCATGGGTAAAGCGGGGCTTTATACAGTGCAATGCGGGGTAGTTTTTCATATAATGTGGCAGATTTTGTGAATGCTAATGAGTATGGGGATATTAGACAGGCCTAAATTAAAAAAAAAGTGATCTGTAAGGACATTCGCCAAACGGGAGCCCCAATCCTTAATGGTGGAGCTCACGTGTCTCCCCAATTTTGATTTGTTATCTCCCGGCCGCCCGCTTTTGAGCTGCAGCCGCTCGTTTATGCAAGGGTGACATAAAGACACAAAGCTAGAAACGAGATAGCGATGACAACATACGTCCGGCGGCGCACGTGTCATCTATAACATCAAACACGACAGCCGGACGCAGTGCCGACAGCGAAGAGTGAAAGCGAAAACATTGAAATCTGGTGCGACTTTCTAGGATGAGGCAGCGCACCAGCACAAACACGAGGAAGGGGCAAGACACAGCACAGTGTCTTGTCTCTTCCTCCCTCGTGTTTGTGCTGGTGCACTGCCTGATCCTAGAGTGACACACCAACTCGCCCATCAGTCTGCGCTACTGCTGTGACAGTTTTTATTTTTTTCCCCCGTCCTGTCAAGGAAGAAGTGGGAGAAAATGAGGGGACACTAGTGTGCTGCAATTTTCTCCCTCCACTTCGTCCTGTTTTTATCTTATCGCCGCCTATCTCGGTTCTCTTATCTTGCAACCATAGCTGCTGTGATGCGTGACCTTGGAAGGACTTCATTCACGTAAGACTCAGTGTGTGCTCCGCACGACGGCTCGAGGCCGTAAAGAAGACAGCTTTAATCAGCTAAATTTACGTGTAGCTCTAAAGAGGTGCACTATTTGTTCTGCTGTTGGACAGCGATGTCTCCCTGGGAGTAGGACTTGACATCCGGAGCTATAACCAGGAATCTTTCGGCCATCTTGGTGGGCATGCAACCTGTGGTCTCCGCGGCTCGTCAGTAGTTCTCGCAAATGGTCCGACGGCTCTCCAGGGGGTGCCAACACACAGTAGTAGTCCGTCACGTTTCTCGGCAGGTTTCCGAGCGTCATCCACTTGTCCAGCTTGGTGTCGTGGGCCAAGATGTTGTCGAAGTGGTAGTCCGGTCCCTCCGCTTGCCGGCCCCCGATGATGAAGATCACGCCGTCTGGATAAGCACTGAGGGAATACCGCCTGTTAGATCCAGATACCAGACCAGACAAAATACCAGGCAGCGACGGGGTCTCCTAACGCGCAAACACCATCGAGCTAGTCAACAGACACTGAGCTTCTAAAAAGCCAGGAGAGTTGCCAATAAAAAGAGTAAAAAACAAAAAGCAAAAAAAAAACCATGACGAGTGATCAGACATGGTGCGGATTTGTGACTGAGGAAAAGTGTACTCTGCATTATGGTCTGGGTTTGACCCTCAGGTTCGAATTATGTAACCCAAGTCTACCTTCGCACGATAGAGGGGTCCATAGTAAAGTAGCCTTTGGCTGGTGGTTCTGGAGTAGACAGCATTGAACGGATGCGTATACAGTTGTCTATTTTCTACTGATTGGGGCAAGCGGACGAGACAACAATGCGAAAGCAAGGGAAATGGTAACGTTGTTTTCCACGTCTACAGCTTAAGAGGCTGGCCTGCTCGTTAGAACCATTGTGACCGCATGCGTATATTATGACTATAGCTATGACGCCTAAGTGGCAGCGAACTTGGGAAACTTCAGTGCCGCCTGTGCAAGTCGTCCCAGCTAACACCAGCGAAGCCCTCCTACATTTTTTTTTGTGTATGGTTTTTACATCATGTACCGTAGCTACCAATGCTGCTGAATACCGTTAGAGTACAGAAAAGTGTTCCTTCTCTCATTGCTTCGGGCCCCAGCTCAGAGCTGTCATAGCCCACAAGACGGCTGGGGCAATCCCATATGCTCACCGTCCGCGGCTGCGACGGTGGTGTGGCGCGCGTTGGGCATGGGCGTCCGGTGGACCCAAGTCTTGCGCTCATCCACGAATGCGAGCGTGTCCTCGACCGTGGTGAACTTGCGCTTCCTGCCACACCGGTGGCTGAGGAGGCCTCCGAAAGCGTACATGGTGACGCCGCATTCCAGTAGCGTCAGGCAGCTCCGTGGAGACGGCAGGAAGTTCACCGCGAACGCCCCCCGGCATCGCAAACAAACGCCGACCAGCCCTGAAGACACACCCAATCATCGAGCCAGCAGATTCGGGGCCAGGCGTCTGCGAAGGCTCACTATGTTGCAGCTATAGGTATGCTCCTCACAATGTCGGAGACTACACATGGGCAGCAGGTAAATATGAAATTACGCGACTAGCTTTAAATGGTGCATTTAGAAATGACTGGGGCTAAAGGTACAGGGTCGTCCATTTTTAGGGAAAACATGCGAGCAAGCAGTTGCTCGTTTTCACAAGCAGTTACGACTTCGAACAACACATCCGCATATCGAATCAAAATTGCACATGCACTAATATATCTAGAGGAGATGCTATGCAAGGCCTACCACGCAGTGACCGGGTCTGACACGCTGGCGCTCCAAAGAGAGCTACGTACTACGCGCGCTCGTGTTCACTCTAAGGGTTGACAACCCTATACGTCGGGCGGACGCCGAAGATTTTAACGCGACGGCATTAAACGGCCCGCTGTGGTGAAAATCGAGCCGACGGTGCCCGTCTCAAGAAAGTCTAATTGATCGAGAGTCGTCCTGTTGCAATGAGGACGTTACGAGAAGTGCTGCCATTTAAAACGAAAAAAAAAAAAAAAAAGGATGGTCAAGAGGTGAAATCGAAACCTTCGGGTGAGAGCCAGGCAAGATACCTCTGCGCCACCAAGTAACGCTCGTTCAGGATAAACGGAGCTAGCCTTGCTCTACCCCTTAACCTCACACAGTGTGTGGATTACAGTTGTGAGCGCTACGCCGACTACGTCGACCAAAGCGCCCGTTTAGGTATCGTCTACCACACCGCCATCCGACACCGCGCCCAGTCAAGGCTAAAACAAACTTTCTCACCGCCGTCGCCGCATCCTACGATACCGCTGAGCCAGATCACATCAGGACAGAGAGCGAGCCGTCTCTGACGTGTACAGCTGTGTGTGTCTGCGTGTATGTGACTGGTGTACGCGTCGGTACCAGGGATTCCATCGTGGGAAAAACAGATGTGAAAGTGTGAAATGTGAATACCGAGAGAGGCAGTCGAAGCTGGACTGAGCGATAAAACGGACACGCATCGCAATAGCAGAGTTCGCACAGGCGCGTTCTTCTTGCGGACTTGCGGACTGACATTCCACCTAATTTCCTAATGCGACCTCAATAAATTAGTTCTCTTAATTTATTAGACTGTCTGCTAACACAGTACAGCAACGCGTAGTTAATTAATATCGCTAATTATCGGCACTAATTAGAGTGACTCCTAACACGAACATCCCTGAGTACGATGACTGATGTGACCAGCATTTTTCCAAAGTCCGATAATTTGATTCTCGCTTAGCAGCATGCTCAATGTTTTTCTCGGTGCGATGCTTTGAATTGCCATCTAAAAGGATATGAAAAAGCAAGAGGGGGGGGGGGGGGGGGGGCGAGCCTCAGTTCGCTTGTCGAGCCAATGTTTCGACAAGTGGACTTGGCCCAGACGAAGACAAGTCCACTTGTCGAAACGTTGGTTCGACCTGCGTTCTGAAGCTTCCCCCTCCCCCCTTACCCTTGTTCGGTCCTCTTTCATATCGTGTCATCATCATCATCATCAGCCTGATTATACCCACTGCAGGGCGAAGGCCTCTCCCATATTTCTCCACTTAACCCGGTTCTGTGCTAGCTGCATCCACTTGACCCCTGCGAACTTCTTAATCTCATCCGCCCACCTAACTTTCTGCCGCCCCCTGCTACGCTTTCCTTCCCTTGGAATCCAGTTTGTTACCCTCAGCGACCATCGGTTATCCTCTCTTCGCACTACATGTCCTGCCCATGTCCATTTCTTCTTCTTAATTTCTACTAGAATGTCGGTAACTTGAGCTATTTCTCTGACCCACTCTGCACGCTTTCTATCTCTTAATGTTACCCCTACCATTTTTCGTTCCATAGCCCTCTGGGTTGTCCTCAACTTGTGGGCGATTTTTCTGCCAACGTGGCAGCGCACGACAACACGACGGGCCGGTCCTTTGTATGTTAGGCGCGACGCCATTTTGAGTTTAGGGCTATCGTGCGTACAGATGACACGGAGTGTAGTATAGTAGTGTTTGTACAGTGTTTTATTTTGTTTTGGGTCATGTGCGTGTTTGTTAGTGTCGGGCGGTTTGTGTTTTAATTTTTTTGTGCATATGTTAGTTTTATGAAGTGTTTAGCCTTTGTGACTAGCCTCTTGATGCGGGCTAGGTGGTTTGTCGTGCGCATCCCTCGGGCAGAAAAATCGTCCACATGGGTGCTAATTCAGCCCCACGTTGGGCGCCAGTTGTGGGCGATTCCTCTGCCCGAGGGATGCGCACGACAAACCACCTAGCCCGCATCAAGAGGCTAGTCACAAAGGCTAAACACTTCATAAAACTAACATATGCACAAAAAAATTAAAACACAAACCGCCCGACACTAACAAACACGCACATGACCCAAAACAAAATAAAACACTGTACAAACACTACTATACTACACTCCGTGTCATCTGTACGCACGATAGCCCTAAACTCAAAATGGCGTCGCGCCTAACATACAAAGGACCGGCCCGTCGTGTTGTCGTGCGCTGCCACGTTGGCAGAAAAATCGCCCACAACTGGCGCCCAACGTGGGGCTGAATTAGCACCCATGTGGACGATTTTTCTGCCAACGTGGCAGCGCACGACAACACGACGGGCCGGTCCTTTGTATGTTAGGCGCGACGCCATTTTGAGTTTAGGGCTATCGTGCGTACAGATGACACGGAGTGTAGTATAGTAGTGTTTGTACAGTGTTTTATTTTGTTTTGGGTCATGTGCGTGTTTGTTAGTGTCGGGCGGTTTGTGTTTTAATTTTTTTGTGCATATGTTAGTTTTATGAAGTGTTTAGCCTTTGTGACTAGCCTCTTGATGCGGGCTAGGTGGTTTGTCGTGCGCATCCCTCGGGCAGAGGAATCGCCCACAAACTTAAGTAGAACTCTCTTGGTTAGCCTCCACGTTTCAGCCCCATAGGTGAGTACAGGTAAGATGCAACTGTTGTATACTTTCCTCTTGAGCGATACCGGTAAGCTGCTAGTCATAATCTGCGAGTGCTTGCCAAATGCGCTCCATCCCAATCGTATTCTTGTTATTTCCTTTTCGTGGTCCGGGTCTGCGGTTACTACCTGTCCTAAGTAGACATATTCGCCTACTACTTCCAGTATTTCGCTGCCTAATGTAAACTGCTGTTCCTTCCCGAGGCTGTTGAACATTACCTTAGTCTTCTGCATATTGATTTTCAAGCCTACCTTTCTACTTTTCCTGTCTAGGTCATCAATCATTATTTGCAGTTCATCCCCCGAGTTGCTTACCAAGGCGATGTCATCAGCAAATCGCAGATTACATAGGTATTCTCCATCTACCCTTATCCCTAACTGCTCCCATTCCAAGTCTCTTAACACTTCCTCTAAACAAGCTGTGAATAGTACTGGGGAGATTGTGTCTCCTTGCCTAACACCTCTCTTTATGGGAATTTTGTTACTTTCTTTATGCAGAACTATGGTTGCTGTGCAGCCACTATATATATCTTCCAGCACTTTCACGTACGGCTCGTCTACCCCCTGATTTCGCAATGCCTGCATCACCGCCGAGGTTTCAACTGAGTCAAATGCTTTTTCGTAATCAATGAATGCTATGTATAAGGGCTGGTTATATTCCGAGCATTTTTCTATCACCTGATTGATGGTATGGATATGATCGATAGTAGAGTACCGTTTCCGAAACCCTGCTTGATCCTTTGCTTGATTGCAGTCTAAGGTTGTCCTGATTCTATTAGCGATTACCTTAGTAAATACCTTATACGTAACAGACAGTAAGCTGATTGGTCTGTAATTTTTAAGGTCCTTAGAGTCCCCTTTCTTGTGAATGAGGATAATGTTTGCATTCTTCCATGGTTCCGGTACCGTCGATGACACCAGGCACTGCGTATACAGGGTGGCCAGGTTTTCTAGCACGATATCCCCCCCGTCCTTCAGCAAATCTGTAGTTATCTAATCCTCTCCAGCTGATTTCCCCCTTTTCATAGTTTCTAGTGCTTTCTTGACCTCGTCCTTCGTCACTGGTGGAACTTCTGACTGTTTTTCCCTACCGCCAATCTCATTACGGTCCTGACTACTTTGGCTACTGTAGAGATCTGTATAGAACTCCTCGGCTACTTTGACTATCTTTTCCATATTAGTGATGACGTTGCCCGCCTTGTCCCTTATCGCATACATCTGGTTTTTGCCTATGCCCAATTTCTTCTTTACCGCTTTAAGGCTTCCCCCGTTCTTTACAGCATGCTCAATTTTCTCCATGTTATACTTCCTAATATCGGCCACCTTGCGCTTATTGATTAGCTTTGATATCTCGGCCAATTCGATCTGGTCTGTTGGATTGGAAGCTTTCATACTCTGGCGTTTCTTAATCAAATCTTTCGTCTCCTTAGACAGCTTACCGGTATCCTCTCTAACTATCCTACCTCCTACTTCTACCGCGCACTCAGTAATGATATCTCTGAAATTATTGTTCATACCGTGTAGCCATCTTCTTTCTCTCGTTCTACCTACATCTAAAAGGATGTTACACCTTGGCTCAAGAATGATTACCCACTGCTCGTAACGGGGCGATTGGCGTTCGGTGCGTGTACTTTGAGAGCGCTTTCGGTTGTACCACTCGTCTTTGATTGGCAGCGACGAACTGCAAAGTTACTCCTTGCTGTTTCCTTGCCAACAAGGGGCACATCTGCCGTGTGCCAAGTTCGCTTCATGAAAGTAGACGCTTGTTCTCTTACGGCGAGCCGCTTCCAATCGATTGAGTGAGCGCCGCATGTACATGTGGCGTGTGGCGATGGCAAAAGGTAAATGACGCGCGCCCTCTTCCAGCGCACCACGCAGCGCTCGCATCCTCGAACTGCCGTTGGCGTCACCAAACCAAGCAAATATTTTTCTCCCGCCAAAGAAATCTCTAGAAATCGTAACAGACCCGCATGGCTTTTCCTCACAGAGCACCACACTGTGGGACCGAAAATAGCTGCGACGTACCACCTGCTGAGGAGAGGACAACGTGGACACCTGGCCCACCTGCACAGCCTTTCTCTTTGGACACCATTGCGGCGCTTGACCCAAAGGTAGCAGGCACCAGGCGAAGCATCTCCGGACTACTGGAAAGTGCGATTTTGTCTACTGTCTACATGAAGCAGCTTATCTCGTCCAGGAATGAACAGTATCTGGCGCCATCATCGTGGAGGTGTTTACTTACGCTCTTTGAGGGGATGCTGAAGACGTTACTAGCCCTGTTCAGGATGAGTCCTTGACATGCCAGGAAACCAGGCCCCCTCCAATCTCCTGTGCAATGCTTAATGTTACTCACAACGTCCAATCACTGGAACGCCGTCTCATTTTTGCACAGAAACGCTTTCTTTTTAAAAAGGGTGACACACCTAGTCCTACTGTTTAGGAGAAGCCGGTTGGTTGGCAGAAACAATTGGTAGAAACCTGAGCAAACAGTGGTCGTAACATCGCCACCGAAATCAAACGCGGTATTTGCTGCAGAAGCCCAGAATCGTCTGAGTGATGTTACGACTTTTCGTTCCCGGTTCTCGACGACCATGTTACCGCTTGTTTCCCACCTAAGAGTAATAATCACCTTGCCGCACCAGGTGCATTGGAGCCAGCAAGTGTTGCCATCGGTGAAGAACTCACTTAGCTACCTCGTGAGCTAGCCCAAGAGTGTGCTATAATCGAAGCCAAGGAACTTACCATTGATGCGACCATCGAGCTCAAGTTTAAATAACAGGAACAAAAACCTGTGCTGCAGGGTATCGTCCATTCGGTAGCTCAACGCCTCTTACCAGGAACAGAGCATATTCTTAGTGCAACGAGGGAGCTTTCGTCATCAGGTTTCTGTAGCATCGAAAGGCACGACAGTGAGCTAGCGGACCTGCTGCTCAGCCTCGCCCAATCTGCAGCTCGACTCTTACGAGCAAGAGAGCGGCAACAGGACTGCCTCGCTGAAGATGAGGAAGGACTTGTGTGCGCTCCATCTGCCATGAGTGTGTCCCGGCAGCCGAAGTCGCCTACCACCACAACGTAGGGGTTGAAGTATGGCGGCTGTAGGATTCCCGCTGTGGTCATGAAGACGACGAACACGCGAGCCACTACAATCGGCGTGAGTGCGTACCGACCCCCGAAGTCGCCTGACACCACGACGTTGACATGAGCCACAAAAGAGAAAACGTTTGTGGCTCATGTCTTTTGTCTCGTCTGTGTTAGCGACGTAATCAGAGTGACTCTCTCTCCTTGACAGTATTGGATAAGAAGGACGCTCAAGCTAACTCGAGCGAATTGCCGATGGAACAGCGTTGAAACGACCAGAAACTAGACTTGAACTAAAGCTGAAATCAAGGATGAGCGCTGAATTTCCGCTGAATTTCGTTACTTGACCCACGGCAGTAAATACGGCTGGTTTTAGCAACAAAATAAACATAACTATTGACACATGTAACATACTGCTCACAGCTGTTCATGACGATAACAGCGGCATAATTTTACATTGGCTAGAAAGCTTAATTCTATCCCAGTTATTGGTACCGAGGGACTCCCGACGCATGCATCATTTGCCCTTGAGATTTCCACCACTTCAATCGTTTCGCGAGGCAAGCCATATTTTGAGGAGACTAAAGGTTTAAACAAGTAAAAGAATCAGCGCACCCGTGTATTTCTTAAAACCACTGATGTCGCAAGGATAAAGGTTCCAAGCTGGAGACGTCCCTCGATAGAAATAACGGAAAGAGAATCAAGGTTTCTGGCGGCTGCGAAATGACGTCGTTGTAGTCGCAATCAAAAGTTATTTGCAATATCTCCCACGCGTGTGTATTTTAGTTATTTTATATTCTTTGAACCAGAGTAATGTATTGCCGTGGTTCGAGCGATAAACTTGAGCTGACAGTCATCCCTCGTCCTTGTGTTCTCATTTCATCCCAGTCTAGTTTCGCGTTATTTCTAAGCAATGTAGCAATGTAAGGTACTGTTGCTTACACGTTGATATGAGAATACTAAGCTTTCTACGCATTGCGAAAATTTGTTATTAAAATGTTCTTGCTTTAAGGCATTAAAGGTTGCCTGTTGTTGTTGTTTTTTTCCTATCTGGGTTTAAAGGTTCCTAGCGGACCAACCCTATAAATTTTCTGTTCCTGTATGTAAATATGATTTCAGTAACGACTTAGACTTTATCATCAGACGTGAGTATATCCCTATTGCAAAAAGATTTTCGCGCTGGTTTTGCACTGGATCTGCTGGGCACGCTGGAGGTCTGCGATATTCACTGGAGCAGTAACGGGAAGACACTGGCTGCACTGGTGCAATCGGAGAAAAACGCTGGGATTAGCCTTTTGACGCTGGGTGTGTCGCTGGCATCCGCGATGCACTAGGAGAAGCGCTGTATGTGCGCTGGGGCCGCACTGGTCCCAGTGCCCCAGTATAGCCGGTGCGGCCTGCGGCGTCATCCAGAGTAGCATCCCTCAGGGGCCAACAGGGCAACAGCGTACTCGCAATCGACCATCGGGGCGCATATGAAAAATATGGTTCAAGCAAGCGCTTTTTGCTGCAAGGTCGTTGCGCATTTGTAAGAAAACAAAGGCAGTATCTTTTTTCTAGAGTTTTCATGTTTCGATAGGTCCTTTCGAGCGTTTCAAGAAAGACCATGACCGCTGCGCCTCTATCTCATGACACACTGATGATTAACGCACAACTAAAGCTAGAATAAAATAATGTGGGCTACCATGCATAACCAACTTCAGACCTGATCTTAAGGGCACTCTAACACAATGATTACTGCCAAAATGTTCAATGCGGGCTCAATCGCAGGCGAGCGTAGCCTACACCACGGCCCAGTATAAACAGCACAAAGAAAAAATAAATCGAGGAAGAGAGTAGTTTACCGAGCGATGGGCCCATGAGAGAAAAAACAACAACATACAGCGCTTGTAATGCATAATATTTGGCGTGTTTCTCAAGCTTTTGAGCTCCTTCTTTCTCAGCGTATGAAGCAGCCGAGCCCTCGGCCATCGCAACGCTTCCCGAAATGTTTACATACAAATAAGGTTTAGTTACACGCAATATAGGGTCATCGGTTCTGCGCTTGCGGGTATTGAAGCTTGGTCGCACTTTTTTCCTTGAAGGTTTGTACTAAAGCTCCGTGTTTAGCGAAAATTACGCCCACGGTAGCAGAGCACCACCGAAGAGCCGGCGTTGGTAAATTTGCCAGCGATGTCAAACTCCACATGTTAAAATGATTCCAGTGCACAAAATAGCGTGCATAGGCACCCAGAACATTCGTTGCAAG
Source organism: Amblyomma maculatum (assembly GCF_055883805.1). Taxonomy (NCBI): domain Eukaryota; kingdom Metazoa; phylum Arthropoda; class Arachnida; order Ixodida; family Ixodidae; genus Amblyomma; species Amblyomma maculatum. The sequence goes on from NC_139344.1 coordinate 255,742,957, forward strand.
TCGTGAGAGCAGACAGCAAGCTCCAATGATCAAGAAGATGTAATTGTTAGAGCGGTAGCAATGGCCTGTAGACTGCGAAACATGAAGTCCAAACCTTATAAATGCAGGTCATGACATAAAATGCAAAAATGTTTCAAATAATTCCAGTTCTCGTCGTGGCTGAGTGGTTAGCGTGGTGAGCCGAAAACCCACCCACACAGGGCGATATCTGCATTTCACTTCGAACCACCCGACAAGCCATAAAGCGTCAGTTGTGAAGACCTTATTACAAAGAGTGGAAACACATTGCACCATAGAGCCCGACAAAGCAAACGAAAAACGCTTAATATTCAAGGAACTAACCATGAACGGCTACCCAAAAAAATTTATCCGGAAAATCATTCGCCGCCAAAAACGCAACGACAGCCCCCGGGAAGAAAATAACCAGCAGCAAACAACTACATCTCAAAGTACGTCACTGTCCCCTATGTCCGAGGCGCCAGCGAAACCATCGCCCGCATTCTAAGAAAAGAGGGAATTCGAGTGGCGCACAAGCCTTCAAACTCTTTGGGGAGCCTGCTACCCTTCCCCAAAGATCGACCACCAAGAGAAAGAGCCCAAGGCATTGTCTACAAAATTCCCTGCGCTGACTGTGATGCTAGCTACATTGGCGAAACAAAATACCTAAAAGAAAGAATTCAACAACACAAGAACGATGTACGAAATTTTTCAAGAGAACGCAACCCCGTAGCTGAACATTCAGAAGATTCCGACCACAGAACAAATTTCGAAGAAACATTCATCCTGGAGACCGAGACCAATTACCGTAAAAAAGACGCCTCCTCGAGTCATGGCACATACAGTCGACCGCAAATAACATCAACCGGATAATAGGCAACCTCCCTGCTGTATACTTGCAAGGTCTTCGCTCTCTCCTGGCCACTTCACAGAAGAAAAGAAAAAAGTCGCCAGCGAGCACTCCTGCACCTGCGGCACCCTCACTCGTCTAAACCCCCCTCCTTCCTTCTCATTTCTTTCACACACATCTCACCCCCCTCCCCATTCTCCCCCCCCCCCCCCCCCACCTTCTTCTCCCCCTCGACCATTCATTTACTTATAGCTGCACGCAGCCCTGCGTCATGCACCCCTGAAGAAGGAGCCGAGCCGGCTCCGAAACGTCGGGTTTTATAAAATAAAAGTGTTGGTTGGAGAAATTTCAAATTTTATTTAGTTATCAACCCAACCAGACAGGCAAATCTGCCGAAATGCTCAGCTTTGAGCTAGTAATTGATATGTGCCTAGGGACGGAGTTCGAAGCGCGCTTGGTGCGCTCATTTTTTTTTTTACCTGTTTTAGGTTTTTTTTTTATGTACCTAACTTGTTTCGTTACTTTTTAATTTTTATCTCACGCCTTTTTTTCTCCGGGCGAACAGCGCCGCCAGTCCGGAGCGTCCCAGTATGCCGCGTCCCAGTGCGCCCAGTTTCCAGCGACATACTGGGACCATAATCAGGTATGGCGCTGGGGCGCTGGCACCCAGTGGCACTGGTTTTTGCAATGAGGTTTAGTGAGGTCACAACTTTGAGAAGTCGGTTTGTGAGGGCGAAATTTGAATGAAACTCTCCACAGCGACAAAACACGGGCAAAGCGCGTTTCGTAATGCTCGTCGTGTAGCCTCTTTTGGTGACCAATGCGCACTATGATTTTTGTGCATGTCACTTGCGTTCGACAAGAAAAAAAAAACGGGGGGGGGGTGGGGGGGGGGGGGGGGGGTTAGGAAAGTACCGCGCGGAAATCAAGCGGTGCCAGATAACGGCTACAAAAGCCTTCGAAAGAAGGTGAAACAAGATCCTGCCGCCATCGTGGATTCGGGAAAAAAAATGAAGTCCGCGCAACAACAAGAATTTACGACCTACGTGGATGTGCCGACTTCTTGGGGGAAAAAAACTAAAATAGTAGAAAACATGCAAGAGCAAGATCCAGCAACCGAGGCATTGATCACAGAGGACAGAAAGAGAGAGGAGATTTCGCAGCAGTATATGACAAATAAAAGCTAGCGTGGAATCAGAGGAGACGAGAGGAGGCTAGAGATGAAGGGCTTTATCAGAAGTTGACTGCGACACGGCGCGGCGTATAGCAGCATTTTTTCAGCAGTTTGCCGTATAAAGAGCTCTGTTTCTCATCTAAAAGTAATTTATTTTTGTAGACTTTCACGACTTTGTGAGAGTTTTTTAGTCTACATCGCAACGCTACGTCGATGAAAGGCCGCAGCCGCGACATAGTCGTCGTCAAAAGCATCATCCTAATGGCAATCTACATCATCACCATATCAGCCGTTTTGAAAGCGCGTATTGCACAATTCAATGCTCTCGGATGACCAGAGGTCGTCGGATTCTTATTAGAACATACAAAATGCCAAACAGTTATATTGAAAAAGTTTTATTACTTAAATTATAGAAAAAAGAAACTGACCCGCTGCACTTGCAGCCCGATGAAAAAAAGGAATGAATGAATTGCGCCTCATTCTCGCGCATCACGCGGCGCTCGTGTTGTCGAACTGCCGCTGGAGCTAGTCACAGCAGCGAATATTTTGCTTACGCTGAGCAGTCTCTGGGAATCGCAACAGACCGGCAAGGCTTCAGGCTTAGCTTCTTCACAGTGCAGCAACCACAGAAGGAGCGCACTGCTGGACCGAGACCGCAGACAGCTGCGACGTACCCCCTGCTGAGGAGAGGAAACGTGAACGTAAGGCACAACTGCGCAGCCCTTCCCGTTGGACACCACCACCGCGGTGCGTGAGCTCTCGGGTAGCAGCACCAGGAGAAGCATCTTCCGTCTACTGCGAACTGCATTTCTGCCTACCGTCTCCATGGAGCGCCCTATCTCGTACAGGTATGACCGGGAACGAGCGCCATCATCGTGGAGGAGCTTATTCGCGTTCTTTGAGGCGGTACTGAAGAACATGTCACCAGCCCTGCTCAGGATGAGTCCTTGGTGTACCAGGAAAGCAGGCACCCCTCCTACCTCCTGTACGATGCATAACGTTATCCACTACATCCAAGCACTGCAACGCCGTCTCGATTTTGCCCAGAATCACCTTCTTGCCAGGATTGTACAGCTCGAGACACCTAGACCTGATGTTAAGCAGTACATTGGCTGGCAACAACGAGTGGTAGAAAGCGAAGCAAACACCGGTCCCAACATCACCTCCAACACCGAACGCTTCAAAGTAGCTGCTGCACAAGCCCAGAATACTCGGAGTGCATTTTACGACCTTTCCCTCCTCCTTTTCGACGACCACGTTGCCGCGTATTCTTCCCTTCCTAAAATAAATCATCGCCTTGACCTTCAAGGTACTTTGAAGCTAGCAAGTATTGCCGCCTGCGAAGAACCCGCTCAGCTGCCTCGTGAACTCACCCAAGAGCGCGCCGTATTCTTCTTCCAAGCCATGGAGCTTATCGTTGATGTGCTCATTATGCTTAAGTTCAAACTGCAGGAGGGAGAACCTGCGGATATGCTGCTGGGCATCGTCCATTCGGTAGATCGCCTTTTACCAGCAACAGAGCATATCTTCAGCGCAACGAGAGAGCTTTCGTCATCAGGCTTCTGTAGCATCGGAAGACACGAGGATCAGCCTACGGACCTCCTACTCGGCCTCGTCCTGTCTGCTGCTCGACTCGTACCAGCCAAGGGGCAGCTGCAGGATTCTCTCACTAAAGACGTGGAAGAACGTGCTCGCCACTCCATCTGCCATGAGTGCGTCCCGGCCACCAAAGTGGCCTGCCACAAGGACGTTGGGGTCGAAGCAAGGCGGTTGCACGACTCCCTCGATGGACTTAAAGACGAAGGACACCTACGCTACTCCATCTGGCGTGAGTGCGTACCGACCCCCGAAGTCGCCTACCACCATAACATTGGGGTCGAAGTAAGTCGGCTGCAGGATTCCCGCTGTGGCCATGAAGACGACGAACAAGTGCGCCACTACAATCGGCGTGAGTGCGTACCGACCCCCGAAGTTGCCTTCCACCACGACGTTGGGGTCGAAGTAATGCGGCTGCGGAACTCCCTCGCTAAATATGAGGAGGAACTTGTGTTCAATTCCATCTGGCATGAGTGCGTAAAGGCCGCCAGATTCGCCTGCCACCACAACGTCGGGGTCGAAGTAAGGCCGCTGCAGGATTCCCGCGGTAGCCATGAAGACGACGAACACGCGCGCCACTACAATCGGCGTGAGTGCGTACCGACTCCCGAAGTTGCCTTCCACCATGACGTTGAGGTCGATGTAAGGCGGCTGCAGGATTCCCGCGGTGGCTATGAAGACGATGAAGACGTGCGCCACTACAATCGGCGTCAGTGCGTACCGGCCACTGCTGTCGCCTTCCAACACGACGTTGGGGTCGAAGTAAGGCGGCTGCAGGGTTCCTTCACTATATACGTGGAGGAACTTGTGTTCGATTCCATCTGGCATGGGTGCGTGTCGGCCGCCAGATTGACCTGCCACCACGACATCGGGGTCGAAGTAAGGCGGCTGCAGGGTTCCCGCTTTGGCCATGAAGACGACGAACACGCGCGCCACTACAATCGGCGTGAGTGCGTACCGACCCTCGAAGTCGCCTGCCACCACGACGTTGGAGTCGAAGTAAGGCGGCTGCAGGATTTCCGCGGTGGCCATGAAGACAAACACGCGCGCCACTACAATCGGCGTGAGTGCGTACCGACCCTCGAAGTCGCCTGTCACCACGACGTTGGGGTCGAAGTAAGGCGGCTGCAGGGTTCCTTCACTATATACGAGGAGGAACTTGTGTACGATTCCATCTGTCATGGGTGCGTCTCGGCCGCCAGATTGACCTGCCACCACGACATCGGGGTCGAAGTAAGGCGGCTGCAGGGTTCCCGCTGTGGCCATGAAGATGACGAACACGCGCGCCACTACAATCGGCGTGAGTGCGTACCGACCCTCGAAGTCGCCTGCCACCACTACGTTGGGGTCGAAGTAAGGCGGCTGCAGGATTTCCGCGGTGGCAATGAAGACGAGCACGTGCGCCACTACAATCTGCGTCAGTGCGTACCGGCCACTGCAGTCGCCTTCTAACACGACGTTGGGGTCGAAGTAAGGCGGCTGCAGGGTTCCTTCACTATATACGTATAGTGAAGGAGTATAAGTATTATAAGTATTACCATTCAGGAAGTTATATAATCAGCTGAGCATCTTCCCTCAGTTTTCCTCATTTTCCTTGATTGTCATTGTCAGAACTGCTGTGTGTCGTCCGATGGACAGATGCGCTGTGGTTTCAAAGGGCGCCTGCTACAGGTTGCGGCATGAGTGCTCATCTGATTGCAAGGAATGGACTGTTCCCTCAGGAGCACACTATCAAAAGTAATCACTTCCACCTCAACACATACGGTGAGCAAGGAAATAAATACATATTGGTTGATGAGGAATGTTTCTTCATTCTTTTCTCATGGCGAATCCTGAACAAACGCAAACAGGTTTGCCGCTATCATGCAGCTTAAACGCTAGTGTCCCAGACTACCAACACTGGGCTCGTCTCCTTATGCGTGTGTTAGCGACCTATTCGTGAACTTCTACGATGACTGTAAAAATGATGTATGTAAAATGCCAGGCATCGTATACATGGCCACAATGTCACTTGTAGTTCCGAGATAGAATTGGTCCAGCCCCCAAAACCAGGTTGTAAGGTTGGTTTCTGAACAGTATTGGAGCATTCATGTCATCATTGACGCTATAAATCTCTAAGGTTCAAGGGAGCATTTCCGCGAAGCTATAGTGCCTCCATAATTCTAGCGAGATGCAAAATATGGAGCCTGCAGCATGGTTATATCTTGGAGAAAGCGCTGCATTTTCTACCTGTTGGAAGCAAAACCATTCGATTGAGTCGCGATGCAAAGCTACAGTATATTTTCGTGCTGTGAACAGCATTGCCTAAGGTTTAAAGGAGCTTCAAAAGGTAGTGTCTCAAAAGGCAATGCCTAATCAACGACTCAAAGTAATGAACGTCATCAACGTCACTTTTTCTCCTTGGCAGTGCAAGCATTGAATAAGAAGGACGCTCTACAGAAGTTTGGGCAAGTTGGCGATGCAACTGCGTAGACCGGGAAGAAAGGACAAAACAAGGACGAGAGCTAAATTTCAGCTTAAGTTCGTTGCTTGACCCACGGTCGTAAGTACGACTGGTTCAAACACCAAAAGAAAATAATATATCGGCACACGTATCGGCTGTGGTGTTATCTCAAACGCTCTACCTACAGATGACCTGCAGATCATTGTAGAAGAAGCCTACCACAAAGCATTTCATAATGACAAGAACGCATTATAGTGACGCACACTACTCCGCGGGAAAACCATCCAGAATGGTTTTGATCATTGATCTATCGAAATTAGTGAATTTACATATACTGTTCCGTTCCAGAATACACAAAACGTGTCTGGCACTTTGTCACTCTTCGGAGCATCGCTATAAATCATCTGCGAGCGTGAGCCGATGGGAGCGTTGTAGCTGAGCCAGACAGCAGCACGCTTCGCACTGAGGGAGAGAGAGAGAGAGATCTTCATTGAAAAAAAATAGAAAAATTTAGCCCACGTTTATATATGCTGACTTGCGGCTTCCTCTATACCGTGTTTCTATGATCCATGCTTTTCTTTCATCGCCCGTGATGCTGCGGGACGAATCATAAACGTTAATAGTTTCTAAAGGTATGAGAGACCACCACGGGGACTGCACACAAGGGTAGGGGCACTTCTTCTTTGAGTACCACATTAGCCATACTCTCCCTATGGAAAGGATTCCGATAGAAGAATTATAGGAGAGAGGCGCAGGAAATATCAAAGGAATAAATAAAATTATAGATAAACACAACTTAATATGAGCATGGAGTTTTAAAAAGCATCATACTGGTACAGGAAAAGAATTGCAGAGATTAACCTGCGTAAACCTAGTAAAACTTAGGAAAGCACGAGATTGGCGCAGTTTATCTAGGTAAGTGCAAGACGAAAATTGTCGACGATTACGTTACTTCTTAATGCGAAATCTCAGAACAGCTCATCAGCTGTTTCAGCTTCTCGATAAATTGAGGCATAGAATTCAAGCAACACGTGTAGGTACAATTACAGACAACTTTTTATTTTTCACACATATTCCATACCAACTAGTTCCTCTTCCGCGAGTGGCTGATACTGGGCCTTTCCTTTTCTGTGAACACTTAACTGGCTCTAATTCAGTTTCGATGGAGACGAAGCGAGAAGCGTCAGTGTGCTGTGCGGTGTCAGTGCACGTTAAAGATCCCCAGCTGGCCGAAATTATTACGAAGCCCTCGACTACGACACCCTTTTCACTCTTTCCGCTTTCACTCCCATCTTCCTCCCTTCCTTTACATCGTGGTTAAGGTGTCCACAGAACCGGTGTGACAGACATTGCGCCTTTCCTTTTCGGTGAACCAATTGCTCTATATAATTACCTAATTAAACCATATCAACCATTTTGTCACTTGCACACCTTTCCTTGACGCTCTATCCCGATCGTATACTATTGTTTTTCCGATAGACCAAATAGTTCCTCTTTTGCAGCGCCGACCAAGTCATGTCCATGCGAAGTCCACCTCGGCTGCGAAGCCAGTTACGAGGGACAACGGCGACGCCGAGAAACGCACGAACGAGCGCCAAAGAGCGGCGCTCTAAAATTATGTTACCGATAACTTCCCCTCATCCCTGCCGGAGAGAAGATAGTGAGGAGGAGAGTGATATATGTTGCCGAAGTTGCCGTGAGCTATCGACATAGATAAAAAGCCCCTCTTGTAACCACGCTGTACGAATGTGATTGCGTGGCCTATAGGGACAGCGTGTCTAATTCTGGATCAAAGGGCCCTGGAAGCCCCAGTTGGCAGCGCCTGCCACTTCAGCCATGAACTGGTCTCAGGGAAGTCGACGACGCAGGGATCGAATGGTGAGCCGCTGATACCTCGTAAGGTTTTGCGTTCGCACTTAAAAGGATTAAGTGCAATGCCCGAATGGATGAGCTCGAGCGTTGACTCAGTGCCGCTACCACTGCTTCAACGCATAAGTGAAATTCGCGCGCTGTACAGGAGAACAGAACAGGACACAACGTGAGGGCTCACGTTGTGTCCTATTCTGTGCGCGAATTTCACTCATGCCGAACAAGAAATAACTAGCCCAGCTTCCAGCTATCCTCCTGTCAGAATCTGCCAATAGAAGCGCGGCTAGCCGATCGGTTTGTTACATATTTGAGACAGCTTTTGTGATGTTATTGGAGCGTATTTCGGACCCAGGTATGCAAAAGCGGAAATACGCTCTATCTGAGCCTGCGGATGAGTGAAATGATAAAACGGCAGTGAAGCTTCTGCTTTCCCAATACGCGTAGCAAGTGAGTGTAATTCGCACTGTGGCTCTTTAGCAACCTTAGTGCGCAATCTCTGCTTCCGCGATGAAATTACCTAGAGTAGTATGCCATTTCGATCCTTTGACGGTGGCTAGTTTTGTATGTTAGTAGGCATTCTGCGATATGCCTGCGGTGATGCATCACTCCGCGCGTCTCATCTCTTCCGCTCAGCTGAAAGCTTTCTTTGTTTAAGTCTTAGACAGGAGACGTGGATAGCGCAATTAATATTTAATGCAGCATATTACAGGATTCACAGCCCCATGGATCTCCTAATCTCCCAACTACCCAAACGAAACGACGGCATCAATATTATGGCCGACCGTAAAGGAAAAAACAGTTGCGCTCTTCCGTCGTTCTGAGCGTGGTAACCTTTCTCTTTTTTTTTACCTTTTATTGATCCTCTGAGAAGATGACAAGAGAAAATGTTAACTAACGAGAGAGGGAGCGCGGTCTAGCAAAGCTTTGCTGGGCTTAAGCTAATTGAAGATAAAAGAAAAGGAGCTAGATGCTAAAACAAAAAAAAAATCTATTTCGAGAAAAAAAAGCAATGACGTAAAAAAAAAGTATAAACATACAATAACATAAAAATACAAAGGTAAACAAAGAACACAACTACCTATTTGCAACGAACAGTGCCATGACATAAAAAAAGGAGGATAGAAAATGAGTCGTGAGCTGCCGACAGGCTATAGACACTATAACCGATTGACTCCGTGCACACCGCCTGGCGCGCAACGGTGGGCGCCGCGTTTAGCGACACTGGTGGCCACTTCTGCGTCCAGAGTGGGATAGTGTCCCATGGGATTACATGCGTATAAAAGCCTTAAAAGCATTTTTCTTATTTCACACCGCAAATACGATATCGGCCTGCATGAAGAAAAGCCCAGTATACCCTAAATATATTGAAAACTTATGAAGCCTCATTTCGAAGGCGTCGTTTTCTTAAAACACTGCGATGCATGCGAATAGGAGTCGCCCAACTGGCACCGGGTAGGATCGCAATGCACAGAGATGTTCAAAGAAAATTTTTCGAACTGTTCTGTCGGTTCATCGTGGACTCATGTAGGCAGCCGTTCGTTCACAGTTAGCATGTGCTTTGAAGGTATGCAATGGCATTTAGAATCTATATTTTTAAAACCCCACGAAAAGTGTATGTGGCGCTCCACTGGTGCCTAGATTCTCAAAGCGAAAAGCAGCTCTCAAACGGCGTGAAAGGCGAAGAAACACGGCGCATTTTTGCGGAGGATGGCGCATACGATAGCTGGCCGATGCGGCGGCTCTCACCGTGCAGACGACGGCGTAGACGACACCCCGACCACTTCCGCCGACTGCGCGCGAACCTCAGCGGCCGGCCGCTTCCGCCCACTGTGCGCGAGCAGCCTCAGCAACAGGGTGTATTGTCTGCGTCGTCGCCTCCAACGGTGCGCAATTTGTTCTCGTTCGTCTGTCAAGCCCTTTGCGATCTGCCTTTTGCGCAGAGCATCTAGGCTGCCCAATTTCAACGACCGTACCATTAACCAGTGGAGCGCAAGTAGCAGCGTATTGGACTCCTGGAGAAGCTCCTGCGATTCGGAGAAACACCAGCTCACAGAGCTCTTGTCAAGGGTAAGTCTGGCTCACAGCACACACTTATCGTGCGTTCTAAAAATGCACCTTCTAAATGTCGGTGCATATTTTGCCACCGTGTTCTTCAAAATATACACGGAACGGTGACCGATTGGCTGCCTATGCGGTGAATTAGGAGAAAAACTGAATGTCCTGTCTCTGTGAGGTACGCTTTCGGGCGGCGCCGGTGGCCAGCGGCGATCCCCACGCGCACGTATCTGGATGTTTTAAAACTGCATCACCTTCGAAATGGGGTTTCATAATTGTGCAGTACGTTTTAGGGTGTAGTGGGATTTTTTTTCACAAAGGGCCGTCATTGTAATTGCAGTGCACAATCATAAAAAAGGGTTCAAGCTTTCTGGGTACATGCATTCCTATGGGATGCGTTCCCGTGCACGGAGCCTATTGTAAGAAATATAACGCAACGCATTATTAGCAAGCTCATAATCTCGTTCATACAACGTGTTGCACAATTACCGGCGTGCTGTAGAAGGCTTCTCTCAGCTAAACCTCTGAATCCTCGCAGCTCAAATTTCGCACGGAAACGGCATTTTGCCGTTAGTATTTTTAATACCAAATTTGTTGGGCGTACTTAATTTTGCCTGATTCGATCAGAAGAAGTCAAATGTTACCTTCGTATGCGGAGGCGGCGATGCAAGACGAGCCGCTGCGATTGCACCGGCATCGCAGCCGCCGCATTAACATCCAATCCGACTTCTTCTTATCGAATCGGGCAGGTACTACCAACAAATTTGGTATTAAAAAATACCAAGGGCAAAATGCCATTTCTGTGCGAAATTTGAGCTGCGAGGATTCAGAGGTTCAGCTGGGAGGAGCATTCTGCAGCGCACCGGTAATTGTGCAACGCGCTGAAGGAACGCCAGAACTAAATACAAAAATTAATTGCTCTCTCCCATCATGACCCTTCGCAACTTGCCCTCTAAAGAGTTACGGGTGTTACTAGTCATGTACGTGCGCGCGCGCCAGCTGCTGTGGAGAGGAGGAGTGGAGACGGTATAGTCAAGGAAGCCTGCATTCGAACGCCCTTCTCATAGGGTGGTTGGTGCCCACTCAAATAGGAGTGGAGCGATCGCAGCCACATTGTCTCACAAAATGGAATATGATTTATAAGATAGTAAAGGCTCAGCACCTGTCGCACTTCTGAGTGCACACTGAACCACGCTGTAAGGGAAAGCATTAAGGCGGGAGTCTAAGAAAATAGAGAAATAGGTGCCGTAGTGAAGGGTTGCTGAATCTTTAACGTTCTCTGACATCGGAGCATCTTCAACGTTCACTGACATCGCACAGCATACGGGCGCCTTTCAGTTTCTTCATCTAAACGCGGACGCCTCCGTCTGGTTCGAACGCAGCTGTAGAGGATGTGATGTCAGTGCAGGTTAAAGATCCTCAGTTAGTCGAAATTGTCCCGGAGTCCTCCACTACGGCTCCACTTCCTCTTTTCTTTTTTTCACTCCCTACTTCCCTCGCTTCCCTTACTACGCGGTTCAGATGTCCACCCAGAAGTTTGAGAGGTACTGCGCTCTCCTTTCCTCTAGACCAATTTCCGGTTTTACTACTGCGATGGGAACGGCACATGACGGCAGTATACTAACTGCGCACACGGACGCACGTGTGTTGTCAATCTGATAATAAACATAGAAAGCACGTTAGTTCACTACTTTCACAAGCGAGAAATGACTCAGTAAAATAAATATCGAAAACTACATTCTATGTTATATCAAAAGAGATATCGCTCGACATTTGACTCAGGAACGTTGAATCCTTTTAGCTTTTCCTTTCAGCCCTATATGCATCACTTCACTCACGACGCGGCTCTTAAAAAAAAAAAAAAAAAAGAAGAAAGAAAGAAAAAAAAAAGACTGCAAATTTGTTTTTAAATGGAGCATATTCGTGCATAACGCTACAGCGCGAAAGTTTAGCCAACGCCTCCAATACTACTTAAGGCCTGCGCCCTGTCTGATGACGTCACCATCCGCCTGCGTACCGGTCGCGATACGCCGAACGTGCACTGGGACGCATCAAAATTCAAGAAGCGGCGTCTCAGCGGCAGAGCTCCAGCGTCCCCCAAATTTTTCCTCTTTCTGCACGCTGCAAGTTCGTCGAGCCAGTCGGTTCTTCACGTGCTGTTTTTCTCGCGCGCGCTCAGCATGCAGGCTTCGGCATGCGTAACAAGTGTTATGTGCCTCTGTGTCCAGGAACTACAAGACGGGGAACACGGTTAAAGTGTTTTCATTCTCAAAGGATGAGAAGCTCTACAATAAGTGGCTTTGTGTGATTCCTCGAAAAGATTTAGTGCACATTGCCAACAACAAGGAACGAATCAATTTTCTCTACTGTTGCCACAAATGCACTGTGTGTAAAGAAGACATAACAAAAAAAAATTATCTCTCCTACGATATTACTTAGTAGTGCGTTGATAATATTGCCGCGAACTATTTAAATCTTTATTTGTTCTTATTCGACAGCCGCTGGCATGCGGCCTTATCGTTGTGATTCTAGCGCGCTTATCGATTCTGTATTCCGTATTGTTCATGCTCGTTGTCGCGAGACGAAGCTTTATCCTTTTCTTTGTCGCGTATGATGCGTCGGGACGAATCTCGAAGATTCCAGCCGCTCACGTGTGTTTTCTACAATGTTCCAGGTCATGCTAGCACCGTATGCGGCTTTATCTAGATCTTTCCTCGCCGCCTTTAAATTCAGTGCTGAAAAGTGTAACGGGCATTCTTTGTTCGACGACCACCGAGCCCGATTGTTGCCATCGCCGCCGCCGAATCGCTTAGCTCTTTTGTGGGCGCAAGTCAGTCAAATAAAGTGTTTCTTCAGTACACACACAGACTCTTCATTTATGTCATCGACCTTGTCATCTCCAATATATATAGTGTGTGCGTCGCACTTTTGCTATTGTAATGCAGGAGCGCGCTTAACACTTCAGTGTATCCTGTCTCGAGTATACTTCATCGTACACCAATCCTCGGACCGAAAGGTGCCCAAAGTCCCACTAAAAGCGCCTTGTCCATGTCTCAAATCAGTATCATCCCAATTCCATGGCTGCACCTCGGGTCTCTCGAAATAATTTGTCCTGCCAGCGGCGGACTCCCCAGATGAGAAAAAAAAAATGCGTCGGGAGGCACGTCTTGCTCGTGCTATATACCTATATAAGCTTCTGCAGTCAGCTATCAAGATGAACAAATGCAGAGTAAATTTTCATAAACTGCATGAAATCATGGAATGATGGATGATGAAATGATAGAGCATCTAAAATTGAAATGTGTTTCAGTTCAATGCACTGTTATTATTTACCCAGACTGTACCGTGTCCTTGAAAATTGTAAATTAAATCGTGCCGGTTTTACAGCCCTCTGATTGTTTTCTCAGACCTTCGTGTCACTGCGTGTTTCACGGCAACTCAGTGAAACGTTTAGGGGATTCAGTTGTGCCAGTCGAGGTCAGTGCTATCAATGTCCTTCTTGAGATATTAAATAGGTTGCGGCAAATTTGAGATGACAAAGGTCCACCTGATGGCTTTAGTGACCTGATAGTAAATCTCTGAAAGACCGAGCAAACTGTCTGCGAAAACAGAAAGGACGCTATTAAGTTTTTGAGTGAACAAGAGGGAACGCAACAACACGACTGATGTTGCAAATATCGACACAAAAGAGCGCATATTGAAGACATTGACTTCAAAATAAAGTTATTTATCACCGTCACTGTTATTTATGTAGTGTCCAATTGCGCTACGCTTGTCTTAATGTGAATTATTCCATGTCACAAAATGTATGGGGCAGCGCATTAGCAGAATCAAAGCGTGTTTCCTCACAAACAGCGCTTACAACAAGCAGCAGCCTATAACTAAAAATTACGAGGGACTTTAGCGACTAAAGTAGTGAAAGGTGAAAGCCTGAGTGCCGCATTCTGCTAGGCAACTGGCACTAATTAGTAATTAATAATTTATTAGTTCTTTAGCAGGCAAATAATAAATAATAATTCCTTAGTTAACAACGAATTGCTTAATAGTACTGATTTTAATTAGTAATCAATTAGTAATTGACCATTGATTGGCATTTCGCCATATAAAGCACGCATGCGCGCATACTGTGGTGGTGCTCTGCGATTGTCGAGACCTCTATGACGTCATCTCGTCTCGGCCAATCAGAGCCGCCGCAAAAGTGGGACACATTTTGTCCACGACAGCATGAGCCATTAAAGGCTTTCGCCTTAATAATTATTCCTTGGAAGATTTCATCCAGAGACTGGCAAGCTTTCGACACAGCATGCAGAAGACTTGCTCAGTAGAAGCGTTCGAAGCAGCGCGGCGGCCTTGGCCAGCCAGTGATGACGTGGCTGACGTCATAACACATGAGGCGCAGGCCTTATGTTTAGGAGGCGTTGGTTTAAAGCATGCAAGCTGCCTCATAGCGAATATGGTTTATAGCTTACGGCGCTAACGTTAAGCAACTATCTGTAAGGGACGCAGTAGTAGTGGGTTCGAAAAAAGTCGACCATCTGTGGTTCTTTAACATGCACTCACATCGCGCAGTACACGGGCGCCTTGAGTTCCACCTCCGTCGAAATGCGCCAGCTGCGGTCGCGTTTGAGCCGGAGTCCGCCGGCACAGAAGCGACCGTCCTAATCTCTGAACCACAGAGATGGAGCTGCACAGTGAGGAGAGACGGTAATTGTCACAATGCATGTTTCTCTTGCCCGCATCTGCAAAACCAAGCAAAGTTTAGTTTTGCAGACGACAACCTCGTTCCATTTCTCTTCGCCGAGCAAAGGAAAGCTGGGCGTCGTGTTCAAAGGCACGCGAAGCAAACAATTTAAAACGACCGCGGGCAAGAGAGAGAGGTAGAAGACGCACACACTGCATTAGTACCGCTGAACCCGCAGCCGATATAAGAAGTCTTGAGACGCGAGTTCCACCGCAGTAGACGTGCGTTCCAGGACAGCAGCTGGACACGCTGACAATTCTTAAAAAGGAGCGGAGACGTACCGCAGCAGACTGCAGCACGGAAGCAAGTAGCGCGCCGGTTGTTGGCCTTACTCCTTGTCTGTAAGTGTTCCTCTATCGTCTCCTCAGTCCCTGTTGCTATTAATTAATGATAGTTTATGAACGGTTAAATTTCCGTTTGCTCTCTATGCGTCTCGGTGTTCTCAGACAAAGTTTCCCATCTGCAAGCTTATTAATCCTTTTGTGGTCACATCCAAGACTGTACTCACTGCTTCGTGTATTTCCATTTTATCATTACATCGCATCTGGAGTTGGAACTCATTGGCCCGTCTCAGGTTCGTTTCCTGTTTGCGCCCCCACTTGCGATTGGGATATTAATGCTCAATTTTGCAGCTTCGCCGAACGGGCCGGCCTGTATGAACGAGATGCCCAGAAATGTGAACCCAGAATACGGTAAGTGGCGCCCAATAATATTTTGCTATCTTATATAGGTTGTCCTCTCTGGGCCAAGAAGTTCACAGTGCTCTGCACCTTAACCGAACAGTGCCAGGCATTTTATCTGGGATCGGCCATCTGGTACTCTTTGTTCGCATAATGTTTTTATAGGCTTGTCGCTAAGGCCCAAGGCGTCGGCCTATATTTATTCAATTTGTGGGCTAAGTTCCTTTCGAACATATCAGTCACATTCTATAGACGGCGTAAAGAAATGGTCTGGTGTGGAGTGTCGCGTACATAACCACTGTTCAAAGCTACTTGCAGAAGAAAGTGGCGGACGCCGTAAAATAGTTCACTAATATTTTTTTTTTTTTCTCGGAAGGCTTTTTCAGAAAATTCTATACACATGGCTTACTAGGCGTCGGAACTAACGCTAGCTAAAGACTAAAAATGCCCCGAGGCACATCCTGGATGTGCCTCGGGCAGCAAGTGGATGTGACGGGGCGAAAGCTATGAAATGGGCACTGACGGAAGCATTGAAAGTAATTCCTGTAACGTTGCCGCGTTCACTGCGGAAAACAGCGGGCGCGCTGGTTCCCGGGAGTTGCACGCAAGCAAGAACTGCCTCCCTAGTGGCCGGACGGCGTTTCGCGTACGTCGTCTCACATGTGGCGTCTCATTGCTTTACTTCTGAAGCTAGTGATTTAACTGCGAAATCATTAGAAGCCTCAGCGGTGGGAAACAGCCTCCGTCTCTATTACGTAGTATTCGATGAATTAGAGGGTTGTGTCCTCATAAAACCACATCATATGACCGAGATGTCAGATGCGCTGGCCGATGCAAGCGGTAGCTGACAGTTGGAAGGAGCGTTGGTCACGTGGCATCGCTGAGCTCAGTGCGGGTTCGGCGGCAGTTGGCAGCGGCGCTGGCTCTAGTAATCTTCCTTGGTGGTGCGCGGACCATGTCTAGAAAGCTCCGCGTATCAGATTGCAATGGGGCAAGCATCGACGCCGTCCATGCCTGTGCAAAAGGCTCCGTACAGTGAACAGGGGGCGCTGCGGAGGAGCGCCGCACTCAGCGCCGCCGTGGCGAATTCCGCGTTACTGAGCAGGCCGAAGCACGGTCGATATCTAGGGGAGCGCGCTCCCCCTCGAGGAAGGCCGTGGCCGATGATACAGGGAAGACGATAGGCAGCCAGTGTCCACCCAACGTCGTTTGTTCTCAACCAGAGGGTGCGATTGTGTGTAAATGACATGCACTAGCTTTTTTATTGTGGCTAGTGACAATCTGTAAGCTTCGAGCCATTAAGGGAATACAACAGGGGTCTAAAACTCGTATTTACTGTGCGGGCCGCATTGAACAAGTTTTGTCCCTCGCAGGCCAGGAGACGGAAAATAACAAGAAAATAAGAAAAGAACAACAACGAAAAAACAACAGGAAACAGTACAATAAATAACAATAAAATGAAAAAAACCCTTCTCGTTCCCATAACACGCCTTAATGGAAAAGAAAAGCGACGTGATTCTCAGGTTTGCTTCCGCATTTCTCGGTGAAAGGTATTGGTTAATAAGTACTATACTTACCCTCAACGCAAAAAAATGCACAGTTAGAAATGAAATAAAGAAGGGGCAGTATGGTGCATGTATTCACTCGTATTTGTATTCAAAGACTTGTGTTGAAGTCTTCGTATTAGCTCTATGGCTCTTTGGGGCAGAGTGATGTACCATTGAAAGTTCATGCCGATTAAGCGGTGAATGCCTGTTGTCATTCGAAAACAAAACAAAAAAAAAACTTTTGCCGTCTGGGTCCAAAGCCTTTGAGTTTCTTTTAGTTGCAGATCAAGGCTGGTGGTACCGCTTTCGGAACGTAGGCTAAAATGCTTAGAGCCGCCGGTCTGCAGAACGCAGCTTCACGGCCCGCGATTCGCGAGTTCGAGATCCCTGGCAAAAAGTCGGATAATTTCTGATGAGCAGAAAAAGTGTGCGACGCTTGATATATATGTGGTTACGGGACGGGTGTTCTAAAAAGAAAAAAGAACTTTATTTCAGGTCTAATCTCGACTGACCGAGTCGCGTGGTAGTGCTACTAGCGGACAAAAAGAACCTCTCTTAATTCTGACGTATTTCAGATGCTTGCGTAACTCGGACGTAAATAAGATTTTCAGCACGATGTTACCTAGTTGCTTATTGACAAGCATTTTGCGGTGTAATGGCTAAGGAAATAATTTTTTTTTTGTCATGGAATCTAGAAGGTAGAGTTCAGATGTAAAAAGATAGCAAGTTTTGTGCTTTCCAATTAGAGTTCCCGAAAATTGTGCTCCATCTACAGCCTTAATTCTGCTATGTACCTACATATTTTTGTTCAGCTAACAATCACCCGTACTTGATAGGAAAGAACCTACTGAAAACAGTGCCGGTCTCTCTACGGCCTGCCTGGGAATCAAGAATTCAATGCCCGACTACCCTTCGCACCTATGACAATCCATGGCGTATCAATACTGACGATTTCTTTTTGTTCTGCTCGAATATTTTTTGCCGAGACCACCACTACCATTTCTTGCCGCCGTTGAACTGCGTCTGAAAGCGTGCGCTGGAGCCGCAGCGCTTTCTCAGAGTTTCGTTGGAACTGCGGTAGGTGGCACAGGCGTCGCGCGCAAACTTTACTGTACGGAGCCTATAGCGAAAAATATCCTAAAGCAGAGAGGTTGACCACGAATGTCCCTGAAGGTTGAGAATAGGCACGGCACAGGGCTCAGCTTGTGTAGCGAGGAATGCACCTGGCGCTTCCCTGATAATTGAAATTAAGGAGCGGGGGGCACATTTCGGGAGTGGAAGGGGGTGTTAAGGTTAGAGAAAGGGCAGTCATGAATGCAAAAAAAAAAAAGCTTCTTTACAATTTTTATACAGAGGTGCCTTCAAGGAAATAAAAAGAGTGCATACCACTCTCTTTCCCCTTCACCCCCTCCGACTTGGGTGTGCATGCAAGGTAATTCACTGGTTGCGTAAACGACTAATACCCCAGTCACACGGGCAAGTTTAGTGACACTTTCACGAAGTGCACTTACATAGGAAGAGTGACACTTTCGGTGCTCACTGTCACACGGCAGAATCAAGTGTCATTTTAAAATGACGGCAGTGCCGATGCGGATGCGGCAGCGCTATGAATAATTAGTTTTCATGAAAATACCTTAAAATTCAATTTTATTGCAAGCACAATTACCCTAAGGTAATATTCAGTTTATTTGTGCATTTGAGTACATGGTTTTCACTTAAAAAGCATCTCGATGTAGCACGCGCTTTTCGCTACATGCATGGTTACTGCTGTTTACATGCAAAACCGGCCTCACGCTGCTAACTGCGGTTTAGATAGTGAACGTAGCAATTGCGACTTTGATTTGCATCGTTAACCGAGAAAATGCCGGTAGCGCCTATGTATGGAAAGGAGTCACTGGTGTTCGAGCGCGAAAAGTGCACGATCGAGTTGTATGATTCAGAGCAGCGTGCATTTTTTCACACGAAATCATGTTTGACGGCGCTTCTAAGCATGTCCAGCGGCGCAGCACCCACGCACGGCAGCATCGTCACGTCTTCACAGCGTTTGCTTGGCGTGTAGTTGTACACAACGTCGAAAAAGGTCCAATTTCCGCAGCATCACGAAAGTAGGCGAGAAGTTCGCAGCGTTCACAGTACCGGATGCTTCCGCTGTAGTGCCGCCCGTGAGCGCCGTGAACGGCAAAGTGCGCGGGGCAAGTGCGCTCCTCCGTGGTCGTCGCTAGGCCTATAGTTTGCTTCGCATTGAGTAGTGGGTGGCGCTTTCGTATGGCCAGCTTAATAGGATATATGGCCCACTTGTGGCACTGCCTTGAGAGAAATGAGAATAATGAGAAAAATGTGCAATTCGAACCGACGATGCCTTAGGAGCGTAGCTAGCGTATGCATGTACTATAAGGGTGAGCTGTGCCGCGCCGCCGGCGACGATGGCTATGAAGTTGAGTGCAGAAATTTTCTTGTATCGCAGCAATTACTCCTACTGGCGACTCGGTACGTGTCAACGATCGCCCAAAAGTCTTAATTTCTGACATTTCTTTACTCCAGGGATTATTATTTATGGGAAAAACAAATTCTCGCACACTTTTCTGAAGCCGGTGACAGCGGGGCCGGGTGCACCGTAAAGGTGCTGGCTTGACGCTGGCGGCTTGCGGGAGCGAAAGCGGTACTGTCTTCGGCCGGCGCTTGAGCGAAATGCTGCCGTGTCAAGTGGCGACTTTCTAGAGACTGGGTATACAAATAACTCCAACTTCGTTACTGTAGCTTGAGATACCGCATACCATCGAAGTGCAGCAGCAGACGAACGCCTTCGCCTTAGCCCAAGCACTGAGAACGAGGGTAGCTATTCAAGTGTACGCATCGTTTTTAGTTGGTGACAGCTTAAATCTCTTGCCTATTAATAGAAACGCTCATGAAATTACGACAAACATTTTAAAACATTGTAATTGTCAAAAAATCTATGAGTAATATGAAGTGTCCTGCTGTCGAGACTACACACTCGCCTGCCGGACAAAGTGCAGTGTGTTCCCCAAACTCACTTTGCGCTGAGTGTGTTCGGCAGCGAGTGTCATTAAAGTCCATCGTGTGACACGATGCGAATGACACTAAAGGCGAGTGCACTCGTTGAAAGGGACACTAAACTTGCTCGTCTGACCGGGGTATAACTCTCGATCGTCGGTAGTAAGAAGTTTTTCACAAGGAAACATGGCACCCTCGCAGGCTCTAGGGCAGGACCTAAAAGAAAAGAGCGCAAGAAAAGATACTCCAGACGAGGACGCCCCCAGGCTAGAGTGTGCGAGGAGACAGTGGAAGAGGTGAGCGGCTGCAATGCTGGAATAGTCGCCACAGAACACAATTTGAAGTCGGCCGAATTGGCTCCGCGAGGAGCTTCCGCTACTGGCCAGTGATTTTTTTTTTTTTTTTATCGTTTACAGAGCTGCATTACGAGAGGTGCATCAGCGCGGTCTTTGCAGGTGGGTTTCCAGCATGGTAGACACCATGTACTACATGTACGGGATTGGGCTTGATGGTTAAATCATTAACTGGAGCCACCTATCAACTTCCTTACTTATGTTTTAGGGGGCAATGTTAAATTTTAAAATTAAAGAGGGTCAACATCAAAGGGGAGACCAGTGCTTAAATTTCTTAATATATCGTACTTCAAAATGCGCATTTAAAAAACTCGTTAAATTGGCTACACAGTTCTTTATAATTTCCTACTGACGTTTTTATTCCTATTACAACGTCGCTAAAATCAAGTTAACTCCTTCAACATTGCATGAAATACACAAACGGAGTCTGTATGTGTTGCGTAAAAAGTGTAATAGACTGCATTGTATGAATCTTCGGTGCGTGAAAGCCAACTCACCGAGCTCTCAAAAGCGTCTTTTTGATGTTCAATAATTACGGCCACATTGTCTAAAATTTAAAAACGGGGCTCATCTTTGATGTTGACGGTCTTATATCTCGCAATATTCGCCCTTAAAATCATAAATGAAAACGTTACGTAATATTATTTAATTAATCAAATCAAGCACTGTTACGTACATGACATCCGTCCTACTTTAATATCCACCTGCATAGAGTGCAAAGACTCAACTCTCGTATAAGTTTTTAAAACAGAAGCTTGTAAACGTTCAAAGAGAAATCTTCCCCGTACTGCTTAACGCGGAGGCACAAACTCGTAAGGCACGGCTCTAAGAAAGCATCCTCAGTAGCCGTATGGCTGCGCTTAGGTGGATGCCAGTGAGTAATCACTCGCTTATTACAAACGCCCACATGTTTCAATGCTGCAACTTTATCATTGCCAAGAATACTGGACGCCTTGACGGTCATCGATGCTAAACCTAGTGGTCGCTTGAAAGTATGCGTTTTAGCGATAGCTCACAGGCATGCCCGAGCTCTTCTATACCGGGCGTCTCCCCCTGATGACCATAAAGGGTGCCGTGACCTGATAGGTTTAGCAGTGTATGCTGACAACCTCGCGCCATACAGAACAGCCAGAAAGGAGTACCCAACACCACACAAATCCCTCAATAAGTTAGAAGAGAACATCCTTAGGAGACTACAAACCAACACATACCCAACACCAGCTAAATTACACCTGTGGTACCCTACACTATACTCTCCGCAGTGCCCACACTGTGGAGAGGTAGCTAACCTCTACCATATGGTGTAGGCATGCCAATTTAATCCCTTAGTTGACCCCATTCCCAACCCCTCGGAGGAGCAGTGGGAGGCTATTCTGCTCAGCGATGATCCTGACCGTCAGCACTGGCTGGTGGGGAGGGCCAGCGCAGCAGCAGCAGCCAATGGACTACCGGACTAGGCGGCCCACCCACATGTTCTGAGAATACTGAATAAATAAAGATGTTTTCAATCAATCAATCATGGCATTCCTTGGCGCGCGTTCAAGTGTGGGATTGCAGATGACAGGATTGCTAGACAAGGAAAACACATCTCGCGGAATGTGGCGCGCAGATGACAGATCTCGGGCACAGATCTCTCGCACAGGATTTCATTCCATGAGCCTTATTATGCTATATTTACATCAACTAATCAAAGGGGTTTTAAAATGCCTGAGCCATTGTACCATCTTGGCCTAGGAAAAGGCCCGAAGTCTTTTCGTGACCTCTCGTAAGCCACGAAGTTTCGTTGGTTCATTTATGTTAGAAAGGGATAGATAGTAAATGAGCTGTGGCATTTGAGTGGCGTGCCTTAAAGAGATATAGTGATGCTAACTGCAAACTATGAGTATGCGAGCATGCTAGCTAACAATTTTTAATTGCGTACAAGGCGGCGTTACACTCGAAAGCAAATGGCTTTGTGAATAAACAGAGAAAGAGAAAGGACTGTACAGGCCAAGCAAGTCACTGTCTGAGTCAGTGGCATGATATGTACATGGTAGCAAATGACAATTAAGCGGGAAAGGCAACAAAGTTCATTAATGCAACCGCGTTCCTCCCAAGTATTTTTTTTTTTCTCCTCAAAAGTAGTCGTACAAATAAGAACCCATGTTGGGCGGGATATACGTTCTAAATGATCTCCAGCATATATCGCAGACAGCCGATTCTTGATACTTAGAAGAAACACAGATATCACAAAAGCATTATGAAGGAAACTGGGTGAAGCGCCCCAACCACTGAACCATCACAAGGTGGGGAGGGGGGTAGACTTAGAATAGATTACAGAATAATAAATTTATCGCCGAGCGGCTGGCATGTGAAAGCAATAGCAGAGTCCTGCAAACGTATCATTCACTTCGAGAGAGTGTTCGCATTCCACGCAAGAACTCCAGTTAAACTTACCCGCTGCATCTCTGGCATTTCCTTGAAGCGCCCCAGATGTGCCAGTGCCGGACACTGCGTTGTTCCTGGTAGCGTCATACTCGCGCGACAGATAGTGACTTCGCGACATACCGTCCCTACACTCTCCATCTTTCCACGTTCCCTTCACACCCTGTGTTCTCTCTTCGCAGATGCTACCTGTAAGCCCTTTCTCTCCTCTCCTTCCATCCCTCTCTCCGGGTCTTAACCCATAAGGAAAGTTCTAACTTCGGCGTTAAGCTGCGTATACCGCAGTTTTATAACTCAAATTTCCCAATTGTATTGCAGTGCCCAACATAGAAAAGATTTACTGTAATAGAAGAGACATCTGGGCGAGTTGGTATGATGACATAATGAATAAACAGCTCTCGACTAGAACGAAGATCAAGAAGCAAAGAAGGTGACA
The DNA here is from genome assembly GCF_055883805.1 of Amblyomma maculatum. NCBI lineage: Eukaryota > Metazoa > Arthropoda > Arachnida > Ixodida > Ixodidae > Amblyomma > Amblyomma maculatum. The sequence continues at coordinate 255,766,134 of NC_139344.1, forward strand.
GCGCCCGTCCTGTTTGCTTCTTGATCTTCGTCCTAGTCTGTAGCGCTGTTTATTCATTATGTCAAGAGAGATAAATAGTAAAGAAAGGAACGGCAAAGGGGTTAACCCGGCAATTCCCGGTTGCCTACCGTACAGTTCAGGAGGGGGCCGACTGTAGGTAACCAGCATCAGGGATCAGTGAAACGTTCCTATCGTACAGTAGAGCCCAGCCTGAATTGCAACGTTCCGACTAATACCCGTCCTCCCGCTTTATGCAAAATGTGTGCACTGTAAAGCACTCCAAAGGTGACCCGGTCTTTCCCTTCTGGGTGGTTAGGGCGGAAAACTTCCCCCGGGCTATCTATTCCCTTATAGAGGAAGATCAGTTGCAAACTTGTCTCGATAGTTACAAGTGATATTGAGCGATACTGCTGACCGGCTGCTTGGGCTGTTTCCGTGAAGCGTTCTACGCCAGAGCTTCAGCAGAGCTCATTGGAAATCAAGCAGTTCGCATTGCAGGACATCGAAAAGTTGGAGGCGAGCGCCAAAGCCTACGTGTCCAGGATCCAGTTCGATGTGAACACTTCTCAACTGTCTACAGGAACCGAGTACGTCAGCGCTGCACCCCAGACTGGGACTGCGGGGACGCTCAGCGGTGAGTTCTGCTTATTTTATCTATCTACGAGCAGTTGCTGTTAGTCAGCACCACCTGCGCATATTGTGGTTTTTCTCTCTTTTCCCTCAGACATAACATAGAGTTTGGTTGTAAGAGCTGGATGAAGTTTTCGATATTTCATGTGCTATAGACGCGGTGACCTCGACTTTTTTGCGGGCTAGGAAAAAAAAAAGGTGGTTCTAAGCATGGTTTAGAACCCTCGCAGCACCACAAAAGAAAGTGCTATCATATTTATATTGTAAGGGGGGGGGGGGGGGTAATTACAGGGTCTTATGGTCCGAGCGCTCAGTGCGATGTGACCAACCCAACAGACACCATCGGCTTCTGCCTCCTCGTTCTTCACTAGCCCCACAGAACTGCCAGCGCATCATTTTCGTCACTGCAATCCCCCCCGGGAGAAGAGGGAGCCATCCTGGAGACTCTAGGGGTAGCCAATACGGCCGAGTCGAAGAAGTACTTCAGGCGCTGAACGTGAACAATCTCACTCCGGTGGAGGTACAGATCGGAGGAGGTGTCAGGCTCGACGATGTAGTTTGCTGTCGACTTCTGTTGAATAACTCGGCACGGGCACTGGTACTTGGCCAACAGTTTGTGGGACAACTGCGGGCATGCTGCACGAACTCACAACCAATCAAGCCAGCCGGGTTGAAACGGGCTTACCTGGACGAATTTGGTTCTCCGCCCTGAATGATCGGCCCAAGCGGCAGTAATCTTCCCTCTGGAGCATGCTTCGCGGACTGAGAAACGGCGCAGTACATTCGGAATGGCGAAAACCCTGTAGTGGTCGTCGTGACGGTATTGTAAGCGAAAATAACAAAGGGAAGGACAGCACCCTACTTGGCATGTATGTATGTATATATGTATGTATGTATGTATGTATGTATGTATGTATGTATGTATGTATGTATGTATGTATGTATGTATGTATGTATGTATGTATGTATGTATGTATGTATGTATGTAAATATAAAGATGTGCCACATCCACCGCTAGCGACAAAGGTGGCGCTGGAGGGCGCTCACAAGCTTCGGTTGATCAACATAAATACTCAAGGAAGCGAAAGCTTGGGCAGCTGTCGACGTAGCTCAGTTGGAAGAGCACTGGACGCGATATTCGTAGGTCGTAGGCTCGACTCCCAACGACGCGTTGTTTTCCTTCCACTTTTCATTTATTATTTTGTATCCCGATAATCACCATAAGAATTGTTGTCAAGTACAACTTAAAAAAAATTAAAAATTCCCCAACGTACGCCTTGGACTCGTGGGCTGTCAGCTCATTTAAACTATATATATATATATATATATATATATATATATATATATATATATATATATATATATATATATATATATATATATATATATATATATATATATATATATATATATATATAAACATTCGAAACATTATAAGAAACATTCACATTCAAAACGGCGTCTGTTATTGCTTTTCTGTACAGCAAGGCCCACAAAGAAAGAGACACTGATGCGATCGGTGTTGGGAGCCAAGACTTCTTTGTAGCGTGACCAAGAGGACGAGACATCGGACGGGGAGCGGCAGGGAGAAAAGGCGAAGCAAATATGTTCATGTACACTTTTTACATAGCGAAGTATGTACAGATCAAGAAGAGAGTACAGAGCTCACTTGTTGTTGTTGTCCCCACCTAGAGAGCTAGGGAAAAAGAGTTCATGTCGGGCGGTAAAATCAGGGAGACACTTGCGAGCATTCGTGGTGCCACTCACTGCCGACGATGGACGATGGTACTTGAGCCTCCTCGCACACCTTCATGTGGCAAGGGTGAACTTCCTTGGTAGTGATGGCGATCTTCAGCTGACAAACGCCGTCCAGGATTCCGAGAAATCCGTCCCTGGTAAAGGTTACTTCCACACTGGTCTTAATTCTTGAAACGTCACCAACACCACCATTCGGCGAAAAGCTGCATGCCAACAATAGGGAAAATTTCCTTGTGGGCACCCGGGCGAACGCCAGGCGGGTAATTTCACATGAATGAATGGCTTCCCGGAATGATTGGCGACCCGACAAGGTGATTGACCGCGGCAGAACGTGTCGACGATGTGACCGCAGCAAGTGGTGGCGATGTTGCCACCGACACGGTGACTTCGGGGCTGCTGCTCACTAGCCTGACTTGGTTTCTGTCATCAGCCACTGGATCCTCGAATACTCAGAAAAGAAATGTGCTGGCAAAGGCGGCTTTGAGACGCCCTGTCCCCGAACAGGAACACTAACATTCGAAAGTCCATGCAAGGCTGAATACCTTCGTAACAAGGATGATGGCCATTATTTCACAGTTAAGTGCTCTTCCTCCGATAAATAAATACTAGTATTTTTGTCAGCGTAGATTCTTGACAGTCCAAAATGACAAAAACAAGAAGCAATTACGGTTAGCCACGTATAACATTGCCGTATCCATTTTTGTCGCGCTTTTCAGGCAGCTCTTTTACTTTTCGTAAAATGGTGCCAGCTGTCCAATGACGTGGCTCAGGGCACGCGTGTTTCGAAACATTCAAAACAGCGTTTGCTTTTTGCACAGCAGGCTGCACAAAGTTCACGTCGCCATACAGGGACACGGCGCCCATCTCTGCTTGTTACCATCTTTGCGTATCTGGGATATCATGAGGTCTAGAGGAAGAGAAAACAAGGTGGCTTCCGAGGACAAAAAGGTGTAGGTGATCATGGGTATAGGAGAGCGGGAAAGAACATCTGCATCTGCATGTTGACTGCCAGACCGGTAGACAACGCGGATGTCAAATCTTTGGAGGCGCAATGACCTGCTAGAAAGGTTGCCAGAGGGATCCTTCACTGATGGTCCGTGACAACGGCGAATGGTCGGCTGTATAAGAACGAACTTTATGAAGTGCCCAAACGATGGCCACTTTTTTTTTTTTCAGTAACAGTGTAGTGGGCGCGCACTTTTGTGAGAGTTCGGCTAGCGGACGCGACGACATATTTATCACCCCTGCCTTACGTTTAGCGAGCAGTGCGCCGAGTCTCATACTACTGGCATCTGTGTGCACCACAGTGGGAGAGTTGCGGTCATAATGGCATATTCTGAGAGGGAAGAAAAGCTCGAATGGTGGCTAAGGCTTTGTCGCTGTTCAAAGACCACCCAGAAAGAGCCGGGTCATTGTTCAGACTCGGGTCACTGGCGCAACGATGGACGCGAAATTCCGGACGATAAGGACAGAGGCCAACAAATCTGCGAAGTTCTTTCATAGTTGTCGGCTTAGAGAAGTGAGCGACAGAAAGTAATTTGGCTGGGTCAGGAACCACGCCATATTTGGATATCACATGACACAAAATAGTCAACTGGTGTGCGGCGAAGCGACACCCTTCAAATTAAACTGCAGGCCAGCATCGAAGAGGCATTTCAAAGAGTCAAATCAGATGCGTCGCGAAGTCGGAGGACGAGACGAAAATATCATCAAGGTAGCAAAGTCGTCTTCGATGTCAAATCTCACATTACCGTCTCCATCATGCGCTCAAAGTCACCGGGCGTTGCACAATCCGAATGGCATGACGTTGAATTCAAGTCAGCCTCCTGGAGTCACAAAGGCTGTTTTCGAATGGTCATAGTCGGCCATTGAAAACTGCCAGTAGCGGGAGTGCAAGGCCAACGATGAAAGGAATTGCGCGCCATAAAAGCAGTCAAGGGCATTGTCAATGCTAGGAAGCGGGTAAACGCCTTTATGACTATCTTGTTTAGTCGACGGTAATCGACAAATAAATGACGCTAGCCGTCCTTTTTGACCAAGACAACGGGTGAAGCCCAGGGTCTAGTATTCTGCTAAATGACACGGCATATCGTAGACCTGCTCCTGACACGACGCTCGAAGGAGGAAACATAATAAGGGTGCTGCCGCAGTGCGGCATGAGTGACAGCCACACTGCGGCACAAGAAGCATGCTGAACGTCGAAGGGACGAAAATAGTCCAGCAGTGTAAGAAGCGGGGTCCTAGCGGTGGAAATGGCGTACTTCAGGCAGGGCGGTTGTCTCCAGTACGCCATTAGCTGACGGCTGGGGACAATGGCCCGACAGGTGGCACGCAGGTGTCCGGTAGGCTAGTGAGCAGAAGTGAAAACTGCGACATTCGTGAGTGGCGCAGTCACTGTGCTTTGGCTTGGCTTGTAAACGCGGTGAACAGCTTCGGCAACTTGATCCCGAGTGACATGGCGTACTGCGTTGAGGACGTCTCCTGAGATTAGGGAACAAATGAAGCTGTCGTTAAATGTCCTCACACACAAATTCTTCGATGTGATGAAGTAGAGTGGAATCAATGCGAGTAGATAAACTTTACAGGGGCTCATCTGGTCGTCTAGCAACGATGCGTTGTCGTCGTAGCTGGTGTAATCGCACAGAGCGATTATATCGGTGACAGTTCGGGGATCTTCAGGCAAAAGCAATTGAAATGCGCACTCATCGATTCCTTTGAGGATATATGCCTAATTTTATCGGTATCAGGCATCGATGCTTTGACACAGTGACAAAGGTCACATATGTCCTCGGCATAACTTGTAAATGTCTCTCCATGGTGCTGCGCATGTTCGCGCAAGCGGCGCTCGGCTAGAAGCTTCCGTTCCTCCTGGCGACCGAGGATGTCCGTAAAGCGTGTCTTGAAGACGGTCCAGTTAGAAAATAACGTTGGTCACTTTAAGCACGTCGTTCTACTTGTTATGCGCACTCACGCGCTCGTAGGATGCAATCCAGTCTTCGAAATATTGATCATCGGTGCCGCTGTAGAGGGGGGGATCACGTTGGTGTATGGGCCCAGCAGAGAGGATGCAAAGCACCGGAGACGCTGGCACGTGGTCTTGCGTGGTCACAGCGGAGGTCACTGGCACTGGTAACTTCCAGGTGAGAAGTTCTCGGTGACGGTGGCGGTGTACTTTGCAGAGTCTGGCTGGGTTCAGGTACCCCGCAACCGCCTTCAATTGTAAGAGAGGGGTTTATTTACAAAGACTGATGGTCCGAGCTCTAAGCGCACTGTGTCCAAACCAACACACACACACTCGGCTTCTGCCTCATCGTTCTTCATTAGTCTTACAGAGCTGCCACTGCGTCATTTTTGTCACTCAAATTTATTTATTTATTTTTCAAATGGTCCTATAGATATGGGTTGTACATGAGGGGCGGGCAGCCACTGGACATATTGGTGGGTCAGCGGCAGGTTTGTGCATGCACGTTCATAGGAGCCACTCAGAAAACGCTGTGCAATTAAGGGCGCACATGCTTTGATGTTCAAGATGTTAGCAAGTGCTGGCGTGTAATTGTTGTCGTTCGGGCGCATTAATTACAAAGCGTCAAAGACTTTTATTGATCTTACTATTACGACTCGCTGTGTGGCTGGATCACCCCTGCAGGATCCGGGTCGCGACCCAACGCCTTTGTCCGACGGCAGGTGAACAGCCCTGGCGACACGCGCACCACCTTTCTTCCTCCGGGCTTGATTTTATGGAAACCGCTGGATAAGCTGGCAGACCAAGTCGCGGATGCTATTCGCGAGAGCCCTCAAAAAATGCTTCGCCTGGTGCACATCTGTGAGGCCCTGCAGTGAGTCTCTGCCCTCTCTCTTTCTTAGCACGCGGAGTTGCGGAGCTGTCGCGCCTATGATCGCGAAGATCCTGTATTGCCACCGATACTCGATTACCAAAGTGTCTTCCGCCGCGCGAGTGCAATCGTTACCGCATTTGAAAGATAATGGTAAATTTTCGTTTGCTCCCAAGGACCAGCCGAAATTTTTAAAAGAAATGTACTTCTCGATTATTTGAAGTTGCGATGACGGTTGTTCAGCAACACAGGGATGAGTTATTGCTACGTAAATATAATCTAAAAATTCATAACTTTATTCCCTCTTGGCGTCAGGCATCCAGGGTCCAGCCTCAGGTATTGTGTTTCGGTCTCAGGGATCCGCTTTCAAAACCTGTCTTTACAGCATTCACATTTCAATGCGAAAACATTTGAGAGCGACCATGCCTGTATTTGTACACAGAGCGCGAGCTATCCACTGCACGAGGCGTTCCGCGACCGAGCCGCTACCCGCAGCCGGCGTTGTGATCCAAAGAACACGCACGGGTCCCTACGTTACCCTGACGTCAAATGTCCGAACAGGCTTCGTGAACCAGTTCGCGCACGCTACGCGAGCCAGTAGGATACGCGCTGTGGTTTCTCAGTAACAATGCTGACTCCCGCCCCCCCCCCCCCTTTTTCCTTAGGTCGCGGGATCGAATCCATGCCGCATTTTGGTGGGGAGGCGGAGTGATTATACACCCGTGTGGATGTCATAGCGCCCTAAAGAACCCTCTTTAGTCTAAACTAATCTCAAGCCTTCCATAACGGCCTTCTTCGAACTTTGTCGCTTCTGGATGTTAAGGCTGCTCCTATGCTACCTGCTAATGAGGAGAGGTGAAAGGATGGCGCAGTAGTGACATTAAGACACAATTGTTAGGTATACCAGAGAGCGCTTCTCGTGAGCTTTCGCTTACTTTAGCGGTTTATGCAGCATGATACAACCATTGCACAAGTTGATCGGTCTTTCCTAGCTTGTAATACCTTTTCAGTTAATGTAGATGAATTATGTGATGTTAGGAAGATAGTGAGAGAACGGAAAGCGTGGCGTGATATGGTCCATAGGGTCAGGAAGAGTCGGACACGACTGAACGGAACTGAACCTATTTTTCATTGCACCGTGGTAATCTGCGGTGCGGTGGCCTTCAATTCGTACCCCGTGTTCCTTCGGCGTGGACTTCAGTTTGAGGATTAGAAAAAGAAAATAATTAGAATTGCGACCTCTGGAAACTTTCAAGGAACTTGCGCATGTCAGGCCAAATTGCATTTTTTTTTTTTTTAGTCCGCTAGCATTTAGAACCGCAATCGCCGATTTCGCCAATTGCTGTCGACCAAAAACACGAGTGTGTCTCTGGCACATGCTATAGTTGGTATGCAAATGACAGGGACGACCACTGATTGGCCGATGGATTGTGGTAGCGTATGAATGCATGATGATGAGTATATGTGCGATATAAAAGCACGAATTAAGGGATTAGTGAAGTTAAGCGAGTAGCAAGGTGCATGAATGCGAAAGAGAATCCGCAAGTGAAGCCGCCGATGTGAGCTTTAAATAGCCTTAAAGCAGGAGCCTAGGTGTCCCTGACTATTATTTTTTTTTTTTAGGCTCTGACCACGCTGCGAACGTCGACGCGAATAATTGAACACATCCTATAAACAATATGCATTTGTCAAGATTGTCAAGAGCATCGAATCACTAAAGTCCGTCACTGAAGCTCCTTCGAATTCCTGCTCCTTATTTGATGACAATGAGTTTCTTCTCTCTCTCTTCCATGACCCTGCAATGCTCAGGAACAAATATGGATACTATCGACACATGGGCAAAGAAGCTAAGTCCAAGTGGAAGGTAAGTGTAATTCAGATCAAGAGAATCAGGACGAATAATCGCAAGGGACCTGATTGAACAAAACGAATGTTTGACAGCACGTCTAAAACCACTCAGAAATGGACAGGTTGAACATTTATATCTTGGGTATCAGCGAGCTCAAGGGAACCGGAATTGGAGTATGTAATTCCGGCGACAATTATGTCTTTTATTGTGGACACGAATCCAGGAGAAGAAATGGAGTCGCTGTCATAGTAAACAGAAGAATGGGCAAAGCAGTGCTCGGTTACAACTTGAAAAACAACCGAATGATTTCACTTCGGATCCAAGGTCACCCTTTCAACATAGCAGTTATTCAAGTCTATGCACCAACCACCACTGCTGAAGAAGCTGATGTTAAAAGTTTTTATGCTGACCTGCAATGCCTTCTAGACCGCACTCGGACGTCCTTTTTCTCATAGGAGACTGGAAAGCTAAGGTAAGGAGTGAAGGAATATCCGGAATTACAGGGAAGTTCGGTCTTGGTGACCCAAATGAAGCTGTGCAGAGGCTAGTAGAGTTTTGTCAAGAAAATAACCTGACCATAGTGAATACACATTTTTAACAGCAGAAAAGGCGCCTGTACACATGGACTAATTCACCGGACGGTCTGTACAGGAATCACATTGATTATATTATTTGCCGACAGAGATGGAGAAGCGCTATCCAAGCAATAAAAACAAGGCCTGGGACCGATTGTGGCACCGATCATCAGCTTCTTGTTGCCAAATTTAGGCTTCGATTGAAGAAAGCGCAGAAAACTAGAAAGCCATTTAGATAAGATCTTTATCAGATTCCATCAGAATATGCCGTGTAAATGAGGAATCGATTTCAAGAATTAGATCTAGAAGAGATGTGGATATATGTTCGTAATACAAGAAGTTGCTACTAAGGTAGTTCCAAAGGAAAATAAATGCAAGGAAGCAATGCCGAAAGTTGGGCACGTTGGTTATACATTCATGATGGAAAATAGCGCGAAAAAGGAAAATAGCGCTTGTCCGTGTCTTCCTTCCGTCCTTCGTGTACTTTTTCGCGCTATTTTCCATCAAGGAAGCAAACTGGTTGTCTGAAAAGGCTTTGCAATTAGCTGAGGAAAGGAGGATGGCAAAATTTATGGGTGAAAGAGATAGATACAAGGTTCTAAATGCTGATTTTCAGAGAACAGCAAGGAGAGATTAGAATGCCTTCAGGAACATACAGTGTCTAGAAGTTGAGGACAACAACCAATTTAGGAACACAAGAGATCTGTATAAGACAATCAAAGATATCAAAGGAAGTTTCTGCGCTAACCGGGGCGTAATAAAGGACAAAAAAGGCATGGACCTCACTGAAGCCTCCGAGATAACGAAGAGGTGGCAAGAATACGCAGAATAGATAGATAGATGACTTTACTGAAAGGAAAAGGCAGAGAGGTTGGCCGAAATAATTCAAATCTGGCCTGGTACTCTGCACTGGGTTAGGGGAAGGAGAGAAGAAAGAAGATCATGATGGGTTGCCATGTTGGAGAAGGCATATTAAATACATATACAGGCACAGTATGTTTGTTGCTTTACAAGCGCGAATCGACTCCGCTGGCGCACAAAAAACGGCAAAGAGCACGCACTGCCTGTAAACTCTTCCCCTTGTCCTGCCAAGTTCCCAGCAGCAGTTCCTCCGACAAAGGCCTCTTGCCCAAACGCTTCAAGGAAGTGGCTATAGCACACTTCTTTCGCACGCATACGCTGGGCACACCGATAATAAATGGTCCACAGTCTCTGGGATGCCACAAGTTGAACATTCCGGCGAGTCCACCTGTCCAGTTAAATGCAAGTACTTGCGCGTGAAAGCCACGTTTAAACGAAGTCTATGCAGCAAGCATGCTTGATGACGCGGAATATCACGCGGAACATAAAATTTCTATGTTCGATCGAGCCTTCTAGACAAATGTGTCGGGCATCTGGCTGGGCCCAGTAAGCTGCTGCAGCATTATTGATACAACTATCTGCTCTTGAAAAAGGCACAGCTGTTTGGAGGCCATTGATGAGTGAGCTTTTCGCTTCAAGAATTGTGCAAGAAGAACCCGGATGTGCAAACCCAACATAAGAAGGTTGTCATCATTGATCTCGAGCCGGACATCCTGAAGAGTGAAGTTGAGTGGGCCTTGGCCAGGCCTTGCTATGAACAAACCTGGCGGAATTGATGGCATTCCAGCTGAGTTGCTTCAAACCCTTAACGATGACGCTGTTAACATTCTGTATATATCGTCAGTAAATTTGGACGACCCTGCAGTAGCCACAGGATTGGAGGAGGTCAGTTTACGTCACCTTCCAAAGAAAGGCAGTGCCAAAGATTGTTCCAACTACCGCACGATCGCGCTTATTTCGCATGCTAGCAAGGTGATGTTGAAATTCCTCCAAGGTAGGCTGCAGCAGTATGTGGATCCGGAGCTTCCGGACGTGAAAGCTGGGTTCGCAATGGCAGAGGAACTAGAGACCGGATTGCCAACCTTCGCTGGATCATAAAAAAAGCAAGAGAGTTCCAGAAACCCATCTACTTCTGCTTTATTGATTATGCGAAAGCATTTGACTGCGTAGATCACAGCAGATTGTGGCAAGCTCTCCAAGAGATGGGAGTTCCGATTCACCTCATCTGTCGCCACAGGAACCAGTGTAAAGAACAAGAGGCCAACAGTCAGAACTGAGCATGGTCTTACTGATTGATTCTCGATTGAGAAAAGAGTGAGACAAGGCTGCATACTGTCGCCCTGCCTATTTAACCTATATGCCGAGTGCATCATGAGGAAAGCCGGTCTGGATGAGTCTTCAGCTAGAGTGAAGATTGCTAGGCAACGGATCAAACACCTTAGATATGCGGATGGTACCACTTTAATGGCAGAAAGTAAAGTGGAATTTAAGAGACTTCTGACGCGCGTGAAAGAAGAGAGTGAGAGGTTTGGGCTTAAACTGAACATTAAATAGACTAAGATCATGGCATCATGCCTTATCAAGTCCTGGAACATACAGGAACAAGAAGTGGAAGCCGTGACAGATTTTCTCTTCTTGGGCTCCAAGATTACCCCGGAAGGTGACTGCAGCCATGAAATTGGGAGGCGCCTGCTTCTGGGAAAGAGAGTCATGGCTAGCCATGACCGCCTAGTAAAGAGCAGAGACATCAGACTTTCAACGAAGATCGGTATAACTCGTGCTTTGGTCTTTCTAGTTGTGATGTATGGATGCAAGAATTGGACTGTGAAGAAGGCTGACCGCCGAAGAATTGACGCTTTTGAATTGTGGTGCTCTTGAGAGTTGCTTGGTCTGCCAGATGATCAAATCAGTCGATATTGTCGACCATAAACCCTGACTGCTCATTGGAGGATCAAATTCTGAAGTTACAGCTCAGCTACTCCGGTCATTTGATGAGAAGAGAGGAGTCGTTGGAGAAAACTTTGATGCTGGGAAAGATTGAGGGTCACAGGAGAAGGGGTAGGAAGCGAACGCGATGGTTAGATGGCATCCTCGAGGCGCTGCAGTTGAAGCTATGTGAAGCTTAGGAAGACAGTGGGAGACCGGAAAGCTTGGCGTGTATGGTTCATAGGGTCAAGAAATGTCGGACATGACTGAAAGACTGAACTGAACTGAACTGAACTTAACTGGCTAAAACCACTCACTTGCTAACCTGCATCGGTTGCGATAGTTCAGGAGGAAGAAAACGCGGCAAGGGGAAAAGTACAGAAGATGTACTTTGCAGCAGTTGTCCCTATATTGTACCCGGGATGTTTATTGATTCAACCTTTTCCTTATCCTCCTCTTAATCGATGCCCTCTTCCTGCGCCACAAAGCGTTATTATATGCACTGCGGGACTAATTTGAACACATACAAGGGATGTTGATTACAAAGGCGCAAACCCTACAATTCGTTTGGCGGAGGAGGACGGGAGGGAGTTGTAGGGTATGCAGATATTGATTACGCGCTTCTTTGGTATTCCTTTATATAACTCGCGCTTGAGAAAACAGCCGCCATCTTTTGTTTTAATGTCCTTGTTACCCTTTCCCGTGCACTACGGTGCACCTTCGCAGAGAAAAGTGCGGACCACCCTCAAGCAGAAGCGTTTCTTCAAGACACCAGCTCGCTATGGCAGGGACAACTTCTGGGGGTTCAGCTGCAACGATAGGTATGCACCAGCCCGTGAGTGCGCCCACGCAGTCATTCTCTGAGGGGAACTAGATTGAGCTCCGTTTGCGGCTCTCTGAAATGGAGAAGAGGAAGCTGACATACGTATCGTGATTCAGATTATGAACGATATTTCGTAAGGGTATATCGAATAGGATTGCAGCAGAAGGGAGATGCAATAGGCCATGTGGAGGGAGCTGCGCAGAGAAACTTAAGAACATTATTATTATTATTATTATTATTATTATTATTATTATTATTATTATTATTATTATTATTATTATTATTATTATTATTATTATTATTATTATTATTATTATTATTATTATTATTTAATCAATGTCAGTTATTTGTTGTTTTTTTTTCTTCTATCTACCGTTCTTTTTTTTTTCTTTATTTCCTGGTGTGCTAAAAAATTCTCTCACTGTGTATATAAGTGATGCTACTCATTGTTTGCTTACTTTCCGTGATACTTTTCGTCTGTCATTTCATGTATTATTTATTTCTTTTTTTGTGTTCTCTCTGTGTGTGTAAACATGTTTGTGCTTTTTCATTTTTGTTTCTTTTTTTTTTATTTGTGCTGCAGCACAAAGACCACATGGTTGTTCCTGCGCACATTAAATAAAGATTGATTGATTGATAAAGATTGATTGATTATTATTATTATTATTATTATTATTCTATATTACTATAATCAATGTCAGTTATCTGTTTGTTTTTTTTTTCTCTTCTACCTACCGTTCTTTTTTTTTTCTTTATTTCCTGATGTGCTAAAAAATTCTCTCACTGTGTATATAAGTGATGATACTCATTGTTTGCTTAATTTCCGTGATACTTTTCGTCTCAGTTTCATTTCATGTATTATTTATTTCTTTTTTTTGTGTTCTCTCTGTGTGTGTAAACATGTTTGTGCTTTTTCATTTTTTTTTGTGCTGCAGCACAAAGACCACATGGTTGTTCCTGCGCACATTAAATAAAGATTGATTGATTGATTGATAAAGATTGATTGATTGATTATTATTATTATTATTATTATTATTATTATTATTATTATTATTATTATTATTATTATTATTATTATTATTATTATTATTATTATTATTATTATTATTATTATTATTATTATTATTATTATTATTATTATTATTTCATTATCGCTTTCCTTGCGCAACTTCCCACTCTCGCTCCACCAGGAGCGCCCAACTGAATCTTCCTTCCCTTCACTGCCGTCGTATCAGACTTGATATCATATTTCTGTACAAACTCCTTCATGGCCACATTATGTGCCCTCAGCTCTTAGAGTACATCCTACTGCGCGTTCCGCGAAAGAGCATGAGGGAATTCAGACCATTTCAGGTTTCTCCTCTTCATTCCCACTCCCCTCTGGACAGGATGAAGTGGTTATTTAACTCTTTTTGTCCTCACCTTGACATCTTCCAAAACTCGCTCTGTTCATTTACATTGGATGTTCGTAGCGTTGTATTCTAAATAGTAGTTTATCACATATAACTCCCACTTTCTAGCCTTAAATTGTATTTACTTCACTTTTTGCTTTTTCTCCTGTTCAATGCTGTCTGTATCATGAACTACTTTTTATCCGTTTCTTACTTGTATTTCAACTTTAAACTTTATATTCGAATCTTACTGTCCCTTGTTTAATTTTACTTCTTTATTGTATTGTTCTGTACTTCTACCCTGTGTTTTAAGTACCATGCACTTGTTGCGCCTGGAAGGGTTGTTTATTTTATGTATATTTCTATATTACTATAATCAATGTCAGTTATTTGTTGTTGTTCTTTTTTTCTCTTCTATCTACCGTTCTTTTTTTTTTCTTTATTTCCTGGTGTGCTAAAAAATTCTCTCACTGTGTATATAAGTGATGCTACTCATTGTTTGCTTACTTTCCGTGATACTTTTCGTCTGTTTCATTTCATGTATTATTTATTTATTTATTTTTTTTGTGTTCTCTGTGTGTGTGTAAACATGTTTGTGCTTTTTCATTTTTGTTTCTTTTTTTTTATTTGTGCTGCACCACAAAGACCACATGGTTGTTCCTGCGCACATTAAATAAAGATTGATTGATTGATTGATTATTATTATTATTATTATTATTATTATTATTATTATTATTATTATTATTATTATTATTATTATTATTATTATTATTATTATTATTATTATTATTATTATTATTATTATTATTATTATTATTATTATTATTATTATTATTATTTTGCCGTGTCGACGGACCCCTTAAGCAAGTGCCACGCTGAACACTGTTCTTGCGCATTTCGCAGCGCAATGTCGGACAGGATGGCTGACTGCCCCAAGGTAAATTGCGCGCCTTCCTCACTAATACTAAGCGTAGTTCTTTATTTTCCGATTAGAAGTTGCCGCTCTGACATTTGGAGCATTTGAGACAACGCGCTGATGAGGAGGATATTTAACGCATTGGAATGCAGCACGCGCGGTTCCACATGATTTCCGTGTCCTAGCTGCTTCCCAGTTTTCGATATGCCAATGTCCCTTTCTCACGTGTCGTCACATCCGCACTTATGCAGCTGCGCAAAGGCCTTTATACTCCTGATCTGTACCTGACTTTGCACATACGTACATGCTGGCGTAGTGCTGACATGGGACTGCGTCCTTCATACAGTTAGAGCCGGCATTCTTTGCCTCCAGAGAGAACCCTCATGCATACGGGCCTCAGTTCGCTGAGATAGCAGAATAGCAGCCATATGCTTAAAATCGTTGATGGTAGCCTCGATGAAAATATAAGCCTAGCATGGGAGTAAGCTTTACCTTTTTAAGGGCGGTAGCACAAAAACCGTCCTCCATATTTCGCTAGTATTTTTCCGCTCCTCCTCAAGAACATGCATCTGGCAGGTGATAATTTGCTGGTGACGAGGCCGTGCACTGACTCGTTGGCAGTTTGTGTGAGGCCGCCAGCTGGCATACCATCGCCGAAGTGGCAGAGGTTGCCAACTTGGGCAAGACTCTTTAAATGGTAATCGAACCCACCGGGGGGGGGCACTTGGATCTCGAGTAAGACGCGCTTCTCCTATGCCACGTGATCAAAGGGGAGCCTTATAACTATCTCGGGTGGCCTTTCGTATAATGTGCTAACCGATGGCTGCATGCTAATGAGTGTAATCCGAAACCAAAGTGAAAACCGGCAGTAGAGCACGTAACTCGTATTTGTCCTAAGCACGAAAAATCGTCTTTAATTTTTTTTTTTTTAACTGGTAAGGACAGTTGTTCTGATTGGAAACACAGTATATAATTATAGCATAGCCGCAGGGCTAATATGGTCAATGGCGTAACGCGTTGCCATTTCTACCTTTGTCAAGCGCTGTAGCTTAGGCTTCGGCTGGCGGACCAAAATCAGTTGTTCACTCAGTGCGCTGACTGTGGATTGGATTATAGCGTTATAAGCAGGTTATCCCACGGACGCCGGATCAAGTAAAAGTTGCGACCAGCCGTTCCATTTCAATGGTGTGGTTTAGCTAAAACGCTTGCAGGCTGTGGGATGTACACACTCGTTGAAGGGCACCAAGCGGTCGAAATTAATCCTGAGCGCTCCGCTCTACGGTGCCTCTATACTTCACGTGCTACTTTGGGACGTTTAACCCAGCATATCAATGCGGACTGGAGCTGAGTGGGCTTAATTGAAGCGTTGCACAGTCCTCCGGAGTCATCGATTTAAAAACACTGTCTGATTTTAACATAAGAATGCAAAAGGGCTCCTAACACGATTATGTCCCAGACTGGTCGACATCACCTCCAGATTTTTGGCTATGGTATGTGGTGTTTAACTTCCTTGAGCGTCTCAGACTATGGGAAATAGGGGGGGGGGAGGGGGGGGGGGGGGGGAACGTGCACTTACCACATATAGTACACTGATAAATAAGTTAAATTGGTTCACAGGAAGGGAAAGGCGCAGTAACTGTCACACTTGCTCTGTGGACACCCGAACCGCGCCGTAAGGGAAGGGAGGAAGGTGGGAATGAAAGTGGAAATAGAGAAAGAGGAGCCGTAGTGGATGGCTACGGAGTAATTTCGACCACCTGGGGATCCTTAACGTGCGCTGACATCGCACAGCACAAGACGCCTCTTCGTTTCGCCTCCATCGAAACGCAGACGCCGCGGTCGGGTTCGAACCCGGGAACTCCGGCACAGTAGTCGGGCGTCTTACCACTGCACCACCCCGGCGGGGCAAGTACACTGATGCATTTCGCCTTTCACCCCCCTGAAAAAAAAAAAAAAAAAAAACGACCAATTTGGACCCGGGTACACTCTGGATGCATTTCGCCTTTCAGCCCCCTGAAAAAACGACCGATTTGGACCCGGGTACACTCTGGCTTCTTCAAGCGCGGATGCTTTTCGCAAAACAATAGCTTATGGTAATCATGCAGTCACGAAATGCTTCATACGCTTGGAGTCTGTACACAGCGACGTAATTATTTGCACTACTTTGGTATCCCGGTTTCTGGTGAACTCAAAGCGCTACTTAAAAAAAACACTACTCAAAAAAAAGAATTACATGAAGAGAGGAGTGTGAACAATGAAGACAACCAAAAGGCTACACTCTGCGTTTCATTATACGCAATCAAAGCGTCGGGAGAAGCAAAGATAATAACTGCTTCCTTGTCACTTTATTCAGTCGACATTAAAGCAACGACACGCGCATCAGCAGCGTCATACCAGGGAAAGGTCTGGCGCATGCCTGGTCACGACATTGCGTACGCAAATATATTCAGTTATAAGTTTCGAGGAGAATATCTCGCTATACGCGTGGGCTAAAACATTTGGGTGCTTTACGCATGGCTTGAACCGAATGATAAAGCGAAAGCTGTGAATCTCATAGCGACATAACGGAAAGGTTAACAGCGCAAAAAGACACTCACAAATAGGCACAAATAGACACACAAGAGTGAGTGTGTTTTTGCGCTATTAACCTTTCCTTTATGTAACTATGCACCAACGAGCCCAGCAATCAGTTTTAATGGACTCATAGCGACAGCCTCTGTAACACCGCTTTTTCAATGCGTGATTTGTTCATATTTCTTTTTTCTTTAACTTAGGTTTTAAAGAAACGAAGGCGCCTTATGCTTTTGGGTGGACGCCACGGTATGGCTGTTCAGTTCAGTTCAGGCGTTCAGTCGCGTCCGACTCTTCGTGACCCTATGGACCATGTCACGCCACGCTTTCCGGTCTCTCACTATCTTCTTAATATCACATAGCTTCATCTGCAATGCCTCGAGAATGCCATCTAACCATCGCGTTCGCTGCCTACCCCTTCTCCGGCGACCCTCAACCTTTCCCAACATCAAATCTTTCTCCAGCGACTCCTCTCTTCTCATCAGATGACCAAAGTAGCTGAGCTTTAACTTTAGAATTTGACCCTCCAATGAGCAGTCAGGGTTTATGGTCGACAATATCGACTGATTTGATCTTCTGGCAGTCCAAGGAACTCTTAAGAGTCTTCGCCAGCACCACAATTCAAACGCGTCAATTCTTCGGCGGTCAGCCTTTTTCACAGTCCAACTCTCGCATCCATACATCACAACTGGAAAGACCATAGCACGGGTTATACGGATCTTGGTTGGCAGACTAATGTCTCTGCTCTTTACTAGGCGGTCAAGCCTAACCATTGCTCTCTTTCCCAGAAGCAGGCGTCTCCTAATTTCATGGCTGCAGTCTCCTTCCGAGGTAATCTTGGCGCCCAAGAACAGAAAATCTGTCACAGCTTCCACTTCTTGTCCATTGATGCTCCAGGACTTGATAGGGCAAGACGCCATGATCTTCGTCTTTTTAATGTTCAGTTTAAGCCCAAACTTCTCACTCTCTTCTTGTACGCGCATCAGAAGTCTCTTGAGATCCAATTCACTTTCTGCCATTAAAGTGGTATCATCCGCATATCTAAGGTTGTTGATGCGTTTTCCAGCGATCTTCACTCCAGCTGAAGACTCGTCCAGACCGGCCTTCCTCATGATGCACTCTGCATATAGGTTAAATAGGCAAGGCGACAGTATGCAGCCTTGCCTCACCCCTTTCTCAATCGGAAACCAATCAGTAAGACCAGTAAGGTATGGCTGTTACCTACACGTAACTATGTCAATGTCTTGTTTTCATATTGTTTTCCTGTAAATTGTAAATTGGTTTATAAGAAAAGAAAAGCACAGTATCTGTCAGACTTCAGGGAAGGGAGGAACGTAGGAGTAAAAGCGGTGAGCGTTAAAAGAGGTCCCCTAGTGGAGGGCTACAGAGTAATTTTGGCCACCTGAGGACCTTTAACCTGCGCTGACATCGCACCAACATTGGGCTGTCTCTCCGCTTATGTGAGGTTTTGAGGAAAGGAAGGTGCGGTATACATTTGGGTGGACACAACAGAATCGTCGACACCCACACTTTATTAGATCAAGGTTACTTGAAGGCCAAATTAAGTGCCACGAAAAGGCCGGCTCTAAGCGTAGTGAAGTTTCGCTTCATTTGTAAATTGGTTTTAACAAAGTAATGACGCAATATCTGTCAAGGTCACTTGCAGGCCAAATAATCAGTCACGCTACTCGCTGCTCTACCTAGCGTAGTGAAGCTTTCGCTTGAAACATTTTGCGAAATGGATATTTTTTGCAAAATGGCTGCCACGAAGCTTCCACGCATAGAAACAAGCGAACTGACAGCATTGGTCGGAAAGTTTAAAGCACTTCAGACGATTATGACATTGATGAGATGTTATCACTTTGTGCCCACTTTGTGTGAAAATAAAAAAAAAACTGAAAAGGCAGCTTTCGTATACTAGGAATTCTTTATTTTTTTAGAAAACAGTGACAGCCGACAAAAATAAAAGCAAAGCTATCGGAAGAGAGAAGAAAAAGACAGTTTTCTGCGACGTTAATTCTTGTCATGTGCCAATTAGCCCGGCGGATTGCCCTTTCAGTGTGAGTCTAGTTCCAAACATTATCTGTTCCGCATACTGGTCCCCATTCGATATGTTATTCGTGTGCTATTCCAGCGTCATCGCGTCCGTTGATGGTGAGTTTGTACCCCGTATTCATACTTTGTCCCTAATCGTAGCTCGTTTGGCGCTAAAGCCGCGCACTGTACGTAACAGTCCTGAGTTGTTAATTAATGTTTTTAGCACAGCGGAGACGTATTAGCATTACCGACGCACAACAGCTTATTAGACGCCTCCTGTGCACGCACAGAAACATGGGTAAATCCGAGCCGGTCCGCTACGCGTACGCATCCGGTGTCAGGTAAAGCGTTTTACGTCTACGCCAGTACGTCTCCGCTATACTAGAAGCTTGTGACATGTAGGTACCTCCGGTGTTGCTGGCTGCCGTTCGCTGCCTACAGGAAAAGAGGCCACGTCTCAGCAATGAAACTGCATCGTTCCGCGCGGGCCTGCAGCCGCAGATGGCGCCCCCGTCGGGGCTCAGTGGCCCGGCAAAGGAGGCACCAGTGAAGCTGGATAGAGACCAACAGACGCTGTCATAGCTGTGTCGCAGATGCAGCCTGCTGAGAATAAGATGCCACCACAGTTAAACCCGATATTTGTTAGGACGGCCGCCTCCGAACTTGGAGCGGCGTGCCATTTCTTGTATTTGCTGCTTTTTTTTTTTGCGCACCACAAATTTTGGGGGCACAGTGTTTGACCCTGTTTCTGGTGCTTAATTTTTATTCCTCCGTACAGGCTGTTCTATGTGAATTTATGTTTTATGTCTAAGGGTTAGAGGCGATTGTATTAAGAAATATTTGTTCATGAAGTTTAGTAACGTCTGCAAATGAGTCCGACTCGGGCTCAAACTAAATATATGAATTAAATATAGTTGGTCTGACTTCCTAGCGCTGCGTATTTGTTGCGTTCCGTATTTCCTGTATTCCTCCTCCTCCTGTATTCCTGTAAAATCATCTTCCTTCAATAAGGACCGCGGGAAGTGCGTGACAATATGTATGCATGCGTTGTGTATACGGAATGCAAATAAATTTCATTTTATTAAAAAACCACGGCTTAAAACTACAGTTTCACACAGGACATGTGATGCGGGCTCTCTGCTTCCACAGATGGAAGATCAGTTCAAGACAATTTCCAAGTTCCAACCTCCCTTCCGTTTCTTTCCTTTCCCCATTTCTCTCTTCGTAGCAACAAACAGTATACCTGAATACCCAGTAAACAAAATGGAATTCCTTCTGGCCTATGAGAAAACACGCAATTAGATAAACTAGCAAATAATGGGGCAATAAAGCCTAGATTACGGTGCAGGGCGAAAAGCATCGCCTCAAATAACGTATATTGATTGCGAAAACAAAAATGCCATCTTTTTCTATGAAGTACATACCAGACATTCACGACGAGCGCTATTTTAGTGCGTTAGTGTTACACAGGCACCTCACTAAAGGAAGTCCGGCGTCGGAGTCAGTGTCAGCGGGGTGACTGAAAAGCCACCGGCACGCCTCAGGTAGGTAATAGTTGCCAGGTGACATGACCGGACCCAGATCGGTCTGCGGGCTGTGTGACGTCACGAGATCATATGCATGGCCGAGCTCCTTTGAGGTGGGAGGGTAAGATAGGTATCGAACCCTCCGAGACCCCTGGATCCCGAACCAGTGCACGCTGCTGCTAAGACCACACAGGCATGTTCGATAGGAGGTTAGTTGAAGCAGGGCTTTATGTCGGGTGGTTTTTCACAACTGGGTAACTTACGACTGCGTGCTAACGAGCATGTATCAGGTAATAAAGGCACCAATTAATGGGGGTTAGTGATTAAGCGAGTAATAAAGTGCACGTACGCCAACTAGAACCCCAAGGAGACGCTGCAGATGGGAGCCACTAACGCTATCGCCTTACAGGCGGAGTTCAAGTGTCCCAAAAGGTTTTTCTGCTTCTCCTGCCTAGATATCACTCAGCGCTCGGGGGAATTGGAGGGCCACGTGTGAAGTGTTAAGTACGAGCTGCACCTGCTCACCAAATCGCCAATAGCTGCATCTGTCACGTAGAGGAAATGAAGAAAGTGTTGAAAGATATCAAGATGTTTTTCAAGAAATCAAGTCGCACTCACTTGATAACTGCAATACCATGAGTGCGATTGTTCGGGACGCGGACATCACGTTGGCTGGTATGAGCCGAACAGGTTGGCATAAGTCTGGATGACATGACCGATCGTTTTAGTGTCGCCATTGAAAGAGCAGCTGGGACTGGGCGATATATAGGCCATAATATTTTCATGTTCTGGCGCTGGAACAACTAATTCTTATGCGAATGAAAAAGGAGCGCTCCGGTCTAGTGAAGTTTGGGAGACGCATAAAAGGCGAATCTGCCGCGACCCTACAGTTATGCACAAGAATGCTAAATTGGGCGAGTTGGTGCATTCGCATTTTAGGAAAACGTAGCGCAAAGAAGACAAGGACAAAAAGAGAAGGAAACACACACGAGCGCTTACTCACAACTGATTTTTTATTCGAAAAGCAAACAGAATATATAGGATACAAGATATTATCAAATACATCTAATAAAGTGGTGAGATTGACAAGAAATTGACAAAAATGTGGAGCAAAGGCAAGTCTGCAAAGATACACACGTGAAAAAAACTACGGCATTTGCACGAAGTGTAAATGCCGCCCCATTTTCGATAAAACTATCATTCTTGGCACATCGCGCAATCAACGCACACGAGAAATTATAGAGGCATATCATATCATGAAAGGAGGGGATAAGTGTGTTAGCGAAGCTTCTATTAACTTAACAAAAGTAGAGATTACATACCTAGAATCAGTGGTCAAGTAGTTTTTTTCACGTGTGTATCTTTGCAGACTTGCCTTTGCTCCACATTTTTGTCAATTTCTTGTCAATCTCACCACTTTATTAGATGTATTTGATAATATCTTGTATCCTATATATTCTGTTTGCTTTTCGAATAAAAAATCAGTTGTGAGTAAGCGCTCGTGTGTGTTTCCTTCTCTTTTTGTCCTTGTCTTCTTTGCGCTACGTTTTCCTAAAATGCCTACAGTTATCATGGTAAGCGGATACAACCAGAAGGATACGGAGCCTATAAAATGTAATCATGAGGAGCAAATACTCTGGAAGAGAGTAGAATTGGGCTTTTGAGCAGCTTTTGCGAGGGCGTTCACCACTTCGTGTTCTAATATTCCGGAATGGGATAAGAACGAATATTAAATCCCACCTAGGATCTCTCGCAGAAAGAAAGCGACCGCTAAGTGGGGGTTGCATGTTTTTTCAGCCGGATACTTATATGGAGAGCCTTAGAAACGCAAAGAATAGTGAATGAGACACATCTTTTCGCGTTGTAAGCTGAGAAGCAATTAGGTAGTGCTCTAAATTTCCGCACACAGCTCATAAGGGACAGCGAAGACTATGGCAGACCAGTCATGCAACCTCGCCGGGGTACCAATAGACCACGGGAATGCGCTAATTGTAGAGGCTCGAATTTTTAGAATTCATTTCGATCTACTCTTAACCACATCAAGGCACTACCGATAAAGACTTGTAGAAGAGCCCTACTGCTCTAAATGGCCTTCCTTCTACGTCGGCATGAAACACTGCCAATTGCCCGTCGTTCCCAACATCAACCGGTACCCGAATAACCTTCTCCGTAATTGAACCGTCTGGTTGATGGACCCTAAAGAGGACCTAGAGTGACAGTCACCCGGCTAGTCATTGATATATTCATAATAAGGGAGTAATTACTCATTGGCATCCACACAAGCGCAGCCATACGGCTACATTGAGATGTCAATGCTCCTCCTCTTAGTTCCTTGTCACAAGCTTGTTTGGTGGACACCACATGGTACAGAAGTTAATCAGCACTGTTTGTTTCTAAACTACCTTGACATCGTGAGGAAACTTTTTAAAATGGATTCCAGACAGCGCTTCATTGGTGAGACTGCTCAAGCAACCTATGTGCAAGGATATATCCACTGATAATGTAAGAAAACAACATTTCTGGTGCAAACCATGGGCCGATATTAAAGAGCTAAAAGGCAATCGATAATAGGGTAAAGCACGTCCTAGCATTTGACGGCAGATTTTTAATACGTGAGAATATGAAAGCAGGTTGTGCCAGACAAGGGCGCCTCTATCTTCCATGCCTGGCATCGGCTCCGAAACTGCCGTTCAAGCAAATTTATTCAAGGCTACCAGCGCCCCTTATGGGCGAAGTGCGAAGAGGTTAGGAGAGGGCGTTACTACGCATCAATGGGCGCGCGCTGCGGGTCTGCGCCTTTCCTTCCTCCGTGGTCTGCGCGCACTTCAAGTTCTCTTCCCGCCGAGCGCATACTTCATCGCCGCGAGCCTGTTTTGCACGATCGCCGTGAGGTGCCGCTCAGAGTCTTGACAAAAGTGCAACGGTCAGCACCCACTGACCTTGACCATGGTGCAAGATATATAGGTGGGGACACAGCGGGACGCGCCAGTGTCAAATAAAGCACGGCCGGTGTCAAGAGAAGAGGAGAGCGCTTTCCCTCGAGTTCGGCCGTGGATAAAGCCCCCTAGTTCGTCTAAGCCTTACGAGATGGCAGTTCTCAGCGGCCTTCGTTAAAACCCCTTGATACTTTGAAAGTTACGCCAACGATTGAACTTTGCCGCCGCCGCGCTACCTCCTCGCCTCCTCCTCGCCCCTTGCGCGCCCCTTCGCTGAAGGCCGGCTCTCCGCCCGATTTCCTGAGCGACGATTGGTCTCCCTGAAGTTGCCATTGGACACCAACGCGCGTCCAGCGTTTTCCTTGTGTTTTCTTTTTCCTTCGCGCCATTTTTCCCCTATTCTCGGCGAGCGAATATTGCGCGCTGTGCTTTTATTGCAGCGTGCAAGCTCTATGCCATGCTGTTGTGCGTACAACTGCAGCAAGCGACCTGAAGATGGTTATGCGTTATTCATGATATCTCAAGGCAAGCGTGACGGCTTGCGCACCGGTGAATGGATTCACAAGATTAGTCGAAAGACGTTTATTACTAGAAACAACAGAGTTGTTAGCGACGTCGAGTGCCTTTCTCACTCCCCGTAATAACGCGTCACCAGACGCTGCGTTTTTTATTCCTGCTTGCTGCTCAATATTTTTGCGGCGGCAGCATGTTCATTGTATAAAAATAAGGTTGTCCTCTGCAGCATGCTGAATATTCTGCTAGGCTCCAAGGCTCCATCATTTAACACGCTTCGACTTCTGTACAGTAAGAAACAGGGCGCTATAATCTGCTTTTTGCTGTCAGAAATAACTGGAAAATTACAGTCTCTCGATTGCATTTGTCGCGATTATGCTAGGATCCCTGGCCTCCTTCACTAAAAATCAAAATTCGGGCTTGTAGAGGAGCTAGCCTTTCCAGCTTTTACTTGTAGTGTGCGTCGGTTAC
Source organism: Amblyomma maculatum (assembly GCF_055883805.1). Classification (NCBI taxonomy): domain Eukaryota; kingdom Metazoa; phylum Arthropoda; class Arachnida; order Ixodida; family Ixodidae; genus Amblyomma; species Amblyomma maculatum. Next base: position 255,790,750 of record NC_139344.1, read on the forward strand.
TCGGGAGCATCGAATGCTGGCCCTGAAAAACTCTTTGGCAAGTAAACCCGAGGTATTGCGGGTAATCTGCACTAGTTAGGTCGTATGGCATTTTTTTTTTTTTTTCAATTCTTGAATGTGTCTTGCCATGCTTCGACGCACGCGTGGGTTAAAAAATATGCGTTCGTTTTATCAGGGATACGGCCAATGTGCAGGAGGTGTTCATATGATCACACACGCTTCACTTTGACCATGACTACTAGGCGTTGGCAGGTTACCTTCGCTTTGAAAGCTGGAGCTCTAAAAGCGCGATTCCGCGTATTCATTTATTGCGAGAAAAGTTATCCCATCGATGTCAAATCAGCCGGAATCATTGCATCAATTTTCTGTATTTACGAAACTTAAACAATCAATGATGATTATAGTTATTATGTAAAAATAGGGGAACATTTTGCGAGCAACAATTCTTAACACTGTAACATATTACTCATTTCAATTGTATGCAACATTTTTTTTTTTTTTTTCACCTAGCCTGAGTAATTATCTCATCGCTCTATGTTCTAGCTACATTTCACTGAAGACCAGTTTGAGCCGCCAATATTACACGAACTCGAAAAAAAAAAAAAAAAAACAGACCAAACGCAGTTCCATCAATTTTCTCTCACCGACCTGTCCTGAAGTGAAGGAAGCCTCCTCGACAGAGACATGAACCTCGCGCTGATAGTAGTCAGTTATTTCTGTGGCTTGCTCTTTTCCCACCTCCATTTATGAGAAAACAAGAAAGTATAAGAAGTAAAAGTCAATGTATAGTTGTCTGGTCAGATATTATGAGATAATAGAGATATGACTGACAACGTAAGTCAATGAAAATTGAAGTATATCAATGGGTCATGGGATGGCATCAGATTAAATAGTGATGGTTATGAATAGTGATAGGTAATGATGGTGACTGTTACGGATAATAATAGTAAATTATAGTAATAGGCCCGGATAGTGAGGTGATAGTGTTTGTTGCGGATAGTGACAGTTACGATAGGTCTCTGGCATTAGTAGATATAGTGATAGATAGGATAGCGATAGTTAATGAATTGGCAGTTATATGCTTTCTCATTTCCGCACGTTGAAGACCTATGTGCACCTTGTAATTTTTTTATTTGATTGTTGCGTTCAATGAAATCAAGCTCTTTTACACAGCGCATGAGACCACAGCATGCTTGCCCCAGAACTTCAGTGTATCGGCAATAGGGCCCACCACTTCTCCCAGTGTACCCTGCTGTCTTTTAACCACACGCGAAGTCAGTGAGGGGCCACGTACTCATAAAATTATTTAATTCCTCCATCAGCATCATATCAAGACTGCCGTGGCAAACCTGTTCCTTGCCTCGAAGCAGCAAGGAACAGCTCAAAATTTGATTTTATACAAAATTAACTAATGAACGCAGATTATCGCGGATCGCTAACTAGCACAGTGCCATTACACTTGGCCTAAGCTTTCCAACGGTATACGGTTCGGTGTTGCAGCTAAAATTTAGATTTTAATTGCAATTTACTAACTATCAATTAATTTGGCCCAGTAATTGATTGAAATACATGTACAATTAACCAATAGTCCAATCTCATGGTTGATCACGTGACATATACTATGCTTAGAGAGATAGCTTGGCAGTAGCGAAATAGACTAAGTCCTGCTTTAACCTTCTCTAATCTTGAAGCTCAAAGCACCAGCCTGGATCGTTTTCTGAAGTTTTACCGCGGTGACAGATTTCACGCTCTAAAAAAAACAAACACAAAGACAGAGGCAGTACTAGATTAAGTGCACAAAGTAAAACCTTATCATGAGACTTAAAAAGTGTCTGTAGCACAGAACTCGCCTGAAAGCTTTGTTTATCAGTATTCCCCATTCAAACAGTTCTAAGAAGAAACCAATCAATTCATGAACTTTACTATAGGCATTCTCAATGCTTTTCTCGCAATTTTTCAAAAATTGCGAGAATTGCGAGACCTGGCCCAAAAGCTCGCGCTTCACTCACTGCTGCGGCCGGCCGGCTGGCGTCAGGGGGAAAAAGCGTGTCGTGCGCAGCGCTCGCCGCCGCCGCGCGAGGAGAATCGAGGAGGAAAGCGCGGCGCGGAGGAGAGTGTCGCTACTTTCAAATTATCAAGGGACTTTAGCCTTCGTCTTCTTCTTCGTGGCTGGACTTGAAATTGAAGGGGAAGTGCATTGGCCGGTTGACTGCCGACGGAATCGACACCGCCACTGCCGACGTGCAGAAAGTTGGAGAAGGGGGGAGGGGAGGAAAGAGGAGAGAGAAAGGGTCGCTTGCGCTACGCAGCCACAGTCAAGGTATCATGCCCCCCAGGGCGTGTACAGAAGGTCGACGAGGCCGGTTGCCGCCAGGAAGCCGAGGAGCAGCTGGAAGGGATTGTGCGAGATGGGCCCACGAGGAAAGAGAACCTCTTCTGAGGTGGAAGAGGGAAAAAAGGGGGCGATAGCCTGAGGGAAGGGCGGAACGCTGCAGCGCGAAAGATGGACGCTCACAGAGAAAATGATCCAGCGTTTCATCTGGGTGCCCGCACTGCAGACATGCCGGAGAGGGGGTGAGGCTGAACCGGTGAAGTACAGAGGCTGTCCGAGCGGAGCCGACTCGGAGTCGAAGGAGGAAGGAGTGGTCGGTGAAGGAAAGGCCCTTGGTGGGGAGCGGACAGGGGCGATGCCCGCCCGCCACTCTAGAGTCCGCATGGTCCAGGAAGAGGTGGCGCCGGATGAGGTCTCTCGCCACGTCCAGAGGCCCCACCGCGGCGCTGATGGGTGGCAGGCTTGTGGGCAGCCTTGGCCACAGAGTCGGCTGTCTCGTTGCCAGCCACTCCAGTGTGGCCCGTAACCCAGCAGAGGGTCAGGGCAGTGCCCAAGCGCGATGGCGGTAAGCCGCGCCGCCAGACTGCGCACCATAGGTTGGTGGGGGCGCCGTCTGGCTTCTGCAGGAGTTGGAGGGCGGAGCGGGAGTCCATGAGGATGACTGTTTTCCAGATGTCCGCAAGCTCCGCCAGGATGTCCGCTGCCAGGTGGAGGGAAGCCAGATCGGCGGTGGTGGAGGAGGCCACGAATGACAGCCTAGCCTGCCTGGAGATGCCGAGGGCCGGAACGGTACAGGCAGCCGCAGCCGACGGACAGGGCCCAGGGAGGACCGAGCCGTCGGTGAAGACCTGAACCGCCCCAACGATGTCCTCCTCCAGGAGGCAGGCGACCTCCTGCTGAAGGCACGCAGCAGCCGTGGTCCGCCTGGTCCCAGCCCCAGGCAGCGACAGCCGGACCAAGTACGGCCGGCCCAGGTCGGAAGAGGATGGGCCTCATCGGCGCAGCCCACCAGCTGCTCGAACTCACCCGCCAGGTGGCCCATGCGCGAGCGAGGACAACCCAGGAGGCGATGCAGGAGGGGACGGCCATCAGGGGCATTGTGGAGGCGCTCCACATGGTGGAAGGCTATCCTCCTTGCCTGGAGCTCCATAGGCCAATCTGTGACGTAGTGGGAGACAATGCTTTTTCATGGAGAATACACGCTTCTTGAGGGCCATTTTCTCGTAAACTAGGGCAGATGTTGAGAGGGAAATATTTTTTCACATTATTTTTGTCTAGGTCCAGTATTAGGCGCAGGTTTGTTAATCTGTGGCCTCGTGAATGCCTAAATAAAAGCGCAGAAGGCGAAGAATTTTTCGCGTGAAATTTGAACCTGCTACACGATCCGACATTTCGGTTCGTTGACTTTGCTTCCTTGGTTCGCGCATCAGTGGCCCGCTCATCTGTTCGCCCTCTCCACGCGCACTCGTTTAATCCATCGTTTGCTCCTTACTTTATTCCTTCCATATATTAGAGGTCCTCTAATTGGGTTCTGCTAGCTCCTACTGACCACCCTCCACCCTCTCAGTTCCTCTATACCATTACTTCTCTTTCTTTGCTTCTTTTCTCATTTCTTGGTTTCTTTTATCCTCAGGGTACAGGGTACAGTAAAGAAGGGAATAGAATTTCACAACAATGGAAAAAGAACTGCAAGCATAATTTATGCAATACAAAACAACGGAGGTACAAAATTATGGTTAACAGTTTCTTGAATTTACATTAGAAATCGACGAGTTTTATGTGGTGCGCCAAAGCAGCATACAAATCTGATGATGAACGCAAACAGATTACTAAGCGTTGTAAGGAACTTTTGTAACTGGATGGGATGATTGATGCTAGTTAAAAATGCGAGCAAGAAATTTCTTTAATTACAGATTCTTAGAAAATATTATTGTGCACATATCACCGTATTGCCATGGCGCACTGAGACTTTTCGTGGTTTCGACGATAAGACATGAAGGGTGGTGGTTTCTGCGCGTACGGACCATGCACATGCCTAGTTTATTGAATCGTATTTTAGAACGTAATATTTTCATTACCTAACTAGTTCCTCAGTTTCCCGCCGTCGGCGCAAGCCAAGATGCTGTGCGCCGACGACTTGTTATGTTAACGGAAGCGCCGGCGGCCGCAGGCCATTCGGTGAACTTTTCAGCGTGCCAAACCCTACGTCATACCTGCATGTCTACAACCCGGACAAGATGTGTAAAGGGGGCATGGCGGGCGCAATTGGTTACGCGTTTCGGGGATTGTGCAGTCGTTCGTGTAGTCCGGGTTCGTGCAAATGTGCAAATATTAATGGCTGTTGGGCTTGCGTGAGGCAAAATGCCTTAAATCACGGCAGCATTTATTCCGGTGTTTTCATTCACGTACTTTTGTTCGCTTGCTTACCCCATTGGTCCACTCAGTCGTTTGCACGTTAGTGATTTGTGCTATATACAAGCGGTACGGGGCGCTGTGGCATTTCCTTCATTAAAAGGTTAAGAATATCCTATGAATTTTATTTATATTTTTCTCCCATTCGCCCAATCGTACGCTGGTTTCGCTTTCCCTGCCATATATTTACGGTATGCAAAGTGAGAAAACTGTGCTTAACCAGCGCATTCCATTCAATAACCATGACTTAATGGCTGAATGATGTGCAGCTCATTCCACCATATTTCAGCATAAAGAGTAACTTAACCTTTTCTTCGCTTCGTTGGCCCCGCCGGGGTGGCGCAGTGGTTACGGCGCTCGACAACTGTGCCCATGGACGCGGGATCGAATCCCGGCCTCGGCGGCCGCTTTTCGATGGAGGCGAAAAACAACGCGCCCGTGTGCTGTGCGAAGTCAGTGCACGTTAAAGAACCCCAGGTGGTCGAAATTTCCGGAGTCCTCCACTACGGCGTCTCTCATAGCCTGAGTCGCTTTGGGACGTTAAACCCCACATACCAAACCAAACCATCTTCGCTTCGTTGTTAGGATTTAAATTACGTCAATAGTATTGACAAGCCAATAAATTATTCTGGGCTTCGCTTCTGCTGTGATGCAATGTGCGCGGCTTAAGAATAAAGTTGAAAGTTTATTTTTGAATCAAAAGACAACTTACAAGAATATACCGCGATAGGTTCCATGGTACAAAACCGCAGGTGGGACCTCCCATGGTAATAGATTTCGATAGGCAACATAAAGAATAATATTATTGTAAGAAAATTTATGAAGCAACACTGAAAATAAATAACGAAATACATAGTAAAGAGTACATTGCCGACAGATTTAGAAAAGCAGAATACAGAAAAAAGTACAAAAACCCTTATGAATTATTAATTTCAACTTAAACAAAGAAAGTGTATTTCCTTAATGTAGAAATTCAAAGAATTCCAAAATGATATTGACGAAAATTGAAGGCCTTGTTTCCCGTAGTTAGTATTGACCTTAGGTAGTAGAAAGTTATTACATAGAGCGAACCGTGTAACGCTGTTGTTTTTGATCATGCCGGGAGAAAAAATACTAAATGGGAACTGATGGTGAAGAATCTTAAAGAATAGAATGCCGATATTATAAAGATATAGAGCGAAGAGGGGTAGAACATTTAAATTCATGAACAAAATGTGCGACGGTGACATTCGAGGGGAGGAGGTTATGATGCGTATGGCTTGCTTTTTCAGTTTTATTAATGACCAAATATGAACATGATAGGCGTTACCCAAGGATGAAATGCCGTAGTTTAAGTGGCTGTGGACGAAAGCGTAGTTAAGTGATAGTAACGTGTGGATTGGGAAAAAGGATCGGGCTTTGATTAGTGCGCGTAACCCAAATGAAATTTTCTTGCAAGTTTCCGCTATATGATAATGGCATTTTAGGTGAGGGTCAATAACAACACCTAGAAAGAAAATTCGGTCTTGCGACGCGATGGCAGTGGAATGGAAGTATAGCAGTGGTAAAGTGCTACGCTGATGCTTCTGGCGACGACGGAGAAGCTTTTCGGGCCACGCGAACGGCTCGCGCAGGAGGAACGCGGAGTGGAATATCAGCTAATTGCTATCGCAGCGGAGCCGTTGATGTACGCGCTCTTTTTTTCGGCGAAGATCTATCGCTACATCGGCGCTGACGCTGCAATCAGCGGCCTGGTTCAGAAGAGCGTGTCTGGTACTTTATCTGGAAACTTGCGTGCAGTGCCTCGCTGTGTCCCCAGCTAAATATTCTTACATCGTGACCACCGTGATCGTCACATTGGCGCCGATGACCCGGCATGGAAAACAGAGGAAGCTGCTTTCGTAAGGCCGCATAAAATGGCAACACCTTCAGCCGTTGTGGATAAAACGCCCGAATAAAGCCCTGACGAGGACGGGAGGGCCACACGGGGTTCCCTTCAAGCTATTTTTACATAATGGCAACCAGTCGCCGTCGTCGTTGTGTGCTTCTGATGACATGGCACATACTGACGGGGAGTTTTACCGGGGTTTTGTTTGCAATACCAGTCTTGTAGGCTTTTCGTTTTCTTCTAAGGTTGCTACGAGACTGATTTGAACTCGAAATCGTCCTGTGAGCAGCTGTCTTTTGCTATGTATTGCCTCTGTGCATTATGATTCCGGGCTTTAAATAATATCTAAGGGTTGATACGGTGCAGCGATTGACAGCAGATCCCGCAACGCTAACAGCATTGGTAGCTTGCAACCACCTGAATTGTAATGCAACCTCGCAAAGGAAACCTTTAAAAATTTAGGGGACACGTAAACACCGTCGCTATGAGTATGATGGGATAGCATTTCCCACTCATGACGTTGTTGTTGTTGTTTTTTGTTTTTTTCACTTTCTTAAGTTTGTATTGTTTTTCGTATTTTATTTATGCACCGATACTTAGCATCAGCAAACATTGCATTTCCGTACTGATCAATTTGACACCTTTGAACGCATTTTTTCACGTTTTTAGTTACTTCAATTATTTCAGTGACCGAATACACACTCTAATTTTAGTTAGCATGATCAGGCATTGGCATTTCATTTTGAGTATATTCACATCTATGGAGCTCATTTTCCAATTTCTTTCATTTATTTGATTCATCAATTAATTACAATTATTTCATTAACTCGTTATCGCCTATCACACATCAATCAGCTATCAATCACTAGAAGCAAAAATTATAATGATACGATTTTTTTTACGCAGCCCTCGATTATTTACGATACGCGATGCCGACTATTACCCCAACGTCTTTTCTACCGAACGAGCTGTATAAGCTATCGCTTAATACACGGGGAATGAATTCAAGGCTTCCAGAACGTTGACAGCCAGATGCCAGGCGGCAACGTCTGGGGCTGCCAGTCTTATTGAAAAACCAATACGACAGGTTTTAGAAAATATTAAGAGCACAAGAGCACCCACTTTGGCGAGTCATGTGATGGTATAACTGACATTTCATTGTAGAGGTGCTAGCCTTCAATCGAAGACGAAGTAAAAGGCCATCTGAGCTGGTCTGAAGGGGTCTGTCACTGATTGAGACCTTGAAGACTGGTGGTTAGAGCAAGTTGGAGAAGGAGGTGAGAAGAAATTGAGCGTGGTGGTGGGAGTTCGTCGAAAAGCACCTCGAAAGCTACCAGTGCTTAAAATCTAGCTCCATCGGAGGGGGGTTTGTAGTGGTTCGGTACAGGTGAAAAGGGAAATAAAGCGGGAAAGGGAGAAAGCGGCTGGTTGCCTATTTTGCAAATTGTTTTATACAAAGGGGAGAAATCATTATTTTTCTCCATCCCTGGTTTTCGAAACGTGTTAGTGGTTCTCATTAATATTCACTGTAAAACTCTCGAAACGGTAGAGAAGAAATCTTCTGATTACACCACTGACAAGAACAAAAAAATGGTTGCCTCCTTTGTATTCATACAGTCCTTATACTTTCAAGCTTTCAAGCTCGGGGGACTCGGACGCCTCTTAAATTTAGGCCTCATTCTCACAGCCGGTGCTCCTCTCCGTCGCGGCGGCACCGGCGGGGGACACCGCACGACGGATGGAACGGCGCGATGTTCAAACATAAAGGGCCGCCAGACGCCGTCAAACCTGTTCGGGCGGGGCTTCGCCGCTCCCACGCGACTCTACGTCAGAGCACTTTTTTTTTTCTCCTGCAAGAAAAAAAAAAAAAAAAACAAATACGGAGGGCGGCTGCCCTCTCTGCAGCGGTGGAAGTCGTGTGCTCCGCGTCTGTACGGGGGACAAAAAAAGAAGCGTGCTGTCTCACGTGCGCAGCAGTTTGGAGCTAGAAAGCGTTTTCTCAGCTTTGGTAACGGTACAAACACCCGCGTACTGCGCCAAAACAAATTAGTATAATTATAGCAAGCATGTATTAAACAGCAAAAAGTTATGCTTACTCCAATAAAATTATTCTTCGCAATCAGCACAATCACAGAAAACGTAATGAACTATATTCTATCAATAAAAGAATTGTTCGCGACAACATGGCAAGATGGTTTTGATACAAGCATTAAAAAATCAAGTTAGAATGGCGCCGACTGAAATAATATTTCACGCAAATCTGTCGGAAGTCGAGGTTAGCTGTGACGTCCTGCATATTGCAAAATTAAATAAAATCGGCATTTTTTGTTAGCCTCTTGCGCTTTGGTGCTTCAGTAGCTGTACGAAACTCCACGCAACTCAAGACTGCTATCAATATAAGCATTGTTCACCAGCAATGAAACGTTCCTCTCGATACCACCATTCGTGATATTAAGGCAGCGCTTAATATTTCGCTATCATCTGCAAGTGCAAGCAATGCGGCTTCAAAAGCGGTGGATTCCTCTTGAAACGCAGTTTCGTCACAGCTTTTTTTTTTTTTTTTTTAAGGGTTCTCGGTCTTGCGGAGAGATTGCGACCTTTTCTTACATTTGTTTTCCCCATTGATATGCTTTTTCTTTACTTGCTTTCTTAGACCTCCACCCCTTGACGAAGTTTTGCCGCGCCATTTACCCGCTGCTCGCATTTTTTTCTCTCCCTCTCTCGTTTCTTTGTTCAGTTTTCTCCTCTGCTCCTTTCCTCACCTCCCCCATTACCTCTTCCTTTCCCTTCTTCACCTGCGCGGCAGTCGTTTTGACTTCTTCGCCTGCCTAGCCAGCAGGTTTCCCGTCTATCCAAATCTTTACTGCCTCGAACCTTGTTTGCCACTCCGTACTTGTTTTTGGTTCTGGTTGTATCAGCACAATCACAGAAAACGTAATGAACTATATTCTATCAATAAAAGAATTGTTCGCGACAACATGGCAAGATGGTTTTGATACAAGCATTAAAAAATCAAGTTAGAATGGCGCCGACTGAAATAATATTTCACGCAAATCTGTCGGAAGTCGAGGTTAGCTGTGACGTCCTGCATATTGCAAAATTAAATAAAATCGGCATTTTTTGTTAGCCTCTTGCGCTTTGGTGCTTCAGTAGCTGTACGAAACTCCACGCAACTCAAGACTGCTATCAATATAAGCATTGTTCACCAGCAATGAAACGTTCCTCTCGATACCACCATTCGTGATATTAAGGCAGCGCTTAATATTTCGCTATCATCTGCAAGTGCAAGCAATGCGGCTTCAAAAGCGGTGGATTCCTCTTGAAACGCAGTTTCGTCACAGCTTTTTTTTTTTTTTTTTTAAAGGGTTCTCGGTCTTGCGGAGAGATTGCGACCTTTTCTTACATTTGTTTTCCCCATTGATATGCTTTTTCTTTACTTGCTTTCTTAGACCTCCACCCCTTGACGAAGTTTTGCCGCGCCATTTACCCGCTGCTCGCATTTTTTTCTCTCCCTCTCTCGTTTCTTTGTTCAGTTTTCTCCTCTGCTCCTTTCCTCACCTCCCCCATTACCTCTTCCTTTCCCTTCTTCACCTGCGCGGCAGTCGTTTTGACTTCTTCGCCTGCCTAGCCAGCAGGTTTCCCGTCTATCCAAATCTTTACTGCCTCGAACCTTGTTTGCCACTCCGTACTTGTTTTTGGTTCTGGTTGTGTCTATATAATGGCTCTTAGCTCAACTTGTGAGCCACATGCTTTACATGATTTCAATTTGTCAAGAACCTGTTCTGCGTTTGGATCGACTTAGGTTGGCGAGAAAAACTACCAGATTAACTATTTGCAACGAGGTACCGTTTGCGTAGCTCCAAAATGAAAGGGTGTGAAATTCCAAATCTACTTGAAAATAGTGTTACCTCAGCATTTCAGATAAAAAAAAAAATTACCCGTCTCTTATATTCCGCTTTTAGTGTCGCGACTTCTCGCAGCAGTTCAGAGTTGGAACGCCTTCTTATGTCAGCCTCAGTACAAACACCGCACGTACTACGGAACAACAAATGGGTACGGATATATATCAAGCCAGTGTCCAAGCTCAGCATAAATGCGCACATCTATAATATTATTCATGGCAGTTAGCGAAATCGAAGAAATCTATAGGAACATATATAATAACTGTCATCACTAAAGGAATGGGGCGCCAGAACTTGCAAAATTTCTTTTGATACACCCATTCAAACATACAACTGAAATATCGTCAAGTTTTGTAGGAGGTCATGTTTAGCTGCGACACCCGATGAATTGAAAGATGAAAAAAAAAAAAAAAAAAAAAAAAAAAAAAAAACGGCATCTGTTGTCTCTTGTCAGCGCGCGCTTCGCGGGGTACCAAATAGGAGGGCAACCCCCGCTTTTCTCTCTCTGTCTCTCTCTGTCTCTCTCTGTCTCTCTCTCTCTCTCTGTGTGTTCGCGCACTGCCGTCTGCATGCGAGCCCGCGATGGCCGCGCGGCCGCTCCGCCAGCGCTCGCTCGGTCGCGGCACGCAAGCCGTGACGTAGAGTCACGTGAGAGAAGCGAGCGCGCTCACTGGTCCGTCTTTCGTGGGGCGGAGTCCGCCGCTCGCCGGACCGGCGGCGCCTTGGAGCTAAACCCCACGGCGCCGGCCACCCGATTTCGGGGAGTACTGGCACCATTAACTCCCCTTCTCGGGCGAGCGACGGCGCGACGGAGGCGACGGAGGAGAGAAAAACTGGCTGTGAGAATGAGGCCTTACTGGGCGGTCTCAGACCCACCGAGACCCGCTTGACATTAAGCCCTGAAAGCCAGACTACATGCGCACCAGAGGACTGTCTCCGGTCCTCTATATAGGAGATAAAAGGGCGCTATCCAGTGCTTGTTAGAGGTATTTAACCGCAATTAAAAAAAAAAAATAGAAGGGGGAGGGGGGGGGGGGGGGTAAAGACCCGTTTTAGCAATATTGTGGAAATTAATTGTAAACCGTTCGGGACGGCCAAGAAATTCGAGAGTAAGTGTGTCGAGGAATCTCAAGAGATATGAGTCGGACGGAATGATGAGACAAATATGGTAAAACGTACAGCATACGCAATGGGGCCGCGGTCTCAAAAAATGGCCAGTCTTAGGGTGAATCACGATATGTCGTGCGTTAGCACGGTGTCACCCGTTAATAAATATGAGGTATTATTAACGATACGCCCTTAATGGGCGCACACTCCCAGGCACCCTTAGAGTGAGTGGGGATAGCTGTTCCGGTCGCTAAGGAGATGCCCTCGACCTGCGTGGCAAGCTCAACCGGAATTCAGCTACCTAGTAGTGACAGAAGGGGGTGGCCGTTTGGTGCCCAGCTGTCGCCGGTTCAAACCAGAGTAAGTATCGGAGTCAAAAGTAACAAACAAAACACAATTTATGCACAGCAAGAGACGATACAAAGGAATACACAAGGTCACTTGAAATACAACAGACGAGAGGTTCACAGGATACGAACGCTAAGCATGCAACTACAGAATGATTCAATAACTCAGAGGCCTTACAACAGATCAAACACGAGAGAGTTACATAAACAAACACCAAATTGTTCACCGGGCACTGTTGCAGTCCGACGCCTCAAGAGTCACGATGTGGCCGCCATACGAGACGAGCGCCGCTCCCTTGAAAGTCCGTGGGCTTGCCAGCAGCGGGTGATCCCCGGGAGTCCAGCCGAAGCACAGGCGAGCACGTCGCAAAGCACTGACCAACTGACTGACTGACTGACTCATCAAGCGGAGCGGTCTCTTTAAATAGGACGATGTGGCCGCCATACGAGACGAGCGCCGCTCCCTTGAAAGTCCGTGGGCTTGCCAGCAGCGGGTGATCCCCGGGAGTCCAGCCGAAGCACAGGCGAGCACGTCGCAAAGCACTGACCAACTGACTGACTGACTGACTCATCAAGCGGAGCGGTCTCTTTAAATAGGGCGCGCCGCGTCTGTTTGTTAGCACGCGTTAAAGCTAGCGCGCACACACACTTAGCTTCGCTGGTTATAGCGCTCTCTCTTCCTCCCGTCGAGCCGCGCGTCGCCATTGGACAGGTCCCATAGAAGATGCTGGAATTTTCTGGCTGATTCCAGTCCGATGAACCACCGTCCTCCCCGGGCAATGGGAAAGAGGGTGACGGCAACGCGTACAAAGCTACGCGCTCTCCCGCGCGGGGAAGGGGGCTTTTCTCTACATGCTTTCCACGCGACGCCGCGCGGGCCTCGCGCCGTGCCGACTTGATGAATATGTGCGCCGATTTCGTGACAATGCCCCTCCCTTAAAGAATATTGTCCCACAATATTCACAACAACCACGAACATCGCGCGCACATGCATGTGCTCACAAGTATATAGGGCAAATGTCTACATCACACACCTTGCACAAATTTCACAAACTGCAATAACACATTACAAAATTCATACCTCAATGCCATGATGTTCACAAACATAGCACCACACTGTTGTCGGATACACATAGGAATCAACAACACACAGCTCTTCAAATGCGAAGCGCACAAACCTAAATTTCCGAGCGTAATTCCAACCCGCGATCAGCGCGTGACACGCTTCTGTCCGCCAGGAATTCTGCCTTCGCTCTAGGCTCTCGCATTTGAGACGCTTTATGTTCCCCGATCGGGCTACAGAAAATTCCCTGATGCATGACTTATAGTCCCCTTGCAAATCACACAACCAATGTGTGCCGATAATTACCCCTACAACCAGTAGCGCCGACGGATACACGGGAACCTGTGCCAACGCGCACAGACCAACAAAAAGAATCACTGTAATAGTGTTCTTTCCTAGGCACCGGTATTCCTTCCGCTGAAGGTGAAATATCCCAAGTAACGCCCCCATAAGTAGGACAAAGACTTGGGCTACCTGCATCAACGACGGCCTAGGCATTCCTGACTTAATTTTCTGAGCCGTCCCTTTCTTTTCGGTTTCCTCCTGAGAGGCTTCCTTTTGTTTATTCATGTCTCGAGGCTTTTCTTCCGGCTTCTCATGGCCTTGCTTTCCTTGCCTTGCCTTTTTCTTTTTTGATTCCTTGCAGCGCACAGGCGCGGGACTTTGATCAGGATCCTCGGGAAATGTTGCGCCCTTGATATTTCCCAACACCAAATCGTAGATAGGGCGTTCCATGCACAGGGCTGTCAGTTTTCCAGAATAGTATGGCGTCTGCACTTCCAATTTTGCCTCAGGTAGCAATTTAATGGAGCCATCAATTAGCCTCACAGGGCATTTCTCGCCAGTCAGATCATTCTCATGAATCAAACTTCGTTTCACGATTACGGCACTGCTACCTGTATCTCGTAGCACAGAAACTGACTTTCTTCCTATCTTTCCCATCGAAACCGGCATACGATTCACCGCAGATCCAGGTTGTGCATGTTCTACGGCGTTCACCACCCGGATTTTCTTGTCCTTCTTCCGATTAACCACTTTCTCCGCTTCCTCCTCCTCAAGGTCGTGCACCACGCGGACTTTCCTGCCGTTCTTAAGCTCAACAAAGCCATCGGCATCTTCTTCCTCCAGGCGATATTCTGACTCTGACGGAGTCCTCGCGCATGCCGCCTGCGGTGCTGCCTTGTCAGCGTCGGGACACGACATTGCTTTGTGGCCCTTCTGTCCGCATTTCCAACACGAGGATGGATTGTTGGTTGCGAGCTTGCGGCAGTTAGGTGCATAATGGCCTAGTTGTCCGCAGAGATAGCACCTCGGGGTTGACTTTACGCTAGGCTTTGTCTGCCGAAATTCGGGCTTTCGAGGGGTTTCAGAATTTACAATTTTGCTCAAATTTTCGCCTCCCTGGGCTTCCAAATACTGGTCTGCCAGTTCCATCATTTCTTCCAGGTTATTCGCTTTTCTTTCTTTTAAATAAAGCGACAGACCAGGGTGACAGCTGCCCAGGAATTGCTCCTTAGGAGTTCGCGAAGTGCGCCATACTCTAGTTTAATTTTTGAGAGTTCAGTCCAGCGGTCGAAATAATGACTCAGTCGCGCAACATACTGTGTTGCCGTTTCACCGTCCATAGGCTTTCCAGTCCTGAACCTCTCACGAAACCCATCCGTCGTAAATCTAAACCTCTTAAGTAATGCAGCTTTCACTTTGTTATAGCTGCCTGCATCCTCAGGAGGAAGTCTTCCAAACACACTTAATGCTTCGCCGCTAAGGCAAGTGCTCAAGATGGTAGCACATTCACTGTCTGTCCAATTTGCATTTACGGCGATCCTTTCGAAACGCAAGAGGAACGCGTCGAGATCGTCTCTTCTCTCGTCGTATTTCGGAATCAATTTACTTGCGTCTATCCGCAAGCTGCTATGTCCTTCACTGCAGCTATGCACTTCAGCTAAACCGTTGCTGTTCCCGGAGTTTTGGAGCTGAAGTTTCATAGTCAGTAATTCCTTTTCTCGCTGAAATTCCTCTTCCCGCTCCTTTCGAGCCCTCTCTCGTTCCTTTTCTTCTCTCTCTCTTTCTTCTTTTTCTCTCTGGCGAACCCATTTGCGCAGTTCGGCACCGGACAACCCCAGCTGGGTGCCAGCCTCTACCAACTCTTTCAGATTCATATCTGAAGCGCGAACCGTCTGGGTGTAGCCTAAACACTGCTTAGCGAACTTCGCCTAAACGCTTCCGCGCGGCACTACCTCCCGCTATCGCTCTGCTGCTACACAGTTTACGAGCTCTACGTAAACTCTTCTAACTCGTTCTCCGTCCTCTGAGCTTGAATGCACCAAACGCCCTGTCGCGGACGCCAGAGTAATTGTCACCCGTTAATAAATATGAGGTATTATTAACGATAAGCCCTTAATGAGCGCACACTCCCAGGCACCCTTAGAGTGAGTGGGGATAGCTGTTCCGGTCGCTAAGGAGATGCCCTCGACCTGCGTGGCAAGCTCAGCCGGAATTCAGCTACCTAGTAGTGACAGAAGGGGGTGGCCGTTTGGTGCCCAGCTGTCGCCGGTTCAAACCAGAGTAAGGATCGGAGTCAAAAGTAACAAACAAAACACAATTTATGCACAGCAAGAGACGATACAAAGGAATACACAAGGTCACTTGAAATACAACAGACGAGAGGTTCACAGGATACGAACGCTAAGCATGCAACTACAGAATGATTCAATAACTCAGAGGCCTTACAACAGATCAAACACGAGAGAGTTACATAAACAAACACCAAATTGTTCACCGGGCACTGTTGCAGTCCGACGTCTCAAGAGTCACGATGTGGCCGCCATACGAGACGAGCGCCGCTCCCTTGAAAGTCCGTGGGCTTGCCAGCAGCGGGTGATCCCCGGGAGTCCAGCCGAAGCACAGGCGAGCACGTCGCAAAGCACTGACCAACTGACTGACTGGCTGACTGACTGACTGACTGACTCATCAAGCGGCGCGGTCTCTTTAACTAGGGCGCGCCGCGTCTGTTTGTTAGCACGCGTTAAAGCTAGCGCGCACACACACTTAGCTTCGCTGGTTATAGCGCTCTCTCTTCCTCCCGTCGAGCCGCGCGTCGCCATTGGACAGGTCCCATAGAAGATGCTGGAATTTTCTGGCTGATTCCAGTCCGATGAACCACCGTCCTCCCCGGGCAATGGGAAAGAGGGTGACGGCAACGCGTACAAAGCTACGCGCTCTCCCGCGCGGGGAAGGGGGCTTTTCTCTACATGCTTTCCACGCGACGCCGCGCGGGCCTTGCGCCGTGCCGACTTGATGAATATGTGCGCCGATTTCGTGACACACGGTTAGCCCTGTTTTGCGTGGTTCATCTTGAATTTCCATGGTTTGACTTGATTGTAACTGCCTTCTCTCGGTCAACATATCGTACGGTGTACGCTGCCCGAACTGGCATATGAGCGACATGTATAGAAAGCCCCGCTTTAACGTGCCTGCATGGCCCGGGAGCAGCGTGTCTGACTCGTTGTTCCTGGGGTCCTGGTTGGCTGGATTCCAGTCTCAAATGTGCTGTCCGAGCTGGCAGCTGCTTCCAATTCAGCCATGACATGTGTTATTGTTACGTCACACAAACCGCCGACACAGACACAAGCGTCGCTGCAGCACGAGCCTGAAGGCTTCAAACAAACCACAGAGTCGGACCGACAGCCTTAGTACAAACCTAAAGTCTGATTGCCCAGGATGGACTACAGCCGTTTCCAGCTGCCATACGCCTCATAAACGTCTTGCTAATGCGGTAGATCTAAAGGATAAGGGGATACGCCTGAATCCCCTGCCCCACTGTAACAGCCGCGCGTAATTATCACGCGATGTTACGCGCACGCTGTTAGGGAGGATGGTTGGAGGCTATTCTTTTAATAATTAACGCTCCAAAGGGGGCTAGACGCGGAAGTTTCCTTCAAGCCCCAGCGTTCCAGCCCTATGTCATAGCTGTGACCCCCAACACCCGACGAGAGAAGTCGCCACTGCGGTGGATTCGGGCCAGAGGGGACAAACACGAGTTTCGTACTCGTGTTTGTTTCATAATACGAAGAAAATTCCAGAGACTAAAGTATCTATTTTTGCTCAAAAACAACAAACTTGCTATGAGCCTGAACCTTACCTTACGCCCCTTACAACACGTCCAACAAGACATCATCATGCACAATCTGTAACTCCGCATCAAGCCAAAATCAATGCATTTAAGTATTCGTTTTTCCCTCGTACTGTTGAAGAATGGAACAAGCTGCCTTCTGATGTAATAATGTCCATTGAATCTATTGATAAATTGCTGGCGTTTTAACCATAGTCGTGTTTCATATTGGTGTATATTTTCTTGTTAGTGTTGAACATGTCTTATTGTAATTTGCTTGTCACTTGTGTTTAGTAGTTACTTTTGATGAATTCATATTTTATTGCATTGTATTCTTTTCGCCCCTCCTGCTAGGGCCCAGTTAGGGCCTGCAGTATTTGGTAAATAAATAAAATACTCGTGTATCTGCCCGAGTAAATATACTACGGCAAAAACAACGCTCGAGAAACAACCGCCGTAGCGAGCGAACGTCCTGCTCGCGTTCCGTTGTGAAATAAAACAGCAAAGGGGGCAAGCATGTGCAACACGGGAAGGGAAGGAGAGAGGTGAGGGAATGTTCTTCTCTCCTCGCAGTGACTACGCGCTCACTGCCCGCAGCGGTATGACCGGGCGACTCAGGAGGCGGCGGCGGTCTCCTCCTCGCTTCACGACAACCCCTCTTCGAACGAGATTTCAACGAAGAGCCGACTTTGGCGCCTTTACGGCCTCTGCTACCGCGCTCGGGGTAGATCAATTCGGACTCATTTCGGGTATGAATATGTGCAGTTACCAGCAAGGAAGATCTTATGGTTATGCCCATGTTTAGGGCTGTTTCGACAGCCACAAGCGCTCTAGTTCGACGAAGCCGGAATTTGCGGCGGTGATGCGCGCCGTTGTTTGCGGTCTCGCGAAATAGCAAATCACACAATCGCCTCATACCCGAGCGTCGAGCACATGACCAAGAATACGAGTACAAACGCGAATTAGTACGCTTCACTCTAGCAGTGATCCTTGACATGTGTGCCCAACAACTGCGGGCGCAGTAAGTCGTGCACACACGCGCATGCATTCTTGAATTTTCCCTCCCAAGTAAGAAGGCAGAAGCGCCGCGGGTTGGCTGAGAAGCTCTGGGACTTGACGCGTCGCAAGAAATCAGTCAGCGAGCGATTCCCTCAAATGGGTCGCTGGCGACTCGTTTGGGCCTCCCTTCGTACCCTTGCGTGGTAATTAGGCGCGGCAGTTACAGTCAGACGAGGTATTCCTGATAAGTGTTCATTTTCATTTCATTTATTCATATGTACAGTCTTAGTAAGTATAGAGCCCAGGGGGTCTGCTTCTGAGCCACTTCGTGCGGCTTGTAATGCAATTCCAGTGTTCCGAATCTTCTCATGGTAAGAATATTTTTTACCCTACCCTCTCCTATGGGAAGGACCCCCACTAAAGCTAAATCAGTGCCACTACGTGGATCAGAGGCAGACCCACTGGGCTCTATACTTTTGACAAAATCTGTAACCACATTGCACTCAGAGGGCATTACAGTAGGGGAGGTATATTACAGAAAGTGACATGTAAAACAAGGCACAGTCATCTGGGCAATCATTAAAAGTGCGAGTTGAGTTTCCCCTTCAGATGGCCAGGTGAGGAAACACTTGATGATATCTATTTTCGTGTTAAATTGAAGATTCAGACTCGCAACAATCACGTTACTTCATGGCACGATCAGAAAGATTAACCATTTATTTACACATAAATAAAACAAGAAGACACAAGCAAGAGAAAACTATATACATGACTGACCCGTTGGTCGGATGAAATCAGCACTGACTTAACCCAAAGCGCTTACTTTTAAGCCATCTGCCTCCGCCCTTGGCGGGGACAGCAACCAATAAGCAATCAGGCAACTTTTCTCACCAATCAAAGACTGGGGAAAGGATACTAACTAAACAAACACTTCGGAAAGGAGAGGTCCCAGATAACCAAACATACGAACGGCCCTGAAGTCACCACATTCCGAACCTGTGCTTTCCCTTGTTTTCCTTTCGCACACGTGAATGCGGGACGAACGTATGCCGCGTAAACAACAGCTGAAGTTCTTTATAAAAGAAAACAAACAGAAAGCTGTCAGTGAGGGCTCAAACGCTACCTGGAAATTCCAATTTGACCAAGCCCTTTTCTTGAGCACCTGCAGCTCAATGACCTATCGCGCTTCGTTGCGCACCGGTCAGCCACCACACATCTGCTACCCCACAAATGCTGTATGCACATGCGCAGAGGGAAAGACGCGCATGTAGCAATACGGGAATGCATACAAAAGAAAACGTCCACTGGTCCCTGATATGACTTCAACACTGAACACTGCACAAATTGAACGAGTGCTCTGCGGCGGAGAGTGCCATCGGCAACAATGTAGCTGCCATCACGCCTCCATCGTGCGTCCGCGGTTCCACCAAATTTGGAGGCCCCGTGACCAAGGACAGGTGCACATCTCAAAGTATCTACCTCGGTTCCTACGCTCTGAACGCGAAACCGAATGGCGCGAGAGTTCACCGAACTTCACAGAGTGGTAAGTCAACGTAGAAGTGAAACAACAAACTGAGACGAAGGTGAAAAGGTAAGCAGACCCAGCACCGACAACTGGCCAGCAGCATACTAAGCTAAAGAATAAAAGCAGAAAAGCAGGAACACAAATGTGATGTGTAAATAGTCAAGGCAATCAGGCAGAACGGGAGGTTGTCAAGATATGAGTGAAGCAGTCAAGTGAAAAGATTGCGAACACTCAACCCAAACAACTTGCCAGCAGCATACTAAAAAGCAGAAAAGCAGGAATACAATCTTTACACTGAGGTTAGGTGCTGCACCAGCAGAACTGGAAAAGTGTCAGCCGCCGAGAAGACACATTCTGATAGTCTGTTCCATCGTCGTGGGAAAAAAAGAAGGAGATTGGTAGACAACTTTTGTCTTTTCTCGCAGAGATAAACATAGGTGGTCTTAGATAAACATCGCGATCAACTGAAACCTTTCCCTGCGCTATTTGCTTCAACAGTGTAAGCCTATAGATACGGAACAACGAATTTCGAGAGGGTGCTAAAAAAAAGCTTTCTTCAACGCGATAACGCAATTCGTCACGAAACGTGCAACTTGCGGTCAAATTTTGAACAGCTTATAATTTACTTGTAAGTGTAATGTAATTCGGATCAAAGACTGCGGCGGCATACTCCAGGATGGATCGGACGTTAATATAACATCACGAGGAACAGCCTTGAAAGTGTACTTGATGAAATTAAGTGCAAGGTCAGCTTTCGAAGTTACACATTGCGTGTTTATTCAATGCGAGGGTTGAGGAAAAACAATGATGCGAAGGTATTTAACGGAATCAACCAAAATTAAATTTTCTGTATCCCAGTAATATATTGCCTTCACATTTGTGCGCTTTCTGCTGAACCGGACGTAATTACATTTTAAAAAATTAAGTTTCATGTTCCATTTGTAACACCATAACGTGATACGATTAATATATGCTTGGAGCTTAGCAGCATCGGCCTGTGTGGATATATTTTTGTATATGACGCAATCGTCAGAGTACAATCGGATATGAGAGGCAGCGATAGTACCTATGTTATTTATGTATATTAGAACTAGTAGTGGTTCCAAGACTGAGCCTTGAGGTACCCTAGACGTTACAGGTTATAAGTAAGATTCAGAGCCGTTGATTAAAACTTTCAGAGAACGATCAGATAGGTATTGTTCGATCCAATTTTGAATTGAGGGAGGTAGACCAACGTAGGAAAGTTTAAAAAGGAGCAGAGAGTGCGGTACGGTATCGAAAGCTTTTTTTTTTTTTTTAAGTATGATAAAACACAGTCGACTTGCGTGCCGGAATCAAATGCAGAAAATATGTCCTCAAAGAATTCCAAGAGTTGAGTGACACAGGAAAAGCCTGCCCTAAATCCATGTTGAGTATTAATAAATAAATTGTTGGCCAGCAAACGATGGATTAAGTTGCAGTAGATGATGCGTTCTAAGACTTTGTAACTCTCACAGGTAAGGGAAATTGGTCTATAATTTGAGACAAGGCAGCGATGACCTGCCTTGTACCGGAACTACTTTGGCCGGGTAGCTCACTTGTTTTCAACGACTTAATAAATATGACAACCAGTAACCTGGCACGCTTGCCTCACAGGTCTTTATAACAGAACAAGGAATGAAATCCGGACTAGAAGCTAAGTTGGGCTTTAGATCAGTGAGCAGTTGCGTCACTCCTTCATGGACTGCGAAGAACCGAGAAAAAGGGTAGACTATGGTTTGGCGGATCTTGTTTGACTAAAGGTATGGAAGTAGAAAAAGTGGATTGAAAATAACTCTTGGCGTAGTCGATGAGAGGTACGACAGAGCGAAGCTCTTGCCACCACTGGAGAGGCGAACTACTTAGTTTCGGGGTGGGAATCCTTCAGCTCGGAGCCCTCGGAGCCTTGTGATAAAAGATATTTTGCAAGCCAACAGAGGTAAAGAAGGCCTCAACAATGTTGAGCGCGTTCTTTAGACTCACGCGCGGTGGCAAGACGCCTATAAACCTATATCGTGCACGTACCTAGACCAGAAAAGTAGAATTTGCTAGAATGGAACCTGGTAATTCTGCCATTGATCCGTTGACAAGAAAAGGAGCCGATTAGGCCTCTGTCGGACCCCTGTGACGACTGACTTTTGTGAGCTGAATGTGGGACCCACATGGATTGTTATGAAAACGCCTTTGTGGAAGGCGTTTAGGAAATGACTTGCCCGAAGTGTATGAATGTGGAAGGTTATCGGGGGCACAAGCTACATCTAGAAGGTTAAGGATAGACACTCCCCATGAGCCCTGGTGGCTTTTAAGATAGATGCAGCAATGAAGTCAACGACAATGCGATCCCTGAAGTATCTCGTTTGTTGTTCGGCTAGGAAGCCCTTGTACGGGATAAAAAGTGATACATTTTCCTATAAAATCGAGCGACTGCGCCATCGCACACACCTCAGTGGCACGGTCCTGCAAGGCGAAGGGCGACTATGGATTGTTCCCTTTGCGCACAGGACAACTCAACGCTCCAAAAGTCTTGCCGCAGAAGCGCCCACTGTTCAGCACACCTGATTGAGAAGCTCACAGATAACGCGGCTTGGAGAAGGCGCCCTCACCGGTGCCAACATGAACAAGGCCCAGCCGGATGTGATTGGTCAATGGGTTAAAGAAAGTTGTTCAGCAGGGAAAGAAGACCGTGTTTACCGGTTGAAAATTGGCTTTGAGAAGAGGAACAGCGCAGTAGCAGTCCCGTCGGGGCACACCCAACCACACCGGTAGGAAAAAGATTAACAAGCGAGTGGAAGAATGACGGAAGAGGTGCCACAGTGAAAGCATTAGTTGAAACATTTACTTGAGAGAAAAAAAAAAGCAAAGTCGGTGGTGCCTGTTTTCATCTTACATCAACTATTGTACATTGGTGTGGGGCACCACCACGCAGAGGAATATTATATTGCTTATGCGAAAGAATGCGTTGCGTTAAATCGTCAATTTACCTTACCTAAAGCTGTCTAAAGGACTGCTTTTCTCGATTCCAGATGAGTGTTGAAGGAATTTATGACTTCCATCTTAATTACTCATTTTTCTTTACCAACAACATGCCTAAAACATTTCATGAATTTATATCGAACTTGACAGTGTACCATAGTGACCACCGTACCCGCAGCTGTGACATGTGGCTCATTTCTCACAGACTGCATGTTGCAGTCCCTAAAACACAGATCAGTTTCAATAAAGTTGTAAAAGGTACAGACTTGACGACTGCTACCCGAAGACAAGCGAATTATTTATAACAGATTGCTGACGGCCTTCATTCTCTATGCTCATTTGAACACTATGAAATTTGCATGATACTGACTTTCGTTTGTGAAACATACTTTCAACGATATATGTGATGTGTGTTTGTTGTGCTTGTTATCCTGACATGTACACTGGATAAAAAACGACTATTTTTGTCTCAGATATTAATTCGCAGAAATGCTTTGCATGTTGCTACTTTGTGCGCGCCTCAGGCCCCTTCAAGCTGTTTCTCAATCGGTTTATGACCTGCGCGCCCCCAACAATATGCTGGAAATAAACATCGATATCAATATCCCTATTTTCCAACCCCACTGGTCTTCGGCGACCGCTGATACCGTAGGACCAGACACTGCTGCCGGTCCGGGTCTGAACTAGCTCACCGGGCCGACTGCACTTGCATAGGTTATGAAATTGGTGTAGCTGTGGATTGGTTCGGCATGCCCGAGCGATGCATGCGGTATAGGTTGCCTAGTGCCACAATGAACGCCGTATGGGTTGTATCACGTGAAAAATAGCCTAAACTAGACAGCGGTTTAGTTAAACAATAAGAGAACACCGGCGGCTGCTTCGTAGTGACGCTCCTAAAATCTCGCTCTAGCGCGGCACTCCTGACATAAAACATGTACGGCAGTTCCGAAAGTTGGTCTGCCTTGTATGTATATACCAAATGCGGTAGTCACCAGCGCAACAAATGCGGCTGCGAGCCCTTCGTGGCCTGCGGCACCTCGTTCTTGCTACAATGCAGACTGGCTCTTGGCTTGGTTGCAAGCAAAACGTCCTACGCCGAGCTTCAAGACCGGAACGAGCTCCCTCCGCATCGCAGCACGACAGCGGCCACGCCACGTCGCGCACTGCTTTTAAACGCGCTGTCAACTCAGGCTTCGAGGTGGGATGCTGCGGTCGCCCTCTAGGGACCTTGGATCTCGAATTAGGACGCGCTGCTCCTAAGCCACACCGGCACGCTCGTATGGCGTGGGTAAAGCGGAGCATTATACAGTGCAATGTGGGGTAGTTTTTCATATAACGTGGCAGCTTGTGCGAATGCTAATGAGTATGTGGATATTAGAGAGGCTTAAATTAAAAGAAAGAGTGATCTGTAAGGAGACCCGTCAAACGGGAGCCACAATCCTTAAGGGTGGAGCTCACGTGTCTCCCCAATTTTGATTTGTTATCTCCCGGCCGCCCGCTTTTGAGCTGCAGCCGCTCGTTTATGCAAGGGTGAGATAAAGACACAAAGCTAGAAACGAGATAGCGATGACAACAAACGTCCGGCGGCGCACGTGTCATAACATCACACACGACAGCCGGACGCAGTGCCGACAGCGAAGAGTGAAAGCCAAAACAGGGAAATCTGGTGCGACTTTCTAGGATCAGGCAGCGCACCAGCACAAATACGAGGAAGGGGCAAGACACAGCACAGTGTCTTGTCCCTTCCTCCCTCGTGTTTGTGCTGGTGCACTGCCTGATCCTAGAGTGACACACCAGCTCGCCAATCAGTCTGCGCTACTGCTGTGAAAGTTTTCATTTTTTTCCCCCGTCCTGTCTAGGAAGAAGTAGGAGAAAATGAGGGGACAATAGTGTGCCGCTATTTTCTCCCTCCACTTCGTCCTGTTTTTATCTTATCGCCGCCTATCTCGGTTCTCTTATCTTGCAACCATAGCTGCTGTGATGGGTGACCTTGGAAGGACTTCAGTCACGTAAGACTCGGTGTGTGCTCCGCATGACGGCTCAAGGCCGTAAAGAAGACAGCTTTAATCAGCTAAATTTACATGTAGCTCTATAAAGGTGCGCTATTTGTTCTGCTGTTGGACAGCGATGTCTCCCTGGGAGTAGGACTTGACATCCGGAGCTGTAACCGGGAATCTTTCGGCCATCTTGGTGGGCAACCTGTGGTCTCCGCGGCTCGTCAGTAGTTCTCGCAAATGGTCCGACGGCTCTCCAGGGGGTGCCAACACACAGTAGTAGTCCGTCACGTTTCTCGGCAGGTTTCCGAGCGTCATCCACTTGTCCAGCTTGGTGTCGTAGGCCAAGATGTTGTCGAAGTGGTAGTCCGGTCTCTCCGCTTGCCGGCCCCCGATGATGAAGATCACGCCGTCTGGATAAGCATCGAGGGAATACCGCCTGTTAGAGCCAGATACCAGACCAGACAAAATGCCAGGCAGCGACGGGTCTCCTGACGCGTAAACACCATCGGGCTAGTCAACGGACACTGAGCTTCTAAAAAGCCAGGAGAGTTGCCAAGAAAAAGAATTAAGAAAACAAAAAACAAAACGTGAGTGATCAGACATGGTGCGGATTTGTGACTGAGGAAAAGTGTACTCTGCATTATGGTCTGGGTTTGAGCCTCCGGTTCGAATTATGTAACCCAAGTCTGCCTTCACACGAGAGAGAGGTCCATAGTAAAGTAGCCTTAGGCTGGTGGTGTCGGAGTCGACAGCATTGAACGGATGCGTATACAGTTGTCTATATATTTTCTACTGATTGGGGCAAGCGGACGAGACAACAATGCGAAAGCAAGGGAAATAGTAACGTTTTCCACGTCTACCGCTGCCCTGCTCGTGAGAACCACTGTGACCGCATGCGTATTTTATGACTATAGCTATGACGTCTAAGTGGCAGCGAGCTTGGGAAAATTCAGTGCCGCCTGTGCAAGTCGTCCCAGCAAACACCAGCGAGACCCTCCTACATTTTTTTTCTGTGTGTATGGTTTTTACATCATGTACCGTAGCTACCAATGCTGCTGAATACCGTTAGAGTACAGAAAAGTTTTCCTTCTCTCGTTGCTTCGGGCCCCAGCTCAGAGCTGTCATAGCCCACAAGACGGCTGGGGCCATCCCATATGCTCACCGTGCGCGGCTGCGACGGTGGTGTGGCGCGCGTTGGGCATGGGCGTCCGGTGGACCCAAGTCTTGCGCTCATCCACGAATGCGAGCGTGTCCTCGACCGTGGTGAAGTTGCGCTTCCTGCCACACCGGTGGCTGAGGAGGCCTCCGACAGCGTACATGGTACCGCCGCATTCCACTAGCGTCAGGCAGCTCCGTGGAGACGGCAGGAAGTTCACCGCGAACGACCACCTGCATCGCAAACAAACGCCGACCAGCCCTGAAGACACACCCAATCTTCGAGCCAGCAGATTCGGGGCAAGGCGTCTGCGAAGGCTCACTATGTTGCAGCTATAGGTATGCTCCTCACAACATTGGTGACTACACATGAGCAGAAGGTATATATGAAATTACACGACCAACTTTAAATGGTGCATTTAGGAATGACTGGGGCTAAAGGTACAGGGTCGTCCACTTTTAGGGAGAACATGCGAGCAAGCAGTTGCTCTTTTTCACAAGCAGTTACGACTTCGGACAACACATCCGCAGACCGAATAAAAATTGCACATGCACTGATGGATCTAGAGGAGATGCTTCGCAAGGCCTACCACGCGCTGGCGCTCCAAAGAGAGCTACTACACGCGCGCGTGTTCACCCCAATTCCAACGACATATCCTGGGCGTCGGCGCTCAGCGTCGGCGCTGTTGGCGTATGCAGAAACCGGTTTGAGCATGCGCACGGTACGAGACGCCGGCAAACTTGAGCGGAGCGCCGAGATCTGTCTGTGCTAGTTTTCGGCGTCAGCGTCCACGCAGGCGCCGAGCTGCTCACCCGCGTAGGTCTCTCATTGGGGGCACGTTTAGGCGCCGTACACCAATGAGAGGACAGGGTGGTCGCGACCTCCGGATTGCGAGTTTTCGCTCGCGCTGAGTCATCGCGTGCTTTTTTTTATTTACTTTTTTTTTTTTTGTCAACGCTTTGCATCGTCGCACGTGGCCGTGATGGCAAAACCCTTCGCCGCCCATCGGTTGATCTCAGCCGTGGAGAAACAAAACTCAGAAGCATGGAGGAAGAAAAAAACTAGGAGGGAGCGCCGCGGCGGAAAAGTGAAGCCTAGTCATAAAAAATATAATGGAAATAATCATGGGAAATTAGCCGTCACGTGATACGGCAAGCGGTAGTCGGTAGCTGGTTTCGGTTGCGGTATCGCACGCTTCGCTCTGAAGGAATGCCTTGGCGTGGCCTTCGCTACGCGACGCCTGCACTAGAAACTTGAGGCGCTCGCTGCGAGCAGGCGGTAGATGGAACTTTGGACTTTTAGACGGGCTGATCCCGTGGGGGCTGCCGCCGCCGCGGAGTGCACCCGTGTATTTCGCGAAGTATGGCTGGGTTCTCTCAGCTGCGCCAAATGAAATGCTTGCGGGGCTCGGCGTACAAAGACGAAGCACGCGAGCACAAGGATGAGGGGACGAAGCGCTGGTCATCGCTTCGTCCTGTCGTCCGTTGTGTTCTTGTGCTGTCATTGTGCGCCGAGTCCTGCAAGCATGGAATAAAACCAACTAGCCCAACAAGAAGTACTGCCTAATGAAATGCTGCGTGCCAGGATGCAAGAACTACACGGATATCCCTCTCGGGGCTGTCGCTCCAACGGCGAGTATCCTGTTAAGCGCACTCCTCGAGAAACAAATCATTTGTTTGTCAGGGCATGTGCATGTATTGTTCGAGACGAAAATCGTTTGATTCCTTTAGGAAATGCAGACCTCAAATACACATTGTTACGCTGAAGCCAGTTCCCCAGGCATGCAATGTTATGTCGAATTCGTAGTCTCCCAGACGAAACCAAAGATGAAAAGGTCACCTGCAGTTCTCACTAGAGTGCCTATAAATATGGAGTACAATGCAACAATTGTAAACAAAGTAAACTTATGTATTACGACTTTCGGCCGACCACTCCGGTAGGCTATCCGCGGGGACATCCAAAGTCACTAAAAAATACCATGTACCCTGCTGCTTTTGAGTCTGGCAACTATGTTGGCTAAATTCCCAACAATCATTGCGCGCAAGAGAGAGAAGGTAGCGGAGGCTGCGCGCGCGATGGCGTTGCATACTGTATTGAAAAGCCGAGAAAAATGTGGAAGATGTACGTTTATTTGTTCAGAAGTAGTAAGTGTAAACTGTAATTAAGCTCCATGTCTAAATTACGTCTCTTAACGCTTTAAAAAGCAGAAATCATTGAGTGGATATTAAAACTGCAACAACGCACCAGCGCGAGTACAAGCGTCAGCAGTGAGCGCCAACGGCGCCAGCGCCGAGTCCCATGGAGATGCGCACCGCTTGTGACGTCCACTGGGGCACGGCGCTGACAGCGCCCACGCTGAGCGCCGACGCCCAGGATATGTCGTTGGAGTTTGGACGGACGCCGAACATTTTAGCGCGACGGCATTAAACGCACCGCTGTGGTGAAAATCGAGCCGGCGGTGCCCCTCGCAAGAAAGTCTAATTGATCGAGAGGCGTCCTGCTGCAATGAGGAAGTTACATGAAGTGCTGCCATTTAAAAACGAAAAAAAAAAAAAATGGGTGGTCAAGAGGTGAAATCGAAACCTTTGGGTGAGAGCCAGGCAAGCTACCTCTGCGCTACCAAGGAACGCTCGTTCAGGATAAACGGAGCTAGCCTTGGTCTAGCCCTTAACCTCACACAGTGTGTGGATTACAGTTGTCAGCGCTAGGCCGACTACGCCGACCAAAGCGCCCGTTTAGGCATCGTCTACCACGCCGCTATCCGACACCGCGCCCAGCCAAGGCTAAAACAAACTTTCTCACGGCCGTCGCCGCATCACAAAAAACCGCAGAGCAAGATCACATGAGGAGAGAGAGCGAGCCGTCTCTGACGTGTACAGCTGTGTGTGTCTGCGTGTGTGTGACTGGTGTACGCGTCGGTACCAGGGATTCCATCGTGGAAAGAACGGATGTGAAGGTGTGAAATGTGAATACCGAGAGGGTCAGTCGAAGCTGGACAGAGCGATAGAACGGACACGCATCGCAATAGCGGAGTTCGCACAGGCGCGTTCTTCTTGCGGACTGACGTTCCACCTAATTTCCTAATGCGACCTCAATAAATTAGTTCTCTTAATTTATTTGAGTGTCTGCTAACACAGTACAGTAACGCGTAGTTCATTAATATCGGTAATTATCGGCACTAATTAGAGTGACTCCTAACACGAACTTCCCTGAGGGAATGGCTGAATGTGACCAGCATTTTTCCAAAGTCCGATAATTTGATTCTCGCTTAGCAGCATGCTCAATTCTGTCCTCGGTGCGATGCTTTGAATTACCATCTAAAAGGATATGAAAAAGCAAGAGGGGGGTGAGGGGGGGGGGGGGGGGGGGGCTAGCCTCAGTTCGCTGGTCGAGCCAATGTTTGGACAAGTGGACTTGTCCCAGACGAAGACAAGTCCACTTGTCGAAACGTTGGTTCGACCTGCGATCTGAAGCTTCCCCTCCCCCCTTACCTTTGTTCGGTCCTCTTTCATACCGTGTAGCCCTCTTCTTTCTCTCGTTCTACCTGCATCTAAAAGGATGTTACACCTTGGTTCAAGAATGATTACCCACTGCTCGTAACGGGGCGATTGGCGTTCGATGCGTGTACTTTGAGAGCGCTTTCGGTTGTACCACTCGTCTTTGATTGGCAGCTACGAACTGCAAAGTTACTCCTCGCTGTTTCCTTGCCAACACGGGGCACATCTGCCGTGAGCCAAGTTCGCTTCGTGAAATTAGATGCTTGTGCTCTTACGGCGAGCATCTGTCTTCCAATCGATTGAGGGAGCGCCGCACTGGCTTCAATATACATGTGGCGTGTGGCGATGGCTGAGGGGGGCCATTCGAATCGCGATAAGCTCGAACCCACGGTTGTTTAAAATTCATGTCGATGCGCGTTCACGCGAAAGACCAGGCTGCGAGCTGGGCAACTTCCCCATCTTCCACAAGGCTATTCGCCCGGAAGTCACCCCTTCAGGCTTTCCAGAAACGCATGGTAATACTCGGCAAGAGCACCAGCCTGCATGCATGGTCTTTGCCGCTGCGTCCCATGGGCGTAAGATTCCCCAAACTATAGTATCGCCTTTGTCATGGCTGTGAAAAAGCGATATGTATCAATCGCTACCGGAATGCTCGAACTGTGCGATCAAAGTCGATACAATCTTATATATCTTTTTATATCTTCCCCCTTAGATTCTAGTCTCGAAACGGGGTGGATAATCTGTTCAATAAAAATTTTGATGCGGGCAAGTGAGTTACTAACCATGAAAATTAAAACCAGCAAGAAAAAAAAAAACGAACTCTACGAAGCGAGACAAAAAGAAAAGGCCTCAACTAGAGCTGTAGCTGTCCTATTGTTCGGTATTTCTTCGTCGTTCATGTTTTTTCGCGCTGCCTTAATTTTTCGAGGTAATCAAGGTCCACTTTTCACACGAAGGTCTGCCATGAACACTTGAATTCGCCGGTGACGTTTTTTCTTTTTCTTCGCGCTACCAAAAGCAGCGATTTTGACCGCTTGTAACCTTGTAACCAGTAGTTTTCTGATTCACATAAATTCGGCGAGGTGTGTAGAAATTTGATCAGTTTCGTTTCGGGCTAGTTGGCTCACGGTTAAAGATGGATAACTTTCATATGCGCTTGTTCTGCCTACAAAGTAGTCCTCTATATACAGAAATTTTGTCGAGACGGAGCTACCTAAGCAGCCAGTACTGCACATGTGGTCAGTCATCGAAGAAGTTGAGGTTACACCTTTTCCATATGGTATGGTCTTGCTAGGAAAACCAAACCATACCTCGTAAAAAAAATCCCAACGTGGGCAGATTGGGAGGTGGCCCTGTCCAGCTCCGACCTTGCGGCACTAATAATCTTGCTTGCGAGAGCTCGGGCAGCGGCATCAGCCAACGGAGTCCCGACCGACCGACCCTGCCCTTAACCCATAGCTCAATTCCCACCATAAATGTTTTATACTTCTACTACTACCTTCTATTCCATCCGTAGCTTTCATTTGTCAAGAGAATACTGCTGAAAATTATTTCCGATAGGGCATTTTTAGAATTTACACCAATCAGAATCACTGTTCATTGGTGGCTCTCCAAAAGAAATGAGAGGGCTTATCATTTGCTGACGTTCACTGCTACTTTTCATCTTCAACTCCATATGGCCAGACCATGCACAATCTTGTGTCGCCCTTGTCAAGAAACAACACAGATACTATAAAACGGTGCCACTGGGCAACGTGCTGTGTGAGTGGCGTGTGCATAAGACGCGGTTCGTGACAGTTCGTAGGTGCTTCTGAAGAAAACTCAAATCTGCCTCAAAGAACAATTGGACAGAAGAAGAACAAAGGAAAGAGACGAGTCACAGTAATTGCACATATTCATCGTCTATCGCACACTATCAAGAAGGTGGCCAACCGATGCAAAACCAATGTTTTTCTATTTGCACCCTACAACTTCTCGCAGATCCGAAATTTAAATAAAGAAAAGCGTCTCAGAGAATGTTGCAAAAAACTATTCATTGAGTTCACCACTGATGCGTCACAGCTGTGGTGATCCGATATTTTAGGGGAATCCTCCAAGGTGGAGTAGATTTGTAATAAGGGAGTAATTACTCATTACTCATTTACATCCCCGATAAAGCAGTGGTCCCGGGTTCTTTCCCGGAGCAGAACGAATTTTTCTTTAAGTACGAAGTTTCTGAGTAAGTTGTATAGCTTTTCTTTGTAGCCGTTCGCTGCGCTTGGGCGGATGTGAATGAGTAATTGCTCCCTTATTACCTCACAGCTGTGGCCTTGAATACATAGGCCAGATTTGCTAGTGTTTTAAATATAACGCGAGAGAGCATAGATAGCAGGTGAAGAATGGTAATGGTAGCTGTAAGGCCGAGGGTGGCCCATTCTGTAATGTTTCGCCGCGCGCGCCGCAGAAAGCGGCGGGGGAAAGTTCCATCACATTCCACGCGACGCGACCGATTGCGAAGTCTCGGCCACCGCACTGCGCCTCCTCGCCCTCGTCGACATGGGCTAACTCACGCGTGCATCCCCCCGCACGGACCTCGCCCTCCTGTTCACTAAAAAGGCCGCGCGAGCTGACGGTGACTTTCGACTAGCTTCCAGTTCTTTCTAGAAAACCAAAGGGAGGGGGGGGGGGGGGGGGAGGCATAGCTTTGGCAGCGCTAAGCTGTTTCAGCTCCTCCTCCGCGTCTGGAAATTTCTGCGCTGGCTATTTAAGAGCGCGCCGCGCAGTCATCGGCGGTTCTGGTTCTGATTCTGGCCGTCGACGAAGATAGCGTAGCAGGCAGGCCCCGACTGAGAAGTCCTAAAAAGAGCTATGCGCTCTTTTGCAGTTAGTCGTTCGCTCAGTCTCTCTAGTCTCTGTGTGTCGCCTTTCTGCCTCGTGTAAATAAGTTTTCTGTATCTTGTGTTTGTGTCGTATAAAGTTAATTTTCGTTTTGTTACTGCAAGTTCGTCGTCCTTCATCTCAGTGTGTGTTTGCGAACTACACGTCGCCTGCCGAATCGACGAGCACCTTGGAGAGGTGCAGGAGAATAGAAGAAAACAAAGAACTCGAAATTTTACTGTAGCCACATGACTGCAAAAGTTGTCATGCTATCCTGCTTTTTGATAATGCTAGATTCACTGGTCGGTCGAAAGATATATTGGAATAAGAAATAATGGAGGGCATACCTGATTAAGCAACGGGGCCCTTTGTGCGTGAGTAAGCCGTCTTTGTCCCTAACAGATAAAGAGGTTGCCTTTCTGAAGGGTTCTACTGGTTCTATGCTCGATTTCAATATGTTTGCTTCTTTTCCACCCTTCCTCTGCTGTCTTTACATGTCTCTCAAGTGGTTATAATCGTTTATTTTTTTTTTTTTTTTAGATAACGAATCAACTGGCAGTTGGCACCTGTCCTGTCTTTCGCGTGTTCTTGCCCTTGTTTTCTTGTGCCGTTGTATTCCATTACTATAGAGCTAATAAGACAAAAGAAATCGCAGCAAGTTTTCACACCACCCTTCCCTAGCTCAACGTAGCTGACAGGTTGCTGTCATTATCTTGCAAGCATTTAGAAGTCCCGTGTTTCTGTGCCAGTTAAGTTTGCAGGCTGCTGGGCAGTCAGCTATTAGCAGCTCACGCATAGGCTGCTTACTTGGTCTTCATTTTGAGTTTTTCGGCTCCTCGCGTCACCCGCCCCTTCTCCCCTTCGAACGGCTCTCGGCTGTCCGAAATGCTGCTCGCAGAGGGCCGTCGGGCGGTAAAGTAAAAACAGTGCCAGCAGGAAGGCAGCGCGCGCTCGGCGACGGGGCCTGTGTGTCGCGCTCGCCGAGCATTTTTCCCATACAGCGGTTTATGGTTTATGGCCCTTTTCGGACAAGCCTGCTCTTGGGCAGTTTTAAAGTGT
This sequence comes from Amblyomma maculatum, assembly GCF_055883805.1. Classification (NCBI taxonomy): domain Eukaryota; kingdom Metazoa; phylum Arthropoda; class Arachnida; order Ixodida; family Ixodidae; genus Amblyomma; species Amblyomma maculatum. The sequence continues at coordinate 255,823,971 of NC_139344.1, forward strand.
AGCGCATCGAAAGGTACGGGCGTACAGCGCCACACGTACAAGCCGCCGCGCCGAAATGGGGCGCTTAATTGAGATGGTCCACAGAATGCTAGGTGAAATTATTTTTTTCAGCGTGTTTTGGCGCCAAAAAGAGGAGACTTGTACAGAACTCTTTGATAGAGAGTCAGAGGAAAGAGGTTGGACCGGGTAAACCTTTGCGCTGACCGCGCTCCGAAAAACGAGGAACCGCTACGAATTGCGCGAATCAAGTCGGCCAGACAGGACAGGGTCTCGTTGCGGGCGAACTCTGGCCTGACGTTCCCGATCGTTCAGTATAGAAGCGACCGCCTGGTCGTAGTGTAAAAAGTTGTATATAATGTAAATAAATTCATCCGCAGATTTGTGCCAAGAAGTCCGTCCAACTGTGTTATCCCTGTGCAACGTGTCGCATACCAACGAACCACTTCTCCTTCCAGTTCCTGACGTTGCGAAAAGCCAGCAAGTTTAACTTTGCGACTACATATTCAACATGTCAGCATATTTAAAGTTTTCAATGACCACTTTATGATGCGAATATGATGCTGCCGAGTATTTTTGCTGAAACTCAGGCGCTTGCTGAATATTTTAGCAATTATTTACACGCATATATCTTGCACTGCGAGCGAAAATAAATCTTTACATAGTGAGAGCGCCGTAAGTTACCATTGTTTACGAGCACGTACGAAAAACTGGCACAACACGTTTCATCGGTTTTATTTGTTTGTAATACTATTTTAGCCCATACTTAGGGTTTGTTGCAGGGTGGAAAGACCCCAATATATACAAATGGTAAGACGACAAAAAAAAAAAAAAAAGAAAAATATAGAAGAGAGCCCATTGAGAGTTATACAGGAAGGAATTCGTACCATGAATATAACAAAATTACAAGCCAAACGATAAGAGCTATAATGCGCAAGTTATACAGAATATACAAGGTAATATACAAATTACTTACACTAACAGCACAGATTATGGAGGGTCATATTTGCCATTGAAAAAGCAGTGTGAAAACGTCTACGCCTCAATAATAAAAAAAAAACGTATCGAAGGCTTCAGCTAAGGGTTCGGCAAAGGAATGAAGAGTTGTCAAAATCCTTCCTTCTATTAAGGGCAAGTCCGTTTCGCCGCATCATGCTTTACTGTGCAAGGAAGCACGCTTGCCGGTAGTCCTAACATCCGCAGATTTTTAGCACTCTGTAAAATTATGGCTGTTGTAATTACCCTTCATTTTCATGCAGTGAATTTCATTCGGATACGGCTCTTCAGACACAATGAACTGATTTTTCTTTTACCAAAGCGCGCACTGAAGTATGTGTGAGAGATTATGTTACTCGCACTGATGAGTTCATCACACCGTGTAGAAACTTCCTATCGGCGTCAAATGAAGTGCGAACAGCGGAGCGCGTGGAAAACGTTCCAGCTGAGGCAGTCTGCCTGTCGTCACCGGAGATAGATGCGCTTATCCGGTGCGCGATAGTTTCCTCGTTTTGCCAGTGGAGCGCCATGTTCATTATTTCCAGAGATGGTGACTTTGGCAGCACGGTTTCGCTGGCGGCTGCGGCTCGCTGGCCTACGGCGCTTTGATTTTGCTTCCGTTATCGCGTTTCTTTCACCCATGCATACTGCCTCAGCTGGACTTTTTCCACGCGCTCCGCTGTCCGCATTTCAGTTTACTCCGATAGTACGGGCAAATATTATTTTCTAGTTGACAGTTATGTACGCCAACTTAGAAAGAAAGCGAATCTGGTGGCCGGGGACTTGTAAATTTCACAAATCTCCTTATACTGCCGCAGCACAATGGTAATCATTGAAATGCGTTATTTCTTGCCCAAAACAGCATAGCCATAAAAGAGAAGGGTGTTGCTGTTAACTTTAAAGTGGCTGTAGCGCACCGATTTCCACGGTGGTTGGGTGTGAGTTCGGCGACAGTCAGGAAGAATAGGAAATTATTTTTTATTCTTTTCCCGAAATATTGGTGAATGGAAAAATAGCATAAACTCTGAAATTTTGTTTCGCCTCGGACTAAAACAAATTTGGAAGCGTGTCAGGTGTGTTATCTTAAGGATGAGTGCAAAGCTATAAATGAAGCGTCTGAAGGTACGTCTGACTTACCCAGCCTATTCTCTTTTAAATATTAAGAAATCAACAGCTCTACAAACCCAAACACTATTGAAGTGATGGAGATCATGCATGCACACTCATTCACTACAGCTCATAATGACACTATTGCTTCAATACCCATGAAGCTTATCACAGAAAGCACGCTTTTGGCCTCCTTAATCGAAAATTTGGGAATGCAAGAACTTCATCATCATCATCATCATCAGCCTGACTATACCCACTGCAGGGCGAAGGCCTCTCCCATATTTCTCCACTTAACCGGGTTCTGTGCTAGCTGCATCCACTTGACCCCTGCGAACTTCTTAATCTCATCCGCCCACCTAACTTTCTGCCGCCCCCTGCTACGCTTTCCTTCCCTTGGAATCCAGTTTGTTACCCTAAGCGACCATCGGTTATCCTCTCTTCGCACTACATGTCCTGCCCATGTCCATTTCTTCTTCTTAATTTCCACTAGAATGTCGGTAACTTGAGTTATTTCTCTGACCCACTCTGCACGCTTCCTATCTCTTAATGTTACCCCTACTATTTTTCGTTCCATAGCCCTCTGGGTTGTCCTCAACTTAAGTAGAACTCTCTTGGTTAGCCTCCACGTTTCAGCGCCATAGGTGAGTATAGGTAAGATGCAACTGTTATATACTTTCCTCTTTAGCGATACTGGTAAGCTGCTAGACATAATCTGCGAGTGCTCGCCAAATGCGCTCCATCCCAATCTTATTCTTCTTGTTATTTCCTTTTCATGGTCCGGATCTGCGGTTACTACCTGTCCTAAGTAGACATATTCGCCTACTACTTCCAGTACTTCGCTACCTAATGTAAACTGCTGTTCCTTCCCGAGGCTGTTGAACATTACCTTAGTCTTCTGCATATTGATTTTCAAGCCTACCTTTCTACTTTTCCTGTCTAGGTCATCAATCATTATTTGTAGTTCATCTCCCGAGTTGCTTAGCAAGGCAATGTCATCAGAACTTACAGAAGAACTGTCAAGAACTTACAGGTTATCAACAAGAGCATTTACCTTTCCGTTTCAGGGTTGTAGACTTCCACATAGGCTGTGGAACATGTTCTCCGGCCAATCTGGACTATTCCGCCGGCAACCCAGAGCTGTCGCTTGTGGCTACAGAAGCCCATAGCCATTCTTGGGGAATAAAGCTCACCACTCAGCTTTGTCCATTCGTCCTTTGCTTTGTCGTAGCGTTCAAGACAAGCCAGCAGCCTGAAAGTGACGTTCAGTATGATTTCTATACAATGCAGTCCCAGTGCACCACTGAGTTGCTCTAAAGCAGCACAGGCTAGAAATATCTGCATACATTCTTCAAATCATCTAGCCCAAATTAAATGTGAGGTTACAAGCAGCTACGCTGTGAATTACACCTTGGAGATTCAATTTGGCAGATGAAACGGATAAAAAATTCATGCGACCTAAGCATCCATCATTTGCTTACTACAAATATATGTAATACGCAGATGAAATAGATGGCCTAGCTATATTTACCACTTTGAAGGGGTAATTATACAGTGCTCAAAGGGCTGACTACAGGTATTAATTCTCTAGTAGCGTAAGATTTAAGTGCACCTACTTCACATCTCAGATAATGCAAACTAAATTAATATGCTTATCTTCCAACAGAGTGAAAGGGTGCAGTCATAATGAAGTCAGCAGCAATGAAGAATGACTACTGCTGCATGACAAACAAGCACAATACCAGTAAAGCTAGCACTCCTGGGGAAGTAAGACAATCCATGCCGGCATGATGTCTGCAGAAGTGCTGCACCCTCTATATATATAAAGTGCCGATTGCTTAGCGAGCAGTTTACAAGTGCAGAAAACCCAAGCTGACCAAATATTAAACATTTGCACTACCTAAATCACCAAGTTGGCCCGATTCTACACTTTAACGTCAAAGTTTCAACTAATTGCTGTTGAACACTTTTATACATTTCCAAATTTACTAAAATACAACCGTAATTTTTTTTTCTATCTGTTTGAATATCTCTATGGCTTTCAATATGTCACGAAAGACATTTGGTGTCCTATGCCTTGAGCCAACCAGTGCTATCCTCCAGCATTAGGCAATTTCATAATCTATGCAGCCCACTTGCTCGAGCTCTCTTGTCCAGCCTCTGCTATTAACTGCTTTTCCTGTGGATGTGACCAGAATACTAGGCCAGAACCATCCAGACTATTTCAGAATGATAGCAGTTTGTTCATATCTCATTATTCGAGTGTAGCAAACCAGTGCAAAGCAAGGCCAACTGCCAGTCCAAGGCAAGGACCAGGCCAAAAATATTCTCCTGCTATTTGATGATGCTTACTTGTTGTTGCTGTCCACTCCACCAACGGCATATATGGCATTATCCAAGACAGCAAGCCCATGGTGTGCTCGGGTGTTTATGAGGGGAGCCATGATTCCCCATTTGCTTGAACTCACTTCAAACCAAAAGCAGCAGCGGCTAGATGCTTTCTCCAAGTTTACAGGACTGAAGTTCTCAAAGCCACCTGGAGAAAGCAGGCTGCTTCTTTCTCATGAAAATTTTAAATTGTAGTGATGTGATTATAATGGAGCTTACCTATAATATAGATGCAACCATCTAAAAAGACAGCTTTGTGTCCATAGCGGTGAACTGGGAGTGTTTTTCTTGGGCTCCAAATATTTCCTTTAATGCTATAGCTCAGTATAGGGCACGCTGATGGGCTTTCATCAGCGTCAACTCCACCGATCAAGAATAATGTGCCTTGCTCACCATCCTGAAATAAAATGTCAAGTATTAATTCAGACAATGGACCTCATACACATGTAACTCCAGAATTTGTATAAAGCTTCGTGAGAAATAGCCTATGCTTTTTTCTACATACATAAGGCTTCAACGTGAACATTTCAAAAGCTTCCTTTTCATTAAAGTGAAAAAGAAACATGAAAGAGCTTATGCAGTACTGGCAGGGGTGAAGCAGTTAAACAAATCTTCACAAGTTATCTTTTGATAATTAATTGTAATTATATAAGGTAAGAAGAGCTCACTATGTGCATGCATCCTGTTATGAACAGCTGCTTCATTCTATGCACCGCATATTGCCGTGATAAACTGAGGACAGTTTTGTTTAAGCTGAAGCACCTTTCAGTACTAATGGAGGTGGCTATGTACACAGCAGCAACAAGTGTTCCTGATAAAAAAAAAATGCTTTTTATTTCATAGAATATTTTGAAGTGTGTGAATATTCAAAATTTTCGAAAAGCTTATAAGTATTCTCCATTCAGTTTGCTGAAAAAATCAAATAATGCACCATTTAATTTATTTGAAAAAAATTGAATACATTTTTAAGTATCTGAACAGTTTTTGAATAACATTTTTTCAACGACTGTTTCGAAAACAGTGTTCGATCAATGCCATACTTGCATGCTGCCTGCAATCTACGAGGGCATGAAGGTTCAGTAACAGTGTTCAGGAAGCAGAAGTTAAAATTAGATTTTATTGACCAAAAACTGCATTTTAGTTATAAGGAGAGTACTTTAGCTGGAAACTGAGGTTTTACAAGCTATAAGAGGTTCATGAGAGAAATATAAATGTCGTCACAACCAGCTGTTTCTGTAAGCAAGCTGTACTGATACCGACACAGTTTTCTGTGTGAATTTCAGAGGCCCAGCTACACCACTATTTACTTTTAAACAGTGATCATAAAATCATTTTCAGTACTAACATCACCATTTGAAACAACCAGCCCAAAAAGAATATTTCATTTAAAAATCCAATTTTCACTGCAACGTTTGCTGCCAAACAAGTACTAACACGGACTGAAAGAGTCATTTTTATGCTGGGATCTTCAAATAGAGACCAGTGTTACACACACTGGCAACTACAGCTATGACTTCATGAATTATAGTGCTGCCATTGATTTCAATCACACGCCACAGGGGTCGAATAAAATAGTCAAAGGAGTATTCAATCTATTTTCGATTCAATTATTAGCTACATTATTCATAATCTATTCAGCAACAAGCTTCACTATTTGTATTTGATTAAATTTTGAAAAACTACTATTTGCGCGCTCCTATGAATACTTCAGTCCTCAATTAGTAAACGAGTTCAATTAACTAAAATATTAGCACGAAATGTGGACAGCTTTTACTTACATTTTTTAGTGAGTGAGAAATTTAAAAATGGCACTTTAATGTAACGTCTTTAAAACAAATTATAGGGCATTCACTGCCACTGCCAATGAGGAACATACTCCTGTAAGTTCCTCCGTTATTACTGCCTAGTAAGTTACTCGCTAGACTTATTCATTTTGTCATAGGAGGTGCCCTGAACAATGGATACTTAGGGACCTCCTCCTGTTATATTGGTAATACCAGGTATGTGCATTCAATGGTGAAAATAAAGATGACTGAACTAGAAAATAATGAGCTCCACCTCATTCACTGCCACAGGCAATTAGCAATCATAGTTTTAAAATTATGATAAGGTGCCGTTGCTTAAAAGCCATTCCTGTAACAGCATAGGGCTAAAAAAAAAAAAAACTACTGTAGAAAGAGCTCCGATGGTATGGTGTGGATTAGTATGGTACAGTACGGTACAGCACCTGGGTTTTAACATAATTCCCATGCGGGGCTAAGATAGACACCTTAGTGTAGAGTTTGGGATTAATTTTTACCGCTAAAAAACCACTAGCAGGCTTGCCCACGGAAAAAAACAAAACAAAAACCCTACTAAACTTCACTATGCTAAATATATTACAGGCACACAAAGTTCCAATATATGGATTATCTGAGCATCATGTTTCACACTAACACATAACAGCTTTCAAACATCTATCTTCTGCACTAATATTGAGCAAGCAAAGATAATTCCAACTGATGGCTAAATTCTCACAGGGAGCCATTCCTGAATATTTTGGTCAGCACCTCAGGTGTGAGCAGAAAGGACATAAATACGTATATTGGAGCCCTGTTTCACAATTGCAAGTTCAAAGCCCACTGCAGAGTCACTTTTGCATAGGTTTATTTGTTTGATTTGTTAGCACACCCCCTTGCATCTCTGTTAAGAAATGCGATATAAGCAACCAGATCCTTGCTTTCAATGCTACCTAGTTATAACAGGGTTAGACTGTAGTTGATGGTGTTACTTGAACATTACTTTTGTAGTGTAAAAGAATAGAACCTGACAACATTATTTATTCATTGTAATTTGTAATGAATATTAGAATTTTAATAAGCTCCTACTCATATGAATTGTGCATGTGCAATGATGAAAATGCATAGCCGTGACAGATGTTTTTGGTAATAACATTTAGAACATAAAAATATTATGGCAGAAAAACTTAATAACCTACTTCAATGACTGTGACCAGCTATTAATTAAAATGCTGGTGTTCAGTACCAGGCCTCTGCTGTCTATTTCTGCAGGAATTGTGTGAGAGGGTAGCAGAATACATTAAAATCTCATAAAATCGACCCCTGTTAGTTAGGAAGTTTGGATAATTCAAACAAGGATCAAGGTCCCTGCCAACGCCTTTGCAAGTTGTAAGTCTATGACATCAGACGTTTGCTAATTCAGACATGAGCGGGCTCGCTCCGGTTAGTTTGGGCAGGAGATCCCGCTGAGGCACGAGCTGCGCAGCCAGCTATCATCGAAATAGACCGCCCTGAGCCTGAGCTGCATGGAAGAAGGCAGCAGGCACGATGGCGGTCGGAAAAAACTCCATTTCCAAAACAATTAGGTCGCATAGTTTCATTTTCCCTAACTTCATGCCATCTCACGTCTGCAATCTGGCACGCACATTGGTCAGTCCCTCCATTTCAGATGCTGCTTGGCATGTTGCTGTTCTTTATTTTGGGATAGTGTTAAGCTGTTCTAACATCTACGCATGTATCCTTCATGCTGCTTTCAGTGCGCTGAAACTGCACTCTGGACATGTGCAATTTGACCGCAATGTGCGCTTTGCCACACTGTTTCACTGCGTTGACTTTGCGTTAAAGCATCCTTGAAACGCAACAAGGCAGTTGGTGAAGAGATACCACTGCTGCTGTGCTGCACTAAAAAAAGGGTAGCGGAGGCACTTATGATTTTGGAGCAGTTCTTCAATGTTCCCGATGGCGTGTGCAAAGCAAGGCACTTGACGACTGGTAAAAAACAGTTGTCCCCACTTAGATTTCATCCCAAATATAGGCACTATACAGGTGTTCATTAGATAAAATTACTGTGACGTAAACAGTTTTTAACAATTTTTTCAGGACCATTTGATAATCTAAACTTTTGGTTAATTCGAAAAATTTTCCTAGTCCCTCAAAGGCGAAATGAACGAGAGTTAATTTCTGGTCAACTGAACAACGGCCAGAACTTAGAGCAAACATACCTTGCATGGAGCGTCACTGAAGTTGTGTCGTTCCACTCCCATAGGTAAAGAGGCTGATGGTAAAACTGAGTTCTCTATATTCGCACAAGCCACCAAAAACTCGACCTCTGGCTGCTCAGAGAGCAGTGGTGACCTTGTGAGCAAAGGTTCATGTTCGGCGCCTCTTTGGCTGCTAAGCAGTAGCTTAGTTTTCAAGTTAGCAATATATTCTCGGTGATCTATGTCACCACCACTGTACCCTGTCAAGATGACCGAGTCAACAGACTGACTTGACAGCTGATCTTTGTCATCATCACTTGGAGAGCAAAAATCACTTGGGGAATAAGTGCACCGTGTGTCTTGCGTTACACTTGATTCATCACTTTCATGTGTGGATAGGCATGTGGTTTGGGTATCCGATGAGAGTATGTTGCTGATTGTGGACTCGCACGCTGTTGCTGCAACACTCTCCATGGAGCTGCCACACTCCGCAGTGGAAGAGGACAATGATGGGCCCACTTCTTGTTGCTCAATACTGGGCTTAGGCTCAATGTGGCTAGACTCCAGCACACTTGCAATTTGCAGCTCTTCAGTGCCTCCAATGTTTGAATACACGGCTGGATCTAGCCTGGCCTTTGCTGCTCCCAAGGTCACTGAAAGAAGCGATGGCTGCTCTGATTTCCCACAAGTCATCGCTCTTTCCAGTCCTCCTGCTAGTGCCTGTAACAACAGAAGAAAGAAAAAATTGCAGTGGCAGTGGCAGCAAGCATTTATCTTGCTCACAAATGTGTTTCCAGTCACCACAGCAATGTCATTTGCTCTGGATGAAAGACTATATAGCTTTGAAAGTAAAAAGCTAGAAGTTATAAAATAAAGTTAGGTGAGACTAGGAAGATTGCAAGGATAAGGTGGCTGCTGCAGCTGGCACAAGGTCAGGTTAATTGGTGAAATATGGGAGCGGTCTTTATTCTGATGTGGGCATAGTCAGGCTGATGGTGTTGATCATTTTTAAAGCCTTCAAAGAAGTTCTCGAATCTAACTTGAGATTTAATCTGATTCAGCATGGTTTTTGCAAGTCATTAAGTCGCACTGATGGAAAACATAGTAGTATTTTTTTTTTTTGCTTTATAATTGTCCCTTAGACTGTGTCAAAAAAAGGAAGCCAAGGCTAAAGGCTAAAAGCCTAATGAGGCCTTGGCCCCTCATACAAGGTTTACAACAACATACAAAATATACACAATTCGTCCAACAGTACAAGTATAAAAAAACAACTATCCGAAACATCGCAGACAAATTTGTTGATCCCTATTCACATACGACAAAATGCTCAAAAGTACTAAAAACAAAAGGCTTCTGGCAAATCTAAATCAGTATACAAAGGTCAAAGGCAACAATATTCAAAAAGTGCTAGACCAGTATTACATACACCAAAATCAAAATTAAAAGCAATAGATTAGAGATCTTACCATAAAACCAGAAAAACACTTTTACATCTGATGGCAAGCATTATTTATTTATTTATTTATTTTATACTGCCAGCCTAAATATTAGGCTTTAGGCAGGAGTGGACAGTACAGAAGAATAGAGTTCATGAGAATACAAAGTACATTCTGTCTTGCGAAGGATGACACCAAAAAAAATGACATATCACTCGCACAGAGCAAAAAGAAAAAAGAAAGTGAAGTACTATAAACATCATGATATCACAATGTGAAACACCACTATCTAAATAAATTTTACAAGTGCAACAGCTGAAACCGTACATGTGATTATGAAAATTATATTTATAATACATGTCATTCAGTCATGAATGAAGCAGTCTGACTTACTAGATTAATTCACCCATAAATTAGACCATATTCTAGTCCAGTTGTGCATTTTTAGATTTTTCCCTTGCTTTTTGAAGGTTTCTCTTAAAGACTAGTGCTACTGTATAACCTTATAGTCATCTTAACATGGGTCCTAGCATTTTAAAATGGATTGAGCACTCTTTTACTAATCATTTGCAACCCATCTCAATTAGTTAGCATAACTCTCTGCTTTCTGATGCACTCTCTGGTGCACCTCAGGGGTCTGTACTGAGGCCTCCAAACATCTTTCAATATTCACCTCTTTGGAGGTGATTGTGTTATTGTGCACGCATAAGATTAGAAACTGGTAATAACTGTCTTCAGCTCAATCCCAGTGTTATTTCTCATGTATGATTTATGGTTATTAGAACTGCACAAAAATGTAAATTCATGCATGCGACCAGGATACAAACATCTTGCTTGTATACATTTCCTTAGAATAACTAAATTCGTAGAAGTTCCTGGGATATTTATTTCAGCTGACCTCATTTGGACAGCCCATACCTAATACAGTAGCAAACTGCCAACAATATGAACTTGGTTAAGATGAATTCAACTATGTGAGACCATTGGTTAGTTTCCGTAAAAATGCATGCAAGCATGCACTTCGGTTAAGATGAACTTTCACATCTTCCTGAATGTAGCCATGCAGCTACAGAGGGCTATGCAGCTTTCTCAAACCTTCAAACTGAATAGAAAGCCTGCATGATTAATGCTACATAAGGGCAGTTGCTGTACCTGCTTAGCTAAACAGAACAGCTGGCAAATGATAGGCAGAGGCTGGATTCTTCAACCAGTGGAAACCATTTTAGCACTATGGTTAAGGGCTGGAGCTTCCAACAGCGGAGAAAAATTAGAGAATGATCGCAATCAACCATTAATTGTTAATCACCCTTTTGAACCCTGTCCTTTTGAGCTTGGTGGGATGGCAATGGGCGTTGACCCATGCTGCTTCTCAGAGTAAATGCTAAAAGTGAACACAGAATTTCAAGAGTGACTGAGCCAGATACTGTGGCTGACCTGTCGACACGCACAAATCAAAAGAAAATGTGAGATTTTTGACCTAGAGGATATGGTAAAAGCTAATTTCTCTCCTCACATTGCATCCTTTGGCACCATTCAGCTTCCAATGGATTTATATTGGCAAGGAGGGCTTGTGCAGAAATTAAGTCATGAAAAAAATTAATCTCCTAAAGTAAAAAAGAATAGAGTAAGTCAACAGAAGTCCTGAACCAAATTATTACTCTAGAAAATTTGGATATGAAATGATGCTTCAACTTAGCTTCAATTCGAAATGTAACAGAAAATCAAATATGTGCTGCAGTTCCTAGATAATGCATAACATCAGCTAATGTTCCTTGGAAGTTTTTTATGACTAAGGCCTGTAAACTAGATTATTTATTTCTTCTCAATTACCAACTATTTTCATATTTCTAAATGAGCGTGCATAGAGTTCAGTCAATGAAAGAACAGTGTAAGGAAAGCAGTAAAAATACCTACTCCAGGATCTTTTTTGATGTAATGGCGTGGCGTGCAAGACAGGTGTCCAACTTCCGCTTCTTTGCCAGCTGTCTTAGCGACCCAGAAGCTAAGTAAAAAAAAAGAAAAAAAAAGGAGCAAATTAAGAACAAGAATTGTAAACTGTAAAGGGAAACATTCGCAGGCAAAGCTTGCAACTATCTTTTCAGCATGACACATGCATCCCACTAAAAAGCAAAGCCTTTAAAAAATGATAAATATGCTATCTCACCACACAGCGCTGAGGACCATGACACGAAAATTGTGGTCATCTTGAAGGCCAGGTGGGGTGTCTGCTTCAACACAGTGGCTGAGTTCCATTAGACTCATCAGAGGGAACCGCACGCAGTACATTAGCCTTGAAGTCAGGGCCAGTCTTGTATCTACCTTGTAGTTTAGCCAGCGGCAGGCCGCATTGAACACATCCAGTTCTCTGTAGAAAATAGCATGCCATGAAGTTTGGTTAGCTTGTACAGCAAATTGCTTAACATGGCACAACTATGCAGTGGAATTCAGCGATGTTATTAACCCTGTGTTTTAAAAGATCTGTAGAATCAATGGCCGGCTATGAAAACACCCCGTAGACCAGATTCACTACACCACCCGCTGATTGTGATACTTCAGAGTTCCAGTGACTTTAGTGCTGGAGTGTGCATACGTGACTGTTCCCTGGCTAGCATTCTCAGTGCAAAGTGAGTGATCTCTTGGTTTTTCTTAATGCAAACGCTGTCTTGAATAATGACAGTTCTAAGCATGTAAAATGAAGTAGTACTTCCTCCTAAAACTCAAGCTCGGTTGAGTAAATAAACTTCTGAACCAGCTAAGCAAGCAAGAACAGTTATGAATAGTACTCAGAAGGTAAAATCACTTTCAATACAGAGCTCTTTACCCAACTGCAATGGCTTAGTTGTTCGGGCACTCTGCTATCATGCTAGGGAATCCAGGTTATATCCTGGCCACGAAGGCCATGTATATATCGACACAGAATGCGAAAAGCACCTATGTGCTTTGCGATGTCAGAGCACGTCGCCAGGTGGTCTAAATTAATCCGGATCACTCCGATACAGCGTCCCTTGCAATTCATGTGTCGCTTTGAGACAGTAAATCCAACAATAAGTTTATAGTACAGCACTCTAATAAATTAAATGTTGGCATCGCAAGATTGCCTACCAAAAATATACTGCAGGAAGAAAGATAATTGACCCAGTTCATAGAGATTCCTACTTTGATTCTGAAAGGCAGAGAAAAGCTAGGAGGATACAATGCTGACCAACATTACAATCACACTTCCTCAAAAAATTATTTCAGGTCTCTTTGCCACATTGCCTAAGTATGCCAACTATATATTCAATTACACAGCAACAGGTAGTTCGGTCTCTTGCTACAAACACTGCTTATCAAGTGGGCACTTCTGTTTCTTTAAAGAAGAGTCCCCTCTTGATTCGTAACTAAACTTTAATTGTTACCCAGAGGGTGCACAATGAATCACACTAAGTAAAATTTAGTGAGACTACCAGACACGTGATCCAGCTGCCCACTTAAGTTCCGTTCACATGTGCCTAACTTAAATATATTTTTTATGTGATGTGCATGATCTTGTCTTTCACGTTCGAAATTTACTAAATTTAATACACTGAAAATTTTAAGCAGGCAAAAATGAGAGAAAATGAATGAAGAGGCTTAGTTGCAATGCCTTGCAAATAATTAACAGGTAATAGCAGGCATGCCCTATCCTTGTGTGTCATATGTTAATTGGTAGATACTAAGAAAGGGCGAGCTGTGAGCCCATTTCAATGACAGATGGCAAGCTAGGCTGTAAAAATCCACTCAATGCAAACTGCATTAACTAATGAAAAATAGTCAAAAACTAACCATATAATCAGCCTTTAAATGCATGCCAGATCAAGAGCTGAGCACTAGCTACCACATGCCTGGCCTCATTATTTAGCTGTTTACCTAAAAGCACGGAATCAATTAAACACTGGCATTAACAAACTGATGTGGACTGTGCAGATTTATATTCGTAGTGCACATGCAATCTCTTCAGCTGCGATACGAACAAATGGTACCAAAATGTTTTACTTAGATGTGCAGTTTCATAATAAACCTTGCGAAACCCTAAATTTTAAACTATTAATTCAACACATCTTCACTAAAGAATAAATAAAAAAGCCAAAGGGCCCCTACTACACCTCTTCCATTTACAAAATAAAATACAATAAAGCAGACAACTGAACACTTACCTGTCACAACTTAAGACATCAGATGATAGCAGTTCGCATACATCTTTAGAGTCAAGCTCCAGAAACTCGTCTGACTGTGTGACTAGCGTGAAATTTGAAGCCATGCGGTACAATGCAGCATTCATTTCCTCCACATTATTCACACGCTTCGCTGCCTTGTACAAAATAATTTGTCTACCAACTGCACTTGTGCGTGCTTCCATCTGTAAACATAGATGACAGCACATGTTATACAAAGCGCCATGTTGTGGCAGTGAATACTGGCATTCAGTCTCAAAGCTTCTTGTGAAAGCAAAAAAGACATATACTAGTGATAAAAGGTCTCCGACCACCATTTAAATGAGTTCAGGAAACCACTAAGGACAGGAAGACTGAGAATGGTAGTTAAAATAAAGTAGCAAAATGGGTATATGATGCTATTTGTAATAATCACCTACTTGTATGCACTTCACAAACCTATGAAACCGGTATAGCATTTTTCTTCTGTAGTGTAATGCTTAGGTTGTTGCCACTGCATGCTCAACTTTTCTAGAAGCAACATTCATCTGCTGTTCAAAAGAAATATTTGAGTATAGTTTAACTAGCATGCATTAGCTAAAGCAGCCAATAGCTGGTATTCTTGTGAGAATAAGCCTGGACAATTGCCTTTTTTTAACGTAATCTTGCTCTACCACCTTTACAGCCTGCCTGTAACAAGTACATTAAATGCATATGTGATGCTAGCATTTATTTCTTGCAAGAAAAGGCATTCTGTAGGTCCATCGTGATTACACTCCCAATGAATGGCACAGTACTGCACCATGAATATTAATGCTATTACATAAAAATGCAAGAATGAAAGGAAAAAAGTATCAGATATGTATTACACTAGTTATGGCCATATAAGTTCCAGTGAAATTCCTATGCAAAATTTCTACAACTTGAGCCCCAGAGGTATAAATGTAACATAGAAAAGCATCTAGAAGTTAGCTTCGAGAAGAGAAAGCACTAATTATCCCTGCTGACTACATAAAGACTTTCACAGCCCTTCAGCTATAGAAACAATACAAATAGAAAGACAAACTGCATGACAACCATGGAAAATGAAGAGTCAAGACAACATATGGGTACCTGAAGACATGCTGTTTCCCTTGTTCAAACTGAAATATATATATTATCAGACCCTTTGAGGCCATTACAGAGGTGGGCCCTAATACTCTTAAAAAAAAAAAAAAACTGGATCGGTATTCCTAGTTTGCATCGTTTGCAGAAGTGTCGTTTTCGCCCCAACCTTGAGTCGCCTAATTGGTGGAAGCACCGAAGCCAGATATGTCAGTTCAGTTGTCAGTGGTGTAACACCACTTCTAGTTCTGGTGCTTCCACAAATCAGATGGCAAATATAACACTTCTGAAAACAATGTAAGCTCGGAATATGGCCCTGAGTATTCCTAATTTTGCATACCCTAATTAATCCAAATTTGTCCACTATAGTAGAGAAAGAACTTAAAAGCACGGCACTTAATAACTACAGGCTATCGTACATGATGTGTGAGTGTATCACTTTGCTGAACAGTAAATAAAACAAGTTTTTGATATTTTACTGCATACCAGACAAGCCACAGGCATCAAAATCCTTGCGCATATATAATTTGGCCTGATGGTTAGCATTATATTTAGGCAAAGAGAAAAGCTTAACAGCAGACTACTTTCTGCCACGAAGGAGCTGTGTGTGGCATTTACTGCAAACATGAGTTAATATCCAACCTGAGAAGCACGTAAAGAATGACACACATATAACATTCCTGCACTCACCTCAATACATTGTCGAATAATATCTGGCATCTGAAGCTTACAGGCAGCATGGAATATATCTGCTATATTGTTGCAAGACAACTCCAGCTTTCCAGACTTCATATACCCCAGAAGATGTTTAAACGTCTGACCGCTCACTCCAGAGATGACTACCTGCATAAAGAGTTCACATACACGCTCAGTATCCAGTAAAATTACTCCAGTCACTTTGCTTTTAATTGCTGCCGTTTACTGTGTAAACCTAAATTCCAGGGAGAACTTAAAGGACAATAGACACCTCATATTTGGGTTCGTGTTTTACAATTTGTAATGATGCCTAGGACATTACTGTACACGGATCCCCATGTCACATTCACCTACGACTGCTGAATAATTTATAATCGAATTTCGCTTCTCACCTGCTTTGGTTTCGGTCAACAGCCGAGCGATGGCTGCGACGTCACAGCCTAGGTCTAGGTCACGCGAGGGATGAAAATACAGCGATATAATCATTGCTGTGTCATTTGAATTCACTACAACGATAAAGCCAGCCTGCATCAAGAACAAGAATTATTACAAGTGAATAATGAACAATTATATTACTGTTTTTTCATGCCCCGCATCAAGACATGATTGTGACATCACAGCCATCTCTCGAATAACGAAACCGAAACTGGTGAGAAAAGAAAATTAAGTTATAAATTATTTAGCTGTCGTAAGCGAAAACTGTGTGCGGATTGATATACAGTAATAACTTACGTATCATTATCAAGAAGAAAAATGACACAAAAATTTGGTGTCTACAGTCTTTTTAGGAGAAAGTAAAAGAGGAAGGGAGATGGTGTTGGTCACACGGCCTACTAAGCAATAAATTTTAATGCGAAACCATTAAACGTCCCATTCACCAGAAAATCTGGCATCACTATTGTTAATGTTATATGAAAAATCATAAGCATGCCTCTGGCAGATGGTAATTCGCAGGTGACATGGCCAAGCACTGATCGGTCAACGGGTTGTGTAATGTTACAAGACCGCATGACGTATGGCCTTGGTGGTAGAAGCTGACAACATAGGCACATCCTTTGAAATGGGAGGGTGAGACCTGAACTGAACCTGGGAATCTTGGATCCCAACCAAGTCAGACATGCTACCCCATGTCATGCAGGCACGACCATATAGCTTGGTTAAAGAGGGGCATTATATCTCTGTCGGGTGGTCTTTCACACAATGTGCTAGCTGTTGACTGTATACTAATGAGTATGTTTGATATATGAGCTAAAAAAGATTTAGTGATTAAGCAAACAAATTGCATGTACACAAATGAGGATTTGCAAGGGGAGCTGCTGAACATGCAATTGGAACCGATAATGCTGTCGCATCATATTCTTACATTTATTACGACAAAAGCCACTCTGATTCCCCTCTTTTAGATAAAAAGTTAAGCAAATGCACTAAGAAAAAAAAGATTGAACCTCATATATGAGTGCTCGAGTGTCTGTCTTTTGCTGTTGTTCGACTTTTTTTTTTTTTTGCACTTTCATGTAAATCCACACCAGTCTAAGTGCTAATTAGCTTTTCTGTAGCGAGAGGAAAGCTTTAATTGAGGCAAATGAAGTGGATAAAATAGGTTGGAATTGTTTAAAAAAGCAACTCAGGCTAGGAGGGACGCTATAGTGGAGGGCTCCAGAAATGTCGACAACCTGAGGTTCTTTATTATAACGTGCACTGACATTGCACAGCATACGGGCGTCTTGGTTTTGGCCGACATCGAAAAGTGGCCGCCGCGGCCGGGATTCGATCCCGCGCTCGGTGAAATGGATAAAATATACACAAAAAAAACGCACCCGTTTCCTTTTTGGTTGTCCATCTGTAAACGTGTGCTGAAAGAAGGGACTGGACTGCATTAGGAGGTGCTTGCTGAATGAAAGTACTTCATCATCAACTACCATTTCAATCAGGTCTTCATCTGCTGGAGGTGAGCTTGTGGCCATTGTTGACGTAGTTCTGTAAATCGGAGCAACAGACCAAGGTGTTAAAGGTTTATGCACAGGCAGGAAAAGCGCGGGAGCTAATTTCAGGATCATGGCCTCAGGTTTAATTCCGTTAAAATTAATTGCACATGTCTCGCATATGCAGGTGGGTCTCCGAACCCCATGTGTCCCAACCACTCTTCCAATATGGACAAACCTCATTCTGTAGATCGAAGTCTTAGCAATGAGCATATATAGCTTTCCTAATTTTCCGTATCGATTTTTTCAAAAAGGCCTCAAGGGCGCAGACATATTTGGCCCTAAAATCTGCTCGCAGAACACGACAGAGTTGAAGAGGCTCTCCCCACAGCCTAAAAAAAACGATTGCTACGAAGGTCGTGAATAAGGTCGATAATCGCAAGGGAAGAGCTCAGTTTTGAGGCTGCCGCTGTGCCTCGCGATTTATTAAAGGTGTACGGCTTACAATATAGCGCAGCGGCCAGTTGAGAAAAAACAAAAAAAAAAAAAAAAAAAACTCCACACGCAAGACGTACGAACATGAGACCCTCGACGTACACAACCGCTTTGCTACGTCTCACGACTGCTGTGTCGCAGTTGCTACATGCGAATCAGAATGCGAACATCAGCTTCCTCTAGGTGTAACTGGCAAGCGTCTTGAGCATTTTACGCAATCACATTTCAAGCTGAAGCTGTGCTGTAGGTGTCAATGCCTGCTTGTCTAGCAAGACGTTAGCGATGCCTCCGCTATTCCTAAAAGACATTTAGATTGTGACAGCACGAAAGTCTGCCTTACCTCACGCGTCTGGAGCGTTCTTAAGATGTAGGCGCCCTGCTCCCGCGCACAGCGCGCTCGTGCGCCTCATAGAAGCCACGAGACCGAACAGCAATTACCACAGCCGAAATTGAAGACCCTATGAAAATAAAGAAGCAGCGAATTGTGTAAGTTCAAACACCGCGCCTAAACAAGACCGCCTCACGGCCATTGTTGCTAACGACTGACACGACTACGCCAGCTACACTTCGCTAGGCGCATATTTCGTTTTGCAACGGTTTTGCTTTTGCTTGCAAAACAAAATGAAATGGCGTGAAGTTAAAAGTATGCAAAAAAGCAAATGAGCAGTTTTACTTTGTGTATTTTAGGCAGAGAAAAAAAAAAACCAAAACAAAAAACACATTTCTCAATTTGTATTTTGTTGTTTCCTAAGTGGAAGCAACCGGAAATAGCTTCCTGGCGGAAACATTCACGCGCCCTCTCGGTGCGGTAAGCCGCCGCATGAAAACTCAGCGGCACAGCAGCGGATGCTGCTATGGGTGACGAATGAATCGTCGCGGAATGGCAATGTCGCTTTCTGTTTTCTGTGCTGCTGAAGTATTCATGTTATGTGACTGTTTTTAAGTGCTTCGCCACTATGACCAAGTGGACACCCGTGTCGGATAAAGCAAAATATGGAGTGGGTAAGGCTGCTGTGCTGAAACATCCTCTTTCGCTTAAGCCGCCCTGTGAGCTAGCTAGCCTCTGTATTGTCGACGGCGTCTGCGAGATATTTGATGCGCGTGAACGGTATAGTGTTACGTCCTGCCTGTCTTGCATATCGGTTGGTCTTGTATGGAAATTAATCTTGCCCCAAATGAGTCATAGTAATCGAAGCTGCACTTTAATTTGCGCGCGGCAACAGGTAGTTCGCTGTCTTGCTCAACATCGCTTATCAAATGGGCACTTCTCTTCCATTAAAAAAAAAAGGTTCTGTTCTTGATTCTTAACTCAACTTCATTCGTTTACTTAGAGGTAAGGCGTCCTATGTTGTTCACTTTGCGAAGTCTATCGCGTTACGGAGGCTTTGCTGTGGCCTCTTAATTCAAGGGTGAGTAAGTTCGTGATGTCATATTCAGATGTGTGCTTTCGTTTTCTCGTCTTTTTCGCATAGCAATTGCCAACTTCACAGAAGAAGGTGTCCATAGACTTCGGCTGAATGTCGGTGATTCTGTGTACATCTGTGAGGAACTCGAAGGTATACGTTTTTTTTGTGCCTTTACCTGTGTGTGTATATCATGCTTATAATGTTCATGAGTTCGAGATTCTTGAGACGTAACTTTTTTTGTTTTTTATCTCCACGCTTAATGCGTGGATGCTCGGGAAAAAAAAAAAAAAAAAAAAACGGCACTCCAATAAAAGTTTTATTGAATAATTCTGTTTTAATGCGTACCTCTACATGCTTGTGGCAGTTAAGTAATTCCTGACCATATATACTTCTGTAGACGGTCTTCCACATTGTTTTACTCTCATTAAATGCCTAAACTATAATTTAAATCTTACGATTTCTCATTTCACGATAAAAAAATTGTCATTTAAGGCGCTTCATTCCCTTCACATTGCCTTCTCTTTTAGACTGGTACTATGGCTGCTGCACCAATAGCAAAACAAAAAAGGGAATATTTCCGAAGGCTTACATTGCTGTCAAGGACTCCATCATTGACAAAACAGGGTACTTTCTTAGCTTCACTCATTGAGCGCCTGATTCTTGCTTATCTAACGCATCTATTTTTTTTACCAGCCCCCATGAAGTGGTTATTCCCAAGGAGCCGTCCATCATCAAGGAGATCACTGCTGTTCTCCGTGAATGGGGACCCATTTGGAAACAGTTGTACCTTGTATGTTTTTTTTTTTCTTTTTTAACATGACATTCGTTGTTGTTGAACAGCTTAAATTTGTTATGTGGGTGGTTGTACCTTTTTTTTGTGTGTAAAATTAACTGTCATTGAATAACCTACGTTTACTACACATTATATTGTAATGGTCGCTTATTTTCCTGCAAATAATACTAGAATGTATTGTTTTTTTATACTTTGTTGCATGCTTAAGTTCAGTGTTTGTCATTTGTAGCAGTCATGATGAAAGTATGTGGGTCACGTTCCCTTTCTTGCTGCTAATTGAACAATCCATTCATTTTAGTGTGGCAAGCTTCATTACTATTGTATGATCTTTATGAACACATCACTTTTTTCAGACTAACAGAGCAGAGTTTGATTCAGTTCGGAACATGATGTATGAGCTAATGGACTCAAGAAGGAAGATCATGTCTGGAACTTTACCTGTGGTATGTGTTTTCTTATTTTCTGCTTGTCTTAAATTTAATGTCTTGCATTCTTTGATAGCACTTACTTCCTGCTAAAACTTTAGCTATATAGGGATGTCCACTTATATAACCATCCTTAATAAATGAAACAGTTGCCATTTGTTATTTAAAATTTTTAATGCCCTTCATATGAAGCACACATATCGCACAATGTTACAGATCAATATGAGGAAGTGTGGTTGATCTCAGTTTTTATCAAGTTGCATAATTGTGCAATTGATACACTAGGCACTGGGACAATCAAAGTAACAAGAATGGCTTGAGAAGTAGGTTGATTTTATTTTTTTTTTTTTTTGCCATTAGGATGAACTGAGAGAACTCAAGCAGAAAGTGACTGCAAAGATTGAAATGGGAAATGCGTAAGTTGGAAAGGCACCTTACAAGACTTGTCAGTGCCATTTCTCCTGGTTGCTTTTTCTTGTACCAATGCTTTCCTTGAATCTTTACAGGATCCTTGACCTGGATTTGGTTGTCCGACACAGTAGCGGCAATATTTTAAACCCAGACGTAACTAGTACCATTGACCTTTACCGTGCACACGTGGATGCCACAAAGAGGATAAAACAGATGTCTTCGGTAAAAACCGCTGGTACCTTTCTCCTAATGAGATTGTGGAGGAGTGCAGAGACCTCAATGTGCTCCTTCATCATCAGTTACTTTGAAACGTCATATTCAAACATATTTTGAGTGCAGTGCACAAATTTTACCTCTTTTGTTTAGGGTAAACATGTCACCTGGTGTAATGTGGCCAGGACCATCTATTTGTTGGGTTATGCTTTCCGAATGTTGTAATTTGTGTGCTTTTAATGGTGTTTTTGAATACTTAATTGTTCAGTGCAGGCAGTGTTACATTTAGCTTTACTTCTTTGCATGACTTTGCTGCTTTCATGGGGTAGGTTTGACATTCATACTGAGAGTTAAAATTCAGCATATGAACACATAAGTGATTAAGGAATGTGAAACAACCGGCATCTCATATAATGAATTTCAGTAGAATTCATGCATTATGTTGTCATTATGGCTGCTGTAGTGGTGAACTGTGAGTGCAGTGAAAGTTTGTGAGTTTGTCTCACTTGTTTATCTTAAAACTCACAGTAGAAGGTACAAATAATTTGCTAATGAGCTGCCTGTGACATCTTGTATGAGCATCTGCTCAGGTGAAACATAGCCTGCTTTTTCACACCTGTTAACAGGCCATAATAAGTACCTATGCTGAATATAAAGCAAATGCTAAGAAAGTTAATAGTACCACACTCACTCCTGCCATGGTGCATTATGCCCAGCGTATTCATCCCAGCATCAGCTTACTCTTTTTACCATGTGCATATGTGGCTTTATGTCCACCAGGGAGCAAAAGTAAAGGACTTCCTTGTTCAAAGCTATCTTAATCTATCTGCTGTCGAAAGCATTTTACTGTTTAAGTTGTAATTAGCTTTCTAAACAGCTCTTTGAAGAGCAAAAAAGTACATAGCACTTTTTGTTAAATCCTGGAGATGAAAATTATCATACTTCCGTGTATCAATGTACATCTGTTTCAAATTGATTTAGTGCATGCAGCTATAGCTGTTCATTAAAAGAGCAAGGTTATGAAGTAAATAAATGAAAAAGAAAAAAATCAGCAAGGACACTTAAGACTACTTGTGTGCATGAATGTGAAAGCATTATAGTCGCACAGAGGAAATGTTTTTAGAGTGAAGTTTTCTGCTTGTATATAAGCTCTCTCTGGTAGTATTGTATTCTGTGGGAGTGTTTGCATATTTCACATTGACTGCATTGTTTTGCGGGGCATCTAGGAGTCATATTCACCTAAAATCTTGGTTTGAGAGCATGCAAATGGAGGTACCTATGTCTGTTCGAATCCCTGTACCATGCTAGCCTTCAGCTTGACTAGCAAATGTATGTTATATGCAACGAGAAGTAGTAAGACACCAAGCACTGTACAGTCGTGCCCCGTTAATATGACCCCCGTTAATATGGACGACCCGAATTATGGACAGTTTTTCTGGGGACGAAACCTTTTCAATGTATTTATGCCTCGTTAATATGGAAACTCGCTGTCCGGACAATGGACAGGGGAAGAATGCATGCGCCCCACTTGGGCCCATGTATTTTTGTCTCGTTAATGTGGACAGTGCTTGAAAAAAAAGCAGAGGAGTCCGAACGCAAGTTAAAGAAGGGCGCGCCGCCCTCGAACCTACTCGACAGCCGATACGGCGGCATGTCTGAACGAGCCCTGTGGGGTTGCAAAGAACCAAAGCGGGCTTGTCGCCGTTCTAAGGGAGGGGGAGCGTAAGAGCGGAGAAGAACGTACACAGCAAACCGAGGGTCAGCGTAAGAAAGACCCCGAAAGGGGGGAACCAGGAGATTTCTGGGTGCAGCGGAAGTGCCGCCGCAGTCGGGAAAACAGCAACATGTGGTTGCAATAAATTCTGCTGAACATGAACAGAGAGGCCGGTAAAAGCTTAAGAAAGAAATGACAGGAAGAAAGACAAGTGCCTACAGTGGCGGTGGGAACTGAAGTTTTCATTCCCAAAGCGCAATGTGTGCTCCATGAAGCCGTTAACGCTTTTCGGTGAGAGTAAAGACACACTCACAAAGTAGAGCGACAAGAGAAAGGTGACGTGCGAACACGCAACCAGGACCGGGCGTCCCGCCCTGAACACGCTTCCCTCTCATGCTCCTGGTTTTCGTCCCTGTTGCGCTGCCGAACTGCCAAACTATGCACACTAGGTGGTCCGCATGTCGGCTTCGCTTTGAGTCAACGATGCGGCCTTGACAAGGTCTGAGCTCTTCGTAGTCGGCTAGCCGTCATTCTAAACTATACTTCAGCTTGCAGTGTTTGTTTTATGGGAACACATAAAAACGGCGCCAAGAAGATGGGATGTTCGATAACCCTCTGCATAGCAGCTTGCCAACTTAACTCTGTTGCTTCCTTACAGAAACAGTACAAGGCAAAAAAAGAAAGAATCAGAAGAACGAAAAGGCAGAAAGGTTAACTAGGCAAAAAAGTGCACAGCATCAGGAGCCTGTAACCCTCAACTTGAGTCTGGCTTTTGGCATGGCGGGAGTTAAACGCAAAAGAATAGAGCTGAACGCAGGCGCGAAGAAATCTGTGAATATAAGCGGCAAAAGCCATCTCACTAGTCAATCCAAGCCGTGAGGGACTAGTATCGACAACTCAGCTGTTTCCTCGCCTCAGAAGAATCTCAATCAGTTACTTAGCGGCTGCTTTGCTCAGTGAAGAGGCCATTTTGGGAGTGGCGGTGAGTAGAGAATGAGACGCTGATTCCCAGTGAGGAGTTCGTGCTCGAAAGTTCGACCAACACAAAGCCCATCATCACGGGTGTCATGGTAAGCGAGTCGCTTCAGACATGCACTACAGTTTTTAGAAGACAACAATGGCAAGGATAATGCACTCAAAATTGCCGGTGTTCGTGAAATTTTGAGTCCAGGGTGCACTGTTATGTACAAAAGCAGTCGTTAATTACAATTCTCTTTTGTCAATAAAATCCTTTTTGTTTTTATTCATGACTCGTTATTATGGATGACTCGCTTTATGGACAGTTTTGGTCGGAAACCAAAGTGTACATATTAACGAGGCACGACTGTATAGCAAGCATCAAAATTTTGATACAAAAATTGGGAAAACTGGCACCACATTGAGGCCGGCCAGTGGCGACCATATATAAATGAACAACATGTATACGACTGTTTGAAGGGGCAGTAACCTCCGTTGTGGATGGGTCTGGATTCGTCCAAGTGATGTATTAAGGATGCTTGGCCACTTGTCGTTCATTTATCTACCTGGGCAGCCGCTGATGTATTTTTGTGCCATCTTTCAGGCACCAATACTGCCTGCTTTTTGCGTAATGGAAAAAGTAATGCTTTTGCATTAAAAAAAGGTTGGGAATTAGAATGCCTATACCTTGTGTACTTATGGCAAGTCTCATTGCTGAGCCTGAGCAAGTTTCAACCCACATGCTAGCTTACTTTTCTTTTTTTTCCCCCTAGGCACAGCTGGATATTGGGTCTCCAAAGGCATCCAGCCATTATTGTCACAATCTGTTTGTTGTTGTTAAGAACTTCGTTTGCCGCATTGGAGATGATGCAGATCTTCTGATGACGCTCTACGATGCTAAAGAGCAGAAGTTCATCAGGTCTGGTTATCGCTCTAACATCCTCAGCCAAAAACATTGCATGTAGAGGAGTAGATTACAGTTTGAAGATCTTTACTAAGTTTTAGCCCTGTGTGTGGCTCTTTATTGCAATGAAATATGGCATTTTATGGTGTTGTCTAGTTCAACAACCTTTCCTGCCAATTGAAGGGTGAGTGCAGCCACAGATTCTAAAGTTTCCATTAAGCCATTGTCAGCAACTTGTGGCTTTAGTTTTGCACTCATAGAGTGATTGCTTCTGCAGCTTCCAAAGCTTTTGTTGAGATGTCTGTGCCACTGGCTTGTGGTTTTGGTTCTGCATTCAGGTAGTGGCTGATGCCGCAGATTCCTAAGCTCCTGAGTGGTGGCTCCACCTACAGATGGTATTTATTGGTTTCATGCCCACTAGTGAAGAGAGGCTATGTAATGATGTATGTTGTGTGTTTCTTTGTATTGCACAGTGTGAAAACTGCAGACTGCAGAAAGCAAAGCTGCCACTTAATAAGGACTGTTAAACTACATTCTGTGGAAGCTGTTGTGTACAGAGCCTTAGTTCATAGCTTTTCTATACAGAAAGGCAGTTAGCAGAGGGCTATCATATACTGCCCTCCTAAAACATCTGACTAGGTGTCCGTCATTCTTTGCTAGTGACAAATATGTAGCTGCTGTTGCAGCAAAACATGACAGAGTTGCTCCGTCTTATATTAGCTGGGAGATGGAAATGAGGACACTTATTTCCTGTTCTCACATGCTGTTACAGCTTGCTTTCTTTTTTCTTTTTTTTTTAATTATCAATCTTAGCCTAGGTGCACTAAAGAGCATTCTGCAAAACTTGGTATTGTTTTAATTTGTTTTCTGGGTTTCTGTGGATAATAGTTTTAGTTGCAGGCTGTGTAGAGTTAAGCCCACAGCAATAAAAATACCCCTATTCTTAGCTTCCATGAAACTCGCCTGCGGTGGCCGATGCAAAATTCTGTGAAGACACCTAAAGTAGTTTTTAGTGGTGTTTTTGGATGCGATGCAAATGACATTTTGATAGAACTGCTACATAGTTGTGGTTCGGAGAGTATGTCGCCAAAAGACCAAGCTCGATGTAAGCGCACTTTGTTCACAAGATCATTCCTTGCATTACTTCGCCAATGGCAGAGCGACAAGGCATCATACGATTGCCTGAAACGAACTTCGTGCATTGAGTGACTCCTCCTGCTCTCTGCAGTGAGTTAAAAGAAACGTAGGAGCCAGGACGTTTTGCCTGATTTTAACGGCAAAATCCGCCACACGGCAATAATTTGGAGTTTTTAAGAATGCTCTGAGAGTGTAGGTAGAGTTCCCGCAAATCAGACACCTTGAGAATCCTGTTTAGTGCACCTTTAAGTTTTAAGTGGCCCTAATAGTGTTGTGAAGCAGTTTCTGCTGTGCCTTGTAGTTTGGCAGGTTGAGTTTTGTACAGATAGGTTTGAGTGCGTAGTTTGTGCAGTCATGAGTTGTGCTACATATCTTAAACATTTGCTGCACTAAGGTCTACTATATCATATCAGGCTTTATGTTAAGGTCATGATTCACACCGTGTATTTACAGCAGCTATTTCTTGAGCTTACCCTCGTTATTGTAACTTTCTATATGAAATACATAGTCTTTCTTCTGTGCTCTGGACTTGAAAGACTTTTGTAACATGGCAACAGCTGCAGCGCTTTGACTGAGAGTTAACTTTGCATAATTCTTCTCAGCCCTTTGTGTACGTGACCATAACGTTTTTGTGCAGTTGGCATGATTTACTCATTACAAGGACTTGAAAATACACACAGTAGTGACAAGGCTTTGAGCATCAAAGCCTCCTGCCTGCGAGTAACCTTGCGAGATTCATGGCTTTTGTGGAACCACTCAGTTCTAAGGATGAACTACAGCCCTAGCTTGCTCACACATACTCGCATAATATCCATTGTCGTCATCATCAGTTGTGTTCCTAGGGGGTCAAAGTGCTGCTATGTGCAGTTGCAGTCAAGGGTTCTAAACTTGCCTGCACTGTAATAGTCTGCACCAGAATAATCAGCAGGCTTACAGGGCCAAGTATACAGCCTTATGTTCTCTCTCACTTTCTTTCAAGGGCTTTAGGCACCTTTACAGCGTGTCGCCATACTGTCCTTGTGCTGAAGTTGCCGATTGCTGCCACTGAATGCATAGAGTACTTTACAAACTTTACAAAGGCTAATGCTGACAGATGTCTGTGCTAAAAGACACTGGAAAAATATGTTTTTCTGCTTATTGTAACTCCGAGAAAAATCTCGTAAGGCACTGTGGCAACAGCCATATTGAAATGCTCAGAGGGGCATTGGAATGACAAAAAAAATTATAGTGCTTTGATATTTCTGATGATCTGGTTCATAAGTATGCTCAAGATTGCCTGTTTAACTGAAATTATTTTTAGCGCAGACATACACAGGAAGCAATGAATTGACAGGACAGAGTGGTGTAGTGATGCTTTTTGCCAACGAAAGCTGAAAATATTTTTCTGCTTCAAATTGCCCTACATACAATTTTCGGGTACTTCAAAATGTGGACTTCGTTGCGCTAAAATTTCTCCGAAGCAAAATTAACCATTATCATCTGTATGTGAAAGCTGTGAACAGGTGAATGGCGTCATTGGGGATGAATGTGGGCCTATAGTTCTTGGCCATGGGAAGGGCATCGCCATGTTTTCATCATCTATGTGAAAGTGAAGTAGCCAAGAGTTGCTTATTGTTCCTTTTGCAGTGAGAACTACTATGTCCAGTGGGCCAAGTGTGGTCTAATTAAAGACTTGGACCAGCTCAACAACTTGAGAGTGCTGTTCACTGTAAGTTTCTAGATATTTATCTTGCTTATTTATTTGTGTAATCAGTGCCAATGCAAACATTTACTTGTGGACAAATATATTTTAGGACCTGGGCAGCAGAGACCTCAGTCGTGAGCGGGTGTACTTCATATGTCAGATCATTCGCATAGGTAAGGTACACAAGTTTCATGTTTGAACCACGTAGTCAAGGTTTTTTTTTCTTGTCAGTGTTTTTTTAAGTTCAGTTCCCAAGTAACGATCTTGCTTTTAGAGTGTAAACTCTAGTACTTGGGGTGCAGCTTCTCATTGCACCTTGCTTGGTCTGAATGACTAAGTGTAGGCGGCCACCCAAAAACCAACTTAAATAGAAAATATTTTTAAAAATTGCAGAATGAAAAGGTTGTTTGACCTTGACCGAATTAAGTGTAGGTGTCCACTGATAAGCGAGACGGGTACTGCACCTTCTTTTCTCCCCAAAACTACGGAATGAGAGAATGGTGTTAAATGCGCTATCTAATCTACTCGTAAGGCGAAGCTTGAGTGTACCCCTATTTCAAACCATCAAACCATGTGCAACCTTGCTAAACCGTGCAAAACTATTCTTAACAGAGCTTTCACTCGTATAACTAGGTTCAAGTCATGCTTAAACCCCCACCATTCTTCCTCTTTAAAGGTGCAATGGAGCTCAAGGAAAATGAACACAAAAGGTCAACATTGTACTCGAAAAAGGTACCTGAGTCTGAAGGCATGCGACGACCATTCGGTGTTGCTGGTGAGTAGCATTATGCCTCTTAGTGTTGTATAACTTGCCTTTATGAGCCAAAGGATTAGTTGTTTTCAGCCATCTCACTAAATAGAAACACTGGTTTAGTACTACAGGGACATTTGCATCAGTAAATGAAAGTGCCATAAATGTTCTGCTTAAAGTGATGATTACTCACTCAATAAAGCCACCTTTCAAATATCTGATATGCCTGTGTCACTGAAAACAGCTTTATTGTGATAGAAATGGCTGTAAAGAATAGTTATTGTAAACAGTGATACAGTTAAATCTCATTACAAGAGACATTGTTACAAGAGACATCTGAAAATGGTTCAGTTGGTTTCCCTATGTCTGCCATGTTAACAAAATTGAATACAAGAGACATGGTTACAAGAGACACTCTGTTACTAAGGGCAACTTTTTCAGGTCCCTAGAGTAAATTGTTCACTATTTAGAAGAGACACAACCCAGGTATGCTTATGCAATGCAGCTGAAGTGTACCAACTAGTATGTGATCCACTTCAGATTCCCTTAGCTAAATTCTGTTCCATATCAGCATCCTTCTTGTTGCAATATGTCAGGAACTAAGAAGGAGGGTTTTCCCATGATTGGAAAGTCAAAACGACCCCGTTGTTTCAGCCACTGGCATCTCATTACTGTCACCTACGAAGATCAAAATGCATGAATGACATCCAGCATTTTTAACTCCTCGTTGTTAAAATTTCATCACAAGATGAAAGCTCAGAATCCTGGTGTCTTTCTCTTCGTGGACAATGCTTCAAGCAGCACTAAAATTCTCGTGCTCAAAGCCACCAAAGTTATTTTTTTCCCTTCAAACTTTACACGCTACCTTCAACTAATATTCAAAGGCATTATGCACTCTGTCATGTTGCTGTATAAAACACTGTTTGTAGAACGCCAAGACTGTGCAATAGTAATTGATGTGAAGTTTGCTGTTCAGGTGGTTTCAGGTCTGGAATGGCCTGAGAAGTGAAGCTGCGAAAAACTGTTTCTGACAAGCAAGCTTTAAATGTGGTGACATGATGCAAGAGGGCTCATATACGGATACCGTGGAAAGCTTCCTTGAAAATGAAGCTTGGGCGAGCATCCAAGAGAGGGCTGAGGTACCAGAGTCTTTTGAGGAATTCGTAACTGGAGATGTGGACCTTGTGTGTTACCGAAGAGCTTACAGATTGTGCAATTCTCGCGCAAGTAAATTGCAAATGTGCCACAGAGGATGACAACGTGGATCTTTCAGAGGAAAAGTGTAAGCTTCTGAGGGTGACGAGCATGTAAGAGTGCTTCAAAGCTATTTAGAGCAGCAGGAAGGCTTGCAAAGTGAAGTGCTTTACCTCCATAATTTGGGAAGGAATATACTCTGCACTCACACATATATATACTACTATGAATAACTTCTTTAAGCTTTCCTGACTAATTTCCTGTTAATTCGTGTGAATGCATTTATATGCTGATGTGCAGTAAACTGATCAACACATTGCTTTTAGAATTTTTGGTTACAAGAGACCTTGCTTACAAGAGACAACTTTTTCGGGTCTCTTGAGTGTCTCTTGTAACAAGGTTTTACTGTACTTGCCATACACTTTTCCCACGGCAGGTGATAGGCTTTGCATGAGCGAGTTGATTGGCTCAACCTCGTAATTTATTACCACAAATAACAGCATTCGGAGCCTGGCTAAACTTGGAAGCAAGGAGTATGGCTTGATTTAAGCCATGTATTCCTTTGACTGTTTTTGCCAAAAAGTGGGTTTCAGGGTAGTTTGCCTGTCCACAATTTCTCTTGTAGGGGAGGAGATGAGCACCCTTCCTCATGCTTCTCTAAATCTGCCCCTGACTATGTCGAGCTGCTTCGTGGCTTGGAGTGAGTAGCTTCTTTAGATTGCTGTGGGAATAATTAATAGTGCAATATCATCAGGTGCAACTAACCCAGTTATTATACGCATCTTGCAGAAACAGGGCTTTATGCTTGATGCTAAATTTTAGCAGTACTGGATTCACATGTTCATTTCTTAGCTCCTTAGCTAAAGAAACAGCTTTCCATGCTCAGAATTCAGGAAGATAGATGTATCCAGCTGCAGTCGAACCTCTCTATGTCAAACACTGATAATATATATCATCGCTTGTATTGTTGCATTGACCACTTTTTCGTAACTATTTTTACTAAGATGCGATTTTGTTAATATATCAAACGCCGCTGGCTATGAAATTGTTACATCAAACTTCTCAGTGCCGAACAGTACTTGCTTTGGGGGGGGGGGAAGGGGGGGCGTGATGGCAGGCTTCACCGCGTTACACAAGTTAATTGCGATCAAAGTATAAATGTTAGTATAAATGCATGCATTCACATCTCTTGCACCCATCAGCATCACGCTGAAAAGTATAGTTATGGTTATGCATTAAACAATGGGCTCACGTTGGCATATATGGAGGCACGAAAAGAGTGTCAGCTTTCATTCTGGCAAACCATTTTCCACATAACACTACTGTAATTCAGAAAATGTACCCAACCCGACGTTTGGTCCACTTCACTACCGCACCGCTTGCTTGCAGCGGAGTGCAGGGAAAGCAACTTAGCCAGTGTCCTATGCTTGGTTTCTTGCACTGAGCACCATCAAAATGCCATTACTCTCTTCCTGCTGACGGTTACCTAAGTTGCTGGTCCCTTCATACACTAAATTGCACTGCTGTTGCATGCATTTTAAACAAAATTTTATGTTATGAATTTCAAGTATTTTGAACTATTTTTTTTTTTTTAATGTTTTTACCTGTTCACAGCAGTGAGGTTCAACTTTATTCTTATATACTGAAGAAGTGAAAGGCTCACGAGTTCAGTTCATAGAATCTGTACACTGATTTTATAGGTAATTTAACTGATTTTATGGCTAAATTACTCTTGTTTCAGGCAGAGGGTGCTGCTGGGCCTCACCTGATATCATATTTGGTGATATAGTAAAACCTTATTACAAGAGACACTCAAGGGACACGAAAAAGTTGTCTCTTGTAAGCAAGGTATCTTGTAACCAAAAATTCTAAAAGTAATGTGTTGATCAGTTTACTGCACATCAGCATATAAATACATTCACATGCATTAACAGGAAATTAGTCAGGAAAGCTTAAAGAAGTTATTCATACTAGTATGTATATTTGTGAGTGTATAGTATATTCTTTCCCAAATTATGGAGGTAAAGCACTTCACTTTGCAAGCCTTCCTGTTGCTCTAATACCTTTGAATCACTCTTACATGCTTGTCATCCGCTGTGGTACATTTGCAATTTACTTGCGCGAGAATTGCACAATCTGTAAGCTCTTCGGGAGCACACAAGATCCACATCTGCAGATACGAATTCCTCAAAAGACTCTGGTACCTCAGCACTCTCTTGGATGCTCGCCCAAGCTTCATTTTCAAGGAAGCTTTCCACAGTATCCGTATATGGGCCCTCTTACATCATGTCACCACATTTAAAGCTTGCTTGTCTGGAACAGTTTTTCGCAGCTTCACTTCTCAGGCTATTCCAGACCTGAAACCACCTGAACAGCAAACTTCGCATCAATTACTATTGTACAGTCTTGGCGTTCTACAAACAGTGTTTTATACAGCAACATGACAGAGTGCATAATGCCTTTGAATATTAGTTGAAGGTAGCGTGTAAAGTTTGAAGGGAAAAAAATAACTTTGGTGGCTTTGAGCACGAGAATTTTAGTGCTGCTTGAAGCATTGTCCACGAAGAGAAAGACACCAGGATTCTGAGCTTTCATCTTGTGATGAAATTTTAACAACGAGGAGTTAAAAATGCTGAATGTCATTCATGCATTTTGATCTTCGTAGGTGACAGTAATGAGATGCCAGGTGGCTGAAACAACGGGGTCGTTTTGACTTTCCAATCATGGGAAAACCCTCCTTCTTAGTTCCTGACATATTGCAACGAAAAAGATGCTGATATGGAACAGAATTTAGCCAAGGGAATCTGAGGTGCATCATGTACTAGTTGGTATACTTCAGCTGCATTGCATAAGCATACCTGGGTTGTGTCTCTTGTAAATAGTGAGCAATTTACTCTAGGGACCTGAAAAAGTTGCCCTTAGTAACAGAGTGTCTCTTGTAACCATGTCTCTTGTAACAGTGTCTCTTGTAATGAGATTTAACAGTGTAGTTGCTTCTGTTCACTTTTTAGTTAGGACAGGTCCCATCTATAAACCTAGAATTGTCAGTATGAGGGTATTTTGCCATCCTTAGCTACAGAAGTAAAATGCACATTAGCACCTTCCTGGTGTCATCTTGTTGGCATTCCAAGGAACACCGAAAAGCTTTAAGTCGTCCATCTGCTTCCCTAGACGACATCCACTGCCTTGTAGCTGTGCTCTTATTTTTTCCCATATTCCCAGTGTGGGCATGGGCATCATTCTTGGTGGGAGAGTTTTCGGTAGTATTTATTGCAGCGTAGGCCATCCATTACGTTCAGCCTCACCATGTTGGCTCCTAAGTTTGCTCTAGCCAACTTTAGAAAAGTAGCATACACTGTGTTGCATTTGTTTCATAAAAAGTTTGTTGCAAGTTCTAGTGATGCTGCCAGAAGTTTTTCTTTTTACATAGTGGAAGCTGTGAAACATGGCCAAATGGCTTAGTAGTATCCCATGCCCCTTGATTTACTGATGTAAATCATGTTTAATAATCCTGGATACTTGGAATCACCTCTCTTAGTTTAGTAAAATATGCAGTTTTAGATTAGCCTGTCTGTGGAATGTCATATGTTTGTTTATTTTCAATATGTATCATTATTTTGATTTTGTTACATCCATCAGGACTATCACTGGCTGCCAGCTCTGTGTAAGAGTTTAACATCAGCATGCCAGGGGTGCAGAGGCATTGATATTTGCCGGTATTTGTGAAAGTGCACTTAATACATAAGCTGTGTTGTTCACAAGCATGTTGGAACATTTTCAGCCATGGACATTACTGACATCATCAGTGGGAAGATTGACAGTGATGAAGAGAAGCAGCATTTCGTCCCCTATGTTCAGTAAGTGTAGTAGATAATAAAGCACTGGAAGTATATTAGGCGTAAAGCTGCGTGATATATATATATATATATATATATACAGTAAACTCGCAATGATTTGGCCTTCAAGGGACGAGAAAAAAATGCTCGAGTTAACCAAAAGTTATCGAAAGGGCCTGATAAAAAAAACTGAAAACTGTTTGCATCCCAGCAACTTTATCTAATGAACACCTGTATGATGTTGGCCTGCATTTGAGATGAAACACAAGTGAGAATGACAATTTTTGTGTTTCTTCAAGTGCTTTACTTTGCGCACACTGTCAGGAACGTTGAAGAAGCGCTCCCAAATCATCAAGCTCTCTGTTACTCATTTTGAACTATGACGCAGTACCAGTTGTGCCACTGCAAAATGGCCTTGTCGTGCTTTCAGCATGCTTCACCACATAGTCAACATGTGAAGCATTGCGCAGTTTCAGTGATTTTGGTGTACGGGAAGCAGCATATGGATGCACGTGAGGGATGTATGTGTAGGAATTAGAACAGTGTTACGCATTCTAAAATAAAGAGAATGGAAATGCACCAACACCGTTTCGGCCAAGCAGCATTCAAAACACTGCAACTGACTAACACATGCGCCTGATCCTAGCTGTGCGATGGTGTGAAGTTAAAGTGAAACCGAAACTATGGGAACTTCTGATTGTCATTGCCATAGCGTGCACAAAGTGCAGCAGTGTCACTTTTCCATACAGCTAATGTTCTAGGAAGTCTATTTGAGTAATCGCTGGCTGCATGTGTCATACCTTGATGCAATTCCTCGTCGCAATTAACCAGAGTAAGCCTGCCTATTGGAATAATGCGCGTCTAGCACCATATACTTTCATGATTGTCAGCCGGGACCACCCCATTAGTTCAAATGATCCGAATTTTCAAAATAACGAGGGCCAAAATAATGAGAATTTGTTGTATAATGGTCATTTAGGTCTCCAAAGCCTCTATCACCTAACAACCCAATCAATAAGGACTGTCATTAGATCACTTCGTTTATCAGATATTCCTTGTTTTTATGAATAAACTAACTTCTTTTGTGTTACATGCTTACTTAATCATTTAAAATGTGATGTGTGCCTGTAAAAAAAATTGTATGTTATTAGTTCATAACAACGTCACTGAGATGCTCTAATGTGTATTGTGTGCCAACCAGGACTGATGGCAGAGCTAGGTGGGCAAACAGAAGTGCAGATGGTGGGTTGAGTGCCTCGTAAATTATACCAACTCCTCATTGTGCTTATGTTTCGTCTGCGTACAAACCGGCCCACTCGAATGTGGACATGAGCACATGACGCTAAATCTAAAACAATATGTCCAGTTCTAAAAGTTTACAGTGAATTGTCAATTTCTCTTTTTCTGCAATGTTGCACTTTGCATATGGTCTTACAAGTCATTCTGGGGTAGCTGTGAAAGCATTTTTTTTGTTCTTGTGTAGTTCTCAAACGTTAGCCTTGAAAGCTGGCTTGCATGATGTGTGTCTTATTGCGCATTACTGTACAATTGCAGTTTTATACACTTCACAAGTAAGTAAGGGGAATTTAACACCTTTCTTTCTGTAAAGGGGTCACCAATTACATATCTATTGGGAAGTATAGTTTTGAAATTTGGTTCCTGTGTAGTTCACTTTATTCACAGGCATCAATGTTGCTGGTAAGTGATTCATTCATAAAATTGCTTTTTGGCGCTGCCTGGGTTATAACAAGAGCAATGTTGAATTATTCCTTGGATTACTTCATCAAGGGCTATATTTATGTAAAATTTAATTGTCAATAGAGACTTTTAGTATAGCGTACACAGACACACGCAGAGGAATAGCGCACATCAAAAATAGCGTGACGCGCACTTAGCATGCGCTTTACAATACCCGAGACCAAACTCTTTCATATGATCGGCCAGCGTATGCCGAAACCTGAGTTTATCGTGTTCAGCCCTCGCGTACGATGGGAGGTCAGCGTTGACAAGGTGGCGGCGTCCAGGCCGCCCGCTTCAGAGTGAATTTGTCTTCATTACCGCGTTTTTGGGCCCGCTGCCACCTATAAAGGCACACGGGGTCTTCTCTTTGCATTGTGTAGCATTCAGCTTAGATAATTAGTGAACAATTCGCTCTGTTTTTTATTTTGCACGGCTGCAGCGCAGTCCCTAAGCCTGACGAGTAGCATTGTTTTGTTGTCATGGCAACGTCATGAAGTGGATCGCCTTGGCTTGACTGTTTACACGCATGTATCCGTAAACAGCTTGTAAACAGTGGTTGATTTTTTTCAGTCGCGTCGTCGCGTGTGCGAGATGGCAGCTTCCGCGATTGCAGCACAGCGAAAGCCTGCTCCTCGTCTGCGGTTTGTAGCCGCAGACGATTTAGCGCTACTTCGAGAACACAAGCACGGGGAAGTCGGCCTTTGTCAAAAACAAAAATGGCTCCAAAATGCGTGATCTGTGAGGGTGTCGACGTTCAGTAGTTCATCAGTTCAGTTCAGGCGTTCAGTCGTGTCCGACTCTTCGTGACCCTATGGACCATGTCACGCCACGCTTTCCGGTCTCTCACTATCTTCTTAACATCACATAGCTTCATCTGCAATGCCTCGAGAATGCCGTCTAACCATCGCGTTCGCTGCCTACCCCTTCTCCGGCGACCCTCAACCTTTCCCAACATCAAATCTTTCTCCAGCGACTCCTCTCTTCTCATCAGATGACCAAAGTAGCTGAGCTTTAACTTTAGAATTTGACCCTCCAATGAGCAGTCAGGGTTTATGGTCGACAATATCGACTGATTTGATCTTCTGGCAGTCCAAGGAACTCTTAAGAGTCTTCGCCAGCACCACAATTCAAACGCGTCAATTCTTCGGCGGTCAGCCTTTTTCACAGTCCAACTCTCGCATCCATACATCACAACTGGAAAGACCATAGCACGGGTTATACGGATCTTGGTTGGTAGACTAATGTCTCTGCTCTTTACTAGGCGGTCAAGGCTAACCATTGCTCTCTTTCCCAGAAGCAGGCGTCTCCTAATTTCATGGCTGCAGTCTCCTTCCGAGGTAATCTTGGCGCCCAAGAACAGAAAATCTGTCACAGCTTCCACTTCTTGTCCATTGATGCTCCAGGACTTGATAGGGCAAGACGCCATGATCTTCGTCTTTTTAATGTTCAGTTTAAGCCCAAACTTCTCACTCTCTTCTTGTACGCGCATCAGAAGTCTCTTGAGTTCCACTTCACTTTCTGCCATTAAAGTGGTATCATCCGCATATCTAAGGTTGTTGATACGTTTTCCAGCAATCTTCACTCCAGCTGAAGACTCGTCCAGACCGGCCTTCCTCATGATGCACTCTGCATATAGGTTAAATAGGCAGGGCGACAGTATGCAGCCTTGCCTCACTCCTTTCTCAATCGGAAACCAATCAGTAAGGCCATGCCCAGTTCTGACTGTGGCCTCTTGCCCTTCATAAAGGTTCCTGAGGAGACAGGTGAGGTGAATTGGAACTCCCATCTCTTGGAGAGCTTGCCACAATCTGCTGTGATCTATGCAGTCAAACGCTTTCGCATAATCAATAAAGCAGAAGTAAATGGGTTTCTGGAACTCTCTTGCTTTTTCCATGATCCAGCGAAGGTTGGCAATTTGGTCTCTAGTTCCTCTGCCCTTGCGAAACCCAGCTTGCACGTCCGGAAGCTCCCGATCCACATACCGCGAAGCATATACTCAGCGCCGTGGTTCTCGTTCGCGCATCATCAGCGCTTCTATGTCGTCCCAGGTCAAACATGCTTGGCAGTATGCGGATGAAAAGAGGCCGGTACACACCATGATGGCAATACAAGATAAAAGCATTCAACACAGCAATACCAACGTTGGGGAGTACAACGAAACTGCCGCAGCAAAGAAACTGGCTAAAGTCCCAGTGCGACTTTGCTAGTTTTGGCTTGCGAGTAAAAAAAAAGCCTGAATGTGTTTTCTTATTTTAAATCTAGATGTTGCCACTGTAGTTTGCGTTTGCACTTTCGCACGCCCAACTAAAAGCGCCGATGCAACACACGGAGTAACGTCCCATAATTTGCTGACGTATCATATGAAAGCGTCCATACGCTATACTAAATGTCTCTAATAGCTCTAGCAGTTGTTTAGGGCATGTCATCTGCTAAATTAGGTCAGCCAGAGCGTATGGAGGTAGTGGGTGCGATTTGTCAGGGTTACATCTCTACATATTCAGGATGCTGATTACATTTTCTTGCAAAGCACACTATGAGGTACCAGTTGAACGAACAAACTCAAACAATTTTAGGAAATTTTTGCTGAAGTTCAAGCTTGCTTAACTAAATGTGTGCACAGTGACATATTGTGATGAACAGAGGTAAATATAAACTATTTTTTCTTTCACAATACTGAAAATTTTCTCTATGTATTGTGTTCTTAACTCTTTTCATGATATGCTGTAATTTTGCTGTAATGCCATTTCAAATACGGTGCCCACTCTGCCATATCACAGAGCACAAAATTTCTATGGGGCTGCAGCTTTTACACTGACTAAGGCAAGTGTGTGGTAACCTTTATACATTGCTACTGCTCATGCCACAACCCATTTGCACTTTGCTAGGTTACACTGGGCTTTACTCATTACAACAGGAACCTCTTTGTTTCTTAGCTGGATGAAGCTTGTCTGTTACAGTGTGGTGCATTCATGTGAAAGGTGGCAAGGCACTAATGGTCTGGAGTTCACTGTACTCTTGTAAGGATATTGACTCTACACAGCATTTCGGCAGCCACTGGGGCAGACGAATTTAAAATCTTGTGTTTTGTACCGAACCTTCAAACATTCTGCTGGTACTCGAATTTGGGGTACTTGGGTTTGGCAGGTGTGGGGAGCGAGACTTCTTAGACACTGCTATCAAGAAGGCCCTAGCAGCCAAGGAAGTGACCCAGAAGGAGCACAAGGGTCAGGGCCTCTGGATCTGCCTCAAGCTGCTGCATGGTGACAACAAGCAAGTGCGGGAAGAGAACCCACACCTTGTTTCTGGGACCACAGCTGTGGCACGGAAGATGGGCTTCCCTGAAGTTATCTTGCCGGGTGAGTTTGCTAACTAAGCCTTTCAGTTTTCCCCCCAGCTGCATAATGCTCGCTTCACGAGAAAGCCTTTTCTTTCCACCCTTTTTAAATGCTCTTATTACTGCATTGGCAGTACTACACTCTTAAAGTCAGTAAGTTGTGGTCTGTATATCTAAGTAAAGCCTTCATTCCAGTGCCCCTAGTGGATTAGATAGAGCACCCTCTTGTGGGTGCACCTGTGACCCACCGCTGAAATGCATTTCTCGATTACATTCCTTCACACATCCACCCCCCTCTGCCCAACAGAAGCCCATGCAGCAGCGTAACTAAGAAGAAATGGCTTTCAGAAATGGAAATCAGTGCTTTTGAAAGGTGATCAACGCAGAAAAAATTTACAATGATTACTGGAAACAGATTTGTCGCATCATATCCTACGATTTTCTCCTTTCTTTGAAGAGGGGGGGGGGGGGGGCGAAATTGCTGTTGCGTAGTTGTTTGAGAGTATGCAGTCTTCAGCACATATTGTGTGAAATGGTAGGAATATTGAGCTGTAATTATTGTTCTTGGGCAGACACTGCTATTGACAGCTCTGCTCTGCAGTGCCCATCTAATGTGCATGCAAGTGTAAGTGATGTGTGCTGCAAATTGCCACCATGCCATAAGATTCTGGTTATTCAGGAGTCACAGTAATGGATAATATAGCATTTGGTCTACTCGCTTTGAGAGTGGGGAGACATCTGTTCTGACCAGCACATTTGGTCCAAGTGTAGCATGGCCTTATTAGTGAACGTATTAGTTTTCCAAACATTTCTAGTAGCTTGAGTGATGGGTCTGTTGGCTATACTATGTGTAGTATATCAAAGGTGTAGTGTTTTGAATAAATAGTGGTATCTTATGGTGGTAATGAATGTACTTACTCTTGCTTTGTTGCAGGTGACGTGCGCAATGACTTGTACTTGACACTTGTCCAGGCTGAGTTCTCCAAAGGTGCCAAGACTTCGGATAGAAACATAGAGGTCACAGTGAAAGTGTGCAATGATCAAGGTGCCGTCATTCCTGTAAGCCTACTTCTTGGTTTCATAGGCATCTTGTGTTACACTGAACAAAAATTTTGAAAGGAGTGCCCTATTTTAGTAGACTGAAGCAGTACATCATTGGCAGTTTCCTTATGCATGTAGAAGTGTTTTTGGGCCTTACTAGGAGATCACGAATGATCAGCTAGATTTTTTACCATTGGAGATAAATTAGAACTTTCACCTATGAAGATAAGGAGCTGTAAGGATAAGCTGATAGCATCATTTCTGCTACATGAGCAAGGTAAATATTAGGTTTAGTGATAACATATAAGCACAAAAAGTAGTGAATAGTTGTATGACAGCATTAGTAATGAGTTCACATGTAAATATTTATTAAGCATCCTCTCTGATATTATGCAATGTCTGTAACGTTTCTGTCATTTCTGTTTTGTCACCCGGGAGGACATGCATCTAAAGTTAAGATAACTTGCTACCCTCATGTTTCCGGATAAACTGCCCTTATGTTAAAAGAGTCTAAATGTTTGTTTCTTCAAGAGCCTTGTACTTGTTTAGTGGAAATGTAAACTAATGGCCTTTGCTAGAATCTTGGAGTAAAAAAATATTGCAGGCCAGCTTAGATTTGAGGATTGGGCTCCATCAATCTCTTAATGCTGTGGCTGCAACACCTTTCAGTGCAGCGCTGACATAATACATAACTGCTTTGTTCAGCGAAACAGTGGCCTCTAGTGTGCACTGCAAGCCTATACTCCTGCAGTGGGCAGTTATCAATCCATTCAGCACATCTACGGTGTGGTGTTCACAAAATAAATATTCATTGTTAAAGCGCATGAACATTTGTTCAGCAATGCTACAGCAATTGTCACATTTCTTGTACTTTGTGAGGCCGTTAGGCTCTAAAAGTAGCCGTATCTAAAAGCACAGATGCTTGATCAGAGAAGTAAAACAAATATTGAGCCATAATGCTGAATACATTCAGCTGGGTTTAAGAAAAGTGTTCGCATGACTCAATGAACAATTTTCTCAATTTTGCTAGTCTTTTTCTCAGGCAGCCTACGTCTGTTTACCTCAGTTTTTTAGTGTAGACTTCCAGCTGACGCAGCTTAGATTTGAGTAAATATGATATGCCTGCACCCTTTCATGTTTTCTGCCAGCATTTTTAAAGCCCTCTTTTGCATTCTTTCCTTCAGCACCACCATGAAATGTTATGGGATACTTATTGTTTTATGATACTACAGTCGAACCCGGATATATCGAACTCGAAGGGGATCGCGAAATAGTTCGATATATCGATAATTCGATATACAGAAATCGGCTTGTGACGGCACTTACGATGCGGAAAAACGATACCGTATTTGTCGCGTAATCAACCCACTCGCATAATGAGCCCACCCTCCACTTTTGCACCCGAGAATTTGAAAAAAAAAAAAAAAAGTGCGTTAAGGCTAGCTCGCTAACATGCAAGCGACTGAGCGATCTCAGCGACGAGCAGCAGCGACAGAGCGAAAATTTTCAAACTTGTTGGAACTGCGTCCCTCTCGCCGCTCGAGACACCACGGCAGCTCAAAACAAGGTTTCTGTGTCGCCGCGGCGGCAGAAATCGCGAGCATTTTCGCTTGCATGTCGACGGCGCGCGTCAGTCCGTTTCGGTCGTGGCATCCACAGCTCATTTCTTGGCAGCGTGCCAAGATGTTGCGCAGCGATAACGTCAGGGCGCGTATATCTTTTGATAGCTCCTGCAGTGGCGGGGAGCGAACTTGGCAGAGTGCCCGTGATGGCTTGATTGCACAAGCCTGGTTCGGTTTATCACGCCGCGCTTGGGGCGGGCGTCATGATCGCAGCAGCTGACCGCATGCTTTTGCTGATTCATACATGCAAGGATAAACGCTAAAAAAAAAAAAAATAAAAAGAACGACCCCCGCAAAAAAAAAAAAAACGGCCGCTTCGTAACGTCCGCAGCCGCCATATCTTACGCTACGCCGCGCGTACAGCACAAAGATAAGAAAGAATGGCTTTCGCAAAAAAAAAAAAAAAAAAAAAAAAAAACGAGAGAGAGAGAGAGAGAGAGCTGCCGCTTCTTAACATCCGCAGGCGCCATAGCCACGTCAGCCGCCGCGCCGCTGCGCGCAGAGGGTTCGCAACACACGCTGGAGAAAGCGTCCGACGTCTGTCTGAAAACGGGCTGAGCTGGCTTGGCGCATGCGTTGCGCGTGCTGAAGGAGAGAGATAGCTCGGCAAAAGAATGGGCACACCCACGCACATGGCTTGCAAACGCCATGTGTTGGCGCGCGGGAAACGACAACTGCAGATGCGCGCGCCTTTGGGGAATGGGCGCGGCGGCGCTGCGGACCAGCCGTCGCTGAACTGTCTGCTCTCATTCCTTCCGCGCGTGGCTTGAAAACGTCACGCGGCAAACGGCCAAGAGTGATGCGATCATCTTTGGGGAAGGCACACTTTCCAGTGCGTGGTGCGGAGTTCGATATATCGAACGACCATTGAAATTGAGTTCGATATATGACGCGGCTTTCCTATACTTTTACATGGGATTTTCAAGGGGATATTCCGTGAGTTCGATATAACCGAAATTCGATATATCCGGGTTCGATATAACCGGGTTCGACTGTAGTTGGCATGACCGTTAGCGTTTGTTAACCAATATGTACAAGTGGGATATAATTGCCGTATAAACTTGTGTAAGGGCAGCACTTTTTTTTTTCAGATTTGAGGGCCAATCTTTGGGGTGCGGCCTATACACACTACATACGAAAAAAAAAAAAAAACATTTTCCAAGTAAAAACAGCCCAATCAGTGAATGTCCGGCGTTTATTTACTATTCAATTGTCACTCACGATGTGTTCTGACTCCAAGCTGGTGCTGTGCTCTGGTGCACATTCACCTCACAAGCCGTCTTCAGTCCCGTCTAAACTATTTGAAATCCTAGTCACCTTGAAACTATGAGATACAATGTCCGTAGACACAGAGTTCCACGCGTACAAAATCCAGCCAAGCACAGTCGCGAGTGGTGCCCTCTTGAACCACCGGTCGGTGTCTAGTCGTGATTGCCGCTTGCCATCAATTCTGAGTACTGTCTTCGGAATTCGACCTTAAACAGCCGATTGATGCTGACGTACAGGGGTTGCAGCATGCTGGTGAGGCTGCCGGGAATGACTGCCATGTCGGTGCGGTTACTGTGCAGGTGTTCTTTAACCCTATCCATCAAATTGACCGCATGAGTCGCAAAACAAAGCCGGAGTGGCAGGGGCTGGCGATACCGATGCCGATATGGATTGCGGAAGCTCACAGCAAAGGAAAAATATGATAATGATGATGACCCGCGACTTCGGGCACCATTCGTGGGCGGCATCTGGAAGCTTCTGTGCGCGTGCATTTTGAAGGCTATTCCCGCATGGATCATGGAAAGTTTGGGTGTGGCCTTTACACGGATTTTTTTTTTTTTAATATTTGCTTCGTGAAACAGGGGGTGCGGCCTATACACCGGTGCGGCCCTTA
The DNA here is from genome assembly GCF_055883805.1 of Amblyomma maculatum. Lineage (NCBI taxonomy): Eukaryota > Metazoa > Arthropoda > Arachnida > Ixodida > Ixodidae > Amblyomma > Amblyomma maculatum. The sequence continues at coordinate 255,867,307 of NC_139344.1, forward strand.
TATGCATTTATACGGTAACGTTAGCTCGACTTTATTACATGCATGGAAAACTGGTTAAAGCTTCCTGAACTGCTCAGGTTATTATAAGATTTGTCTCAAATGGAGTCCACAGTATAATTTTGACCTTATTTTTTTATTTGTGACACATTGTATACCTTTCTGCTGGTGAAAAAACTGTGTAGTGTGTTTTATTGATAAATTCTTTTTTTTTTAGGCTTTGCGTTTGGCTATTCCAGTTTTTCTTCTTGAAGTGCCTTACTACACTAGTGTCTTTACCATATCAGTTCTTGTCAATGGCATGGATCTGAGGATTATTGTTGTCTGGTAATTTAGCTACTTGCTAACATGTAGCATTAATATAGAAAAGGAGTAACTACACACTGTTCTAATGGTCCTGTTATATACTAATGATTTATTTTCAATTATCAGCTACTTGCTAAACATGTAGCATTAATATAGAAAAGGAGTAACTACACACTGTTCTAATGGTCCTGTTATATACTAATGATTTATTTTCAATTATCGCATCTTATGCTGTCATGTCTTTCATTTTATTAAAGCTTATAAAAGTAAAGTCGAGGCTGTATATATCTAACTGCCTGAATATTCCCCTGAAAATTTCATACAAAAGTATACCAGTGTTGTCTGTATTTTTATCGAACTTTGATTAATTGAGCATTAGGTATATCGAATGGCACGCCGTGCCCCTGCAAGGAACGCTTCTCCTTATAGCATTCCCACGATAACTTTGTGCACTTGGAGCCGGGTCAGCTGAGCATTCTTGGACACCTGCTGGTCGCGGTAGCTCTACAAAACTGCGTGACGAGGTGAAGGGCCTGATGAAATCCGCTTGAAAGTGACCTTAGGTCTGGCGTGTTGTTTTCAATGCGACATTGCTTTCGTATTGGGAAGCTGGCATGCAATGCTCTGGTGGTTGTCCAGCGAAGCCCATCTAATTTGCCAAAGGCTTGTATAGGCTCTTGCGCGCTCTGCTTCACTGCTGAAGGCGACTCAGAAATCAGCCAGTTTTAATTGTCATTATTGCGTTTAGTGTGCACCAGTAACAGAGTGAGACCGTTTTTGATCGGCAATGTCTTTTCCCAAAGAACTGTCTGCTGCAACTTTGATGAGCCCCAACTCCAATGGTAGTTGGGCTGCGCGGCACGAGATGCACGGGGTACTGCTTGACATGCAGGTGCACGCGTGTACGCCTTAGGGGGTCAGCTCACTCGTGGCAAGCAGCGTGCTGCCACTTTGTCAGCAGGCAGCACATTGCTACAGGAAGCATGCTGCTTTCATGGGTGCATCACATCCGCGCTTCTGGGCTACAGAGAAGCTTATCCGTTGGCATGTTTTGTGTATCAAATAATCAATATACTCAACTATCTCGCAATTCCCTTCAAGCTCGATATGTCTGCGTTTGACTGTACCACGTTTGCGCAAATGTAACATGGCCGCAAATATAACACGGGGGTGGAGTTGGAGTCTGCACGAAAATGAAAGCATTGTAGGAATGCGACATTGTCTTCCATAGCCTCAGTGCAACTTTTAAAGACACTAGTTGAGAGACGCGTATGACTCAAATGTTGGAAAACTCCCCGCACAGTGTTGTGATGCCTCCACTTCTTACTGCTACTGCTTTGTGTGGCCTGGTGCCGTCACAGTTTGCCCCTTTTCTCTTCCCTGCTCCTCACTACACTCTGTCTGGCTTCCTTTTTACACCATCCTGCGCCACATTCTTTATATGTTTATAGCCAGCTTTACTATTTCTTTTTTACTTGCTATTTGCCTCATGAGCCTGGTAGTTAACACAAAAGACAAAAAGAAGTTTGCCTGTATCAATAAGCTGCAGCATCCTAGAAAATCAGAGAGAGACCTCTCGTGTCGAATACTGGGCTTTTATCAGCTAGAAAACACTCAAAAACATGATACAGATGTCGTCATCTCTGCCTGATTTCATGAGTGAAATGCCTGCACTGACACCAATTTTCAGACTCAGATCCCAAAGGCTGTAACTGCTCTGCCATTCACTTCAAAATAATAGAAACTTGTCCTTTTCAGTAAGGACATGGCTAGTTCTGTTGACTGGGGGGGGGGGGGGGGGGGGGGGGGGGAATTTTAATTAAAATTGTGCATCTTTCACTCGCCAGATAAATGCCAGCATAGCCAGAAAAAGCCACAGAGCAAATTCTTGCTCAGAACAGTTATTGGATCAGTGGTTCTCAGTGTCTTTTTAAACCATTCTAGAGAGTGCCATTTTATCGTCGTCAGTACCCATCTACCTCCAACAGTTGGCCTTAACATTACTCTGCTATATGTCTGTTGTTGTGAGATGTCCTAGACTGCATGAAATGTATGTTGTCACTGGAAGGTGAAATGGGACTGCAATTCCACGTTGCTACAGCTGTCTTTTTACTTATATACAAATGTACTATAGCATGGTTCCAGAGAATGAATCTTTCTTTAGACAAGCCCAGATGCCTTGTTTTGTCAGTGTAGCTTGCTGGAAAAATTTCATTGAACTGTGCTATTTGATAAGGTATTTTGATTAACAATGGCTTTACGTGGTGTTTGTATCCCACTCCTGTATTAACCTTGTTCTAAAGGGGATGCAGTGTTTATTCTTTTTTTTTGCATATGTCTGATCACTTGCATGAGTCTTTTTATTTTTGGACAATACAGTCAAATCTTGATATAACGAATCACGCGGGACTGCAAAAAAGCATTCATTATTTTTAAATATCGTTGTATTGAAAAATCTTCGGTTACGAGCCAGTGGTGAAACCTAGGTATGAAAATGATGCACCTTGGCAGTAAGCACGTGTATAAACGAGCAAAATCTCAATGAAAATGTTGCACTAACTTCAGAATTGATTTATTTGAAGAAATTAGTTATTTTCTTCTGCCGCATGCAGCACATGCGACCACACACTACGTTACAGCACATAGACCTTCCATTTTGTGCAAAACCTCATCGGGTACGTGATTGCACTGAGCAATGAAAATACAGATTTTGTCCATGCTCAAAAAAAAAAACAAAGAACATCACAATTCGATTTAACTTCATCTTCAGTGTTCCCTGAAATTTGAAAATCTTGTCTCGGTCTCTCAAAATGATCGCAGCAGTTGATTGGGCAATGCTAGCTCTCTGCAAAGATCGATTCACTTTTTCCCTGCGTCGATTTCTTGCAGCAAAAGCTGCTTTTCCATCGTCTTGGCACCTTCGCTGGCTGCAATCATCGTCAGATCTCGCACAGACTTCGCAATAAGATAATCCGCGACAAAAAAATACCTTCCCGCACGTGCGAATGGCACGAACGATCGACTGGCGAACGCCACACAACAAAGAAAAGAAAAAAAAAAAGGCAGGCGGCTAGGCCTGCTGGCTACTGGATATTAAACCACAGCTTTGTGGTGGCGCTAGGAGCTGGCACTAGGTATGCTGATGATGATAGCTACAGCCCACGGACCATACACGCAGAAATGGCAGTTTCTGTTTCACGCGAGAAGTGCGAGCGGAGACGCTGTTAATTTTAGCCTAATTCATAATACTGATGTTCCTAGGTTATGGAAGAAAAATGAATTGTTATTCTGAAATATACGCTATATTGAAATTCGCAATTCTGAAATATTTTTACAGTGAAAACATAGGAAATCTGTGGTGGATTTTTAAAAAGGTTTGTTAGTTTGAAACATTCGTTAATGTGGTGTTCATAGTAACAATATTTGACTATAGTAGGGCTTGGATCGGTCTCACGAGGTACTGTTTCTTTTCACATAGGGAGTCATAAGCATTGGATCAGGCTCTGAAAGCTTGGATGAGTACCACAGTGTGATTTACTACCATGAAGACAAGCCACGTTGGATGGAGACCTTCAAGGTATTGGAGAGGCTGTTAAAGTTATGCTCGTGTTATTTATAAATGATGCGTTCGATTTGAAGGGTGAACCTAGATTGTATCGCTTTCGTTATGCTTCCTATTAACATGTTTTTGTGAGTAAGCCTTGTGCATAAGGACTATGAGCTGAAATGGAAATCACTGACTAAACTCGCAAACTCTTTGTGGCTACTCTCTTTTCATAGTGTTTGTTTGCTTTATTTTTTATGCTCTTGCCCTTTATTGTGAGTGCTTGACTAGGTGCAATAAGTAAAAATCATCCATACACCTCTTGAAAGAAACATTTTTCTTTTACCTTCTAGAATTTGTAATAAATGGAAGTCTGCAATGCCATGTTCATAGCATTTAGAGGAACTATCTTGTGTGGCAGTTGACGCAGGCAAGGAGAAGCTCAGTATGCTTGTTAGTGGGAAGCTTTGTTTGTGAAATGCTGTGCTGAGCAGAGGCAAATTGTTGAGTTGTTTATAGTGATAAACAGTTTGTGGTCATTGTGATTATACTTTGGAAGCTGCAGTATTTTGCTATTCTTTGCGAATTTAGCGGCTAGTTGAGGTGTTTCTATTCTCAGCTACTATAGAGCGATAATTTTCTCTCCTTATATGTGGTAGAGCAAAGGCTTTTGCCTCAAGCCCTCCCAATCAATCCACGTTGGTTAATGAGATTATGCATGCTGTTGTATCATTTTGTTAACCTTTGTAATCATTTGCTTTTGTGCAGTCAGCTATAGTAAAAATAATTGTTTATTTATTGTTCTTTGTGTGTGGCTAGCAAAAGGGCAGCATTGCCCATGCCAGAACGGCTTGCTAGACCCTGACTTAGGGAATGCCAATCACTCACTCGTGTTCAGGCTTTGAACTCCAAGATGAAAATGCAGAAAACTACAGTCACAAGACACAATCCACAGCATTCGCATACTTGACCATCTGGGATGTGCACAGGAACATGTGACAGCCCACACAGCTTTCACTGGCCTTGCGCCACACCTCGCTCCAGCAGCAGCACAGTGCTTCTTCTTGTTTCAGCAGATACCGACTTTTTTGTGCACATGTGCCCGCTGGTAGTAAAACTGTAGTGGTTTAGAAGGTTGGGCAGTGTGGTGACTGGCGGAAGAGAGTCAGTTGCTTCTGCAGTGATCGTCACAGACAGCCAAACAGGAGTGCTATGTTGGCTTCCTTGTGTTATGTCGTCACAGCAAAATAGGGTAGTGTGGTTCTGTCTGCTCATAGTTTTGCATGCGATGAAATTGCAAGTGAGACTATTCATAGAGCTACTCATTTGGCTTGGCTACTTAACTTTTTACAGTGCCATTTTGCTAACTCCGTGTCCTCTTGAGGACACTGCATGTCGCTGCTCTTAAATTTCTGAGTCACACACGCAGCCAGAAAGTGCCAAGATCGGATGTTTGCAGTTACAATCTTCAGCAAAGCTTACTATTTTGCAGCTTTGTTCCTCTGGGGGAATAAAGGTTGCCGTCAAATGAAAGCCGTGCAGGTTTTTTTTTTTTTTTTTTTTTTTTTTTTTTTTTTTTTTTATTGCTTCGGTAACAAGACTGGAAATATACCCTATGCATGGGGTCTGAATAGGAAAATAGAACAGCCCATTGGAACAATAAAATACGAAACGCGTAATGATCACCCAGCAGATTCATAGTGTACGCCAAAGTACCCATTGCTATTGCCAAATAAATTAATAAATTCAGATATGTATTTTTGTGTACAAAAGCAGTCAAATTTTGTTTTTCTATTGCTTGATCTTGGTTGTGCTTTTACATTTTGTCATCTTCTGTTATAATTTTTATTTTTACCATCTTTATTGCCATGTTCCCCCTGCTGCCTCATTCTTCTCATAACCTTTTATTTACCTCCACCTTCCCCCTTTGTTAACCTCTCTGACCTCACAACCTCTAATGCTAGGTGTCTGCTTACTTTAAATTTTTTTGCTTGCATACTTCATTGTTTATTGATCAAGTTTTACTTTGACTGCAGGCAGTTTGCTCAGTCTGTGGATGTGTGTGGACAAGCAAGAGTTTTCTACCCCAAATTGCTTTGAAGTTGTATGGCAACCACCAGCTGATATACTTGTTAAAAACTTTTGCAAGCAGCACGAAACAAGTTGTCCACAAGCAAAAATGCAACCCGTACCACTCACACTCGCACGTCAATTGAGAACTTCTAGCACTCTTGTTACTCCATCATTGCAAAAGCGGCCTCCCTTTCCCATGCATATGAGCAACAGAAGCGCAAATGCAGACTAATAATGATGAGAATGAGCTTGGCACTTCCAAGGAGTAACCTTTATTTTTGCAAAGTAAAGCCTCATTTTGTATTTGTTTCATTTTTCATGTCCACGTTTCATTTTACCTATTCATTTGTGTTGGCTTACTGCACTCAGTGGTGTATCACAATTGGTTACCATGCTTAGATTCAACGACCATACTTAGTTTGCTTTGTGGTAATGTGGTTTAAGTAATTTTGAAGCTTACCCCAAGAATGCATTGAAAGCAGTTGCATAGAGACATCGTGCTTTCAGCACACCTAATGGCAGAACTGCGAGCTTGTGTTCTTTCGTATCGCTTATGTGGTATGATGCATTGCCAAATTGTGGATAGGAAAGTATTACTGCACCTATGGAAGTGGTGTGCATGCACTGGCATATGCATATAATAATGAAGCACTTGGAAAATCACTGTTGCACAATGAGCAGTTTTCACTGGTATGGCATGATAATGGTTTGTATTGTCACATGGTAGCGACAAGGCTGCAGGCACAATCGAGGAGACTTTGATTTCACTGGAGTGAACTCTCTATTACACCAACTTGTGTCAGTTAAAGAACTAAGCAATTTGGCAGGGGCGATAGCAAGAGTGCTGGGTAGATGTCAAACTACGAATGCCTGTTGCATTCGGCAATGCTCAATTTAAAGTCGGTGAAGAATCGTCTAGATAACCGGCTGAAGGAACCTGGAAAAGTCTGGATCGATATGGAAAGAGTCGTGCTTTGCTGCGATCACTCGGGGAGAATTTCTGCACATCTCGCGCTACAAAGAAAGTGATAAAGCTGCGTCTCAGAACAACGAGCAGGAACAAGATCATTCCAACCGCTACAATTGCAGTAATAAGGCCACTTGGGGGCACCTCTTGAGAAAAACAAGAAATTAAGCTTTATGTAATCCCACTCACTCTGTTTGAATAACTTGCTTGTCCTTGTGTTTTTGTGAAACTTTGATATTTTTTTCTTCCAGGTTGCAGTTCCTATAGAGGCATTTTACAAGGCTCACTTGCATTTCACTTTCAAACACAGGTCATCAAATGAAGGTGAGCAATTTTAGTGCATGGTCTCTAGCCTATTCCGAAGTGGCTTGAAATTCTATGCTATCTTATTTCTTTTTGATATAGCCAAAGACAGGGTTGAGAAACCATTCGCTATGTCATTTGTCAAGCTGATGCAAGAAAATGGCACCACACTGAATGACGAAGTTCATGAGCTACTGGTGTATAGGGTAAGAGGAATGCTTCCTTCACTGTTGCTCCACATTTGCATGATACTTAACACAAATTTTTAACACCCTCTTTTGCCAATGTGAGGCCTCTGTGTGACAAGACGTGCTCATAGTTGCATGCATTCACGGAGTTATTTGCCAGTCCATCACTTCATCTCCCACAAAAAATTTGTGTTAATATGAGAACTAGGGCCTTGTGTTAATGTTGGAAATGATATAATGGCCTTTTAGAAGTTACTTCATTGAAGGATCATGGGAATTTGACATGAGATACCTAATGTGACTGTTGGATTTCTGTTTATGTCATAACAAGCTCACCCCTTTCCCCACCTTTGTCGCCACAATAGCTTAACTGGTGCCTTGGCTCTGGTAGTCGTAATGCCATAGGTAGCACTGGTGCGGGTGCGCCCTCTCTGATCAATAAATTTCTGCGTGGCGCTCGCAATAATATGACTTACTACCTCCACCATTGTGACCAAGGATGGTGCTGGTGGACACCCTTAATGATAGGTAACACGCTACATAAATGCCCATGAAAATATCAGATTGGACAGCTCCCGCTGTAGCTCTGTTGGTAGAGCGACGTACGTGAAATTCAGAGACTGTTGGCTCATACCTCACCAGTAGCATGTGGTCATTGTTTCTTCTACTTTCTAATCAGTTATCTTTCATGCATAAAATTATTAACTATTAATTTTCCATTGACCAACTCCACGCATTAAGAAAAAAAAAAAATTAGAAACATCCCACTATGCTCTTGTTGGTTTTGCTGTCTCTTGGCTTCCTTGATATAGTTATTTCATTGCAGTTCTGCGTGCAGCAGGTTGATTGAATGGTCATATATAGTAGAATCATGTATCAAAGACTGTTCGCAGTTTTTAAAAAATAGTCTTTAACCCCTTATTTATTTATTTATTTATTTATTTATTTATTTATTTATTTATTTATTTATTTATTTATTTATTTATTTATTTATTTACCCTCAGGGCCCGGAGGCATTACAGAGAGGAGTGGGATACATAAAAGTATATGAAAGTACAGCAAAGTTACAGAAAAAATACAGTACAAATACACAAAAAACATGCGCAAAAAGAAAAAGGAAAACAAAACTTCACAATGCAGTGGGGATAGGAAGTAAAGGGCAAACAACATCGTAACAAGCATAGATACATTCAAAGAAAAACAATGGCTTTGCGAAATGCGTCGTTATCTGTTATACATGCGATATCATGGGGAAGGTGATTCCAACTGACACAAGTTCTAGGTATGAATGAGTCATGGAAATATTTTGTGTGACTAGATGGAACCCCAACTTTATGGCGGTGATCAATGTGCACTGATATGTAAGATGGTCTTGTTAGTAATCTTTCTTTCAGGTAGCTGTTGTGGTAAATTTTATGAAAAAGGGATAATGATGCTACTGATCTGCGGTGAGATAGAAGTGGAAGGGACAAACTTATTTCATGGCAGTTACACTACTTGTTCTGTGATAGTTTGACAGTATAAGGCGACAGGCGCTGTTCTGCACACCTTCCAAATCGGAAACGAGTGAATCAATGCCAGGGCTCCAGACAGATGCAGAATATTCTAATTTGGAGCGTACCAGAGTTTTATAAAGCAATAATTTTAAAGAACTAGATGAACGAGAGAAATTTCTCCGAAGGTACCCTAGCATGCGGTTTGCGTTATTTATGATATAGTCAACGTGGGGTTTTCAAGATAGGTTAGAAGAAACGTAAACACCTAGATACTTGTAAGAGTACACAGTCTCAAGAGAAACATTGTTAATCTGATAAGTAGTGGGTAAGCTGGAACTGCGAGAAATGTGCACATGCTTACATTTATTAATATTTAATTCCATATTCCATTCCTTACACCAATCAGGAACCTTGTTAATATCAGATTGAAGGCAAGAGGCATCATTATCATCATTAATTACATGATAAATAATGCAGTCATCATCAAAAAGGTTAATTGAAGAAGAAATGTTAGCCGGTAAATCATTTATATAGATGAGAAAAAGGAGGGGCCTGAGAACGGACCCCTGATGTACGCCAGAACGGACAGGTATAGAATGTGAATCAACGTTATTTGCTGTAACGTATTGTGAAGGTTTGAAAGAAAATTCTTCAGCCATGCAAGCACCTTAGGGACAACATTCAGGTTATTTAATTTAAGGAAGAGAAGCGCATGAGAGACCTTGTCAAACGCTTTAGAAAAGTCAATAAATATGCAATCTGCCTGAAGCCCGCGATCAATGATGCAATGAAGGTCATGTATGAAGCATATTAGCCGAGTTTCGCATGAAAATGACTTACGAAATCCATGCTGGGTTATGCTGAAAAAGGAATTCGACTCTAAAAAAGAAACAAGATGCGAGTATATAACATGTTCCATGATCTTACAAGGGATACTAGTGAGGATACTAGGACGAAAGTTGTGAGGACAATGTTTATTTCCAGACTTATGCAGAGGAATCACCTTCCCAACTTTCCAATCATTGGGAATACAACCTGTTTCAAGAGACTGATCAAATAATTTAGTAAGGATTATGGAGCAGGATGACTTTGTGTTTATCAAAAACTTAGAATTAATATTGTCAACCCCGCAGGAGGAGGAGACCTTAAGATTTTCAATAAGATTCAGAATGCCTGATACGTCAAATAGAACTGGATCCATGGGAACAACATCAAAAACAGGGCCCTCACGATTAGCAATAGAAACATTGTCAGAAAAAGCTGCCGCGAAAACATTGTTAAGAATAGAAGCACATTCGTTAGGTGGAAACGCAACACAGTCAGAAGATGTGAGTAATATTGTGGATGTGTCTTTCTTGTTGACAATGTTCCAAAATTGTTTAGGATTGTTAATCAACATAGCAGGTAAAGTATGGTTAAAGAATGAGTCCTTGGCGCTTTTTAGCGCAGCTTTGTACTCTGCTGCCGCGAGAAAATAGGATTCCCATTGTTGCTTAGAATTCGACAACTTGGCAGAGCGAAACAAACGCTTCTTTTTATTAGGCCAAATAAAAAGGGCCAAATAAAAAAAAAATTGTGTTCCCAAATTGCCAAATTTTTTTATTACGTAAAATGCTTCAGTATCGTGTTTGAAACGCACAAAAAATCACAGAAACAATTTCTGGCAGATAATTATATTTTATTAGTCATTACCTGCCTCCTTGTGCAATACTCCATACCTTACACCTTTGAGGAGCATTGAGAAATAAAAAAATAAATTCTTGAAAGTACAGATGGTACGAAGTGGCTTAGAATTGCGGTGCAAAAGATGCACCATTGCTTCTAGTTTCATTCAAACTAGATGAGACCACTATCCGTGTGGTAGTGTTCGAAGCATGGCACTGCCCAGAGGGCCTTCTTGCACCACCTGCACCAGACTGTTGTTTCCTTGCGGATGTTTTTCCCATTGTAGTCTCGCTTCAGGTAGTACACTCGCTGTCGCAGTCGGTAAAAATGTCATCACTATCCTCTTTACTTGAAGAACAAAAAACGGCATCGTCATCACTTGTGCTATCATGCGACGCAGAATAATCTCCCGCACCATCCATGCACGCATGATGCCATGTTTTAGAAAACGCGGGAAATGGGATGCAGGAATTCCGCCATCTAGTGTTCAAAATCTCATTCAAGAAAAACGCCAATGATGGGACCCGTGCTGCCATCTATGTTTTATGTGATAAAGTACCATTTCAAGAGCTGGGCTCACCAAAAGCCCCTTGAAACAGTGCAGAAAAGCTGTGACGACTTCAACTCGTCATAAAAAAAGTGCCGATCGCTTGTGACAAGCTGAGCTCGTCATAAGCCCTTAAGGGGTTAAGGTTGGAAGTGCACTCTCGCTGGCAGAGGAGCTTTGTCAACGCAAGTGTGAATTACAGTACAGCTGTGTTAAATGGTAGGTTAATTAACTAATGCTGAATAGTTGACTGATTATTTATTATAGTTAAGGTCTTCATTTATGGAAAGATTTGTAGCTTCTCTCTGTACAAGTTTTAGATCTTAGAATGTGCCATTCTTGTCACCACTGCAGAGCAAGGAATTTCAAGGCCCCTCAAAGGGGAAACCGTAATTGACAGCCAGGGAGAGTGATAGGTCACATGCCTTTTAGCAGTGCCTAGGTAGAAGCAGCGCTGCTAGTTAGCGGTGTTATGCACACCATCTCCGACAGTGCTGTGCCAAAGAGAGAGAAATCTTTTAATTCAGAAAAGTTCTTTTTTAATTTTTAAGTCTTTAATTGAAATTTTCTTTATAAGGTTGTGACACGTGACACAGTTGGGTTACTTCGTTGGCAACATATAGTACAGGACAAGCTGAATGTCACTTCTGTGCATTAGCCTTTCACCTTGTATTGAAAGTTGCTCCATGCAGCTTGTGTTAGGCCAAGAAGCTGGTCGCTATGCTTAAAAGTTTTGTTTTATTTGTTAGTCCTCTTGTGCCAATGCAATGGCTTGGTTATACCGATGTTTGACCTGCTCAAAAAATGACATTTTTTTAGTACTTTTAATGTTATTGCACTTGCATGATGGTACAGGGATGACTGTAATGTTCTCTGTAATTTTGATAAGTTTCCTATAGCTGATTCTTGTGCATAATTTAGAACAGCGTGTTTTGTTTGCAGCGACATCCTGTAAAAAGCGTCTTACAGCTTTCGGTTAGACAAGGCATCGCCATAGCTTTAGTGGAGCATCTTAAATGTTACAAATTATGCTTCAGAAAGGTATGTGTGCCATAGTCACGGTACCAAGCTGCCCTATTTCGCATTGTGGTTTCCCCCAAGTACATTTCTTCGTTCATGTGTTGTTGTGAGTGTTTTGTGTGGTGCACTTGGTTCTGTTGCACTAAGGAATGAACCCATACCACAGCTGGACCACAAGCGGCATGTTGAAATGGATACCAGCTACCTCAGTTTGCCAGCAACTCGGGCCGAGTTCAACTCGATAATGCAGAACTCGTCAACACCCAATGCACAGCCCAACAAGGCCCAGCTGGCATCATTCCAGACGGGAGGAATTAGTCTTGCAATCAAGGATTCTTTCCAAATCTCCACACTGGTGTGCTCCACCAAGCTCACGCAGAACGGTGAGGACACGACTGGGGGCTATCGCTGTGCTGTTTGCCATGGTAAAAACGGCAGAGCTTATTAAGGCGAAAGCCTTTAATGCCTCGTCGTTGTCGACAGAAGGTTGTCAGAGAGGTGTCACGCATTCGAGAGCGAGAGTTAAAAATAAATAAATAAACCTTGTCTCCTCCGGGAATCGAACCTCCATCCCTTGGATCCCCAGCCGAGCGTTTTACCAACTGCGCCACGCCCCGGATCGTGAAATGCTCTTCATAATTCCCCTTGTCTACCATGAAGATGATAGCGGGATTTCGCGAGTGACAGATACACAAGGGGCGCGCAATGTACCGTCACGGCAGGTCGTGACGTCACCAGGCAATTCATGCATAGACGAAGCTGACTTCGCCAGGCGTCCGATCCAGCATCCGCGCGGCACTTTTCATTTGGCACTTCCTCAAACACCGCACTGCACAGCAAACAGAAGCAGACCCAGAGGTCTAGGAGGGGGTAGTACTGCAGGCATCAGCAGCATTTCAAATTGATTTACAGGATAGAAAAGGCGCAGTATCTGTCACAATTTTCCCCCGAACACGTGCCACACCGTAAAAAAAGGGAGGAAGGTGGGAGTGAAAGAAGAGAGGGGGATAGAGGTGCCGCAGTGGAGGGCTACGATCTACCGCGCTATAATGGCTTTCGCCTCATCGCACTTTAGTGGTCCAAAGTGCCCTCTAGAATGTTTTTGCCTACAGCTGAGCTTTATCAGAGTAAAGTTGCTGTAGGTCAGAGTTTGTCCTGGTATTCCATCCTTTATAATGGTACTCATTAAGAATGGCTTGCTATTTTTCAAAATGCTCTGTAGTTTTTAATCTCATTGCAGTAGGCCATCCTGCTTTTCATAGATAGCACTTATTGACAAACTCTTGTTTTTTTGCAGCCTGTCATGGTATTTTCCTATATCTCCAATATTAGGGCTGGCAAAATCTGTGTCGAACTGTTATTTCCAATCTAGTGGCTTCAAGGCTCCCGCAATCAGATGAGTTCCAGAGTTTAAGGCTTAATTTCAGCTTTGTTCAGCCTTCACTTTGACTCCCAAGGTTTGGCCTTGTGTTAGATTATAGATTTTGGTGTATTTAAGCACCAAGGGAGTTGGTGACTCCATCAGCCACTTATCACTCACTGTATATTATAATGAGCCTGCTCATTGTATTTTTTCATTCCCATGTCAGCTTTTCAGAATCTGGCTTATATAATGTAACCATTGAAACTATAATTTAAGCCTAAAGGGGGCCGTGTCAGTCAGGTGAAGTTAGAAGTGAATGTAGGTTGATCAGTACAAGGAACTGATGTAGTTAACCGTGTAGTAAAATGTGTTGGACTCATGTCAGCATGTGACTGGCGTTTTTTTTTTTTTTTCTTTTTTTTTCGCATTTTTGGAGCTTCTCGGCACTGAAGGCTAGTGATGGACATGTAGTGTCCTCCAGCATGTGCGGACATCACGTGTGTACCATTTGGTCGTGACTTTTCTAAGGCCGTCAAAATAAAATGGTCACCTGCCACAACAGGTGCACAGGAGAAGAGAGAATTGAAAAATGTCATTACGAATGCCTTGATTTGTCATGATGACAACATGGCAACATGCATAGCACATGGTGGACAGCAAGAACACCACGGCTGTTGACGAACACTATGGCAGATTGCCGCAAGCGATAATGGCAAGCCACGCACATACACACAACACCAATGATACAGCGTCAATTACTTACTCTTTACTGACATTGTTAGTCAGTGAAGAGTCTTACTATGTTCACTGTTTCCTTGGTTGGTAGGTTGACCCGTATTTGCGTCAGTCTCTCTTGTTCTGTCCGTGTTACCACTGCGCTGTAGTCCTCAGAATTTAAGTGGTCTTTGTATTTTACATGTCATTAACTTGCACCGATTAAGAACTACCTTATGCTTCATGCCTGCTGCACAAATTCTTGATAGAATTATGCTGAAAATTTTATTTTGATTATCACATGTAATGCCTTCAAGGACTTTCAAAGTAAGTCAATAGGTAAAAGGTGCAGAGCAAGTAAGAAATGGTGCACTGATTAGGATTTTGCACTTTTTTTTGGCAAAGCTTGGAACTTGTGTAGTTTGCATTGCAGGTTTGGGGTAACTGGTACATGAAATTGTGGGTGAGCTGTGCAGAGGTAGCTATCAATCATTTGCATTGTGAAAGTTGATACTCAGGTTTTTCGTCAAAGGTGCCAGTGAAGTATAAGTTTCATTCGCATTTTATTGCAGGCACTCAGGTATCAACAAAAACATATTTAATTTGAAAGATCATGAGTGTACTAGGTTAGGTTACTAATCACGGTGGAAGAAAGAGATGTGCTCCGACGGCGCCACGAGGAGCGGCTGCTTAGTGTGACTTTTACACATGACGCTGCCGCCAGGGGCAGCACCGGTACTGGGGGCCTATCTCGTCGCTCGTTTCGCTTGTGTTTCTATGGGCGCGCCTGGGACGGGCGCTTGATTTTTACACATAGGGGCGTTTGCCGGCTTGAATTTTTTTTTTTTTTTTGGTAGAAGGTATGCATTTTTATATTTTTGCCAAAAAAAAAAAAAAAAGCTACGTTCGTGCTCTCCAATATTTGAATTTCTTCTCGCTGTTCTTTTTTCTGGTTGATAAAAAACGCTAATGCCCTGATTTATTGCATTACGAACAATTGTAGGAGGCTTTTACTGCAACCCAAATGTAAACATGACGGAAGAAATTTAAACAGCAGAACCCGTAGGCGTGTCTTTGCTCGCATTTCTTTTTATTACCATGCACATGTGCGTGTCGTGCATTACAGCGTAATTTGAAGGTACGATTCTATAGGGCGATTCCATGTAAGATCAAAAGAAGGTCGGCCAACTTTATAAATTGATTTTAAATTTTGATATATTGTTGACTGATGACTGGAAAGAAGATATCTACAATTGTTTTTGCTGCCAATTTTTTTTTTTTTTTTTTTCGGGGCACAGGAAATTAATAATAATGAAGGAGTGGAGTGACGCGGTTATGTTCTCTGCTGTTTTTGAGAACTTTTGTTGTTAATTACAGAAAGTATAATAAAGTTAGGTAGCTGAAGATGGTCTCACTAAAAATACACGAGTTCTTATTTGTATTCAATTAATTTTGGCTTTTTGGGAAGTGTAGGTTTTTATATTTGCATGAACATTAAAGGAGAGGTTGGTGCAGCATAGCGGTTCTGGCTACTGCATCCCACCAAATTTATAAGAAACACCTGGCCTGTTTTTATAATATTTCTTAAAGTATAATAATTGGTTCACAGGAAAGTAAAGGCGCAGTATCTGTAACAAATGTTCTATGGACACCTGACCCGCGCCTTAAGGGAAGGGAGGAAGTGGGAGTGAAAGCGGAAAGAGAGAAAGGGGTGCCGTAGTGGAGGGCTAAGGAGTAATTTCGACCACCCGGGGATCATTAACGTGCACTGAAATCGCACAGCACACGGATGGCTCTTCTTTGCGCCTCCATCGAAACGCAGCTGGTGGCGATCGGGATCGAACCCTGGTACTCGAGCACAGTAGTCGGGAATGTTAACCACTGAACCACCGCGGCGGGGCAAAATCGGCCCAGGAAATGAAATTTTATCGATTTTGCAGTCCTTTGTCTCAAAAAAAGTTTGTGGTAGAGCGGCAATACTTCCACACTATGTTCTCTGCATATTTATCTATCAAACTGTGAAAGCTTATATATATATATAAACGTTTCATACAGACGTACGATTGCACTAATTTCAAGAAAACAGCAAACAATGAAAATTTCAGAATGCAACTAATTTTTTTTTTATATCTCTTGAACATTGTCCACCAATTCTCCTTTACTTCAGCTTTCAAATTCATTGAAAACATTGCATAATTTTGTTGTGCTAGTAATTACGGCCACTCCAATAACGCCGTTGCGCAAGTCTCAGAGCACGACGCAGGTTTCAAGATTCTACGACACTTGTGAATAGCACACTATTTTCCATCTGTGGCATTATATTGTATTTAGTCATTTATGTCTCCACGTTGCAAATTAGCTGGCAGACACCGTAGTGAATGATTCAGAAATTTGTACGCGTGGTGTTCCTGATGCGCTTGTGGCATCAGGCAGCACAGAGATGTTTTTCGAATTTTACCTTCACCAAAACACGGATGGCACGAAAATACAATAAAGTTCAATGAGCAAGCAACGAATTTCAAATATAATTAGTGAAATCAAGAAATTGTGAAGGTCATGGAGCACTGCCTCATTAAAACAGAATGTTTCTTGGCTGCAATCGTTTATTTTTATCATTCGACGACATACATTACCCTGTGCACAGTTTCTTTGTTTCTTT
This sequence comes from Amblyomma maculatum, assembly GCF_055883805.1. Classification (NCBI taxonomy): domain Eukaryota; kingdom Metazoa; phylum Arthropoda; class Arachnida; order Ixodida; family Ixodidae; genus Amblyomma; species Amblyomma maculatum. Next base: position 255,884,149 of record NC_139344.1, read on the forward strand.
GATGCACTCCAGGCTATGCATGCCGGCATGAAGTGTGAAGTGCAGATCGAACGCGCGGCAAAAGACACAGTCTGACCGTGTGAATGCCGTCATCTGAGATAGGCACGCGCATCCGGCTACAGATAGCTGTGCTTTTCTTTGTGTTAGATACTTCGCTTTGCCACTGGAGCGCCACGTATATTCTGATACCATCTGGCGCAGCGCGGTTTCTCATGTGAAAATGGCTGTCGTACCCGGAAGGGTGAAGCGGGCGCTCGATGGATCGATGGAGGCAATATAGGAGTGTCCCCTTTGAAACGGGTTGGTAGCAGTAGCTATCATGCTCATTTTTCTCCCTATATCTTAATTATTGGTTTAGATTTGTTAACTATACCATCATTCTATTTTCATCATACTCAAACCTCCATGACAGCGCTTTGATATTGCTTCCTTCACCGCCGAGTTATCGGCGTCTGGTTACCGTGCGAACAAGGGGCGGATAGAATAGTGAAGCTTCGTTGCACATGCGTTGAACAGCTACTCAAGAGGCATTGCACTGGCCATGAAGCTGCGCTTTAATTGGCCAGACGAGGCAACAATCCGCTAGAAGCGTGCCCGGTGCACGCTCCGGAGCGGCGAGCGCAGCGTGTCGTCTGCGCGTCTCTGTTTGCTCGGAAATGCAGTTATTAGTTTAGTCAGCGTTACGAAAGTTTCTACCTACTCAGAAGTCAGGGTGCAAATATCGAAAAAGAAATATCTAAGGGTTGGGGCCTTTTAATGCTGATTCAAGTGGGAAATTATCAACGCGCACGCCGGTGCTCTACAGGCACGCCAGCAGAAACGGCGGAGAGGATGGCCCCCAGAACACGTGCTGCCTCTAGCGGCGGCCCTCTCTTCCGGTCACACTAAGCGGCCGCGCCGTCGAAGCACCTCTCTTTCTTCCACCGTGTTACTAATAAAAAATGAATGATTTCATTCTTTTCGGATTTCATTCTACTTCGAGTTGACCTATACATGAGCAATATTTGACAATATGTATGATGCAGTATTTTTTTTTATATATATACAGTCGACCTTCTTGGCCTGTTGAAGTGGTGGACTCTCCCTGATAACCTGGAAAAGAACCTCCATGCATTAATGAAAGTTGATGGAGAAGAAGTCGTGAAGGTACTGAGCTATTGAACACTGCTTTGTTGTTTTTACTGCATAGCATTTGTAAGGAAACACTTCGTAGTTTGTAGTTACCCTTGGTTCATAGCTCCACAGACACCCTTGTAGGGTACAGCAACACCAGCATCTTTTATGCTGGTGTAGCTTTGGCTTGCATTTCATGCTGTGTCAGGATATTAGGCCTCTATTGAATAAAGCAACTTTATTGGAGAGTGAATGGGTTACAGGTGTTGCACATACTTTAGTTCAAATTGGTTCTCAAAAAGCGTATCTGAATTTAACAACTTAAACTTTGCAAACATTTTTCAAAAATATAGCCAACTTCATACATTATAAATCTGGCATCACACCACCAATTCTCACTTCTGTTGGGACGTGCATCACATCTGCCGTGTGAATTGATTGCACATGCGTGCATGAATTTTGTAAGGCTGTGGTGTCAGCATCTGATATGACAGTTTGCTGATTGCCATGTCTTCTGTGAAAGTTGCTGACATAGCAAAGGAGAGCACTACATATTTAGCCATATCAGATGCCAAATTTGGAGTGGGTACCTCCACAATGTCATCTCCCAGTGGGTACCATTACACATAGCATGTTTGGTTGATGAATTTAACTCTGAACTGTATTCAGAAATAAATACATTTTTGAAATAAAAAAAAAATGTGCTTTAGAAGATTCAAGTGGGAAATTATCAGCGCGCACGCCGGTGCTCCATAGGCACTGGCTAACTTTGGCTAACTGTTGGTTAACTTTGTTTACAACAGGGTGGATGTCTTAAGGCAATATTTTTATAATACACTAGCTTTGTTTCCATGGGACATATTTGTGTTCACCATGCTTTCTGACAACTGTACTCACTAGCATGTGCTGACTTGTTTTCCAGTTTCTACAGGACATCTTGGATGCCTTGTTCGACATTTTAATGAAGAACTCGAATTCTGAGCTGTATGATAACCTAGTCTTTGAAGCTCTAGTAAGTTTTATTTTGGCATTGTCATCCTATTTATAAGTTTCCTTTGTTGCTGTTAACCATAAAGCAAAATCTTCTTCCTGTTTCAGGTTTTCATCATTGGCCTCATTTCTGACCGGAAGTACCAGCACTTCAAGCCAGTCTTAGACTTGTACATTGAGGAAACATTCAGTGCAACTCTAGCTTACAAGTAAGCTCTGCATTTTTATTTTGACGTGTTAAGGGTAGCATTGCCTTCATTAGCTATGCTACTGCATTTTCTTTGCACTGGTTTTTGGGGATCGGAACATGTGTGCAGTTTTTTGTCCTCGTGATGCATCTGAATGTAATGCATATGTGCCACCTTTGTAAAGTGTATCCTGAGAGGATTCACTTGGCGTAGATGACATATTTGTAGAATACACAGGGATATGCATATATATATATATATATATATATATATATATATATATATATATATATATATATGTGTTTGTGTGTGTGTGTAGGTGCTGGGGCCGGACTTTTACTGAACATAACACGCGACTCGCTATTGTTTTAGATTGCCTGCAGAAGGCTGGCCTTGTCCTGAATTCTAAAAAGTGCCGTTTTGGCGAGCGTCAAGCGCTGGTACTCGGACATCTCATCGACCGCGATGGAGTTCGGCCAGATCCACAGAAGACTGCAGCAGTTGCAGCATTTGAAAGACCCCAGAATCAAAAGGAGCTCCCCAGTTTTCTGGGGCTGTGCTCCTACTTTCGACGATTCATCCCAAGGTTTACCGACGTCGCTTACCCTCTGACGTCCCTTCTACAAAAGGACGTCCCTTTCGACTGGACCTCAGATTGTGACGCGTCTTTCCACCAGCTAAAGTTTCTGCTTACGTCACATCCCATACTACGGCACTTCAACCCCTCCGCTCCGACGGAAGTTCACACTGATGCAAGTGGGATCGGTGTTGGCGCTGTGCTTGTGCAACGTTCGCCAACAGGCGAGCATGTAATTGCGTATGCAAGCCATTCCCTCAGCAAACCTGAGCGTAACTACACTGTTACGGAGCAAGAGTGTCTCGCTGTAGTTTTCGCTGTACAGCGGTTTCGGTGCTACCTATATGGATGCCATTTCACGATTGTGACGGACCATCATGCCCTCTGTTGGCTCATCAACCTTCATGATCCATCTGGTCGTCTGGCACGCTGGGCCCTTCGTCTGCAGGAATACGACTTCACTGTCTTGTACAAGAGTGGCCGCAAACATGCCGATGCAGACTGCCTATCACGTCTCCCCCTTCCCACGACCGAATGTGACTCTGCTGACTTCGATCACTACATCTCCTCCGTTGTTCCCGAGTTTCCTGACGCCTCGGCTCTGCGGACTGCGCAAGAGACCGACATAAGCCTCGAGCCACTGCTTGCGGCTGCGCGGGATTCCATAGCTACCAGCCCATTCTGTCTCCGTGATGGCCTTCTGTACAAAAAAGCTTATTCCAGTACCGGCACAAATTTTCTACTTGTGGTTCCCGAGAGTTACCGCTCGTGCATCCTGCGTGCCATGCATGACGACCTCACTTCCGGTCACCTGGGCTCTGCACGAACCCTCCACTGTGCCAGCGACCGGTTTTATTGGCCGAAGATGCGCCAGATGACTGAGTGATATGTGGCGAGCTGCACTGAGTGCCAACGGCACAAACGGCCTACGTCCACGCCACAGGGCCTGCTGCATCCTGTGACTCCACCACATGGTGCATTTGAGAAAGTTGGAATCGACCTTATGGGTCCCTTCCCAAAATCTTCCGATGGAAATCGCTGGATCGTGGTTTGTGCCGACTATCTCGCCCGCTACTGCGAAACGGCCGCTCTTCCTTCAGCCACCGCTCACCACGTGTCCATGTTCTTGCTCCATTCCGTCATCCTGCGCCATGGACCTCCGCGAGTGATCATCAGTGATCGAGGTCGGCAGTTTACGGCAGATGTTGTGGAAGAGCTTCTCCATTTGTGCTCGTCACATTTTCGACACTCCACACCATACCACCCTCAAACCAACGGTTTGACGGAGCGCACCAACTGCACACTCGTAAACATGCTCTCTATGTGCATTGCATCAGACCACAAGAACTGGGATACAATACTGCCGTTTATAACGTTTGCCTTCAACACTGCAACACATGAGACGACCGGCTACAGCCAGTTTTTTCTTCTCTATGCCCGTGATCCTTGGTATTCCCTCGACACCATTCTTCCCTATTCTGTCCATGACGAACCTTGCATCGCCGAAACTCTTTGTCGGGCCGAAGAAGCTCGCTGTCTCGCCCGTTTGCGGGTTCTGACTTCGCAAGACCGTTCCAAAGTTTGGTACGACAGACAGCATCGCCATGTATCTTACGCACCTGGAGACTTAGTGTGGGTTTGGCGACCTCTCCAGAAACGTGGTTTGGCCCAGAAAATGTTGGCGCGTTACACTGGCCCTTACGTTGTCCTCGACCGCATCAGTGACCTGAATTACGAAATCACACGCATGACCGCATCTGGTCGTTGCTCAGCTACAACGGAACTCGCTCATGTCGCCCGGATGAAGCCGTGTAAATCCCGTGGGAACGACTAACTCCCTCGCCCAGGGGGGTTCGGCTGTCCCCTGGGGAAATGTAGCAATCCTGAGGAAGAGGAAAACACATAGAAGAAAGGGAAAAGGACATTGAGAAAGACGAGGAGACTCTCGTGCCCGTGCCGGACTCGCAGCCATTCTCCAGCTGAGTTCTCTGTCCCCTCGACCTGTGCAGCGCTCCGACGTCAAACCCCCGTCGTAACAATATATATATATATATATATATATATATATATATATATATATATATATATATATATATATATATATATATATATATATATGGGTGTGTTCAGATAAGAACGGTGATTGAGGCCCCATGACCATTTTTTGTTTTCAATGAAATTTTTATATATGGTGGGCAAATGTGTTGACACAAAGAAATTGGCTTTAGTTTTGCAAGATACGGTGTAGTTTTCTCAGGGAAAATATCCTATATTACTACAGGTGGAAAATGTCGTTTTTGCCATTTCAAAAAGTTGCAAGCTTGGAGACCCGCTGCTAGCAGACTAAAATTTTGTTATCTATTCTTTTTTACCCACTAAATCTATTCAACTTTTACTTTTATTAAAAACATGATTTGCTGTTGCAGTTCATTTAGTAAAAAATCACATTGTTTCAGAAGCAACGCGCTACAAAAACGTTCATTTTCAACCTTAAATACGGGCATGATGAGTTATGTTTTTAGCATTAACTCTTTCGCAGCTTATTTTCCAGATAATTTCTTTAATTTCAGGCAAAATGTTGGAGGTCTAGGCTGCTAGGTTTGTTCTCCACAATGCATCAAATTCACATAAGATTCGAAAACTGCAAAAAAAGCGCAACTTTGATTCCAAATAAAAAAAATCATCGATTTTCATGAAAATCCCGCTCAAAAATTCTCATTACCTCAGAAATATTATGGCCTGAAAAGGTGATGCATTATATTGTCTAAATTTATAAAAATAAGTATAAAACTGAGGGCTGGTTTTGAAAATCGTCAATATTCAGCTCTACATTCTGCCACGACTTAACTTTAACTTTTTCTCTATTCTGCATTTCTTTTCTTGCGAGGTGCTGTGCTATTCAATCCAGTTCTTAATTATATTTCATTTCTTCTTTATGAGAAAAATTGGTAGTACTGTATTCTTGACCATTTTTCTAATGTGCACATAATTACAATCATTTGCAAAATGCTTTGCAGCATGATAGTTTAGGTGGAATTTTGTATTTCTTTATAGCAGCAGCATGAATGAGCCGAGGTAATGAGCATTCTTGCCGACAGAGCCATGTGTTCCAGAAAAAAGACGAGCCAACACTGAGCGAACCCGCCGTCCACGTAACCTGCAGTTTAGGTGGACGGCGGGTTCGCTTCGTGTTGAGTCGTTTGGTTCAGTGAACAAGACATTTGCCAAAGATAGAAGCTCTTTATGTATTTGTACTATATTAATTTGTCTTTTTAAGCCCACCGCTGTACACAGCAGCCATGTCAGAGCAGTAGACTCTACCACTATGTGCGAAAAGAACTATTTGTTTGCTCTTAACCGTGCTCATGACAGTTGAGCTGAGTTTGTAGTCCTAACCACTCAGTAACATCACTTGTATGAGCTTCCTACAAATCGGCAGCACAGTATACCTCAGATAATTGTTTGTTTGAATGGAGACTAAAAATAAACAAGAGCAATGCCCTGCCTACCTGACCCTTGGCACAATGGGCTTCAGGTAATTGCAAAGAGTATTTTGGGACAAACAAAAAGAATGAAAATAAATTGTCTTAGATCATGTTACTAGATATAATGGGCTTTCAGATATTTAAAAAGATTAGACTGGGCTGTTATAAAGAACTAAAAATAAAATGCAGTAGAACTAATGAATGTGTAGTCATGTTCGAACTTTTCAAATTTTAGTTGCTACTAGATATAATGGGCTTTCAGATAATTACAATGATTAGACTGGGCTGTTATAAAGAACTAAAAATAAAATGCAGTATAGAACTAATTATTGTGTAGTCATGTTCAAACTTTTCAAATTTTAGTTCAGCTCAGCATCGATACTGTTTTATTCACTGTTTGCCACATAAAAAGTATTCCTAAAGTTACTTTCTGGAAGCGCATTAGATTTAGGTGAATATCCACAATCATTGCCTTTGCAAACTCCTCATGTACCATTCAGTTCAGCTTGCATGTCTTACAATGGCATTTCAAACATGCATGTGCCAGCCACAAAAATGCTTGAACATGATCTTTCTTTATTCGTAGTGGCATTGACCTTTTCCCTTCCAGTTCACCGTAGAAAAGAACGTTAGATATTGCGGTTTTGATGATGTACAGTAGAACCTCGTTGGTACTTTCCCAGTGCATATTATTTCCTGTTTCATCTGCTGAAAATTGCGGGCAGCAATACATCTCCCATAGGGTTAAACTATTTTTCTCCCAGTTAGTACGTTCGAAATTTCGACAGATTGTGGTCTTGCAACATCGAAAACTGATCGGTGGCGCTCACTTGCCACAGTTGCTTTCCTGCCGTGCCAGGGTGCAAAGGGGCGAATCATCAAAGAAAGCCAATAAGACAACATAAAAGACGCCCTTTCCCGCAGAAATATGACTTCATGATCAGAAACATGGTGGCTTCTTCGCAAATTTTTTAAAATCAGGCAGTTCCTATCATACGGTTTCCTGCATGATACGTTTTTCCCCCATATTTTTTTAAAAGCGTATCAACGAGGTTTTACTTGTAGCACCTTAGGTTTTACGGGCCACAAAACCTGCAGCTGCCGTATTGTTTTTAATGGCATTTGTGTATTCACTGTTTGTAAATATTTGGCTTACTTGACAGCAGTCAGCATCATTTTCATAATGCATGTAGTAGCAATTTCTTTTCCCTTTTCTTTTGTGGCTTTATGCAAGTGCTTGTTACACGCAGGCAGGTAGTCTTGACTGCATTCCTTAGTTTCTTTTTCTCGGTTTACTTTGCTAGCTGCTGTGTAAGTATAGTCCTGCTTACATTGAATGCAGTTTTTTTCTTACAGCAAACTCATTGTTGTCTTGAAGTACTACATTGACAGTATCAACACAAACACTCAAGAAACTGAAGGCAGCCTCCTGTTTCGTGCAATGAAGAGTATAGAATACATCTTCAAGTTCATTGTTCACTCCAGGAAGTTGTTTGCTAGGTAAGGGACATTTTAAAGTAAACAGGAGATTTTGCTTTTCTGTAGGTTTTGACTTGTGGGAAACCGTTGTCCGAGTGCAGGACTGTGCTGTTTTGATTGCAACAGCAAAAAAGGTGTCTATAATGTCAAAATTGACTTCAGGTCACAGAAGGCTTTAAAAGGTTGCTATGTCATTCTAAATCACTCAAACTCTAACATCAGCTTCCCCCAAGAGCAAAAGTGACAGTGCAACTATAATGACATTGTTTCTTTTGTCCACTTAAAGGTCACTAGTTGCTGTGCTTTGTAATAAGCTTCATGCACAAATGCTGTTTTTTTTTTCCAGAATTCCTCACAAAAATTGCCACATGGCTTATGCGCACTGTGTGCATGCTAAATCTTGTGTAGCGTGTTTTAGGTGTGGTAACAATTTAATTAACGACAAAACATCACTGCATTTCGGCTTGGCGGACTGAAATTTTCACTCTGTTGTATTGCTTGATGTGTTTGGAAATGGAAATGCTAGAATTACTGCTGCAAGTCCTGTCCATGTGATAGCAGCTGTCCTAGAACTTCTGCATACAGCCTCCTACTTTTTATGTCCAGCTGGCCATTTGTGATCTCCTGCCTGATCTGCTCATAGCATCTAGTGATAATTATTTAGCTTAGTTTTTTTTACAACACAGTAAAATCTTGATAATTCGGCCTTCATGGAGCCAGAAAAAATATTGCAACACACACCAAGTAGTATCTGAAACGGTGAGACTTGTGAGATCACCGCGGTGGGATGGTGTGAAATTAAGCAAATCGAAACCAAAACTATGCAGCTGATGCTATATTTCGGAAATGGGGAGCTTTTCTATCATTTTCATGCCTATTCAGGTTCTGAAGCGAGGTTCTGAAGGTATTTACTGGAGCAGCTTACCTATATCTAAATTAACGAGCATCCAACGTCATAGACTGACTTGGGCATCAGCCAGAAATATGCTCCTAGTTCTAATTTCTTCCAAATTATGTGGGTTCAAATTAACGAGTTTTTACTGCATCTAAGTAGTTTGTGTTTACACGAATGTGACAGCGGCATATTATAACTTTTTTTCATGTCACACTTATGTCAATGGGGTTAATATGGCAGGAAAGCATGTCACGCTCACCTGCCAGGTGGGATTAGATCAAGTAGGGCAAGCCAACTTTCATGGACCATGTAAAGTTGTTAAGCTTAGCCATTTGAATTATGAGGAGTAGAATTTTCTTGCTATCTGCACTAGCAGGAAGCAATGCCCCAGCTAGCATTTCCATAAAGACACTTGTAGCTTTTTGAATTCTGAAGCATCTAATAACTTCTATAAGGCTGACATTACACCTTGGCAAAAGCTGTTAAATCCTATTCCAGTAGTAATGAACTGCAGTGCCTCAGCTGATTGGCATCATCTGAATGTACTGCTACCATAAGGGCAAATTTTTGTCTAGTAATTTTATACTATGCCTACAGGTAGCCATCACACACAGCAACCTCAGAATTACAAGCCAAGCACATACACTCATGGTCATTCTTCTCTTTTTGAATGTAGGGACCGTGGTATCTTCGGAGAGTGGTTTGCAACATGAGAGATGGTGAACAATGCAGTGTTGCCATCTGTTGACAAATATTCTAATAGAGGGCTGCCTGGTTGGCAAGAAAATCGTTTCATTTTCATTCATTTGCCAGCAGCTGGGAAAGTTATAAGCTATAAAAATGACTTAGCTTCACCTGTGTGTGTGTGTGTGTGTGTGTGTGTGTGTGTGTGTGTGTGTGTGTGTGTGTGTGTGTGTGTGTGTGTGTGTGTGTGTGTGTGTGTGTGTGTGTGTGTGTGTGTGTGTGTGTGTGTGTGTGTGTGTGTGTGTGCGCGTGTGTGTGTGTGTGCGCGTGTGTGTGTGTGTGCGCGTGTGCGTGTGTGCGCGCGTGCGTGTGTGCGCGCGTGCGTGCGTGCGTGTGTGTGTGTGTGCGCGCGCGTGTGTGCGTGCGCGCGTGTGTGTGTGTTTGTGTGTGTGTGTGTGTGTGCGTGTGTGTGGGTGTGTGTGTGTGTGTGTGTGTGTGTGTGTGTGTGTGTGTGTGTGTGTGTGTGTGTGTGTGTGTGTGTGTGGCATAAATGGGGAAGGAAAGGGTACTTCAACTGCAATTTCTATTCTTTATGTATTCCTTCATTGCTCACCAGATATTTTTGCAAGTGCATTATGGTATTTTGAAAGCAAAGCTGCTTATGTAAGGGAGTGATGCAATTCTGCATTTATTTGTTTTCAGCTTGAATGAGGGCAAAGGAACTCAGCAGTTTGAGCTCTCTCTTGAGCAACTGTTGAAGTCCATCACTGGGATGATGCTGTACAAAGATGACACTGTGCTGCTCATTCAAGGTGCTTGTCTGAAGTACTTTCCTGCCACCATCCCTGACATCTTGCATGTCTACAATGCCGAGCAGCTGAGGTGAGCAGACGTGTTGCTTGGCATGCAAGGCCACTGCTTCATTTGTGTTGTGATTTTCCAGCCACATTGTCACAGAGCTGCTCAACAACCTGCCACCTGAAAGGCTCACAAAACAGAAGATGATGTGTGTAAATGACATTGTTCATAGCGAGGTGTTTAAGTTTCCAGGTAAGCTACATTTATTTTTGTTTTTCCCACTTGCTAATTTTAAATGCTGCCCCCCTAGGAGATAGTAGAGCAGCAGCATTGTAAAGCTTATTTCATTTCCTGCTGGGCTGAAGGCAAACATATACAATGAAATATCCATAATTCAGGATCCACTTACTTGAAATCCCTACTTCTTTTAAGGTTTCTTATCAGTCCCAAAGTTTGTTGCGAAAATTTTACTGGATGTTGAGCAGTCAGTACCTGGCTGACCAAGTAATTTGCGGCGGATAATTAGGATAATTGGTTGTCACCTCCTAGAGTTCCAGTGTGAATGAAAGCTGCATTGGTTCTATGTTGCCACTTGTATCAGATTAATCTTTGGGTCGCAGATCGACAACTGCAACTGACACTTTTGTTTTTCTCATCTGTGCACTGCATGCACCGTAAAAACCCACATATAATGCGAACCCGCATATAATACGAGGTACAATTTCGGGATAGCAAAAACGGAAAAGTTTTCCTCCACGTTTAATGCGAACAAGGAAAGCCCACCAAAATATTGATTTGTACTACAATTTGCGGTTGCATGGTTGATCGCATCCTCACGCCGATGCGCTTGGTTAAATAATTTCACGCATCATTAAAATAGCAGCTAGTAGGTTGCTTCCAGCTCGCAGGTGGGACGGCAGCACATGAGCTGGCGGCCATCCTGCAGCACACTCGTGCCTGTTCGCATCAGCACAGCATGCAGACGCACGACGTTTGCACCCAGGAAGTGTTCTCAAATTTGAGGTTTTCACGGTCGTCATCGTCCAATACATGTATCGTCTGCCGAAAGTCCCTTGCTGGAAACACCTTTCTGTAGAAACTCTTTTTCTGTACCTCTAAATGCTTACGGTATCCCGCATTTCTCGAAAGCGCGACCGACATACTCCTTGGGAATACTGGTGAAGCGTCTGTGATTCGGCTGTAGGGCGTCGCCAGCATGGCTGAAGAGGCCCATGATAGACCAGTGCAACGTGCTGAGTGATCCTTTTGCCATCCCTGCATCGTGCGAGGTGCAGTCGACCTCCTTCGGGACACATATGTGCGCCTTGGCACCGTGGTCGCGAGGATCGCAGGGTCAGCGTGGTGAAACCAAAACCACCAGAACAGTCAACCGATACCACCACTAGATAGCACCTCCTCTCACTGGAAGCCTAATGCTTATGGTGCTGAATAATTAGAGGTTGGAACAGTGGATTTAGGCTGAAATTTGGTCAGACCCACATGTATAATGCGGGGCGGAAATCTGACATGATAAAATTGGGGGAAAAAATCCTCGTATTATATGCGAGTTTTTATGATAATTGCCAATTTAAGGCTCCTGGGGCTTTGCCCCTTGGCCAAGCTAAGTTACTTTGTCCACAGCATAAGTACTTGTTGGCGTTCAAAACTAGTGTCAAGCGTGTGTAGCATTGGGATCATTATCCGAGGGAAGGTTGGGTTTCTCTTCCGGCTTTATAAAACTAATCTGCAAAGCGTATGTAACCTGCAGTTTAGGTGGATGGCGGGTTCGCTCCGTGTTGGCTCGTTTGGTTCAGTGAACAAGACATTTGCCAAAGGGAGAAGCTCTATGTATTTGTACTATAGTATTGTCTTTTTAAGCCCACCGCTGTACTCAGCAGCCATGTCAGAGCAGTTGACTTGCTACCACTGTGTGTGAAAAGAACTGTTTGTTTGCTCTTAACCATGTTCATGACAATTAAGCTGAATTTGTAGTCCTAACCACTCAGTAACATCACTTGTATGAGCTTCCTACAAATCGGCAGCACAGTATACCTCAGATAATTGTTTGTTTGAAGGGAGACTAAAAATAAATGAGAAAAGCAATGCCCTGCCTACATGACCCTTGGCTCAATGGGCTTCCGGTAATTGCAAAGAGTATGTTGGGACAAACAAAAAGAATGAAAATAAATTGTCCTAGACCATGCTACTATATATAATGGGCTTTCAGATAATTACAAAGATTAGACTGGACTGTTATAAAGAACTAAAAATAAAATGCAGTAGATTGTGTAGTCTGGTTCGAACTTTTCAAATTTTAGTTCAGCTCAGCATCAATGCTGTTTTATTCACTGTATGTTACATAAAAAGTATTCATACAGTTACTTTCTGAAAGCCCATTAGATTTAGGTGAATATCCACCAGCATTGCCTTTGCAAACTCCTCATGTACCATTCAGTTCAGCCTGCATTCAAACATGTGAGGTGTCTTTGAAGTATGTGCCAGCCACAAAAATGCTTGAACATGATCTTTCTTTATTCGTAGTGGCATTGACCTTTCCCTTCCGGTTCTCTGTAGAAAAGGACATTAGATATTGCGGTTTTGATGATGTACAGTAGAACCTCGTTGGTACTTTCCTAGTGCATATGATTTCCCGTTTCATCTGCTGAAAATTGCGGGCAGCAAAACATCTCCCATAGAGTTAAACTATTTTTCTCCTAGTTAATAAGTTCAAAATTTTGACAAATTGTGGTCGTATAATTTCTTTGTGATCAACCGGACATGTGCTAACAAGCACTTTCAACATGGAAAACTGATCGGTGGTGCTCACTCGCCACAGTTGCTTTCCTGCAGGGCCAGGGTGCAAAGGGGCGAATCATCAAAGAAAGCCAACAAGACAACATACAGGACGCCCTTGCCCGCAGAAACATGACTTCATGACTAGAAACATGGTGGCTTCTTCGCAAATTTTTCAAAATCAGGCAGTTCCTATCATACGGTTTCCTGCATGATACGTTTTTCCCCCATATTTTTTTAAAAGCATATCAACGAGGTTTTACTTGCAGCACCTTAAGTCTTATGGGTCACAAAACCTGCAATTGCAGTATTGTTTTTAATGGCACTTGTGTATTCACTGTTTGTAAATATTTGGCTTACTTAACAGCAGTCAGCATCATTTTCATGATGCCTGTGTGTAGCATCGGGACCATTATTCGAGGGAAGGTTGGGTTTCCCTTCCAGCTTTATATAACTAAAAAGAAAAAAAAAAGAAATAGTTTTTAGTCGAAAAAACTTGCTCACTGAAGAAGGTGTATTAGCTCTACACTGTCCATGGACAGAAAAAGTGCTCAGCCCTTCAGCAGTGTTTTCATTGTAAAAGTCAGCTTCATATACTTGCATCTTTGGAAATAGTTTATTCTCCTCTTGCATCATATTTGGCAAGACGTCAAAACTCTTCACCTGCGATCCTACCTTGTCATTGGTAGTGCTTTAGATGTCTTCAGTGTGGGCAGAGTTATTTCACCTTCAGGGTAGTGGGACAACTTGATTTTGGGGCAAGCCCAGGTTGTCTGTAGTAGGGAAAGCATCGACATGGCTTCTTTATATTTTTTCTTGCACATTTCTGTTCTCTAATTCTTGCTACTCACCATTTGTTTATGCCAGACTCCAACTGCAGCCCTTGTGTTGTTTATGTTGTTTTGCTCCTGTGTTGTTATGTTGTTTTGTTGTTTTGTGACTATTGGGTTCCCGAAGAGGCTTGTAAATTTTTTTTTATTAGGTAAGACTGCTGGTCAATTTTGGCCTCATTTTTAGACTGTGGCAGAACAGTTGTGAAGACTGGGCTAAGTTTTTAATTGTGAAGATCTCAGGCAAAAGATTTTGCTTGTATTTTGTCTTCATCCACCTACAGCAGCATTGTAAAAATTTTGATACAGGCTCCAGGCTCAGTTGTCTTTCTTTAACAAAGTCAGAAATTCAAAAAGCTCTTGAAGGCTTCATTGTGCTTCATACTGTTTTTAACGCTTTCAGACTCTACTTATCATTTCGATCCGAAACAAATTTTTTCTGCCTAAATATATATCCAGGCCTCAAGAAAGCTATTTCATTCCAAAAGTTTATTTTTATACAGATGTAAGAATGTAAGATATCGGTTGCAAACTGTCAGAATAGTCGGAAACTGGGATTACAGAGTGCCAAGAGTGTGCAGTCATTTTAGTTTTTCATTTTGTTCTTGTGCATAACACTAGAAATTCAAAAGGCAAGATCTGTCTGCAAGAAAATGGCAGGGGACTTGTTATCATGTGTTCTGTTTTGAGAAATATTATTTTCTGTATTTGCTAGTTAAAAAATGCATCTTTTCTTACATAAAGGATGCTAAATTCACCTTAACGAAATCAGTGCTAGTTAAACCCCAATGAGAAAAAGAAAACTGCATGTTTGCAGTGTACACAGTTTTGTACAAAGGCCTTTAAAGGGTAAAAGATAAAATGGATTTTGTGTTCACAAAACACTAACATGTTTGATAATTCTGTCCCACGTAGAGTGCCGTGCCATTCTTCTGCCCGTGATCAACCAACATGTACAACTCCTCATGGAGAAAGGAGAGGAGCTAGAGTTATGTGTCAAGATACTGAGTGACATCATGGTGGTCCTTCATGGCCACGACCGGGCACAGACTGTTGAAGACATATCAGTAGTCATGCACTCTGTGCTGAGGACTGTGATCCAAACTGTAATTAGGACGGACCGTTCTTCGCCTATTGTGGTATGTGCAAATTAACTGCAAACTTGTTTTCCATGATTTCAATTCAGAAAGGTGCACTTTGACACTGCTTCTCTTCCTTTTTCTTTTTTTTTCTATAAAGGGCAACATAGTGGCTCTTATGATCGCAATTCTGAGGCAAATGGCCAAGTACCACTACCACAACTACCTCGACCATTTCCCCACAGCCACTGACCTTCTTGACTTCCTAATGGAAATTCTGCTAGTCTTTAAAGATCTGGTCAGTAAGAATGTCTACCCCAAGGACTGGAATGACATGATAATGCTTCAGAACAGGTACTTGCAACTTACGCATTGTGGCTTGTAATCTACAAGCATCTCAACCATGTGTCTTATGAAAACTTGTACATTTCACTTCGTTGCCAGTGTCATGCTGAAAGCCTTGCGTCACTTTTCATACACCATTCGAGATCGTTTCACCAACCCTTTCGATTACCAGGTCTGTACCTGTTCTCCTGGCAGTAATATGGTCATGTGTCGGAATGAGCAGTAAGGGTCTGTTTTTTTGTGTATGTGTTTGACAGGTGTGGAACAACTACTTCCATTGTGCCATAGCCTTTCTCACTCAAGATGCACTGCAGCTGGAGAACTTCTCGCACAACAAGCGAAACAAGATTATTGCAAGGTTTGTATTTGGTCACTTGACATTTCCCTGCTTCTACCAGTCTCTATCTGCCTCCTGTATATTGGACAATATTTTTTTCAGATACAAAGACATGAGACGAGAAACGGGCTTTGAGATACGGAAGATGTGGTTCAACCTTGGTATGGCATAACTTCTCTCAACATATTTTAGCTGTGTCAGTACAGGAATGCATAGAGCAAGCCATATTAGAGAAGTGCCCAGAAATCTGCCAGTGTGTTTTGCACAGAGGAAGGATTTGGGTCTGAATTTAAAAGTGCCTCTGAAACACTTTTTCCACACAGTAAATAAATTTGCTTGATTGCTAGATAGTGTGCTGATGAACATCTTAGTCAAACATGGCTACTCTGCACACGGTACAGTCTGCTTTTTCACCCTGATGATTGCCTTTGTGTGCCTTGCACATTATTTCTTCTATTTCTTGCATATAGTGACAAGGACATGACAGGTATTAGTCAGATCTCTTGGGTGTCAGAAATTGCAGAAGCCGATACAGTCGAATCCGAATATATCGAACTCAGATAATTTAAGTTTGGATAAATGGAACTCATGGAATATCCCTTTGAAACTTCCATGTAAAAGTATAGGAATTTTGCGTCGTATATCGAACTCCAGTTTCATCGGTCGTTCAATATATCGAACTCCACACCACACACTGGAAGGTACGCCTTCCCCAAAGACGATAGATCAGCCTCGGCCGTTTGCCGCGTGATGCTTTCAAGCCACTCGTGGAAGGAATGGAACAGAACAGTTCGGCAACAGCTGGTCTAGAACAGCGTTGCGCCCTTTCCCCAAAGGCGCGTGCATCTGCGATGATCTAGGGTGGGGATGATGGTACGTGATGTTTGTAAAGCGCGGGACGTTTTCAAGCCATGTGTGTGAAGGAACGAGAGGGAACCGGTTTGGCAACGGCCAGTACAGAGCAGACGTAGCCAATGCAGCCGTGGTGTTCAGGAAAGGGGAAACAATGCGAGAGATGCGCAAGGGTGTGCCCATTCTTCTGCCGAGCTTTCTCTCTCCCCTTTCTCTCTCTTTCCCGGTTCTCATTCGCAGCAGCCTGCACTACGCATGCACCGACAAGCCAGCTCAGCCTACGGCAGACAGAACGTCGGACGCTTTCTCCAGTTTGTGTTGTGAACCCTCTGTGCACAGCGGGGGGTGACGTGCGGTACACGTCTTGTGTCATCGTGCTACACGTGCTGCGTAGCGTTAGATATGGGGGCTGCGGTTGTTAAGAAACTGCAGATTTATTTTTTTTTGTGAGTCGTCCATCCTTGTCATCATGCTGAACGTGCAGCCTAGCTTAAGCTATGGCGGCTGCGGGCGTTAAGAAGGGGCAGATATTCTTTTTTTTTTTTTGTGTGTGTGTGTGAGTCGACCTTCCTTGTCATGCTGAACGTACGGCCTGCAGACTTTAAGAAGCGGCAGATTTGTTTTGTTTTGTTTTTCTTTTGCGAGAGTCATCCATCCTTGTCGTGCTGAAAGTGCTGCGTAGCGTAAGCTATGGCAGCTGCGGATGTTAAGAAGCGGCATTTTTTTTTTTGCGAGAGTCATTCATTCTTGCATCTATGAATCAAAAAACGTGTGGTCACTGCGATCATGACACCGGCTTTTAGCATTGTTTGCTTCAAACGGCATTTGCAGCTATCACGCTTTCCAATGATTTTGTGGCAGTGGACTCCGCCCACCTTAAGCACGGTGTGATAAATCGAACCAGGCTTGTGCAATGAAGTCATCACGGGCACTCTGCCAAGTTCACTCCCCAATACCGCAGGAGCTAGCATCAAAAATATAGTCAAAAGATGAACATGCCATGACGTTAGCGCTGTTAGCATCTTGGCACGCTGCCAATAAATGAGCTGGGGGTGCGACGGCCGAAACGGAGGGACCGCCACCGACTAACACTTTCTTTCTTTTTTTTTTTTATTCAAATTCTCAGTGCCAAAAGTAGAAGATGGGTTCATTATGCAAGTGGGTCGATTATGCGACAAATACGATATCATTTTTCACGATCGCAAGCCGCGTCTCAAGCCGATTTCTGTATATCGAATTATTGATATATTAAACTATTTCGCTATTCCCTTTGAGTTTGATATATCCGGGTTTGACTGTAGTATGCCAGTGGGAAACGGGGGTAAGGAAATGCTTTGTTGCGTGCTTACACCAGCGGCAACCAAAAAATGCTTCAGTTTCTGGTTGGAGCATCACAAGCACCTTGCAGTGCTGACTCGGCAGGAATAAGAAAATAAGAGAAACCTCTGGAGGCACTAAGACACAATTTTTGTGTTATATTGGTAATTTGGTAAGTCACCTTGGAAGCAAGTGTTGAGCTAAGAGGTTCCACAAGCAGTGCTGCTTCGTATTTAGCAGATTGTACAACGTGCCTGTTACTGCTTAGCAAATAAGAACTTGCACTAAAAATCATCAAGTGCATCAAATCAAATGCAGTAAAAATCATCAGTAGTTAAGTAATGCCCTCACACTCTTACTGAAAAGTGCGTTCAAGGGCAACTTCATTAGTTTTTAAGCATTTTGAACTTATCACATTTATTGGCCTCTTTCCAATACAAAAACAAATTGTTTTTTAAAAAATCAAGTAGAAGTGTGTATTAAAAGAGCAAAAGCCGGGAAACCTTCTTAAACCTGACAAGTAGGTTTCGACCAGCCTGTGACGTCGCTGCCAAACAGTCTATGACATCTAGGATATGGCTACAAATGTTATTGTTGCTATGCATGGATTAGCTAAACTGGCAACTGTAAGTTACTACTGGAGTTGCTATTTGTCTGAAGTGATCAAAAGGAAACTCAAACATTTGCTCTACAGCAAATGCAGAGCAAATTTAGATGGCCCTGCACCTAGTGACTTAACGCAGCCAAGGTTTCCCATAGAAATCTCCCCAATTGAAGCCACAAAATGGGAAATGTTAAAATTAATTTGTGCTGCAACAAAACATCAAACCATTGCGAAATTGGGCTCGAAGGACCAGTAAACTGAGGAGAATGTACAATGAAAATTCAAGGAAAATTTGAGGAGGTCGAAAAAATGCCAGAGCTCTCTATCATCAATACAGTGAAGCGCTCAAAATCACAAGGACGAGGAGGGAACAGGACAATAGCGCTATTGTCCTGTTCCCTCCTCGTCCTTGTGATTTTGAGCGCTTCGCTGTATTGGCGATGAACCAACACGCCCAAACATTTTCCCTTCTCCTCTCTATCAAATGCCAAATGACCAAACGTCGCTTTAGCGCTTCTGTGCTGGTTAAAAAGAAGCATTCAACTTGCCACAACTACCGGAAGATGCTAATACTGTTTGACATGAACGTTTTGCTTCACACAACTGGTATTGAACCCACGCTTGCTATGCAGAAAGCAAGGGCTCTTGCTGTAAATTGCAATGATTTAGTGAATTCTGGGAGCGCTGCTTCAACAATGTTTGTGCTTTGCCGTGGCATGCTTAGTTTCATTGCTTGAAAACTGTATATTCAATAACTTTGTGGGGAGCCAGATGATTATTAATTGTGTGTAGAAAAAAAACTTTCAAAGAAAGTTGTAAACAAAGTGAGCATCAAAGTTATATGAAACTTTCCTCGAGAAGGCAACTGTATTGGGCAGCACATGTATACATTGACAGCAAGCCTTCATTTCTTCTTTTGTGTTTGCCTTATAAGATGAAGATCCTCTAAAGTTCTAATTTCACTACATTAGAGGCATCAAAGACTGGAAATCGAAAAGACTGAAAATTCTAATTTCACTACAATAGAGGCATCAAAGACTGGAAATCAAAAAGACTGAAAATTTTAATTTCACTACATTAGAGGCATCAAAGACTGGAAATCAAAGAGACTGAAAATTGGATGCTTACATTGCTGGTCGAACAGCGTCTATAAACTTTTTGCTGCTCTTTATTCTATTTTTATTGTGTGCTGTATTTTTTAATGTGACAATTGAATTGGTGGTCATTTTGTCACAGGCAGCAGTGCATTATGAACATGGCATGCTCACCACCGTAGCAACATAGAAGTACTGGAGGGTAGCGCTATGTTTACATTTTATAGTTAGTTGCCATGTTTGCATTCTGAAGAATGGTTTACGAGGAATAGTGTTTGTATAGGTACTTCCTCAGTATGTAAAGCAGTCCAACAGTTATGCTTGCTTTGGCCGAAGACTAATTGCACATCTTTCATTCGAATGGAAAACACAGGCCAGAACAAAATTCACTTTGTTCCTGGCATGGTGGGCCCATTCCTGGAGATGACCATGATACCAGAAGCAGAGCTGCGCAAGGCTACTATTCCCATTTTCTTTGACATGATGCAATGCGAGTTCTACTCCCCACGCAAGGCAGTCTCCTATCACCAGGATGACTGCTATGTGCACAACCTGGAGATCAAGGGCAACTTCCAAGAGGTGTGTTGATCTTGTTCCACTTCAGCCAGCCCTGTGCTGTTGTGCATTTCATAATTTGAAGATATATTTTTTTTTCTATTTTCTTTTTTTAAATGAGCCAGATTCAGAAACCAAAACTGAGTCGCATGTTTTAATGGCCAGCAAATCATACATCTTTTTCTTGGGAAGACTTGAATAACAAAGGATGCCCTGTAACACATAGATGTCCTGTGCACAAATCATATTTCAAATCATACGTGAGCCAGAACTTCCTAATGCACAGATCAAAAAGACGTGAATTCACTCATGAGAACCTCCATTGTCAGATTGAGCATGGTTCCACTTATTCCTTCTCTAGTACTAGTAGTTTACGATTGAATGCAAAGGATATATGAAGAGATCGATGGAACATCTGAACTCTGAAGATAACGAAGGGATCATTAGCCCCATTGCCAAGGAAGTAGGCATGTGTCTCTGCTGCATTTGATTGTATTTATTTCGGACAATTGGTGCTGTCTTCCTAAATTTATTATATTACTAGCAGAATGGCAGGCACGGACAGGAAATGACAGGACTAGCTGCTGTCCACCTTTAATAATGAATTTGATATGCTACAAAGTAGTAAATTCTAGATCCTGTACCATCTTGCCTGTTTACTTTTTCACTCCCAAAATGGAAACTCATTAAACGAAGGCTATCACATCAACAGTTATGACAGAAACCTGCTGGGAAGCACTGAAGTGCCCCTGATTGCGCACAGTATACATTCTAATTGTTTTTGTTCGATTCCTTGCACAATAATTTTGAGAAATATGTTCATACGTATAGCTTAAATCTTTACTGCAGAAGTGAGGTTTTTGAACAAAACTATTTCAAATTCCAACTTCCACACTGAGCCAAATCCAAAGTTTACATGCTAATATATACCAAATTGTTTGCTCAACTTTTCAGTACATAGTTGTGTAAAGTTGCTCTAACTTGCATGCAAAGCATAACATATTCAGTGGAATACCACTTGAACAAACATCATTTAAACGAAGTACTCAGTTGTACAAACTTTATTAAATGCCCCACCGAAGCTTCATTGAACGCTATGCAAACGCCCTTCATTTTAACGAAATTCAGTTATTGCTACGAATTCTACGAAGATGTTCCTCGTCGTCATCCTGTGTCTTTCACATCATACTTAGCATTTCATCTAGCACAACCCGCACTTTTTGTTGCATATTTTTACACCGAGAGCCACGTTTCATCACTGCGTGACGAAAAGTGGCCATGATTTAGCTTTAAACCGAATTAACCATCTAGACAAGCTTGTAGCCAGCCGAATCCGTAACTGGATTTGCACGCTTAATTGGCTCCACAGTCATAGCCAGCCATAACTAGCCCTTTCACTGTCACGAACGTACCGGTACGTATTCGCGTTTCCTCCCCGCAGTGTCAATAACGTACCCGTACGTATTCTATCTTGCGTTCAAATCTTCGCGCCTCACCGTAAAGCTGCCGCGCTTGGACTTGCTCCGCCATCTGTTGAATCTTTCTACAAGCTGATATGCTCGCTCCGCGCCGATAAGACACATATATGGAAGAGTATGGTGCAACCGCGCCCGCCCGTTCTTTGCTCGTGGGAGGGGGCGTGGTCGCTCCGTGACACTACTCTCTCGAGCGAGCGATCCTTCGGCGCGCGCGTGCGTTTATGGGTTCAAAGTTTGTTCTGCCATCTGCGGCAGGTTTGGAGGTTTTTATTTTTATTCTTTGTCGCGCTTCCGCTACGGCGTGGCAAGTTCAGGGTCGCACGCGGTTGCCTCTCTCCGACTGACATATGACTCGATTGCTGCATTCGCTCTCTCCACGCGCCCTCGCTTGAGGACAGCTTGCCGTTAGCAGCAGCAGCAGCACACGAGTGTTTTAGCCCCTTTCCATCTTTTTCTCTTTCGACTTCACTACGCGCCGTTTCTCTCCCTTGTGCTGGCCACTGAATGTGCGCCCTCCGCGCGCGCTTACTTTCGGATGGCGGACCGCGCGGGACCTTCGACGGCTGACTGGAGCGATGGCTCTTCGGGTTCTGATTACCAGCCAAGCTCGGATTCGGACTCAGGATCCACCACACTCTGAAGAAGTATTGAGCGTGTTTTTTTTTATTTTATCATATATCATTTATAGTCAGACTGATGATGATGATGTTTATTTAAACACCTGCAGAACACTGAAATGTGCAAATTGCATTGACTAATTTATTTGTATACCCATCATGATGCAAAATAAATCTTTATGCTCGTTCCCTGATATGCTCGTTCTCTGAAACCAAGCCGACACTGGGGGTGCGTCCCAGTCAGAAACAGCCGACAGTGAAAGGGCTAGAGCCTCAGCCCTACTAGGGTTTTAGCTCCAAGGAAGGCGTACATTTTCATGCTGGTTAACCATGATTTGCTGAAGAGAGAAAGAGAAAAAAATTTATTTCTCGAAGGAGGTTGTTGAGGTCGAGTTTCTTAGCGGTTCCAGGTGGCCGGCTGTTGAAGTCTGTCAGTGACCTCCTGCACTCTTACCATGACCCAGGACTGGACGTCTGGGTCCCAACTGGCAAGAGCAGCTTCCCATTTTGCAAGCGGAGATGTGACCAGATCTGTCGAAAGCGGATCCTTTGCGCAGTCCCAGATTATATGGTCAAAGGGGGCAGGCTCGCCGCACAGTTGGCAGAATGGGTTTACTAGATCAGGAAAGGTATTCGAATAAGTCTAGGGGTTTCACTGCGAACGTATTTGGAGGCGCTGCCATGTGGTAGCTTGTTCTCGGCTGAGCGAAACATGCGGAGGTGGCAGGCTCGCTCTAAGCTCCTTGTAATAGTTGCTCTTTCTATTCAACACCGCGCTGATCACGTTCCCTAGGAAGCTTGATGCCATAGAGGGTATTGGACACACCCTATATGCTGATGACATCACGATTTGGACAAGTCAGTGATCCGACAGGCAGTCTTGCAAGAGGTGGTGGACGTCGTAAACGCCCACACCCTTTGGTCAGGATTAGAATACTCCCCACAAAAGTCAAAGCTGCTGGTCATCTGTAATAATGCAAGGACTTGTAAAACAAAATTAAACAAGGTACAGTTGGAAATCCAAGAAAACGAAATCCTGGAGGCAGACATAATATGTGGGCTTGGGTTGTTTATACAATCGAATAGACACAAAAAGATAATGCTGGACAGGCGGTTGCTCTCAATCCAGCAGACAATAGAGAGTTTTAGAATAGGGGTCCCCAAGCTTTGGGGCCCCCAAGGAGCTTGGGGCGTCGAAATGCGCATGCGCAGAACGTAAGGCGTGCTTGGGGTCTTGGGTTAACGCTAGGGGTGGCCCTTATTTTTCGGAAATAGCGTTCGCCCCAAGCCGCCGTTGGGTCGCTTGGGTTACGGCAACATGGCGGCGTTCGGCCAAGCGGTGGCCACTCGCCTCGGCACACATTCGTCGTCACCGCTCTGTGGTGTCACGCCATGGAAAACAAAAGGCCAACGAAGCTTATGCTATATCTCATGATGCCCGCACAACCAAATTTTAGCGATAAAACGCACTGTATTTTCAGATTGCTTCCGGATTTACCGAGCTGCTAGGCTTAGCGAGTTCGCCTCCTTTGGTTGTCATGGGGACCAGACGGCGGAAAGCGTGGAAGGTTCAAATGAGGTTTGCCGGTCTCAGCCTGGATTGACAATTGGCCGATTTCGTCTTGTCTGACGAAAATGGTTTATATAACCGGTAATCTTAAGATAGTTTTTGCACAATAATAGTACTTTTTGATGAATAAGATAGCGTTGTTGGCTTTTATATATTAAAATGCTTTTCCTTGGCTACCGTCGTGGCGCTGCAGTCGACGAACGCAAGCCCGGCTCCGCTGCGTCGGGAAAACCCCTATTCTAAAACTCGCCGCTCGGCTAGCACGTTGCGCTGCCGCCCGCTATTTCCTTGGAGGCCCCAAGCCTTGGGTCCCTCTATTCTAAAACTCCCTAATATGACTTATTAAACGGGTAGCAACTAGGCAAAAAGGCATAAAGGAGCGCGATGCATGTCGCCTCGTTAATACATTTGTCGTCATCAGCTGGTGTATGCCAGCCCTTACTTGGACCTCAGGAAAGACAATGGTGAGAAGTTGAATTGCCTGATAAGGCAGGCATACAACATGGCTGTCGGTCTCCCCAGAAATGCGTCCACTGTGAGACTTCTGTCTCTCAAGGTCCACAACGCTTTCGCAAAGCTCATTGATGAGGTACAACTGACAGCACAAGAATAGCGGCTCAGACAGGCTGAGGTTGGGCCAGGGCCACGGTGCAAGAATATTTAGGTGGGGACACCGCACGGGCGAGGCACTGGACGCAAGTTTCTAGATAAGGTACCAGCCACGCTCCTCCGAACCGGGCCGCTGATCGCAGCGTCAGCGTCGATGTAGCGGTGAATCTTCGCTGGAAGAAAAAAACACATACATCGACAACGCCGTTGCGATAGCAACCCGCTGATATCGCGCGGCGCGTTTTTCCTGCGTGAGCCGTTTGCGTGCCCCCCCCCCCGCCGTCTCTCCCTGTTTCCCCGCCGTCGCCAGAAGCATCACCGTAGCACTTTATTCTTAAGCCGTGCCCACTGCATCAGTGCAGAAGCGAGGTCCAGAACAATTTATTGGCTTGTCAATACTATTGACGTAATATATTCCTAACAACGAAGTGAATAAAAGGTTGAAGTTGCACTTTATGTTGAAATATGGGGGAGTGAGTACTACATTACTCAACCATTCAGTCATCGTTATTCAATTGAAGGCGCCGGGGAAGCAGTTTTGTCACTTTGGATAGCGTAAATAGAGCAGGGAAAGCGAATCCTGCGTTCGGTTGGGCGAACGGGAGAAAAATATAAAAATTCATAGGGTATTCTTAACCACTTAATCAAGGAAATGCAACAGCGCCCCGTACCGCTTCTCTATCGCATAAATCACTAACGTGCAAACTGAGTGGAAGAATGGGATAAGCAAGCGAGGAACAGTACGGACGTGTTATGTGTACGAAAAACGTCACAAATGCTGTCGTGATGTAAGGCTTTTTTGCCTCAAGCAAGCTCAACTGTCTTCTATATTTGCACGAATCCCGACTGCACGAACGGCTGCACGATCTATCTATCTATTTATGTTCATCAACTGATTTATATGCGGCTTTGGCGCACCACATCACATTACTGTTCGCCAATCTCTAATGTAGATTCAAGAAAGCTGTTAACCGTAATTTTACCTCTATTTTTTTGTATTGAATAAATTATACTTGGTGTTCTTTTTTCATTGTGAAATTCTCTTCCCCTCTGTACTGTACCCTATACCCTGAGGATAAAAGAATAAGGGAAAGGAAAAAAGAAGCTAAGAGAAGTAATGGTATAGAGGAAATGAGAGGAAGGGGGGAATTCAGTGGGAGCTAGCAGAATCCAGTTAGATGACCTCTAATGTATTGAAGGAATAAAGTAAGGAGCAAACTAAGGATGAGCGGGCACACTGATGGGCGAACAAAATATGTAAAGTCAAAGAACAAATGAAACGACTGATGGTTAATGCTTTGTTGTCAAAGTGCCGCCGCTTATGCGTGCAGCAGGTTCAAATTCCGCGCGAAAATTAATTCGCCTTTTGTGCTTTTATTTAAGCATTCATGAAGCCACAGATTTATAAAACTGCGCTGAATAATGGACCTAGACAAAAATAACGCGACAAAAATATTTTTCTCTCATCATAGGCCACAGTTTACGAGAAAATGGCTCTCAAAAAGCATGTATTCACCATAGAAAAGCAGTGCCTCCCACAACGTCACAGACCGCTGAGCGAACTGCCATCTCGTATGGCTTAGACTAACTAGGGGACTTTATCTGGAACCGGCGCGGTACGCTGTGTCCCCACCTATATATCTTGCACCGTGGCCAGGGCAAAGGCGTTAGGCAAAAAGTATCAAGGGGGTGATAGTGCTGTGTATGTTGATGCGGCAAAATACAACCTTACTGGCAAAGACTCTATTGCTGTGAGCGTGGTGAGTATCTCCCGGAAGGTCGCACCTATGGTGGTCATGGGCAGAGTGGAAGGGGCTAAAGAGGCCGCAATAGCACTAGGAATAGTTCAGAACGACATCAGCACCATTCTCAGTGACTCCAAAGCGGCCCTTCGCAACTTCGCGAGGGGTCGTATCTCCACCACTGCTTACAAAATTATTAGTATGATCTCAACAAGAGTTGTTGTCGGGCTAGTTGGCTTGAATCAAGTAATGCCATTAAGGCTATGCGCAAAAAAGACAACACAAAAAAACAGAGGCAACGACAGGACGAGCGCAATCCTGTCGTCTGGCGCTCGTCCTGTCGTTGCCTCTGTTTTTTGTGTTGTCTTTTTTGCGCATAGCCTTAATGGCATTACTTGATTAGTATGATGTAAAAAGATAGAAATGAAGTGGATCTGGTATGGGTCTCAGCCCACTCAGGCGTTCCAGGTAACGAGGCCGCTCACCAATATGCTCAAGGGTTTGTCAGCTGAGCTGGTGAAGGGGTCTCAGATGCGGATGCTACACAGTGTGAGGGACTGGATATGTATTATGATCTGCTGAAGCAATCATCTGCTTAAAGAAAATGAAGGCCTTTGCTGCCCAGCAGACCTTTGTGCCAGGCAAGGTTCACGGGAGCTTGCGCACGGTAACCGAGTTCAAGTCCACAGCAATCCTAGATTCAAAAGTGCTGCAAAAGGTTATTGCACCCTTTGCTCACAAATGATCACAGTGGAAAATAAATAGGTTGAGATATAATTTGAGTGCTTGATGTTTCTTGGAGCTAATGGAAACAAGCTTGCACACCCTTACTTTATTTCTGCAAACTTCCACTTTAACAAACTTTTTCCTAAGGTCGCTTGAAGTTCGTTCAAGTGAAGTTTTGCTGTACAGTAAAATCTAGTTGATGTAACCCCTCTTAATATAGATAATCCAGACTAGAAGCGTGGTCCCAGTCGATGCCCGTGTAAGTCTTTTAAGTGGACAACTGGGCTAGGTTGTGATCTCTAGATTCAAGGCACATGGCAACTAGTGTTAAAACCGAGGACAAAAGAACTAGCTTTCATGGTGTCTGTCTCTCTTCTGTCCTTGTTTTAGTTAGTTACCATGTGTCTTGAGCCGTGTAAGCCTATGGTGTAAGACACAGGCAGGCCCCCATCATTTAATTCAGATGGGGGGTCACATCGAGATATCACCCGCGAAGCTAACTATTGTCCAGATAGACTGGCGTTCACAGTGGCGATTAAGATTTTTTTTTCGCGATCTTGCCAACTTTTGTTGTGGCTTGCTGCAGGAAAGGTACCGCATTGTGCGAATGTTGATGGCGCTTTAACCATCCGCCTTGCATTCGGGAGGTACGGGGTTCGATCCCCAGTGCCGCCGGGTACCCATCGGTTTCCAATGGGTACAAGCTTTCCCCCGGCCTGATGCTCGGCTCTTCTGGGGTGATATGCTTGGGAAAAGGTGTCACGGCCCAAATAGTTGCTCCGATGTGGCAGTGATCCGTTCCGCCATCGGACAACAATAAGTCCGCCTCGCGCGGCAAAAGCCCATTCTGTGGCCCTTTTTTTTTTCTTTTTGAACCAACATTTTGATTCATGGCCCCTTTTCCCAAGCATTTAGCCCCAGAAAAGCCGAGCACCAGGCCGGGGGAAATCTTGTACCCACTGGAAACCGGTGGGTACCCGACGGCACTGGGGATCGAACCCCGTACCTCCCGAATGCGAGGCGGATGCCCTGCAAAAGAGCGCTAAATAGCCACTGCAATCTGGGGTCGATTCTAGGGTTTGCTTCGCTGACTGGTTAATCGCTTGAAATCAGGCATTTGCTGTTGTTTCACTTCCTTCTTTTCTTATTTTCCATTTAACAACTCCTCTGCATTTTCAGCACGTTACATGTGCACATAGCTCAGTGCCTCGCCCTGATGTGGCCTTTCGTGCCACCATATCATGCGAGGATCGATCACATCGGCTGAATTCAACAGATTTTCTTTTAGGAATGCGCAGTTCTACCAGATTTTTAGCAGTTAGGCATTAGGCGTCTCATGTCTTGTATGGTGAAACTCGTGTCTTGTATGGTGTTGAGGCACGGTTTACATGTCTGTTTTATAAGCACTTCAGTCAATTCAGTTCAGGCATTCAGTCGTGTCTGACTCTTCGTGACCCTATGGACCATGTCACGCCACGCTTTCCGGTCTCTCACTATCTTCCTAACATCACATAACTTCATCTGCAGTGCCTCGAGGATGCCATCTAACCATCGCGTTCGCTGCCTACCCCTTCTCCGGTAACCCTCAACCTTTCCCAACATCAAATCTTTCTCCAGCGACTCCTCTCTTCTCATCAGATGACCAAAGTAGCTGAGCTTTAACTTTAGAATTTGACCCTCCAATGAGCAGTCAGGGTTTATGGTGGACAATATCGACTGATTTGATCTTCTGACAGTCCAAGGAACTCTCAAGAATCTTCGCCAGCACCACAATTCAAACGCGTCAATTCTTCGGCGGTCAGCCTTTTTCAAAGTCCAACTCTCGCATCCATACATCACAACTGGAAAGACCATAGCACGAGTTATACGGATCTTGGTTGGCAGACTAATGTCTCTGCTCTTTACTAGGCGGTCAAGGCTAACCATTGCTCTCTTTCCCAGAAGCAGGCGTCTCCTAATTTCCGAAGTGGTGGCCTTGTGGTAGAGCATCCGCCTCGCATTCGGGAGGTACCGGGTTCGATCCCTGGTGCCGCCGGGTACCCACCGGTTTTTAAATAGGTACAAGCTTTCCCCGGCCTGGTGCTCGGCTCTTCTGGGGAGAAATGCTTGGGAAAAGGGGTCACGGCCCAAATAGTTGCGCCGATGTGGCAGTGATTCATTCCGCCATCGGACAACAATAAGCCCGCCTTGCGCGGCAACAGCCCATTATGTGGCCCTTTTTTTTTTTTTTTTGGTTGTTCGAAACTAAGCTCCCGAGGGAGCACAACAGCAGGGTTAGCAGAGCCTCTTCCAAACGCACACCCCTGAAAGAGCCGGGCGCCAGGCCGGGGGACGCTTGTACCCAATTTTACCGGTGGGTGTCCGGCGGCGGGTTTCGAACTGACCACCTCCCGCAGCCGAGACGGGCGCCCAAACCACTCGGCCACGACTTCAACATGTACCCTAATACTAATTACCACTGGAGCTGACCTGAAGTTTGTGTCGCAATGCACTGGCACCAGATGCTGCTTATATCACAATGCAAATGTTGAAAAGGGAATTCATGATGTGATGACCGCATAGAAACACACGGCGAACCACCGGCGCGGCTGGCTCCACTCTCTGGTGTACCTAGCAAGCCCACTGCCAGTTGTGCAGCCGTCACTATGCACGCTGGCTGCGCAGTTAGGCAACAAACCCCATGTGCAACATTTCTGAGCCGCATCAGTTTTAAGCAAATGAGGAAAATTAAGTTCACTCTGTGTTTAACTATGTGGTGAGAAGGAAATGCTCGATTCAACTGCCACGAGCAAAAAGTGTTTAATTCAGACTCTTCTGTAACATGCAATGAGCACCAAAACATTGTTTATATTTTTTTTTTTGCTTTAGTCTTATCACATTTGTGAGATGACAGTACATAATCAGTGTCCTCACCCTTTCTCTTTACCATTATTATTTTTTTGTTTTGTTTTCAGTTTGAAAACGAGATGATCACTAAGTTAGATGTTCTAGTTGAAGGTGGACGAGGGGACCAGCAATATCAGGACTTTCTCAAGCAAATGTAAGTTTGTTTATAATGAGTGTCTCAGTTTTTTCTTTCATTGCCTTCAGTGCATTAGGCGTTGTGTATACTAATAGGCTCCCTTTAACGCAAACTTGAAGGGACCATGAAATCTATTTTGTCAGAAGTTCGTCTTAACAGAATAGTCCTCAATAAAGCTTTTCAACGTGCTATGCATGTCCAGTAATGTGTTCAATGAAAACAATGAATAAAATGGCCTTGCAGAGAGAGGACGATTGCAATTTAAACATAGCTGATAGTACTATGATGCACGAAGTGGGCTAAACAATGAAGGCATGAAAGCATGTGGTTATCCAAGTTGAAGAAACAATGAAGACTACGTTTATTTTTTACTGTCTCTCTTTCACTTTCTCTCTCTCTTCCACAGCAGCCACAGTTCTTACTTTTTTTCTGTTTTGTTTGGCTTGTTTTTTGAGGCTGCAAGCGCTATGAAGGTGTCTAGTTGGGTAGCCATGCACCTTTGTAGACAGTATATTTCTGTCCGTCATAGGTAATGTTCATGCAGTGCCAATATCTGGCCACCTCTATGCCACAATAATGTGTACTGAGACAGCATGTCAGATGAAATTTCGGCTCCCAATTCTTTCGGCCAGGTGTCGGAGAGTGGGTGCACCCTGCACCTACGCGTCTTTTCGTCTATGGTGACAACACATGGCACGTTACATGTGCGTGGTACTGAGATTTGGTATCTCTGTCCGGTGCATAGGCAGCAGTGAATGTTTCAAAGAAGAACACAGCGTGAATATATGAACAAGAAAAAGCTGAGATAGGACAGGCACCACAGAACGAGCACCGGTAGCACCCATCCTGTATTAGCCTTAACTTGACCCCATCTTCACGCTATATTTTTCTTTGAAACATTGTCTGACCAACAGGCCCCACAGCCTGCCATATGAACAGTAAAGATGCCCTGTGTTTCCTGCATTTGCAAGAAAGCTTCTCCACAAGGAAGCACGCCCCCACACAGTTGCAAAAACTTGTGCAGAAGCAATCTTGCTGGAATTCACTTTCTTGCTCGACAGCATTCTATATAGTATTTTTCCCTTTGTTCAACAGTACCATGCAGATGTCCTGGGAGTGTCATTTCACGGGGTTACCGAGATTCGTGGTTGCTGAGAAAATTAATCCTAAATGAAGGACACGCGAAACAGTTTGTCTTAAAGGGGTTATCAAGTGGTTCTGTGCTACCATTTAGGGATATGATGTAATTGACTGTTAAAACTGAGACAGCCTTCAGGTTTCTTCTCAAAATGCAAAAGCAATTCGGAGAAGCTAGATGGGGATGTCATTGTCAGTGATATTTCAGGTTCCAGCTGCTTTTGCCCACACCCTTGTATGTATCGTTTGATGCCTGCAAACAATGCTTCGCAGCCTCTGCCTCCAACAGGGTTGGTTTTCTTCCTCAGGACGCATGTTTCTGCGCTAAAAATGTATGCTACCTTTATAGATGACGTCCGCATTGGCCTACCTAATCTTTGCTGTCCAGTGCCGGGAAGCCTGAGTGCTGAATTAGCTTTATGCAGGGATTGTGCCTTTATTTTTGAATGATAGCACAAAGTGGTTTAGCATATTTTACCTGCAGCCTTCACACATTTTCCTCCTTTAATTTCATAAAATCCCAAAGCCTCTTCAGCTGCCCTTTAAGAATTTTTTTTTTCCATTGGATCCTGTAGACCTTTTCAAAAACAAGTCAAAGATTGCTGCCATATACTGGACATTGGACTGTGCTCATAATACGAGAAAGAATTGAAGCTTAAAAGACCACTGTCCAGGGAAGGACTTAAGCGAAGGAGCCCAGTGTTTCGATCAGGCACTAGAGATAGTCTGTGCAAAATGCTGCAGTGACACGCACGCCACAAAGCAAGAAAATACAAATCGAAGCTTTCTCATGCTCTCCTTCGGGAAGCCAGCTTTCGCATTCCCTGCGCTGGCCCGTCGAGCCGCAGCTATGACGTATTTGTCGAGAACGACATCCATTGGTCCGTCTCGCTGTCTGAGGGTGAAGGATGGGTGTCTACCGCTCGCTGCGTGCTTTTCCCTCGCCGCGGCCAGACTGAATCCAGCGACGCACGCTCCCTCGCCCATTGTTTTTTTTCTTTCGCGCACGCAGAGTGCCACGCCCCACCTCCCGCCAAACGCGGAGGAGGAAGGGGAATTTGTTTGCGGAGACTAGACGACCTCGGGCAGGAAAGTGAAAAACCTTTGCGAGGGACTGGAAGGAAAGAAACATGACAGAATCGGGTGATTGCGGTGGCTGTAACTGCGTTATTAGTTACTCTTTTCAAAAACATTTTGCGGCCTTGCATTCTGGGGGCGAAGTCTCACAGTCACCGGGGAAGAAAATATTTACGATCAGAGGGTGGAGAGTCTGAATTAAGGTTGCATCAGTGGTCGTACCAAGGTCTATGGGAGTCAACCAAATGGCCTTATATTGTTTTTCTGATCTGAGAACTCATTTTAACTGACTTCACTTTTATAAGAATCTTCTTATATGCATGTAAGTGTGTAGGAAAGTATGTATGTAGAAAGTATGTAAGTATATCAATAAAAAAAACATGAACAAACGAAAGGCCCACTTACAGTACGGGCACTGTCTCTGTCTGTGCCCATCTTGCTCGTAAATGTGCCTTTCGTTTGTCCTTGGTTGTTTTTCTTCTTACATTTCTTGTACAAGTTCACTATAAGCCGACTAGCTCAAACGAGAAGGTGCATAAGCTATTCTGGTTTTGCTTTTTCAGCCTGTTCAGCTTATGTGAGAACCATGCCACACTTCGTGATGCTTGTGAGAAGTTTATCAACACAGTGGTCGAACTAATGAAGCGTCTCTTGGAGTACCGCACCATTATTACAGATGAGAACAAAGAAAACCGGATGAGCTGCACTGTGAACCTGCTGGTAAGTGCATGATTAATGAATGTTTTTTAACATAAAGGTATCAACCAAGCTAATTCTACCTCCTTACCCAAATGGTCATGTAAATATGTAATTTGGTATCCTTGCTTGAGCTGCTTTCTTTACTTGCTTGATGCTTACTTTAAGTGGAAGAAACAACTCTGTCCACTTGAGTTTGGCTTGCCTCAGGCACATTAATTGTATGTGTTAGTAGTTGTAGTGGCTATATGAGTTTTTCATCTTTTCAGTGTGGCAACGTGCAAAGTAAAAGGTTGGGGGGTGTCTTAATGTCATAAATATTTTCCATCAGAGTGGTCGTGTTTCCACTGTGCAGCATGGCAAGCTATTTGCAGAGTGGGAGAGAAGAAGGGGGGGGGGGGGGGGGGGGGGGGGCTTGGAGAGAGCTAGCTAGGGGGCTTTACCGCTTTCATGTAACCAAGTGTTTTGTAAGGCAAAAGAGCAGCAGTTTTGTGCTCAGTTTTGAAGCCAGGCTCCAGAATATATATAGTATATGCATGCAGGTAGGGTAGTGGCTTCCAGCATATGCTCGGACCCCTGGGGATAACATAGCGTGTCTTTCGTGTTCCTGTGCTGGAATTTTTATTGTATCCTCAAGGGCCTTATGTTTTTCAAACTCTCTTTAGTATTTGTAATATTTTATGGAAGCATCAAAGCACTCCCACTCTTTTTTTGTGGGTTTATTTGCTTCTGCTGTTTTTGGCTTAGAATTGTTCACTTTGACGTCTGTCTATGATCTGCTGTTTAAAAACTGCTAGAATTGGCTCAAGGTCCTATTTAGATTTGTTTAGTGAAACTTCCTTTTTAGGTTGTTCACTCTTGTTACAAGGTTATGCTGCTCAAATAGTAAGTGTAATGTACAACATCGGGCAGTGTCAGCACTTTGTTTTGTACAGTAAAACATTTATAGGTTGTTCTCTTGAAATACTTTTCGCTCCTAAATGCTGAGGTCAGCCTATATCCAAACAATCATTTCCGCCCTTACATGAGATCTTAAAGGTTTCACATACAGTTGTGACAAACCCCTATCAAGATTAGATGTTAGGTGACAGCACAGTGGTGGAAACAGTATATATACAGCCTCTATCAAAATTGTACAGCCCAAGAGGTTTGCTTCTGAGAGAATATAATCTCTCGAAAGCGGAAGGGCCTTGTGTCCTCACTCCTCCCATGCTTTAGACTGTCAGGTGTGCAACGAAGCCACGCCAAACAGCTTAGAAGCGAACCGCTTGGGCTGTACACTTTTTGTAGGGGCTGTACATCCAAAGCATAAATCAATCACTGCATTCATGAAGTAACCAGTAGTTTTTAGCTGTTTTTATCAGAAAGCAATTTGCAGGTGGAGTATATAAAGCAGTCTGTCACTGGCTGCTTGCCAAAATATATTTTTGCGCTGTCTTTTAGCATCTTTGTTTCCTAAGGCATAAAGCTTCATTTCTGTATTTGACTCTCTCTGAAGAAGTGAATGATGTGAATTGGTTGCCTGATGCTATTCTTGGTTGTGTGCAAGCAGTTTGCATGTGAGACGGGACTGCCTTGAAGACTTTGCATTGGTATTTTTGCAGGACTTCTACCATGAGATCAGCCGGCAGGAAATGTACATTCGGTACTTGCACAAACTATGCGACCTGCATTTGGAGTGTGACAACTACATAGAGGCGGCCTTTACACTGCAGCTACACGCCAAGCTGCTGCGCTGGTCAGATGAGAGTTTACCAAGCCTACTGCGCAGTGCCAAATACCCGCAGTGCGAGACAAACCGGGAACTAAAGGAGCGCCTATACCATGACATTCTCGACTACTTTGACAAGGGCAAACTTTGGGAAGCTGGTGTCACGCTCAGCAAGGAGCTGCTGTCTCAATACGAGAATGAGACCTTTGACTATGCGCAGCTGAGCTCGCTGCATGCACGCATTGCCACCTTTTACGAGAACATCATGCGTCAACTACGGCCTGAACCTGAGTACTTCAGAGTTGCCTATTATGGCCGCAACTTTCCTGCCTTCCTGCAAAACAAGGTGAGCTGCCTTTGATCAGTGCTGAGCCTCGCTGGAGTTTTAAGTGACTAGAAATTATCTTGTGCAGGGTTTGCATTTGGCATTCAACATTTTCAGAGTGTCCTGCCTGTGCTGTAGGGGCAGAATGTAGGGCTGGTTGGTCTGGGGTCATTGTTTAGAAGGGATGAAAATACAAAACATACACAACAGCCGGGCATCACTACACCTGCAATTGTTATTGTAACATGCAGAACAAGAACATCTTAGCTGCGCTCATGGACTGTCACAGGGACTCACACGAGCAGCCCGAGACAGGCAGTGCAAAAATATTTGGACAGAGCGGGGCGCGACACACACAAAGCGCTGAACTTCCAGGACCTTTATGTGGAAAGGCGGGTTCAATACATCTGTCCCATTCCTTCTTTTCTTGCGATGCCAGTCTCAAAGTGAACCAACAAGCCCAGCTGTCTACTGCTGGTTGCACTTTACTGCTCCACTCGTGCAGAATTACTAAAGAGCAAGAACATTTAATGCATCCACAATTCTTGTGAGCAATATTAAAAATAATGTTGGCCACCAGTCAGGTGGTTGACTGGTTTCTTTTTGAAGTGCATCTACAAAAGGGTAATGCTCATCTTGCCATGACTAATGAACTATTGCACTTTTGAAATTTCTTTTGATGTCCTCAACCCTTCCCCATGGTGAAGCATGGCCAGTAATTGGCATGTAGGCACATTTGTTAGTTTAGGCAGATAAGTAGACTGCACACAAAACCTTTATTAATGCTGCCCTATCATGAAACCAGTATCAGTGTTCTGTTTGGCCAGTGTAACTCCTGCTTCATATCAGCGAAGTTCCCAGGTAATTTTATTAAGCAGAATAGATTAACTAGAGATGAACATCAAGTAAAGCAGGTAAAAAAACAGGTGCATGGTGATATTATTATTATTATTTTTTTTTTTTTTTTGTGGCCACTTACCAGAGAGTGAACCCTCACCAGGGCCCGTATTCCCAGTTTTCGTAGTTATTGCAATAAGTGTCGCTATCTCGTGTGACCTCGAGTCATCTGATTGGTCGAAATGCCAGAACTGAGTGTTGCCACTACAGAACCAGAAGAGGAGGCAACATCATGTTCCGACGTTTTCACCAATCAGATGACTCGAGGTCACATGAGATAGCGAAACTTTCGATAACGACGCAAACTTGGAATACGGGCCCATGTCATGTTGTCCTGAAATATTGTAGGCCACGTATGATGAGGTTTTTTTTTTCTCTTGCACTAACATGTGTATCCCAAATGTTTCCAACCAGGTTTTTGTGTACAGAGGGAAAGAGTATGAACGATTAAGTGACTTCAGCACCAGGCTACTCAACCAGTTTCCCAATGCAATGCTGCTGACCAAGTTGACCATTCCTGGCAAAGATGTCACTGAGTCACAGGCCCAGTACCTTCAGATAAACAAAGTGGACCCTGTGATGAACAATCCTCACCGCTTCCAGAATAAGCCTGTGCACGAACAGATACTCAAGTACTACAGGGTAAGGCTTTTGAGGAGTGTACTGGACAAGTCTCACAGCTGATGGGCTTTTTGGGCTTTGTAATCCTTTTGCAAAACTAAGGCATTAAAACTTAGAAATCGTTTAGACATATTTGCAGTGGTGTAGTTACGCTTGCTCTGTAAACAGCACCTTTTTTTTTTTTTTTTGTTTGCAAATATATCATTAGGCTACAATATATGGTGTTGTGCAGTCACAGTGGAACATCAGATGTTGAGACTGAAAGCTAATGAAGTGATGTGAATGCAGTTTGCCTTTTAGAACTGTTAGTAGACCTCATTCATACCTCATAAGAAATGTGTGGTTGTTGATGGCATGATTACCAGGAGTCTTGGGTCAAGTCTTTAAACCAAATGCTTTTCGTTTGAGCTGCACACTGGAGCCATGACGGCGACACTGAAGGGCAAAGAGCCTTGAAATGTTGGGAAATGGTTTCCTGTAGAGGTTGTGTAACTTGCAGCTTCGTGAATGCCTGGTATGTTCTGCTACATAAAGGTGTAGAGGGGCATTTATTCCACTTCAAGTAAACATTATTGCATAAAAACATTTGATGGTTGCTGTACATACTTATGTGCAACCTTTCGCTGTAGGTTATGAGGAATGAGTGCAAGCGACACATGAATGACCAACTTTTGCATGAACTCAGCGGGGCCGAGTTGAGTTCATCTGTTGGGCAGAAAACTGATTCGTGAGTTCTTGCAAACGCTGTCAAATCTGTTATAGGAATCGAGGAGTTGGGGCCAGTCAACTCGACGGTAACGTGTGGGTCGACTCGCACACCCCCTCTGCAAATTACACTGAAAAAAAAAAGAAGTGTTTTTCTGCAGGGCAAAGTAGAAAAAGAAGCAACAGAAGCCACTTTGACACTCGCACCTTTACAGGGCACATTGTGGCTGTTGACTTGCTAGTATAGAGAACGTAAATGGACACTCATTGAGTTAAGGTGACCTTGCTCAGCCTGACACCTGTTCCTGTCGAGTTCATGTAAACGAGCCTATGGAACATGTGCCGCACTCTTGATCAAAATAAGCCTAGGCAATCTTTGCTTACCGTGACATCGCATGCATTTGTTTACAAATAGGATTCTGGTATATGGTAAGACGTAATAAAGCTAAAGCTGTTGGGTTACTAGCATTGTACTTTCTAGAAACTTGGGGAAGTGAGCTTTCTTACTTTACTTCCGGTGTATTCATTTGGATGATTAGTGTCTAAGTGCACAACATTATATTTTACATTTGCTTTCATGTTTTTAGGGCTTTTAGTCATTGAAAAGCGTCTTCAAGGTCTCTTTCTTGTTTAGGTGAATGAGGTGAGCAAGTTCACCTACTCACGACCTTTGCGGCGAGGCGAGAAGGACTCAGACAGTGACATTGGTAACATCTGGCTTGAGCGAACCACTCTCGAGACTGCTCACAAGCTGCCCGGTATTCTTCGCTGGTTTGTGGTGATCAAGACACACATTGTTGAGGTCAGCCCGCTGCAAAATGCCATTGAGACCATGGAAGCCACCAATGCCAAGATTAGGGACATGGTGCTGCAGTACAGGGCTGACGCAAGCCTTCCGCTAAACCCAATGAGCATGCTGCTGGGAGGCATTGTGGATGCAGCTGTCAATGGAGGCATCGGCAATTATGAGAAGGTATGGGCTTCCAACAGGAATGTTTTCTGTTGTTTTTTAGCGTGTGCTGTTAAGAAGTGCACTGCAGTTTGTAAAATCTAATTTTAAGTCTTAATGATGGAATTTTTTACTACTGCAGGGAGAAAGGAGGATCTCGGGTCTGTGCATGTTTCTGTAATAATGCTAATGGCTTTTGGCTTATTGTAAGCCACAGCTGAAAGGAAAATTGTCTTTTTTTTTTAACAGCCAGTATATCTGTGGTTCAAATTGGAGGATATGTTGGAGCTTTTTAGCAAATTACTAAACCTTTATTTAATCGAGGTATTTTGCACTAATGGGCACACTTTCTGTCAGCAGAAATCATGCAAATGAGTTTACATCCTCAGTATGCAGAAGAATCCATAACTACAGCGCAAAAGACTGGACAAAGATGAAGGAGGGACACCACACAGCGCTGACTCACAACCAAAGATCCTTAACTACAGCGCAAAAGACTTGGTTGTGAGTTAGCGCTGTGCGGTGTCCCTCCTTCATCTTTGCCCCATCTTTTGCGCTGTAGTTATGGATAATCGAAAACAACAACTGCTTATGCAGAAGGAATTTTTCTTCAAGCTTGTCCTTCCACTGCATTCAGCTAGTAGTTGTTGTTGAACATTGTCGTTGGCATTTCACTGTTTATGTCTTCGTAAAACCATGTGGCACTGTTTATTCTAAAGCTTGAATCAGCTGCAGGGGTTGAGCTTTGAAAGCCTGTTTCCACTCACAAATGGTGCATGTCTGATCAGAACCCGTGCTTTGGCCAATTGGGGTTGATATCTAACAAGGAAATAAGTAGTTGCTCACCATTCTTGCTTATGGCTGGCTTTGTGAATTTAGCCACTCATTAGCTGATGCTAGGAATGGCCTTTGCTAGAGTGCCGGCCTCACTGATGCAGAGTACATTTGCCATTTTTCACTATTCATCATTATCCTCATCATCATCATGTCCTCTCAAATGCTTCTGCACTCCACTGGAGTCACTTTTTCTTTGGGGTGGGTCACAGATTCCAAAGCTAATATGCTTGACTGTATGCAGCTCGAGTTGACAGTTTTTTTCTTCAAGTCGTGCAGCGCAACGGCACGAAGCCTAGACAAGAGACTGGGACAGACACAGCGCTGTGTCTGTCCCATTCTCTTGTCTAGGCTTCGTGCCGTTGCACTGCACCGCTTGAAGATGTTAGACCAACTAGCCCTCCAGTTCATGTTGTATAACTTTATTTCAAGTTGACAGTGTTTGCTGAAGCAAGCCTCCACAGCATCAATAGCATATTTCTATCTTTTGCCACCTTTGCAGTGACCTGGAGCACATGTAACCTGCCCAGAGGCGATTGTCCTAGTTCAAATTTTCTGTGTTCGAATTAATAAGGATTTTTTTTTTTCTTTTAAAAGCGTGAACACTCCTTGTCAAGAGTGAAACATGCCTGGATGAAATGGAAATCTAAATAATTGATGTTAATTTTAACAGAAGTGTAGGTCATGATTTCACCATTTTTTACTCCATGAATAGTTGATTTTCTGAAATGGTTATATTTTACTGGTTGGTCACATCTCTTGCTGCGAGATGGTTCCAAACCTGTTAAAGAATATCTGAGATTGGCTCTGCTAGAGCCATACTGCCACGAGTATTAAATATTATATCCATTATCTGGGAAAGGAAGCTGCAGAAAAATGATATCATGGAAAGAATCTTTTGTTTTTCTCTATACACTGAAATGCTGCCCATGACAAACACAGGAATCGGTATTTGCTTGGCATGAGTGGGAGAACCTGTGATTTGGGACAACCTGTGGATGTTTTGTAAACAATACCTATAAACAATACCATTTTCAGGCATTCTTTACACCAGAGTTTCTGGAAGCAAACAGGTCAGCAACTGATGGAATTAATAGACTGAAGGAGCTCATTGCCTGCCAGGTAAGACTCTATTCTCAAGTATTGTAGCACAGAATAACTGTTTTATGCTTCATATAATAACCCATATTATTATATATATATACACAGTGAAATCTTGTTGATATGATTCGCACAGGAATTTTA
Organism: Amblyomma maculatum; assembly: GCF_055883805.1. NCBI lineage: Eukaryota > Metazoa > Arthropoda > Arachnida > Ixodida > Ixodidae > Amblyomma > Amblyomma maculatum. The sequence goes on from NC_139344.1 coordinate 255,924,125, forward strand.
CATTAAAATGTAGTATCCAAAAATAGTGTTACACATTTGTAAGCCATTGTGTGTCTTTGCTGCAGATACCACTTCTTGAAGCTGGCATTGAAATTCACAGGGATAAGGCCCCTGAGAGCCTTCAGCCCTACCACTCGCACATGCAGGAGAAGTATTTAAAACTGAAGGCACACATTGAAGAAACTTATGGCAAAGTGGTAAGTACAGTTGGGCACTGTCAGAACTTGCCTCTGAGTGAAAAGTTGTTAAATGCAGATATGTGTACACACTTTCCTTTTTCTCGAAGATTTGTTGAGTACACAGAATGCCTTGTTTGTCTCCTATAGTACCTTTGTTCAAACGAAAGGGCAGCTTCTATTGCAATTGTAGAAGTGTGTATTAAGCTCGTTAATGTCTGCATTTTAGTTTCAAAAGCTGAGGGCTTGATTTCTCTGCAGCCCCCTCCTCCAGAGCTGAATGAACACCCTATACTTATTAGAAGATACAAGGTTGTGCCCCCGTCTACTTCATCGTCACGTACTGAACGTACTGACAGTTCTGTTTTTGCACCAGAGAGGTAAGAAATGTTTGACTAAGACTGAGTGTTAATGTGCAATATTTTTTGCAACACACCTATGGAATTTGCATGTTTATTCACAACACCCATTGCACTTGCTGTAGGGTGTTCATCTTGAAAGGTGCCAAGAATAGATTGGCTCTAATTTTACCATATACAGTAAAAGCTCGTTAATTCAAATTCCACGGGGCCGCCAGGCCAGTTCGAATTAACCAAAATTCGAACTAATGAAAGTGAGCAAAAATGAAGGCGTTTGATGCCCGGAGGGCATGAAAAACATTTATTTAGCAAAAAAGTCTGTTATCATCTTCTGCTTCTTCTCTCTGAGGGCTACCATACTCACTCGGTCTTCTAGCATGCGAATGCGACGCAGGGAGTCTTCTTCCCCCTCTTCAAAGCTGAAGAAAAGGCGCGCGACATTCAGCGCTCCCATAACTTCTGCCGCGGATGGACGCATGGGCTCTTGCTCCTCGTCGTCGTCCTCGTCTTCTGCCTCTTCTGGGACAGACTGCTCCCCAACAATTTCAGCGACAATGTCCTCATCACTTAGGGCACCGCACACTGCTGCATCGCTGTCTACTCCAACGTGTAATCATCAAAACTGACGTCCTGCAGCACAGCACGCACAGCCGCAGGCAGAGGCTCCGGACTCCCATCGTCGCCACTTTCTTTCATACTTCCGGCAGCAAAGCCACAGTGGTGGAAGCAGTTTGCAATTGTGGACGCCGTGACCTGCTCCCATGCACGCACCAACATGTGCATTGCTGTGAGCAATGTGATGGTGCTGGTCTTCTGGTTTCCAGTGCACAAAGTCATGCGCTCGATCATGTGGCGCCAATAGAAACATTTGATGTTTCTGATCACCCCCTGATCCATCGGCTGCAAGGCCGCAGTCGTGTTGGCGGGCAAAAAGACGAGCCTTGTGGCTTTCAGCTCGGCGTCGACTTTGTGTGCCGAGCAGTTATCCACAATGAGGAGAACTTGACGCTTCCCTAGCTCCATCCTCCGATCGAATTTCAAGAGCCATTTTTTAAACAATTCGCCCGTCATCCACGCCTTGCTGTTGGCGGAGTATTCCGTCGGCAGCGTCCTAATGTTCTTGAAACATCTAGGCTTATGTGCCTTGCCGACAACAAAAAGAGGGACCTTCTCCGTCCCGGTCATATTAGCGGCGACCAGAACAGTAATCCGCTCTTTGCTTCGCTTGCCGCCAGCGCAGCTGTCCCCTTTAAATGTTACTGTTCTGTCGGGCTGGAGCTTATAAAACAAAGCCGTCTCATCAGCATTGAATATATCATGTGCCGAGTAGCTTTCTAAGTACTGCTGCAGAGCACCGCTTCGCCACGTGGCACAAGTTTCTGCATCCACTTCTTTGGCTTCTCCAGACAACACCTGGAAGACAAGATTATGTCTGTCTCTAAAGCGGTGAAACCATCCTTCGGAGGCGACAAAATCTTCCACATTCAAGCGCAGGGCGAAATCGGCCGCCTTCGCCATGATAATTGGGCCGCTCAGTGGAATGTCAGCGCTTCTCATTTCTTTCACCCACGTGATCACAGCGGTCTCAATTTCCGGATACTTGGCTAACCGAAGCCTTTTTCTGTTGCTGGCGAAGTCTTCGGCTTCATAGGCATCCTCGATGGCCTTCCTATTTCGGACGTACGTCGACAACGTGCTTGGTGGAATCCCGTGCTTTTTCGCGATTTCCACTTTGCTGGCCTTCCGTTCATCCACCTCGCGTAAAATAGCCACTACTCCTTCACCGTCTTGGCACAGTATTTCCCACGCGAACACATCTCGCGGACACAAGTTCACAACAAGCGGCGTGCAAAACGAGGGCTCACGAAATGCAACACGAAACCGTGGTCGATAACACTAAAACGTCGTTCCTCGAAGGAGTCGCGGCAGGAAAGACTGTTTAGTACTTGTTCCAGCACCCTAGCGGCGCCCCGATGGTTGTGCCATCTATCGTTCTGCCGTGAAAGCTTCCAACGATGGTTTTAACAGCGCCGCTTGGCGGCGCGCAGTTCGAATTATGGGTGGCGGCGCCAATTTTTGAGTGAATTAACGAGCTGTTACGCGCATAGACTTCTATGCACTGCGGACCGGACCACGATGACTATTTCGAATTATCCAAAATTTCGAATTAACGAGTTGTGAATTAACGAGCTTTCACTGTACAGTAAAAGCTCGTTAATTCAAATTCCACGGGGCCGCCAGGCCAGTTCGAATTAACCAAAATTCGAACTAATGAAAGTGAGCAAAAATGAAGGCGTTTGATGCCCGGAGGGCATGAAAAACATTTATTTAGCAAAAAGTCTGTTATCATCTTCTGCTTCTTCTCTCTGAGGGCTACCGTACTCACTCGGTCTTCTAGCATGCGAATGCGACGCAGGGAGTCTTCTTCCCCCTCTTCAAAGCTGAAGAAAAGGCGCGCGACATTCAGCGCTCCCATAACTTCTGCCGCGGATGGACGCACGGGCTCTTGCTCCTCGTCGTCGTCCTCGTCTTCTGCCTCTTCTGGGACAGACTGCTCCCCAACAATTTCAGCGACAATGTCCTCATCACTTAGGGCACCGCACACTGCTGCATCGCTGTCTACTCCAACGTGTAATCATCAAAACTGACGTCCTGCAGCACAGCACGCACAGCCGCAGGCAGAGGCTCCGGACTCCCATCGTCGCCACTTTCTTTCATACTTCCGGCAGCAAAGCCACAGTGGTGGAAGCAGTTTGCAATTGTGGACGCCGTGACCTGCTCCCATGCACGCACCAACATGTGCATTGCTGTGAGCAATGTGATGGTGCTGGTCTTCTGGTTTCCAGTGCACAAAGTCATGCGCTCGATCATGTGGCGCCAATAGAAACATTTGATGTTTCTGATCACCCCCTGATCCATCGGCTGCAAGGCCGCAGTCGTGTTGGCGGGCAAAAAGACGAGCCTTGTGGCTTTCAGCTCGGCGTCGACTTTGTGTGCCGAGCAGTTATCCACAATGAGGAGAACTTGACGCTTCCCTAGCTCCATCCTCCGATCGAATTTCAAGAGCCATTTTTTAAACAATTCGCCCGTCATCCACGCCTTGCTGTTGGCGGAGTATTCCGTCGGCAGCGTCCTAATGTTCTTGAAACATCTAGGCTTATGTGCCTTGCCGACAACAAAAAGAGGGACCTTCTCCGTCCCGGTCATATTAGCGGCGACCAGAACAGTAATCCGCTCTTTGCTTCGCTTGCCGCCAGCGCAGCTGTCCCCTTTAAATGTTACTGTTCTGTCGGGCTGGAGCTTATAAAACAAAGCCGTCTCATCAGCATTGAATATATCATGTGCCGAGTAGCTTTCTAAGTACTGCTGCAGAGCACCGCTTCGCCACGTGGCACAAGTTTCTGCATCCACTTCTTTGGCTTCTCCAGACAACACCTGGAAGACAAGATTATGTCTGTCTCTAAAGCGGTGAAACCATCCTTCGGAGGCGACAAAATCTTCCACATTCAAGCGCAGGGCGAAATCGGCCGCCTTCGCCATGATAATTGGGCCGCTCAGTGGAATGTCAGCGCTTCTCATTTCTTTCACCCACGTGATCACAGCGGTCTCAATTTCCGGATACTTGGCTAACCGAAGCCTTTTTCTGTTGCTGGCGAAGTCTTCGGCTTCATAGGCATCCTCGATGGCCTTCCTATTTCGGACGTACGTCGACAACGTGCTTGGTGGAATCCCGTGCTTTTTCGCGATTTCCACTTTGCTGGCCTTCCGTTCATCCACCTCGCGTAAAATAGCCACTACTCCTTCACCGTCTTGGCACAGTATTTCCCACGCGAACACATCTCGCGGACACAAGTTCACAACAAGCGGCGTGCAAAACGAGGGCTCACGAAATGCAACACGAAACCGTGGTCGATAACACTAAAACGTCGTTCCTCGAAGGAGTCGCGGCAGGAAAGACTGTTTAGTACTTGTTCCAGCACCCTAGCGGCGCCCCGATGGTTGTGCCATCTATCGTTCTGCCGTGAAAGCTTCCAACGATGGTTTTTAACAGTGCCGCTTGGCGGCGCGCAGTTCGAATTATGGGTGGCGGCGCCAATTTTTGAGTGAATTAACGAGCTGTTACGCGCATAGACTTCTATGCACTGCGGACCGGACCACGATGACTATTTCGAATTATCCAAAATTTCGAATTAACGAGTTGTGAATTAACGAGCTTTCACTGTATATAGAAGAATGCTTTTCAGGCTGTGGCGCATTAAATTTGTTTTCGTATTTTGTGAGGATCTGAGCAATTTTTCAACTTTTAAAGTAAGCTTTCGGATGTGACTTTGCACAGTTTAGGTTTTAAAGGAAGATTTTTGTTCCGATGCAAGAAGTTATTGTGAAGGACCTTATGTAGCATCTTTGTAGATGAGATCATAGTGTTTCTAAACACACCGTCATAGATCAGTCAGCCTAACATGCCTCCTATTTTGACATCATAAACACCAAAGTTCAGTTGTTTTAATGCCCTTACCTCTGTGGAGTCCTACAGAATAATTCTAGCATAGAGGTTGGCCGCTGAAGTCTCAATTCTGTAGTAGCGGCCACAAACGGGAGCTCATTATACAACTTATTGCAACACTGTTCCTGCAGTCCCATGAAAGACCTTTTATTTGCATGTGCTGTGCGTAAATGCGCTAAAACTCTCATTCTGGTGTCATTGTGCCTTAAACTCACCTGGTACAGCTTGAGGGGCGCTACTTGTTCTTTGCCTGGCAGTATACATTGTTTTACTTCGTCCATGTTGAATACCATATGCATTTGACATTCCTTAGTAACTGCAACCTTGCTACTTTTGGTGTGCTTCTCTCACCTCGGCAGTGTAGACATTTTTGTACACTGGACGCATAGTTCTTGCAAACTCTTTGCTTCTAGCTGCAGGCAATGAAGAGGAGGGTTTTGTTCTTTTCATGGTCAAATGTGTGACTGGCTGTATACTAATTCTTATTTACTAACATTTTCTTTTACCTTTTTTTTTCTTTTGTAGCAGTAACAAGAAAACAGCCTCTATCTCCAGGTACTGCATATTTGATCATTTTGTAGCTTTCGTGTCTTTGCATTATTACTTTGAATTTGGTTTCCGAGTGTATAATGTTACGTAATGTCTGTATTTTTCAGCTTTTTAAGTGCTTGAAATTCAATGATACTTATCATGGAGCATTGCATGTGAGCTAGTGCACTTTCCTTGAAAGAATTTTTAAATGTTTTTGTTTATATAGTTCAGTTTGGGGGTGGGGGGGGGGGTGGGGGAGAAGAGGGCATTCATTATGAACTAATTGTGTTTTCACATTATTGCAGTGATATCTACATCGGTAAAAGTGCTGCTGCCATGTGTATGCATAGCAAACGTTAGAAAGGAGATGAACAATAGGTTTTGTCGATGCAGATGCCGAGTAACCTTACAGCTTTAATGGAGTGAGTTCAGGACGACAATAGACAAGCATGTGTAGAGAGCCACCTTTGCCATGCACTGAATACACAGTACTGAGAGCTTGCTATGCATTGAGAGCAAGCTCTCAGTGCATACATGTGAAGTGTGCAGTTGTGAAATTCAGCTGGCGGTCAGCGCTTGTGCAACCTTGTCGTCTTGTGTTGTGTCTGTTATGCTCATTCAGATTCTAAGGAGAAGTTTGGCAGGCTATTGAATATCAGCTTAGCGTAGCTATAATGCATGTGGCAAAGTATAACAGAAATAACAAGTTGATTTTAATCTTTTTAAAAATGGCGTTATAATATGCTACTATATATATGATTTCAGTGCTGTGCTGCACAAACTGCATAGCCCATGCCGCAGAAGTTTGTCAGCACTTAATCAGAGAAGTAGTTTAATTAAGACTCGGAGAATTTACATTGTACGTTTCTAAACTTGCTTGAAATAGTATTGTTACTTTTGGAGCATAAATGCGCATGTTAAAAGAAACAGCGGCCTTAATTTGTCATGGCTATGGCTTGATAGCCATACCAATTTGTAGACATGTTGAGAACTAAGCAAATGAAAAGAAATAACAGCCTCGCTTTGTCATGGCTATGGTTTTATAGCCATATCAACTCACAGTCTTGTTGAGAACTAAGCAAATGATTGAGTTAGAATTTGATACATGCTTGTAATGGTTTTGCATTGCCACTGAGTACCCACCAGTAATACAGTGGGCACAAGCTTTAACTGGAATGAATTGCTTGGGAAAAGGGTCTCTTTGACCGCGCCTTGAGTAAAAGAAAAAATTACCTTCGTGCCATAAAAATTCAGCGCAATGTTTATAATGGTTGCTTAGAAGATGCATATCAAGGTTCAAGGTTAAACTTGTTGGGACTGGTTGATGTGAATTTAAAGCTTTTTTGCCACACTGCATGTGGATTTGAACCAGGTAGAAAGTGCGTTTTAGCACTTTATGTTCTTGTGTGTTGCAGCCAGGCCATTCAGAGTGATCACGTAAGCATGTGCCAGTCCTGCAAGGACATGAATTTTCTATTACCACCTATTGCTGAATATTGAGGCATTGTTGTCATTTATGTTAGATGGCTGTAACGTGCTTTCTGTAAAGTTGTTTCTTGCACCATTCTCACCATGTTCACTTTCGCCTTACACCCAGGAATCCTTCCATCTTCCTTTTCTTGCCAGCGATTTTGTACTCTTTGCCCAGATGCTGTGTACAGTACAAGGTCATTATTTCAAACTTAAGATGCTGGGAAAAAGGTTTGAATTAACTGATGCAAAACCAATAGCATCCGTCCGACGCCATAGCCTGACATGGATGTTAGCCGGGAGCACATGACGTTAGAATTATCCACATTTCCAAATTAATGGAGGTCAAATATTGAGCCTTAAGTTGCATGTCTCAGAGTTCATACAGAACAGAGAGGAGACATCCCTTACACTCTGGTTGCCCAACCAGCATGGCTCCAGTTTTATTTTACTCGTTTCTCTAAGGTTTTTACTTAGTTTCACCTTTTCTCCCCATTTCTGAGACAACGTAGCTATGTGCTAGGTGCCAGGCTGCTTCAAATTATCTATGATGGAGCCTACCCGTGTTTCGAATTAATAGGCTTTCTTATGGATACTTCTGTGGAGCTCAGCCAGTCCAAATTAGTATGAATCATTGAAGGCGAAGAGAGGATAACCGATGGTCGCTGAGGGTAACAAACTGGATTCCAAGGGAAGGAAAGCGTAGCAGGGGGCGGCAGAAAGTTAGGTGGGCGGATGAGATTAAGAAGTTCGCAGGGGTCAAGTGGATGCAGCTAGCACAGAACCGGGTTAAGTGGAGAAATATGGGAGAGGCCTTCGCCCTGCAGTGGGTATAATCAGGCTGATGATGATGATTGAAGGTCAAATTAATGAGTTTTGACTGTACATTATTTATTCAAAGAAACCCTGATCTCTGGATCTCTAGCTCATGAGCAAATAATAGAATGTGCTTGTTGCAGCTGTCTCATGCTAGCCTTCCTTTATGTTTACCATAGAGTTATGTTGTGCTGTTGCCGATAGAGCATTGTTGCATACTGATTGATAATGCTCTTCCTTTTTTTTTTTTTTTACCTCAGCCTTCCAAGTGTGCCTGGAAAACCACAGAGCACACAGATAACCCGGGCATTGGTGCCTTCAGTGTTTGCGAAGCAAAACTCTGTGGTGTCACCGCACAAGGCACATGGAAAAAAGAGCCGTGACAGCACAGGTCTCACATTGAGGCGCAACTCAGCTGCATCTTTGAGCTCACAACATGAGGAGAAGTCGCAGTCCCAGTGGTATGACCAGCCGCTGGCGACTGAGAAAGGCTCAGAGGCACCCATTATTGAACTAAATGAACAGGTAATCTCATGCTCATGATGTTGATCTTGATTTGTGCCCGTATTGTTGCTGAAAAAGACAGATAATTATTGGTCAGATTTTAAATCATAATATGGGACACTATTTCAGGGCAGATCATATCATCACTGTTACTTCTGCCTTTTGTAATTAAACAGCCAAACAAGAGTGCTGAGTCAGCTTTACGGAAACATTTCGTAGCAAAATAACTAGACTGTAGACTGGTTCACTGTAAAATGATTCTGTGATATCACTGATCTGCTAGACTTTGCTACCACAATTTTTTCATTGGGAGATAATGAATGCCATATGCTGACGATAAATTTTGCATGGATTGCATAAGGGTTGCTTGGAGTCATAGCGTTGTGCTCTAATGCATTAAGCAAGATGAAAAATTACATCACTTAGTACAAACTTGCTTCTTGAGAATGTTTAGCTAGTTCACTTGTGGCTTGCCTAGTGTCTACAAGATAAGCAAGGCTAGTAGCTTTCTGACCTATGCCTTTGTCGCATGTAGCCTGTCAGTGACCAACAGATTACGTCTTTGTGTGAATATGTCAGCTGTGATAAAAGGGTGAATATTTTTAGGTAGTAGAAAGTATTTGTGGAAACATTGTCAGCAGTTTCATGGTTGGTGTGATTGACTAAAACGTGCCATAAACGTATTATAATTATTGAATTAAATATGCAAATACAGTTGAAATGTGGTGAAACAGGCACATAAAATACAGTACTGCTGTATATGCACAGATTAGTAGTGGTGGCATGAATTCTTATGGTAGCTCAACATAGCAAATAAGGAAAGAAAGAAGTAGCCATTCAAGGTGGTATGCCCAAGATGTTTGCAAAGGCTTCCACTCAAAAATAGTAATGAACAAAAAAATACAATATTTCTTTTTTTTTTTTCCTGACTTCCATACTGTACATCGATGGGAAGACAGTGTCATGGTTTTTACACCCTAGCAACTAATCTTTTTCTTAATTTTAAGCCACAGTTTGTTCATACAGCAAATTTATTGAATAACTGCATAGGCAACAGCTTTCTGTACTGTATGAAGGTAATGACGATAAAAGTATTACAGAATAGGACTCCGCTTTCAAAAATGACTATGTATTCCCAATAGTCTAATGTCCTCATTACTTTTCCATCGATCACAGCTTGGCACCACCGAGGCATGTAGTCCAAGGAGCTTTCGGTGAATGTCTTGTCTGTTTGGCCACTCCTGCAGCAGCTAGTCAAATTTCTCCTCGACAGTGACGGCTGCTGGTCTTGTCTTCCTCAGACATCGCACGAAGCTTATCCAAAGGTTTTCAGTTCAAATAATTTGCACAAACTAGCTTGACCACTCCATCCTCCTCTTCTACCAATGTTCCATAAGTTTAAAGGAGTGCCTCGGGTCATTCTGTTGAAATACATATCTAAACCCAGAGTCTCGAATGCCAATGAAAGTATAGCCTTTCCAGCAATCCCCTGATTTAGCTCTTTACTTGTGATACCTTGAGTTCAGTGAAGGAGACAAACTCCACGAGAAAAGGTTTTGCGCCAGATTTATGTCATTTAGCTGAGTACAAACAGTTTTTCTTGACAACTTAGAATTGTCGATGTGGCATATCCCAGTGAAAGTAAAAAAAAAAACTAGACCTCCTCTGAACCTATATACCTTCAAAACTTCCGAAGGTGCTGATTGTGCTACTCTGAAATGCATTGAAGGCTTACGGTGTTTCATCCTGAATTGGTGGCTGCAGATAACCGTCATTTGAACAATCTCACTGATGTTGCGTGCATCTTACACTTAGCCCGTTGTTTGAACAGTCTCACTGAAGTTGCGTGCATCTCACACTTAGCCCATTGCTTATTGAAATGTACAGTTATACATTTACTCGGGGAGAAACGTTTCCAGGATGCATCGTTCGGACGTGGAGGGCGTAGCTCAGTTATTAGCCGGTGTCTGGAGACCAGATGTGTCGAGGTGAAAGTCTGACTTGTGTGCTGTGACATGAGCTAATGGAAAATGGACGCAATTGGAAGTGCCCACGAAAGGGCAAAAATGAAAAGTGGACTGAAGCCAAATACAGTGAAAGCTCGTTAATTCAAACCTCGATAATTCGAATTTTCGGATAATTCGGACTACACTATTTGGTCCGGCCAAGCTCCATAGAGATCTGTGTATAAAAAAGCCCGTTAATTCGAACGCGAGTCGGTTCCGCTACAGATAATTCGAACTACGCCCCGCCGCGTCTGGGCGGCTTGGCACACATCAAGCGGCAAAAAAAAAGTAAAGAAACACCTTCGCGATCGGAAGGCATAACAGAGGCTGCGCACATCCAAAACGAGGACAGAAGATGGTACCAGGTAAAGCCATGGAAGAATGGGTAAAACTTAAATGGCGCCATGACCGGCGCGGCAGCCAGCGGCGTTGGAGGGAGGGGACGGCGGCCACGGCAAGGTCAGTGCATGGCTGCAGCGGCGGCTGCCGGCTCTCTCTTCTGCAGAACCGCCCTAGCTCGCAACTAAATACTCGTTAATTCCAACCCTGTTAATTTGGAAGTAGGGATATAAGTACTGTCAGCGCGGCCTCAGCCAACGCCCACGAAAGGCTATGATATCCGGACGGGCACTATGGGTTGAATTTTTTTTTTTTTTTTTTGCAATAGCTTCCATCCTTACACCCATTAGTTGTCCACGAAAGCACGCGAGTCAGCCGCGATCATAACGCCAGCTTTTAGAGCACCGCTCGCTTCAAAAGTTCAAAAGCCGCTTGCTGATATCGCGCGTTCCGATGAATGGAGTGGCAGTAGACGGCACCCGCCCCAGTCGCTCATAGCATGATAAAGCGGTAACCATGGAGGAAGAAAAAAACTAGGAGGGAGCGTGCGCAGCCTCGGCAAGCCAACCTCCTCTGACACCGCTCCCTTCTCTTTCTTGCGCGCAATGATTCTTGGGAATTTAGCCAACATAGTTGCCAGACTCAAAAGTAGCAGGGTACATGGTATATTTTAGTGACTTTGGATGTCCCCGCGGAAAGCCTACCGGAATGGTCTGCCGAAAGTTTATAGTTTATAGTGTTTATAGGCACACTAGTGAGAACTGCAGGTGGCCTTTTCATCTTTGGTTTCGTCAGGGAGACTACGAATTCGACATAACATTACATGCCTGGGCAACTGGCTTCAGCGTAACAATGTGTATTTGAGGTCTGCATTTCCTAAATGAATTAAACGATTTTCATCTCGAACAATACATGCACATGCCCTGACAAACAAATGTTTCGTTTCTCGAGGAGTGCGCATAACAGGATACTCACCGTTGGAGCGACAGCCCCGAGAGGTATATCCGTGTAGTTCTTGCATCCCGGCACGCAGCATCTCATATGGCAGTACTTTCTGTTGGGCTAGTTGGCTTGAATATATGCTTGCGGGACTCAGCGCACAAAGACAGAGCACAAGAATACAACGGACGACAGGATGAAGCAATTATTAGCGCTTCGTCCCCTCGTCTTGTTCTCGCGTGCTTCGTCTTTGTGCGTCGAGCCCCGCAAGCATTTCATATGGCGCAGCTGCTGAGGGGACCCAGCCATACTTCGCGAAATACACGGGTGCACTGCGCAGCCGCGGCAGCCCCCATGGGATCAGCCCGTCTAAAAGTCCAAAGATCCATGCATCGCCTGCTCGCAGCGCGCGCCTCAGGTTTCTAGTGCAGGTGTCGCGTAGCGAAGGCCACGCGAAGGCATTCCTTCGGAGAAAGCGTGCGAAACCGCAACCGCTACCGGCTACCGCTTGCGGTATCACATGATGGCTAACTTCCCATGATTCTTTCCATTATATTTTTTATAACTAGGCTTCACTTTTCCGTCACGGCGCTCCCTCCTAGTTTTTTTTCTTCCTCCATGGCGGTAATGTACTGTAAAGGAGGCTTGCACAACCGGACAAGCGCTGGCACTTTGCCAAGTTCGCTCCCCCGCCCCCCATCCCCCTTGCCGGAGCTAAAGTAAAAAAATAAACACGCCGTTATCGCTGCGCAGCATCTTGCCGCACTGCCAAGAAATGTGTTGTGGACCACGGTGTGAAAGGAAGGGCCTGACGCCTTCATTTTTTTTTTTTTCTTTTTTCAGATTCGTAGGCACAAATTGGGGCTAGGTGGGTTCATTATGCGAGCGAGTTGGTTACGCGACTAAATATGCTGCAAATACAGATGGTTCTTGTCAGTTTTTCGAGGCCATTCGATAATTCGAACTTTTTTCCCGGTCCCGTCAAGTTCGAATTAACGAGCTTTTACTGTAGTTATGCCCCTAACACCGTCTGGCTGAAAATAGCAGATAAGCGCATTGTTCCAGGAATATTTTGAATATATTAAAAAATAATTGAAGATATATCTTTTTGCCTGAGCCAAAAAATGGTAATTTAGGATTTTAGTAATACTGGTTGCATTGGTAGAATTTTGACGATAGTGGTAATTAAGGCCCCTTATTGGCTGTAGCAGAGGATTTTTAATTCCGTGAATTGAGAATGAAGAATCTGCTATATTTCGCGGGAAGCATTTTAACACACGTGTGGCCTTTCACACAGGTGTGGCTGCTATTCTGCTACTTCTTACCTTGCTATTTTGCGTTTTGTGCTACATTTTTCTGTGCTGCTGCGCCCTTTTCTTGCCCTTCCCTACTCTTCATGGCTCTTTCACTGCCTTCTGTCCTTTCTCAGTAGTCTGCACCGCCTTCTTCGCATGCCACGCACTTGATCTCTATGAACCACCAAGGTAGTTTAGAAATTGGATTTTCTCGCAGCTCATGAGCCTGGTAGGTAAGCTCGTCGTGCTTATCTCAAAGAACAGCAAAAAAAAAAAAAAAACATTTACACTATATTTGTTGCTTGGTTCCAAGTATAATGTGAGGGGCTTTACAAAGCAGGTGACTCAAGGAAATAACACTGTGCGCACGAATGTGAGAGTATTACTTTCGAGAGGAGCCTTTCATGACTTGTCCTATGCTGTTTGCACTTCAGCTTGGTTGAGCAGATGAGTGAACAAACCTGTCAAAAAATCAGCAGAATTTCACTTGTTACCACATTTTATTTCAAAACAACTCAGATGGCTGAATAATCACATTGCTATCATTCTATAATGTCTGGTGATGTCTACAAATACTATATATAAAAAAAGAAACGTGGCTGCTAATACACAATCCTGCCCCCCCCCAGAAAAAAACGTAAAATCCGACATTCCTCGCAATATCATGAGGAACTAGGGGCCTTAATGATGACATTGTCGCTACTGAGATGTTGATTTCATAGGCTGATTAAAATCTTATATACATAAGCATTCGTATTGTTGGGACTTGCACTCAAGCATTACCATATCCCACTAAATTATCAATGAACAAAATGCATGAGCATGGTTTCTTTCTTGGGACTCTTCATCTTGTGACACACACAGATAATGCAATAATATCAATTAGGTTAATACTATCGGGAGGCTCCAGTGTACACGAGTGCTACAGTGCAAGAGAAGACAATGAAATCTGTGAGAAAAAAATCAAGTAACACGAGCCTTTGGACTCAAACTGAGATCCATGTCCTCTTCGTAATCTGGTGGCTGACTGTAGTATCTTACTGTCCTGTGGTAATTTTTGCAGTGAACTCCGTGCTGTACAGTAACTTGTTCACCTGTTGTGATCATGAAGCATGCTGGTCATTGTCTATTCTATATAGTATATAGAAAGGCAGCACTTGTGCAGTAGAAATGTGTGTAGGCCTTGCATAAACAGGCATTTCACAGACGATTAGATAATGATCATACATAGCCTTGCATTGCAAGGCATCCAGAGGTGGTTTTGGCGCATACCTGATGGCATTCTTCTAAGCATGCTTTCTTATTGTGCTCTCCAGCTGACTCCCCACCGCCCCTTGAGGTCCGAGGCTGAAAAGAGGCACAGCAGACCATCTAGTGGCCAGTTCAAACTGCCCCCTTCAACGCCACCATCGCAAGGTAACTGAAGAATTTGCAACAGCAGTTTTTCTTGCAAGGCACCACTTTGCTGCAGTCACCTGTGTGTGCAGAATGCACAGCTGTTTGTTAGTTTATTTTTATCGGCTTATTTTTATCTCTTTTTTTTCTAGCAATGAACTTGCCCTAAAATTTCATACAATGACAGAACATGCCACTACAAGAGATGTCATGAACTGTTATTCCTGGGTCTGTGTGATATGAAAAGGCAATTACTTAACTAGCAAACTTTCAGCTAAATGGGAAAATTTATCTTTGTGCTATGACAGTTGAATTTGCAACCTGAAAGTAACAATTTTTATACATGCAGCATCATTTCGTGGTCACGGGATGTGGTGGGTGCACTAGGCACTACTTTTTCTTCGTTTTTCTTGTTTTTATGCTTTTCACACTACTCTACAAACTTCACAAAATCTCTGCGAGCATTAGTGTCACTTTTAGCTAGTGCATTTGGCTCTTAAAAGCATCACTTTCGTGGTGTGGTGCTACACAGGGAAGGAAAGTTACTTAAGACTGATGTTGATGACACCTTGTAAACTTTGTGCAAAAATATAGCATCACATTTTGAACCAAGATTTTTATTTCGTTATGGAAGCCATTGTAAGTCATTGAATTTCCCACAAGCTTGCTGACGGTGCCTTGCCTCGGTGTTTAGGGCGCTTGACTGCTGTGTCCGAGGATGCAGGCTCGATGCCAGCTGCAGCATCCACATATCAGTGTAGGCAAAAACATAAAGTGCCTGTGTGCTGTGTGATGTCGGTGCACGTTTAAGAACCCCACGTGGTTAAAATAGCTGGAGCTCTCTGCTATGTCATCCCTCATAGCCCATGCTGCTTTATGCCATACCTATACTATACTGACAAAGTGTTAGACACTCATTAAATACATCCAACACCTCTGTCAAAAAAATTGACATCTTTCATACTTAGTGCACTTATTATAAATTTAAAAAGTTTTTTTTTTTTTTTTTTTTGACAGAATCTAACATTGCATTACCAATTTCCCAGTTGCAGGTGTGTGTTTTGATTCAGATTATTTTGAAACTTTGCCAGCCTAATTTAATGACCATCATATCAGATATTCTTTGTGCTATGTATATTAATTACCAAGTGTTTCAGGGACACCCAGCAGTAATGCTTAAAAATATGCTTTTTGAGCGGAAAAGGTGGCTTTTTTCTTTTCTTTAGCAAAGTAATGCCCTTTTTCATGGACATCAAAAAGCAGGTCAGTCATATTTAGTTAGCATGATGGTTAACTGAATTCTTCAGCCATTGAAGATAGACAGCTGGTTACAAGTATGTAGACATTTGTAGTTGATCATTGCTACCAATAGCGATATTTGTTTTTATAATTTCAAAAATGCAGTTACACCCTCAAAGTTGTCACTCAACAAATTTTTTCTATTTTTTATGAAATTCTAAAGCTGCTCACCCAATTTGTACACAAAGCGACATCCACGAGTTTGCAGTGCATGCGCCACATGACCTTCTTGTCTCGCCTCAGCCTGAGCATTGTGAGCAGCAAAAGACGCTTTTATTATCGAGGAAATTGGATGCAAAATTCTTCCTACCAGTTTGTTCAAACTGGTAGGAAACTGGTTTGTCCTTAGAGAAAAAGATGGGCTGCTGCCATTTTCAAACGAGTGGCGGTATAGCCTCTGGTGGCGACACATGCATTTTTTTTTCCGCTTTTCCTGGTTTACGGAAGCTCCACTTTTGGTGAGCATGGTCTCTGTGATTGGAATGCAGCAGCAAACTTCTCTTTGGCCATTGAATCATTTTAAGTACCCTCCTTAATATGCAGTAGTGCAGGGAAACAAAGAATGCAAGCTGGTATTTATGGCCTCCCATTTCTGTGTGTGGCTCAACATTTGGGATTAACCATTTTCCTGTTTATGTTCAGAATGCTTGTTGATTATTCAGCAATGGTTGGACTACGAAACGCTTGCCCATGCATTGTGTGGATTGACTGGCTGTCTCGCTGTTTGTGATGTGCATTTTGTAGCAGCAACTGGAGGAGCAACTACGCCAAGCCTTGCTACTGCTATGAGCTTCCCCATGTTTCCGGCCAGCTCCATCGGGCCGGCTTGCTCCCCAGAACCTCCACAGGAGGTTGACAGGCCACCACCTCTTCCTCAGAAGCAGGCCTATGCTGATTACACCAATGTGACCGAAGATACTCCACTGTTACCAGCACGAAAGCCTTCCCTGAGCATTCCTGGCATGACCAAGAATCGAGTGAGCAGAACATGTTCATCTCATATTTCTTCTGAATCTTGAACCCTTGTATCCGGCACAGAGCATGGTACTACGTATGTAAGCGAGCGAAGGTGTGTTTTCTTGTTGCTGTCGCAAGTGCTGTGATCCATGCTGATGGCAGTGCAGCTGATGTAAAATTTTAAATTCAAATTTTTTATTTCAGCCACAGCCTCCTCTACCTGCCAAGGAAGGTAGTAAGGAAGGAACACCAGTATTGCCGAAGAAACCCGAAAGGCCACCTACGAACCGAAACTTAAGCTTTCCTCAGGATGTCACAAAAAAGATGGCACGAACCGCATCTGAGGCCACGGAAGGTTGACTTCCGTTTGCAGCGGCAGGGTTCAGTATGCTCCTCCTGTGATGTGCTGATTTGGGAGAACTCATTGCATTTTTTGACAAGCATCATTGTTGGCATACTGTGCGAACCATATCTTTCTTAGGTTTGTGCATGATGGCAAGACTACATTACTAGACATCCTTGTGAAGTCCAGAGGCTTACTTCTTAGGCAGGCTTAATTTTAGTTATACTTATGATTTTAATTAATTTTGTTAAGAAAACTGCTGCTATGCTAAGTCTATATAAATAATTGCATGGCATAAATGACAGTGTTTATAGAACTGACTGTGTGTAAGCGTACCAGCTTTGATCTCTAAATGTGCCAATGCTTGAACAATCCCATTGTGTTCGAGTATGCTGTAGAAACTTAACCACTGCTTTACAATTGTGTCCTTGTATTGTTTGCATCATGTCATCGCTGCATATTTGCTCAAGATCATGCTTTGCTTGGCTATGTATAGTGTAGTAATACATAATACCTGTGCATATATCATTTTAAACTTTTTTTTTTTTTGCTCTAAATGAAACGGACATGTTTTAGTATGTTCTGCTGTTGATTGGTATTATTGTGCCGGTATCACCTTGCCAGTCTTGCTTGCCTGAATGTTTTTAGTGGTTACTGCTGAGTACAACTGTAACTGTAGCTTGTGTATATATTTGCAGCCACAGAGCTTACCGCTGTGAATATGGAGATGTGTAGGAACACTATTCAGAACTTAAAAGCGGATGCATGTTTTCATATGAGGAAAGATTTAGACACATGCAACCTTATGGTTTGCATTTCAATTGTTTTTATATGTTTATACCTGTGAACTAAAAAGAACTTTATATATAATGTATGCAGGCCATTTTGTCTGTAGAGCATACCAATGCTGTATTGTCTAACTGTTGTGCACGTTTTTAACTGTCACATTGCACTTTTGTGCAAGCCTCTTAAAGCTTTATTTGTGCATAAATTTTACATGTAATCCAGGCTTGTAATTTGTACAGGAGGAGCCTGCTAGACATTGTCTTGTCATTGTGCATTCCTGTATCATGTGCTCTTGCAGATGCAATACTAGTATTAAACCTGCATTATGAACACTCTTCTTGTGTGTCATGACTTAAACTACCAAAGGATTCCAAAGAAAGCAGCAAAATTTTGTGTTTTCAGATGATGCGCAAAACATTACTAAACATGGATCACTATGCGAGGTACACCCACACTTGGTAAATTATATTTAGTCAAATTTCTTTTCCGATTAGTGTTGGCTTCAGTTTTAGCAGTTGAACAGAAATTGCAATATCAAAAGTAGGTCTGAAGTTATGGGAGGCACAAAAAAAAAATCCAATACTGTATACGTTTGTCCAGTCACTACCATACTGACTTCTGGAGTAGGCTAGTGTAACGTTTGGAATGCACTAAAATATTAATGCAGCAATTATATTGCAGTCTTTGTATTCCTCATTCGATCTATCTACTTGTGATCTATTTACTAGCTGCTGAAACCAAAACTTAGAAATTCAATGAGGAGTCCTTCACTGGGTGCGCATTAATTCCATGTAGTGATGCTTGTTTACTAATGTAATAACACATCATTCCAAAGAAAAACTGCACAACAAAAGTTTCATGTCACCACCCCTTTAAGTATAGAAATTCAATTGGCCAGAAATCGAAGTGCTGCTAGTTTGTTCAAAATTCACATTGAAGTAAGGTTTGTAGTTATCTGCATTATGCATCTGTTGTATCCTTAACCTTTTAATGAGGGAACCTCTAGTAAAGGTTGTATGAATTTCTATTCACATTAGCTGGGTGCATGCAGTTGGTTGGTACACTACCCCTTTTGATGACCAAGCTATGGAAGAGTAATATGAAATTTCCACATTATACAAAAGCCATTCTATTTGGTAAATCAGTATCCTGTTAATTTGTGGTGCTGGGCATTGAGTCCCTGTCACACGATTAGCAAAGTTGTATAAAGGACCAACATCTGGGGCTTTATTCTTTACAAAACCTCGCAAATGGGTGCGTTGCACTCGCACTACTGTAACGGACATCTATTTGGCCACTGCATAGTGGTCACTTGCACCCTGTTGCAGTGGCATTGTGGTGGTCTCGGAGCAGTCTATATTAGTGCGTGCATTCTTTTCCACATGAATCGTGGTCCTCTTTGGTGTTGTAGCAGCTTCCTGTACACAATGCACGATCCCTTTGTAAAGAGCTCATGCAGCCAAGGCTTTTAATTGTGCTAGTCGGTTATTCATTTGGGACATTTTGACTACTGCAAAGTAGGCAAGGATAGTACACACCGCTAGAGTTATGAACTGATAATTTACTATGGCACTACATATTTTTAAACACACTTCCTTGTTCCGCGGATGCATAATGGGCCCTACCGCAGTGGTTGGGGCACTCATTTGCTGTGCCCAAGGATGCAGGATCAAATCCCGGCTATGGCGGCCTCTCTTTGATAAAGGCAAAAAGCAAGGTGCCCATGTGCTGTGCGATGTCAGCACACATTAAAAAACCCCAGGTGATTGAAATTTCCGGAGCCCTCCCACTGCGGCATCTCTCATAGCCCGAGTCGCTTTAGGTTGTTAAATCACGCAAACCAAACCAGATCACCTTCCCAGGCACGAGAGTACTATACTACCACCACAGCCAATCTCGCTTTGTGTAAAACTGCAACACACTCTTGCACTGTGCAGTGAACATTGTCATCTTCATGAAGTTCCATCTGCACCACTCCATCTAACCTAGGTAAATATGCCATACGCTTAAGTCACCTGTGCAAGTGCAGGCGAGGTGCGTGAGCAATAGTGTCAGGCGAATCCATCAGGCGGCGTGACAGAACTCTCAATGCTTTCGCGTTCCCCCACATAAGACTTGGGTGCACCCTGTAATTTTTTAATTTTTTTTACACATGCTTCCTCGTGTTGCTCGTGCCACCTCACCTACAGTTGCATCAAATGATAACGGAAGGTAGTAAAATGATAAGTGACAGATCGTCTGAAAGAAGCATATTCACACATTTCTTCATTTCCATTGTTGGCTTTTTATCTGCTTTACTCATTTGTATCCCATATGCAGCTTCTAAACAAACTGTCACTTTTCATTTTAATCTGCATTACAGAAGAATCCCAATGATGCAAATCTCAATGTCTCAAAACTTGTTCACATCTTAAAGGACAATCGAAATTCGTATGCAGAGGTATGGAAAATGCATTCACGCAGGTTTGTTTACAGCTGACAGAATTTATTTATGGCCGCAGTTACTGCTCGCTCAGTGTGCACTGCACGACTGGCAATAGCAACATCAGTGATATACGGACCGTGCGCCACCACTCATTGCTTGCTGTGCACATCGCATGACTGCAATCGTGTATTGACAATATGCAAATAGCATTAGGCCCAACGGTGTGACTGCGGCTCCTGCATCATTTCAGCAACCTGTGGCCTTCGTTAATTTGTTGGGAGAAATGCAAAAGTTCTTCAGCGCAGTAAGTTTCAGTATGTTATCAAGGAACGAGTAGCACGAATTCCCACTGTTCACATTGAACAGTTATTCACCAAAACACCATCGGGAGTCGGTGCAGAACATGGGAAGCCTCCAAGAGGTGTAAGCAATTTCTCATGCAACAGATCTTGCCTCATTTGTTAGCAGCACTTTCCACAATGGGAAACGAATCACTACACTCTAGCCAACAGCTCTACATGCATGCCCCTTTTGCTCTACACAGCATCCTTAAATAGTGCCGTGCATGTTTATTGAAAAGCACTCCTCGCAAGACCACATTGACCCAAAAATCTGTTCAAGCTCTACATGTAAGTGAAAACTCTACTTGTATATAATTTGGCATGTCACTTATTTCCAAAAATGGGCATCAACTCTTTTTCTTACTGCAGAAAATAAAGGAAGGCAGCTTCAAGCTGGTGTGTTTAGAAAATTTATTGAGCTATCAACTTCGACATTCTGGTTTATTGCAGGATGTAGAAACATCGCTAATGATACTCTATTCAAGGATTGAAAAGAAAAAAAGCAGGACAGTCGGAGCATATTACAAAAAAAACGTTTTTGCTTGAAATTTCGGTCACTGACCAGAACATTTAAATATGCAGCAAAAGTAAAGATTGAAAAAAAAAAGAATTCAAGAGTACTATACATTTGGCAGCGCATATTAAGCAGGTAATGGAAAGTCGTAGAAGTACAGATTTAGAACTTCCTGATCAGCAGAAAAAATAAAAAGGGCCTTGTGACAATTATGTCATTCTCTGAATCCCCAAGAGACAAAAAGCATGAGCAAATTCATAGGCACTGCAAAAATTTGTGCGTTACTTGTTAAAATTTTCACCTTTCAAAGCGAAGCAAGCAGTTTCAATGTTCACCCATAATGTGAGGCTTATGCATAGGATTTTCACAAGTGAACTACACTGGCCTTAAATTCGAGGGTCTCTGGAAATCCGAGACCCCCATCAATATTAAAGAGGGGTCTGAGACTACCCCACACTTGAATGTATAAGGACTGCATGAATATGATGCAGGCAACAATTTTCTATTGTCAGTGCTAGTGTTAACATTTCTCCTCTATTGTTTCGTCAGTTTAGTTTTGCGGTGAGTCTTAATAAGAACTATTAAAATGTTTTCTAAAACCTGAGATTGAGAAAAATGATTTCTGCCCATTGTATAAAATGATACACAAAACAGGCCACCAGCCATTTTCTCTCTTTCATTCATTTCCCTTTCCACCTGTGCTCAAATCACTATAGAGACCCTCCCTCTGATAGAGCTACTTTTTAACAACACTGATTTAACAACAGCTGTCTTGGACACTGATTTCTAAAAGCCGGATGGATGTCATCTCCAGATTCGTTGCTGTCAGTTTCATCCAATAAGTCGTGATTTATGCACTGCAGTCACATGATAACCACCTTTTTGAGTGCAATCAGCACAAAACAAGACTGCTTGCTCAATACAATCACACCAGGCTGGGAGCTCTCATGGTGCGGTTAAAAAACAAACCTCCACAGCAGAAGACAAAAAAACTATATATGTGAAACTAGAGTGTCGTGTCTCTGCTTCTAATCACACTAATTATTTGGATAGGCATGGCGAAAGAGTTGAAGGGCTAACCATGACATTTGTTAAAGATGCATGTCTTCATAATACAACACAGTACCCTCCCACTGTCTCCGCGGGAAGGACACCTCGGCCTGTCCTGAGAACGGCTAGGAATTGCCGATTACTCCTCCTGAAGGATGCTGTGTCTGTGTGTGTGACAGCAATTTGTGGGTCAGGGGCCAGTGCCTGGAAGGAACAACTGCTTTGTCAAGGTCAACCAGCAGACACGCAACTATTCCCGAGTAGTGCACTTTTCGCTGCGACACTTTCCAAGTAGCGCTTTTCCTTTTGTTAGCAGTTTTAAATAAACCTTGTCCACAAAAGTATTCAAGAAAGTAAGAGAAACAAATAGCATTGAAGGGGCACAGACACTAAATTTTGGCTGCATTTTTTCTTGCTAATGATGTGTACAACATTACTGTACAGTCGTGAGCAAAAGTGGTATGCATCGAAATGTCATCTAGCGACAGCAGAAGGGAAAGCGACATCGACACATGCATGTGGATAAAATGAGGCACCGCCAGTATTGTCTCGATCTTAGATAGCTGTTGCTAGATAAAATCTGGATGCAGTTTTCTCGAGCTCCGCCACGGGCCAAGTGTTGTATACCACTTTTGCTCACGACTGTACATGGATCATCACATGGTGTTTACCTACGACTGCTAAATAATTTATTTAATTGCTTTTACTCATTTGTTTTGGTTTCAACAGCCGAACATTGACTATGAGATCAAAGTTTTGTATAAATCACATCAGCGATAAAAAAACTGATTTAATCGCTCCTTCATCACCTTAACTACAATGCTGCCTGCCTTGAGAACCGGAATGATGAGAGAAGAAGCAGCGATGGTATAGCAGTCTTTTCATCCCTCATGTGACCTATATTAAACGATGCCACAGCCATCACCCGTTAATATGGATGACCCGAATTATGGACAGTTTTTCTGGGGACGAAACCTTTTCAATGTATTTATGCCTCGTTAATATGGAAACTCGCTGTCTGGATAATGGACAGGGAAGAATGCACGCACCCCACTTGGGCCCATGTATTTTTGTCTCGTTAATATGGACAGTGCTTGAAAAAAAGCAGAGGAGACCGAATGCAAGTTAAAGAATGGCACGTCGCCCGCGAACCTACGCGACAGCCGATACGGCGGGATGCTTGAATGAGTCCTGTGGGGTTTGAAAGAACCAAAGCGGGCGTGTCGCCGTTCTGAAGGGGGGGGGGGGGGGGGAGAGCGCGCAAGAGCGGAGAGAAACATACACAGCAAACCGAGGGTCAGCGTAAGAAAGAACCCAAAAGGGGGGAACCAGGAGATTTCTGGGTGCAGAGGAAGTGCCGCCGCAGTCAGGAAAACAGCAACATGTGGTTGCAATAAATTCTGCTGAACGTGAACAGAGAGGCCGGCAAAAGCGTAAGAAAGAAATGACAGGAAGAAAGACAAGTGCCTACAGTGGCGGTGGGAACTAAAGTTTTCTTTCCCAAAGCGCAATGTGTGTTCCATGAAGCTGTTCACGCTTTTCGGTGAGAGTTAAGACACACTCACAAAGTAAAGCGACGTACGAACACGCAACTGGGACCCAGCCCTGGACGCGCTTCCCTCTCATGCTTCTGGTTTTCGTCCCTGTTGCGCTGCCGAACTGCCACATTTTGCATACTAGGCGGCCCGCATGTCGGCTTCGCTTTGAGTCAACGATGCAGCCTTAAAAAGGTTTGAGCTCTTCGTAGTCGGCTAGCCGTCGTTCTAAACTGTACTTCAGCTTGCAGTGTTTGTTTTATAGGAACACATAAAACCGGCGCCAAGAAGATGGGATGTTCGATAGCCCTCTGCATAGCAGCTTGCCAACTTGACTCCCTTGCTTCCTTACAGAAACAGTACAAGGCAAAAAAAGAAAGAATCAGAAGAACGGAAGGGCAGAAAGGTTAACAAGGCAAAGCATCAGAAGCCTGTAACCCTCAACTTGAGTCTTGCTTTTGGCATGGCGGGAGTTAAACGCAAAAGAACAGAGCTGAACGCAGGCGCGAAGAAATCTGTAAATACAAGCGGCAAAAGCCATCTCAGTCAATCCAAGCTGCGAGGGACTAGTATCGACAGCTCAGCTGTTTCCTCGCCTCAGGAGAATCTCAAGCAGCTACTTAGCGGCTACTTTGCTCAGTGACGAGGCCATTTTGAAAGTGGCAGTGAGTAGAGAATCGGACGCTGATTCATCGGCCAGTGAGGAGTTCGTGCTCAAAAGTTCGACCAAAACAAAGCCCACCATCACGGTTGTCATTGTAAGCGAGTCGCTTCAGACTACACTACAATTTTTCGAAGACAACAATGACAATGATATTGCACTCAAAATTGCTGGTGTTCTGTGAAATTTTGAGTCCAGTGCACACCGTTATGTACAAAAGCAGTCATTAATTACAATTCTTTTTTCTCAATAAAATCATTTTTGTTTTTATTCACGACTCGTTATTACAGATAACTCGCTTTATGGACAGTTTTGGTCGGAAACCAATGTGTCCATATTAACGAGGCACGACTGTATTCGGCAGAAATATTCAGGCAAATACCACATGATGATCCATGCATAGTAACGTGTTACACTTTATGTAACACATTAATACAATGAAAGAAGCATGCAAACAAAAATGATGCGACTGTACTCCGTTAAAGCTAACATTACTTGCAAATAAGCAATGTGGGTATAACATGAACTGATAGCCATTGCAAGTAAGTGGTCCACAAGCATTTTTCCTCCCAAAAGGACAGACACAAGTGTTGCATGAAAATAAAACATGCACCTTGATGGCAGTGGTGCTTCAATAAACATTACCACGTGCTGTACGATGACTACGTACAGCTTCAGTACAAAGGTTATTGCACTTGGTATGTGTTGTGTCGGCCGGAGTTACCTTCCACGCATCTTTTTAAAAAGGTGTCGTTTTGCTCATGACTAACTGCGACGACCGGCTCGGCGAATGCTGTCCGATCACGGGACGAAGTCTTTGGCGTTGCGCATAGTTTCGAGTTCCGATTGCCCCTAACATTGCAGCCGAGATCAGTGCACGCCCGGCGGACAACACTCCTCCTGCCTCTCGGCTCTCGGCCATGAAACAGCGTGAGTGACCCCGGCTCTCCTTACTAACGACTGCCTCGGCCAACACAACAGTATGCATTCACCGAAAGATTAGATTCAAGCCTACATCACTTCTGGTTAAAGTCCATAAAGTAGTAGGAAAGCCTGGTGAAATAGCAATGCTAGGCATCAAAGTGGTCACACACAATGCAAATGTCTGTGCAGTTTCAAAGAGCTGAATATATCCATGTGTTCACAGTTCTGCTTTATATGCATTCCTTTACAAATGCAATATTGCATGCTTCGAAAACATGTAAACACAATAAAGCCGCCTGTTAGCTAAGCCATTTTGACAGTAGACCATGACAGAGCATGCTGTAGCTATACATTCACAAATGTGCACTGATGAAATAAACAGCTTCATCACAATATATACAAACATGATAGTTGCACAGAAGTGGCAAAGATGTACAGTCGTGAGCAAAAGTGGTATACAACACTCAGCCAGTGACAGAGCTCGGGAAAACTGCATTGAAATGCCACCTAATGACTGCGTAAGGGACAGCGACAGTGACACATGCATGTGGATAAAATGGGGCACCGCCACTATTGTCTCGATATTAGGTAGCTGTTGCTAGATGAAGTTAGCACGCAGTTTTCTTGAGCTCCGACAGAGACTGAGTGTTGTATACCACTTTTGCTCACGACTGTACAGGTGCAGACATTAGTAAATGGAGCAAGCTGTTGGCTTTTAACATTTATGACACACTGCTTAATTGATATTGGCAGCTCTGGTAAGTGCAGGCTGCTAGCAGATGCTAGTGTGCTGTCTCAAGGACAAATAATATTTCTGTATGTCTAATAGGGAAGGCACCATTTCAGTTGGAACAGAAAAGGGTGCACAGTTTACTTATGTACGCACCTGTACAACTATTTACATTAACTTCGACATTAAAACTTTCCTCACAAGACTGTGCACACGACAAATATGGCAACTGGGTACAGCAAGCCTCTAGGGTACAAAGCAACACTAGTATGATAGGTTAATGTTTTTTTTTTATTTGCCCCGGTGACGATTGCGGGTGATCTATTCATTCATTCTGCTGTGACAGGTGCTCTAGCATGTACCTATCGCAGAAATTATAATCATTCAGTTACTTCCGGAATGGCAGTGTTTTGTGCATCCTGTATCATTCCAGCAGCAGAATAGAGATCTTTTCTATATGTGACCTTAAACAGCTCATCTGTCCCTGGTACTAACCTAGGTGTTACTCCGCAGTGCCTGTGCAAAAGTGCAAGGCATTCTGTTCCATTAGTGTAATCTTCTTCTGTAGACCTCTGATATGCTTTCATCAGTAATGGGTATTGAAATGCCTGCGGTGTCTCGCTCGCAACATATCTGGACCGATCTAGTGCCTCTTCGAGAAATCCTTTGTCGTCTATCTTCAGTACTGTCGACACAAGAGGTACTACCGGCCCTGCTCCACCGTGCAGCTTTGCTTCCCGCACAACTTCCTCCAACACCTGCAACAAAAGCCACAAGCGTACATGTTTGAATATTGCGGAACTACACATAATTACTGTCTTTCACCAAGCGTGAACTATCTTACGTGTTTTGGTACGATGGGTCGCACGACGTCGTGAATTATCACAATGTCCGGAGGATCTTGTTCAAGCTGCTTCATGCCGTTCATTATGGACATGTGCCTAGTTGCACCGCCAGACACGAGCGTAACTTTCCCTAGCAAATCAGCGGTATTCAAAGCACTAACTACTAGCGAGTACTTGTCTGGAGGATACACCACAACAATTTCCGATATCCAACTGTACTGGAGAAACGCACCAATAGTGTGACAGATTACCGGCTTTCCTTGCACCTCACAGAACTGCTTGGGCGTTTTCATCTTCATCCTTTCGCCAGTTCCTGCTGCCGGCAAAATGACGCTTACTACGCTGTCCATCGTAAACTGCCTTTTTGATAGATCCACAGTACGCTGTACTCTGACGTATGCAGATATTCAAAGCTGATCGACTGGTGAATTTACTGAAATTTTACACATTCACCCACAAATTATAACCAGCAAGAAAAACGGGGTGCGTTCACATGAGCCCGGTAGTTTTTGAAACAGCACCACAGCACCTCGTCGCTTTCGTCATCTTTCGTCCACGGAGCTCATGCATGGCTTGCGTCTCGAGTCGTCGAAATAACTAACAACGCCAATAACGCCGGCAGTCAAAATGTTCGCAATGTTCGCTAAACACCGCTGAACACGATGATTGCAAGTGCACTCAGTGCGTGTTTCAAATTCAGCAAAATACTGTTGCATTTAAACTCGGTGCTTTTTCTTCTTTCTTTTTTTTTTCCCATTTTCTTTTTTTTTTTTTCTTTTTTTTTTTTTTGTCCATTTGCATGCGCCCATCACTGATCTCAGCGCCACTACAAATGCCGTGCAAGAGCGCGGTAATTTAAAATGTATATCCTTCCTCTATGAAACGTTCAGGATCGTCCACGCTTAGTTTGAACACAGTCGCTATATTAACCCGGCCAACCACCTACATATACCACCTACAGGTTATTTTGTGCTAGCGTCACTTTGTTTAGGTATGCGACGCAGTGTTGGATACAATGGCGCTTTGAAGACAGCGGCCGCGTGTTCGAATGAAGAGTGGACGACACTGTCAGTGCTGCAGTTCGCGAAATCCAAGCATTTAGCCCCAGAAGCAGTGAGTGTTTGAAGGCAGCTATATACTGTTATTCAGATAATGTTACTATCACGCGCGCGGAAGAAACAACAAAATTCTAGAGGGCACTTTGGACCTCTTTAAAGTTAAAGTATGATCGTAGCCCTCCACTACGGCACCTCTATCTCCCTCTCTTCTTTCACTCTACCTTCCTCCCTTCCTTTACGGCGTGGCACATGTGTCCGCGGAGAATTATGACAGGTACTGCATCTTTTCTATCCTATAAATCAATTTCAAACGCCGCTGATACCTGCTGTATTAACGCCTCTTAGGCATCTGGGTCTGCTTCCGTTTGCTGTGTGGTGCGGCGTTCGAGGAAGCGGCAAATGAAAGGCGCCGCACGGACGCCTGTATCGGGTCAGCTTCGTGCATGCATGAATCGCCTGGTGACGTCATGACCTGTCGTGACCAGAGCTTTTGGATCATACCAGCTCTGGTCGTGACGTACATCGCGCGCTTCTTGTCGAACACAACCAGCACTTCATTGAACGCATCAAAGTTCACCGGCGTTCTATATAATTCGTTTACAGGAAAAAAAAAAAAAAAGGCGCAGTATCTGTCACTCGCGAATCCCGCTATCATCCTCACGGTAGAGAAGGGGAATTATGGAGAGCGTTTCACGAGAGCTCGATGCTGGTGTGACTGTATATTGCGCGAAACCTACAAAACTCTGTGTTTTTTGGCAGCCGCCGGCATGCGGCCTTATCACTCTGATTCTGAATCGCGTATCCGTTCTGTATTATTTGTTTGTTAATGCTCGATGTCGCGAGACGCACCTTTATCAGTTTCGTTGTCGCGCAAGATGCGCCGAGATCCCGAGATCTGCCTCGAAGATTCCGATCACTCGCGTATGTTTCTACAATGTTCCGGTTGGTAGTGGTTGATTTATTTTTTTTTTTAAATAAACAAAAAGAAGGAAAAGAGTATTGCCGGCCGGGGCAACTGCTATCTAAAAAACTGTAGTAGCAGTTTGCGACGTTTTCTAGATTGTTCTGAGCAGCCTTTAAATTGAGCGTTGACGAGTGCGACGGGCATTCTTAGTTCGACGATCGATGAGCACGTTTGCTGCTATCGCCGCCGCCGAGTTGTTTAGTTCTTTTGCGGGCGCAAGTCAGCCCAATAGAGAGTTCATTTCAATACCATCACACCTGTGTCTTCTTTTGGTGTCATGCGACCTGGTTAAATCAAGCTTGCGGTACTTCCACGCAATAAAGAAAACAAAATCTTGGGCTTGGCACAGTTGGTAAAGTGCTGGGCTGCAAGCTGGCTGGGGATCCAAGGGATAGAGGTTCGATTCCCGGTGAAGACAAGGCTTTTTAATTTATTTTTAACTCTCGCTCTCAAAAGTGTGACACCTCTGCTGACAACCTTGTGTCGACAACCATGTTGTTTGAAATGACTTGGGTTCGGTTCATGGCGCTCATGGCTAGGAAGTTAAGAATAAGAATAAGAATACTGTTTATTTAACATCTTGAGGATGTTGGGTGCGCCGGCAAAAAGCCAGTAGAAAGGCTTGACGAGGCCGACGCACCCTACAGAGGCATTGCAGTGGTACATAGCATAATATCATTTTTATAAACAAGAACAAACATAAAACAATCGATTTTTCATTATTTATACATTCGTTCATACTGTTTATTTAATTCATGCGGGAGAGTGTAGCTCAGCATTTGGTAACCATAATTTGTTCGGATCTTAGGTACAAGCCATTTGGGTGTCGTTCGTGTAGTGTATATGGACTCTTTGCGTTGCAATCCTGACAGTTTTATTACCAGGCAGTTGTTATTGTGAACACCGATTTCATACCGCCGCAAGAGTAATGTTTCGTATAATTTGAAGTTCATTGAAAATTGGTTCAGTGTGTCCAAGTCGGGGAACATTCATAACATTTCGAACGGCTTTCTTTTGAAGGAGGTATAAGCGGTTAATATTAGTAAACGTCGTGGTACCCCACACCAAAAAGCAATACTTAACAACAGAAGAAAACAAAGCATTATACAATATTTCCTTAATACGCTTTGGCATAAAATATTTCAATCGACACAAGATACCGACAACTTTTGACAGTTTGTTCATCACCATATCAACATGATCATTCCAACTCAAATTCTCGTTGAAAATAACGCCCAAGCTTTTTACAGCCGAGACCGTTTGGATGCATGAAGCACCGATCTTTAAACAGAGTGGTGGCATATTTGTCAACTTGTTTCGAGGCCTGAACAGCACAGCTTTGGTTTTTTCAGTGTTTATGTTTAAAAGATTATTTTGAGACCATTCTAGAAGCGACTGTAGGCATTTTGAGGCTTGTTTCTCAAGGTCTACCAATTGGGCAGCTTTGAAAAATAAACTGGTGTCGTCAGCATAAATCACAAAAGTTGGTAGATTACTGATACGGACAACGTCATTGACGTAAAGAAGAAACAGCAACGGTCCCAAGATACTACCTTGCGGAACACCAGAAACCACGTGCTTGACATCTGATAAGTGATTGTTTATTTTTACTTGTTGTGATCTAGAACTTAAATAGGACTGTAATATATGAAAAAACTGTCCGCGGAAACCGTAGTGTTCGAGTTTAGCCAACATTATTTTGTGATTGATGCGATCGAATGCTTTTGAAAAATCAACGAATATGCCAAGAGTTAGAAGTTTGTGCTCAAAAGACTCTAAAATTAGCTCTTTTTGTGTTAGCAATGCAGTTTCTGTTGAAAAATTCTTTCTGAAACCATGCTGACTCGGCGTTATTATGTTGTATTTAGAATGCGCATGCTCGTGTGTTGTCTCGCCGGAGCAGGCTTTTTTTTTTTTTAAGCATACGTAAGGTAGGCGCATCGCATGGCCCTGGGCAGACACAGAGCGTATCGGGTTTGATCGCCGGCTCGTGTCGAGTAGTGCGTTCGGAGACCAACAGCAAGTGCACGCCGGCCGCTATAAGCCTCACAGGCCTTACCTTGCATCTCGTTTCCCGACCATCCCTCTTTCTCCAGGAGCCAGCGAGTGCATGCCAGCTACGGGCAGTGTGACGTACGACACCCCGATGCGTTAATACGGTGCACCGTTCCTAAAAAGCCTGGTGCAGTGCATGATCTACGGCGGCGGACGTGACGGGCAGATGAAGTAAGAGCAGGGAAGCGGATACGGGGAACCCGGATGTGAAGTGTGAGTCCTGCGATCGCAGGGTTTTCCTGGACGAAACCCTGTATGGCGACCTGGCTTCGGCAGCTGATTGGGAACATTTCACGTGCGCAATCTGCGTCATACTGGCGGCACTGGATACCAGAGTGGAAGCAGTCAACGTGGTCGGACAGGATTTCATCCTGCGCTTGGTTCAGGGGGCGGAGGAATGGAGACTGGCGATAGCCAGTTTGAACACCCGTTTTGATGCCTGGGTGGCGGCTTGGAACAAAGAGCGGGAGAATCTGGAGCAGAGCGACAGAGGCGAGAGACCTTACAGGATGAAGTGGCATTGCTAAAGGGCACAATCCAAGGTCAGCAGCCGACACTCACAATCGACCGGGCACCGGACCATGAAGGGTGGGCGCTGAGGCTTCCGACACCACTGAGGCTAAAGCAGAGGAAAGCACGCAGGAAAAGTCTTCGGATGCATCTTAGTGGCAATTAGCGCAGTCCAAAAAATACAGGGAGCGGAAGCCGCGGCAAGCAGAGATGTCAAACGAGACGGCCGGATTCCAGGCGGCACGAGATGAGGGTCCCCCCTCCCAGGCGAACTAGGACAGGCGGGTGCTTGTATTTGGGGATGAGAAGGCTCTGCGCCTAAAACATTCAGTGTTCCGGACCACCAGATGGAATTGCCGCGTTCAGTTCAGGGTCCAGAGGTACGCCACGACCTGCGAAGTAGCGGCACTGGTGGACGGAACGGAAGGTGTCTGGAGTGTTTCGGAGGCCGTTGTGATTCAAGCAGCCTGAAGGACACTAAGCGCAGTGGCGGACGAGTTCCGCTCCAAGCTTGCGGAGTGGACGAAACGAGCGCCGCGACACCATTTGTCGCCCATGCTCCTGCACGGCCGGCTTCGATTGAGGGCATCGACGGTAGGTGCGAGTAGTGGAATGCCAAAATGAAAGCCGTCTGCAAAGAAACGGGCCCAAGAGTTGAATTTGTCGCAACCAGCTGGGCGATGGAATCGGAGACGCAAGGCACGGCGTACAGTCCAAGCACAGTGGAGGCACTAGGACAGCAGTTGGGCCGGCGCCTATGTATTCTTTTTAGGACTACGCCTCCCGAGACAAGGCCATCACAACCAGTCCCCGGCCACACACCTCGAAGTGTCTCTCCTAGAGGTACTGAAGGAAACTCTCCTTCAAACGGCGGACAAATCGCAACGGCGGCCAGCCCCGAAGAGGCAGCTCCACAGGCAGAGCCCGTGGCAATCTTCTTAGATAGGGCAAGGTGAGGCTGTCAATCGGCGGCGGCGAAGACAAAGAGGTCCTCGGTGAAAGCGGCAGTGCCGTTTTCAAGTAGGTTTCCTGAATATGCAAGGTGCCAGGAGAGACCAAAAATGGCTTGAACTCACGAGAGAAATGCGACAGCACAAAGTCGGGGTGTTCGCAGTAGTGGAAACACATCTTCGAGATGAGAAAGTCCCCCGGCAGAAACGGACGTTCAGTGGGAGGGACGCAACAGGCGGACATCTTCGAGATGAGAAAGTCCCCCGGCAGAAACGGACGTTCAGTGGGAGGGACGCAACAGGCGGTCTGATGAAATGTGGCGCGGCGGCCTCGGGTACCTTTGGATGGACCCCCGCAACTGGATACGAGAACGGCAGATGTGCTAGGAGCACATGTGGTTAATGGGCAATGTGGCTGACAAACCAGTGACTCTGGCTACGGTATACTGGTGGACAGGGGCCAACACTAAAAGAAATGTGTCGATCAGCACCTGCCTCAGGGCAGACATGGAGGCTCTCCGTGATCGGTACGAGGTCCTAATTGTGGGAGACTTTAATGCCCACATTGAGGAGCTAGACGGCCGCACGGACGCGAATGACAGATTGCTATTAGAGATGGTGCAGAAGGAGAATCTGATCCTGACGGACAAATGCCAAGGTCAGGTCCCGTGGGCGGTGCGTGATATGTCGTCATGCATCGATTGCTGCCTCGTCTGAAGGACTATATGAATCGCTACATTGTATTGTGGACGAATATGGGGAAGGCAATTTGTCTAGTGACCACAATCGGTTTCGCCTCATATTCAGCCAAGACCGCCGAGGTGACCTAAGATATCACAGGGAAAGTGCATCGGCACGGCCGAGTGAACGTGACATCGAAGAAATGGCACCGCGGTTAGAGAAGCGGGTGGACGACATGGGGACATATGGGCAAATGATGACAGAGTTGGGCAGAGTTGGGCAGAGCTCTGGCAAGGCGACCGGCACGGAAAACAGGCCGGCACCGAGCGAGGGCATGGTGGACAGCAGAGGTGGCGGTGGCCATTAAGCGCCGGCAGGAGGCCATACGCTTGCACCGACACCTCGGCAAGCAAGGCGGATAAGGAGGCCACGACGAGAGCTTAGTCGATGTTCCTCGCGCTTAAAGGGCCACTGTCCAGGGAAGGCCCTTTTAAGCAAAGGAGCCCAGTGTTTCGATCAAGTACCGGAGATAGTCTGTGCAAAATGCTACAGTGACACGCGCGCCGCAAAGCATCGAAAATACAATTCAAAGCTCTCTCATGCTCTCCTTTGGGAAGCCAGCTTCCTCGTTTCCTGCGCTAGCCTGACTATTAGCCCCGAGAAGTTTGAGTGGCGCCCTCTGGCGGTCAGCCCGACGTGACGTCACGGCAAGGACTGCCTGCGCCGATCGCTCTGGCTTCTCCGGGTTGCCGCGTAGCTTCGAGTCTGCGGCCTCGGTTGTTCTCATAACAAAGCGTTATGAACAACCCAGACAACACCGATCGAGTGTCAGGGAAAAAAAGTATTTAATAATGATTCCTCTTGCTTTCAAAACACGAAACATGGGCTCGTCGCGGTGAGCGCAAGTCTCGCGACTGCCCGAGCGCTCGCCGCGACGGGCGCAGCTGGTGCCATCGCCGCGACAGGAGCCTTTCGTGCGTCGTCCCTTGAAACTGATGATGTGCGTGGAGTCACTATCTTCATGGTTGTCTTACATTCGTAATACAACCATGAAGATAGGTCTATATGCCTGCGACGCGATAAATTTGTGCCGTTTTGCTGTGGACGTTGCTTAGAGCGCGCATTATGGACTGCGCGCTGTGAAATTAGTGCACGGATATCTATTTAAAAGAGGCTACTGATTAAAACTTTATTAGAATCATCTTACTTGTCGAGCATTTTTGAAAAGCAATTACACATGATTTGCCAAGAGCAACGTGCATTCTGATGACCAGAAATATGATTTATTAACCGTGTCGTCGTAAACATTTCCGTCATTCCGTTCGCCTCTGCCTATTGCGCCGCAGCCGTGCGCGCATGGGATGTCTTGGGGGCACTGCTAATTTGCAAATTTCTTTCCAGTCTCCCTTTCACTGAGGAGCATAAATTCCTATGTGGACAAAGCGTGCGAAACAAGTCGCCGCTGCCTTAATGAAGCAAAGAAACCACTTTCGTCAATGATTTTTGCAACCGTTATTAGCTGTTTTTGCTTGAAGATGTCATTCGCACTGAGCTGAATCCCTGCGTCCTTGAAAAGCTTCTTAACCTTCACGGTAACTCCTGAAAAGAGAAAAGCGCAAACTCTGTCAAAAAAAAAAAAAAAACAGCTGCAGGTGAAACAGGCAAACAGTGTATAAAACTGTATTACATACCTTCAGAACATCCTGTGCTTTGGTTAGCGCTGTGTGTTGGTCCTTGAGAAAAAAAAAAACGACAGAATTATTATGCCATCTAAACCACTCTTTACAGATACAGAGATATCACTAAATTTCCGTCACGCATTGAAAACTTTTTCGTTTTGTTAAATACTACAAACAGCTCATTGAATCCATATGTGAAGAGGATGAAAAACGGGTCTTGTTTAAACAGGCCAGTCCTTCTCAGTTCTTAGGGTAACATTATGCTTAGAGTGATAAGGTTGAAATGCAGTATTTTCATGTACATTTGGTGACGTGGCTATAGATAAAAGAAAATTCCTCGTGTATCTACGGATGACTTGCGGTTTTATTACTTCATTTTTATGTTGTAACAAGCTCTCCACTCGAATTTACTGCAGTAATATAGAGATTGTTTAAGGTATTAATTGTTTGTTTTGATCAATAGTAGTGCTGAGGAAGCAAAAGCCGATAATTTATCACGATTATAGCTTACTCATGTATTTCAGTTTCATGGTCAGAACTAAAGACAATGCGGGATATATAAATGTTGTTCTTTTTCCTGAATGCTTGATAAAAATCGTTCACGTCAATGTGAATCATCACAAAGGAATAGTGGCCGCATAGCGTATCCATAGGTAGACATACCGTCTCAATCTATAACTTCCACCTCCTCTTCTAGTTGTGTAGCATCGTCCATTGGAACGGCGCTCGAATTTTCACTACTGTCCCCATTCTTGTATGTTGTCAAAGCCTCTACGTGTGCGCAGAACTGGTACGACTTTGCGGGAACGCCTCTTTCACCTCGAATCAGATAGAGAGATTCAGGCTACAACCTCAAAAAACACTGAAACAAGGCCTTAACGAAGTTTGGGCATTACCTCAGAAAAGCGCAGAGCAGCTGCACATCACGTGCACTTTAAAGCCACGCTTGTTGCATAGCACACAAATCTGAGACGTAGCTAAGGCAGGGCTTCACGGAGCCCGAAAAAAAAAAAAAATTCCCTATCACAACCGTTACTAAAGTGCTGTTTTTAGGGACGCGTTGCATTGAATCTGCGCCCCATGTCTTGGAAAACTTGGAAAATATCAGCATTCAAACAAAAAGACCAGCACAGCTGTGCGGACTGTGTCAAATTTCGCGGCATGAATGCACACGAGAACACCACTGCCGTGAGACACATTTTAAACAAAAACTTAAGCAGAGTCACAGTTGATTCAGCTTGGACATTCCGCTACTGAGCAAAATGTCTGAGCACTCACTGACACAAAGATCGAGGAAACGAAAGTTTGAGCAATGGCTGATTTACTTACGCCGCCGCTTCGTCGATCCCGGGAGCGATCGCCTTGCATCGCTAGGACGCACGGGAATGTTGACGGATGGAACAGCGTCTGGCAATAGTTTTGTTCTTGTGCACTAATAATTAAAAAAAAAAAAAAAGACTAGTTGACAAACAGCCCGTAAAAGCGTCGCTACACGTACGGCTTACCTAGTATCTTGTACACCGGCTACACAGTCCTTTTTGAAGTGCTTACTGCACACTAGTGGCAATGCCGACGGTTGCTTCCCCATTCTTAACTTTATCAATCTAACCTCCTTCATTTTGAACAACTTTGGGTAAAGTGGAAGCTTACACCGGCTTTCTTCAGTGATTTTCACTGCGCACTGAGCAATAAGTTACCATCGTGATTATTCGTGAGCGAATACGAATGAAAGGAGCCGGCATCGGCCGGGAGGAGCAGCAGCCCGGCTGGCGGAGTCCTTGCCGTGACGTCAGACTGCGGCGATCGCAGCGGCGCCAGTGTTCGCTCTCGGGGCTAATAGCCTGACGGGCCCCAGTAATGACGTACGTACCGCGAACGACGTCCATTGGTCCGTCTCGCTGACTGACGGGAGAAGGATGGACCACTCGCTGCGCGCTTTTCCCTCGCCACGGCCAGACTGAATCCAGCGGCGCGCGCTCCCTCGGCCGGTTTTTTTTTTTCGCGCTCGAGGAGTGC
This sequence comes from Amblyomma maculatum, assembly GCF_055883805.1. Classification (NCBI taxonomy): domain Eukaryota; kingdom Metazoa; phylum Arthropoda; class Arachnida; order Ixodida; family Ixodidae; genus Amblyomma; species Amblyomma maculatum. The sequence continues at coordinate 255,960,782 of NC_139344.1, forward strand.
CACGCCCCACCTCCCGCCAAACGCGGTGGAAGAAGGGGAATTTGTCTTGCGGAGGCTAGACGACCTCGGGCAGGAGAGTGAAAAACCTTTGCAAGGGAACGGAAGGAGAGAAGCATGACAGAATCGGGTGATTGCGGTGGCTGTAACTGCGTTATTAGTTACTCTTTTCAAAAACATTTTGCGGCCTTGCGTTCTAGGGGCGAAGTCTCACAGACACCGGGGAAGAAAATATTTTCGACCGGAGGGTGGACAGTGGGCCTTTAAGCGTGAGGCGGCGGCTCTGGTCCAATCGCGCATGCGGGCTATCAACAAGCGTTTTTTTTTGGACAACCTTCGCCGCACAGGCAGGCAGGATCCACAACGTTTCTGGCGCCATATCCGAGCAGGGAGGAGGTCGGCTCCGCAGAACTGCCTTCAGGCATCGGCTGACGAGGGGGGCTCGAAGGACCGTCATGCGTGCCTCTTTTGGAAGCATGGATTCAGATGTTGCAGAGCGACTAAAGCACGGCGGCATCACAAAGAGACATCAGTGAGCCAGCGGTGTGGCACACTGCCTACACAGCCACACAGGACGACGCCACAATGCCGGCCGACTTGAGACAGGCATCAACCGACTGCGAGCTTAAACGAGCAGCCCAAATGATGGATGCGGGGATGGCGCCTGGAGTGGACGGTATTCCCATGAGTCTGATAAGGGCACTGCAGCACAGGGCATGAACACGTGTGGGGGATCTACTCTCTCAGGTCCTAATGGATGTCAACAGCCCTAGGGACTGGAAACGCAGCCGAGTCCGCCCTTTGTACAAAGGTTGCGGGGACAAGCTGGACATAAACAACTACAGACCCATAGCTATTACCCCGGTGCTGTATCGGCTGACCACGCAGATTGTGAAGAGTCGTCTGCAGCGCTGGACCGAACGCAAGGGTATCCTCGGAGAGCTACAGGTGGGTTTCCAGGCCGGCAGACGCATTGAGGACAACTTGTTTGTCCTCACACAGTGCATTTAGATCGCCCTAGACCGGTGGCCCGCTCTATGTAGCTCTCTTAAGAGAGCTACATCTTATTCCTTCGATATGTCCAATTGGACATATCGAAGGAATAAGATCGGATCAACAGGGATCTTCTCTGGAAAATTCTGCGAACGCATGACCTCGACGAGGCAGACGTTGACCTGCTCCGAGCACTGTACGCTGGTAGAGACTCCATGGCTCCAATAAAGGTGCAGCGTGGATTAAGGCAGGGCTGTCCTCTTTCCCCGCTTTTGTTTATGCTATACGTGGCGGGAGTGACGCATCGGCTGGAAGCGTCGGGTTTCGGCTACAAGCTGGAGCACCATGAAGATGACCTGTTGCATCCCAGCACTTGCGTACGCTGAAGCTTTCACCGTTATGGCGGGCTCGCTGGAATAACTGCAGAACCTACTGGATATCTGCAGAGCGGAAATGACTAGGTTGCGTTTGCATTTCAGTGCGGAAAAGTGCATGGCGATGTCACGGGGTGCGAAATACTCTCAGCAGCTGACATGGTCTCCCCAGGGAAACCCGGTGCGCATAGCGGGAGCCGCGAAGTACCTGGACGTGCACCTCAACACAGGACCGGACTGCCTAGCGCCTCACGAGCGATACGTCAAAGTGCGAGCCGCTAGAGACAAGGGTTTCCTGAGTCGGCAGGCACTCTGGGCGTTCAATCGTTATGAAGTCGTGCGTGCCCTATGGAAGATGGTTGCGGTGCCCGGGCTGAGATACGCCAACGCTCGGCAGGGGCGCGCGACTTTCTGGAGAGGAGACAGAAAGATGCCGGTAGGATGGCACTGGGTGTACACAGAAACACTCCGGTAGAGGGAGTGCAGCGAGACCTGGGCTGGTCCTCGTGTGCGGCGCGAGAGGCAGTTGCGAAGTTGTGCTCCGAGGGCCGGCTTCTCCGTCTGCCCAAAGCTATCCTGGACCACCAGACACTGCTCCACACCATTTTTGCGAGGGTGTCGACGAGATGGACCCGATGGTCAGCAAATCTGCGTCGCCGGCTTGCAGTTCCGCCGGCGTCCCACGCTGCTGCTGCCGCGTAGCACTCGAGTGCTACGAAAGTGTAAGAACGAGTGCGGAAGGCGGAGACGGAAGAGTGGCGTACAGCAGCTAGAGTGAAGCCGACCCTGGACCTGTACAGTGCCAGCAAGAAGGTCATCTGTCGGAAACGACTGTATGACAACTCCTTGGGCAGTGACCTGCTGGCGGAAGTCCGGAGTGCTGCGGACAAGGGTGTGGCGAGCACGCTTCACGAACGATCTCGACACAACTTGTGCCATCTGTGGAGCGTCAGCTGAGATGATCAGCCACATGGTTTTGGACTGTCCAGCGATTTTTCCGACCTCCGAGATCCGAACGCTGTCAGCTGCCCTGGGATTTGAGGAGCCTGCGGGAGTGGAGACCACAAAGCGGCGTCTCGAATTCTGGTGGCAACAGGAAGCCCTGTGACCTCGGCGGGGGATGGCGGCGGACGTGTGACCTGTGTGCTTGTGACCGTAGAGTCTAGACTGCAAATTGAGGAACTTTTTCTTTTAATTTTTGGCTCCGCCGCGCCGGAAGGCAGCGGCGGCCAGCTACAAAGGGCAAAGCCACTATCACCATCATCAGCAACGATGAGGCATAAAGGCTTTCGCCTTAAAAGTGGAGAGCCGGAAGAAGCTCGAACCTTCGCGCTTACACGCCTGGCGCAAGTCGACTTGCAATAATAAAATAAAATAAAATATGTAAGAGTGTGGTAGACATGCGGAGTGGAGCACCGCGGTCCCCTCTCGATTTCGCCAGAGCAAAGACTTACCGGACTTCCACCGTTACAGATGACAATCGGCCAAGAAGGCCACCGACAGCAACCAGGAGCGTCAGCGCCACTTGGCAACTACTGCGAGCCGCGCCCCTCTTCTGGAAGACAGAGATGGACGAGTGCCTCACCGGCTACCACAGAGTGGCAACATACAATCGCCTAAATATGTCGCCGCTACGCTGGCCGCCATTGCGGTTTTCTTTTTTATATATGACCGCTTCATACGTGGAACAAATTCGAAAATGCTTCGAGGGAGCGGAACAACGTAAATCGAAGTGAAGTTTCTTGTTGGTTCTTTTTCCCTTGTGCACCAGGGGTGCGCCGTCAGAGATGGTATACGTGTTGCAGCGGAGGTTCTTTGCGCCAGAGGCGCCCTGTCGGAGACGGTATGTAGCGAAGACTTCAGTACAGGAGTTTACAAGAAGAATAACTGAATATTTATATACACGACAAATATTTACAACATTTACAGCATTTACAGCAGAGGTACAAGGTGGAACTGGCTATCAGGGAAATCTTCCCACCTCGGCATAGCCGAATATTAAGAGCAAAACCTAGCCCAGAACGCCAGACTGGGCCCTCGCGGGCTCGGTTTTAACCCCCTGAGGTCCAGCCCTAATTTGCACAACGTCCGATCACAACAAACATCAACCTGATTGGTTCGTTGTGACGTACAGCTCCCACTAAACCCTCTCTCACTGAGAAAAACGAAAAAAGGAAAGCCAAACTCCTAGGGTCACGTCCTTCCTACATTACACCGTGCACCTGGCTGTTCAATGAGTAATGTTGCCTCCCGGCCGGCAGTCGCCGTCTCTCATCTCTCGCCTGCAGTGACTTGCCACATTCGCGACTCCGGCTTAGTGGTGCAAGAGAGAGAGAGAAAAGAGCGGTCAGTGGCCCTGCCACCGCTCGCCTGTAGCTAGGCCGTACCGCTTTTGTTAGGAGCTCGCCACCACATTCCATCAGGTGCTGGCGTGAATGGACGTCTCACCTGCGACTGAGGGTCGAGACGGCGCGCTCAAGCTGGTGTGCACAGTATACCGTCTATGTCTCCCTCTTCGGACACTCACTGCCTGTCATTCAGCAACGCGCCCCGCACCTCGCGGCGCCCTTCTGTCTGCGCACCACCTGCGTCCCCTCATGCTGCAAGACTCCGAAGAATTAAGTGCTGGGCTCCTAGCCACATACCTTCCCCGACTTCCCGCGCTAATCCGTTGTGCCCATCGGTCCCTTACAATGGACTAATGACTTTGTGCATTAATTGCGCAGTGGAACTGAACCAGTGTCAGATTTCGTCGGCACAGCACCAGCGCGGGGCGAGTTTTGAAGCAAAAAGGGCTGGTCTACGGGAAAAGAACCGGAGCTCCACCGCAGTGGGCTATTCAACAGCAAAAAAAAAAGGGATTTGTATCGTGTCTTAACTCTAACGCTGTTTAATATGGCCGAACTTTGATTTCTTTATTGTTGGTAGGAACGAAGCTGGTGTCTCCGCTAACGGTTCATATTCATGTTCGCACAATTCCGATGACTAGTTTGTGCAACAGCTGCGCCAACTGCGCCATTTTGATACAGCTGCATATGTCTGCGCCAAGCTGCACCATAAGCGTGAAATTTGTTAAATTTGTGCCACGTTGCGCCGAAAGGCCCCGAGAAGCCGCAACAATGTGCCATACTTAGGGACAACTTTCTGCGGCCGTGATATGGCCGGTCACGACGTTTCAGACACTGCAGTTCACGTCACTGACATTTTCAAAAGTTTTATTTTGAGATGGCGTCACGCCGTTTTAACGCCTACTCATAGTTTTCTATCTTGTATCCACGTGCTTCCTCCACTCTTTGAGTACGCTGAACCGTTGCAATTAGAGGATGCTTCACCACACGGATAACAACTCGTGTGGTATGCGAAGCGTCTCTATAACGCAAAAGAGCCGTTTGTAACGATCGGCACCACTGCTACTGTATCACACTGCGAAAAGGGCCGTTGTGGTACTTGTGATTTTAGAGCAATACTTAAACACTGTGTTTAGGTGCTGCACGGGTGTAGCTCAAGTTTTTTTATGCGGCTCTTGGAAGCTTTCGGTGTTTTGCTGGGCCGTTCATGTACAGTACAGCAAGGTTGTTCTTATGCTGTCTCGTTGATAGACTCACTTTCCCGCCGTCAGATAGTGTAGGAGGTGCGTCCGTTATGGCTTCTGTGTTTGCGCTAAGGTGGCACATGTGAAATTTATTTCGGGCGTCAGCAGGCAGGGAAACGTGCAGCAGCATTGTATTCCATAACTTCGCAGTGGAGCCCAAGACTGCCAAAATTAACATTTATGGATATTGCTACGTCTATATAAAGCTTACTCTGTGCAAGAATATATAACCTATTATCCCGAGTCATCGCCTACCTCCCCTTAATCAAAATATTGTGTCTAAAATCACCGAGTCATCATCAGCTCATAGAAAGCGTAAATCACGGGCTGAAGACGCGCTCGCTCGTCAGTTTTCTTTGCTTGGGACTTGTTTTCTTATCTGCTTTCGGCATTTGCCCTTTCGCCTTTTGGTTGCTGTTTTTCTTTAATTTTTGTCTTTTTTCTGTGCCTGCTTTTGAATAAACATTTTGCTTTGTTTTTGTACTGGGTTCGCTTTTGGGCACATGCTGATCGCAGTCACGGCTTCGAATTGAGCTCTTCTGGAGCTGCCCTCGCATGACACAAGCTGTGGATTTCGCAGACAGTAAAACATTGTTTTATGAGTTTTGCGAGCAAGATACGGTCTCGTGATTAAGATTGTCGAACCGCGCTGCGTGCAAAAAAATAATAAAATAAATGCGTATTCTTCAGCTTTTTTCATTTTTTTTTTTCGGTCCCTGAAGTTTGAAAAATTAACCTCCTCGATCTTATGGCTCACAATCTTTTTTGTTGTTGTTGTTGTTGTTGTTGTTTTTTAATGTGCTAGCATGGCTTGCAGTACAAATCGCTTATTCATAAAAATAGGTACGCGCAGCGCTGGTGATAGATGGCCCTTGCTAGGTTTCTTTTGGATCACATTCACACGGTCCGATATTCACATCTCTTAATTTTTTTGTGCCGAAAGTGAAGTTTTTTCCATGTTTAATGGCTCCAAAATTTGAATTCATGCTGCAAGGTGCAGTACCTTTTTTTTTTTTTTTTTTTTTCCCTGAGCTGCTCTAAATATGGATTTTACTTCTCCAAAACTAAGGATTTGCTGCTTCAAAAATTGCTACAAATCTTTTTTGAGATTTGAGACAGCCAGACACTTTTGTTGCGGAATAAAGACCTCGGTTGCCTTCAGTATTTTATTTATTTACTTATTTATATATGATATAGGCGAGTACAGGCCTGTACAGGAGTGGGCTGAATACAAGCAAAAAAAAAAAAAACTAAAATGCAAATGCAAAAGTTCAACACCAGCAACAATATGCCAAAGTAAAGCGACAAAGCTCAGATTTATTTATTTATTTATTTATTTATTTATTTATTTATTTATTTATTTATTTATTTATACAAAACTGCAGGCCTCATTGCGGCCCAGGTAGGAGGGGCATAAAAAGTACAGATTAATTACATTAGCAGACGTAAGAACAAGAGGATCAAATTATTAGTGTGCACAATAGCAATGCAGCCTACCAGCTGCGTATATACATCAATGATATTACATATATATGTGTATATATTTTATAAACAATTGCAGAGGCCGCTCGCGCGCAGACATTTGAGGACAGTGCTCGGACACTTGCGCGCGAGCGATGCGAACTCGTTGAGCGTCTTTACTTTGTAAATAATGTAAAAAGCTCCCCTGTCCTTTCTTCCTATCGCTCCCCTCTCTACTTCCCCTTGCTATCCTCTCCCTACTCCCTTTTCCTTCCCGCCGGCCGCAGCTCAAGTGCTTCAGTTTGTTAGATAGCAGTTGCCGCGGCCGGCAATACTCTTTTCCTTCTTTTTGATTATTTTAAAAAATAATAAATCAACCACTACCACCACCACCACCAGCTGCGAGAACAAAATGGGTAAAAAGAACATTCGGTCTTGTAACCAAACAATTCCCAAAACAAAAAGTGAAGAGTAAATGTACAAATGAACTGTCATTACAGTTTAAGCAGTGAGAAGTAATATAACACAAAGATCAGTTTCAGGAATTACTAATTCTCATGAAAATGAAATCAGTAATTCAAACTGTCATTGGAATCAGTACTGTTTAGTAGCGACCGAGGTAAATTATTCCAATCAGTTATAGTGCGTGGGAAAAAAGAATATTTAAAAATGTTAGTTCTTGCATTATAGGGAGTCAGAGAGTCAGCATGTCGATGACATGTTCTGCGTGCTGCCATTGGCGTTACATAAGGCTCAGCAGTGAGGGTGAGGAGATTATTTTTAAGAAGAAAAGGAAATTTTAGCCGTTGTATTTTTCTTATTTCCAATGTCTGAATGACCTGTTGTCGCATTATTTCTGTCGGGGAATCAATCATACGGTATTTCGAAAAAATAAATCTGATTGCTTTACACTGTATTCTTTCTAGTGCATCAATGTTCGTTTTTGTGTAAGGGTCCCACACTATGCAGGCATACTTCAGTTTTGGTCTTATTATTGATGTGTAGGCTAAAAGTTTAGTTTCAGCGGGAGCTTGTTTTAGTTTATGACGTAGCCGACAGAGTTTACGAAAGGCTGAGTCGCATACGTTAGAAATGTGAATGTTCTATTTCAAGTTATGAGTTATTGTGACGCCAAGATATTTGTATTCCCTAACCTCGGTTAGTGGCTCAGATCCAAGAGTGTAAGGAAAAGATAGGCTATTTATTTTTTTTTTAGTTATCTTCATGTAAACTGTTTTGTTAGCATTTACCTGCATGTTCCAACGATTGCACCAAGAAAGAAGGTTTTGAAGATGATTGTTCAGGGTTATCTGATCATCGCGACCGGTTACCTCACTGAACAGTACACAATCATCAGCGAACAATTTTATTTGAACTGGTAAAGAAACTCACCTGAACGAAGTGTCTGTGATGTAGGAGATATGCTAATAACCAAGCTACTTGATGGTTGGTTTGGTTGGTTTAGCAACCCAAACTGACTCAGGCCATGAATGACACCGTAGTGGGGGTCTCCAGAAATTTCGACCACATGGAGTTCTTTAACGTGCACTGACATCGCACAGCACACAGGCGCCTTTTTTTTTTTGCCTACATCGAAGAGCGGCCGCCGCGGCCGGCATTCGATCCCGCATCCTCGGGCACAGCAGTCGAGCGCCCTAACCACTGTACCACCGCAGTGGAATCCAGGCTAGTTATTGTTCTCGAATCTGCCTAATAACTTCAGCTTCTCAATTAGTTTGCAGAGTGGGACACGGTCGAAAGCTTTTTGAAAAATCACTAGGGTTGCACCGGCATGAAGTCGTGAGTTATTACCACAAAAATCCTATGTGATATTTCAATGAGCTGAGCTACCGCAGACAAGCCTTTGCAGAGCCCATGCTGCATCGAGTAATTGTTGTTCATCAAATAATAAGTTGTTGATTTGCTAGTAATACGTTCCATCATCTTGCAGCAACAGTATATATACAGGGTGTTTCAGCGAAGACTTAGTAATTTTTCAGAACAACCGGCACGCAATACAAACGAAATATTTCCAGGAACACACTCCCTGCCCCGGCCGACATTATATCCTGCAATACTGCTCTAATTATTAATGTAAATAACAAAAATCCACTACTTAACTTTTTAGTTATAGTAGTTGGGGGTTAGTTCCAATGTACAGTTTGATGCCATTAACGATGCGATGCCATATCAGTTTATGAAACGGAGAAAAACTAGAGCCCTGCAGCGCGAGGAAATCCGACGCTTTTTTCCGCACGCAACCGGAACGGAGCGCACGAGGAGCGCCGGAAGTATGGCGAACACGCAACGTCCGCTGGGGACCTTGTCCTAATGAATGCAGCGCCCGTGCCCTGAATTCCCTGGCTAGAAAGCCTCGGCGTTTAGCTTAGACCGGCGTTATCGCCTGCTTCGTCGCTCGGCGTAACGAAAAGGCATCGTCAGCTATGGGAACGTTAATTTTGAGAGCCTTGATAAGCGCTGGCCTGGCGCCCTGCCAGTCGGATTACCTCCGAAAGGAGTTTATTTTTTTACCTTTTTCAATTTCATCGCTAGCTTTGTGACAGGAACAACACCGTGCAGACTGCTGGTATACTGACATGCATTGCGTTATTTTTGTCAAGTTGAAATTTTTGTTCTTAACGTATCCGCTGAGGAAGGTATTCATTGATAAAAAATCGGGCGACCTAGGAGGTCAGGTTGTTGTTCTCCCAGGCCCAATGCATTGCTTGCGAAAGGTGCTGTTCAGGAATTACAAGGGGAAAAGAATGCGGCGGGGCTCCATGCTGAAACCACTATTTCTTTCAACACCACCAGTGGAGGCAAATTCAGAGACGGTGCCTTTTAGAACGCAGTTTGTGTACTCTTCCCTAATGCTTCCGTCAATGAAGCAACGACTGACGATACGGCCGTCATAAATGCCACACAAAGCATTTGCTCACCATCTTATTTCGCGCATATGCCGACGTATAGCCAATGGGGGTTCTTGTCGTGCCAATAATGGGCATTGTGCAAACTGACATTCGAGTCCCTGCAAAATTAGGTCTCGTCTGTCCAAATCACTTTGTGCAGAAATTCTGAGCCTTCATTACATTTCATTACATTAGGCGCCATTTGCAAAAATCAAGCCGTTTCTCAAAGTCATTTGGCGTCAGATCCTGGCGAAGACACACTTATGGTTACATGATTAGAGCGAAGGTGGTTCCGTCCACGTTGGCAATTTACCTACTCCCGGCTTGACAGCAACGTGGTGAGGACAACAATGTCAAAACCATCAATTCCATCCCCTGGCATTTCCCTTTCCTGAACGTGGACTGATACATTAGTCTTAAATCGATTAAATATCGATATGGACGCAGGAAAAGACGGCACTCGATGACGTGGATGCTGGGCAACATGCAGTCTGAATGCCGGCTCCGCTTCCATTTGCGCGCTGGCATAAGCGATCACAATCCCGCCGGGGTGGCGCAGTGATAACGGCGCTCGACTATGTTCCCAAGTACGCGGGAACGAATCCCGGCCTCGGCGGCCGCTTTTCGGTGGAGGCGAAGAGCAAGGCACCCATGTGCTGTGCGATGTCAGTGCACGTTAAAGAACCCCAGGTGGTCGAAATTTCCGGAGTCCTCCACTACGGCGTCTCTCATAGCCTGAGTTGCTTTGGGACGTTAAACCCCACAAACAAAAACAAATCAAACCAAACCAATAAGCGATCACAATGTCTCCATTAAGAGTATCGAAGTTACGCTGGCACGGCCATTTCCGCAATTCACACGAAGCAGCGTGATGTCTTATTCCTAGGTGGCACTTCCCCACATTCAAGTGATTTGAAACACTGGCGCAGCAACGGGCTTCTCACACGCGCACCTCACACGCGCAAAACAGGCACCTCGAATGCAAACTTCTGCGCTTTTTCAGAAACTGTAGCTTATACACATGCTAACACAACCGTAAGGACAACTGCCTGATAGCATACAGCCGCGGCCGCGCAAGCCCTCCTTGCCACGCGGACAAAGCTTTTCCTTTTCGGACACTGTTTATGACATACAGCGATCATAGAAAAACAGATCGCAGCTGAACCTATATAGTGAGTAACTGAATGCATGATGATGCCTCAAATCGAGCCTCTTTGGCAGCTGGGGTAGCTATACCAGAAGTGGAGAAAGAAGAAAAAAATATGCAGCTCTCGCTCGTCGGTGTTCTTAAAATCGACTTTCCCGTAGCTGACGATGACTAACCTTTTCGTTACGTTATAGTGTGGTTACGTCGAACGACGAAGCAGACGATAACGCAGGCCGCTGTCTAAACTAAGCGGTGCGCCTCCCTAGTCAGGGGAAACTAGCACACACGTTTCAAATTGTGCGTACATTCATCACGGCATGTCAACAGCGGACATATCGCTTGCGTCATACTTCCGGCGTTCCTCGGGCGCTCAGTTTAGGTTACGTGCGAAAAAAAAAAAAAACGTCAAATTTTCTCGCGCTGCAGGGCTGTATAAAATGAGTTTTTCTTCGTTTCAAAAAACTAATATGGCATAGTCTCGTTCACGGCATCAAACTCCTTATTGGGACTAACTACCCAACTACGATAATTCAAAAATTAATTAGTTGTTTTTTGTTAATTGCATAGATGGTTTAGCAGTATATAATGTCGGTCGGGACAGGGAGTTCGTACCTGCAATATTTCTGCTCTAGTTTGAACCGACTATTTTTAAAACTTCGCGGAGCCTTTCAGAACACCAGAAACATACGGGGAAACAATGCGAGCGTGTAGGGGTAGGCGTAGAAAGTACGCACTTCCACATGACACACTAAGCCGAGAACAAGCCACTGCACTTAGGCGCCTATACAAACAAGCACATATCCAAACAGAGCCCTGTACCACAAGATATGGCCAACAAGATACAAAAGCGAATGCGTCTGGTGCGGATACACTGCTACACTGTACCACACAACATGGGGATGTAGGGCTAGCCCCATAATGCCTAAAATAGATAGGCCTGGTCCTGAGTAGTGCAGAGAGCCAGAGCCGCTGCTGAGGCTAAAGTATACGTCTGGACAAATGACAGCCGACCATTGCGCATTCCTAACCCACTACCCCTAACCCCCAAATATATATATATATATATATATATATATATATATATATATATATATATATATATATATATATATATATACAGAAGAGGGGTTTATTGGGGGTTATTCGAAGGACTGGAGACGGCGACCGATGACACAAGACGATCGTAGAGCGAAGCCCAATCTCGTCCGAACAAGACAGTCCGGGCTCTCAGTGCGCGCGCCAGCTGATCGGCGTCTTCATGGTCGTTAGTGTCGGCGCTGTATCATCTTCTTCCTTACAATTGCCCCGGCGGAAAGAGGGAGCCATCCTGGCGACCTAAGGTGAGGGTATGACAAGAGGATCGTAGTATGGCTTAAGTCGACTTACGTGAACAACTTCTCGGCCGCGGCGACGGTGGTTCGAAGAAGGCGTTGCCGGCTCCACGACGTAGTTAACTGGTGATGTACACTCTAATACCCGATAAGGGCCATTATATTTTGCAGAGAATTTGGAATCAGCCGGAACGCAGAGCCAAACGAGGGTGTTGATAGGAAAGTCAGCAGCGGGCTTGCCGTGATCGCTCTCATGTCGGCGAAGATCCTGAATGTCCGACGTGAATGAACGAGCCAGCTGACGGCACTGCTCAGCATTACGGGCCACAGCAGAAAGGGAAGTGTACTCTGAACTGTCGGGGTGGTAAGGAAGTATGCTGTCCAGTAGACATGAAGGCCCACGACCGTAGAGGAGAAAGAATGGGGAAAATCCAGTCGTTGCCTGAGACGCTGTGTTATAGGCATAGGTGACGTACGGAAGCACCTGATCCCAATTAGACGCGTCAGAAGAAACGTACATGGCCAGCATGTCACCAAGAGTTCGGTTAAACCTTTCTGTGAGGCCATTGGTTTGAGGATGGTAAGCTGTGGTGGTCCGATGTATTATTTTGCAAGCTTTTATTATTTGCAAGCGATATATTATTTTGCAAAGTAGAAGAAAAAACAACGTGCCAATGGTGGGGACCATCGGTCCCCACCATCGGCACGTTGTTTTTTCTTTTACTTTGTGTTTATCTTTCCCCTATACAGATTACACTACTAATTTATGTGATTACCGAAGTAAAATTAAAAAAAAAAGACAAAGTACAATTCCCAATGCTTTCCTTGGCCTCGCCAACTGTTGGCTTCTTTCCTTCATGTATTATAACGAGTACCCTCATTTTCCCTTCATTTATATATATGTGGATGGAGGCTTATTAGAGGTACTGGGACTCGATCTAGAAGCACGGCAGGAACAGTTTGAGTACAAGCAGACCCAGCACACACACCGATAGCGATGCATGTCACTGGAGACTAGCGCACCGAATCTTCTGCACGTACATCTTCATCTTTACAAAGGCCCTCGGGAAGAAGAGGCGCCATCCTGGCGACTTACAGCGCAGGCAAGATGGCAGGGTCGTAGTAGCGCTTAAGGCGCTGGACGTGGACAGTTTCGCGGCCGCGTCGGAGGAGATCAGGTGAGGGCGCCAGAGATTCTACAATGTAATTGACATGAGAGATGTGCTCTAGGACACGATAGGAGCCATGATACTTGGAAATAACTTTAGAGGATAGTCCGGGAGTATCTGATGGAATCCATAGCCACACAAGACTGCCAAAAAATTGCGGTGTCGTCTGATTGTTGTCGTGGTAGGATTTTTGATGGGCCTGGGTTTCAGTCGTGAGAGACCGGGCAATTTGGCGACACTCCTCTGCGTGTCGGGCAGCTTCAGAAGCAGCGGTGTACTTCGATGCGTCTGGTTGATACGGAAGGATGGTATGTAGTAGAGCAGAAGGGTGACGGCCGTCAGAGCCGGGCGACCAAAGACTTCTGCGAATGTCGTTTTAAATGCAGCCCACGTACGGATGTCGCTTTCATGGTTACGGAACCACAAGTTTGCCACGCCGGTAAGATATAATATTACGTTGTTCAATTTAGTTTCGTCGTCTGATTTATTCTAGACGCTCAGCCGTTCGTAAGCAGTGAGCCTGTCTTCGACCATCGTGCTCATCGGTCCCACTGAAGCTTAAATAGCCGGGTCCCGCTGGCGAAGTGAGCCGGCGCAGATGACAGTTGCATCCGCTTGCGCGCCTTCATGTTGGACGTCGTCTGGCATTGCAGGTGTAGGAAGAGTGCGGCTACGGAGCTCCAGGACCGATGTTTATAACCCGCGACTCCACGAAATGTAGGATAGGGGTTTATTAAAGGTGCTGGGACTCGATCTAGAAGCACGGCAGGAACAGTCCGCGTACAAGCAGGACCAGCGCACACACCGATAGCGATGTCGCTGAAGACAACGCATGGAATCTTCTTCTTCACATTTGCATGTCCATCTTCATCTTTACAATATTACATATATATATATATGAGAGGTTGAAGGAGAACGTCGAAAGGACAGAGCCTTGCGCCTTGCGGCGCTCTGCTTCTGCTCAGCGACATGGGGTCTGATCTGATCACAGTGAACTCGGCCGTCCTGTACGAAAGGAATGACCGGATGTGCCCGAATGCTTTCTTTCCGGGATTCAGGAAGGATAAGTTTTTCGCATCGCCTCGTGCGAGACGTTGTCAAATGCTTGATTGATGTCGAGCCTCAATATCGCCCTTGTGCCGTGACAGTGTCCGCGATCCAAAATGCCCCAGACAGCTTGATCATGACATATCCTGCTTCAAAAGATGTCGAGGTGTTGGCTGTGGGCCCTACCATGCTCAGGGGGTTGTTGTCATCAGCTTCAGCATAACTCTGAAGCCTTTCGAGAACAATCTGCCCCATGAGTTTACCGAGGCTGTTTAATGGAACGGATCTCTGGTTTTCAATGTTGAGCTTCTTGCCCTGTTTCGATATGAATTTCACTCTGGTGTGTTTCCACTTCCACGATGTCTCTATATTTTAATGCGAAAGCATACTTCGCTATGTTCACAGAATTCTGTCCGCAGACCATGTCCGCAGTGCGTGTCCGTAGTACGTGTCCGCAGGCCGTGTCCGCAGAACGTGTCTGCAAAATCGTGTCCGCGGCAGTTGTGAGTAATTGAGAAGTGGTAGAGGTTAATGAGTGGTGTCAATCGATAGAGGGTGACGTAATATTGTTCCTGAAAAAATGATTAGGTCGATAAGTTAATTAGGTAATTAATTAAAATAACTGGTTCACAGGAAAGGAAAGGCGCAGTATCTGCCACACTTGTTCTGTGGACATCTGAACCGCGCGTAAGCGAATAGAGAACGGTAGGAGTGAAAGCGGAAAGAGAAAGGGGTGCCATAGTTGATATGACGTCAAGAATGTGACGTCACGCAACCGGAAGTAGAGCCGAAAAAAAAGGGCATAGGAAGGGATTGGCGCGCAAATTGAAATTACCAAAGACCAAAATGGGTAAACAAGAAATTAATGATAGGTAGATGATGTGACGTCACGCAACCGAAAGTAGAGCCGAAAAAGGGCATATGAAGTGATTGGCGCGCAATTTAATTATACCAAACAGTAAAATGGGCAAACAAGAAGTGAATTAAGCAATTAGAAGCAACCAGAAGACACCAACAGTAGCATCCATGCTTTCACATTACTCCAATGCAGATTCTGCAGTGCCCTTTCATTTTTTCTTCAGTAGATGTTCAGAAAACCTATTAGGGGCGACAATGAGTCGATGTCTGTGTTCCTGATGACTTTGTTCGAGACTCCGTCCGGCCCCACTATGGAGGTCATCCGGAGTTGTCCTATCGTTTACCACGTATCCTCGTCCTTGAAGTCCTGTAGCCCAGAGTTCATGCTCGCAAACATAAAATGTCCACGCAACCTATACGCATGTCGTTTGAAACTCTCATAGTTGCACGTACGCGACGCACGCCGCGCGTTACCGTTGTCAGAGAGGGAAGAGGATTGGCACCCGAAAGGGCCGTGTGCCAGGATCACACATAATTCATCAAGCTGTCATCATCCATACGACGCTCTCGGTAACATCCCTCCTAACTCAAAGGGAGGGGAGAGCTCTTTGGTTCAGGGCAAAGGTTCAACCCGGACAAGGGCCTCTATGCGCCATGAAAGCGGTGACGGTCACGGGTTGCTGCCCCTTCCTCGGATGAGGAACTCAGTCCGAAGTAGTCTCAGTGGCGCGATGAGGTGCACCCTCAGATGGTACAGGGCGAGTAAGAGGCTTCTTCATCACTGGTATCAACAGCATCAGCGGCTCCACGCGTATGGGATAGTGTGAAGGTGTGCGCTCGTTCCGCCGCTTGGTTATTCTAGTTCACTGTAGCTTGGTCTTCCGAGCGGTTCGCGATCTGCCAGCCGATGCCGTGCGCTAGTGTTCGATACGAGCTTACGGCCGGTCGCACTTCCTCCTGGAGACGGGAATGAAGCCGCCCTCGTTGGAGTCGACGAGGCTGCTGATCGCGTGCCAAAAGCTGACAGCTTCTCATGGCTCGTCAGCTGAAGCTGGGCAGGAAAGGGGAAGAGGCACACCATGCTACCCTAACCATGCCGTGGCATGTATTATATATTTATTTATACTGTTGGTGGGAAGGGGGGGGGGGGGGGCAGGGGCTCTTGCATATATATATATATATATATATATATATATATATATATATATATATACGTATCCACTCGTATATATAAAGCCACGCATTAACCGCGCTCTTTACGTTTACGTTTTAGCGGTTGCTTGCCTGATTCGCAAGCCTCCCGGGCTCTCGATTCCCATTCACCCTCTCATCTGGCAAGCAGTCGGGTAGAAATCTGTACCACCTGCATGCCTGAAATCCATGTGACTTGTCGGATTCCAAATACCTGGGGCATAGTCACGAGCCCAACTACAACATAGACGCCAGTTTTTTGCAGTGAATGTGAGCCTCAATTCTCCCTGGGTGATATTATCCGTCAGCCGGTGCATAATGAGCGCAACCAGTCTTCCCAAAACCGCACTACCCCCCTCCTCCCTCCCCCTGCCTCTTCCCACCTCGCACTTTACCATTTCGCTCTTCCGCCGTAGCCTTCGTCACTCTCCAAACGCATGTCCCTCCTACTCCTTTAATTATAACCCTTCTGTGAGGTGCATTCCTTCGCTTAGCATCAACCTCAGATTCCACTTTCTGCAGCCTCTCATAACTTCCTCCTTATATGGTAGCCAACCTCCGGGTCCTTCCCCTGGAAGCCCCATTGCGTTTGCGCATTCCTTTACTCTCGGCGCACAGCTCCAAGCATTATAAGCGACCCGTTTCTATACTGTTCCTTCTGTCTGAAAGGGGTAGATATATCAAAATTTTCTTACTACATTCATGCTTTAGAATTATGCGTGAGCCATTAGTAAATATGAAACACAGCTGAAATTCGCCTACGCTCAGTAAATAATTTATACCTGCATTTGTTCAGACGCGCTGTCTCAGTTTCGGTTTCAGGTTGCCGAGCAAAGGTTCCCACGTCTTTCGTTAGTATAAGATTGATAAGATAGCGAGAGCGACACAAAACCTACCGTATACTCTCTTCGTCCAGTCGAGGTTATTCCGGTCTTGGGAACAGCTTAGCGTAAGAGTTCGCTTGAATTGAAAATACAAAGCAGCGGGTATATTGCAGCTTTTGTATGAGTTACGTGATCTCACACTCGCTCGTTTCGTCAAGACCTTCGTTCGGCAACGTGAAACCAAAACTGAAATTATGTGGCCGAAAAAAAAAAAAAACGATGCAATTGCAAATTATTCACTAAGCGTAGGCTAATGTTACGGCGTGATGCAAGGCTACT
The DNA here is from genome assembly GCF_055883805.1 of Amblyomma maculatum. Lineage (NCBI taxonomy): Eukaryota > Metazoa > Arthropoda > Arachnida > Ixodida > Ixodidae > Amblyomma > Amblyomma maculatum. The sequence goes on from NC_139344.1 coordinate 255,978,014, forward strand.
AATGTATCACGCATAATTATAAAGCCTAACTGCAGTGAGAAAAATTTGTTTCGTCTATCCGTTTAAATGAAGGGGGAAAGAATTCCTAGCCTACACTCTGCTACTTGCGAGCCATGGCAGGTGGAATTTTTAACGAAGCTAATTTTGTGTTTTAGTCGATCTCGATGAAGATGCCTCCACGAGAGTAATGCTCGAGAAGCACCGACATGCATGATTCTAATGCGGTAGCGTTAAAGGCACTATTCCGAAGGGAATCCGGCGTTGTCGGAGTTGTGCGAGAAATATCCCTGGCATGCCTTTGACGGATGACACGACCGAGCACCGATTTGTCGGTGGGTTGCACGCGGGATGTAACGAGACCACGCGACAATGAAATGTTGGGAGGATCATGTCAGCTCGCGTTGCTCATTTGAGGTATAAGGGGTGGGGGATAGGAATCAACCTTTCAGGCCTCTTAATCGGGTGCCGGATGGGGCACGCACCTGCTATAGATCACGGTCGCACGTTAGCATGGCTTGGTTAAAGCGGGCTTTATATCAGTGTTGGGTGGTCTCTTACGACCGGTAGCTGCATTTAAAATATTAGAGGCAAAAATAATAGATTGGAAATAAGCGAGCAGTTGAAACTACATGTACACGTAGGAGGAAGAACAGCAAGATGATCCAATCAATCAATCAATCAATCAATCAATCAATCAATCAATCAATCAATCAATCAATCAATCAATCAATCAATCAATCAATCAATCAATCAATCAATCAGTTTATTTCCAGTTTTCTTTGCAAAATACTGAGGGCGGCAAGATAAAAGCAGCCATTACGACCGCTTGACAAGCCTCGCCACCCCTACAAAGAGGCAGTTTTGTAGCGATTGAAAGGGCGAGATTGATATACACTTGTTACACACGGAAGGAATAGAAGGTAAAAGACGCATACACTCAAAATTGTCTGGGTACATCTGACGCATACACTCAAAATTATCAGGGTACATCGGACGTTCAGGAATAAAAAGACAGAAAAAGAAAAAGAAAGGGAAAAGAAACATAGTGGTTACATAGCGTTACAATTCAATACATGTTTGCAGAAGCACAGTCAATCAATCAATCAGTTTATTTCCAGTTTTCTTTGCAAAATACTGAGGGCGGCAAGATAAAAGCAGTCATTACGACCGCTTGACAAGCCTCGCCACCCCTACAAAGAGGCAGTTTTGTAGCGATTGAAAGGGCGAGATTGATATACACTTGTTACACACGGAAGGAATAGAAGGTAAAAGACGCATACACTCAAAATTATCAGGGTACATCGGACGTTCAGGAATAAAAAGACAGAAAAAGAAAAAGAAAGGGAAAAGAAACATAGTGGTTACATAGCGTTACAATTCAATACATGTTTGCAGAAGCACAGTACAATCAATTTATTCAAGAAATGTGTTCCGAATAGCTGCGGAAGACATACTCTGCAACTGGTCATAAAACGGTGTGTTTAAATACTTGGGGAGTATATATTTTAGTGTAGAAATGCCGTAATTTGTTCGGCATCGCGGTAAAGAGTAGGTAGGGCTTTTTCGTGTCGTATACGGCGTTTGGTGTCGTGTAAGCACCACCATGTTAGAAAAGAATGTGTTGTTATTGGCCGTTGTTTTTTTTATAGAAGGATGCAAACCTGTAGTCAAACATTTTGTTGATCGGTATTATTTTGTATTGCAGGTAGATCGGACTTGTTTGTGCAGCATATGGCACGTTGGAAATTACACAAAGTACTCTTTTCTGCAGAATTAGGATCTTCTGGATGTTAGAAGCTGTAGTATTTCCCCAAAAAAGGAAGCAATACGATACATAGGAATAAAAGAACGCGTAGTAAAGGTGCAGCTTTGTCTTGACAGGAAGAATATACTTATTCCGTGCAATAATCCCGACATATTTAGAGAGAGCTGTGCAGACTTTGCTCACATGGGCATCCCAGGACATAGTGGCTGAAAACACGACACCAAGTGAGGTATTTGTTTGTACATACTCAATGGGAGCGTTGGCTAAATAGAGGATTGGCACAGTGATTATGTGTTGCCCCTTTGGATGGAATAATAAAGCCTTAGTTTTTTCCTTGTTTATCTTTAATGAGTTTAGCGACGACCAGTCTGATAATGACGCCAAAGTTGTATTTGCGTTGTAGGTTAGTTCTTTAATGTCCCGCGAAGAGAAGAACAAGCTTGTGTCATCTGCATATATGATGTATTTAACTAAACTGCTTATGTTGGATATGTCATTGATATATATGTTGAATAAAATAGATCCCAGAAGGCTGCCCTGGGGTACACCATTTCTAATTGGAACCATAGCAGAAGGGAACTGATTTATAAGCACATACTGATAGCGAGCGCTGAAATATGATTTAATGAGACAGAGGGCATGCCCACGTATGCCATAATGGTCGAGTTTCTTAAACATAGTTTCGTGGTTAAGCTTGTAAAATGCTTTGCTAAAGTCAACGAAGATACCCAAGGTGAGAAGCTGATCTTCGAAGTTATTTAATATGTATTCTTTTTGATCCAGTAATGCGTGCTCAGCTGATCTTTGTTTTGTGAAACCATATTGGCAGTTGGCAATTACGGAGTGCTTCAATAAAAAGTTGTTGTAACGTCGGTACATTATTCGTTCTAACCCCTTGGAAAAAACTGGAAGTATAGATATAGGTCTGTAATTTCCGAGATCATTTTTATCGCCTTTTTTATACGTAATCACGACTTTAGCTATCTGCATGGCAGCCGGAAAATGTCCGGTGCTTAGCGCAGCGTTGTATATATGAGTGAGACAAGGGACTATCAAGTGCAGGACGTATTTTACAGGTTTACTCTGAATATTGCAGAAGTCTAGACTGGACGTGTTCTTTAAGCTTTTAATCGCGGAATAAACCTCAGCTTCACCTGCTGCTTCCAAGAACATAGATTCCCCTAGACTGTCGCCCATGTACCGAAAAATTCCTGGGTTATGAACACTGTTTCCAACTTCAGAGAAATACTTATTAAAGGCATTAGCGAGGGACAAGCCGCCTATTTCCTTGCCATTAATTACTAGGCTCATAAGATCCTGAGGTTGGTTATTTCGATTTAGAAGGATGTTTAGCCGTCTCCACTTTTCTTTAGGGAATTATAGGAGAAGTGTATATTGAACAAATCATTATAATAAGCGGTACGAGATGATCTAATTTCATAGTTTAAGCGGTTTCGCAGGGATTTATAACTGGCTAAGACTTCGGGAGCTTTACTCTTTATGAAAGTTGCAAACAACTTGTGTTTCTTTCTTACCAATCGTACTAGGCGAGGAGTCATCCATGGTTTTCGTGCCTTTTTTGAGGGAACTATCTTGACAATAGGAAAACAATCATTATAGATTGGGAGAAAGAGCTGAAGGAATTGCTCATATGCATCATCGGGTGCTGTCTTCTGGAAAACAGGATTCCAATTCACAAGTGAAATACGATTGCTCAATTGATCGAGGCGGCTTTGGGAAACGAGCTGCCGACAGACACAGCAGGCTTATGTTTGGGTTTTATTTATTTATTTATTTATTTATTTATTTATTTATTTATTTATTTATTTATTTATTTATTTATTTATTTATTTATTTATTTATTGAACCTTACAGGCCCCGAAGGGCATTGTGTAAGGGGGGTTACAATATCAAGGTTAATGGCTGTAAACAAGGAGCAGACACTAGGTATTACATAATTTCAAACATAACAGAATTCCCAACGTAATTATACATGGTCGCTACAGAATAGAGTACATGCAGATGCATATAAAAATATGAGAGAAAACATTTAGAAAGAAAGACAACATGATAATAGTATAACATAGGTACATTGAACTAGCAATACAAACTTAACACTTTCTCACGGAATGAAGCAGGACTATTTATCGATGCAATTGAATCAGGAAGATCATTCCAGAGTGAAATGGCGCGAGGAAGTGCAGATGAGTTGAAAGCTTTCGTACGGCCAAAGATGCGAGAAAAACTAAGATGATTGTGCAAGCGTCTAGACGTGCGCAGTGGATTGCTTAGTGGCAGCGGCGAAGGCCTATCCGTATACACATACTTGTGTAACAAGCACAGAAGCGAAACTTGGCGGCGATTTTCTAGAGGCGTTCTCCTTCCTTCTTCTTTAGGAAGGAGAACGAAAATAGGAAGGTGGTCACTATGTCGGTTGCAATGCGACCGGCAAGAAACGCGTTTTCATGATTGATAATGAGAAGATCTAAAGAAGAAGATGAATGGGAAGTGACAGGTGTAGGCCCGTGAATCACATTTTGGAAACCAGCTATTTGTATGGCGGTTAGCATTTTTTCTTGCACTGAGCTTTTCGTGCTCATATCTATGTTAAAATCACCCCCGATACAAGTAAGGAAATTTTCAGAAAGAAAAGATAACTCACGCTCGAAGCTATAAAGAAACTGGGCTATATTACCATGTGGGGGTCGATAAACTACACAGAAAGCGTGGCAGCCAGATGTAACTGTCAGCATTTCTATGTTCTCGTCAGTTATGCAGTGATCGGATAAGACATCAGAAGAATACTTTTCTTTTATCAGTGCTGCTACGCCTCCGCCCCGGTTCTTAACACGATTAAGAAAAAATGATCTGTACCCAGGAAGGCGGATGACGTCACTATCTGAGCGATACCACGTTTCGGTTAGTAAAGTAACATCGAAAGGACTGGCGAGGCTGTCTAAAAAGTATGTTAGTTGGTCAGCTTTGTTAACAGCCGATTGCATATTTAGATGTAAGATCTGGCAGTATTTGTCTGTGTTTCGTAAGAAATATGCGCTGAGTTGCGATGGTGTGAAGAGTGGTGTTTCTTCCATTGAGAGCCTGAGCGGAGGTACTTCAACATATGTCGCTGTGCGGTATTTCTGCCGTCATTTTGGACAAATCTGCTCGCGAGTGAATTTGTACTATGGAGGAGACGTCAGTTTGGCGGCCCAGAATAGTGCCGTTATTTGTCCACACATGTTTCCATGAGACTTCCTTCTTTTTTGCTATGGCAGCGCCCAGGAGCCTTTTCTTGTCCTGCGTTAAGTGTTCGTTCACAAAGATCGGTGTCGTTGATAGGCAATCTGTGCCGATATCCTTGTTTGTGAGACGCACCATTTTCGCCTTCTGTAGTACTACGTCCAGTTTAACAAGGGATTTAAACTGAACAATAAGGTTGGGGCTCTCTGAGTTGCGGGTAGGCACACGGTGGCAACGCTCTACATCAGACTCTGTGATAGGCTCATGAATAACATTTCCAAGGTTAGTCGCAAGACTCACGGCATTTTCCTCGTCCTGCTGCAGGACACCTTTAATTTCAATATTACACCTTCGGGAGTACTGTTCTCCTTGATTCACCTTCCTTTCAAGTTCATTAGTGTCCTTTTCAAGTGCATCGTATTTCAGGCGCAGTTCATCATTTACTTGCTCCAGCTTAGAACTTTTTGCCTCTTCATCTTCTAGTTGCTTCTTTAAGTCCTCAATTTCAGCATGTTCGTGGTCAATACTCTTAATCATTTCTGTTTGCTCGTTTCGAAGTAACCGGGTTTCATTGCGCATGCTTCGTTCAAAAGCTTCTCGCGACGTTTTAAGCTCCTGCTTAAGATCCTCCTGCAGTTTCAACAAGTCGTTTTTTGACATTTCAAGGAAATAAAAAAATAGAGTACACACAAAAGCAAAGCACAAACTTGGCAGCAGCGGCGACGATCTAGGACACAAGTTTCCAGTTTCGAAGTTTCCATTAACGCTATCGCGTCGTACCCTTAAAGGCGGAGCTTAAGTGTCCCCCAATAATGTTTTTATGCCACTTAGCGAGAAATTATTGGGTGCAGGGCTGTCTCGTTTCTTGCCGCATAACACTGTGCTAAGATCACGAACTTGCTTTTTCTGTCCAAAAATATTATTGCGAGCTCATACCAGTATTCTTAGCTACGAAAGCCGGAGCCCTCCGGATTTTTGTGCCAGCATTAAAACAACTATCTAAAAGCATTTCATAGTCTTGCGTTTTCGAACTCGTTAAAAACTATACGTTCAGATTAACCGTGGGCTTTGAAAACACACCACTTCCAGCCGACGAGCTATACGATTATCTCTACAACGGCTAGAGCCGGGCACAACCGAATTACGTTTATCCTCCTTTGTTCTATAAACCACTTTTTTGGGCTCCATCTTTTTTGGACGGCCGCGCGAGATTCAAAAGTTCTTGCCTTCTGCGCGCGATTTTGAATCTCCCGCGGCCGCCCCCACACATGGAGCCGAGTCCCACACTTGATTTTTTATTCCTTTAGTGACGTAGGGGAGCCATACAACTACCTAGAGCCGGTGGTATGGCTCGCCCACGTGCTATTGCATCGCGTTCTTTCATATATCATCAACAAGAACGCTCCTATATTAAAAAATCTATACTGATTATTAATTAAAGCTTTACTAAGTATTTTGGCGAATAAATATTTAGTTTATGCATTTACATTATACTTCTTCAGATGCGCATTATTGTTAATGGAACAGCTTGATTTCTTTGTCTGCTATTAAACGAAAGCGATTACGAAGAGCTGCTTCTGGTCCCGCCGGGGTGGCACCTGTTAGGGCTCTCGCTTACTGTGCCCAAGGATGCGGGATCGAATTTGCTGATGATAAGTTCACATCTTGCAATATCGGAGCGTTCCTGTTGAAGATTTAGAGAAAAACGCGATTCAATGAGCACGTGGGAGAGTAATACGACTTGCTTTATCTTGTTATATTGCCCATCTCACGTCACTAAATGAATAAAAAATCAAGGCAGGGACTCTGCGCCATCTTTTTTGGATGGACGCGTGAGATTTAAATCTCGCGCAGAAGGCAAGAACTTTTGAATCTCACATGACCGCCGAAAAAGATGGCGCTGAGCCTCTGCTTTGATTTTTTATTCGTTTATTGACGTGGAAGAGCAATATAATTAGATACAGCAAGTGGGATACCAAGAAACAAACGTATAACCTTTCACAACACTCGCATTCTAAGCGTTTTATACAGAGTGCAAATGTCGGTTCCATTTCGCCGTTTTCCAATGGCAAGCTCATATTCAGCTGTCGTACGAGACGCGCGTTTCAGCCACAAAAATATTTGCAAATAGCTAGAAGAGGAAAAAGGTAGCATGCAAACGGACATGCCACCCACAGCCATAGTTGGAATATTAGAAGGCAGAATAATACTTCATTTGACGAGAACTGTCGTGACCAGTTAACTGCTGATGATATTTAGTCATAGCACCACTTTTTTTTTTTTTTTTTTTTTTTCGCCATGTTTTAGCTCGCCGCGTCTGCCGTGGCCGCAGCCGCAGTCGGTGCCGTGCCGCGGCCGTTCGCTCTCGTCAGATGTGCGCTCCGCGGGCAGAGGAGCACACATCGAGGTCTCGGTGGCCGCAGCTACGCCGTGAAGAAGCGTAGCTACGGTCTCCTCATTAAAAAATCAGCCTGCCATGACATTTGAATTCACGTTACCCCTATGCCACGGGCAGGAGCTGCCATCTCGGGCCGCTCCTTTAACATGGGATGGTGATATCAGAATCAGCCTGCCAGAACCGTTTGCATTCTCGTTGCCCCTACGACACGCAGGCACGTCCATACGGCTTGGTTGAAGCGTGACTTTATATGTGGGCTGGTAGCTTACGATCTCGCGTCATACTCTTAAAGAATGAACTTAAGTGTCCCCAATAATGTAGCACCTTACACTGATAGGGCGTGATATGGGAATAATGTAGCAGGCAAAAGAAGCTCCCGCTGTTGCTTTCGCAATTCAACTAGAGTTAACCACAGCTAAACCACAACCAATTTATTGCTAGACTCTTTCCAGCTGGTAAGGCGATTATTTGCTTTAGTAAAATACAGGTCGATTATTCTGGGACACCTTTTCATTGCGAGAACATTGTAGGGTTTTAATAGACATGTGTTATGCTCAGGTTGATGAGAATAGCCTGAGCACCCGATACATAGCAAAATTTCGCTTCTGGAGTTCGTTATGCGCTCACAACAAATAACTAATGCTTGCCAAAGGAAATCGATTAGATGCACTTTTTTTTTGCTACACGTATTAAAAATGTGCCTTTGCTGAAGCGTTTGAGGGAGGCGCTGCGATCACCGCGCTCATTCCGCCGCTTGGTTATTCTATAGTTCACTGCAGCTTGGTCTTCCGAGCGGTTCGCGATCTGCTAGCCGATGCCGTGCGCTAGTGTTCGATACGAGCTTACGGCCGGTCGCACTTCCTCCTGGAGACGGGAATGAAGCCGTCCTCGTTGGAGTCGACGAGGCTGCTGATCGCGTGCCAAAAGCTGACAGCTTCTCATGGCTCGTCAGCTGAAGCTGGGCAGGAAAGGGGAAGAGGCGCACCATGCTACCCTAACCATGCCGTGGCGTGTATTATTTATTTATTTATACTGTTGGCCCAGGGGCCGTTACACACACACACACACACACACACACACACACACACACACACACACACACACACACACACACACACACACACACACACACACACACACACACACACACACACACACACACACACACACACACACACACACACACACACACACACACACACACACACACACACACACACACACACACACACACACACACACACACACACACACACACACACACACACACACACACACACACACACACACACACACACACACACACACACACACACACACACACACACACACACACACACACACACACACACACACACACACACACACACACACACACACACACACACACACACACACACACACACACACACACACACACACACACACACACACACACACACACACACACACACACACACACACACACACACACACACACACACACACACACACACACACACACACACACACACACACACACACACACACACACACACACACACACACACACACACACACACACACACACACACACACACACACACACACACACACACACACACACACACACACACACACACACACACACACACACACACACACACACGCGCGCACGCGCACACACACACACACACACACGCACACACGCACGCACACACGCACGCGCACGCACGCACACGCACGCACACACACACACACACACACACATATATATATATATATATATATATATATATATATATATATATATATATATATATATATATATATATATATATATATATATATATATACGTATACACTCGTATATATAAAGCCACGCATTAACCGAGCTCTTTACGTTTACGTTTTAGCGGTTTCTTGCCTGATTCGCAAGCCTCCCGGGCTCTCGATTCCCATTCACCCACCCATCTGGCAGCAGTCGGGTAGAAATCTCCCTGCATGCCTGAAACCCATGTGACCTGTCGGATCCCAAATACCTGGGGTATATTTGCGATTTTTCAGTCACGAGCCCAACTACAACATCGACGCCAGTTTTTTTGCAGTGAATGGGAGCCTCAATTCTCCCTGGGTGATATTATCCGTCAGCCGGTGCATAATGAGCGCGAGCAGTCTCCACCGAAACCGCACTACCCCCCTCCTCCCTCCCCCTGCCTCTTCCCACCTCACACTTTACCATTTCGCTCTTCCGCCGTAGCCTTCGTCACTCTCCAAACGCATGTCCCTCTGCATTCCTTCGCTTAGCATCAACCTCAGGTTGCACTTTCTGCAGCCTCTTACAACTTCCTCCTTATATGGTAGCCAACCTCCGGGTCTTTCCCCTGGAAGCCTCATTCCGTTTGCGCATTCCTTTACTCTCGGCGCACAGCCCCAAGCATTATAAGCGACCCGTTTCTATACTGTTCCTTCTGTCTGGAAGGGGTAGATATATCAAAATTTGCTTACTACATTCATTCTTTAGAATTATGCGTGAACCATCAGTAAATATGAAACACTGCTGAAATTCGCTACGCTCAGTAAATAATTTATAACTGCATTTGTTCAGACGCGCTGTCTCAGTTTCGGTTTCAGGTTGCCGAGCAACGGTTCCCACGTCTTTCGTTAGTATAGGATCGCGAGAGCCCCACAAAAACTATCATATACTAGCTCTTCGTCCAGTCGGGGTTATTCCGGTCTTTTGAATAGGATAGCGTAAAAGTTCGCTTGAATTGAAAATACAAAGCAGCGGGTATATTGCAGCTTTTGCATGAGTTACGTGATCTCACACTCGCTCGTTTCGTCAGCACCTCGTTTGGCAACGTGAAACCAAAACTGAAAGTATCTGGCAGAACAAAAAAAAAAAAAAAAAAAGATGCAATTGCAAATTATTCACTAAACGTAGGCTAATGTTCCGCGGTGATGCATGGTTACTAATGTATCACGCATAATTATAAAGCCTAACTGCAGTAAGAAAAATTTGTTTTTTTTTTTTTATTACGTCTTTATTTCTGCTTACGGTAGGCGTTTACCTTGCGGCAGAACTAAGTTGCTTCATGGATGTAGGGGTGGGGGAGCGGTTAAGGGTGGGGGTGGGGGTGAGAAAAATTTGTTTCGTCTACCCGTTTAAATGAAGGGGGAAAGATTTCCTTGTCTTCACTCTGCCATTTGCGAGCAATTTTTAACGAAGCTAATTTTTCGTCTTAGTCGATCTCGATGAAGATGTCTTCGCGAGAGTGATGCTCGAGAAGCACCGACATGCATGATTCTAATGCGGTAGTGTTAAAGGCACTATTCCGAAGGGAATCCGGCGTTGTCGGAGTTGTGCGAGAAAAATCCCCGGCATACCTTTGGCGGGTGACACGGCCGAGCACCGATTTGTCGGTGGGTTGCACGCGGGATGTAAGGAGACCACGCGACAATGAAATGTTGGAAGGATCATGTCAGCTCGCGTTGCTCATTTGAGGTAGAAGGGGTGGGGGGATAGGAATCAACCTTTCAGGCCTCTTAATCGGGTGCCGGATGGGGCACGCACCTGCTATAGATCACGCTGCCACGTTCGCATGGCTTGGTTAAAGCGGAGCTTTATATCCATGTTGGGGGGTCTCTTAGCATGGCTGTGACTGAATCAGTTTATTTTTTTTTTTTTTTTTGTATTTGGACAAGATAAATCTTGCTGCTCTCCTCTGAATTCTTTCGATTTTATAAGTTTGGTTCTTTCTATGCGGATCCCATATAATACTAGCGTACTCTAATGTGGGACGTACTGAGCTTGGGTAGGCTCTGAGTTACCCATTTGGAGGAGCATTTTTTTTATTTCCGTCTTAAGTACCATAACTTTCTTTCGGCTGAGTTGCAAATGTTGTTAATGTAAATTTTCCAATTTATATCTTGGGATATAGTAACGCCTAAATATTTAAAATGACTAGTTTGCGATATAACTTTTTCATATAACTCATAATTGAAGGGAAAAATGTTCTTATTTTTCCTCGTTACTCTCGTACCCACTGATTTATTGTAGTTTATTTTCATGCTCTACTTTTCACACCAATCATTTACCCTTTTTATGGCTAAATTCAGAGCGGTCTGATCCTGAGGGCTTGAAATCTTGCAGTACATTAGGCAATCATCTGCGAATAAACGCACCGTAATTCGTTTGTCGAGTCCATCAGTGATGTCATTGATGTAACATAAGAACAGGACAGGGCTTAGTACAGAGCCCTGCGTTACTCCAGATGTCACAGGCAGTATCCCTGATCTTGCGCCATTCACTTCTACATATTGCTTCCTGTTAGCAAGATATGATTTGATCCGTGTGATAACATTGATATGAACGCCAGAACTAAGTAATTTTGTTAGAAGATGTGAATGTAAAACGCGGTCAAAGGCTTTTGACAGGTCCAAACATATAGCGTCTATTTGGGTACGTTCGTCTATTGCTTTCGCAAAATCGTGCATTGTTTCTAGGAGTTGAGTAACAGTAGACAGACGCCTTCTAAAACCATGCTGATTCGAGATAAAGATATTAGAGCCTCCAAAATGAGCATACAAACTTTTTGATATATGTTCCAAAATTTTACATGTGCAGGTTATCGATATTGGTCTGTAGTTTTCAACCCTGTGTTTATCACCATTGTTTATCACCAGATTTATGAATCGGCATAACTCTCGCCATCAACCAGTAAGGTATGCGTTGTTCTAGCGATGCTTTAAATATAATTAATAAGTATTTTGAGACCCATTCCGCGTAGCGTCTCAAAAATTCATTAGAGATACCGTCTGAACCGACAGATTTTTTTCGGATCAATGTTCAGTACAAGCGACAGGATTCCTTCTTCAGATAAGAAAATGTCCTGCGTGGTAGGAAACGTACAATCCTTTGACATACTTAAGTTTTGAGACAACGCTTCAGGTGGATAAAACACTGAGGGAAAAAATTTATTGTATCTATCAGCAACCTCTGAGCAGCTAGCAGTAACTTCTCCAGAGTCAACAATGTAGTTAGTGTTTTCGTTCGATGAAGCAATACGACGACAAAATCGCTGTGGAGAATCTTTCATAAACCCAGCTAGTGTCTCGGAGTAATACTTTTCTTTTACAGCCCGCAATTTCTCTTTGAATATCTTTGAATGTTGCGATACATCAGATCGGTTTCGTACCTTCTTGTTCCTTTTGCGTTTTAGCTGTCGCTTTATATGAATAATTTCTCGGTTAACTCACGGGTTTTGCTTTCTTACCGTTTTCTCGCGTTTAGGAACAAAACTCTCCAAACAGTAATGCATAATAGTCTTAAAGTAATTCCACAGCGAGTTTACGTCAGTCTCCCCGTCAAAATTATACCAAGACATTTCTAAATAATCTAAAATGCTCACATTGTCAGCTCTACAAAAGTAATTTACAAGTCGGGATTGTCTCTTCTTGTTCTTCACATGCAGTGCCGCCTTTACACACGGCAAAACAAGTTGATGGTCACTCAGTCCGTCATGGACAAAAATTTTACATCAACCAATCTTACTGTTTACGAAGATCAGGTCTAACAAAGATGCTGAGGTTGCTCCAATCCTTGTTGCTTCTTGTACTAATTGTGTCAGATCGTTGCTGAATGCAATATTCATTAGGGCTTCGCAGTGTTTGGTGTTCGCAGTGCTGCCTATTTCAAGTAGATTCCATTGTATACCCGGTAGATTGAAATCACCCGCAATAATTAGTCGTGTGTTTTCAGTGACGTTATTACAGAGAAAGTCATGTATTGATTCTAGGAACTCAATGGGAGCGTTAGGTGGTCTGTAAACTGCTCCAATTATGCAGGGTGCACCACACAAGTTAGTTTTGCACCATATACTTTCGTTGTCGGGGCTGCCGTCTAATGGCATTAACTTGGATATCTTTCTTGAAAATTGTGGCTACGCCTCCACCTCGCGTGTCTCGACCTCTGCGAATAATTTTATATTTAGGTGGTATTAATTCGCAATCCCTGATATCTGGTCGTAACCACGTTTCAGTTACTATTACAATGCCAAAATTAAAATCAAAAAGAAGGTGTTCTAATTCTAGTGTTTTATTCACGATACTGCGAGCGTTGACATTTATCAAGGTGAAATCGCGAGTGTTGTTCGCGCTTTGTCATTCAGAACGTTGATCCTTTGCATCTTTCCTTTCTAATTTTAATCTGCACGATCTCTGGTCATCCCAAACGTATGTTTCCTTGTCGATGACAATCTTATCATGTACTAGCCAGACATTCGATCCGCCGTCCGTTTCAATTGTTTTGCACTTTCCCACAGTTTTCTTCGTTTTTGTAAAGTAGACGACGAAAAGTCGCCTGACACTGATATGTTAGTACCATTTAGTTTCTTGCAATTTTTTATGATCTCCATTTTTTCTTTGTAATAAAAAAAACTGCATGATTATCGGCCGCGTGCTGTTGACGCGCTTCCGGCCAAGCCTGTGGATTCGTTCCACTGTTTTTACTTTTACACCAAGTTTGTGTTCGAAGACATCACAAAACACTTTTTTATCACTGGTTTCTTGGTCATGTTCCGGTATTCCAAAAGTTATTAAATTATTTCTGCTATTATGATCTTCCAAATCTGTGATCTTTTGCTGCTGCGACTGGATGATGGTCTGAATTCCTTTCAGCGTTGCGCCTAAGTCTTCTATTTTCGCTTCATGCTCGTCTACTTTCGTTAATGTGTATTCCATCCGCACAATTTTTGCGGTCATATCATCTAGTTGCTTTGAAAAAGACATTTGTGTGGCCTTAATCTCCTTTATATCTTCACGCATTACCTTCTGACCGGACAGGAGTTCTTGCCGCATTGTTTCGTCATGGTTAGGTTCAGGGTTCAGTTCAATATCCCCAGCCAGCATAAGGAGCAAAGATATACATTTCATAGCACGTTCGATGCACACTTTGGGGCACGGCAGAACAATGAGAAACCTATCATCGCTTCGATAGCATTTACCAAACCTACTAACCTGCAAGAACAGGACGTAAGGTTGTAACACTCATCCGTAATGTTTCGCCGTGCCCACGGGATGGCTCGATGTAGACTGGCCTTATGTAATCTGTGCGCTGGGTAGGCGATGCCACTCCGGTTGCTGTCGATGGTCCTTGCGCATGCTCAAGTCGGTTGATATCGAGATGCCACGTGGATTCCGGCGAGCGGTGGTCAGCGATGCGGTTGAATGCCAGGCCCGTGTTTGAAGCACGTAGCGATCCTGGTGCATAGCACAGCAGCGCCTGTAAGAACAGGACGTAAGGTTGTGACACTTCCATCCGTAGGAGTAGGAGTGTGGTGGGATGAAAGGGGGTTTGAATGAGGTAGCCTACCGTCCGTGGGACGGGGATAAAGGGCGCAAAAAAAAAAGAAAAGCCCATAACCTACCCTTTCCTGCCCAACCTTCACTGTAAAGCGATACAGACACTGCTGTAGCCACTTTGTCCTCGCGTGATCTCGCAGGATCGTTGCTTTTGACGATGACAAACGCTTCTTCGCACTTTCATCGAAAAACGAAACCTTTTGGTTACTTGAAACCTTATGCGAGGGTAAGATTGGGCAAATTAAAAGCGAATCGGGAGGAAAGGGCGCTGCCATGTCGTCAACTCCAAGTACATCAGTAACGCAAAGACCAGAAGGCGATTACCAGATTCACGTAGACCCCTCACCTGCGCATGCGCGCTGGTCACCCTTATAGCTCGCCTTAGAACGCCGTACAATTCTTCCAGCTAAACCACTAAATCATTTCGACTCAAGTTTCGTACGAAAATTGCATTTGGTCGTCAGTATTTTTCACACCAGATTTGTTTGGAGTACCTGATTCGATCAGACAATTTCGCATGTTCGCATCGTATGTGGCGACCGGGCGAAGCATAATGAGCCGTTATCAGCCGCTTTCCGAGCTCGAAAATATTTATTGAGATACGCGAACAAAACTGTTAAAATTTATTGCAGTTTTGGACAGATTCTGATCGTTATTCTAAAGCAGTTGATATAGTTCTTCGAACCGTCTGCAAAACAATTTCACTCGCCTACTTCTTTCTTTATTTATTTAGAACAGAGCATTATGTGCACAATAAAATACGACAATCTTTGCCCTGAACACTATTTTGTGCGCAAAAAAATATCCATACATCTTTATATGACAAAGCAAAAAGAGCAAGAGCATTGTTAACACCAACAAGCACCATGTTGACACCACATACACGATATCGACTACGCTGCTACCGCATTTTTTCCTTCATTTTTTTTTTTTTTTTTTGCTGGTTCATCGTATCTGCAGCTGAGGAGGGAACAAAGCGGGATCCGTCTTTGGGCTGTGTCCGCTTTTTATCGGATCCAAGGGGCGATATTCTACCCAAGGCTAGACTAGTATAGGTTAGAAGTGTAAAAATAAAATTTAGTAACTTAAATGATGAAACAGGATAACGATAATGATCAAGGTATTGTCACGTGATAGTGGCAATGCCGTGTAGGATAAACTAAGATACTAGCGTTGCAATAAAAGAAACTCCTAATTGGGATAACCTGCGAATTGCAAAAGAACTAAGCAACTCGACGGCGGCGATAGCAGCAAGCGTGCTCGTCGGTCATCGAACGATGAGTGCCCGTTCAATTCGGCAGTGCTCAAGTTAATGTAGGCGCAGAAACATCCAGACATTCCAGCAAAGGGATTCTGGAAAAGTACGGAGTAATGTGGAAACAGTTGTGCTCGCCTGCGATCATTCCAGACTAATCTCGGCGCATCCCACACTACAAAGAAAGTGATAAAGGCGCGTTTCTCGATACCGAGCATGAATAAAGAGCGCAACGTCGGTCCCTTCGCTGCAATCACAGTGATAAGGCTGCATACTGGCAGCTGTTGAAAATAAAGGCTCGCGGCAATATTTTTGGAGGAAACAAAGCGATAACCCTCCCCAGCGGTCTTACTCGCGCTGAGGAGGTTGCGCTACGGAGGATCCGGGTCGGGGTTGCCCTCACACCTGCGGTGACACGAACATAGCCGCAATATCAATATTTATATCAACGTCCAGGATGTCCTGTCTGCAAGTCACCAGATCACGAGGCAGACATTCACCACTTGTTGGGGGTTTGCCCGGCACTGAAGCCGACGAGAATTCGGCACCTGACGGCAGTGGGCCTTTCGCCTAACAACTCATCATCGTACATTGCTTGGAAGCAAGGGCCTTATGATCGCTCTCTCTTGGACTTTATTAAAACAGCTAACCTTTTTTCTTTCATTTAATACCCCCTTTAATTTTTACATATTCCGTTATGCCCTGTGACAATAAACAACGTTATTAAAAAAAGAAGCCGAGCATGGTGACAACGTTTCAAAGGGGACGCTCGAGCCTATATTCTATCCAGCCGTCTGAGCTCCGCCATCGGCTGCGCGTTGTATAACACTTTTACTCACGACTGTACCTTTGGAGTTGTTAGTCGAGGAGCTCCGTGTCTTTACCTTTGTACTCGATATAATTTTCGCGAGGTGATAACACGCAGCGGACTTTGTCTGCGTCGGGTCGAGCAGATGTCAAAGGAAGAGCCAGGATTTAAGAGCGTTAGCTCTCACTACTTACATCTGCCGGGTTCTCGTCCGTTTCTCCATTGCTCTTAGTATACAAAAGGCGCAACAAGAATTAAAGGAGCTCGACTTTCAATTCTTGAGGTAATAATTTCTTATATATTCAAGAATACTGACGCGTTTCCTACATCTTTCCATTTTTCTCTCGCAGGTTGGACTGGTTACACACCCAAAACAACCCTGCTTATGCTGCAGCCCAGATGGTGTGTTCAAAACCGGCGGCACGACTTGTGCCGTCGAAATCAAGTGGTCCCTTTTCTGCCAAGGATTCGAAACTTATTGATGCTGATCAGTAAGTTGGTTATGTAAAATACATTCACAATGTAAATGTAAAGTTCACTCTAACACAATTTCACCCATATTTCACACAGGTGAGTATTATAATGTGTGTTTGAAATGTTGATGACACGCATTTGTTTTGATACAAAACAAGGTTTGAGCATAATAGTCAAGAGATAAGAAAAAGTCCTCGCTGAACATCCCTAGGCTTGAAGGATACTATTTCAAGTATTTTTAAGGGACTAACAGCCATGTCATAATGGAATTTTCTGCCATAATGTCATATCCTCCTTTATTTCACGCAGTTCGTCTAGCGTTAGATTCTTGCAACACAGCTACAGTTAAAGATGTTGGATTGACAATTAGGACAGGGTTTATTAAACTGAATTCATGCGTTATGCACACTTCATGATATCGAATAATATTGGTTCCCAGACTCAGCACAATGTTTTGCGGATGTTCAGCTGGTTGGGCTCATTTCTATATAACGGCCGTCCCAAGAAAATGAAATGGGCCCTTGTTTACCTGGCTCGTTGTATTGCTCTGATCAATCGCTCTGGCTGCTTTTTCTCCAAGGGCGTCGAAGGAAATCCGTAGGACTTGACGTTCGGAATCTTCCCACTAACAATGAAGGAGGTCAACGTTTTAAATTGATTTATAACAAATGAAAGGCGCAGTAGCTCTCGCACTTTTCTGTGAACAGCTAACCCGCGCCGTATGGAAAGGAAGGAAGGTGGGAATGAAAGAAGGAGGAGATATAGAGGTGCCGCAGTGAAGGGCTATCGAACAATTTCGACACCCTGGGGATCTTTAATGTGCACTGGACGTCGCACAGCACACGAACGCCTTTGCGTTTCGCCGCCACCAAACATGGCCGCCGCAGTCGGGTTCTAATCCGGGTACCCTGGTTCAGCCGCCGACAAAAACAGTGCCACCTTTCTTCGTGCACGATGCGGTGCCAACGGGATGAGATGCCATGCCATTATACGGGCTACGCGAGCCAACAAACAAACCGCTTCGCTTATACAAGTGACGTCATTGCTGTTCTACTGGCAACCATGGCACGCACGACCATCAGAGAGAGAGAGAGAGAAAGAGAGAGGTAAAGAGAGCTAGAGCCTTGTTGACATGGCGTAGGTGCAATCTGAGCTCTGATCGCACAGCTGGTGCCCCACCGTCGTGGCGCAGTGGTTAAAACGCCCGACTACTGTTCAGGAGTACCCGGGTTCGATCTCGACCGCCGGCGGCTTCGTTTCGATGGAGCCGAAGCGAAGAGGCATCAGTGTGCTGTACGACGTCAGTGCACGTAAAGATCCCCAGGTGGTCGAAATTACTACGTACGCCTCCACTATGGCTCTCCTTTCCACATTCACTCCCGCCTTCCTCTCTTCTTCTACGGTTCAGGTGTCCACAGAAAGAAGTGTGACGGACAGCACACGGGCGCCTCTCCGCTCGGAGTGGAAGTAGAAAGAGAGAAAAGGGCGCCACAGTGGAGGGCTGCGGGGTAATATTGACCACCTGGGAATCTAATGTGCACTGACATCGGGACAAGGAAAGAAAATTTCCACTGAGCGGCACCAGCCCTGGCCTTGCTAGCAAAAACTATATACAAGAGGCGTGCCATGTACCGTGTGCAGCATCAACGCTCAGGCTTTCATATTTCTCCAGAGCAGATTCTACAGTGCTCTCGCAATTTTTTGTTTGAAATATTTCATTTAAAACTACGTTCAGTCTAGATGCACAACGCTTTATTGTACATCTGGAGCAATTAGGTGCACTTAACTATGTTTTCCATTGTGAGCGCAGCTTTCAAATGCAACCGATGTACTGTATACCCGAGTTAAGTCAAAGCCCAATCATTGGTGGATCGCCTTGCCAGGCTTTCCAGTTCCCTTACTCCTTGGCCGCCTGATTACATAACCTACGTCT
Source organism: Amblyomma maculatum (assembly GCF_055883805.1). Lineage (NCBI taxonomy): Eukaryota > Metazoa > Arthropoda > Arachnida > Ixodida > Ixodidae > Amblyomma > Amblyomma maculatum. Next base: position 255,997,228 of record NC_139344.1, read on the forward strand.
ACAAAAGAGTTTTCGTTCATTGCTAATCATTTGAGTAACAAAAAAAAAATACTCAAGTCTGGTCTTGAACACCTTGTATACAGGGTGTTTGACATTTAAATTCCAGTTTGTTTTAAAACAAACAAAAGCGAAAACAGCACTGAATTACATACGGCTTACCATGTTCGACCCTGTCACATGCAATGCGTCTCGTTCTGCACAGTCAGCATTTCGCATACCTCCTGAGAAAGAGGGACTGTTGTTTTTTTCTTGTGAAGATTATTGATTTACAGGTGTGCTGGAAAGGCCTACTGCGTGTTTTAAAAAGGAACTGTATATATTTGACGTTTTACGTCGCCAAGGTTCTGAATATTCCACGTTCCTTACTGTATCTAGAACACGATAGAGGTCACGAATAGCTCGATGTATATCGAAGCTGCAGCGGGCGGTGCTCTGCAGCTAGCTACTACCTGATAAATGTCCATTCCTGTGATACGATGAAAAAGAGATTGTGATTAAAGTTTAGGCGCAGTTAGTTTCCGTAACGCCTTCAGCAGCGAAGTACAAGTAACAGGAACATACGAGCCAATGGCCCCCACTAGGTTAGGTTAGCTTTACTGAACGGTGGCGATGTGGCACGAAAATTAGGTATAAGAAACCAGCGGGTTGCTTTCATGCACTTCCCATGTTCACTACTCTAGCGCTGCCAAGTAGCCGACCCATCTACCGCAGTTAGGAGAAGCATCGCTTTCAGGAGCACGTCACACCAAATGTCCCTCAACGCAAGCTGGGTCATTCTTTAGCGTGAAATTTTTTCAAAGGTATATTCTTACCGTCCGATACAAATAATTCGATAAAATTTAGGTCGAATATTTAGGGAAATCCCCAAGGTGAAGTAGGTTTAGAATAAGGGAGTAATTACTCATTGACATCCACCCGAGCGCAGCCATACAGTTACAAAGGAAAGCTATACAGCTTTCTCAGAAATTTCGTAAAGAAAAATTCGTTCTGATCCGGGGATCGAACCCGGGACCACCACCTTTCCGGGGCAGTCGCTCTACTAACTGAGCTAACCAGGACGGTCAGAAGATAGATGGTACGGCGAGAGTGAATTGATCAATAACTCGAAGTGGGAATGGTTTTGGTCGAATATTTAGGGGAATCCCCAAGGTGGAGTAGATTTGTAATAACGGAGTAATTACTCATTGACATCCACCCGAGCGCAGCCATACGGCTACAAAGTAAAGCTGTACAGTTTTCTCAGAAACTTCGTAGTTAAAGGAAAATTTGTGCTAATCCGGGGATCGAACCCGGCTTTATTTCGTTCGGTATATGCAGACTTGTTTGCATTTCAGGCCTCGAAACACTTTCGTAGGTGGTCGACATCACAAGTACTCTCGTGGCAAAGAAACTGCAGGCGCACTGGCGTCTCCATCTTCCCAAAAGTCCAGTACTTGAATCTTTACACGGTACCGCTTACAATGTTAAGTCCAGATTTTTTGGACGTTAATTTTGTTTGCCAGGCAACTGCGGGACATTGCTAGACACCGTTACAGAAATATTGAAGGCAATGGTCTAATGTTCCATTGCGTTTCAAAATCCTTATTTTACAAAAGTTGGTCCTTCGCTCGCATCATGTAGTTACGACTGCCATTGAAAATAAATCAGGAGCGTTTTGATGTTAGCAACGACGTCAATGGTAGAAATCTACGAGGCTCCAGAGGGCAGATCTGCAAATGTATTGATTATTAAGGAGTATTTAATGATTTGCGAACCAAAACAAATCATTATTTTCATAGCAACTTGCCTTTAAAAATGCGCTTGACCACAATTCCTTGATATGGATGTCTAATCATCTGAAGTTCAGCGAACGTTTACTCGCTGCTATAGCAGGCCGTCGTCTTGTGTTGCCATCAAGAAGGCCTAGAGTATGTTGGCAGCAAGTCAGCTTCTAGCGAAAGATTTTGGCATCGACTTGTGGATACACCTGATCGCCTCCGATGACTCCAAGAAGCCATTCTACACACTGAGCAGATGATGTGTAGCCTCGGCTTCTTTCCCCACCATAGCCAATTACGTGATTTTGTATCGAGGATGAAGATAAACTGCTTCACGAAAAGGCGGCTTCTCAACAAGAACTTCTCACTCCTGGGGCAGTCACGATGCTTTCGATCCAGTCGTCCATTTTAGACATCTCTTTGCAACGTTTAAACCAGGCTTCAGTCTTAGAAACGGTCTATCATCCACTCCATTTGGATGGTTTATGTACATTTTAAGTTATTAACCAGTACCTGACGCACAAGAGCTATCTCATCAGTCTCACTGGGTTCGTTATAGGCCTTCGTCGCCGTGCCCCTGATTTAGCCATATCGTGTTGCGTTGTGGTCGCTTTTCCATTCCGCTAGGATTACCTACACAGGACTCCAAATCAGCTGTACAACACGGCGTGTTCCTGTTCGCTCGTAACCGAGCTTCTCACTGAAACCTGGTATTGGGCTTTTTATTGCGTTGCTCTAAATCTGCATAAAATGAGATTAGAGCGTTTCACAACCTTGCATATGTTCTTACCGATCACCGTTAGGCGTTGCAGCTTGACCCGTGTTTTGCGCGCATGCGCCCTTAACTGAGCGCTCTAGCTTACCGTATACATATATCATTCCACCTCGACCGTTATACCATGCCAACAACTGACTCCAAACACATGCGGTACTATATATGCACGAGGTAGCGGGCTCTACTTTGATCGCGGCGACCGAATTTTGATTGATACGAAACGTAAAAAGCAATATGGTGCACCAGAAACCTGCGAAAGTAGAAATTAATGCCGGGCCTATATGGCTTGTAGTGAGATTAAGCTTTGAGGCGTAAACTAGTTTGTCTCAAGTATCGCTTCTGAAGTCCAAGTTACAGTGCCTCACAACTTGCCTCGTGCATAACCAGCCTGCAGGCGGTTTACAGACGCTATATCAGCGCGTATGCCGGATGAACGCTGAAAGCAGATCTGAGGCAACGCCATTTACGCTCGAGTCACAGCGCTAGCAGGAAACAAGCATTGCTATACGAACTTCTAGAAGCCGCTATTACGACATCATCTTTTACTTCGGACGCATGTCTACGGGGTAATGTGCCAACTTCTGCCTATCTCTTTCCTTTTCTTTTTTGTTAGCAGTGTGCTGGTAGGCCGAGGAGCGAATATGACACTCACAGTGATTTGACGTACTGCAAAGGAGGAGAAAAAAAGTAACCCAACACATTTTATCAAGAGTTGTGTCTGTTTACTGGTCCAGCGCGAAAGAAGTTGATGGAGCATTGCCGACACCAGTGACGCGCTTCGCACGAGAATTGCGCCGCTTCGTGCGAATGAGAAAGTCACAATTCTGCAGTAAACAAGCAAAATTGCAGCCTCTTCTCCTCTGTGATTCCTGTTCTCTCAATTCTGGCAGAAAATGCAGCAGTGCGTCCACCGAAACTGACTAAGCCTGGGGACTAATCCCCAAAGAACCGCCGTGACAACATAGAGAAGTTCGTTGTAAAAATATGTATTTTTATTTACAAATAAATAATGGATGATCTGACTAGGAGCGCATCGGCTTCTATGTAGAACAGATTCTGCGAGAATGGTTCATGGTCGCAATAAATAACGTGCAACGATGACGGACGAAGCACAGTCAATAAATAACGAGCAGGTGGGTGCGACGGCGCATGCTCCGCGTGAGCTGTAGAAGGCATCACGTGGTCGACCCTGTTCAGCCAGGACCTGGACAGCAGGAGGGGGCCTCCCGCGCCGCTGGGAGAGTCGAGGTACGGCGCGGCGTGGCACTGGCATGCTGAGCGGGGTCGCTTGTCTATCTAGGCGGCGCACTTCATCACCGAATGTGGTCGTACTTGGCTCGACACTCGCACTCTGTGTGGTTGTCGAAGGCCAGGGACTCCACCCTGGTGTGCTGCTCCCCGCCGGCGTCCAGCTCGAGCACCAGGAACGTGCGCTCGATCACCTGTATGGTCTTCGGCTGGCAGTGCTCGTCCTCGGTGGCGCAGCAGCCCGTGTCCGGAGCGCACCGGTGCACCACGGTGCAGTGTGGCACGTAGCGCTGCAGGGGCACAAAAAAAAAAAGAAACGGAGGCTGTGGTTAGGCAAGGCAGACTTCATCGAGAGACGTGTACACGTTTCAGATGGAATAAAGTGTGTGCACGGTCGCGTTTTGCAGACCCACGGCGGCGTCATACTTCTCCATCGCCAATAGCATTAGCCAGCAGTTATCAAGGTCACGAAGCTACTGACGAGCATTTTTAGCGCACTGAAAGACACAGAGTTGGAGTCGCTCGCCGACTCCCGCTGGGAATTGACTTTGTCTATGAAGCTAGAAAAGGTAGGCAAAAAATCACTTTTTTTTTTTATGAAACACCCTTCACTTTACTCTTAAATTTGTGTTCCGAGTCTCAAAGAGCAAACAAATATAGTTCCTACTTTTTAGCCGTCGGGGAAGACAGCAACTCTTATATTACATTTCTAGAAAATGAATATATTTAGTCCCAGTACGTTCAGTGTCTATATAACCATTGGCGACTATGTTACAGACGCTTTAAATATAGTCTTCCAGCGGAAGTCCCTTATGAAAGCATTTGATAGCTTTAAGTGCGCTGAATAAATTCAACTCTAGAGTTAAAAATTCATACCCGCCGACAAAAAAAGAAAAATGATGCCTGGTACGGAACCAGTTAAAATAAACAAACGTGCGATACAGTTTATATATTTTTCTGCAATCGACATCCTCATGCGCTTAGATGTTACCTGAACACTGTTGTAGCGCCATATTTCAACTCATCCCGACAATGTGGCCTTCGAGCCCTTTGCTTATCTTATGTTAGACGCCTCTTGCCAAGAATAGGCCAGCTGACGTGGGTCGCGTTGAAATCATACATATATTACGGGCCACGTGTCTACAGAAGAAGTATACACAGCCTGCTACTTGCACAGACGGCCACACGTGCCCCCCGTGTGCAATTATAAATGTCCTTGCTATGTACCAGTGTGTTTATCAAGCTTCCCGATTTAGAAGTGCCTGATTTTCCGCTAGGAAGCGTCGACACCGAATGATGCCGGTATAGTCGTGCTTTGGCGGCGACACGGAAGTAAGTGCTGTCATTCAAAAAAAGAAAATAGTAACGGTGACCTTGGCCCATAAACTTCAATAAATTCGCATAAAAACATCCTTGTTTTAGCGGGGCAAAATCACCGGCTGTATATCAGACCTTGCTTCGAAGGAAGAATGCGCGAATACGCGAACAAAACAGGAACAGACAGCGCAAAGCGCTACTGTGCTTGTTTTACATCATGTGTTCGCTCATTTCCATCTCCTCCCCGTAGCATATGTATTTCCCTTGGCACCGCACTGCTCGGGGGCCAAGCTCCCCACATGGACAACAGTAGTTATTCGACAAACAGCATGACAGACGTCGACAAGCAACTCGACCACAGCGCGTGTTCAATGGGCTCATAACAGTATTGAAGCTCTAATCTCGCGCATAAAAGATCAGATCAATAACTAATGAGAAACCGCAAAAACTACCGAGCGCCTAACACTGCCAAGCACTGAGCAGAACTGTGAGCAACGGGAGGAGGTGCTCTCACGTGTCCCATTGATATCGAAGCTGACCGGCTCCCTTCCCACCACTCACGTTGCCCCGTAGAAACGCCTATTCACCAATCACAGGGCACACCCAGGGTACACGTCAGATGCGCGCGGGCTTTCCGATTCGTTTGTTTTGACAGCACTTGTAGAGATTGTATGTGTCGGAGTTTGCGCACGCATGTGTCCCCCGTTGCACACTAACCGAGACGTGTGCACAAGACTGCGTCGGCGATTGGTACTTCTTGCCACTATTTCACTATTTAGCCCTCGAAAGTCTTGATGTGGCATCAATTTCTGAATAATCATCCAATATATATATATATATATATATATATATATATATATATATATATATATATATAGGGGAAAGGAGGGTGCTCGTTATAATACATGAAGGAAAAAAACCAACAGTCGGCGAGGCCAAGGAAAGCGTTGGGGATGGTACTTTATGTCTTTTTTTTTTTAATGTTTACTTGGATAATCACAGAAATTAGTAATGTAATCTGTTTAATTATCCAAGTAAACATAAAAAAAAAGACATAAAGTACCATCCCCAACGCTTTCCTTGGCCTCGCCGACTGTTGGCTTTTTTCCTTCATATATATATATATATATATATATATATATATGCGGCAAATTAAATTCTAGGAATAAACTTTCACCTCACCCTTTTCCAACGACAATAAATAAAGCAGCGATGTGCTCGCAAGGCAAACTATTCCGGGCACTCACTTTGCTCTCGTTTGGGTAGATGTCTGGCACACAGATGGTCCTTGGCTGTGGAAACTTGCAGCGCGCCTCCCGCTGCACCATTTGCAAATGCTGACTGGCGCGCAGGTAGTCGCGACTGCCGTATCTCTTGTGCGGACGGCACAGTCCCACGGCGAAGCACGTGCAGAAGACAAGCAGGGCAGTCCAGGCGAGTCCCCTCGCCACACGTTCGTGTTCGCTGGCCATGGCTATTGGTGGTGTGGCAAGTGCGACTTGCGAGCGACGATCGTCGAATGGTGAACGACCGTGCGCCCATGATGGTTATATGCTACCGCGTTACCGTGATTGCACTCGCTGCTAGCGCGCCAAGACTGCTTTGCCGCTGAGAGCCCGCCGGCGCGCGGCGTCTTCCGCCGCGTGATGTCAGGTTCTCGGGGAAGCACCAATGAGAGAGGCGTTTCCTTGCGTCATGGCGTGGAAACCAGTTTTCCCAGGACGGCCCGCCGGGGCGCGAGGATTGATTCCCTCTGCCGCCCTCCCGCGTGGTCGCGCAGTTCGGACGTCCGCATCTTCCGCGCCCTCCGCGTGGACTTTGTTGTGGTGAGAGCCCAGCGCGCGACGCTGCCGTAGCTTTCGCATTCGCAACAGCGGGGAGCTTCATTGGATGTCGACTCTGATCCGCCGGAGATGTGAGAAAGCGTGAGCGAAGTGCCACAAAAAGGAGTGAGAAGTAACGAGGGGGCAGAGATGCTATCCCCACGGCCACGCCGGGCAGCCCTGCTGCCTAGGGAGCTAATCTCGCGATATGCGTATTCACTGATAATGCGCGAAGCAACTATGTTTTGTGGACTTTGTTGATAAGTCTTACTTTACGGTTCGCGTGTCCGGGTTCCAACTCCATGAAACCGCATGGCAATATTATAAGGGAAAATACCCTGTACATACTAGATGTACAGCATTTCCTCGAATTTCGACGCAAGGCAAAGTATATAGCTCCTCGGCTTTTCTCAAGCTTAAGTTCCTCCTATTCTGCAGCTAACGTGTAGAATTTAAACAACGTTTGTTAAATGCTAGTACTGGTCAACTTAGGACCTTTAATGTGCATTTTGCTCGAATTATTTAAAAGTGCTGCTGTAGACATTCTAGACAATTATGCAACTACACACAATAATGCAACACGACATGAAAAAGGGGTAGACGAAGTGCTTCCCCCATGTCCATCTTTTTCGACACTGGCTAGTCTGTAGTGCATTTTGGGAAAAGCAGCGAGAGCGGTGAGAATCCAGCAGACCCGATTATTTGCCTTTGGAGCAGCAGGGTTACAATTTGAGGTATTTCGGCTTCGTGACGGCTCGTACCCGATAGCTTGTCTGCGAGTGTGTAGCAGGGTTTTTGATTCTCCCAATTTTCCTTTCTTTCAGCATATTGATTATAAAAGAACTCGATTCCCGCTCGTGCTTTTCTTCTCGGGGAAGGACGGGCAGGAGGAAGCTGGTGCTGCAAACAAAGCCTAATCATTAAGAGCTCTGTAAATTGATCGCAAATTCCTGGTTCAGCGAGCAGAGCGTAGATTAATCATGCATATGCTAACACAATAAACACCACGATGCGCGAAGACTGGCTCGTGGATTCATCCCTTGATCCTGGTACAGTTCTGCTTGCTCCAAAGAACGAGAACTCGTCAATACATTCCAAAGGATACACAAAGCGACAAAGGCTCGCTAAAAAGACAATGCTGATAGGAGGGAGTCTTACCTGCTCCACCGAAGCAACTGGCAGTAAAGTACATGTAATAAAGTTATGCTATAATGTTATCAAACATAAGTATAAAATAAATAAAGTGAGGGAGACAAACCTAGACAAGAAGAAAGCAAAACTGAAAATAATAAGAGGAAGTAGCGAGTAGAGAGCTCTGGGCCTTCGTGATCACCAAATTCAGAAAAGTTTATTATTTAGCTGTTAGAATGGCCAAACCCTTGCCGGACGATTGAAGAGAGTAGTAGTTGCTTTGGGGGCTCTATAGCCATGTGCATGTGGCAGGTAGAAAAAAAAAAAAAAGAAGCGAGTGCTGAGTAGGTAATTCGGTTTTCCCTGCCTTTCGATTATCATAAAGTGGCAGCGGTGTGGTGGTTTCGAAGGGAAGCAAGGCGCGGCAAATGCCTCATCAACAGTGGACGCCTGAACCACGCCGTGATGGAAGGTATAATGTTCAACATATATCGGAAATTTGAGTGAGTTGATATTACAGCTGTACTTGACGCATCACAAGCAACTAATCACTTATGACGTTCAAGTGATTAGTTGCTTGTGACGCGTCAAGTGCAGCTCTTATATCAACTCGCCCAAATTTCCGCAATGCTGAACTTTATTCCTTCCATCAAGGCGCGGTTCAGGCGTTCGTTGTGCATGAGGAACTTACTACATTGTCTACATTTTCGAATGATTTTTTTTTTTTTTTTTACGTTTTTGCTAGGGATGTAGTTTTTGGTAATCATTTTTTTTTCAAGAATGGGATACTCGTAATCAGTTAATTTGTATGCTAAAAACAAGTTGTAAACAAAAACCTTAACTCTGTGGGAAACACTATAGTACAGGAGCGGAATATTTCTTCTCAGACATTGATCGGGTTGCGGCAAGTACATCCGAGCTGCCTACATTTGACTAAACACCACGTATTCCGAGGTCCGTATGTCTTCACCAGGGCACAGCAGAATGCCATGATTAGCGAATTGGAACATTGCCCTTCAGAGCGCAAACAAGCACGAAGCGCGGTGCTTTGCGTAATTACCTAGCTGGTGAGCAATGTCTTCATGCCACAACCGATATGTATTTTCCTCCGGCGCCTATATCGAGAATCGTCAGAGTCGATGCTGACGTTCTAGCGAGAAATACCAATGATAACTGAACGAAAAAAAAAAATCTGGTTGTTAAAATTAACAGCGTATACATGTTGCAACAGAAAACAGGTTAAGGAAGGTCAAACTGCGTCAGTCCGTACCGTAACTTAAAGGTAATCGAATTACTTCTCTGCAATTGTTTGGTTGCTCTTCATGTCCTGTAACTGACCACTGAAATCAGTTACATTTCAGAGGTAAGTAATCGTAATTGTATTGGGAGACTTGTCTTCTGTAACGAGCGCGAGACTGGTTGGAATGAAGGAGAAAAAAAAAATGAGAGAAGAGGAACCACGTATTAGTTTCAAACACCGGGAGTTTATTGTTACCTTAAAGTGATACTGCTAGACATCTCACGGTTGTTTTTTGCATCCCACGGTAACTGAATCACTGCAGCTTTCACAGCCGGGATTCGAACACGCGTCCACGTGCTTAGCAAGTGAGCGGCACAGCCATTGCCTATTTTTATTTTGACCTGTAATTTGGTTTTCTTGTGCTGTAAAAGACGGAATACGCGCTGTCGAATTTCACGTCTCTGTAACACAAGCAGTTAGAATATGAAACTAAGCGGTCGCGTCTGCTGCTCGGCAAGCGTGCACATAGTTTATGATTCAGCCAGCGGAAACGACACTGATCCGAAAATAGACGCTTCATTGTACTCTCCACCTTAAACGCCTTCATATCGCCGTAAGTAGCTTCCTGCGTTGGCTTCCTTTACGCGACGAACGCAATGGGGTATCGCGCATTTTCCTCATGCCAAGAAAAACGGAACTGTATGGCATTCAAATCGCAGAAAATATTTTAATTTTCGCTTTTGTCGCCTCTTTAATGCAGCTCAAGTGGTCAAAATTAGTTTGAAGCTGTCCACGAGTGTGCCCTTCAGTGTCCAGACACTTAAATACGACAATCAAGTACTCAGCCTTAGCCATGTATATTTTTACTTTTGATCAATTTCCAAAGACGCGTTTGTCTTTTCCCCACCTTGATATGTGATGATAAGATATGTCATGTTCACGTAACGATAACTGTCAAAGTTGTCACATATGCCAGAGTTTACTATGCTACTTGCTGCTGCGTTAGAAGTTAGAACTGAAAGTAGCGGCAGAGAAATGCCTATGCGTGTTACCGCTAGGGAAATAGAAACAATTTCCCCTCCGTTGTTTACGGCACGAATTGCGGAGAAATGGAAGCAGCAATAAATACATGTTCGTTTTAATACATTCTGGAATGAACGCCGTTTGTAAAATGCAGGTGGTCACTTTGGCTACTTCGTATCTATTACAACAAGGAGGACACTTTCAATTGTGAAGCACATGGAAAAAGGAAAAAGAATGTGTGACTAAGAATAATAGTTACTAAGCAGAAAATTGAAGGGGAAATGAGGGCTCGTTATGACACAATGAAATCAGCCAACACTCTGCGAGTCCAAGGTAATTGTAGGGGATACCTTTCTTTAAGTTTTGTTGTTGATATTGACCAGAATTAGTCATGTAATGATTTTAGAGAGAAATATTATTAAATGCAAATTAGAAGGAAAAACAACGCGCCGATGGTGGCCCTTGTTTTTCCTTGCACTTTGCAATTAATAATCTTTCTCCATAAAATCATTACCATTTCTGGTCGATATAAACCATAAAACATAAAAAAGATATCCCCTATGTTTACCTTGGACTCGCAGACTGTTGGCTCCTTTCATAAAATAATAGCCTAATTCAAAGGCCCGGAACGATAGTTTAATCGGATGCTGTATGCTAATGATCTGAAAACGTTATACTGTGTCGCTTCTGTACCGTGGATGGAAGACGTTAAAATTGATAGTACTGAAATTTCAAACCGGTTTTTATGCCTGGAAGAAAGCTGTACCTTCGCCATATAAGTACATGTTAACAATCCCCCCCCCCCCCCCCTCCCATATCACGCTACAAAAAAGAAAAGTGAATTTGGTGACATATTCCCTCCCCTGAAACGTATATATGCCCATAGTATACATAAATACTTAATGTATATTGTTTTTGGCTCAAAATGTTTCCATGCGGCAATAAAAGTCGAAAGCTAACTTTGAGGCTCAAACCTCGAGGAGCATTAACTGGGTTGGAGCAGTGGATAGGGCACTGCGTTGTTGAGCCGCTCACGGGATTAAATTCCGTTCGCTACGCTTACGGACACGAGACGCAATGACACCCTTGAGCCGCGCAATGACGGTGGTCGTTAAAGAGCCCCAAGTGGCCAAAATTTTCGTCCGAATCCCTTCAATACGGCCTCCATCGTAGACCATATGGGCCGTTTCTGGACGCTAAAAACCCTATACTTGTCTGACACTGCTATGATTTAACAAAGTCTGTTTGTAGCTTGGGTAACGTTCGTCTTTATAGTAGTAACAATTCGAATAATAATTTGTTGTCGATCATGTCACAAAACGTCTCGCAGTGAAACGCAATATGGGGTGTTTCTATACGTCCAAATATTCTTGCTAATCGCAAGTAAAGGGACCAGTGTCTTGACTGTAAAATCTGAGCAGTCAGTGAACGTATACAATCTGCACACGATGAATGTGCCTTCTACAGTGTGCCAAATGTATGCAGTTCACTATATACGCTGACCACGCGAACTAGTCTTCTTGCGGCGAAGATGCGGCGCGGAGTCCCTCTTGATCAATGAATGGAGGGGAAGGAAATTTACTCTTTGGTTCTTTTCAGTCGAAAGAAAGAACCCACAACACTGTTCTGGGGTGAGCACCGGTCACGCGCGCTTTGACGTAGGGGACATCGTATGTAGTGCACAGAGACAACACATATGTCCGGATCTCGTAGGGAGCCACCTGCGATGCACAGGTAATAAGGAATATTTGTTACTGCGCCGACGAATGCGAGCCGTTCACGATCAATTCGGGCATGGCATCGACATTCATGGACTTCTTCGGCAGTAGCGCGAGCACATGTTAAGTTCGCGCTGCGCTTCCGATAACGAGTTCAGCGTTAAAAATGGCACAGCCCAACAGCAGAACGCGTATCCAAAAGGGGCAGCTAAATGGGCTGAAGCCGTCCCCTGATCCTCCCAGTGGTAAGAAGGGAAAAAAATTCCTCTACGGTATCATTTATCGATTGAGCTGAAAACCTTCTGGAGGTCAGATCGTATACTTCATTATGCCAAGCCCATGCGCTGCATAAAGTTGATTTAGAAAATACCCGCTTTCGTAGGTAAGTCAGTGCCGACGAGGAATTTTCATGGTGCGAGCAGTCGTTGCCAAAAGGGTGCGTCACTGCGGGCACTTGGTTGCTAAGAATAGCAGTGTGATGAAGCATAAGAATAAGGTACTGAATAAGTAACGGTTTTTCAATAGCTAACTCATTTACCTTATTGTTTTCTGGATTATGGGGAAGGGCATAGGAGAAGTCAACGTTCCAGTTTTTTTTTTTTTTTTTTTTCTAAAGGACGAAGATAGAGCGCATACGCTCCACTTACGCGCGTGCCTTCAACATGTGCGATTTCTCATCTGCGCTTCCAGCAAATGAGCCGCGATTTCAATGTGATTCACCCTCCAAGATGAATCGCCGTTCCATTGAACGAGGTCTGATTCTTGGGAGCACGCGAACCATAAATGAATCGAAATAGGAGAACGTCTTGCGTGTGCGCATGACTAGCGACGCTGAACCTTTGTGTAAGCGTAGTTTGTCCTTAGTCGGGAGCTTCTTGAGTATTAACCATGTGTTAAGGTGTCACCCAGGCACAGTTGGTAGGGAGTTTATGAAGAGTGGGTGTTGGGCGGGGGAGGGGGGGGGGATGAGAGTTGGACAGGGGTGAACGCTTTCTACGCCTTTTCGCACTTGTCAACTGTTCACGCGACTAGAGTGTTGTCGTCAACGTAGCTAGTTTCTCGTTCTGGGAATTACCGACGAAGAGTATAGGGGCCGAAACCAGATAGTGGCGATTGGGCAATCGCCGCCTTGTGTGGGACAGCGCCGGAGTTCGCACACTGCTGGAGCGGCTGCCCTTCTTGAGAGGACTCCGTAGCTCGCGAGGACCGAGTGTGCACACGAGTAGCGAAGCTCGCGCGCTACAACAGAATTCGGAAGCCCTTGCACCGCTCGAGCCGCCGTTTCCGTCGCCCGCCGCGCCGTTATCTCCGGACTGACAAAAAATGCGAGCCGTTCCGTGAAGTGTAACGCGACGCCGTCGCAAAGCGACGACTGACACGGTCGTTTGGTCTGACGCAGGAGTCTCCGAAGGGCGCCGGGAAAACCCGCGCTGGGTGGGCCTCCGAGGATACCATTCGTATCCTTTGGGGATGATAAATCGAGTTTGGACATTAGAGCCTGTTTCCGGGGTGGCTCGCCACAAGAGCAGCTCTTCTTGGTCCCCTCCTTTGGCCTGATTGGGGACCAACGGAGCCTGTCAACGGCTGTGTCTCATGACAGCGCTATAGTTGGTAGAACATCAACCGGACAGTATGTCCCTTCTGTCTCGATATGGGGTTCCTTCTCGGCGTGCTGGAATTGCAGGCGTGACTATCAGTTTGTATGATTTGATTCAGTGCATTGGGTTACGTCGGATGCATAGACTGTATTTCTTTAATTCTTTCGAGATATTCTGTTTCTTCGAGTTTCTGCATCTTGCCATCTGGCGAGGGCAGTGTCTAATGACTTGATATCAGAGGGAGGCAAATTCTGTTAGCGAGAAAACGATAACGCATCGGGAGTGAAGTGTTACAGCTTCGCAAACAAGCTCCGTTGCCGAACCTCACCACTACCACGGCGGTGGTCTCTGGCGCCGCACCAACACCAACGAGATGTAGCGGCGGAATTCTTTCTCCTGAAGCGGGCTTTTGAGGTGTGCGCCGCGTTCCGACTCAAATTGCAACGTCCGAATTCATAAGCTCGCAAACCGTGCGCTAGTCGGGTTGCCGCACGAACGTTCAGGGGCTGTAATTGGAGAGTCGGGCACCGGTTCAAGTGGCAGGAGTTGGGTTCAGAGAAGAGGCCTATTTTTTATTCTTCGCCAGGCTTTGCCAATGGCTTGCAATGCAGTTGTGCCACTCTAGAAGCAGGAAAAGGTAAACAGAGGCAAGTGGAGGAAGGAACGGAGTCAGCGTAGGTTCACGGATAGTCGGAGCATAGTGCTCATTGCTCGCCTGCCGCTCATAGCTCGCCGCGCCCAAAGCGCTCTTGCAGAGACCGAAGACAGCTCTGTCGCAATGACAGCGGTTGCAGTCACGTGGCATGGAAGCCATACGCCACAGCGGAAACGTGTTCAAGCATTCACCCGCGCCTTACTCATTTCCAAGTATTAAGAACTTTTGTGTCAGGGAGCGTTAGGCTGTGAGTAAAAGGTTTGAGATCCTTCCTGAGTCGACAAGAGGGGGAAAAAAAAAAGCTCATTTCAGTGAGCCACCTAACGGAAGAAGAAATTTTCTTCCAAGTTGAAAATGACATTATATGCCACAGCACCAAAGTAAGTTAGCAGGAGCCTGTGGGACCAAATTAAACTTCAAAATGCTGAAGCTTCCCCTCTATTCTTGTTCGGTGCTCTTTCATACTGTGTAGCTATCTTCTTTCTCTCGTTCTACCCTGATCAATCAGAAGTCTTCAGGCCACGTGGTTTGCATTTGAGCTGCATATACTGCGCCATATATCATGTAGGGTTATTCGTTTTCGGGTTTTATATTTTTTTCAAATTCGGGGGATAAAAATCGGGCGTTATTTTTCAACTTGACAATAGGGGAGAAATCGAGTTTTTCGGGGAAACACTCTGAAATTCAGGTTTTATCGGGTTAAATTTACAAACTAATAATTTATTCGATTTCTCCTAACCGGTGGGTAACCATTAGGGTTATGTTTTGGGCTGCTTTCAAGAAAATAATTAATAATTGGGCGTTTTTGTCGTAATTATTACTCTCAGTGATTTGTAACGGTTACTTTTTGAACAAGAAACATTTTATTCACGTGAGCTGGTCATTGAAGGTTTACGCGCCCTTATTAACATACATAATCATCTGCAAGCTCAACATTTTTGTTTCCATCTGAGTTCTGTCTGGTCTCTGAAGGTATCTTAGCTGAAAGAACGTTCGCTCAACATCACAGCTGCCATTAGCTAGACACAACAATGTGAACGCTGCATTTGCTAGCTTGGGGTAGCGCCCAGTTGCGTCGTTCCAATAGTCCACCAGTTCAACACTTTCATTTGTGGGGCTTGCTTCCAGCAAGTACTGGTTAAACTCCCGCGAAGCGAGCCCGCATCGCCCGTCACGGAAATAAAGAGAGGTCGGTAGACATCAAACGATTGACTCAGCAGCCGCTTCTGGAATGAATCGAGTAAGGCACCCAGTTTCCACATTGTCAACTGGTTTTCTCCTTTGCCGGAGACATTCGGTTTCAGAGTGCAGCCCCATTCTGTGGAGATCTTCGCGCAATTCTCTTTTTACTAATGCGTCACTGCTCTTAGGTAACATAAACAAAACACCTTTTGCTCGATCGCTTTTACCGATAATCAGGGAAAAATCTTTGACAGTCTGCTGTAGCTTGACGTTTACAAGGTGATTGAAGCTTGGCATCAGAAGGTTTCCGCTTTCAAGCGTTTTCTGGACATCTAAAAGTGGCTCGAGTGCATCTCTCATTAAAACTGCCTTCGCATAAAGAACATCTTTATCAGAAAGTATGGCTCGAATAGTTTTTGTTTTGGTGCTTTATACGAGTTTTCAACAATTTCCGTGCGCACAGTTATTCCAGAAACCGGGAAAAATCAGGTTTTGCCCGATTTTTTGGGAACATACATGTTCGGGGTGCAAAAACCGGGTAAAATCGGGTTTTACCCAAAAACGAACAACCCTACATATATGGCATCCCTGGGGACCAGTAGGCCAAATGAGGGCGAGGATTTCAACATTCTGCAGATTTTTATGGCTTTACGACTGACTTTAAATCCCAGTACGGAGCAAACAATGCGGCTCAAACACTTTTGGACAAGCCTGTACATTTCACCGGCCTTTCCCAGCGTAGTGCGGTAGTTCCTTCTAGGATTGGGGGTTCAGATTCAGAATTCTTCTATGACAGCTCCGCGGCTGTTCGGAACAGCCGACGAAATAACTCAGTGATAAGGAAAGATAACTAAGCCCGTCAATCTCTAGAGCTAAAGTTTGGCGAGCTGTTGGGAAAGGCCCGCTGTCGCGAGGCGGCATGCTCGAATGCTGCTGCCTACGAGTTAGTATCAACAGGGACTCAAGACGTAAATAGGTTTTGAAAAGGGCCTTGAAACGGGCGACATCAAACACGCACGCACACAAAAGCAAACAAACAGACGGCGGCGATCTACGCTCTGGCGACCAGATGAGCTCTGCGCTCTCTCCTTCGCGACCATCATCTCGAAACGCTTTCATGCGCAAGATACGCGTGAGATTGATCGCGCTTTTGAGGAGAGTGAAGAGGCGGGTCTTGTCGCTCGGCTTCTTCTCGAATGCATGGCGTGGCGCTAAAAGTGAAGCGTTTGCGTCCTGTTCACCGTCGTCCCTCGAATAATCTCTGTAGACGCGCGCTGTTTTTGTTATATGGTCGGTTGTTTCTGCCCCCGTGCACAAGCAAGGACCGTGTTCGGGACAGTCCGGGGACGTTTCTTTAGAGTTTCTTTCTGGTAAAAGATAGCACGTGCGCTAACGAAGGACTGCTCACTATGCGCAACGAATGACGAATAGAAAATGGCGCGGTCTCCTGAGCTACAAGGAATCTGCAGCGTTACTGACCACGATCACTAATGTAAGGACATAAGCAAAGAATGCCTATGTCCTTGCAAATCAAAGAAAGGCTGCAGTGAAAGGTAAAGGGAAATAAAAAGGGAGTGTTCAGGGAGGAATATTTTTAGCGATCCCTGAAAGATCGCTCAAAATCATCAATGGCGGCTTTTTTTACTTATTTTCCGGTGGTCGCAATTATGGCGGCGAGCATTCAGTTGTGTGGGTGCCTCGCAAAAGGAAAAGGAACCTATATTTTACAGCGAGAATCTGTTTAAGAGACATCATCTGCGACAACAACCATTCGTGTAATCAGTTGGCGAAGAAGAGAAGCAATAAAAGATGTAATAAGAATGGGAGAAGCGTCATAAACAGATTTTACGATACACTAGACAGTGAAACAGCAAATGAATTAGGCAATGGCAACACTTCTTCAAAGCATTGCGTGTACCACTTGCACTTTCTGTGAGTATCACATTGCTCATCTTAGGCGACGCAAAAACTCACGACAGCAAAACAGATACCAAACCTAGATCTTTATGACAGCTTCTCGCTGAATAAACCACGTCAAGTCATAGCTTAATTCATATTTTTATTGTCTGACCCTGAAAGCTCCCGTCCGGAACATCATCTGAGCAATATGACCGCCTTGTCGTGCACAACCAACGCACACTGCTCGGCAGCGGCGGTATGACCGGGGACATTCAAGCATACCTCTGCAAAATCACGAGTGCTCACTCAGGCTCACCCACTAAATTTTGGTCAACCTGCAAATTCCTTCAAACTAGACTCACCCATGATCGGGCTCACCGATCTCATGAACTCAAAATCATTTTGACTCGAAACTCACTCGGACTCACTTCGACTACCGACTCATCCAGAGTCAACCACTCGTTGCGATTCACGACTCCCTTTGACTTGCGACTCATCTGGGCTCACTCGCTCACTTAATACCACAACTCATCTGGACTCACTGATTTCGACTTATGACTCATTTGGGCTCACTGACCCATATCGATTCACAACCCATTTGGACTCACTCATTTCGCCACATGAATCAGCAACCTAGTGTTTGGCGCATGATGGCCATAGTTGCCTATGTGCCAAAAAACCCAACCCAACAACAACAACACTTAGACTCACGACTCATCTGGACTCATTTTTACTCGACAGTCACTTTGAAGTTTGAAGTTTATTCATCATTCTTCTGATGCAGAAAGAAAGCAGTCAGTAGGGCAGGAGCTAAAGGCATAGCCTAACAAGCGCTCCGGCAGGCAGAGACAGACAGAATGCAAATAATACAAAAATAAGCACATACAATAAAACTCGTACATATTTCACACACTGAACAAAGCAAGACGAGGGAACCTATGAAGTTAAATATTTCCCATTTCAATCTCTAAGGAGAATCTTCTTAATGATCTTTTCGAAATACTTGCTCTTAAATCAATAGTATTTCCTAGGTTTAAAAGAACGGGGACTTGGTAATTTATGTGTTGCATGCCGCAGTTGGTCTGCATGCGTGGTGTTCTCAGTGTTTCTTTGCTTAGACTGTACCGACGTTGTGTCCTAGGCCCGACATTTTCACAAAGCTTATCATGTTTGATGAATTGTGTAAGTCTGTAATAGTATATTTGACTAGCTTTAACAATTTCATGTTTTAGAAAAAGAGGTCTGGTGCGTAAATCTTGATGTCAAACATTCTTTCAAACATTCTTCAGATTTTTTCAGTGAATCGGGTATAATTCTTTTTACTTGTAGTACCCCGTACTGGGCTACAATATGAGATTCTGTAATAAAATTGCAATAAGCAAGTTGATACAGCCAGTAATATATTATTTATTAATACCAGAATATAACAAGTAGCGACAAAGAAAATTTTAGGCGTATGGTTTGATAGCGATTTATCATGGAACAAACATGTAGAAAAACTATCTTCAGAATTAAGTAAAGTCGTCGAGTGCCTGCTAAGTTGTTAGTCCGCATAAGTCAAGAAATAGACTTAGTGTAAACATCTTAATTACTATACTATGCAGTATTTCATGTTTGGTGTTCAGTACTGCCTCCTCTGCACTCTTGTTCTTGCGGAAAACATATTGACTAGCAGATATAATGTTATACTTCTCAGTAAAACTTGTTAGACGTTTGCAGACGACAATTTCAAACACTTCAGACAAAACTGGCAGGACAGAGATCGGTATGTGGTTATGCATTGCAGCCTCACCACATCCTTTGCTGACGGGGCACACACGAACAACCTTGAGCTCATCGGGAAGTATACTGGTCTCGAACATGCTGTTAGTAACATAGGTTAGAGGTCTGCTTAAAATGTCTGCGACATGCTTCAAGAGAAATGCTTTAATATCCTCGAAATCACTTTTATTCTTCAGACTTTTTGTTTTTCAGTCAAGGTTTAGTATTATAGGTCATCAGCAGGCAAAAAATAAAAAAGTCTCAAAGAGCTTGACTATATGCATATATACACATTAAGTTGTATATAAATGGTAACATCCATAGCGTGCAAAATGCGCAAAATATGCCTCTTCTGGTCATCGGGAGACGTTGCCAAGGCATCACGCCCGCAAGCGTTCTTTGTCGTGGTCATAAATATTTCCTCCCTTCCGCTGTCAGCAACTGGGGAAAATAAAAGGCGCACACACCGTCTTCAGAAGACAGGTCATAATCTGAGCCCGCACTCACAACTAAGAGCATAATCTGAACGTGAGTCCGGACTCACTCATGGCTCAGACCATAATCTTTACTTGAGCGTGAGTGAGCCCACGGGAGTCGACTCGTGCGTGATTGCGTTGACCTATGCATCCAATTCAGCTATATAAAGAGCCGTTGACTAACTAAAAGGCGATAGAGAGGAGGCGGCGATATTCCATCGCCTAGTTTTGTCGCATTGAGATTGAATGTGCGATACGTACCCGGCAGCACGACTGAAGACGCTCGTGTGTGTCTGGGTTACTTTATATCCTTTTAAATATTCACATTAGTTACGATCAAAACACGAGAACAGTTACATATGTTCCTCTGACTATCAATGGCTACACAACCAGAGGGGCGACCGTGGTGGTGGTGGTGGTGGTGAAAACTTTTATTGTCCGGAAGAGGCGACACCGGAGCTCCGGCACCGCTCGCAGGCGTCCAGGGAGCCTGATGTCACCCCAAGAGGCAGGGGCTAGTAGACAAAGCGGTTCGCCGCTTCGGTTGCCAGACGGACAATGTTGGCCTGTGTCGCCGGATCTTCGCTACGAAGCGCGGTCTCCCATGCTTCTGCGTCCTTGAATAAATTGTAGCCCGGGGAGTGGCTGCACTCCCAGAGGATATGTTTTAAAGTTCTTATATCGCTACAGAATCTGCAGAATTGGTCCTCCGGATTTCCAGTTTGCGTGAGGTATCTCCATCTGGGAGACACGTGGTTCTTGGCTTGCAGGCGGCGCCAGGTGACTGCCTCTGTGGATGTGAGGGGCCTATCTGGGGGTGGATATTTCCGCCGTCCTAACTTGTAGTGCTCAATGACTTCGTTGTAGGTCGCGAGCGTCTCGACCTTAAAGTTAGGTTGAGGCCGGCGTCCCCCCCGGATAATGAGCGCTCGGGCAAGGGCGTTGGCCGCTTCGTTTCCTGGTATGTTGGTGTGAGCGGGGGCCCAGGTTAGGGTGATCCCTCTGTCTATGTTGCTTTTCGATAATATGTTCAACGCGTAGTCTGATATTTTGCCTTTGCAGAAATTCCTCATTGCTGATTTGCTGTCACTGATGATCACCTTCGCGTTCGTACTAACGCACGCTAGGGCGATCGCCGCTTCCTCCGCTGCCGTGGCGTCTACTCCGCTTGTATATATCTTGCCTTGCTCTAATCCGGACCCGTCGACTACCACCGAGACAGAGTTCCCGTCATCGTCAAAAGCGGCGTCTGTGTAGGCAACCGTCTCGGGTGGCATTCTGCTTAGTTTTGTTACCAAGTGTTTGGCTCTGTGCTGGCGTCTTTCCTGATCGTGTTGTGGGTGCATGTTCTTGGGTATCGGTGAGATCGTGAGGGCTTTCCTAATTTTGGACTCAATGTGGAACGTCTGGTGTTTAGTGCCTCTGTTCCCTTGTAGTCCTACCCAGCTTAGACTTTGCTGCCCTGTCTCAGTTAGACTTAGACGTTCGAGTTGCGCCGTTCTCGTTGCTTCCGCTAACTCTTCCCATGTGTTATGCACCCCCATTCCCTCTAGTGCCAGGGTTGAGGTCGAGATTGAGAGTCCCAGTGCTCGTTTCGTGCATTTCCTTATTATGGCGTATAACTTGTTTTTGTCTGTTTTTTTTTTATGTTAAGGAATGGGGTTGAGTAGCAGATCCGACTCAAGATAAAGGCCTGGACCAGCCTCAACTTATTCTTCTCCTTTAGCCCTCTACCTCTGGCCGAGATACATAATGACGGTGAGGACATCTTTGATATCAGGAGCAGGAGAGACCGATGTTGCAAGCAGTAGCTGATGTCGCGTTATTCAAGCTTGTGCTGCGCTATCAAGTGGAGAGCTGGAAAGTCCGATAAAGTGTTCACGCCTGCTTCGCAACTCTCTTCTCGCCCCTGATAATAGATTTTGGGGTCCACTTTTCAATGCCTAAACTGCTGACGTGTTTCTTTTCTTGTACGTTCGTCAAACGCAGGTGTTGACATAGGCATCGGGCCGGGCATGGTCCGAAGGAAGTATATACTGCGGTACGTTTTTAGTTGCTGGGCACTGACAGCCGGTTCGCGAACTCGAGACCGGACGACACGCGGGGTTTTCTGCGTGCCAGCAGCAGCCGACAAAACCTAAAATCTTGAGTACGTTAGGTGGTGGGGGAGCGCTTCAAGCTCGGCGATTGTTGACGGGTGTTAGCGCAATATGACACAAAAACGGTGTTGTCGGTGGCATTGCGAGAGAAATGCTGAAAGGTTTTTTTTTTTTTTCCCTCTTTTCCTACACGGCGCCTGGACTCATTAAGACAGTTAATGCAAACCAGCATACCATTGATCAGGGCAGCGCGCGCTAAGTTATTGCACTCCTGCGCTTCTGTCGCCGACGGCGGTACAGTAGAGTAGTAAAATCATGTAGCGCACGCCACCCTGATTGGCTCGGATCACCCTAACCTTTTGTAGTGATGCTGACGGCATGTGGTACGAGTCTAGAAGTTTCTGCACGCTCGTGACATGGCATGGGGACAGGGCGATGCAAAAATACGACCAGACACTGTGAACGCGTGCATGATGACTTGATGCGCAAACTGCGGCAGGTATCATAGGCGGAATGAAAAATATGCCTGACTCTACAGGTTGAGGTAGCGGCGTAACGGGCGTGAAAGAGGTGTCCACAAAAAGGGCACTTACAAAGTGTCGGATGGGAATCCACGGGATAGGCGCGCTCGTCGTCAATAAGAATAATTGAAACCCACTGCTGTGGCAAAGCATCGTAGTCGACATTCCAAATTTGGCCGTTTTTTTTTTTTTTTTTTTTTTTGCGATCAGCAATGATTACCGACGTTGCTATGGGAGCTTAGCGGGGTTGGTGCTGAGATCGCTGCGCTGTAGGAGCCCATGTGGTCCCTTGCATCTGAACCTTTACTGTCAAATGATGGCGCCCCCTCTCTGCTTGATGATCATTTCAGAATACCTGTTATCGTCAGCCGCTATCGCCAAACGATAGTTGCGCCGGACACAGGGCAGTTCCTTGAAATATTCGCGCCTATTATTGATCGTTTTCGAGAACATGCTCTGCCCAATGATGCCATTTGCACATCATTAAAGCGAAGTCTCGAATGTACGCTCGTCGCTTTGCGTGCGCTGCCGCATCATGACAGTGACTTACGGCGTCTGCGTCTCTTGATGGCCCTCTTCGCCTTAAGCCTTCTCGCTGTGAAGCCCTGCTGAAAGTTGTGGACAAAAATATAAACATTTATTTAAAGCCAAACTTGGAGATCACCTCTGAAGCCACATTCTCCGAAGTCGCCTTCCACGGCGAATAATCGTGAGGAACGTGCCCCGCCGGAGACTGAGTCGTCTCGCTTTAAAGGGGCGTTTGGTTCCCGAGTGGAAATACAGCGATACATTGACGTTGTAATTGACATTATATATATATATATATATATATATATATATATATATATATATATATATATATATATATATATAGATTCACACTGTAACCTCCTGTGCAATGGACTAGTTCTCCCTTTTTGCCCATACGGCTAAACCAGAGGGTGGGGTGGAAAACGCTGACGGCAATATACCAGCTGACGGCATTATAGCAAGTGTACCAATTCTTGAGGTAATTCTTTCACTTTTTTTTCATGTTTTTTTGGCGATTTCGCGTTTAATATTTCTTAAAATTTCATTCTGTTCTTCGTTTTTTGTTTTCTCTGTGTGTATTCTTTTCGCGTATCCCCATTCAGTCGAGACAGGCAGGCGCTCAGTGTCCTTTTAGGTAGACGCCGACTGCCTGCCTCTTTCATTCTTGGTGACTTTTGTGCATTCAAGACAACGACTATGAGGAAGGTTGGTTGGTTTGTGGGGTTTAACGTCCCAAAGCGACTCAGTCTATGAGAGACGCCGTAGTGGAGGACTCCGGAAATTTCGACCATCTGGGGTTCTTTAACGTGCACTGACATCGCACAGTACACGGTCGCCTTGCTTTTCGCCTCCATCGAAAAGCGGCCGCCGAGGCCGGGATTCGATCCCGCGTCCTTGGGAACAGCAGTCGAGTGCCCTAATCACTGCGCCACTTCGGTGGGGTCTATGAGGAAGGAATGTGATGGAAGGTCGATCGGAGGTTCGGAAAATTGTTTCACTAAATGTATTTACTGCTTAAAAAGCAAAGAAGCGGCAGCGCCAAGCTAAAAGATAACTCTGCATGGGGAGACACATGTCCAGGAGGCAGCAGAGGGGAAAAGGCCCTTTTTGTCCCCCCATGGATACGTGCCTGTACCCGAGAAAGATTCGTGAAGTCCGTACAATGCACTCGGATTTGCGGGGAAGTTGAGAGCTTTCTGCCAGATAGCGGAAACTTGAAGCACTGGGCCTAACTTATATGAATTTGGCCCCACTGCGCTGGTACAGTGGTTAGGGCGCTCGACTACTGTGGCAAAGGATGCGGGATCGAATCCCGGCATCGGTGGCCGCTTTTCGGAGGAGGCGAAAAGCTATGCGTGCTGTGCGATGTCAATGCTCGTTTAAAAACTCCAGGTGTTCGAAATTTCCGGAGCCCTCCACTACGGAATTTTTCATAGTCGCTTTGAGACGTTAAACCCCATAAACTAAATTATATTAAACTAAACTAAACTAAACGTTTATGTTATGACTTTTCAGTACCTCAAAGAGCTGAAATTTAAAGAAGAAAGAAAGTTATGCTGCAGAAATAAAAATAAGGCGACAAAATAGGGACACAAGAAAAAGCGGACGAGACGAAGGTAATGATGCAATTTGCCCCTGTATCAACTCATTTTATATGTCAAGTTTCCAATGAGTAGCTTGAAGGAAACAGGCTCGTAAACTAAAGAGATAAAAAATAACTGCATGCCCTTGTCAAAGTGAACTGTTGTCTCGTAAGTCTCGATCAAACAGAACAAGTGTCATATACGGCAATGGACGCTTAGCATAACTTAGCAAGACTTTTCACGTTGACTAGAGCAGGAAGTTTTACGATTTCACTCTTGGTGTCTTGACTCGAAGTGGTAGCGCTTTTGTGTCATTTGAGGGGGACACTGACAGTTATTAAAATCAGTAGCGTGACGAACAAAAAAGGTCGCACTGTACTGAACGTTTCAGAATATTAAACCGCAGTCCGCATGAATGCGTGCTCAAGAGATGCCCCGCGTGATGGTTTGTTTTGGTTCATGGGGTTTAACGTCGCAAAACGACTCAATGTATGAGCGAAGTAGTAGTGGAGGGCTCCGGCGATTTCGCGTGCCTGGGGTTCTCTAACGTGCACTGACACAGCTCAGCAGACGGGCGTCTTGCTTTTCGCCTCCAACGAAAGGCGGACGCCGCGGTCGAGATTCGAATCCCGTGTCCTCGGGATCAGCAGTCGAGAGTCCTAACCACTGAGCCACAGCGGTGGGGCATGACCCACACGAGGCACAGCAAGCGCAGTGAGCTAAGTATGCCGCATTATGAGAGCTGTGCAAAGAAATTGACAGATGCTCGTTCCTGTTCCAACAACCTGTACTTCATTATATATCTCCCCTTCATTTCCCTCCTCCTTCAACAGTTTCCCTACTGCGCGTTTCAGCTATACTCCATGTGCTTTTCTTCATGGTCACGTGCTGCTTTTCTCAATAACTAATAACGTTCACATAGTATAGATAATAGGCGTAGAAGTTTTCCCGTCACAAAGTAAACTTTTACACCGCAAAAACATATCTGGTGAAGTGTATAGCCTTTTGGTGGTTTGGAAACCGAAACAACACCACCGGAAATAAGAACATTTTTCAGCTGAAGAACCATATATCGAAGTACAGAGACATATACATGCCAAGGTCCAAATAACAACTTTGGAATAATCCATGCTAAATCTAGCTATGTCTCATGAAACTCACTCATGCATCTTTTGATTTTACTTTACCGGTGGTTTTTTTTCCTGTTGTTTTCTTATAAAACAACAGTTTTGCAAAAAAAAAAAAAAAAAAAAAAAAAAAAACGGGTGCTGTTTTATACTGTAAGCTTCTTCGCACACTCTCCTGCCACTCAATCACCGCGGCTCCTCAACAGATGTTTGGTATATTTTTGTAAAATAGCACGATCTTTGCTTCTGCACTCGGCATCGGCTGGCGGCCATCGCAATTCGATTACAAGACATGGTCAGAATATACGGCATGACATAAGAAGACATGGCAATACAAAACAAAAAAAAAAAAAACGAAATGCGAGTCGCGATTGTGTAATATACCCGTACTTCTTAACAGCAAAATATCCGTGCTTCCACGCGCGCACATTAATTTTTGATGTCAACCCCCTGCATAGCCCCTGTGTAGATTTCGAACGTTAAGATGTTGCTGATATAGAGCTGCCTGTACAGGCGACTGAAAGCTCTCCGAGCAACTGTAGAAACTTTGCAAAGTCGTAATGATGACCAGTATTTGCCTCTGAGAGGTGTAACGCGTGAGGCCTAATGCAAATTTTTATTCTGCTTCCTTTTTTTATGTTGGCCAGTGCTTTTGCATTTCAGGTGGATCCGTTTGCATATCAGGCTGCCTCCACACAAAATGCCAATCACTTCGCGTAACGCGTATTGCTTATTAGGGGTGAATTCATCGCTGTCTCTTATAAAATTCCCCTGCAAAGGAAATAACTGTTCCGTTAATTGTTGCTGAAAATTTAGGATCAAAACGCTCGCGCAAAAATGATTGAAAAGCGCCTTTAACCGCAAACACCCCAGCCGCTCTATCACTTTATCAGCCGTCACGAACCGCCTTCGATCCGCCAAAATTTTCATATTTCTTCGCAAGAACATCCCAGAACTTGAATGACCCTCCTGCTGATGCTGTGATCCATCGGAACTTAGGCGACTAAGACGATAGAAAAAAAAAAAAAAAGAGAGAAGGAATACGGTAAACCAGACTGCAGCGTGAAAACGCTCACTGAGGCAGCATGGATGCGAATACGAAGTAAGCGAAATATTAGTGAATACAGCCGACTACACGCCGCCACTTTTATTAGCTAGAGTCGAAGCGAATACTCGAAGCATAGAAAAGCATGTTTACAGCAACGACTTTAATCACGAGACCTTGGTGGACAATAGCAGTACTACGTTTAAATTCCGCCTCAAACGCGGGTATACATTATTCCACGGGTAGTCGACAGCTCGAGGGAACATCGTCTGTCGAGGTACGAATATTGAGAAGCCAGGCAAAACTCCGCCTTATGAAGCAAAACAGAAACGTTTTGCTTCACTTTCTGATCACGTTTCCTTCAGCTAGCGTAAATTTTTCTTTACGCAGCACTGTGTATCGAAATCAAAATGAGCATTGTTTTCAGAGAATCAAGTGAGCTCAAACCAGCATAGCAAGTGAGCACTGAAGAAATCTACAGACTATCTGAACATCCCCAATTCGCTAAGGTCCAGCCACGATCGATTACCTACCGGAAATTTTGATCATGCCGGCATGTGGAATATACCCCCCCCCCCCCCCCCCCACCTTTTTTTTTTCCTTATGGAGTTTGACGTCCAGACCGACTCAGGCTACGAGGGAGGCCGTAGTGGAGGGCTATAGATAATTTTCTCCACATTAGGAAACATACCTCTAATTATGCACAAAAGATAAGGTGATTTGCAAAATTTTATCAACTTCTTTGAGATGTGCAGAAGCGGAAAAAGTTTCCTGTTCCACATTAAGTTGCCTATCTTTGCCTCACCCTCGCTTCAGGTTCCAGGATTGGGTACACTGAAGCCCCAAAACTAGAAACAAAACAAACTACAAAAACAACAATAACATCAATGTAGGGAATATGGTCACCTCTTTGCTTATCGCAGTACAATTACTTCTTGAAGAGCGCCTCAAGTAGCTGTCTTGAATGTCAGCCCGTAACATCGAACGCCACACGGGGTGCAGTGTAAAGCGTTTAATTTCTATGATCCAACATCACAATACTGGGGACAATGAATCATGATCTCTGTACAAAGTTTCTGCGTGCAGCGTCCGTCTCTCATCTGTTCTCGAGCACTTGTGGCACGTGAAAGTGCGCGGCACGAGGGAGTTCTGTCGCCGGTGCCCTGGCCTTCGTTGGCGAAGCACCACTGAGCGCGGTTTGGCCGGTAGTCAAAGGTGGCACTGCTCTCACCGTCAACACAGAGCGGAAAGGCGAAGCGATACGGCGTGGGGTCGGCGCAAGTGTCGAGGTCGGCGCGGCTTCGCTCGCGCACAAGCGGGGAAATCGCGGTCACAGGCTGCCTTCCCCGGAGGCCACTGACTGTCCGACGTAGGAGAAGGTAGGCCGCGTTCAGCGGATGGGCTCATTGCGGAGACGGCACTCGCACTCGGTGTGGTTGTCGAAGACGAGCGTGACCGGCTCGTAGCGAGAGGGGCCGCCGCCGGCGTCCAGGTGAAGCACCAGGAAGGGCAGCTGCACCGCCTGCACTGTTTTCACCTGGCAGTGCTGCTCCTCGGCCGCGCAGCAGCCCGTGTCCGGTGCGCACCGGTGCAGGATGGTGCAGTGGGGCACAAACTTCTGCGTGGTGCAGAAGGAGGCGCGTTAACTTTAATCGCACATTTCGGCCTCTCGAATTGTGCAGAACTGCAATTCCATCTCCAATTAAAGTTGCAAACTTTAAACCTCTCATAATAAAACAAGACGCTTTTATGAAGAAAGCTGGAGCAATGTGCATAAAAGAGCCCTCAAAAGAAGAATTGAAACGCAGGAACATGCAAACGCCTTTCACAGTCACCTGAGCACTGTCACGCTGTCGCATTGGAAAACAAGGAAAACTTTTTCAAATGCTCCTAACTGAAGAAAACATTGGCGGCGCCCCGGGCGTATTTTTCTTGGGCGTGCCCAAATTTTTTGTGAAATCTTTCCTTTGCGGCCGTATGGCTCACGCTGATTATTCCGTTGTTTAGGCATATTTTCCTGCGTAAGGTCGTTTAGGTTTGAGTCAAATATGGGTTCAGACACGTTCCTACATTTTGTTGCAATTTTCACTGAGGACGATTACCTCGGCTAGTTGTCCACATGTTACTGAACCCGCAACAGCAGACGATTACACACCTGCGGGCTAAAAGAAAAGACGAAACAAATGCACTGTCCGCCAACTTTGACATGGTTAGTATAAGTTTCCTCCGTCAGAAAGTCATGAGTCTAGAATGCGTTAAATCTCCTAACTCGGTATGACGGTTGTGCTAGCTTTCCCGTGGAGTCGACAGGACAACTGACTTTCGCTGACACCGAATGCTCCCCAGACACAATTTTTTTCGACGAGGGTTCCGATTCATAGGGATACTGTGTGAATTGCTCGTGCAGTGTCCCAGCTATGGGTTAGAGTTACCTGTACGTAAAAAAAAAAAAAAAGTAGGCAACTGAACAATTGACGAGGCACGTTTGCATACACTCCCTCTCCAAGCGGAAGTTGACAGGCAGCGCGGTTCTTTCATCTTTCCCTCCAGCTCCTGTGTTTCAGCGTGCAGCTGTGGACTCACCTTCGCTCCCAACAGCGCTTCGCTTTACTCATTCCACACCTGGCAGAGTACATTTGTTTGATTTTGGGCCACTATCAAAGCTCTGGCCTGATTCCAAGCCTTGCTATGAATGGTGTTTGAATTCACAGGGAAACGCCTAGAATAATTGCGTATACCAACTCAATTTGTCAAGCTAGGTGTCACATGTGATAAACTATGTAATCCGATAAGTCTATAAATATGTATAACTCCGCGAAAGCGATTACTTGTAGGAATTAACCCTATTTGCGGATATGAATTACTACTGGAGTACCGCTTTTCAGTCGTCACCAGCCTACCTCTCGCACATGCACGTCCGTTCGACAGGGGCTTAATTTACCGTACCTAACATATAGCCAGCAAAACAAGCAAATGACGCACATACCGGAATTGAGCGTAGAAAAAAAAAAAATGAAACGAATTAATATCCAAGCCTACCCCATTAAGGTCACGACAGTTGTTGGATAAAACAAGCGTGTTTTGGCGCCACGGCATGCTGCTATCTCCTGCTGGCCCTTCCGTGTTATTACAAAGCTAATTGTTGAGAGCATGTTAGGCCGTAACCGGATCACGCACCGAAAAATTGTTGCTAAGCTCTTCAACTCGCTTACGGTAAAACTCGCAGGTTATGATACGGAGGCCGACAGACTAGTTATTTTGATCCCGCCCCGCTTGAAAAGTAAGTTGCTTTACTCGCAGTCCACGTAAGCCAGTGAATAAGGGGACCAAAGGAAGGAAACCTCAGTCCGCTAACCAGCATTTTGACAACGGGAATCTTCGTCGGGCGAAGACAAGACCCTTTGTCGAAGAATTGGTCAGCGGACTTACGTGAACAAATACGTTAGGCTAGCAAGCAACTTTTTTTTTCTTTGCGTAATATTGAGTGTGCGGCAAAAAGCTAGATATAAAAAGAAATCGCTCAGTAAGTTTGCCATGATAGGTAAGCGGTCGCTCTAAACAGGCCTCTCGCTGCTGTGCGCCTTACTGAGAGTTGAGTTGATAAAGTCTCGCTATATACTTTGTGTCAAGCATCCGCAGAAGCTTGCGCCACTTCATCAAGCCAAACACAAAAGTGTTTGCCTTCTTGAAGGGGCATCGCCACGATGAAGGGAAAAAGCTCTCTATCAGACTGCTCGGCATGTCGGCGAAAAAAAGGTCTTATCCCACTTGAAAGTATTTGCACAAATCCCTTCTGCGGTGCGCCCATGAGGAGACGAAGGGCGCCGTTCAATGCGATACACCTAATAACAACGTTCGAGTCGGACGTTATCGGGAGCTATCTGCCGTGCTCTGGCTCTGGTGCAAGTGCGCGGCGGAGCTCACCCTGGTGTCATTGGGCTGCAGCTCCTTGAGGCACTGAACGCGCGGCTGCGGCACCCGGCAGGCGGCCTCCCTCCACACGAACTCCTGGTGGCGTGCGGCCCTGGCCGACGCCGGGTTGGCCGGCCGGCGTGGCGCCGGCGCGGCGCGGCACAGGACAGCGCTCAGAACCAGCACCGTGAGCGCGAGGCGGCGCATCGCTGGGCTGCGCTTTTTAAGCCGCCGTACGATGGGCCCGCTATCACGCACATGGAGGACGCCACGCGCGGCGCCCGGCTCCTCGGGGCCGGCAAAAAACAAGCACGGCCAATCGTGGTCTGTCACACGAGCCGCTTTCCTTCTGGACGGCGTAATCTGGCCCAGCCGTTTGGCGCTCCCCCCCGCCGCTGTAGAGGTCGCGCTCTCACCGCAGGACGACGGGGCTGGCCGGCTCTGCGCCGCTGCCGTCACTTTCACTGGACCTCGGGGCTGCCCCGGCGAAAGTTCACTGTCGAGCAGCTCCCTTGGCCCGCCGACCTAGCACGCAGGGTTCGTGCCCTTGGCTCTTCATATTCGACCTTCCGGTACGGCGTTGGGGACTAATTTCGCTGTCAGGGGGCGCGCGATCGCCGCGTCTCCCGTCGCTTCGGCGCACGTTCCAGCCGGTCTTGTTAACTTGAGCAAACTCGTGCAGACTATGCATGCGGTGAGGCAAGGGTGTTTACGTCCCGACACGGAGGAGCGCGTGAGCTGACTGCCGATGAAGAAGCAGCCCGCGGAAGAAGCCTCCGTTGCAGCGCCAAGTGGCGCGCGCCCCCGCCGCACGCGATGAGGCATGGGGCCACGTGCCGCCGTCGGGATGGATGGATAAAGGGAGCAACTGCCAGAGGGTTTTCTCCGGCGCGATGTGACGAGACGCTCTCGAGTTCTTCACAAGTGCGCGGTGAAGACCCTCCAGAATGCGGTTATTTACAAGGCTGATACGTGAGTGGCTATCTGAAACCGTCGTTACGGCGTCGCTGCCTGGGTCGCGCCTAAACCCGACCAGTGCGGCCGTGTCAGATAGCCTGAAAACGTGACAGTGAAGAAGAAATGAATGTGACACTGGCTGGTGAAGCAAGTTACGTGCCGCATGGACCGCTGGAGTCTGTCTGACCTGGCATCCGGTCCATGGTAGAGAGATGATTAATGGTATAAAGGAGTGGGGGGAGGGAGAACAACTGTGACAGATAGTAGCAACAAAAATAATATAATCCCGAGCTCTGGCCAGCGGGTGGTAGACGCCGCTTACAATCTACTCTCTAAGTTTAAAATGCCGTTTTTTTTTTGCTATTTGTATTTTTTTTTTTCAGTCTGTGCTGGTGAAAGCGGGCTGAATCAAATGCTAGTGATTTTTTTTTTCTTTTGCACACCATAGCCCGACCGCAGACAGATCTACTCAGAATAGCCTTGAATAGCTGCATCAATTGGGACTTTATAACATAAAAGCCAACTGAATATATGTAAAAAAAATACAAAGGGGGCATAGTTCAGAATGTGAACTCTACCAAACAGAGTTATGGAAAGAGAAAAGGGCCTTGCGTCATGCATCGCTAGAAATTAATCTGCACCGCTTGTTTGCTCAAGACGCGCTTTTTGCGGAAGCATGCAAATAATGAACAGTTTGTTGATGATATCCATGTAACAAAATCCCTCATCCGCCAGTAACTGGAACAGCAGACCGACACAATAATCGCCGCAGTTCTGGGTAAAAAAAAAAAAAAAAAAAAAAAAAAAAAAAAAAAAAAAGCTTAGAGGGTTCCGCGTAATCTTGACAATTTTTTGTTTACATAAATATAAATTTCCTTAAAGATGAATTACGGGTATACATCCACAGCACACTCCTGGGGACCATCTTCGCCAGTGGCAGTTTTCGTTCGGTTCCTACACGCTCTGCTGTTCACGCACCGCTCTGGCTGGCTGTGCCGCTGTTCAAGCAAACTTCACAAGTTGATTTCAAGGTGCCGCGGCGGATAAACCTTGAATTCGCATGCTCAGCTTAACTCGAGAACGAACACTTTAGTGGAACTTAAGACATCACTCTGGTGGTCGTCAATCATTAGAGTGTGGAACAACTGAATTGTTCTTTCATTCCAAATATAGGAATCTTTGGGCTCTGCTAAGGCCCTGGAAAAAATAACATACACACAAAACAATCGGAAACGACTTATGCCTTTAGAATAAACGGTATACAGTAATTAATGAATTTGACAGGGAGCATGCATACGCCTGTTGCACGGGCTACTTTAGTGCCACCTTCAAAGAGAGGCACTCGCCTTTGGTGTCATTCGTGCACGCTGCACACGCCGAACTTCAGCGACAACCACCGCAGGCCAGGACGGACGTCCGCGTACAGCGTTACCATCTGGTGAAATCTGTCCCTAGATTTCAGACACCTTTCAAAATTTTAGAGCTCTTGACGTCGAGGTAAGCGAGCGGCTACACCAGAAAATATATTGTGATTTCTGGAGAAAACCACTGCATGTCGAAATCCCCGCCTACTTGCGTTGCTCATCCAAACCTTTAGCACTTCCACTCTATGAAAATTTGCCCAGATAGAATATTCGAAGAGCTTGACTTTTCTGCAAACACTAGAGCCAATAATTTTCAGTCAGCTTCTCTTTGGAATGACACACTTTCGAGCTTAAATTTCTCGGTGAACTCGTCTTCCATTGAGGAGCACCAGGTGCCTAACTTCGATAAAGCTACCGGGCGAGGGTTGAAGCAACACTTCCAAAACTAAGAAGACGTAAGAGCGCCTTCCTGTCAGTGAAGCCATTTTCGGAGGCGTGAGTAGATTTCTCCCTTCACGAGTGTTGTCGCAAATTACGACACTGTTTTGCAACTTCCACTTCACTACCTTGTTTGAAAAACACCTGCACGTTATTGCAGTGCAATAAAGGAGATTTGTCATGCTTTGCATATTAGGAGTGAGGAGGCCATTTTCGAGGGAAAACTTCCACAGGATCCTGCAGCATAATGAATGCGGAAATAACAATGGGTGAAAAGCCCTGCAATGAACGGGCATTATATGCAGTGGACCGTCTTTCATTCCCACTGTCGAACTTGGTGGTGGAACAAGTCTTCAGTCAAGTCGCGTGTTTCATTCAAGACGAAGTAAGGAAACAAGGTGTTCCTGAAAAGCTTGGACGCCGTTGCACGGATTCGCACAACGCTGGCCTCCAGGGAGATGTGCTGAATTATATTCATTATCGCCGACGATATACTACGTAGGTTCCCGTCAGACATCTATGATACGCAAAGTAATGAATAGGGGCTGACAGACACGGTTTTATTTTAATAAAACGAGTGTTTGCTGACAGCTGATCGATTCTTGCTCATATTTATGCGCTTTATGATAGCAATGAACTAGGAAATATCGGTGAGGTTCAGGTGTCGCGGTCACTTCCCAATCTGGCAACACTGTCCACGCGCGAAGCCGCCAAGCAGGGCTTTGGAAAATAAATTATTAGCACCCCTAAACGAGTGTGCTGATGTGCTATAAAATGTATTACCAGATTAGCTTTCAAAAAACGATTTCATGTTCACAGTAAGCATGTTACAAGTAAGACTTAATACGATATTCTGCTATGTTTTATGGATATGTTTTATGATTGCCTCGAGCTCTAGATAATACCCTATTATGAGGTTAATACCTTATTATGAGAACAAAGCTTTCGAAATTATTTTTATTTACAAAAAAGGAAAATTCCAGTGTGATGAAAAAAATGCTGTCGCTTAAAAACTTACGCGGGCTCTCAAGGAAGTCTAGTATGTATTATGTGTACAAGACTATCATCGTTATTTTTGGCTCCCTCTATCGCTACGTCACCGTTTAAAATGGCACTAAGCGACACAAAGTGCGTTTGATGGGAGTAGCATTAAATTTGCTCGCCTTACACCCGTGTTTGAAAGAGGTGTTGCTATAACTTTTCCTCGTAGTGATAGTTTTTAACTGTTCACATAATAGCTTTTAAGACGCCACTTATCATATAGAATAATAATAAAAGCGTTCACGTCCAGGCCACAGGAAAGCCAATTCCTTAGTTTCCCAGAGGAAAACGCTAATGGGTAATTTTTTGCACGCGCGTATAAAGAAATATTATACACGCTGACAAAATAATTTTAAACTAATGTTAAAACGCCGGAATTTATGAAATTTAACCGCGGGGATGTGCAATAATTTCAAGCTGCAATGATACAGATGCCACAAGAAATTGAGGAAGAAAATACGTTCGAAATGGTGGCACAATCTGTCAGCAACAAAATGGCGGGAGACGCGTCAGTAGGTCCACTGTTTCCTGAAATAGCTGTCACTGATTAGCTATCGTAAGAAAGCTTCCTGCTCACAAAGTGAAGAATGCTAAACTTACCTGAAACGAAGAAATTAGTTTTAGGTAGAGCACATTTTAGTTGGCGGTAGTGTTTCTTAATTGTGAGTTTATAGGCCAACGCGTCGTCCCACGTCTGAGGGCTTGACCAAGGGATCACAGGCGCCCGGATGTGAATATCGCGGGCTAGCTGATGAGCCAGCTCATTTCCTGTGATCCCTGCATGGCCAGGGACCCACCTTATAGTGACTGACGATGGAGCCAACGAACGTAAGGCGTAGTGTATTGCTGTTTCTAGGTCCAAAGGAATTAGCCGACGCTGCAGTAAGCGAATAGCCGCCATTGAGTCAGTGTAAATGGTGTACGAAGAAGTGCGAGGAAGTTCAGAGAAGGACACGATGACATGAATGATAGGCACAATCGCTAGAGTAGCGATGGGGGGAGGATTGTTGTATGGGCCGCATGTATGAAGGGAAGGGTCCGCCTCCAAAGGAGTGAAAATTACATATGCCACAGAACCTGTGTCCAATATGGTGGCGTCTGTATATGCTGCTGTCTGTGTTGATAAGGGTGGTGAGCTGCCTGAGCTTCCCTGCGACCATTATTCACACAAGGGGCCATATGACGGGGTAGAGGGGAGACGCGCATGTTGGAGGGAAGGGGTGCAGATGATTCTTCGATAGTCAGGTTGATAGGAGACAGATTTGCTTTCTCTAGGAGCCAGCGAGCCTGCAAAGTGCCAGACAGTCGAGCCAGCTGCCTGTCTCTGTGGAGAACGAGTAATGTGGAGAGGCGAAGAAAAAGGCCTGTGTCGTAGAACCTCTTGTTTGAAGTGTGTACAGGGAGGTTAAGGGATGCTTTATATAGGCTGTTGAGCGCTGATGAAGCATTAATAGTTTGCTGTTGTGTGAGTTCAAAATAAGGAAGAGCCATTTTGAGAAAACGATGCCAATTGGGTTATACGTATGATGTTGTGAGTCATATGCTGCGTACAACTTTGCAGACGACAGTGTGTGCCCACAACGCTTACATCGGAGGATGATCAAGCCGTATTTTACGATCAGTTGTGTTCACAGTTGGTAATAAACGTTAAACGTTAAGAAGAGGTAATTACAATACACAAATTGTATAGTCGGGTAGCAGTTGAAGAAGTTCGAACTGTGAAGCACCTCGGCGTAACTGTTGCATAACCTTTATGCTGGAACGAATGAATTAAAGACGTAAATTTTAATGCACGTAATGCCCTACGGGGCGCCACAGAGTGGAAAAAGAAAACATTATTACGAGTGCCAAAATCTGCCTACACGAGTATGTCGAAGGGCGTGCTACAGTGCAGACTGTATTGAACAATATTATATGCTGCATTTTCTACCGAACATAAAAAGGCACCGTAACCACCCTAAGCAGAGCAGCATTTTGCGGCTGCTCCCCTCTTTTGTATAAAAGAGAAATAGATGATTTTATTTAATTGTGTTATGCTAAGCGTTAAATTTGTCTGAAGCAAAGCAATCATTGCTAGTTTCCCACAATCGTCGAACAATCCGCAAAATCGCTGTGTACGCAATTGTGTACCTAGCACCTGACAGGGTAATTGCGAGTGCACTTATTATAATACCGGAGATGTCAGTCAGCCTTGTGGTCGTGCCAGTGTCCTTATATGTCCTTAGCGTTATAATGGCTTGACCAGTATAGGTCTCCCCGCAGGGGTGACGCAGTGGCTACGGCGCTCCACTACTGTGCCCAAGGATGCGGGATCGAATCCCGGCCTCGGCGGCCACTTTTCGGTGTAGAGGAAAAGCAAGGTGCCCGTGTACTGTGCGATGTAAAGGCATGTTAAAAACCCCAGGTGGTCAAAATTTTCGAAGTCCTGAACTACGGCGCCTCTCATAGCCTGATTCGCTCTGGGACGTTGAACCCGACAAACCAAATCAGTAGGAGGACTGTCTTTCTCTTTCCCTACCAAGCGCATCCAAAAGATGCCACAGGGCTTCCACCACACGTCTCTGCAACAAGTAGGGGTATGCACGTATTTGTCCGTTAAATTTATCTCAGCGTGCGTATACGAGTTCGCACTTGCGCACGTAGTCCTGGGCCTGTGCCAAGTAAATGTTTATTCACTTACTGACTGCTGATAATTAGCGCCGGGGCAGAGCATGGCTGCTAACTTTAATAACCTTGTACGCGTCCAGTTTATATTAAATTATTAAACGGTGACTGGATGTCCGTAGAATGCACAAATCTAAACATCATACTCTGTCTCCAAAAGAAGACAATTAGACTGATCGCTGGTACATGCTACACTGGCCACACGGAAACATTATTTCCCCAATATAGGATTCATCGTGTGCATCCCATGTTTGAGTATCGTTTGTTGCACAGCCTTAAATTATCACCTCAATGCTTAACCGACATTTTAAAGACTATTGAAAAACGCTTTCGCACCAAAAGTAAACAAATATGGGACGTTCCTTGAACGAGGATGTTATACGGTAATCGGAGCCTTCGTTTTACTTTACCGTGCATACTAAATCATTATAGCATACTCAGAGGAGGTGGCTCATACCTTCAATAATCATTTCATCGATCGCAGACAGGAGATCCCAATGACCCCAATAGTTACAGACTTAGTGCTTAGTGTAATCAATAGTGTTTTCGAAAAATTAATAGCCTTGAATTTAACAAGTTTCTGCTTGATAATAATGTAATTTGTGCTGAGCAGCATGGCTTTGTTTTAGCCAAATCAACAGCCACTGCTGTCACATCACTTTCTCACCTTAATTAACACTCAAATTGCAATAGTAATATTCCTCGACATAAAAAAGGCATTTGAGTGCGTCTGTCACTCAGGGTTGCTGAAAAAATTAAAAGCATGTGGTATTAATAATGTCTCTCTCCAGTTCTTTGATAGCTACCTCTCCGCCAGAAAACAAAAAGTAGCGCTTAGTGACAGGCACTCCACACTACCACCCGTGACTTGCGGGCTCCCGCAAGGATCTGTATTAGATTCTGTTTTGTTTTCTATTTTCATGAACGACCTCCCGCAGGCCGTTCAATTTTCAAAGGTCTTTATGTATGCAGATGACACTGCTCTTTTGTTCACATCTGAGTCACTCTTGGGCCTAGAAAACACGATAACGTCCGAACTGATTAATGTTTCAGAGTGGTTTCGTGTTAATAAACTAACAATAAATGTAGATAAAACTAAATAGGTATGTAATATTCCACTCTAAGAGAAGAAACATTGACCCTAGTACGATTCACATATCTCTAAACAACAATATTGTTCAGCAGGTTTCTTCTTTCAAACACCTTGATATCGTCTTTGACCAACACTTTCACTGGCAAGAGCAGATAGATAAGCTATCTAAAAAGTTAGCTTTCAGTTTCTACGCACTTGCCAAGGCAAAAAGGTATTTCCCGTACACCATACTACGTTCCCTGTATTTTTCGTTATTTCACTGCCACATTAGCTACTGCTGCCAATCTTGGGGACACACGCAGAAAACTTATTTACTTCCCTTGCAGAGACTGGTTGGTTTGTGGGGTTTAACGTCCCAAAGCAACTCAGCCTTGCAGAGACTATACAGAAGAGAGCATTGCGTGTAATATGTCACGTATCTTCCTAATGCAGCAACAATAATTTATATCTAGAAAATCGAGTACTTTCATTAGAATCCTTGCTTAATTACAAAATCTGTGTATTGGTAAATAGGTAAATAACATCGTTAATACTTGTATTCCGCTGCCATTTGATATTTTCTTGTTGCCATCTCGCAATACCAGACATGCATTAAATGGCAATTTCAACCTGCCTGCCTGCCGTAATGTGTACGGAGAACGTTAAGTACAATTTTCCGGAGCAAAAAAGTTGGAATAGGTCGCCTATTAATGTGATGCTTGCTAATAACTTTAAGCTGAGTTGCAAAATGTTCTTTATTAATAGCCAAGAAGAGTCCTCATCCCCCCCCCCCCCTCCAATTTTTTGTGTGCTTGCGTTTTGTATTACTCGCCTATTAACCGTTTACTGAAATGTATATTCCTCCGTGCGTGTTGATTCTTTTTCTTTGTTTGTTTGCTCTGTTTTCCTTTTTTTTTCTTTTTCTTTTCTCTTTGCGCTCATTACTGCTGCCTAATCGAGTATATTTTGTACTGGACCGTCTACTAGCCCCGCGGCTATCGGTCCAAATATTCTTTATATATTTCTTTGCGTACAAATAAAGAAGGCTTTTGATTGATTGATTGATTGATTGATTGATTGAAACCAAACATCTTTACCACCCCAATTATGAACTTTAAGTTATATTTCATCAATTCCGCGCTGACTTTCTGTAGTTTCCGTTCCTTGCCTTGGTGAACATTGTTATGAGAATAGTCACTTCTTTTTCATTACGGTTTGCCATGTTGCGTGCATACTGTAGATAATCGTTGGCCGTTAATTTACTGTCCTAGTTTTTAATTGGCTGTTTCATTTGTATATTTGTGCTCTTTCTGTGCGTCATAATTTTCATGTTATATATGTATATGTTCGCCTTGATCGCACACGTCTTGTTGCTCTGCCTTTACTGGATGTCTGGCATCTCTCAAGCTATCCTTGTAAATTTTCGCCCGAGGCCCATTTCCTGTATATTAGTGGAAATAAATTTTCAATTCACATGACATGTACTTTTTTCTCATACATATGCATGACTGCTGTAGTGCTGCCAAAATGGGGGCCGGTGGCCTTGTCATGCTGTCAAACGGCAGCTTTTACCCCGGGCTCCCGCTATCCTTTGTACGTACCAAGATGGCAAATAAAATTGAATTGAATTGAATAAGAAATTTACGGAGGGCACTTAAGACTGCTCATGAGCTGTGAAGGCAGGGTGTCTCAACATGAGTTTTTTTTTTTTATTCTCTATTTTTTTTTTTTTTTTAACTGCCACGAACTGACTTCATGCCCCATTAACTAGGTTCGCCTTTACCAACGAGCCTTCATGGCATGTGGGTAGTGGGCTCGTCTGGAAATCGGAATGTTGGGCTTGATTTCCACCCTAATCAAATTAGGCAGTTTTTATTTTCAGCTCAATTACTTTCCTTTCGTTACAGGAAGCTTCCTGAAAAATTGCATCAATCCGAATACACTTAGCCTTTCATTCTACATTTGTATTCTCGATACACTCTTAACTATCTTGGGCACTACTGAAGACGTCACTAGACCACCGGTTTAGGTACCACTTTCTCTGGGCGTCGGTCAGCGCCTGGTTTCGTTGCTGATGAGCCATATAGGACTTTCGCCTGAATAAGTGCATCAGTTGGATGCTCAAGTATAACAATTTTGGAGCGAACATGACAACATTAGTGTCAGTTTTGGTGGTCAGACATGTAAGAAAAAGCTTACCAGAATATACTGTGGGGCCAGTTGGCCAGACATTTGTTTAACAAAAAAACGTAGCTTTTTTTTAACAGGAAAAAAAGAGACGAGGACAGAGCTATGTAGCTCTGTCTTGTCCTTGTCTCTTTTTTCCTGTTAAGAAAGCTACATTTTTTTCGTTTACAAAAAAGAAATTCCCAGTTCCTTTCTGTGTGGTGCAAAGGGATGACGGCGACATCCCATAGTTCGACAGACATACTACAGAGTCACACTGCTGAAAAAAAAAAAAAAAAAAAGAGTTCTCACTGCACTTAATAGACGCATGATAACTGGCATGTGCCGCTAAATTTAGACAGTCGAAGGTCATTATGCACGAGCACACCAAGATCGCTAGTTCCCTGGCAGCCTCTTTTACGGCAGTCAGCTGTTGAGGACAAGCACGCGGGATCAAAGATGCCCGCCTGTTCTGCGTGCCAGTGCACGTTGAAGGACCTCAAATGGTGAAAATTTTCAGCAGCCCTCCATTACGGCTTGTCCTTCTCACTTATTTTTTTTTCTGTCCCTGCTTCAATCCTCTCTCGTCTGTTGAGCTAGGGGACTCGGTCCGGGACAGTTGCGTTTCGAGGTGGGCTAAGTGCAGAAGTGTTCCTGGGCACTGTGCAGAGTCTGTGTATATTAAAGATGCCCATGTTCTCGAAATTATTCCGTAGCCTGTTATTTCGGCGTCTCTTTTTAGAGCGGAAGCTCCCATGTCAGACCTAAAGCTAATCTGGCTCCGAACATTTGCAGCCAACATCGTCGTCTTCATCGTCTTGCCCAGGCACGAGAGCACTCTGCTATCGTCGCGGCCGATCACGTCTCGTGTAAGACTGCAAAACACTCTCACGCTGTGCAGTAAACATCATCGTATTCATCAAGTTCCAAATGGAACAGACTCTCGCGCTGTTCATCTGCACTGCTCCTTCTTTTAAACTAGGTAAATACGCCATACACATGCACTGTTTGGGCGAGTTCTGAGAGCAGAGAGTCGGGCGAATAAATAAATAAACAAATGAAATAAAGCCGGACAGGCTGCCGAGACTATTGAACAACGAGAAGCTAGACATTCCCGTTGCCGAGAGGCTTACCAAGCGCGGAAGGGAGCCAAGGTCGAAGCAACAGCAGCGTCTGGTGCCGATGGCTAACGATCGTGAAACTTGGTTCAAGGATAGTTTAACCTCTACAATTTTGTTAATATTTCCCTTCCTTCTTCATCACTTCCCTCAAGGCTTTGTTCGGGTTTCCACCAATAAGTGTCGCACTTACTGCGCCCTTCGCCCCCCCCCCCCCCCCCCCCCCGGAAAAAAAGGTAACATTTTTTTCTGTTTTAATTTTTGTGGTGCCTAATGCGATTGTGGTGCCAAAGAAAGGCACAAATACTGCCCCTTTGCTCAAAGCCAGGTCCCTTAGTCTTTCCTGCTGGAGTCTCTCTCCTTCTGAAGTGCAGGATGCTGGGCTTCCTCATCAATAAAATGTATCGCCTTAATATTGACTAAGGAAGGAATATGCCCTGTTCAAGACATATGGTAACGGAAGTGTGCGCCTATGATTGCCCGTTTTTACTTATTGAAGGTGGCTGACTTCATAGTTGTTTTTTTTTTTTCTGCACATAACAAAGGGAACAGCCGATGGTGTCCACGGACAGTAAAAAAGAAAGAAAAAAAAAGATGTGAACGTGATCTTGCATTTTCATCACTGTCATCACTACACTAAACCACTCTGCATGACATCGTGAGAGGGTGTGTGCAACAACTTCCCAGCGAAAGTTTTTATTGTTATTGTTTATCATTGGCGTAGAGCGGAACTCTGGTACGCGGGAGAATGCGGGCTACGCTCCGGAGATAAGAACACATGCGACCGCGATCGAACCGAAGCAGTTGTACTCTGACTGAGTCAGGGTAGCGCATCGGCGGAACGACATCTTCCCGCAGTGAGTCAGCTCGTATTTCCGGATACTGTCCCATATAAGGACAAGG
This sequence comes from Amblyomma maculatum, assembly GCF_055883805.1. Classification (NCBI taxonomy): domain Eukaryota; kingdom Metazoa; phylum Arthropoda; class Arachnida; order Ixodida; family Ixodidae; genus Amblyomma; species Amblyomma maculatum. The sequence goes on from NC_139344.1 coordinate 256,039,372, forward strand.
TCAAGTTGAAGGCCCTCGTCGCACCGAGGGCGATCAATGAACAGCGACGGAACAGGAGGGGGCGCTCGTGCAGCAAGGTGGGGTAGCCCGGTGAATCACGCGATCCTGCATCGCGCCACGCGCCGAACGAGCTGGACTTTGCTGCGATCCGGAATGTGCCAGTGGACCCCTTACGAGGGTCACCGGACGGGCCCCCCTCCGTCCGTGGGCGTGGCACTCAGCCCGCGCGTTCGCACTGCCTTGCGCAGTGCTTGCGGCTCTTGACTTTTCAGTTCAAGAGGGGAAAGTCTGCGGGCCGCACCGGCGACCGGTGAACGACTGCGCGGAAATATGCTGTTGTGGTCTGCCTAATGACGCGCTCCAAATTGCAGGCTTGTGCATGCACCGAGCTGCTGCGGCGCTCTTCAGGGGGGGTTTCACTTTCGACCGGAGGCCATGCAGATGACAGGCTGCTGCGTCTGTGAACTACGTGTGTGTCGAGGCGGGTGGAGGGTCGGGGGCGCTTCTGACAACCAATTACTCATGCGCATTACGCACGTGACTCGCGGGCTGGAGGGGCTCTATGCATGTTACGTGTGTACAAAGTGGTCTGCAAACGGTTCTCTTCTCCTTGCGTCATTTTATTTTGTGGCTGTACATACGACCCCAGGTCCGCATGCACGCTTGGCTTGTCGACCAGCTACAAGCCAACACCAATGCTTTGCAACTCCAATGGTGGGTCCGTGCTCCCCGATACGGAGAACTAGATGGCGATTAGAATGCGCGTGAACGTGCCCCTCGGAAAAACCCTCAATGCTCCCGCGTCTGCCCCCTCTGTCACTCTCCATCTGTGCAGCCATGTAAAACTACTACTGGGGCGCATTCTTGCTGGCGTAATACATGGCAAAGGTAGCTAAGCAATCCCAAAGTTGAATGTTCCCAGCGAGTTTTCGTTTTCTTAGTCTTATACGCTTTTTCTTAGATATGATGACAAAAAAAAAAAAGGGGGGGGGGGGGGGTAAAAGAAACCGTGACAATCATTAACTTTAAACATATCTATCACAGGTATGACTTTTAGTCGAATGCCCGTCGACTGCATGGTAGGTTCTTTGGTACATGATAACGTCAGGCAAATATTGCCATACCATTCGATCTCTCTCGCTCTCTCTCTCTTTCTCTTTCAGGTTAGCGCAGCTTACGAAGGAATTAGGCGTGCCTAACGACACACTCTTCCTTGCATTGGCTCAGCACCACCAAACGCGTCAACCTGTGAAGTGAGAAGGAGCGCAAAGTAAACGCAGATATCAGCGTGACGCATAGCGAAATAAAAGTGGAGTGCGCTGAAAGAATGGTTTGCGAGCTATACTTCGTCTTAGTTAATTGTGCCGGCAACTTCAAGCGTTGGCACGTTCTGTCGACCAGGAGTCACTACAACTATACTGTTCAACTTCTTGTGACGTCATTGTCTCTTCTTTCTGGCATTTCATTGCCTGTTTCTTTCCAGCGCCTCTCTCGACGAATAAGACAATGACGTTTTTCTTTCAGCTCCGACACGCACGCTTAATAAAAATGGACCGTGCGCTCATTCTCAACATAATCGCCAAGCCTATGCTAGGACATTCGAACAGCTGGAAAGTTGAATTAGAAGGCGGGATTGCCTGAATCAAGACCAGCTGCAACTGATTCCCCGCGTTCCTGCCCAATGCAAGCAAAAGGTGCATGATAATAAGTGTGATTGCAAATTAAAGAACCACCGCAACAGGAGGACGTGAAACCGAATTGCTCGTTTGAAGCAAATTGTTCCATTCGAGTGCGTGGGAAACATTTGGCGAATTTTGTAAAAACCGCTGTTGCTGACGTCTTATATCTGAATGTCTTCTTTTTTTTTTTTTTTTTTTTTTTTTTTTTTTGCGTGGGTGTGCGTGGCAGTGGTTCGTCCTTTTCTCCTGTACTGAGGGACGCATCAGGGGATCTATATTCAAGTTGCAATGAAAGCAGCAGCTTCAGCAGCCAGTAAGATTTTTATGAGGTCTGTTGCCGTTTAATTTCTGTGTTAAATATTCACTGGTAGCGCGTCATTATTACCCGTACAAGAATGCTTCCCATGCTTTGCATGCTCAGTCTCATTTATGAATTTGTCCGGAAGCGTGTAAAATACACCATGCGACTAAGCGTTACGAATGCTACACGAAGCGACCGATTGCTGCGCACGTGACTCACCCGCATGTACAGCTACTCGCGCGTTTTATAGCAGCACGTCAGACATCACACCATTCCGGGGTTCGCGCATACGTAATCGTCTGGGGAGCGAGAAGCCTGCATTGCCTGCAGATAGATACGCGTGCGCCTGAATTCTTAATTTGGGAGTGCCTCTGCAAGGACGCAACTTACATCTCCGGATGCAAAACAAAAAAATATGAGACTACATCGGCAGTTGTGATTTGCGGGACGAGCCGCCTCTGCGCTGAAACACTCGGCCCACAGCTGCGCTGGGCTGCATTCCACGGCGACCGCACAACTCGCACGTCACTGGGCCGGCAGCGTTGAGGAAGCGCGTTGGTTCCTCAGACGCAAGGATCCTGGATGTGTGACCTGCTCCATGGGGACGTTGTTGTATGCAAAAGAAACTTCCTCTCTTCGCAGTACAGTTTGCTCGGGTTATGCACGCGGACGGGGAAATTCCCGCCGGACACATGAGACCCAATTCGAAAACAGCTGAGTTGAAGGGCCTAAACGTTGCGAACGGGGTTGACATATGGTGCGTTTCTTGTCGCCCCTCCTTCTTTCTGGTGCGCGATTGTGGGGCAGCAAATTGCATCGCCGCACATCGCGGGTGTCCGTTCTTGAAAATGCTAGGCCGATTTGATTTTAACGAACGTCAAAGTAAAAAGAAAAGCATAACAGTTGTACATCGTTTTGTCTGCACCGATGATATTTTCCTGAGTAGAACGCTACTCGTGTTGTTCAGCGAACCATGTTGAAAAGAAAGGATGAGAAAGTAATGGAGCGTACCATATATTGCAGGTCGTCATATACGACTAGGAAGCAAGCTACGCAGCCTGGCTACTTTTGGCAAAGACTACCGGTACGATAGAGAACACGCTAGCCGCTGTGCCACGTATCATTCAGGTGAACGCCCCGAACTCGACTTCGGCCTGGTTTTGCACTCCGTTTGTTGATTCCAGGCTCGTATACTATAACACTACAGCCTTTAAGAAAGAATATGTTTAAATACTGGACGCATGCTATGTAGTAAGTCTGTTACACACTTTAACTGTAATATTTAGACTTATACCCTAGTCACACGATTGAGTCGATAGCCTTCGAGATTTTCAATCGCGATCGAACTCGAAGGAGTTGTGCCGCTGCTACACGGCAAAACTCGAAGTCTATTGAAATAGTTATGGTGTTTGGCGCCAAACTTTTGTGGCGCCACTATGGTTGCTTTTGGTTTTGCTTAAAGAACTAAAATCTCTCTATAAATGCAAAATAAAATGTAACTGTTACCTTTTCTTTAATAACTGCAGATGTTTAGTTGTTATTCAAAGAGAACTGTGTGTTTTTTTTTTTTTTAACTCGCTGGCGTTTATACGGCTGTGCTTTTCATTGCGTTTCCATTTCTCTGCGGCGCATGTTACAGGGGTAGAGAGTGCATAAATTATTTGCTTTAAAAAGAGCGATGTTTTTTTTTAATTATTACGGATATTAATATTTTACCGCGTAAATTAAAGATATAAAATAACGCTTGTTCACGTTTTTGTATCGTAAACGTGCTGTGCACGTGTGTGCGTGACGCTCCTCGATTCAGCGCTAGCAACCTTGCGCACGTTCGAGGGCCTTCGAGATCTCGATAGAGTTCTGGGCTGCTCCGCTGACTCGATAGACTATCGACTCAATGGTCATTGAAAACGCCCGTGTGGCAGCTTTCGAAGGCCTTCGAGTCGATGGGCAGTCGCTTCGAGGGCCTTCGAAATGCCCGTGTGACAGCGGTATTATCACCTGCGTTGAACCCTATCTGTTTTATACGCGAGTAATGCACACATTCGAGACAAAATCGATACCGTGAAGCAAAGCGCTAGCTGCAAATAATGAAGGTACTTGAGTATCGCGTAGTCGCCGTTCGCGGAAGAGAAGAGGAGTGCGAGGGAAATAGTATTAACCCGTGTCTAGCATCTCGGCTATACTTTAGCTGTCCCCGGGTGAAACGCGCGGTCGCAACGAACCGTCTCTCAGGGACTGATGTCCCATGCCGTAACCGAAATTTCCTCCATAAGACCCGAAAATCTCTTTTTCAGGCGCTTGAAAGCTTCGATTGAAAAGAAGCTTGAAATATCCTCTAGTGTGTAAAAAAAAAAAAAGAATCAAACGTTTAGCTCGTAAAATTCCTTCAAGCGTAAAAATCTCTTTCAGCGAAATTTTACTTTCCAGATTCCCTGAAAATGGAAAAAATCATCGAAGAGAGCATCACAGCTCACGGAAAACGTCATGAAATTTATGGAGACTTCCGCGTCGCCTCTTTTGATCTCACTACACCGGCAATTCTCCTCGCTGGGAACTTCAACACCGAAGCCACGAAGAACAAATGATTCGTCATCGACGTCGCAAAAACGTGCATGCATTTTCCTGCCCACAGTTGTGCCTGCAGATGTGAAAAACAAAATTGGCAAGGGTCCAATAATCGGTCCGGCCTAACGCTTTAACACGCATTGTCATCATTTAATACTAAGCCACGAACACACCACGCAGACACAAAAGAACGTGACCAAAGGCAACGTAAATGGGGTGCGAATTCCAACGCTACAGCTGCATATGCATCTCCATATACATATGCGCTGCCAGCCCAGAATATTGTTGATGGCCGTTCTTGACATTTTTTCCTTTTTTTCTTTTTGACGGCGAAAACGACTGTGACACATTTTTGCTCAAAACCCTTACAACTATTCTACACCTCGTCTAAAATGTATCCAAGCTACTAATGCCTGAAACGAGTTATGCATGCTCCTCTACAGGCTTTGAAGTAAGTCAGTGGCCGGGTTTTTCTTGTTGACTCTCTGTTTCCGTTAGGATAAGCGCAGACGCCTCATTAGGGGCTCTGCTTTCGTTGTTTCGGTTCCGCTCCGATGGCTTCTGTATAGCTGGCTGCAGGGTCCGCTGATGCGCGTTATTCGCTTTGCGCCCCTGTCTTGCCCTCGTTCAGTTCTATATTCCCCGTACATTTTTCAGCTCTCAGTAATAAGTACCTCATGGGTGTTTTTGGGCGCGGAACCCGCAAACGCAAACAGCTAGGCCTGACTGCTGAACCTTTTGACGTGGGCAAAAAAGTAACACATGGTCAGCAGCAACTTATTTCTTGCATTTCTCCATGAATATTATTGGAAAGTACAGCAGAGCGTTATCGCACACCGCATAGCGCCGCCGCTAGACGCAATCTGCGCATGAGTTGGCGACTGGCGGTATAGCGGTTCGCGGCAGCACTATTCTAAACATTTTTCTTGCCTGTGTGAGTCGCCAGAGAAGGTGTGTAGGTTCTGGTGACGGATCGTTGATGTGCGGAGAAGGTTGCTGATACTTGTTAAAGAACTGACTTGGCATAATGCCATTATCTTCGACTTTGCAGCCTCGATTCACGTCGTAAGTAGATGCACTGGCAGCTCCAATATGAAAGGGAACATGTTCTCGGCATTTGAATGCTTACTCCGTTAGTACGAGGGAACTGCATGTTTTCTTTCTTTCCTAAACTGTTTTCCTCCGGTCGTGTAATGTCCGTGAGCCATTCTCAGTTTCAAAGCTGATAAGATAACAGAATTCGTTGTTGAGAGCAAACTGACTATTACCTTTTTTTTTTACTCAATACAACCTGCACATACAGTGCTTACAGAGAGCAAAAAACCTGTGAATCCGGAAATTTATATGATGGTAAAGCGGGAAATTCCCGATGGGAGAATGGACTGAGATTCATATACCTCTTCACGTTTTATTTGGTTTGACTTATGGGGTTTAACACCCCAAAGCGAGATAGGCTATGACAAGCGCCGTAGTGGAGGGCTTCGGAAATTTCGACCACCTGAGGTTCTTTAAAATCCCACTGTCCACCCTCCGGTCGAAAATATTTTCTTCCCCGGTGACTGTGAGACTCTGCCCCTAGAACGCAAGGACACAAAATGTTTTTGAAAAGAGTAACTAATAACGCAGTTACAGCCACCGCAATCACCCGATTCTGTTATACTTCTCTCCTTCTGTTCCCTCGCAAAGGTTTTTCACTCTCCTGCCCGAGGTCGTCTAGCCTCCACAAGACAAATTCCCCTTCCTCCTCCGCGTTTGGCGGGAGGTGAGGCTTGGCCAAAGAGTGGCACTCCGCGTGTGCGAAAAAAAAATAAAAAAAAAAAATAAAACGGGCGAGGGAGCGCGCGCCGCTGGATTCAATCTGGCCGTGGCGAAGGAAAAGCGCGCGGCGTGCAGTAGACACCCATTCTTCTCCCGTCAGTCAGCGAGACGGACCAAGTACGTTATAACTGTGGCTCGACGGGCCAGCGCAGGAAACGGGGTAGCCGGCTTCCCGAAGGAGAGCATGAGAGAGCTTTGATTTGTATTTTCGTTGCTTCGCGGCGCGCGTGTCACTGTAGCATTTTGCACAGACTATCTCCGGTACCTGATCGAAACACTGGGCTCCTTTGCTTAAAAGGCCCTTCCCTGGACAGTGGCCCTTTAACGTAACCCTGACATCGCGCAGCACACGAACGCCTTGCTTTTCGCCTCCGCCGAAAATCGGCCGCCGCGGCCGGGATTCGATCCAGCATCCTTGGGCACAGCAGTCGAGCGCTCTAAACACTACGCCACTCCGGCGGGCCAGGAACAGCTCTTAGTAATCACTTTCGTTTAATTGTAGACAAAAAAAAAAAAAAAAAAAAGAAGCTACCCATTTAACACAAATGCGCGTCTAAGCAAGCTCAATATCACTGCACAAAAGAAATAATGAGTCGTAAGAATACTTTGCAAAACTTTACTGATCGTAAGTTCACATCTCTCAATATCGTAGCGTTCCTGTTGAAGATGTATGTAAAAACGCGATGCAATGTGCACGTGGGAGAGCAATACGGCTTGCTTTACTCTAGTTATATCGCTCTCCTATGTCGCTAAATGAATAAAAAATCGAGGCAGAGTCTCGGCGCCATCTCTTTTGGGTGGCCGCGCGAGATTCAAATCGCGCTCAGAAGGCAAGAACAAGGCAAGAGCACGCACACACACACACACACACACACACACACACACACACACACACACACACACACACACACACACACACACACACACACACACACACACACACACACACACACACACACACACACACACACACACACACACACACACACACACACACACACACACACACACACACACACACACACACACACACACACACACACACACACACACACACACACACACACACACACACACACACACACACACACACACACACACACACACACACACACACACACACACACACACACACACACACACACACACACACACACACACACACACACACACACACACACACACACACACACACACACACACACACACACACACACACACACACACACACACACACACACACACACACACACACACACACACACACACACACACACACACACACACACACACACACACACACACACACACACACACACACACACACACACACACACACACACACACACACACACACACACACACACACACACACACACACACACACACACACACACACACACACACACACACACACACACACACACACACACACACACACACACACACACACACACACACACACACACACACACACACACACACACACACACACACACACACACACACACACACACACACACACACACACACACACACACACACACACACACACACACACACACACACACACACACACACATGCCTGACTCGCAAGCATCCCGGGTTCGATTCCCATTCACCCTCTCATCTGGCAGCAGTCGCATAGGAATCTGCCTGCATGCCTGAAACCCATGTGGCCTGTCGGATCCCAAATACCTGGGGTATATTTGCGATTTTTCAGTCACGAGCCCAACTACAACATAGACGCCAGTTTTTTGCAGTGAATGGGAGCCTCAATTCTCCCTGGGTGATATTATCCGTCAGCCAGTGCATAATGAGCGCAAGCAGTCTCCCCCGAAACCGCACTACCCCCCTCCTCCCTCCCCCTGCCTCTTCCCACCTCACACTTTACCATTTCGCTCTTCCGCCGTAGCCTTCGTCACTCTCCAAACGCATGTCCCCTCTACTGCTTTAATTATAACCCTTCTGTGAGGTGCATTCATTCGCTTAGCATCAACCTCAGATTTCAATTTCTTCATCCTCTTACAACTTCCTCCTTATATGGTAGCCAACCTCCGGGTCCTTCCCCTGGAAGCCCCATTCCGTTTGCGCATTCCTTTACTCTCGGCGCACAGCCCCAAGTATTATAAGCGACCCGTTTCTATACTGTTCCTTCTGTCTGGAAGGGGTAGATATATCAAAATTTTCTTACTACATTCATTCTTTAGATTTATGCGTGAGCCATCAGTAAATATGAAACACTGCTGAAATTCGCCTACGCTCAGTAAATAATTTAAACCTGCATTTGTTCAGACGCGCTGTCTCAGTTTCGGTTTCAGGTTGCCGAGCAAAGGTTCCCACGTCTTTCGTTAGTATAAGATCGCGAGAGCAACACAAAAACTACCGTATACTAGCTCTTCGTCCAGTCGAGGTTATTCCGGCCTTGGGAACAGCTTAGCGTAAGAGTTCGCTTGAATCGAAAATACAAAGCAGCGGGTATATTGCAGCTTTTGTATGAGTTACGAGATCTCACACTCGCTCGTTTCGTCAAGACCTTCGTTCGGCAACGTGAAACCAAAACTGAAATTATGTGGCCGAAAAAAAAAAAAGATGCAATTGCAAATTATTCACTAAGCGTAGGCTAATGTTACGGCGTGATGCAAGGCTACTAATGTATCACGCATAATTATGAAGCCTAACTGCAGTGAGAAAAATTTGTTTCGTCTATCCGTTTAAATGAAGGGGGAAAGAATTCCTAGTCTACACTCTGCTACTTGCGAGCCATGGCAGGTGGAATTTTTAACGAAGCTAATTTTGTGTTTTAGTCGATCTCGATGAAGAAGCCTCCACGAGAGTAATGCTCGAGAAGCACCGACATGCATGATTCTAATGCGGTAGCGTTAAAGGCACTATTCCGCAGGGAATCCGGCGTTGTCGGAGTTGTGCGAAAAAAATCCCTGGCATACCTTTGGCGAGTGACACGACCGAGCACCGATTTGTCGGTGGGTTGCACGCGGTATGTAAGGAGACCACGCGACAATGAAATGTTGGGAGGATCATGTCAGCTCGCGTTGCTCATTTGAAGTAGAAGGGGTGGATGGATAGGAATCAACCTTTCAGGCCTCTTTATCGGGTGCCGGATGGGGCACGCACCTGCTATAGATCACGCTCGCACGTTGGCATGCCTTGGTTAAAGCGGAACTTTATATCCATGTTGGGGGGTCGCTTACGACCGGTAGCTGCATTTAAAGTATTAGAGACAAAAATAATAGATTGGTAATTAAGCGAGCAGTCGAAACTACATGTACGCGTAGGAGGAGGAACCGCAAGATGTACCATTAACGCTATCGCATCGTACCCTTAAAGGCGAAGTTAAGTGTCCCCCAATAATGTTTTTATGCCACTTAGCGAGAAATTATTGGGTGCAGGGCTGTCTCGTTTCTTGCCGCATAAGACTGTGCTAAGATCACGAATTTGCTTTTCCTGTCCAAAAATATTATTGCGAGCTCAAACCAGTATTCTTAGCTACGAAAGCCGGAGCCCTCCGGATTTTTGTGCCAGCATTAAAACAACTATCTAAAAGCATTTCATAGTCTTGCGTTTTCGAACTCGTTAAAAACTATACGTTAAGATTAACCGTGGGCTTTGAAAACACACCACTTCCAGCCGACGAGCTATACGATTATCTCTACAACGGCTAGAGCCGGGAACAACCGAATTACGTTTATCCTCCTTTGTTCTGTAAACCACATTTTTGGACGGCCGCGCGAGGTTCAAAAGCTCTTGCCTTCTGCGCGCGATTTGAATCTCCCGCGGCCTCCTTTGTTCTGTAAACCACATTTTTGGACGGCCGCGCGAGGTTCAAAAGCTCTTGCTTTCTGCGCGCGATTTGAATCTCCCGCGGCCGCCCCCAAAACATGGCGCCGAGAAACACACCACTTCCAGCCGACGAGCTATACGATTATCTCTACAACGGCTAGAGCCGGGAACAACCGAATTACGTTTATCCTCCTTTGTTCTGTAAACCACATTTTTGGACGGCCGCGCGAGGTTCAAAAGCTCTTGCCTTCTGCGCGCGATTTGAATCTCCCGCGGCCTCCTTTGTTCTGTAAACTACATTTTTGGACGGCCGCGCGAGGTTCAAAAGCTCTTGCTTTCTGCGCGCGATTTGAATCTCCCGCGGCCTCCTTTGTTCTGTAAACCACATTTTTGGACGGCCGCGCGAGGTTCAAAAGCTCTTGCTTTCTGCGCGCGATTTGAATCTCCCGCGGCCGCCCCCAAAACATGGCGCCGAGTCCCACACTTGATTTTTTATTCCTTTAATGACGTGAGGGAGCCATACAACTACCTAGAGCCGGTGGTATGGCTCGCCCACGTGCCTATTCTATCAACCACTTCCAGCCGACGAGGTATACGATTATCTCTACAACGGCTAGAGCCGGGAACAACCGAATTACGTTTATCCTCCTTTGTTCTGTAAACCACATTTTTGGACGGCCGCGCGAGGTTCAAAAGCTCTTGCCTTCTGCGCGCGATTTGAATCTCCCGCGGCCTCCTTTGTTCTGTAAACTACATTTTTGGACGGCCGCGCGAGGTTCAAAAGCTCTTGCTTTCTGCGCGCGATTTGAATCTCCGCGGCCGCCCCCAAAACATGGCGCCGAGTCCCACACTTGATTTTTTATTCCTTTAATGACGTGAGGGAGCCATACAACTACCTAGAGCCGGTGGTATGGCTCGCCCACGTGCCTATTCTCTCGCGTTCTTTCATATATCATCAACAAGAACGCTCCTATATTAAGAAATGCATACTGATTATTAAGTAAATGTTTACAAAATATTCTAATGAATAAATATTTAATTTATGCATTTACATAGTGCTACTTCAGATGCGCATTATTGTTAATGGAACAGCGTGATTTCTTTGTCTGTTATTAAACGAAAGCGATTACGAAGAGCTGCTTCTGGTCCCGCCGGCTGCGCGCTTGGAGGCCCGCGCGTCGGCCAGAGGAAGTCTGCGCATGCGCGACGCGTTGGCCAAAGCCGAGCGCGTTCACGACGCTCGGACGCTCGGATCCGACAGCGCGCGCGCTACACGCGGCAGCGCGCGCCTTATTTCCGGCGTGCAAGCATCGACTAATCAGCGGGCGTCCTGCTTCTGTGTCTTCCGGAGCTGGTCTGGCGCGTCTTCCAAGCATATTTTGAGCAACATGGCGGATCTCCACCTCTGTGGAAGCTCGTCGTCTAGCTTTAGCAGCCAAATGAATGACGTGAATAACGAGCTGCTAACGACGGCGACCGCTATGGCTTGCGGGCCACGCACTTCACAAAAACAAGCTTGTAACAGCGGCTCTATGGAGCGAGGTGGTCGCGGAACTTTTGCCGGGGCTCCCACGTGAAGGTAAGATACTGAACTTGTTCGTTCGTTATTCATGTAGCGCACATAAAAAAAAAAAAGAAAAATGACGTGTATGTTCTCGTGTTTTCATCGCAGATGCCGTAGAAATGCTTCAAAAGCGTTGGAAGAGTCTACGAGACAAGTTCCGCCGGCTATTTATGGCAGAACAAGACAGTAAGAAAAGCGGCGCCGGAGCTGACGATGTCGACGGGAGCGCAATCATGTGGCCCTATTGCACCCTGATGATGTTTTTAAGGGACACGATGGAGTGCAGACCGTAAGTCGATAAAAGTTTTTCGCTGCTATCGAAGTAATGGGAATGATATGTCACTGTAGAGAAAGCAGGTAGCCCGTTTGTTTTGCCTGTGACAACGGCGCTGTACTAGCTTCCCTACGAGCGCTGTGCTTGACTATTATTTGTGTAGCTACAGCAATGTGTGCCGAACTGTGGTCTGAAGAAATGGCTCCTGCAGTTTTAGTGTTTTGCATCCGTTGCCCACTGGCGAAAGCTCTAGCTCTCTAAACAAGCCTCGCTATGTGTTAATGCTTCCCACCTCAAAGCAAAAATATTTAATTATTTGGGCTGCTTGTGCAGTACGTCATTCAAGAGCCGTTGTAGACCGAAATGATGTACGCTCTTCTAATTTTGGAAAGCGATGTCTATTTACAAATTATTCATGTAGGTAAGAGCCGTCGGAAATTAAGTTAGGCGAGGTAGTATAAAGCGATGAGTGTTTGGGAATTGTCAATAAATGCCTAGGGAATGCAGTGCAACAGTGCTTCAAATTCTAGATAGTAGCGTGCATTCAACAACCTACAGCGCTGAGCAAGAATATGATTCTTTTTTCATATGTCCAGTGAGGTGAAAAGAAGTTTAATAAATTACATATTAACACCTGCAGCAATATGAACTTTGACGAACACTTCACATAGCTGAAAAACTTGACAACAGGTCTACTATATATGCATGTTAAGGGGCATATACTGAACAAGGAATAAAATAAGTATCCGTGCAGAACATTTTTATATTACGCTTCAGTGCTTGCAGCTTATTTTTTGGCACTGCAAATGTTTTGTTTGCTTGTGCTACATGACATTTTCAAAATGGAAACAGCATTGCAGTGATAACATAACGAATATAATACATTCTGAATTGCACACCACACATACTAAAAGAAAAAAAACGTCCACATGCGCAGTGTCCACATAAAACCAAATCTGGTGCATAATACATATATTCGCTTCGTAAAGGAACAACACAGAAAACGATATGAAATACAATTCCATATACACGGTAGCTACATTTTAACCTATGAATGAAGTACAAAACTTTTGTAATGCACAGAGTATTAAAAAAAAAGTGCACAAGTGCAGTGTCCACATAAAACCAAATCTGGTGCATAATACATATATTCGCTTCGTAAAGTAACAACACAGAAAACAATATGTAAGACAAAGCCATATACACGGCAGCTACATTTTAACCTATGAGTGAAGTACAAAAATTTTGCAATGCACACAAAGTATTTGGTTCACAAGTCACATTGATTCTTCTAGTAATTTCATTCATATACAGTAACTTAACTGTACCACAAGGCTAAAAGCAGACAGTTTTCCTTTGTTTTTGACTAGTGCACTTTTTGACTGCATTGAACACCTGTACTTCATAAAAACCCACCCCTTATGTAACACCCCGCAAGGGGTCTTTAAGGAAAATAAAGTGATGTGATGTGATGCGCTTGAATGAAATATCTGGCTAATGCAAATCACAGAAATTCCTTAATTCTGCACAACTGAGTGCTTGATCCTCACTTTGAATCATGACTAATTACCAACAAATACATTATAAACTGTTTTCTTGCTACACTAATCACTCTAATATGCTTTCACTCTAATGCACAAAATTCTTTTTGGGTTAGGTAATGAGATAGCAAGTATACTCTTTACCTTAGAGCATACACACTGTATGTTGAAATGCCATATACCCCATTTTCTACCCACATGCATTTGAAAGGAAACACTTCAGGACAGGTTTAAAATTGACAATTTTAAAACGACAGTTTGTATCAGATGGAAATACATCAACACAGTGCAGCAAACATTTTGAAGACCCAGCTCATGGTGTGCATACATATTCTTGTTTGCAGGACCTCTGGAAACTTCACAAAAGGGGCACGCGAACACTGCCCTGCTGTAAAGGTAGAGCTAAGCAGTCTAGAGGAGTGCAGTCAACAAAGCATACTGCTAGTAACAGATGACAGGGAGCGGTTTGAAGATGTGCCATCACTGTTGGAAGGCACATCACCCAACAGCCATCACACGTCAACAACTGACTCATAGTCAGCATCACGCCAGTTCCAGGACTCCACATCCCGTGAATGTGTGGAGCTGCTGGAACGTGTGGCCTCACAAGTTCCCGAAGCGTCACACGTGCCCGAAGCGTCACAAGTGCCCGAAGCATCAAAATGGGACGAAGCATCACAGGGAGCACCAGCATCACGAGCGCCATCGACACCTGCACATGGAAAACGTAAAAAGAGAGCAGCATTAGATGAAAATTCCATTCTCGCTCAAGTTGCAAACGTCACTAATGTGCTGCAGTCCCCGATGTATACGACGAATGTGATTTATTCGGGATGACCATTGCAAAGATGATAAAAAGGGTTCCCCGAGAGTACCAAAATGGCCTACGGATAAAACTGCTCGAAGTGTCGATTTGTTCCCAGCTTAATAGAAGCGATGTGTGTTTGTTCGGCCAAACTTGTGAAGCTTATGATATGTAATGGTTTAGTTCAATCGCACATTCTGTATTGTCATCTTTTCTGGGGCACCACTACAGCTCAAAGCAACTCGAGCACTTGGAGGTACCCATTATGTACTCTTGTTGCAAATATAGCTTATCTTCATTGGCATGAATGGCACTGCTGCTGGTTCACTCGATGCAAGGCTTTCTCCTTGGAGATACCTGGCTGCTCCCACTGCCAAGGAATCTCTCCAGCCTTGCTGCAAAAGTATGCAGCGAAAAGATTCCGGGCAGCTGCAGCACTGCCATGGTAATTTCGTGCCTGGGTCGCTTCCAGTGGGAAGAAGTGAGGCTGTGCATCATTGGCCAGCACCGCTTGGATGCCTTGCCGCCAGTGACCTGACACAACGTTTCCAAAGCTGTCTTCTCTATCCGTGAAGTTTTCTGATCTTGGATTGCGAACAGTGAGGAAGTTGTGCAGCGTACAGGCAGCCTTCACGACATAGTCCACATTCTCTGGCAGCAGGGCGATGGTTTTCAACAGATTACGCCATCTGGCTGCGGTGATCCCGAAGGCATTTTCGGCACATTGTCTGTAAAATGAAATACACATCCTTGGAAACAAAGAAGGTTAAATGTTTCTTTACCTCTTTTGCAGGCTTCTTGTTTTCAATATTTTATCAAGCCTAATGACATAGCACGAGGTCATACCTTGCTCTATTTAATCGGTAGTTGAAGACTCTTCTTTCATCCTCAAGGTGCCTGGCAGGATATGGCCGCATGAAATCTTTTCTCAACTGAAAAGCTTCATCGCCGACAAAGACGTATGGAGCTGTCAGGCTGGTTTCAGGCAGTCGCCCAACTTCAGGAATATCAAGAGCCCCATTTGTCAGTGCTATTCTGAAATCACTGTTTTTAAATGTACCACCATTACTATTTCTTCCCTCTGCACCCACATCAACTAGCACATATTTGCAGTTGCTATCCACAATTGCCATGAGCACTATTGAATAGGTGCCCTGAAATGGGAAAGTACAGCACAATAAGCACATGTGCCATCTCAATGCATTAGTCACAAATGCTTAAGCTTAATGTGCCCCTTAATGTGTGAAAGACTGCAATCGCCTTCCTAATCCTATCACAACCATCACTCATTTTTCTTTATTCCAGTCTGCCGTGAGCAATGTAGACCATGCAAATTTTCATTAGTACTGTATAAGTTTTGCATTAATTTCTGTGTGTTCACCTCAGAGTGCCATGTATTTATAATTTTTCTGCGAAAATAGTGCTTACATATTGTTTAATGATACACTGTCATACTTTTTGTTGTCTGAATTAAGAATTAATACTTGTGCAGTATTATGCATTTCGTAACTATGTTGCCCTCTTTTATTATATATTACTTGTATGCTTTTTTCGTTGTGCATATTTTGTATTCTTGTACTACACCCCCTCCCCTCTGTAATGTTCCTACCCTAAGGACAACAATAAATAAAAAAAAATTAAAGAGAGCTGCAGAATCTGCATTGGAGTAATGTGAAAGCACGGGTGCTGCGGTTGGTTGCTCCTGGTTTCTTAATTCACTTCTTCTCTACCCATTCTAGTCTTTGCTACTTTCAAATTGCACGTCAATCCCTTTCTATGCCATTTTTGGCTCTACTTCCAGTTGTGTGTCATCACATCCTCTCAGTTCAGTCGTTCAGTCGTGTCCGACTCTTCGTGACCCTATTGACCATGTCACGCCACGCTTTCCGGTCTCTCACTATCTTCCTACGTCACATTATTTCACTTCTTGTTTACCCATTTTTGTCTTTGGTATTTTCAAATTGCGCACCAATCCCTTTCTATGCCATTTTTTGGCTCATAGCAGTGCTACTCATAACATACGGGAAGGAGGTTAACCTGGGTATTCTACAGTCCATTTAGCTGTGCTGTAAATTTGAATGTGCCTAGCTTCAATGTGTTCATAAATAAATATGAACTCATTTTCTCAGATCGAAGTTTCTTGCATGACAGACTTTGCAGATTTTCTGTGGTGTGCATTGTGCGCACCAAGTTGTGCTTTTCTCAGGCTCGAAGTGCCACAACCTAACTTAAATGTCAGAAATGCAGTTCTTTGTGCCACTCAAGTATGACTGCTCACATTCAATGCTCCCATGTGAAACCATTCATTTAGTGTCAGATAATGTTGATGAAAATGAACTAACATCTAAGGCTGACTTTATCACGGCAATAATGCTATGTACATAATGGTTGTCTATAATACACCTAGCTTTACCTTATAATTGAAGTATCTGCTCCCTGAATTGGTGGGGCAAACAATGACCACATGCTTTCCATCTACTGCCCCTAAGCAGTTAGGAAATTGCCAGCGTGCGGCAAACTCTTCTCCAATTCTTTTCCAATCTTTTTCTGAGGGCATCTGGAAGCAATCAGCAGTAGCATTGTGAGTGAAAAGGTTGAACTCTTATGACGGCAAACATAAAGTGGCGCTTTTGCTGCAATGAAATTTAAATACCTATTTGGCTCATTTTTTTCACTTATGCTCCTTAATGACTGTTATGGATGTAGATTTTCTAATTTTCTGCCCAAGCCAATCTCCTATTATTCAGAACTTTTCCATGCATCAAGTGTGCACATTTTTTTAGCTGGCAGGCCAGCTGTATGCATAACTGTAAACCACATTTTTCAGTACTTGTATCTTAGTAATCTGGAAGGCTTTAGGTACATACAATCATAACTTATTTATTTACTGCATAACAACAGCAGCACAAGCAGCCTTACAATATATAAAATATGGTGGTTCAAGACATACAAACAAAAGCAGGCAGCAAACTAATAAACAAACATTTCAACCATTACACATCATTGGTATAAAAAGCAGAAAGAGCTGTAGGATAATATATATGTAACAATATGTTCTTTTAAGTAGTAACTAATCCCAAACAAACTAGCAGCTATACAGGGCAGTAAGGTGTTATATACAAGCAGGTTGCATTTAAAATTTTGTTTGCTGCAAGTTAACACACAATGTGACTGCCAAACTAAGTCTGTTGAAGTTTCAATAACTGCAGAAAAGCATTTGTATCACAGCAATGGGCCAAAATTTGACATGCCATGTGCTCTAACTCAAAACAATGATTACATCATACCTTTTGTAGCCTGCAGAAATAATAATTGAACTTCTAGGCCGAGAAGTCTGATATAAGGAAGAAAATTTGCTTACAAAAGACCACTTATCCTGTATACTTAGTAACATCAGCCAGTCCTTTGCGGTTTCAATTTTTCCAAAATTAAAATAGGGTCTAGTGATTTGAAAGCAATTTAAATGGGTGATAGACTTCACTTCAAAGGGTACACCAACCTGCATGAAGCGATCCTTGAGTTGTGCTCATATGGCCCGACAAGACTCATGAATGCACCGTCGTGTGGTTTCTATCCCAACACGGTATGCCAGAGCAACATTGCAAATGTCTTGACCTGAAGCCAGGCAACTGGAAGAAAAAGATGAGAATGAATTTATGTTGAAGTATTTGCTCAGCCTCTCTACTGGTACCACATCCTAGTATTCAATAATTTCATTCTCTAAAAACAGTGCCAGGACTTGCTATTTGAAGATTTAGCATATGTAAGATTGCAGGTTCAGATTATTCCTAATTTAAGAAATCTCAACAATGTTCCGACATTTGTCAAATTCTTGTCCACACAAAGTATTAATCGAAGCACAGTACAATTTCAAACACTGCACATAAACCAAGAATCGAACATACCTCAGTTCTATTGCTAGTCGCTCGCCTGGCTCCAGGGGCTCTCTTGCGACGTGTTGCCTGGTGAGCTCAGGGGCCACATAGCTCAACAATTCATCGAAGAGCGGTGGCGTCATTCGTTAAAATTAAAAAAAAAATTGATAGTCCCCTTCTCTCATGCGACGCATCTGTTGACAAAAAATACACAAAATGTAATATGTTAATGATGAAAAGACAGAAATACAGCCTAGCACGATATCCTTCAATATTACAGATCAATTGTTTACTAAAATATGGCAACAATGAGAACCAGTGAGCTGAAATTCTCCCGTAACTTGCCACTCATTGAGTGTTCTGATGATGGGGATACAATTTTTTTGTTTATGACCGTTCTCCGTCATGCAGTCATAACAGAGGGATGAATCGCTGATAATTTTTCGCACTGATGTGCCACAGTGTAATATAAAATGTGTTTTTGTTGCCTTTCTTGGGTGTACGGGGGCACACACTATTCGAATGGTTTATCCTAACACAATGGATTTATTAAATGACTAGCACCTTAGCTTAACAAAAACTTCAAACTGTGCAACATCTGACCAGGGGCGAATCTATGGGTCAGTCACAAAGACGGTGGGGAGGGGGGGGGGGGGTTATTGAAACAAGATAGCTTTTCCACCTTTTGTTTTATTACATAAAAGCGGTCTATTACTGCTTGGCGAATCTGTGGGTCAGTCATAAAGATGGTGGGGGGATACTGGAACAAAATAGCTTTTGCATCTTTTGTTTTATAACAAAACCGCGGTTTATTGCCGCTTACCAGTGTATTTCCCCCTCAGCATACTTCCAGCATATCCCAGCTTATTTGCAAAATAGTTTGCTGCATATCATTTGGCACGCTACTTTTTCATTTTACACTTATAGTAAGCAAAATTATGTACCTACAGCAGTACGATAGAGCCCTTCTGAAACAGGCCGTACCCACCAGCAGGGGCATTTCCGCTGTCGCCGCGCTTGCCTATTCTTCAGCAATAGAAGCAAGAGCGCTCTCAACAAAAGCAGCAGAAGCCGCCGTTGTCTGCTCACCGCTGGCATGATGAACAAACCGGCACTAGAATCGCACTTAAACACGTGAGCTGCAAACTGAGCTAAATACCCGCTATCATGGACTGGGCTGGGAGCACACGGATACAAGCTAGTTGCCAGTATTGGTAAAGAACCGCGTCCTGGCATCCTGCACAGTAGATTCATTTTTCGTCGCGGAGGGGTCCTGTGCAACGAGGTTCAATGTAAGGATCTTCGCTGTATTATTATCTTGATGAACTACGGCAGCAAAACCATTAGATGACAATTCAAGTGATTGGTCATTTGGCCGCTTGCACATTGTTTGGTAGTTGGTCTAGAAACATTACTCGCAGCGCGCGGCCAGGCTAGCCGGGCGCGTACACCGCGCCATGCGTTTGGAGTTGTGTACCGCTTTTTTTGCGCGCCGCGGCGCGATGTTCACCGCGCAGGCGCGCACAACGCCCGGCTCAAAGGACGCAGAGGTGTCTATGGAGACGGGCCTTTAAGGGCGCTCGCTTACTGTGCCCAAGGATGCGGGATCGAATTTGCTGATCATAAGTTCACATCTTGCAATATCGGAGCGTTCTTGTTGAAGATTTATAGAAAAACTCGATGCAATGAGCACGTGGGAGAGTAATATGACTTGCTTTATCTTGTTACATTGTCCATCCCACGTCACTAAATGAATAAAAAATCGAGGCAGGGACTCTGCGGCATTTTTTTTTTTTTTTGGTGTAGCCGCGCGAGATTTAAATCGCGCGCAGAAAGCAAGGACTTTTGAATCTCACATGACCGCCCAAAAAGATGGCGCCGAACCCCTGCTTTGATTTTTTATTCATTTATTGACGTGGAAGAGCAATATAATTAGATACAGCAAGTGGGATACCAAGAAACAAAAGTATAATCTTTCACAACACTCACATTCTAAGCGTTTCATACAGAGTGCAAATGTCGGTTCCATTTCTCCGTTTTCCAATGGCAAGCCCATTTTCAGCTGTCGTACGAGACGCGCGTTTCAGCGACAAAAATATTTGAAATAGCTAGAAGAGGAAAAAGGTAGCATGCAAACGGACATGCCACCCACAGCCATAGTTGGAATATTAGAAGGCAGAATAATGCTTCATTTGACGAGAACTGTCTTGACCAGTTAACGGCTGATGATATTTAGTCACAGCAACGCTGTTTCTTTTCTTCTTTTTTTTTTCGTTTTTTGCGAAAGCAACATCACCCCAGGTTTCAGCTCGCCGCGCATGCCGTGGCCGAAGTCACGAATGACCTTGAACAACCGCACAGCAACCGCTCAGCCGAGCTCCGCCAGATGGCGCCGCAGTCGGTGCCGCGCCGATGCCGCTCGCTCTCGCCAGATGTGTGCTCCGCGGGCAGAGGAGCACACATCGAGGTCTCGGTGGCCGCAGCTACGCCGTGAAGAGGCGTAGCTACGGTCTCCTCATAAAAAAAAATCAGCCTGCCATGACATTTGAATTCACGTTACCCCTATGCCACGGGCAGGAGCTGCCATCTCGGGCCGCTCCTTTAACATGGGAGGGTGATATCAGAATCAGCCTGCCAGAACCGTTTGCATTCTCGTTGCCCCTACGACACGCAGGCACATTCATACGGCTTGGTTGAAGCGTGACTTTATATGTGGGCTGGTGGCTTACGATCTCGCGTCATACCATTAAACGATGAGCTTAAGTGTCCTCAATAATGTAGCACCTTACATTGATAGGGCGTGATATGGGAATAATGTAAAAGAAGCTTCCGCTGTTGCTTTCGCAATTCAACTAGGGTTAACCACAGCTAAACCACAACTAATTTTGTTAGACTCTTTCCAGCTAGTAAGGCGATTACTTGTTTTAGTAAAATACAGGTCGATTATTCTAGGGCACCTTTTAATTGCGAGGACATTGTAGTGTTTTAATATACATGTGTTATGCGCATGTTGATGAGAATGACCTGAGCTTCCGATACATAGCACAATTTCGCTTCTGGAGTTTTTCCTGCGCTCACAACTAGTAGCAGGCTTGCCAAAGGAAATCGATTAGATGCATTTTTTGCTACACGTATTAAAACTATGCCTTTTCTGAAGCGTTGCACCTTATTCTACCACTGTACCTGAAATATTTCACACACACACACACACACACACACACACACACACACACACACACACACACACACACACACACACACACACACACACACACACACACACACACACACACACACACACACACACACACACACACACACACACACACACACACACACACACACACACACACACACACACACACACACACACACACACACACACACACACACACACACACACACACACACACACACACACACACACACACACACACACACACACACACACACACACACACACACACACACACACACACACACACACACACACACACACACACACACACACACACACACACACACACACACACACACACACACACACACACACACACACACACACACACACACACACACACACACACACACACACACACACACACACACACACACACACACACACACACACACACACACACACACACACACACACACACACACACACACACACACACACACACACACACACACACACACACACACACAAAGATATATATATATATATATATATATATATATATATACGGTGTCCATGCTAACTTTAGCCAATTGTTAAAAACAGGAAACATTTGAGATAGGCCAGAGAAACCACTTGCATACAGTTGCCAGCCATCTTGTGCACCACAGGCAATTTTTTGTTTTGCAATTGACTAATCATTATTAAGATAATTTTTCTAATATACTAACTATTGCCTTTAGACAACAAATCTGCATTCCAAAGTTGGTGAGTATCTTCTAAAACCCCCATTCCACCTATTTCGGACAAAGAAAGCCTCACGTGTAGAGAAAGCCCACGAAATACAAAAAAAAAAAAATATCAAGTGACTAGCGCATTCGTGCGCTTCGATTGTGCTGCTCTCAACCTGCGCAAAAATGCGCCAGTCACGTGATATTTTTTTCTATTTAGCGGGCATTCGTTAAGGCTTGGCAAAACGATACACGTGAGGCTTTCTTTATCGGAAATAGATGGAATGAGGGTTTTAGAAAATGCTCTTCAACCCTGCAAATCACATCTGTTGTCCAAAGGCAATAGTTAGTAAATGAGAAAAATTATCTTAATTACTAATTAGTTAATTTCAAAACAACAAATTGCTTATGATGCACTAAATGGCTGGCAGCTGTACACAGGTGGCTTCTCTGGCCTATCTCAAATGTTTCATTTTGTAACCCTTGGCGAAAGTTAGCTTGGATATATATATATATATATATATATATATATATATATATATATATATATATATATATATATGGAGGACTCCGGAAATTTTTCGCCTCCATCGAAAAGTTGCCGTATATATATATATATATATATATATATATATATATATATATATATTCAATTCTACTTTGAAGAAGGACGGTCCACCGTCCGAAACTGTTGGAATAAAATAGATAATCGGGAAAGTTGTGTGACATCCTGTATGAATATATATATATATATATATATATATATATATATATATATATATATATATATATATATATATATATATATATATATATATATATATATATATATATATATATATATATATATATATATATATATATATATATATATATATATATATATATATATATATATATATATAAAATCACGCATTAACTGAGCTCTTTACGTTTTAGCGGTTGCTTACCTGACTCGCATGCCTCCCGGGTTCGATTCCCATTCACCCTCTCATTTAGCAGCAGTCGGGTAGAAATCTGTACCACCTGCATGCCTGAAATCCATGTGACCTGTCGGATCCCAAATACCTGGGGCATATTTGTGATTTTTCATTCACAAGGCCAACTACAACAGAGACGCCAGTTTTTTACAGTGAATAGGAGCCTCAATTCTCCCTGGGTGATATTATGCGTCAGCCGGTGCATACTGAGCGGAACCAGTCTTCCCCAAAACCGCACTACCCCCCTCCTCCCTTCCCCTGCCTCTACCCATCTCACACTTTACCATTTCGCTCTTCCGCCGTAGCCTTCGTCACTCTCCAAACGGATGTCCCTCCTACTCCTTTAATTATAACCCTTCTTTGAGGTGCATTCATTCGCTTAGCATCAACCTCAGGTTGCACTTTCTGGAGCCTCTTACAACTTCCTCCTTATATGGTAGCCAACCTCCGGGTCCTTCCCTTGGAAGCCCCATTCCGTTAGCGAATTTCTTTACGCTCGGCGCACAGCCCCAAGCATTATAAGCGACCCGTTTCTATACTGTTCCTTCTGTCTGAAAGGGGTAGATATATCAAATTTTTTTTTACTACATTCATGCTTTAGAATTATGCGTGAGCCATCAGTAAATATGAAACACTGCTGAAATTCACCTACGTTCAGTAAATAATTTATAACTGCATTTGTTCAGACGCGCTGTTTCAGTTTCGGTTTCAGGTTGCCGAGCAAAGGTTCCGAAGTCTTTCGTTAGTATAAGATCGCGAGAGCAACACAAAAACTACCGTATACTAGCTCTTCGTCCAGTCGAGGTTATTCCGGTCTTGGGAATAGCTTAGCGTAAGAGTTAGCTTGAATTGAAAATACAAAGCAGCGGGTATATTGCAGTTTTCGTATGAGTTACGTGATCGCACACTCGCTCGTTTCGTCAGGACCTTCGTTCGGTAACGTGAAACGAAAACTGAAATTATGTAACAGGAAAAAAAAAAAAATGCAATTGCAAATTATTCACTAAAAGTAGGCTAATGTTCCGCGGTGATGCATGGTTACTAATGTATCACGCATAATTATAAAGCCTAACTGCAGTAAGAAAAATTTGTTTCGTCTACCCGTTTAAATGAAGGGGGAAAGAATTCCTAGTCTTCACTCTGCTACTTGCGAGCCATGGCAGGTGGAATTTTTAACGAAGCTAATTTGTCGTCTTAGTCGATCTCGATGAAGATGCCTTCACGAGAGTAATGCTCGGGAAGCACCGACATGCATGATTCTAATGCGGTAGCGTTAAAGGCACTATTCCGCAGGGAATCCGGCGTTGTCGGAGTTGTGCGAGAAAAATCCCTGGCATACCTTTGGCGGGTGACACGACCGAGCACCGATTTGTCGGTGGGTTGCACGCGGTATGTAACGAGACCACGCGACAATGAAATGTTGGGAGGATCATGTCAGCACGAGTTGCTCATTTGAGGTAGAAGGGGTGGATGGATAGGAATCAACCTTTCAGGCCTCTTAATCGGGTGCCGGATGGGGCACGCACCTGCTATAGATCACGCTCGCACGTTAGCATGGCTTGGTTAAAGCGGGGCTTTATATCCATGTTAGGTGGTCGCTTACGACTGGTAGCTGCATTTAAAATATTAGAGGCAAAAATAATAGATTGGTAATTAAGCGAGCAGTCGAAACTACATGTACGCGTAGGAGGAGGAACCGCAAGATGAACCATTAACGCTATCGCGTCGTACCCTTAAAGGCGGAGCTTAAGTGTCCCCCAATAATGTTTTTATGCCACAATTAGCGAGAAATTATTGGGTGCAGGGCTGTTTCTTGCCGCATAACACTGTGCTAAGATCACGAACTTGCTTTTTCTGTCCAAAAAGGTTATTGCGAGCTCAAACCAGTATTCTTAGCTACGAAAGCCGGAGCCTTCCGGATTTTTGTTCCACCATTAAAACAACTACCCAAAAGCATTTCATAGTCTTGCGTTTTCGAACTCGTTAAAAACTATACGTTCAGATTAACCGCGGGCTTTGAAAACACACCACTTCCAGCCGACGAGCTATACGATTATCTCTACAACGGCTAGAGCCGGGCGCAACCGAATTGCGTTTATCCTCCTTTGTTCTATAAACCACTTTTTTGGGTTCTATCTTCTTTGGACGGCCGCGCGAGATTCAAAAGTTCTTGCCTTCTGCGAGCGATTTCAATCTCCCGCGGCTGCTCCCAAAACATGGCGCCGAGTCAGAGCCACCTAGAATTATTCAAAAAATTCTAGATGGCGCTGGCCGAGTCCCACACACCCGTTACAAAGGGACTAGCTAGCTAACACTATCAACTTGATTTTTTATTCATTTAGTGACGTGGGGAACCACTTTTTTGGGCTCCATCTTTTTTGGACGTCCGCGCGAGATTCAAAAGTTCTTGCCTTCTGCGCACGATTTGAATCTCCCGCGGCCGCCCCCAAAACATGGCGCCGAGTTCCACACTTGATTTTTTATTCATTTGGTGACGCGGAAGAGCAATACAACTATATAGAGCCTGTGGTATTGCTCGCCCACGTGCCTATTGCATCGCGTTCTTTCATATATGATCAACAAGAACACTCGTATATTACGGAAATCTATACTGATATTTAATTAAAGCTTTACAAAGTATTTTAGAGAACAAACAATTAGTTTATGCATTTACATTATACTAACACACACATTCTAAGCGTTTTATACAGAGTGCAAATGTCGGTTCCGTTTCGCCGTTTTCCAATAGCAAGCCCATATTCAGCTGTCGTACGAGACGCGCGTTTCAGCGACAAAAATATTTGCAAATAGCTAGAAGAGGAAAAAGGTAGCATGCAAACGGACATGCCACCCACAGCCATAGTTGGAATATTAGAAGGCAGAATAATGCTTCGTTTGACGAGAACTGTCTTGACCAGTTAACGGCTGATGATATTTAGTCACAGCAACGCTGTTTCTTTTCTTTTTTTTTCTTTTTTTGCGAAAGCAACATCACCCCATGTTTCAGCTCGCCGCGTATGCCGTGGCCGCAGTCACGAGTGACCTTGAACAACCGCACAGCAACCGCTCAGCCGAGCTCCGCCAGATGGCGCCGCAGTCGGTGCCGCGCCGCTGCCGCTCGCTCGCGCCAGATGTGCGCTCCGCGGGCAGAGGAGCACACATCGAGGTCTCGGTGGCCGCAGCTACGCCGTGAAGAGGCGTAGCTACGGTCTCCTCATAAAAAAAAATCAGCCTGCCATGACATTTGAATTCACGTTACCCCTATGACACGGGCAGGAGCTGCCATCTCGGGCCGCTCCTTTCATATGGGATGGTGATATCAGAATCAGCCTGCCAGAACCGCTTGCATTCTCGTTACCCCTACGACACGCAGGCACGTCCATACGGCTTGGTTGAAGCGTGACTTTATATGTGGGCTGGTATCTTACGATCTCGCGTGATGCCATTATAGGATGAGCTTAAGTGTCCCCAATAATGTAGCACCTTACACTGATAGGGCGTGATATGGGAATAATGTAGCAGGCAAAAGAAGCTCCGCTGTTGCTTTCGCAATTCAACTAGAGTTAAGCAGAGCTAAACCACAACCAATTTTTTGTTAGACTCTTTCCATCTAGTAAGGCGATTATTTGCTTTAGTGAAATACAGGTCGATTATTCTGGTGCACCTTTTAATCGCGAGGACATTGAAGGGTTTTAATATACATGTGTTATGCTCAGGTTGATGAGAATAGCCTGAGCTCTCGATACATAGCAAAATTTCGCTTCTGGAGTTCGTTATGCGCTCACAACGAATAACTAATGCTTTCCAAAGGAAATCGATTAGATGCATTGTTTTGCTACACGTATTAAAAATATGCCTTTGCTGAAGCGTTTGAGGGAGGTGCTGCGATCACCGCAGGTTGCAGCCGTGTCGCAAATCGGCTCTTTGTGCAGAAAATGTTTTTCTTGTGTACGACACAAAGGATAATGTCCTAGTGAGTGCCACCGGCCATGCGGAGTGTCGGCTTTGACATCGTTTTCTGCGATAGACTGCTAATCCTAACAACGCCCAGACGCAGCTCCGCTGCTGCCCTGGCTGTCAGGACGCACCATGCCGAAGCCGGTGTCGGTTCGCTCGCACCCGAGTGGCCCAAGTGCGGGAGCTGTGGGTTTATCACAAGCAGACTCCAAGAGAAAGCGTTCCAACGCCCAACGAGCGATGAACTTGGACGAAACGCATCACCTGGCAAACGCAGACGTTGAAAGTGGTCTTTCTGTGGGAATAACTGGGACGAAGGAGCAACACGCAAGGGACCAAATGGACACCGATGATGAAAGTGAGGACGTCGGCGACTACGGGTACTAGAGTTTAATTAAGAAACGAAAACCCCAAAGGAAAGTGAAGCCGGAACAGCTTCGTCTTGAACGGGTAAGTGTAGACCTCTATTTCCACTCTCGATCATGTCACTCAACGGAGTACATTTACATGATATACCTGAACAAGCAATTACAGAGGCGTTAGAAATGACTGCAAAATGTTGGGAATTGGCAGATTTTGATTACTTTCCGCTACGATGTGGTAGCAAATCGCGTCAAGGTCACTGTCAGGGATGAGGAACACGCAAATAGGCTCACCGCATTTACGCTACTGGCCGGGAAAGTGAAGGGACGCATCTGCACATACGAGGTCTCGATTGAACGAACGCCAACACGAGGCCAGGAAAAACGTTGGGGCGTTATCAAGGTGCCTCCTGGTCAAACCATTGAGTACATCAAGGACCACCTAAGGTGTGAAACTACGCGCGTCTGCTAGGAAAGATAAACGTTCTGCTATTAAAATTCGATACAGAGCCACTACCCAAAAGGCTCGTTTCCGATTACGAAATCACAAGGGTCTATGAGCACAGACTGAAAATTATTACCTGCTATAACTGCCACGGACTGGGGCATATTGCTAGCCAATGAGTGCGGACGGCTGCACTCCAAGGACACAGAATGCGATCAAGAGTTATTCTGCGTCGCCTGCTTGAAACCGGGCCACATTTAAATAAATTTGGATTGTCCTAGTCGTGCAACAAAGGGGCCTAAAAAAAATAAGCAGAACCATAATGTAGTTAAGGGAGAAGTGACATGAGCATACAAGACGCGACAGAACACGTCGATAGAACCTGCGCTGCCCTCGGTCTACCAACAACTGGAAGAGTTGCGAAAAGAAAATCAGCAACTTAGAGAAATGCTGGAGAAAGTTCTTGCAGGGCTACCCCCGGGACAAGACATTCATGCATCTCAGACGCGCAGCGGCAACGTGCTTCAGTCACGCCCATTGGGCGCTTGCAATGTGTGCGTTCGAAGAGGCGGCCCGGACGGTCGTCCAGTCGTAAAACAACTGCAAACTCCATAAATTCCCAACACACCGAAACGCCACTGACTGAAACGACAAAGACTCATCAGGCGACGAAGGCACTTACCGCACAAGACTCGGCGTATGCGTAAATGCTGAAGATCATGAGGCAAGAGCGACACAACGAGACACAGCTTCTAGAAAAGAGCCCGCGGGACGAGTTTCAAATGATAACAAACGCGGTACAGACTCAGATTGAAGCAAGTTTTACAGAGTTGCACAAAAGTATTCAACGGCAAAACGATGAACCAAAAAGACGTAAGCTCGCAGAAGCGCAATAAGAGTGAGACCAATATGCCTACAATCGAACTGCAGAGATTTCATGCAGTCTAGACCTACCCTAAGAGAACAAGCCAGAAAATTGAAGCCTCTGATCATCCTATTTCATGGAACAAGAGGGCCTTGCACTTCATGGTTACCGTAAATTTCAGCAGCCTACCATACTTTATCAGAACAGAGGAAACCAACATGCACGCGGTCAAGCTGCTCTCCTTGTCAGAAACGAATGTAGAGCAACCAAATTAGAAATTCCTGGCCTAAGTAATGTGTTTAGAGAAGAAGTCGCTGTTAAGCTATGCCCTCCTGGCCAGCGGCCCACGCCGTGGCAGTTTCCGTGTATTGCCTCTCACTGGCAGTCATAATACCGACTCACACGAGGGGCTCGCCAAGGTCCTGGCCCTGGCAGGAAGCCTACGATCCCGGTGGGAGGAGACTTCAATGCTATGCTCCCGAACTGGGGCTACGCCAGAGCTGGCCCAAGGGGGCGAATGCTGCATGACACCGTCTGGTCTATATATAAATACAACGCCCCGGACACTCCAACACGCATATGACTAGACGCCCGAAAACAAGATACGACCCCCGATCGGACGCTGGCCACATCAGGATTCATCAGGTAATGGGAAGACGAACAGACAACATGGGGAAGTGACCATTTGCCAATTTTGATCACTCTTAACCGAAAAAAGATTCGAGAAAAAAGGCAAACGGTTGTCATCGACTGGGAAAAAATTTCGGACAGCCACTGGTGGCAACTTCATGGACTTCGCGCAATTCGGTGCCATGGTTGCGGAAGCACGGCCATGGGGCCGAGACAAAATCGTATGTGACGACACTACCACACACATAGATAGGCACCTTGCCAACTTGTGGCGAAAGGTCAACATCCTTACGCAGCAATGCGGATATAAAGGAAAGCGCCACCGGGATCTCATGAGACTTAAGAGCCAGTATCGACTTATCAAGGAGTACCAATAAGAACTCGAAACATATGCATGGCACAGCACTTGCGCGACGCTCGGTCGCGAACCCGACCTTAAAAAACTGTAGAGAACGACGTCTACTGGGGAAAAAGAAAAGCGCACCATCGCTGGCAGAGCTGTTCCCGCGCGAGAACCCAGCCGCACTCGAGGAAAAGGTAATTCACACGTTCTTCCCGCATGTTTCACAGATACCAACGCCACCATTGCCGACAATCACGATTGACAACACAATGGTGGAACTCGTAAAACCATTTACATTTGGGGAGCTATTGGCAGCACTAGCCCATGGCAAATCGAAATCGGCCCCCGGACACGACGGATTAACATGGCCGGAGCTCAAAACCTTAGCGACGAAGCCCTAGGTCAGCTCTTAACTATCATAAACGATTCATAGGAATCCGAAATGGTGCCAGATGCACTCAAACTATCATTGATCTACCCCATGCCGAAATCAAGGAAGGATCACACAAAACCAGAGGACCTACGGCCAATAGCTCTCACGTCAACCATTTACAAACTGATTGAGCGAATGATAGCCACAAAAATACAGCATTACATCGAATACGTAACGGCCTGGATTGTATTCGGCTCAGGCAGACTTCCGGCCGAATATGGAAGTGCATGATTGTCTTTGGCTGCTCCGCAGGGTAATCAACCGCAGGCCTCGCAAACAGACACCGATTACATCCTCGCCGGTTGATATGCGCTAAGCATTCGACAATGTAAAACAACAGGTAATCTTACAAGAATAAGCAAAGAGATATCCCAGCCAAAAAACATACAATTGGATATGCAGCTTCCTTCAAAGTAGACCTATTAGGCTTCATGGCAAAGCTTCGGGATGGAGCCCCAGAACCTACTACTTGGATAGAGGGGGGTACCCCAGGGCTCTGTCCGCGGCCCTTTGCTATTTAACTCGGCCATGACCCGCGTAGCAGAAGCGCTCGAAAGACATTTCGGCCCGCTTCACCATCTACGCAGACGATGCCAACATATGGACAGAAGCAGTGTATTACCCAAATGAAGAGAGCATGCAGACCGAGCTGCAAGCAGCGATCTTCAGCCTTTTCACAGCTTAGAAGCATTGGGACTACAGCTGTCGCCTGAAAAGACACAACTCATAAGCATAGATGGCAAGAATGACACGAACGCCAAAAAAAAAAACAGATTACACTGCGTATTGGAGAACACAACATCACGTCTGCAAACGGGCCGACAAAAATCTTGGGGGCACAAATTTCTAGTTGCAACAGTCCTCGTAAATGAATTCGTACATTGCAGCGTAACTGGACTCCGATGTTGCATATTTTTTGCCAGATTTCAAACAAGTACAGTGGAATCCGGCAAAAAAATCGTACCAAACACTGTCTAGAGCGGTTGCTGTCGGCAGGATTCTGTAGGGGGCACCCGCTGATGAGTTTTCTGATCGCGACCTGAAAGAAGCACACGAGAGCTGCTTAAGCTGGTCAGCATACCAGCTATACGAGACATTAACAGAGAAGCAAAAATACGAATGCGATCCCGACTAGTAAACACGACTCAAGGGAAGCAGATCATGGCGGGGGAAACCGAATCAACACTGCTCCGAGGCCCCTGGGGACAGACATTTCACCCCCGTGGGAGGCGCCGGTAATCGCACTAAGAACACAACGATCTATTAGTAGGCATAACATGGTGACTAGGCACCATTTAGAACAGAGAACGGCCCTCACAAAACCGCTGCACACTACACTGACGCTGCAGTTAGAAAGGAAAGGGTGAGTGTGGCATGGGTTTATATGCCAGCACCCCAACACAACGGACAGCACACATGTCACTATACCCGAAGGAACAATTTTACACGCCGAGTTGCTTGCCATATGGGGAGCCATAAACACCATTACGACAGCTGCAGCCACAAGAGATAATTTCAATGGATATCGAATTTTAACCCACTCATACGCAGTGATTGCAGAGCTGACGGCACCAACTACAAAAGACGCAGTGGCCAATGACATCAGAAAGAGGCCGAAGCGAATGCGGGAAGTTGGAAAATAAATTCAAATTACGTGGATACCACCGGGACATACTGGCACGGACGGGGGAAACGCAGCCGCGCACTCGGCAGCCGCGCAAGCGGGTGAGCTTGCTGACAGGTACAACGCCCCATACCCCAACTCCATGCCTAACCCGCGATAGACTTAAATCCCTACCAAACAATGCTCACTAAAGGGTCCCCTGGCAGAGCGGTGATGCACTATGTACGCACCAAAATAAAACACGACAGCAGGCTTAGGTTATATGAAGCAACACCAACGCCGGTGTTTGACAACACGAAAGGGCTCACTCGACCACAAGAGATATTTCTCAACAAAGTATTATTAAACGCAGCCTACACACCACATACTTGACAAGTGGTTTCTGGGCAGACACGAAACACTCAATCATAACATATGCACCCACTGTCAGGATTTACACATATTCCACACGACGACATGCCCACCCTATACACATCAGATACTATCAAGCGCCACAATACAACATTCCATTGCCACCTATGACAGTGAGAGCGGCCTGCTTCGAGTAGTGTGAAAGAGGTCGACTTACAGCACGCAGATCGGAAGCAGAGCAAGCGATGAGAAACAGCTTGAAGAACCGTGAAGAAGCAAGAAGCTACGCTCCCATCCCGCCTAACTCCCTGAAAAGAGAATAAAAAGAAGGCATCGAAAAGAGAATAAAAAGAAGGCATCCACCTTTCTCTGTATATATATATCTATATATACAGAGAAAGGTGGATGCCTTCTCTTTATTCTCTTTTCACTTAAATGGGCTACATTTCTCGTACATTATGTAGGAGCGAAAGGCAAAAAAACTGACAAGATTTTTTTAAGCACAAGATAACACTTCAACGGCACCATACTGGCATCAAGAGCTGCGTTAGAGTAACAAGTGGGAGAAATATTTTCAGAACCGTCACATATTATGCTTCGAAAACGGCAAAACATTCTATTTCTTTCAGCATTCAAATCAAGAAAAATACAGTATTAGCTAGAATTTTTCTGTAATGGGGGCTGGGGAAAGCGCTGTGGTGCAAAACTTTTCATCACCATCTCTCGAATGCCTCTAGGCCTTGAGACGGATAGAACTGAAACGAACGAAGAATGCACGATTAGCTGTTTCATTGTTCTGGGAAAAACAAGAAGGAAGCCCGTAAGGGCCATATTTTGTCGCGGTGTGTTTTGTGTACGTCGCGATTTCCACACATCCTATTGTGTCTGCAGGGGTGTCCTGGCTGCATCGTGTGGCGGGGAAAAATAACGAGTGACGGCCGATATGGGCCGTCTCCCACATCTGCTTGACGTCTAATCGCGCTTGGTTCCGGCAGCCGGAACTGCCGTGAACTGCCATTTCCGGTGCGCCCACGGCGCGTGGAGTGTCCCAGACGTCATTTCAGCGCCAGTGCCCCCTCTACCAACGTCATCAGTGAGCCACTGAAAAAAATTCCCATCGTCAGCTTCCGCTTCAATGGAGAAGTGACTTCACGCAAGTCTTTGTCGCTGCCGTTTCGTCACGTGCAATTACAGGCGCTAAAAATGACACTCCGAATTTGCTTCACCGTACTCTGGCTGGTCACACGTGAATCACTGAGACAAAAACTGACGCGAATTCTCGCTATTACGGGATTGTTGGCTAGCAGATGTAAGCGCATGAATGACCAACTTTTGACCATGTGTGCATTGTTCTCAGGCATTATCACAGTGTCTCCTAACTAGGCTTTTAATCTTCGCACCTGCAGGAGAATTTGTATTTACTGATACGCGCTTAAAGTGGCCCGTCTACTTCACCCGTTCAATATGTTTGTTCCCAAGGCGGATCATTTCGCACGCGCGTGAACTCGGTTGAGTTGGTGACGTAGTCGCACATACGAAAAGCACTCGCTCGAAACAATAGATTGATAAAAATAGCTGGGCCAGGGTCGTGCCAGTAGTTTCTATAGTTTCGTCATTAAGCTTCACATGTGCCTGGTCACACCGAAATGCGCAGCTTTGGTTGCGGGGTAATATGGGTACCGCGTAGCACATCATATTCGTTGCATGAAAACGATATCAAAGGACGCAGAAAAAAAAATGTCTCTGGTTTCCGCCTCTTAAGCATTTTCTTCGCGGGCTGTTGAAATAATTTACTCAAGGGAGCTGGTCTCAAAATATGTCACCAGAATGGATGCGACAGTACATGTGAAACTGGGTGATAAAAATGGCACGGTACTTAGCTGCTTCTCCTCAACACTTGATTAGTTAACAGAGGAAGTTCATTATCCTATGCTAGCAGGCAGCCACTATCAGCAACTGCACCCTGATAAGAATAGTGGATGTGGCGGCGCCAGGGGCTGGACGTTGCTTGCGAAACCCTACGTGAAGCGTCAGATCATAATCATCGGCATTATAGGTCAGTGTAATGAGTTGCTTAGCTTGGGTTTGACAAGATAGTAACAGCGATT
This sequence comes from Amblyomma maculatum, assembly GCF_055883805.1. Taxonomy (NCBI): domain Eukaryota; kingdom Metazoa; phylum Arthropoda; class Arachnida; order Ixodida; family Ixodidae; genus Amblyomma; species Amblyomma maculatum. The sequence continues at coordinate 256,073,602 of NC_139344.1, forward strand.
ATCACATTCAATGCGATGGGCGAGGAAAAACAGCTGTCATCAAGTAATCTAAAGGTACGAAATCTCTGAAGCAGACCTTTAACTATAAGTCTGCTGATCTTAAGAAGCCCGTAGCGAATTAGACGAGTGACGCGCGCACAGGTATGCCGAATTCTTCTCTAACGGCCAGCGGCTAAACGGCCACTCCGTTCTGTCTCCACGCCCGGGTAATCAAGACCTGTTACTTGTGACATCCAGCGGCCCCAAGTAGCGAATTAAATGCGGGAAGTTTGAAAGTGATAATGTTGTTTTGAATAAAACCTAACCACGCACGTGCGCAACGAACTGCTGTTTGTCCAGAGGAGAATCGTCTGACCGGAACCTGACCAGGAACCAGGAATATTGGAAGGATACAGTGACATCTTTCCCCGTACCCTCGTTCCCCTGTGTTCCATTTCTCGATGCAAAGCCAAACCGTTGGCAGTCTATTTAAATCCCAAAGCACCATGTCTCGTTTTTGCAGAAAAGTTTGGTTTCCGGACCCACTATTACAACTTTTCTAGTTGTATCTGATTTAAGCCGTTAGAAATCGCCGACTTGCAACAATAACATGTCTATTAACGGCCCAGGCAATTCTCCATAATCGAGCTTTTTGATGCACATTCAAGAAATTTCGAATACATTTGGAAATGTTTCAGTGTTCTAGCATGTTTGTTTGGGGCAATAACTGAGCTGTTTAATGGTCCTGAATCATATCCTTAATGGGGTGAACGTAACTCATTGGTTCCACTTAAGCTAGAAAACGTTTCATCTCGTTTCCCCAAACCCCTCTCCGCCGCAATATAGTACATCGCTTTGCCGCAAGATGGCCTCATGAGCATAACTCGCCCTTACTGAGGCGACGATCATGTACCAACGTTGGGAATGACGTTTCACGAAGCAGGGGCGAATAATTTCGTCGGCCCAGTATTTACCGGCAGGCTTAGCGTTTCTGGGCCGTATACTGGCGAAACAGACGCATAAGAGACTGCATAAAAAAACCGTGAATAGAGCTCTTCTTTTTTTTTCTTTTTTTTTTTTGTGTGTGCTGCACTGCTGAGAAATGGCGCAAGGAAAAACACGCCTTTTAACTCTTTAGTTAGGGGTGCTACTGAAAAATACCAAGACAGTAGCACAATCTTCCTGTCACCAAGCACGCCTGGAGGTGCATAGTGAGAGCTTGCCACCACTGCCGTCATTATCAATCTTGCCATTGCCTTTACCCTCGCCCGAGTAAAGGTTTGTCTAAGACGGAAGAGCGGCTTCTACTCCGTCTTTATACCAACACTCTGCTGTGCCCGGCAGCACTAAAACATTTTAATCCTTCCTTCACGGGCAGTTGTCCGCACTGTGCGGAGAAGTCTTTGGACATCTACCACATGGTGTGGGCTTGCCCATCCAACCCAGCTATTCCTCCTCACCCCAACCCCACTCGGGAGGACTGGGAGGCGACCCTGCTCGGCTGCTATGACCTGCAGGCCCAAAAGGCCTTGGTCGAGCGCGCCCGGGCAGCGGCCGACGCTACTGGGGTCCTGTACTAGGAACCCCACCTAGTATCTGAAAGGGCCGAATCTTCAAAGATCCGGCTCATGCTTGCTTTCACCCCTTTTAAATCATTAAACGTTTATCACCACCACCACCACCACTGCCGTCACGGCGTACGTATCATATGCAGTCTATGCGCGGGCGACTCGAAGTTGCACGATTTTCGTGGTTTCTACAGAAAAGATGTATGAAATTCGAAATAATATAGTCGCTAACAATGTCTGTTTGCTTTAATTGGGAGATTCCGGGTGACGAGACCTTGACGAGGCAGACTGAATAAATCGGTTGTATCGTGGCAGTCCAATGGAGCGTAAATGAAACCTGATACTTCTGCATTGAGTGATTTTCCTACACAGCACCCATGGGGAGGTGTATCCTTCCTACCTTGTTTTTTTTTTATTATTATTATTATCATTTTTTTTTTTTTTACGCTGGTAACTCCCAAAACGACTGCCGCTTCTCTCAGCATGATTTAAGGGGGAGCCTTCAGAAAACAAGGGATGAATGTACTCCCCATGATGGTGTTTTGGGGGATCGCTGTATGGTTACACGTACTGAAGGAGGCGAGATGGCCAGTACGTTTTGTTGTACAGTACAGTAGCGCATGTACATGTACAGTAGCGCAGACAGATGCGGACTTAAAAGAAGCAGACGAACACGTTTTGTTCGCTGGTGCTGCGTGCTCCCATCAGGGTAGACGTGGCAAGCTCCGTCTGAACATGAGTGTTTTAGCAGGAACGCTCAGCTAACAGCGTTCGGTTGCTGAAAACGAGTTAGCTAGTGAAATCAAGGTCGCATTTTCATAGAAGCAAGATGCAAAAGCGCCCCTGGGCTGGTTTGGTGCGTAAAAAGTGAACTATTTCACACCATGCCTAGAAGCTGCAGAGTATACTCTGGTACTGGCCTACACGTGTCGCTTGTGACCGTCATGCAGAGAAATATAATCCTGATCGAGAACTGAAACCGTCGAGTGGAAATTTCCCCAACCGTACGTGTCTCGGAACCTTTCAGACTATAGGTGTTGCGTCGGTAACCGCATACCTCACGAGCTCCGGTAACCGCCGGATACGCGTCAGAATCCGGCCAACAAAGGCACTTCTCCGTCCACCGGATGGCTTCGTATTTCTGCTGCCGCATGTGCACTGCTGCTGCGCCTACATAATGGACGCGGTTGCCGGTGGAAACCTGGCGAATATTCAGTCGACGCCCATCCACGAAACCGAGCAATGCCAAGTGAAATAAAAAAAAAAGAACATTTATTATCAGCTTCGCTGTAGTATAGATGCACGTAGCAATGCGAGAGCGAACGTAAGAGCTTTCAACGCGATAAGACTCCGTTCACTTGAAAATGCGGCGTCGGCGTTGTGAGCGATAAATCAGGAGCAGGTGGTGATAACTGGCAGGTGACATGACCGGGCAATGACTGGTCGTGCGTCATCACGTGTCCACACTACATGATTGATTTCGCAGAAGCCGCGATTACGGGTTCCTCATTTCAGATCGCAGGGTGAGGGGAATCGGAACCCTCCAGGACTCTTGTATTCCAGACACGTTTGAATGGCTTGGTTAAGCGGGGATTTATAGTTATGTCGGGTGGTCTCATATAGCGTGGTAGTTTACATAGTGTACGCGTGAGCTAATGGAGGTACAAATTAAGGGATCAATGATTGATTGAGTTGCAAAGTGCATTCACGCCACGCGAAGGAGGACCCGCAAAGAGAGCAGCGGATGGAATTCGTTAACGCTCGAGACATACCTTTGAAGGCGTAGTTTACATGTTCCCTTCCCACAAATTTTATCTATCTTTTTGTCTATGTGGCTGCTAGGCGAGCGATATACAAGATGCACCTACATGCACCTACTGATGTAGCCCCCGTGGTGTGCACTGCCGTGCAAAGTGAGGGTATTTTTAGCGCACATAAGCTGCAAAGAAATGTGTTAGGATAGCAAGGCTTGTAACAGTATCAACAGTACTCTCCATATTTGCTTAAGTAATGCATAATCTAGATAGATTCAGTTACTCGCTATTACTCTGCATCGGCTATTGTAATCAATACGCATGCACTATCAGAATCAAGTGAACAGCGAACAGGGCAAGTGCAAACCAAAACCAAAAACACTGGAAAGTATTACCCATTGGAGACAAAGTATATAGGCGATGCATGGATGCTTGCGCCATGGAAATGGAAATCAAGTGCTCTAGTGTTCTGTATACTTAAGCTAAAATTTCCCTGCCGGTTTCAGTTGCTTTCTTTGTGTTCCAACGAACGGTTGCGTCACAGTCTTAATCGATACGAAATCACATACGTATTTTTTCTCACACGTTTTTCTCAATTCTGGGGCATGGCGACGGCTATAGCATATAGGGCACGATCTATATGCTATCGCCTAAAAGCGTCGCATTAAAGGGCAACTGTCCAGGGAAGGCCCTTTTAAGAAAAGGAGCCCAGTGTTTCGATCAGGTACCGGAGATAGTCTGTGCAAAATTCTACAGCGACACGCGCGCCGCAAAGCATCGAAAATACAATTCAAAGCTCCCTCATATGCTCTCCTTTGAGAAGCCAGCTTCACCGCTTCCTGCGCTGGCCCGACGGGCCCCGATAATGACGTACGTACCGCGAACGACGTCCATTGGTCCGTCTCGCTGACTGACGGGAGAAGGATGGGTGTCTACCGCTCGCGGCGCGCTTTTCCCTCGCCACGGCCAGACTGAATCCAGCGGCGCGAGCTCCCTCGACCGTTTTTTTTTTTCGCGCTCGCGGAGAGCCACGCCCCACCTCCCGCCAAACGCGGAGGAGGAAGGGGAATTTGTATTGCGGAGGCTAGACGACCTCGGGCAGGAGAGTGAAAAACCTTTGCGAGGGAACGGAAGGAGAGAGGCAGGATAGAATCGGGTGATTGCGGTGGCTGTAACTGCGTTATTAGTTACTCTTTTCAAAAATATTTTGCGGCCTTGCGTTCCAGGGGCGAAGTCTCACAGTCACCGGGGAAGAAAATATTTTCGACCGGAGGGTGGACAGTGGGCCTTTAAGCGACAGCGTATATAAAATCTGGGCATCGTTCCAAGCGTGTCGCAAAAAATACGCATGTCATTTTGTATCAAGACTGTGATGCAACCGTTTTTGTGCAGCGTTCAGGGTGGTGTAACATACAATTTCTCTTCCCATTCAGTGTCCAGCGGTTAAACAAGTTGGAAGCTAGTTTGCGAAAGGGAATCGAATCTACGACATAAATTGAATAGAATTGCAATTGAAAGTCGGTAAGTATAAGTGTAGGCACGAATTCGGACACTGCGCCTTTCCTTTCACCAGAAAAGCAAACCAACTAAAGACGTTTGCCCGGGCGCGGTTGCGCAGTGATTAAGATGCCCAACTACTGTACCGGAGTCTGGGTTCGAACCCGACCGCCGGCGGCTGCGTTTCGATGGAGGCGAAACGGAGAGACGTCCGTGTGCTGTGCGATGTCAATGCACGTTGTAGATCACTCCGTGGTCGAAGTGGCTCAGTAGCCCTCCACTACCGCACCTCTTTCTCTCTTCCCACTGTCACTCCCACCTCACCTTCCTTCCTCCGCTTACGGTGCGGTTCAGGTGTCTACGCAGAAAGTGTGGTAGATAGTGCACCTTTCCTTTCCTGTGGACCAATCATTATCAAAGATGTTTAACAATTTGCCAAACTATGTGCCAGTTTATCAAAGCCACATCGCCAAGCAAGGCCATGCCAATCCATGTCAGACGGGTAAACCCTTGCTAATTTTACGCGATAGCGTGTGCAGCTCGTTCCGCCGAAAGGATGCCTTGGCGTGACCTGGCATCACGTCAGCAATCGCCGAAGATGTGGGAAACACACGCACGCTATCGGGTCAACGTTTGGGCTGTTCCTAAGCGTCTGCCAATATTTTCTCCATCGTTCTTCCGCAAACGCAAATCACTCGTTCTTGTGAGTGTGGTGGTACGACGCCCGACTATTGTGCCGGAGTACCCGGGTTCGATCCCGACCGCGGCGGCTGCGTGTCGATGGAGGAGAAACGAAGAGGCGTCCGTGTACTGTGCGATCTCAGCGCACGTTAAAGATCCCTAGGTGGTCGAAATTACTCCGTAGCCCTCCACTATAGCACCTCTTTCTCTCTATCTGCGTTCACTCCCACCCTCCTCCCTTCCCTTACGGCGCGGTTCAGGTGTCTACAGAAACAAGTGGGACAGATACTGCGCCTTTCCCTTCCTGCGAACCAATTATTATTACTCTTGTGAAAAGTAGCTGTGAGCTTAGGCTTAGTCGACTTCTTTGGCTCTGAACTGCGACGTCGCTCGAAGAACTGGACGTCTGGAAGTCGACACCCGAAAGTGCGGCTGTACGTGATTTAGGTGGATTAGACCAAGGCAGGCACCCGGATGAGGCACGATCAATAAGGGCGAAAAGTATGGAAGTATTTTAAGTTTTTTTTTCCCTTTTTTTTTTTTTTTTTTTTTACAGGGAAGTAGCTTCCTTTATTTACTCTCGTTTCTTCATCACTAATCGCTCGCGTCTTTTCCTCTACTCATAAACCCATTCTTTCCTGCTACAATGATGATGCTCATCAGAAGTAGCCGGACTGGCTGGCATAATGGGTATACTCATTGTTCTTCTCTGTGGCTATAACATAGTTAAAGGAAACAGAGTAGGGCGTATATGCCCGCTCTGACGCCATTGGAGTGAGGTTTACCCACGCAACCATGCAATCATGTACAAGTTAAAAGTAAGCGGAGTATGGTTGTGGAGATCGACGTTTTTCACGCATAAAATTCAGAATATACGAGGGCTTGCACGCTCATTACGGTGCCACTTATGGGCATCAGTATACAGACTCTGTCATTTCTCAGTTCCCTATAAGTCAACTCAGATAGAGCACAGTACCGTGAACCGTTACTTCTGACAGCCGTTGTGCACCTTGCCGAAAGTAACTCTGTACAGGGGACCACTTTTTTGGCGCAGCGTATCTAAACGGGATCTCCTGACTGCCTAATCACTCGCACATCTTTCATTTCATTTTTCTTTTTTTTTTTTCTCTCTTGCTCGTGGTCATTATATGGCACAACTTAACAGTGTAAAATGTACTTTCGTTGATAGCACATAAGGGTGCTATATACGGGTCTATTATCAGCTGCTACAGTTTCGTTTTTGCGAATGCAAGCACCACAAGAAGCAGGAAACGCGCGACTTCAAATGGTTGAATATAATTAGAGGAAATTGTGCATCGGTATAACAGTGTGTGAGTGGTTGGCACTCCGGTGAAAGAATGTACTGCAAATTCGAAATAAAGCGAAGAAAAAAAGCAGATCTAAGAGCCGCTATGAACATCGCTCTTTGACACATGAGGCATGCACACACAAATACACATACGGTGCTGCTTCAACCCCAAGAACCTAAATTGCTCGAAACGTGCGGTTAAACAGGTGTTCAGGACACTTGAGATGCTTTTATGTATCGGACTTTGGTTACTGTTCACTTCAAAAATTAATTTGTTGAACACGTGTCGGTGACTTTTATGCAGAACAGACATAACATTATTTTTTCGTTTATTTTTTTTTTTTTTTTGTAAAAATTGACCGCCTGGACTCTATTTAGTACAATATCTGGCGTCATGTCTTTTTGTCCAACATGCAATGCGACGACCGCGCAGCTTGTTGAGTGGCGCCAGAGAGGGCTGGTCGGTGTTGACCATAATCGACGTTCTAGGCTGCAACCAATGTCTTGTTTACACAAATCTTTGCGAATGTGCTCGTGACGTCAGCACATTATCGGCTTAGTTCGCAAGTATTGCACCTTAGTGGAAAAAAAAAAAGAAAAAGAAAAGCCCTGACCTGACGTCCGCTTTACGGTTGGATGTTTCCAAAGGCCGCAAGGAACTCGTGCGTGGAGAAAGGATCAGATGCGCGCAGGTGTATTTTGAGTTTCAACTGCCGTCAAGGGAGGATGAAACGTGCCACCCGCACGACGTGAGAATTACCAGCGACGCCGTCTGGCACGTCGCCGACGTTGCCGACACCTCATTACACCTTTTTCGTTGCTTCCATTCGAAGTAGCCATGCCATGTTTCTTTGGAACATGTTACGCGAGCGCACATAGGGCTGTAAACGGAAATTCACCGGGCACTTAGAGAAACGTGCGGGGCATGAGATTTTTCTGTACATGTCATATGTTGCTACCGGCGTAGTTTGACGGAGTATAAAGTCACTTCTGCGGCTCGACGGCCGTCATTGCGTCTGTTTTTTTTTTTTTTTTTTCGCTGTGTGTCTTTATCAAAAGGCAATCACACTATTCAGGTGAAAGAAGCTATGCCTCGAGCACTCGGGATCATTTGGTTATCATGAAGTTGCGCGAAACACTGAAACTTCTCGTGTTCCTGTACTGCGACCTCTTTTATAATATTCAGGAGGCGTGTAAAGTTCTTTTGAGCGAGAAACTCTCGTTTCCTTTTGCTCTCCGCGGCTGCTCGAATTCCCCGACGCCGTCAGGTTCTAGGCTGCTGTGAGAGAATCCTGTTTACCCCTGATTTACATGTGCGACACGTTCCAGCGGTAGAGTTGCACCATTCTCCGAGCTATAGGAGCGATAATTGCTCTGCGCCGCACTGTGTGCGAGTTGCCGCTGACCTTGCTGGCGGCCTTGCCCCAAAAGCTTTCGCGCATCCTTTCTTTTATTGCTTTTCGATTAGGCGATTGCTCGTGGTGAAGGCAAATACGGGACTGTCGAAGTATCTGTGTGGGCAACAACCGGAGCCACCACACATGTTTTTCGCTTATCATGTGTAAAGAGTAGTCGATATACTTGTGTAAAGAACTGCACGTTATGTCTAACATTGCTGCCAGCCATGTAAAGGGCCGCAGTGTCGGCTTAGGTTTTCCTCAATCCGCCAGAAGTTGGTAATTTTATGTTCTTTGTTTTCCAGCACACCACTTAAAGATTTTGCTCGTACATGCTTGCGGCCCGGTAGCAACACGTAGGCTATCCGACGAAACTAACCAGTTGTCACAGCTAAAAACTGAAGTGACGTTTACATTTGTGACATTTTTAGGTAGTCTTAATTTTACTTGCGCCACAAGCTATGCTTCTGTGCCCATGGTCTTCGTTTAAATTAGAATGAAAGTCCAATACATGTACGCGTGAAATTAAAAAAAAAAAATGCGCATCGTATTCTAAAACGACCCATCTCTTTTTTATGAGGTCATTCATATTTTAAAGGCAGCCAAAAAAAATTGATTTTGTTGTGAAATTATGCAAGGCGCATTTCGGCCTGGCATGCTCGAGCTCAAAAGCCCATCCGCCGCATTATTTGCAGGGGAAATAAAAAAAATAATGATGCTTGTTTTGTTACCAATCAGTATTATTATGGGGCTGCTGCGTATTTACATATATATAGTGCATCTCACTACTTAGCCCGTGTTAAACCCAAAATGGCGCACTTGTTTATGTTCTCTTTCGCCCCCAAAAGCAGCTGCCGACTTCTCTCGTTCTCAAACGCTATACCCATGGATAGAAGTCAGAGTCATGTGTACGAAAAAAAAAAAAATGGAAAAAAGGAATGCATGTACACTGGCAGAAATGCGAGAAAACGACGGCAGAGGTAGCAAATGCCGTCTAAATATACCGATGTGCCGATTCTTCTTACAGTGGCTGTGTCAAGAAAATTTTCTGGACGTCGATGAAAACCCCTGGTTTAACCTCGAGCCACAGCAATGATAAATACATTTAATGAGGAAATGTCCTTAGCGCAATTTCCACATAGTCCTGCCAACGAGCAGCTTCTCCACCTTACGTATAGCGTCGGTAGTTATCTTTTGCTAAGTATACCACTAAACTGTACCTCAGTGTTAAAATCTGCTTATTCGTCCGCGCCAATTTGAAAGGCACATGTCTTGCGTAGGTGACATGGTCCACCTTGCCCCAGGAGACAAAGAGCGCCTGTTTCCCATTGCGGCGACATCAGGGCATGCGCTGTTTAGACACAAATGATCAAGGATATTATTTACAACTAGGGACTTTACTTTCTGACGCATGGTAACGGAATATTGGGGAGTGACCGGTCTACCCGTTCCACGAATCCACTGCATTGCAGACGGTGGGCGAGCGTCGTCAAATGCCCAGCACGTACAGCCGTTCAAGGAATGACCGAGGAAAAAGCTGGCTGCGTCCACGACGAGGGTGTGAGGTGCTCAGACACAAAGAATCCGTTGCGATTCTACGAAGGCTGTGCTAAGCAGGGTCAATGTGTCTGGTATACGGTGGGAGTTTCGTGACATCAGCTGTGATACTCGTGCTGTCACCCGAGAAAGTAATATTGAGACGCCTTGTCCCCATCTGTGTCAAGGTAAAAAACTTAAGGGGGAATAAAGTGTAGTGAGGTTACTTGGTGCAACTGTGAAAATGTTTGGTACGAACGTCATGTCGTTTTCTCTCCCCACGAAAGCGAAACTGGAGGTTATAGCTTCTGGCACTACGGTGAACACGCCAGGACATTGGCTATTGGTTGCGGGTAACACGACCTCATGCTGACTGAAACAGGAAAGCACGGAACAATAAAAGATGCAATGATGGCGGCGAAAGCATTACCGGTAGATAATGCGGACCCTTCCTCGAATTTCTTGTAGATGCCTTTTATGGTCGTGGAGAAAGGTATCCGGAAGAGTGATTCAGTTCCGAACTTCCGCTTTAGTAACGTAAGTAAGGAGGTCTGCTCTTCAAGGGGCACGTCACTCCGAGTTGCTTTCCTCTCTTCAAAGGAATACATGGTCTTACAAAGCGATGCAAAAGCTACTATCGTTTCTCGATGGCGTCAAACAAATGCGAAGACCTCTTTTCTCTTGACCCAATTTCAAGCCCAGTATAGCTAACAAAAACATGCTAAGTAATCCAAGTTGTAACGTCCCTAGTGAGCCATGAGGGCATTAGTAAATTAATTACAGTGACATAGGACTTAATAATCGATGTAATGCAGTGTACTAAATCAACTTTTTGAAAATGAATAAAAGGTCTGCCTTTAAGCACGACAGAGTTAGTGGATCCTGCCAACTACTTCTCTTGTCCGCGCACACTCACCTCTCACCAAAGTTCACTTTGCTACTGATTTAATCACTAATTGATTAACTACTACCTCTGTAACTTCACACATACTAATTAACGTACAGTCGTAAGCTGCCACACTATGTGATGCATAACATGACACAGATAAAAAGCACCGCTTTTACCAAGCTGTAAGAAAGTGCCTACGAGGCCGAGGGGTAGCGTGTCTGACAGAAACCAAGGGTGCTCGTTTCAGTAGCCATTTAACTGCAATTCTAATTTTATTTTGAGCGCAATTTATTTGCTCCGTAAACTTCAATTGAGTTCAGCTCAAATTTATTTCCATCGTTTCACAATTTTGACAGACTCGCTGAGAAAAAACTGTCAGGGCAGCTTGATGAGGTCGGAGCCGGCGACAGGTAACAGTTCAGCAACACCAAAATTTCAATCAATGTTTTGTTGCAAATAAGAAAAATTAGCCCTTTCTACGCACAACTTAGCAAACGAGAGGTGAAGCAAAAGTAGCAATCAAATATATGCATTATTCAAAAACTAACGTCCTTATACATACAGTAATAGAGTGAATGCATGAATGTACCCATCAATGACACATACCTCGAATTTTTAATTTTATTCCACCGTTACATCGTTAAACAGCAACACAGATCAACCTAGAAACATTCAGCGTGAAGCTACGTTATTCAAACATAGTACGTTTGGAAACATTCAGCTTATTTGGTAGAATTGATACTGAGTAAGTTAAGGACTGTAAAATGTAATTTGTATGGTATTGGGAAATTATCAATTTTCCCGAGGAACTGATCTTTAGAAATAATGGAACATGCCGTTACCCCCGGTAAGTTCATTAAGAGTTGGCACTTTTCAGTAGAAGTGCAAGTGGCGAAGAAGATGGTAGTTATAAGAAGACTATTTATTAATAATTTGATTCCGAACAAATGTAGCTCTGTTAAAGGATGTAATTATGGAACATTGTTTATGCAGTACATAGGTTTCTTTCCTATACGCAGAAGTGTACTGCTCTCTCTCTCATTCACAGTAAGCACCCCTCATACTAGTGTGCAATAAATAGTTTACTGTTATTTAAATAAGGCCTGATAATAGTGTAGCCTAAGAATCGGAAAGAGGTGGTATGTTTGAACTATGGCTCCCACAGCAGAGGACAATGTCTTGGCTATCTGTTGTATGACTATATCTTTTGTTGGTTGAGAATGAGACACTTAGCATTTTATGCTCTTTTACGGGACTAGGGGACACACGTTTGTTTATAAGCGCAAATAAAATTCCTTTGTTTTTCAAAGTGTTTTTTAGGCTATTTACTTGGGCCCATTTTGGTACTTTTGACGGCTCACTTTAAGGCATTTTAAAAAACCGGCTTCTTTCGCTGAGCTCAAGAACGAACTTGAGCCCTCCGAATACAGTACCAATATGACACTATCATCGATGCACATGATATGGCATTAAATAAGAACAACACAAGAATGCTTCCTTAGTGATGCACCAAAATAATAAGTTTTTGGAAAGTGGAATGGTTGCCATTACTGCCGACACATTGGGATCGGTCGTCTAGTTAAGATTGAAAGAGATTATGCGCTAGCCCACAGACACCCTAATGATCTAATTTATTAGTAAGAGTTGCTGGACATATTGAATCAAAGGCTTCACTGAAGCCTACAAAAGTTCCCAGAATGAATTTATTAGTCTAGACGCTTTCATATGACTCATATTTGTAGCAGCAGGATATAGATTCCGTAGACCTAGCCTTTCAAAATCCATGCTGACATTCTGTCAAAATATGTGCTTGGTAAAGAAGCTGTCAAATCGGGTGAGGAAAATATAGTCAAGGACCTTGTAGAATATTGGAATTACAGGTAGAGATTGATGGTTGTTTGCGTCACCCCTGTTTCCTCCTTTAGTCATGTCAGAAACTTTCTCACGTTTAATGTCATTTTGGATGCAAGCAAGATATTGATAATAGGGTCTAAGTGACACCAGTCTGACGGCCAAAATATACGCGCACTCCCTTGACAAATGACTGATGATCATCATGATCGGTTTCAGTTACTCTTTTAGTACCCAAGTTGCACTGTCGTTACTGTTGCTTTAACGAGACACGTTTACCCTTGAGGTTGCTAAAAAGGGGGAAGAGCGAAAAAGCTGGACGAAGAGAGGAATGAACAACACAGGCGCTGACTTACAACTGAACACGAAATACGGATATATAGCTTTCTCAGCGCCCTGCAAACCAGTAGACCTCAGCAGAAGAGACGGCCAAGAAGAGCCCCAGGAAAGCGCGTGCAAGATTAACCACATAACGCCGTGTTACCCTGTGTTTACCTCGGTTGTATATGAGATATCGCTATCGGTGTGTGTCCTACATTGGACAAAAAGAAAGGTGCGTCAACAAGCGTCTCATGGAGCACGCGCAGTCGCTCAAGATCAGCACAGGCAGCAACCTGTCCATTCACTGCCAACAATGCTCTTAAGTGCCAGCCCTCGACAAGACAAAATATATTATGGGAAGCGCACACAGGAGATACGTGAAGCCTACCTGATTCAAACCCCTGGCGACACGTGTGTAAGCAGTACATTCATCAACCTATCACCAAAAAAGACATGCATATCTGAAAAAGTAAACCCACCTCTCTCGGATCTTGTTAACCTTTTTACAAAAGTGCTAGCCGTGATTTTTTTTTTTTTTTTACCTAACCGCATGCCCATTATGTATCCTTCACCTGCCATCTTGCTGTTATCATTTTCTCACGTCACTCTTTACATAGGTATTGTTCCTTATTGAAACTTTTTATAGCTTTTAAGGTTTTATCGCTTTTATCCGGCCCTTAACACCAACCCTAACGTTGACTCAGCTGACTGCTTGCGTCGACACCACTTGATGTGTGTGCACCTTTCGAATAAACTTCAGTTGTAAGTCAGCGCCTGTGTTGTTCATTCCTCTCTTCGTCTTGTTTTCGCGCTGTTCCCCTTCTTAGCAATGTTGAACCAAACTAACTACCCCGAAACAACATCCTCGTTATCCTTAAGAGCAGTTAGTATTCGCTTTTCGTTCTCAGCGCATCTGTTCAGAAGGCACTTGTTTTCTAAAATTCCTCATTTTCGGTCAGAACGTCGCAAGTATGCTATTTGAACGGTTTAAATTCTTAACTAAGAAGAGTTAACCTTTCTGCCCTGGATATTTAATTTTCATTATCGATCTTTTACTGAGTGCCATTTTTATCAATACAGCCCCACAACCACGCAGGAAAATTTGTTGCTCGCTATGCAAATAATTTTGGAATTAGAGATATGGCGTCAAAATCAGACATCAGGGCACAACGGGCGTAAAATGCGAAAAGGCGGCTTTGGTTACCACAAGTCACAATAAAGTGAATGAAAATATATTTAACTTTGCAATGTCGAGGACTCATAAAGCAATTTATTTACATTTGGGCGGATATTCCTGTAGCACTTGTTGCAAACGCATTGTTTCCGCTCGCTCATGTCGACAGGCGATTGTCATAGCCCATAATATTAAACACAACAACAGGCTTGTCCAGACTTGCATGTCTTTTCTGGAAGGTTATAGTGACAATGTCTTTCATAACTGCATAGTGTCCTTTTCTTGTATCAGCTTCAAAAAGCGTGTTAACGATGCTTAGCGTGGAGCGTAATACATCGAAGTGTCCATATACGGCACGAAGTACAATGCACCTGTCTGACACCTCTTTTCAAAACGAATGTTCGCACAGAAATAGTTACTAAGGGAAAAAATAGTCTGCAGTTCGTTATTTTGACGAAATTATCTCTTAGATCTATACACAGGCGGTAACGAATTCAGTTTTGTCCATAGCCCAATGCAACTCTGCTGTCGGCTGCCAAAAAAAAAAAAAAAGCATTTCCGAGCGCATTGTATTTACGTTATGAAGAAAAAGTAGCAAAACATGCTGTATTGTTCCCAGGATCCTTGGTCAGTGCCCCACTATGGGTGTGTTCCACGTGTACAGAGGCGAGAAGAAGAATCGTGGACGCGCCATGCTTGCTGCTGTCCGCGCGCCAAACGTGCTTCCTGGCGCTCCCTAACGGTGTCCAGAGCAAAAGAAGAGCGGACAAAAATAAAAGCTGAAGTTCAGGGTGAATTTATTCTCATTGTTATTTTCTCCGGTTGCTTTTCGCCAACATTATCACTGCATGGCAAGATTGCAACATTTGTGTTTTGTGCTAGGAGGAACTTCAATTTTTCATTCCTTCCAAAAGCTAGTATATAATTTTCTCCAAATGTCGCAAGCATTAATTGAAGCCAGCACTTCAACAGCCTGATTATTATAGGTACATCTGCAAAACATCAAGTGGAAGCCTATGGAATGCATATTGCAACCACGCGTAGCGACAGGGACGAAGAGAAGAAGGCACAGGACAGGAGGAAGGTCCTGTGCCTTCCTTTCTTGGTCCCTGTCGCTACGAGCGGTTGCAATATGCATTCCATAGTCAACCACCAACTAGCCCGCCTTCGCCTATTGCAAGCGGAAGCCCCTCTAGAAAGATTTCCTAGTGTCACTCAATAGCGCCCACTGACAACCGTCGAGCTGTGGTGTGAAAATCGCACATGTCAAAACGTGGCGCAGCGAGGCCTCTACATTTTCAAGCATATTTGACAGCCGAATGTAAGCTCAGAATGGTATTTAATAAAAGATCTCATAATATCAGCGTAAAAGAAATAATGGTAAACGAGAGAGTAGAACTTTTTTATTTACGCCAGCGGAGAAACTCCAGCCCTCCATCGCTTGGGACGGATGGTGAGGGGCCTCGCTTTAGACCGCAGGCCTGTAGACGTTATTGGCCGGCGGCGCTAGGCCAGTTGGATGGCGGCTAGCTGGAGCCCAGGGTCCCAGCAGTGCAGCATGAGATATCAATTTACCCATTTTCTGCGCTGTTATTTCTTTAGTCATGGGTTCTCCGTCTTTTTCCTCCTCACATCGTACATCTTAGCACAAATGCGAGAATGGTAATACCAATAGAAACGGGGATCCCGAGGGAACTGCTCCGGTAACTATCAGCAGTATTTCTTCCGTTCTTGATGCGGTAACAGAAATTTTGTGTTGCGGTGTTAACTGGGGCCACCGGTGCCGAAAGGGTTAAAGCTTCTCTCGACTCCGTCATTTCAAAGTGAAGCTTACAGGACGGCTGTTTCTGTCACTGTTTTTCGTTCATTTCGTCACGAGGGGTTCTATGGGAGCAGAAAAAGGACACTACCGACAAAATAAAAAAATACATAAAACTAGTTTGGGCCGCAGCAGCCGTAACAGCACTTTATGTAGGTTACAGTATACAAACGCTCGCAGGAAACTAAACATGCACTAGTAAAACAGCAAGAATTAGGTATCCTAATTGAGCTTTGTCTCTGTTGCCAAGAAGAGTTTCAAGCTTTGTTGCAGGTATATGAAGACTGCTCGGGGTGACGTAACGTAGATTCGGGGTAGCTGGTTGGGGGTTTGGAGCAAGGAACAGATGTGGTCAATGCTTCCTCGCTTCTTCGAAACTCGGCAAGTTAGTCGAGGGGTGTTGGCGCAGGTCTTCGCGGGCAGATGTGCGAGCTTGAGCGACGTTATGATGATAAGGGTTGCGCAAGTAGAATAGCAAGAATGACGCAACCGAAATGAGCGCTGTCGGTGCCTACATGTCCTAATGACGTTCCCGTCATGTTGCAATCATGTGCGCACAACTTGCGTAATGTTTTTGTTCACTTTTTAATTCCGCCGCTTCACGTGTGACGTCGAATCTTTTGGACCAATTCGGATTATCTCGACGCGCCGGCTTCGGCGGTAGTTTTACCGCTCTCGATTTAATGCCCCCTTTAAAATGTAAGGCAGTAGAGTTCGAAAATCCCCTTTCGAATATATATGAACCGTTTCGGACAACCAGAATTGTCTGGAAAGGAGAAATTCCGCTCAAATGAGCGACAGAGAAGAGATTATAGGGCTTCATAGTACCCCATACACAATCATCTTCGTTTACCAACGAATTACTGATCCAAGAGAAACACCCCGTTTACCACAGCTACGTCCTCATGAGCGGCAGTACAAGTTAATGATGACGCTGATGCCGGCTACTGTTTAACAAGCGGTGAGATAGAGTAACAGCGACATGCAGGAGGAAACACAGGATTGCTTACATTATGCCTCGCTCGGGATTATGCAATTCGACTGATGTGTTCACCAAGACGTACCGCGTGACGAACTACGGCGCTTAATGCGCTAAACACGCCCTAATAACGAGTTGCTTTGAAGCCACACTACTACCGCTTTAAGGTGTTTATACGACGACATCCTTAGCTTTTGTAAGAAAGCGCTGGGCGCTCACCCATCATTTCATCACTACTACGTAACGAAGCCCCATGAAATAATTATGCTTGTGTAAATTGTTTAGCGCTTTAAATGACCTTCTCAGACAAGGAATAACAGCTGAAACACGTCTGAAGTGACATTTTGAAGTGCTTTAAAATGTTCTATGTGGTCGAAATTCAAGCGCAGGAAATCACGTTGGACCTCAAAACATAGGTGTTTTGGCACGCAGAATATAATGAATTATTAATTGCTCTACATAAATCTTCATGTTTAATTTTTTGAAGTTTCGTGTTCCTGATATTTGGAAGATATGATAGCAAATCGCATGAAGGTGATTTTCATCCCATTGCTACAGATGTCGGTGTTGCTCTCGCATGCTGGTTTAATATTTCCTACCAAAGTGTTCTTGTCTTCCAATCTGTGGGCCTTTTTCGGCTGGCATATTGTCCGACTTCGTAACCTTAATTTTAATCAAGTTCTGCCCATGCGATCACTCTTATTTAGTGCAAGCTTGGTTGTCAAAGGAAAAACATCGCTTTACGTGCGTTTCAGATATGATATTGCCGCACGGTGGCGACAACGCCATTGACGATTGGCGAGCGCCGTGGCACTGATGTTACGCGTTTTCGGGGCAGACTTACTTGGCGCCCATTAAGGAAGGAAGAACCTAGCGGCGACCGCAACACGTATGCTCGGTGGTTATCTCAGGATCACCGCTGCTATCGACAGTGCTCAATTTAAACCTGATGAAAGAACTTTCAAGATAAAGCATGAAAAGCACATCTACCTTACCTTACCCTACCTTACCTAACCCTACCTTACACTACCTCACCCTACCCTACCTTACCTTACATTACCCTACCCTACCTACCTACCTACCCACCCACCCACACACATCTATCTATCTATCTATCTATCTATCTATCTATCTATCTATCTATCTATCTATCTATCTATCTATCTATCTATCTATCTATCTATCTATCTATCTATCTATCTATCTATCTATCTATCTATCTATCTATCTATCTATCTATCTATCTATCTATCTATCTATCTATCTATCTATCTATCTATCTATCTATCTATCTATCTATCTATCTATCTATCTATCTATCTATCTATCTATCTATCTATCTATCTATCTATCTATCTATCTATCTATCTATCTATCTATCTATCTATCTATCTATCTATCTATCTATCTATCTATCTATCTATCTATCTATCTATCTATCTATCTATCTATCTATCTATCTATCTATCTATCTATCTATCTATCTATCTATCTATCTATCTATCTATCTATCTATCTATCTATCTATCTATCTATCTATCTATCTATCTATCTATCTATCTATCTATCTATCTATCTATCTATCTATCTATCTATCTATCTATCTATCTATCTATCTATCTATCTATCTATCTATCTATCTATCTATCTATCTATCTATCTATCTATCTATCTATCTATCTATCTATCTATCTATCTATCTATCTATCTATCTATCTATCTATCTATCTATCTATCTATCTATCTATCTATCTATCTATCTATCTATCTATCTATCTATCTATCTATCTATCTATCTATCTATCTATCTATCTATCTATCTATCTATCTATCTATCTATCTATCTATCTATCTATCTATCTATCTATCTATCTATCTTGTGAAGACGAAGATGGACCACTTCGCTGGACGCTGATGAGGAAGAAGCAGTTGTGGAATTGCCATGGCGCAGATCGTGTTGTTCTTGATCGCCCCGCTTCCTCGCCGATTTCGACGCCGACCTCGCCGCCGTCCTCGACGTCCCTTTTCTACATTTGGTGGAGGTGCGGCATGATATCCTTCCCTCACGCTGGAGCTTCGCACCCGCACGCTCCCGGTAACTTGAATGGCTGAAGACGAACACCCACCGGACGCCCCGATGACCCCGCCGGTTGTCTGCTCTGGCTCCTTACGTCAGCTAGACCCTGCGCTCTTCAGCGGTACCGACGACACAGACTGTGATGACTGGCTTGAGTCGTACGAGCGAGTGAGTTCCTACAATAAGTGGGACGACGCCACAAAGTTAACAAACGTCATATTTTATTTGACCGGTGTTGCCAACTTGTGGTATCGCATCCACGAAACCGATATCACGACATGGGACTCCTTCAAATCTAATCTTACAACCGTGTTTGGTCGTCCTGCTGTACGCAAGCTCCGTGCCGAACAATGCCTGCACGATCGATTGCAGAGGTTTGACGAAACGTTCACAAGTTACTTGAAGGCGTGGTCCATCTGTGCAGTCGCGTCGACGCACAGATGTCCGAGAAAGCAAAGATAAAGCATATCCTGAAGGGCATCGAACATGACGCCTTTCCAATGCTAACGTCCCGGGATTTGACTACTGTTGCCCAAGTGGTCAACCTTTGCCAGAGTTACGATGAGTTGCGCAAGCAGCGCCTAATCCCTCGACCGCCTCCCGGGCCTGTGGAACCACTTTCTGGTCTCTCCTCTACATCTGGGAGCTCCACGCTGCTGCAGCAGCTTAAAGACTTTATCCGGGAGGAAGTTGTTCGCCAGATATCATTACTTCCTAAGAACTACGAGCTGTCTCAAAATTTGGCGCCCCATCGACAGGCCATCGCCGACCGCGTGACGGACGCTCTTCCCTCTCTCGCTCCGCCAGCGCCCATGCCTCAGCTCGCACCAGCCGTTGAGACCCTCGCATACGCCTACGTTCCTGTCGCTTCACCAATGACGCCTGCTCCTGTCGCACCGCTGACGTACGCTGCCGTCGCTGCCCGACCACGGCCACCTAGCTACCTTGTGGTGTACGCTACGCCTCCAGAGCCTGTACAGCAGTTTCTTCAGGCGCCGCAGCCTTTTATTCCACCTCGTCCGCAGCGCCGCAACTCATGGCGAACAAGTGACAACCGTCCCATCTGCTATTCCTGCGGGTTTGCTGGCCATATTGCCCGGTACTGCCGAAATTGCACTCCCGACGATTTTGTGCCGCGCCGAATGCCAGCTTCCTGGCAGCCGCCCCGAAACCAGTACGCAGCTGCCGATCCATCTGCAAGTTCCGTCTCCAATGACCATGCCATCTTTTCTCCTCGCCGCTCAACCTCGCCACGTCGTCGCTCCCTATCTCCTCTGCGTCGGCGTCCCAATCTTGCGCAAGAGGAAAACTGAATGCCGCAGTTCCTGAGGCGAGAACTGCGCAACGAGCGAACTGTCAAAGGTCTCACGTATCTCCCGAAAATCTGCTTGAAGTTTCTGTCGACGGCGTTGTAGTACTGGCTCTGGTCGACACCGGCGCTGCTATTTCTGTCATGGCTGCCAGTCTTTGCCGTTCATTGCACAAAGTGACGCCGCCAATTTAAGGATTATTACTATGCACGGCAAATGCCCAGCCTATAGACCAACACCGTGTTTACAAAGGTGGCCCTCGCGGCGTCGCAGCCGACTGGGCGAAAAATAGGGTTAGCGCCCATAGGAATACATGGAGCCGAAATATTTCTAAGTAGTTTTTTTAATTTCACGAGACACCTGTGATGTCCTTATTAGGTGCAGAGTAACCGCGAACATCTTAGAACAGATCGTGAAAGTATGAAATCTCATGACCGAGGCGAAGTATTTTTAAAACACCGCGAAACGTGTGGGGGTGCAAGTTGGGAGGGCGACCCATAAAAACACAAGTAAAGGCAACTTACCGCAACATTTTTCTCGTTTCGCAGAGCACCAGAAGTGGTGGCCGGTCGTTGAACATTGGCCAGCGCTTTGAAGAAGTATGCTGTGTCATTGCGGAGGCGGTCTACTTTTAAAACTCCCCGAATAATCTATATTGTGAATCCGGACACCCCCAAAATGCTCATGTAACAAAACACGTAGTTTTGTTTACAGTCTGATATGCTGCCGCACGGAGTAAATTAGCTTGATAATGCTGTTCCTCAAGTGATACATCCTAGACAGAATTGCAGTTGTCAAACGCCGTACGACAATACGGACCGAACGAGAGTCGCGCATTACAGCCTTACAGCAGACGACAGCGCAGCTGGCCACCGTGGCCGCCTCCACCTCCGGAACGTCTGCTAGCGACAGCGCCGGTGGTGCATTGCCGTCTGCAACTGTGCGCAGTCAGTTTATCATGCTGTGATTGGTCCCACAAGCCGTCAGACTTGCAGTACTTGCACGGGAATGTAGTGTGCCATGCAACATGATGTCGGGGTGTGATACAAGACGTTCACCAAAATATGAGAAGGGTTCAACGCCGCTGAACCGAGTAAAATGGTACGGTAAGTTGTGTTTACGTGTGGTTCTAAGGGTCGCCCTATCGACTCGCACCCGCATGCGTTTCGCGGCATTTTAAAAATACCTCGCCTCGTTAATGAGATTTCATACTTTCGTGATCTGTTCTAGGATGTTCATGGTTGCTCTGTACTGAATAACGAGATTATAGGTGCGCTGTAAAATTAGAAAATTGCTTCGAAAATTTCCTGGTCCATGTATTCCTATGGGCGTTAAGCCTAGTTTTCACCCCCAACCGGCCCAGCCTGGCGACAGAAGCGCCACCGCATTGCGCTTACGTCACAGATCGGTGTTTAGCTGTGTGCACAGCACGAGTCGTCATTCAGGAAGTTGTGTACGCAATAGAGTTCGTCGTTTTGCCTTCCTGCTCGCATGATCTTATCTTGGGCTGGGATTTTCTATCACGTCATAATGAGGTGATAAACTGTGCTCGTGCCAAACTGGAGATTTTTGCGCTAGACAAACCGTTGCCGAACGTTCCTTATCCCGAAGTCGTCGTTACCGAAGATACTGACCTTAATGCGTGCTCGTGCCCACCGCTTGTGCTTTTTCCCGCAGTACCGATGTACTTTTCACCCCATCACCTACCTTTCTAAACCGCAAAAGTATTCCCCTGCCTTATGCCGTATTTTCTATATCAGCTGGCTTCACCGCGCTCTGGATTTCTAATCCGTTCTCATTTCCCGTATCCCTGCGTCGCGGTGACTGCCTCGGCACCATACAGCTCATTGATTCTATTCTCACCGGTGACACAAAACTCGCTTCGCAGCCCGCTGACTTGGCTGCACTCACACCGCCTGTTCTTGCGCTGGACCAGTCTTGTGCCGACGTTTTTCTCCGCTCCATCGATGCCAGTCTTCCTGGGCGTCAACGCTCTGAACTCCACGCACTGCTTCATCAGTTCCGCTCTTCATTCGACTCTCATCAACCTGCTTTGATCGCACATCAACTGTCGCCTACCACATTGACACCGGCTCCCATGCTCCTCTGCGCCAGCGTCCCTATCGAGTGTCTGCCACCGAGCGCCGAGTTATTGAAGCCCAAGTTTATACTATGCTTCAGAATGGCGTGATTGAGCCGTCTAACAGTCTGTGGTCCTCTCCTGTTGTCCAAGAGAGGAAGAAAAATGGTTTTACACGCTTCTGCGTCGACTACCGTCGCCTGAACAAAGTCGCGAGAAAAGACGTCTACCCCCTTCCGCGTATAGATGATGCATTCGACTGCTTACAAGGGGCTGAACTCTTTTCTTGGCTCGATTTACGATCCGGCTACTGGCAGTTGCCCATGGCTGCGGAGGATCGCCCTAAAACCGCATTTGTCACCTCCGATGGCCTCTTTGAATTTACCGTCATGCCTTACGGTTTTGCCTTTCCTTCATACCTTTGGCGGGTGACACGTCCGAGCACCGATTTGTCGGTGGGTTGCACGAGGGATGTAACGAGACCACGCGACAATGAAATGTTGGGAGGATCATGTCAGCACGAGTTGCTCTTTTGAGGTAGAAGGGGGGGGGGGGGGGGGGATAGGAATCAACCTTTCAGGCCTCTTAATCGGGTGCCGGATGGGGCACGCACCTGCTATAGATCACGCTCGCACGTTGGCATGCCTTGGTTAAAGCGGAACTTTATATCCATGTTGGGGGGTCGCTTACGACTGGTAGCTGCATTTAAAATATTAGAGGCAAA
The DNA here is from genome assembly GCF_055883805.1 of Amblyomma maculatum. Classification (NCBI taxonomy): domain Eukaryota; kingdom Metazoa; phylum Arthropoda; class Arachnida; order Ixodida; family Ixodidae; genus Amblyomma; species Amblyomma maculatum. The sequence continues at coordinate 256,096,547 of NC_139344.1, forward strand.
AATAATAGATTGGTAATTAAGCGAGCAGTCGAAACTACATGTACGCGTAGGAGGAGGAACCGCAAGATGAACCATTAACGCTATCGCGTCGTACCCTTAAAGGCGGAGCTTAAGTGTCCCCCAATAATGTTTTTATGCCACAATTAGCGAGAAATTATTGGGTGCAGGGCTGTCTCGTTTCTTGCCGCACAAGACTGTGCTAAAATCACGAACTTGCTTTTTCTGTCCAAAAATATTATTGCGAGCTCAAACCAGTATTCTTAGCTACGAAAGCCGGAGCCCTCCGGATTTTTGTGCCAGCATTAAAACAACTATCTAAAAGCATTTCATAGTCTTGCGTTTTCGAACTCGTTAAAAACTATACGTTCAGATTAACCGTGGGCTTTGAAAACACATTACTTCCAGCCGACGAGCTATACGATTATCTCTACAACGGCTAGAGCTGGGCACAACCGAATTACGTTTATCCTCCTCTGTTCTATAAACCACTTTTTTGGACTCCATCTTTTTTGGACGGCCGCGCGAGATTCAAAAGTTCTTGCCTTCTGCGCGCGATTTGAATCTCCCGCGGCCGCCCCCACACATGGAGCCGAGTCCCACACTTGATTTTTTATTCCTTTAGTGACGTAGGGGAGCCATACAACTACCTAGAGCCGGTGGTATGGCTCGCCCACGTGCTATTGCATCGCGTTCTTTCATATATCATCAACAAGAACGCTCCTATATTAAAAAATGCATATTGATTATGAAGTGAAGGTTTACAAAGTATTCTAATAAATAAACATTTAGTTTATGCGCTTACATTGTACTACTTCAGATGCGCATTATTGTTAATGGAACAGCTTGATTTCTTTGCCTACGATTAAATGAAAGCGATTACGAAGAGCTGCTTCTGGTGCCGCCGGGGTGGCACCTGTTAGGGCGCTCGCTTACTGTGCCCAAGGATGCGGGATCGAATTTGCTGATCATGAGTTCACATCTTGCAATATCGGAGCGTTCTTGTAGAAAATTTATAGAAAAACGCGATGCAGTGAGCACGTGGGAGAGTAATACGACTTGCATTATCTTGTTATATTGCCCATCTCACGTCACTAAATGAGTAAAAAATCAAGGCAGGGACTCTGCGCCATCGTTTTTGGGTGGCCGCGCGAGATTTAAATCGTGCGCAGGAGGCAAGAACTTTTGAATCTCACATGACCGCCCAAAAAGATGGCGCTGAGCCCCTGTTTTGAATTTTTATTCGTTTATTGACGTGGAAGAGCAATATAATTAGATACAGCAAGTGGGATACCAAGAAACAAAAGTATAACCTTTCACAACACTCACATTCTAAGCGTTTCATACGGAGTGGAAATGTCGGTTCCATTTCGCCGTTTTCCAATGGCAAGCTCATATTCAGCTGTCATACGAGGCGCGCGTTTCAGCGACAAAAATATTTGCAAATAGCTAGAAGAGGAAAAAGGTAAAAAAAATCAGCCTGCCATGATATTTGAATTCACGTTACCCCTATGACACGGGCAGGAGCTGCTATCTCGGGCCGCTCCTTTCATTCGGGATGGTGATATCAGAATCAGCCTGCCAGAACCGTTTGCATTCTCGTTGCCCCTACGACACGCAAGCACGCCCATACGGCTTGGTTGAAGCGTGACTTTATATGTGGGCTGGTAGCTTACGATCTCGCGTCGTACCATTAAAGGATGAGCCTAAGTGTCCCCAATAATGTAGCACCTTACACTGATATGGCGTGATAGGGGAATAATGTGGCAGGCAAAAAAGAAGCTTCCTCTGTAGCTTTCGCAATTCAACTAGAGTTATCCAGAGCTAAACCAGAACCAATTTTTTGTTAGACTCTTTCCAGCTAGTAAGGCGATTATTTGCTTTATTAAAATACAGGTCGATTATTCTGGTGCACCTTTTAATCGCGAGGACATTGAAGGGTTTTAATATACATGTGTTATGCTCAGGTTGATGAGAATAGCCTGAGCTCCCGATACATAGCAAAATTTCGCTTCTGGAGTTCGTTATGCGCTCACAACGAATAACTAAGGCTTTCCAAAGGAAATCGATTAGATGAATTTTTTTGCTACACGTATTAAAAATATGCCTTTGCTGAAACGTTTGAGGGAGGCGCTGCGATCACCGCAGGTTGCAGCCGTGTTGCAACTCGGCTCTTCGATGATTTTTTTTAACTTTGTGCAGAAAATTTTTTTCTTCTGTGCGACACAAAGGATAATGTCCCAGTGAGTACCTGCGGTCATGCGGAGTCATTTTCGTACATATGAAGTCATTGTTTTTTTTTTCGGCTTTGACATCGTTTTCTGCGACAGACTGCTAACCCTAACAACGCCCAGACGCAGCTCAGCTGCTGCCCTGGCCGGGCTGTCAGGACGCACCATGCTGAAGCCGGTGTCGGTTCGCTCGCACCCGAGTGGCCCAAGTGCGGGAGCTGTGGGTTTATCAAAACGTGTAGGCTGAAAAAGTGCTGAACTCTTTACTTCGCTCGATTTAGGATCCGGCTACTGGCAAGTGCCCGTGGCTGCGGAGGATCGCCCTAAAACCGCATCATTTGTCACCCCCGATGGCCTCTTTGAATTTACCGTGATTCCTTTCGGTCTCTGTAATGCCCCTGCTACATTCGAGCGTATAATGGATATTATACTGCGTGGCCTGAAGTGGAAGACGTGCCGCTGTTACCTTGACGACATCGTGGTGTTCTCGCGGGACTTTGCGACCCACCTCTCTCGCCTGAAGCAGGTCTTGACATGTATTGCGAACGCCGGCCTGCAGCTCAACTTGAAGAAGTGTCGTTTCGCGTCTCGTGAGCTGACCATTTTAGGCCACGTTGTGCCCAAGGTGGGTATACGTCCTGATCCTGCTAAACCTCGAGCTGTGACCGAGTTTCCGAAGCCTACTACTATCAAGCAATTAAGAAGTTTTTTGGGCCTGTGCTCATACTTTCGGCGTTTTATACGGAAGTTTCGTCGCCTCGTTGACTCAGCTTCTCGGCAATACCTCATATATTTCGCTGTGGTCACAAGCATGCGACGACGCCTACAACACATTGAGCCGCCTCCTCACAGCCCCGCCCATCCTGCGCCATTTTGACCCTGAGGCGCCCACCGAAGTCCATGCAGTGGTGTCGGCATCGGCGCTGTGTTTGCTCCGCGCCCCTCCGGCTTCGGTGAACACGTAGTTGCGTATGCCAGCCGTACTCTAACAAAAGTCGAAGCGAACTACTCTGTAACGGATAAAGAGTGCTTGGCCATCGTGTGGGCCCTCACAAAGCTTCGCTCTTACCTTTACGGCCGTTCGTTTGATGTAGTCACGAACCATCTTACCCTCTGCTGGCTTTCATCGCGTACAACACTGCTACGCAATCCAGCACGGGTTTCTATCCGTTCTTTTTGCTTTACGGTCGGCATCCATCTGCTCCCCTTGATTCTGCCCTTCCCTACAACCCTGACACATCAGAATGTACCACAGTGACCGAAGCTGCACAGCACGCAGAAGAATGCCGCCAGATTGCACGGACATTCTCAACCGACTCTCACTGGCGCCAAAAATATCGCCATAACGCCATTCAGACGAATGCACCACACTTCGAGCCCTGCTCACTCGTGTGGCTAGGGTTCCATCCGGCAGCCCCGGCCTTTCAACAAAGCTGATCTCCAAGTATCATGGGCCCTACCGCGTCGTCGAGCGCACTTCACCAGTGAACTATGTTGTTGAGCCGCTTACGCCATCTTCCGTTTTGCGACTCCGTGGCCGTGAAACTGTTCATGTGCAGCGCCTTAAGCTGTTCTACGACCCCACTGTATCTTCGTCCCCTTAAGTCGCCAGGATGGTTCCTTTTTCCCTGGGGAGGGGGGGGCATTGTGAAGAAGAAGATGGACCACTTCGCTGGACGCTGATGAGAAAGAAGCAGTTGTGGAATTGCCATCGCGCAGATGGTGTTGTTCTTGATCGCCCCGCTTCCTCGCCGACCTCGACGCCGTCCTCGACGTCCCTTTTCTATCTATCTATCTATCTATCTATCTATCTATCTATCTATCTATCTATCTATCTATCTATCTATCTATCTATCTATCTATCTATCTATCTATCTATCTATCTATCTATCTATCTATCTATCTATCTATCTATCTATCTATCTATCTATCTATCTATCTATCTATCTATCTATCTATCTATCTATCTATCTATCTATCTATCTATCTATCTCTCTATCTATCTATCTATCTATCTATCTATCTATCTATCTATCTATCTATCTATCTATCTATCTATCTATCTATCTATCTATCTATCTATCTATCTATCTATCTATCTATCTATCTATCTATCTATCTATCTATCTATCTATCTATCTATCTATCTATCTATCTATCTATCTATCTATCTATCTATCTATCTATCTATCTATCTATCTATCTATCTATCTATCTATCTATCTATCTATCTATCTATCTATCTATCTATCTATCTATCTATCTATCTATCTATCTATCTATCTATCTATCTATCTATCTATCTATCTATCTATCTATCTATCTATCTATCTATCTATCTATCTATCTATCTATTTATCTATCTATCTATTTATCTATCTATCTATCTATTTATCTATCTATCTATCTATCTATCTATCTATCTATCTATCTATCTATCTATCTATCTATCTATCTATCTATCTATCTATCTATCTATCTATCTATCTATCTATCTATCTATCTATCTATCTATCTATCTATCTATCTATCTATCTATCTATCCATCCATCCATCCATCCATCCATCCATCCATCCATCCATCCATCCATCCATCCATCCATCCATCCATCCATCCATCCATCCATCCATCCATCCATCCATCCATCCATCCATCTATCTATCTATCTATCTATCTATCTATCTATCTATCTATCTATCTATCTATCTATCTATCTATCTATCTATCTATCTATCTATCTATCTATCTATCTATCTATCTATCTGTCTGTCTGTCTGTCTGTCTGTCTGTCTGTCTGTCTGTCTGTCTGTCTGTCTGTCTGTCTGTCTGTCTGTCTGTCTGTCTGTCTGTCTCTTGCATGCGAGGCGGATGTTCTACTGCTACGCCACTGCTGCACCCCAAATACATGTTACTAAGTTATACGCACCACAATGCGTCCACTAAGTGTACTTCTAACACGCTTGATACCAATGAGTTCATTGAAAGTGTTTTACTTTTTAGACAGGTGTATCGGGAGCTTAAAACTAATCACATTTGTGGGTGATCATTCTTGATGACTTGGTGAGCCTCGGGAAATTTTAATATAATCATGCACTCTTGTGTGGCGCTAGTGCATTGTACATAGTATCAAGGGGTTTTAGTACATAGTGATCGGTATTTGTGTATATTGTCTAACCAGGTAATACAAAAAAAAAAGAAAAAACCTTCGTGGGCAATGCGCTTGTGGCTCGCCTGAGTTGCTTCTATTTATTTTAAATACCCCCATAGTCAGAGGAATCTCCTCCCCAATCTTGGCTCCATTTGGTCCCTTCCCCAATTCGTTATCTTTATTATTGCGAAAGCATTACTAGGCTATGTCGACAAGGTCGCGTGTACAGAACGTGTGCACACAACGTGTCCGCAGCAGTTTTGTAATTTTTAGAAGAGTTTCGATCAAACGAATAGTTGTTTTGATAGGTGATGATGTAAGGATGCTGTAGAAAAAAGTATGCGAATATGATGATTAGTTAATTAATTCGAGCGAAAAATGTAAAAGTAAAATCAATCATACGTCTACATTAGCCATATGACTAATGTCAATGTCCAGTGGATGTGACAACACGGCAACCGGAAGTGGATGGTTGTCAGAAAAGGAAAGGCGCAGTATCTCACACTTTCTGTGGACGCCTGAACCGCGTCGTAAAGGAAGAGAGGAAGGTAGAAACGAAAGAGGAAAGAGAGAAGGGGATGAAGTAGTGGGGTACTGCGGAATAATTTCGACCACCTAGGGATCTTTAACGTGCACTGACGTCGTACAGCACACAGACGGCTCTTCGTTTCGCCTCCAACGAAACGCAGCTGCTGGCGGTCGGGACAAGGAATGAAAATTTCTACTGTGCGCAACCAGCCCTGGCCTTGCTAGCAAAAGCTATACAAGGGGCGCGCGATGTACTGTGTGCAGTAATAAAGCTCAGACTTTCGCATTTCTCCAGCGCAGATTCTGCAGTGCTTTCGCAATTTTTTTATTGTCAGATGTTTGAAATTCCCGCGTGGGCTCATGTGATTGGGAGCTCATGACTATGTCGACCAATCAGGTTTTTTCGCGACCGCCGTCCATGGCGGTCGAGGCTGCTTTTTGGAAGAACAAGCTTTATACGATATCGTGTCATAATTTCTACTAGTTCACTTCTTAACGACTGCAATTATGCGCCTGGTTGCTGTCAGAGGTTTCTAGCTGGCAGTAATATCCACACCGGCATTTAGAATTAGGAAAAGACATTACATCCTACACTGCAGCTGAATAAATTTTGGCTATTTGACGCGCGTTTCGAAAATTGAGGGCACGTGCGCTTCGACGTTCGCCAATGTGCGTCTCTCTGTGGAGCACATGACCATCATTCTCCAGTCTTCTTTGGAGCAGCAAACAGCGTTGATCCCCTCAGTGGTAGTCGAAACGAGAAGGCCATGACGTCACTGGTGAGCGCTTCTGTGTGCACTAAAGGAGCACGCTTCTGTGAGCACTAAAGGAGTTCAAGGTTAACCAATATCAATTAGCTAACCAGCTTACAAGGTATAGCATTATTCTCCTTTCTTATGTCCGACAGTGCTGGTATTACTATGCTGGAAAACGTGTACTGAATTTTTTTTTTTTCAAATTTTTTTTTAAACAGAAAAGTTTTCAAGGAAGCGTATACCGCACAGAGGACCTTATGTACACCCGCGACCAAAAGTTTATTGAAGGCGACTCTGTTAAAGGAGTTTAATGTTTTCTTTCAAGGCGTATTCGTGGTTTAAAGGGCGCCATGAAGCTCGGTAAATTTATTCCAGGTTGTATGAAAGACGGCAATTAAATTATATTCTTTTGAAAGTATCGCCTTCCAGGGACTGAGTGCGGGTGTATGTAGTACGTTTCTTTGCGCGCATCAGGCAAGCATAACGGAGAAGTGGCATACAGTTGCACGACAGTTCGTTGCACTCTCTTCATGTTTGGTGTGGTAGTTGGAAAGTGCCCGCAGTCTTCGAGACAGAACTCCCTGACAGAATCATGATGCCAAGCATCGCTCACCGTCTAGAGCGGACAGAAGCGACTATCTGGCGACTACACTGTTTCTTGGCTCTGGGTCGGGACTCCATTACTCTTGTGGAGTATGCGGCGAGAAATTCCTCTTTTCTCGCGTTTCTCGGCCGCCTTCTTGGCAGGAATGCCGGCTAACGACGTCGCCCTTAGTGCCGAAAGGCGAGGGGCTGGTGGGGGAACCCCCCGGCAGGGAGCCCACGTACGTGCTTCTGCCCTCTGGACGAATGCCACAGGCTCGTCATGCGGCGCACAATGGGATCCGAGGAATGGACTGGCGGCTCGCGCGGCATACTGACACCGGACGCCGGCGCCCAACCCGAGCCTTCCTGCGGCCGGAAAGCTGTCTTTCCCCGGCCGAGAGCTCTGTCAGACGTGCGTTGCTGCTCGCGAGTCGTGCGCGATGTGCCAGGCAAGCCTCCGTTGGACCCTTCTGGCGTTCTGGGCATCATCCCGGCTGGGTAAGCATTCCTCTTTACTAGCAGTACATTCGCTTATCGCCTTCTAGATAATATCATGCAAGGTTTTCAACAAAAGAAGGAGAATTTTTCTCGCTCGTAGAAAGAGACGCCTAGAGGAACGTTGGCTGCAGAGCCATGTACGTATCGGGGACACAAGGCTCGCAGTATCTTTCTGGTTACTGGTCCAGTGTGCCTATACTATTCAACATGCAAATGCGATCGAAAGCGTGCCTTAATTATTCGAAGAATGCCGGGATTGGCCTCGTGACTTAGTACATGATATGTCGGGCGTCGTGTTCCTTGGCATTCATTCTATACAGGTAGCTGCCGATTCGTGCTGCGGCACTATATAGTTGGGCGACTGATATATGGCGTACGGTGGTTAATTCCTAGTTAACTGGACTGAAGTTTTGACCACAACTAAACAACTGTTTATGTGGTGGTTCACTGCAGCCCTCATTCATCGATTTTGCAGACGTCTGTGTGTCTGAAGACATTCTGAAATTGGGAAGCACTTTAGAGATGGGAATCGAGCCCACCGGAACCCTTTGGACTCGATAAGACACGCTCCCCTACGGCATGCAAACAGGCTTTCGTGCTGGTTAGTTAGGTTAAGTAGGGGCTTCGTATCTATGTTGAATGGTGAGCCGTATCCATCGCAGTAGTAAAACTGTAAATTGGTCTAGAAGAAAGGAAAGGCGCAGTATCTGCTTGTCACGCTTCTGGATGGACATCTAAATCGCGCCGCGAGGGAAGAGAGTAGTGGAAGAAGAAAGATAGAAAGAGCTGCCATAGTGGAGGGCTCCTGAATCATTTCGACCGCCTGGGAATGTTTAACCCGCACTGACATCACATCATCCGCACCCGCATTCAAACCCTACCGCGGCGGCCGCGTTTCGATTGTGAAACGCAAAGGCGTCCGTGTGCTGCGCGATTTCAGTGCACGTTAAAGATCTCCAGGGTGTCGAAATTATTCCACAGCTTTCCAGTACGGCACATCTTCCTCTTTCTTCTTACACTCCCGCCTTCCTCTCTTCCCTTGCGGCGGGGTTCAGGAATCTACCCAGAAATGTGACAGATACGTTCCTTTCTTTTGAATCAATCTACAGTTTTGTGAAGCAAAAGGCGGCGGCCTGCTGAATATAGCGGCCGCTGTCCGCAGTGTGGCTGGTTCAGCAAATCTGGCACCCACTCACACCACTCACTCCTATTTCAGTTGGCACCACCCTAAGAACGACGTTCGTGTGGAGGTTCCCTAGACTACCTTCTCCACTCCTCCACTCCTCCTCTCCGAAGCAGCTGGCGCACGCGCGGCGTACGTGACTAGAAACACCTGTGGCTTTAGAGGTCATGTTGCGGAGCCAGAGATCAGACGCTGTAACTCGCCGGAGGGATCATGACAGGAGTAGAGCTATCGCTCTAAAGAAGCACTGCTTCTTTCGCATTGCCTATGACGTGCTTTTGTCGCTTGTTAATAGCGCCACATTGTGTTGAATTTGTTCAATGAAGTGGTTACCACGGTTCCCATAAATCTCGTCGACTAGGCGTGCGCTCCAGTGCAGTACGAGCCTTGGGTGTCGAAACTTAGGGGGACACTGCTCTACACTAAGCATTTGTGATTGCTGTCTGACGGGTGAAATTTGTGTTAGTGTTCGGTACATCACATTTGCCAGAGCCCCGCCCTCATCGTGCTCGTTGCTCGTGGTTTTCAGCATCCGCCTATATAAAAACCAGCGCAGATAATGATCGCAAAATTATCTGTAAAAATATTTACAACGTTTTCAACCAAACCAAATTTTGAGAGAAAGTTTTACATTGCACAAAAAAAAAAAAAAAATCGGATGCCTAAAATCCAGCGTTGGGTCCCTGTAACCCAAACTGCCTACACATCCACGTGAGGCGTGGATTTAGGAAAAGAAGTACGTCGATTTCCGCTACAGCGAACGCCTCTCAAACGAAATATTTCCATACAACAACGTTGGGATCCAACTGCTCACTAAGTGTGAAAATCGCACCCCGAAGATCATGGTAAACAAAATATGAAAATACGCTGAAGCAGCTGAACGATGCCTTAGAAAAGAAATGATGTTTTGGGCTGTGTAGTCCAAGTTGGACAGCGTTTTTCGGGGCTAATTTTGCCTCAACGAACTTTCAATTCAACGAAATTTCTCGGGTGCCCCGTCGGTTTCGTTGTAGCGGGTTCAACTGTAGTTACTTAGTCTACATCTCTGTAAGGTCTTTTTTCTCTTTGACATCAGGCATAAATATCATTAGGAATTAACGCATTAACGCAATAACTAACCATGTGCGATGTACACGAGGTGTTTCACGTGTTTTGTTGGACGCTACGTGACGTGCTCATAATTACCGTTTTGTATTCCGGTAGCGTTTAAACACAGCAGGAAACAAGCTTAACCTGAACTCATGGAAGTTGCAACTAAATCTGTTCTGCGTGTCTTTTCTCTTTCAGTGTTAGCACAACTGACCGGGAACCCGTCAATGCCAGCGAATCAAAGTATGCCACCTTCATTCATATTGGTCTCTATATACACTAAGGTTATGTACTTGCTTTATTTCAGTTTCATCACGGCGCTGCAGTAAAGGGAGCATTAGGTTTTCAACTGTTCTGGATGTGACTGCCCATTGCTTCGTTGAAGTTCTTTTTTTTTAATTCTTGACGGTAACTGATAAGTGGGAATATTCTGTGGTCATGAACTGCACGTTCATAGATGCATAATTATATCCAGGGGTTTTTACATGTTTTCCCCGTGGAAATACCTGCTACATGAATTATGTTACGCAGAATCACATTTTCAGAACCATGGGTAAGCAGCAATTGAGCAAAAGTTCCCCAATATAGATCACATATATAATTAACGTCATTTAGGGCCTCTTATGACGAAACTATTGCTACAAAAATGTTCGCTGGTCTTTTATTAACTACATCTTATAATTTTTTTACTTTATTGTTTTTTCTTGCATTATTCCTAACTCCTGCATTATTTTCTGCAAATAACAATACTTTAGCTTTCATTCCTCATTACGGCAGTCGTTTAATTACTTGTATATTGACTACGTTATAGCACACGACGAGAGCTCAAGTCGCGCCCATTATATCACTGAGCTCTTCGTTTCAACTCGCAGATGTGTACGTGCGGAACCCGAAGGAATCCAACTTCTACATGGATCGCATCCTGCTGACGGACATGATAGCTCAGGTGCGCTTCCTGGACCTGGACCCCTTTCACCTGCCGCCGTTCGAGACAGACTTCAAAGACACCATCTTGGGCATCCCCGTCAACGGTCACGCAAAGTTCGTGAATGGCACGCTCCGTGGTCTTTCGCGCGTCAACCGCTTCGGCGACTGCTCGGCGCCCGGCTGGCGCAACGGCAACATCACTGTAACCTGTAACCTGCTGATTGACGACCTGGACATCATGTACGACGCACGCGTTAAGTACGGTCTGGCTCCCGAAGTGCGCGTGCATGTCGAGTCGCGGGTCGGCACCTGTTACGCGCACATGGAGGCCACTGCTGCTCCGGGCAAGCCGGCCGTGCTGCGCTCCTTCCAGATAACGGGCCTCGGAGAACTGGACACGAAGTGGTCGGGACTCGGACCGCTCAACCCCTACCTGCGCAGCATCAACGACGGCTACCGCGCCAACATAGCTGGCGTCGTCTACAGCACCTTCTACACCAGCTACAAGGTGGCTCTGGACAGATCGCTTGCTCGCGAGCCCATCCCCAAGCCTTCAGCTTGAAGCCTTAAGCCGCCCTCTGGAAGCGACGAGCACGATGCGCACAGCATGGTCGCCATCGTCTCGCTTAGTGCAGCTCAGTACCAAGAAACCCAAATGTAATCTCAGTCCCGCTGACGGTATGCAGACGTTGCACGTAGAAATGGGTATCACATTCACGGCACCATGGTTTCATCTGCATGCAGGAGAAATAAAGACAATGTTGGTGCAAATTGGTCTCTTTCAACTTTCTTTTTTAGTTGTCGATATGCCTAGAAGAAATGTCTCAACATTCACCTTGAATGGAGGCCAGGCTGTGTTATACTAGTCAGCGCGGTATCACGCTGTCGATGTTGGGCTGAGGTTTCAGTCAGAGGTGTATAAGGAATGTAGTGGTTCGAACGGCAGCAGTATACATTTATGAAATCGCATACCGATAGCAGATGCCCGGACCATGTTTTGTGACGCACTTGCATTTTCTCATGCCACTATTTGTGGTTCGTCCACGGAAGCACAACCTGCCTGGAAGAGCACCCGTGCTAAATGCTGTGCTCTTTCAGCTAGGTTGGGCTTCCGTGGACGAAGCCTTGCATGCCACTTTGTATTCCGCACGGAGAGGTTAATTTAAGGCTTGGAACGTAGTTAGAGTGCGGCGCGGCGAACTTTCGCAAAATTGACTGACACGTGGGCTTATTCGAACAACGATAGTGAGCCACAGGGTGAGGACAAAATCATCAGGCAGGCGGCTGTACGTTTCATAGTTTCTGCGCACACAGCACCTCAACTTTGTGAAAGTCTGTACGTGCACTACCGATAGTCAGCTGCCCTATACTTATCTTACCATAATGGAGTGCCTGCCGTGAACGTCATTCGAACATTAGTGTGAAAGCACTCATACGCTCGCTACCACCGACCAAGAATCTTGTCCGACCGCTCTTGTTTGTGGCATTGCTTGCACTGTTAAACAATTATTGGAGACGCTTAAGCGTAGGCTACCAGCCCACAAATTAAGCCCCGCTTTAACGAAGCCACATGAACGTGCCTGCGTGGCCTATTAGGGTATACTGTGAATGCAAGGGTTCTGGAAGGCTGACTCTTATATCGCCCTCCCACATGAAAGGAGAGCCCCAGCTCCTGCCGAACGTAATGTTAGCCAACCCTGCGTCCACTCAGTGCGCGGCCATGTCAGCTGCCAGCTACCGCCTGTCAGCGCCATGCTCGCAGTCGCGATTAAAAAAAAAAAAAAAAAAAAAAAAAAAAAAAAACTATCGGAGGGATTCGAACCGGTTGAGTTCCAGCTCAGGTATTCAGGTTCAGTTGCCGCGCGCCTGAACCACTGAACCAGCGCGACGGTCGTTTTCGTTCATTATAGCCAGGTAAAAGTATAATTAAAGCATGGCCTCCGAGATCACCTCTGATCTCGGAGGCCATAGTAAAGTTTTGTTGTTTGATGCGGCGGCTTCCAGAGAGAGCTACAAGTAAGACTAAACCTAAGTAAGACTAGGACTAAAATTTAATAAATAGAATGATGGTTTAGTTAACCATTCTAAATCAATAATTAAGATATAGGGAGAAAAATGAGCATGATAGCTACTGCTACCACCCCGTTTCAAAGGGGACGCTCCTATATTCCATCCATCCATCCATCTATCCATCCATCCATCCATCCATCCATCCATCCATCCATCCATCCATCCATCCATCCATCCATCCATCCATCCATCCATCCATCCATCCATCCATTCATCCATCCATCCATCCATCCATCCATCCATCCATCCATCCATCCATCCATCCATCCAACCCATGGTCTCCGCGATCAAGCCTGCCGCTACCGTTGCACCGGAGCTGATCACGGAGACCAAGGTTAAGCCTCTTTGACGCAGCAGATCCCAGATGGCGTCACATGCACAGTTCAAACTGCAGCGCATTAGGCCCATAGCCACAGAAAACTTATCTGCGTATGGTAAAAACAATTGCAAGGTTACGTGGCGTCATTGCAGCCTATAGACCTCCTTCACTATGGCTAAGTCACGAAGATGCGGTGGCGCTGTCGTTGTCAGTGACTTTAGCGTGGTTGGCAAAACCAACGTTGGCAAAACAACATTTCAGTCGCTTTTGACTACCGTGACTGAGGGGCGATTCGCTAATAGACCTCTCCTCGGGTACGTCACGCGATGCGAGTGACGTCACGGTGGTGACGTTTCCGGTTTGCGCCGCAGACGCCGATGGGCAAAACAGTCGCCTGAATGCATGCGCTCGCATAGAGATTCGCTGCGCGAGCAACAATAATCTTCATTGCGGGCATTGGGACCTTTGCCTCGACCCTGAATCGTAATGCCTACGAGCTGCTGTGCAGTGGGATGCACCAACCGCGCCAAGAAAGGCTCTGGTATACGCTTTTTTTCGTTTTCCACGGGACGAAAATCTGAAAGTGTGTGTGCACGCACTGCGCCGAGATAAATGGAAGCCCACAGACCGGATCTGCGGAACTTGCCCATGCTGATTTGTTCTAGAGTTCAGCTAGTTTATCATTCACTGGACTTATTACACTATCTGGTGATTTACATAAAACTGTTTGACTGCAGGTTGTTTTGTACCCATAGAAGTAGGGGCTTTGAGAAGGCAAGCCGTACCTCATTATTTACCTTCTTCGTTAACATTTTTTCATGTTTCCTCAAAAAGGGTGCTCAACTCAACCTCTGTTGAGCTCATATATATGCAGCTCATCTCAATGGTAAGTAGCAACTATTAAGGTATGTTGTCAGAGAGTTTAAGCTAAAACTAAGGTAATAAAGATCAAGTAGATAGAGGGAATAAAAAAATTGTTACGTACACTTTCAAGGAACTGGTTGTTCCACTCACAAAGCTGTGAACTAGTGGACTGAATGAGTCCAGATGAAACGAGCATTTCCACTTTGAAGAGTAAGTAAGCTACATGCGTGGCTAAACTAAAAGATAAATGTTTATTACTGTTAAATGTCAAGCATTACAAGAGCGCGCACACTTTGAAACGTGTAGATTACCATTCGAGCTATTGCAGCAACTAAAGTGCCAGAACCCCTAGAAAACGTTCAGCGTGCACAGGGATGGTAGAAGGTAATAAACATTTTAATTTTAGCAAACTGGTAGCATAGTACGACTTACAAGTGCAAAGGCTAGACTTGCAAGCGTAAAGGCTAGATAGGCAGGGTCTGAAGTGCTCAGGCGGCACATGGGTTGTGAGGCACGTCGCATAACACGGATCCGAAGCATTTTGGCCACCTAAGACCTGACACTGCACGACACAAGAGCACGCTTTCAACTTTGGCCCCATCGATAAGTTGCCGCCGCTGCAACCGCGGCCGGGATCGAACCAGCGACGTCGAAAACCTTATAACACGATCAAAAAATACGAGATCCTATGCTCTGCGTATCGCCGGCTGATTTCAGGCGTGAAGGATATATTCTGGCGGGACGATTTGCGTGTACTGCACGTCCAATCTGCCGCATCCATTCATATTCCTGCCTATCAAAGTAACCTGTTAAAACGCTATTGCTCGACGTCACACCGAACACAGCTTACCCGGCCATGCATGTGCAGTGAGCTGCCTGTACGATTCCGTCCTTGTGCAAAAGCGTCCAGGCTTCATATAGCTTGCCGGTGGTCCTCTGCGACGGCGCCACTTTAGCTTTTAAAAAGCGGCACTTTAAGACAGCGTCGGCAATGAAAACTTGGCGCACATGCCCTTCCGCTGCAAGAACGTAAGCATTCAACGAGCGATAGGACTTCAAGCTATCCGTGGCGTACGCTAGGGCCGGGCGTCTGAGCAAGATACACGCATATGTCACCAAAACGAACATTCGGCCACAATTTGGGGTCATTTTTCCAGTCCTTCAAAAGGAAGCGGTCGGGGTATTGGTCCCCGTCAACTACTAACTTTTCAACATACCGCCGGTGAGCGATTTCAGGCAATAACGTCGCGTACTCAGGCAGCTCCATCGGTTTGGAATACACAGGAACGCATTGGAGGCTAGTCGAGACAAGGAATGGGCCTTGGTCGAGACCACGGCGTAAGAAATAATCGAGACACAAGCGCGCGCCGCTGCATTCAGTACGGCCGCAGCCGAGAAAAACGATGGATTTTGCCCATCGCCGCTGCACCGAAGAGCGCTGCAGTCGCCGCACGTGCGTTCCGTGACGTCACGTTGTTTACTCGAGGGAGAGGTCTATTCGCTGCTGCTGAAAAAACAAAAACAAAAAACAAAAACAAAGCACCATGCCGACTAGTTGCGTCGCCGTGACATGTGCCGAGCTATGGCCGAGCATAGAAAGGGGAGTTAAGTCAGCTTGCACAAGTTTCTTGCCGACGAAGGTCGTCGTAAACAGTGGGCCGCCGCGGTGAAGCGCGAAGGCTGGATACCGACGCTGGCTCATAGAATATGCAGCAAACACTTTATCAGAGCTAAGCTAGAGCTTATTCACCTTTACGCTGGTCTATGTGCTTAAAGACCGCGAATAACTCCAGTTTGGCCTTCTTTACGTCACGTAATGGAATCTTTGTTTTGGTGCGAGCACGTCTGCGCATGTAACATATGTAGACGAGGCGGCCAGTGTATGTAATGCCTAGGCCTGTTTCTTTGTTCGAGCGTGCGTGGAGGTGTTTACCTATGTAAACAATTCCTCAAACACGTTCTTTTTTTTTTTTTTTTTCACTTTGATAATTGTACGCATGCGTAGTGAGCTGCTGCACGAGCGATCTGTGTTGAACTCCTCCGTGGTTATGTTGGATGGCTAATCTTCGCCGTGTTCACCTGAAATTATTTTAATCTATTTCGGGGTGAGAGTTGCCACTGCGCGTTGACAGCCGCTGGTTTGCTCGATTGGAGCGGCATTTTTATATATCCCGAGCGATTTTAGTTGTATTCCCCGCGGCTAATTGTGAATGCGAGTCATGGGGTTCAGCATCGCCGATCGACATATGAACTCGTGATTCAGACTCTCTGAGGACCTTTACAGCAGCTATATACGTACTGCATGGCACACTGTCGCATTTTGAGTTTTCTTACATTGAAACGCGGCCACGGTGGCCGGGACTGAATTGGGTCGCCCTAACTACGGAACCACCGCGACAGCTGCAGATTGTAATTGTAACGCAAGCTAAAAGCGAAAATACCCGTGATGAAAATGCGAACTTTAACGCCAACAGCCGCCCACAAACAGAGCAGATACAACAAAGGCGCAGCGTGGTGATTTCAACGAACAACTCAAGGATAATCAAATCCGTGCGGTGTCAATTAAGACGCAATGTCCTTGCTACTATGCTTACCTAAAAGCCGCTCGTCAGGAGCGAGGGGCTTCGTGCTTACCAACGACGCTCATTTGCCGTTCGGTGTGAAGAGTAACCTTGAAGTTAAATTATGTTTCCAGGGGATTACAATTCATACCGGATTTGCACGCGCTGTTTGCGAGCGAGAAAAATCACTGTTTTCTTACTCGACTGACAGTAGTTGTAAGCATCCGAAGTTTTACAGTTCTCGACACGTTTCGCGGTTAATTTGCTCGGCGAAAACAGCAAATAGATAACAACGTTGCTCCTTTCCCTTGCCGGGCAGCAACGCTTCGCTTGTGCGCTTGAAACACTCTCCGTCTGCATGGTCAGGCATGGTACGGCGTCCGGGATCGGACGCTTCCATCCGGGTACGGCGTCCGGAATCGGACCCCTTGTACTCACGCCTTGTGCACATGAACTCCAAAGAATGCGGGTCGAGTCGAATATTCGAGAGAAAGAGCGAGTTTTGAATGGGAAACGCGTACCTGGTGTTTTGAGGTTTTGATCTTTTCTTCTGCGTTTTGCCCTTTTTCTCTAAAAGGGGAACCGACTTGACTTTTGTCGGCTTCATGTAAACCCCCTGAGCACATGGTAATTTCTTCTGCAAAAAGGCTCCTGCGCATCACAATAATACGCTATTCATAAGCTTGGTCCCACTGGCGCTCCTGTGCTTTTAACCTACTGTGCTATCGCAGGCGACTGCAGCGCCACCTCGATCGCCTTGTTTGTAAACATGGAGGAGGTCTATATAAGCAGCTGCAGCTGCAAAAGAAAAGCCCGTGCTTTGGATTTATGCTCGGTTTAATAGAGATAACCACTGCCAAATTTTTTTTTTTGCGGGGACACGATACTTGTCTACCGTAAGTTAACGCAACCACTTCGCATTTACCGCCACCCTTGCGCAATTTATTCGTCGAATGAAAATGCTCGTATTGAAAACGCCGACCACTTAACGAACTTGCGAACTTGCATGTTACTGCCTCGGCGAGTACGGGTTTGCCGTGGCTGGCAGTGTTATTTTGTTTGCACGACCTGTGAAGACCACTGAGCCACCGAGGCGGGTGGTGTCACTTTCTACTCACGCACGTAAGGCTTTCGCCTTACCACCACTCACTTCAACCTGTTTCTAGTTGAATGCTTCAGTGTAGCTGGGCTTCTTAACAAATGTTTGTCGCAATGCGAGTTCATTAAGTAGATTCATATCTGCTACTCACACGATGGACTTGAGGACTACCTGCTGGAGGGGCGTGAGCCAAAGCAGGCAGCGTGACAGTAATCGCCTCGGACGTGGCAATCTATACACGCTGCAAGAGCAGCAGCAAGTGTGGCGATTTCCGCTCTTCTGTCATGCTGCCTGAGCAGGACTCGCTACGTTTTGAGCAACATAAAAAAAGTCGTTTCCCGTCATCCCCATTTGAAATCTGTTTTGAGCGATGCATTTTTTTCCCCCGTATGTTAGCCAAGATCAAACTGAAGCGTCGTCCGGCCATTCGCTAGCTTTCGTCCCGATATCGAATTCTAAGATGTTCCGTATAATGCATCAGAATCTGCGCCAGAACTTAGAGCCATCGAAAGAAGACCATGGACTGGAGCTTAAAACGTTACCTCGAAGCACTTACATTTGAAATCAAATTAAGCCAAGTCGTTTTTATTTACATCAAAACGATGTACATTCTATCACTCCGCTGCTTAAACCAGTCTGCGTAAGCTAAAGGAAAATTATGTATGGTTTGAAGGAATAAGCCAAACAGGGATGGACCTCTCGGCCTCTTCCCAATATCATCAACGGCTAAGAAGTGGATCATCGTGGCGACAGATTACAAGGCTCGTTACGCCGAAGCAAAAGCGATGATGCGGCAGCAGAAGTCGAAAATGTTTTCGCCAAACGCATCCTCCTGCGACACGGCGTTCCTAAGGTGCTCATCACTGACAGGAAAACCGCATTTACGGCGGAGCTCATGCAATCCATTTTGAATTCCAGCCAGACCGACCATCGTAAAACAACTGCACACCATCCGCAGACCAACAGACGTACAGAACATCTGAACAAGACTATCGCAGACATGCTTGTCATGTACATCGATGCCGAACACAAGACATGGGACTTTATTCTGCCCCACGTGATCATCGCCTATCACATCGCTGTCCAGGAGACAACCAGGGTGACTCCGCTCCAACTTGTGTATGGCAGGGAGCCCACACGTATGCTGAAGATTATGGGGTGTTGAAAGGTAGCATATGTACTACATACCTTACATTAGTCCCATCCAGCAATACCGGAGTTAACATTTTCTTCTCATGTGTGTCCTAACTATAAAATTATTCTATATTTCTGCGCGAGCGGTGGAGTACATTTTGAATAAATCAAAGTAACAAGATTTTCTTCAAGACAGATCGAACAATGTGAGCTTATCTAGAGCCATTCGCAGCGCACCAGCGCGTGTCCGCTATGATGTGATGCCGGTGTATTGTGTGCCATATCTGGCTCTTAATACTGCTCAGTCAGCAGCCCAAATGGTTTCGCTCATTCAGACCACCGGCTGGCGGCAGTTACCAGTGTTCTTTGTAAAGCCGATGACCGCTAGCCTTTACCTCAAGATGGCGAGCAAGCCGCCTACAACGTTTCGGTCTATGACGCTGCTGTCTATGAGGGGCTTGTGTAAAGAATGACGCCGATGCGACAGTCTTCACCACAGGTCTTGATAATGACTGCGGTCAAAACTTCGGTGGGCGTAGCTATACCAAGGGGCTGAAAAGGAAAGCGCCTTGGTTGTATTAGTTGACGCGTTCTGCGTGACCATCGATCTCCATATCCAGAGCTCATGAGTGATTCAGATGACTGTCTTGTTTTGTGGCCTGTGTCTCCAGCAGCACTCTTGCCAAGACTCATTGTTCGCGTGGTAAGCTCCTCCACACCAAGGCCTCATGTCGACTCGTCCTGCTGACACGACCGCCACACGGCAAGTACGCATCGAAAGGAAGTCAGAGTCACCTGCACGCAACTATCTGAAGATGGTCGACAATGCACTTTGGAAACTATGGTTGCAAAGGAATGCAGGGCATTTGTCCTTGTTACGGATACTTGGCGCATTTTCGAGTTAAGTGCACAGATCTGCTTTACGCCCACCGTTGCGCACTCTGGGACCCTGGCTTCGTGTTACCATGCCGGCCTTATCGTGGTCTTCTCTCTCAATGGTGGATTCTCCCTACAAACCGTCCTACCATAAGGCGGCGTGAAAGCCTGTTCTAACAAAAGGAATAAGGCATGGACGCCCGGACGCCAGCGCTCGTCATGTCTTTCCGCTCATATCTCAACATAACATAAATAACAAATTAAATTGCCCATCGCATCCATCAAGCAGTTCTCTATTTTCTCTTTATATGTTTATCACATTTAGCTCCCAATCGTGCTTCTATGCCTATGTACTATATTCTCTTGTTTCTGTTTTCATGTGTTAAGCATGATACGTCTTGTACATATAATGTTTCATGCAGTAGCGTCATTATTTATGTTAAGTATTCAAATAAACTTTTTTCTGAACGCGTGTTACCGACCATATCCAACCTACTACGCATTCATTTCATGTGGTTTTGTGCTCATCACTGCTAACCTGAAATGCTTTTAATTGTGAGGCATTGTAAGCAAAACTATAACATGTAAGGTGTACTGTTCTGTGAAAATATTGGTGAAAATAGTTTATCCTTCGATGCATAGCAAAATCTGGCTGTTAAACTGTCCTGAATTAGCACCGAGTAGTAGGCTGGGGCAGTGCTTAGGGGCCCCCACTACTGAGCCAGGAGAATACGTCAGTCGATCGGTTGAACAGGCAGCCATCTCGCGTGTTTGCTTCTCCATCTTGGTACATGGCCCGGCTCACTCAACAACAAATGTGGTCGTTCTGCCTCCAGCGGCACTGCGTGCCACATAACTGGTGACCGGAATACTGGAATACTGTGGCTGTATGGGCGGAATGACCACAACCGTAGACGGGACAGGTCGTTTAGCGCAGTCGGCAACGTAACGCAGGCCTCCTGTTCTCGTCATGGACCAGCTGCATGGTGAGTGGTAACCGACTGCGCTAAACGACCTGTCCCGTCTACGGTTGTGGTCATTCCGCCCATACAGCCACAGTATAACGCGACAGTGTTAATGGCTCCAATTTGTGAGTCCTCGTGCCGATGTCTACATGCGCTTTGCTTTAAACACTAATCCCTTAGCTTGTGTCTTGACTATCTCACGCATATCCAATAGCATACAGTCACAAGCCTGCTCGTTGTGTGATAGACCATCAGACGTAGATATATAACCCCGCTGCTTGAGCTCTGCGAAAGTATCTGCATGGTGAAGGGGCAATGTGTATGACTCAGGGCCTAAGGGTCGTGGAGGGCTCGATTTTCAACTTACCCTCGCATCTCAAAGGAGCTACTCATCTTGGTAGCACCAGTCAGTCGTAGCACAACATGACGACCAATCAGTTCCTGGCCCTGTCAACTGCCACTTGTCAGCACGATTCAATAACGATGCCGACGCCGGATTTTCTAGATAAAAGGGCCTTAAGGCTGCCGCGGTCCTATCTCCGGATCTGAGCTCGCTCAAATTCAGCTACGTCTACCGAATGAGCTGCATGTCAACTGTGGCGGTCCCAGGTCCCTAAGATGAGCCACGAGTAGGCACCAAAAGGCTGAGGCGTATGATGGTAGGTAGAAAAGGGGGCTTTAACGCGTTCACCCTAAGCAAAGACGGAGTCCAACCCACTGGAGTGCGCGCGCCCGCGCTTCTCTGCCAAAGCTATCCCTCTTCTTCGATGGTGTGGTAATACGGTCGGCTCAAGATATTTAGCATTCGCGGCTGCAAAATATGGAGCGTTATGCGCCAAGGGCACAAGTTTCTGCACTGCTCTTGTAGTGACCGCAGGAGCTGAGCAAGAGCAGAACTCCTGTCTCTACGACTCGAGCTAGCTTCCGCAAGTGCCGTGGAGAGAGAGAGAGCAACTTAAATGGGAAGCAAGTCTTGGGAGTTGGTCGACGGTCAGGTGGGTGCGGTACAATTCTAGAACTCCAGTGGCTCAATCCACTTCATGAATCTGATCAATGAGCTTTAACAGATATTGATGGGACACGCAATTGAATTGAGCCTTCCACTTCTTGTAAGATGCATGGCTTGCTTTTTAAGGTTCAGAATTCTCAGCGTGAGCCCCCATGAAATGTGGGAACTGAATATGAAAGCTGTGTCACATACCAGGGCCAGGTGCCAACTTATTGAAGGGGTATAGTACCAACAATTTCTACTGCTATTTTTGGGTGGTCTGCCAGTCTATAACCACGTCAGGCTTGCGTTGAGTGTGTGAAAACGTGGGCCGTTTTACAAGGTCTGTCCTGACGTTTAATGGCCCCGGCCAAAGCTGTGGTTTCAGCTGTGGCGGGTCTTTATCTGCCCTAACGGTGGTCGTTACTAGTGGTTTGTATCTCTGGCCTACCGCAGCTATCCCAAATACGTCCTCTTCCGGATATTTCGTAACACTCAAGCATGCTGTACAAATATCATTCTGAAATTTTTATCGCAAGTGTCTCCACCGAGCCTTTTGTCTTCTCACGGGAAGTTCATGGTGCCTGTGTTTAGGTATTGGTGCAACGATCAAGTAATGCCCAATGTGGTACAGTAGTGCTTACTTGGCTTCCACAACTCCATTGCTCCAGTAGTCCTGTGATGGATGGCTCTGCCTGCTCCCGTAGGTTGGAGTCTTGTTTTCTGAAAAACAAGGATAGCACCTCTGAGTTTTTGATAAATATTGTGAGCGCCGAGGACTATAGGCTCTGTTTTGAAGTGGTAGTAGGGAGACTTAGCTCTGTTTTGAGGGTTGATATGTAAATTTGGGCTTCTTCGATTTGATTGAGAGTATGATGCAGAAGGCATTAGGTGACGTTTTTCAATTATGCTTGGCACCATTCTAAGAGTATCATCTTCGCTCATGCCTTGGTGGTGTCGCCTCGTGTGCCAGACTATGCGAACGATCTGGGTGGTAATTGATTTTACAGTTTTAATTATGTGGAAGACTTCATATATTGCTCTATATCCAGAGCCCTAGCGATCGGCCGTTGTCCGGTTCCGTGATCTTCTGACCATCGATGTAGAGGTAAATAGGGCCGGGTGACTTGCAGCAACGTCTGTAGGATCTCATTACTTTGATTTTTTCAGGTGCACATTGCAGTGCACCTCGTGTCGCGAAGATTTCTATCGCCGCAGCGGCTGCTTGAAAGAATTCTTTCCTTTGTGCTAATGAGCTGCACAGAAAGTATAGCCGATATCCGGTTGTTTTTGCAAGTCTTCGGCAAGACTTAGCATTGAAGTGCTAAAGAAGAGCGCGGACATAACATACCTTCGGGAAGTAGCTGTTCTGTTTGTACGTTATTCTTGTCAGAACGGGTCTTACCAGCTGCAACTGTAGGTTTTCGCTCCGACCTAAATGCATTTACATAATTAAACGTGCACAACCCTGAGTTCAGAGCATTTATTGTTGAAGGATTACCTGACGAGAGACGTTGTCAAATGGGTCCCTGAAATCGAGCTCGAGGATGTAGTGTTCTTCTGTTGTGACATTCTTGTTAACACTTTATTAAGGACTATAGGAAGGCATCCTCAGATGAAAAACCAGGTTCGAAGTCAATCATAGCGTGGGGAAACAGAGCGTTATCCTCAAGACACTTTTTTAGACGAGTCTAGATTGTTCTCCCGTAGAAAGTTTGCAAGCAACACATGAGGGAGATGGGGCTCTGGAGTGTGAGGTAGGCGTGCTGTCCTGCTATGGTGAAAAGGATGAGCTCCACTTGTCGTTATCCTCCGGCTCCTTAGCTCTTTTCAGATAACCGGTGGAATCATGAATGTGCAGAAGTATTTAGTTGCGAATCACAGCGTCGATGATTCAGTTAGCTCCGGCGATGTGTTCATTGTGATGATGCTCTTGCAGCCGCAAATATCTCTTCAGAGATTATAGGGGCGTCCAAACCTGCGTTCAGTTCTTCTTAGTACTGTAGAGTACCTTAGAAAATATATGACTATCATCAATGTATTTGGTATAGAAGGCTTTCTTAAGTAGTGGTTAAGATGCCCGACTACTGTGCCGGAGTACCCGGATTCAAACCCGACCGCCGGAGCCTGCGTTTCGGGGGAGGCGAAACGGAGAGGCATCCGTATGCTGTGCGATGTCAAAATATTCTCAGGTGGTCAAAATTCCTCCGCAGCCCTCCACGGCGGCACCTCTTTCTCTTTCCCCTTTCTCTCCCACCTTCCTCCCTTCCCTAACGATGCAGTGCAGCTGTCCGCAGAAAAAAAATGGAACAAATACAGTGTCTTTCCTTTCCTGTAAATTAATTGAAAAAAAAAAAAATATATCAGTGCACATCCTGAACACACGTAAGTCGTACGTCCCACGACGCGTTCGCCAGATGCCCCTATAATAAGCTTGGTATCAGCGACCATTCGTTGCCTGTGGCAATATATTACATTTAAACTCCTTATAAAAGGCAGCACTTAATCTGTCAGGACCCGGTGAATTTCCGGGGTTCAGTTCGTCAATGGCTTTTTCAACCTCACCGACTGTGATATCTCTTTCAAGCGCTGTCGTAACCTCGGGGTCCAGCTATGGCATGACGGACCAAAAATCTTCCCGAATCTCGGGCTTCTCCGGTAGTCGACGCCCAAACAGCTCCGTATAGCGATTTTAAAAAGCGTTCTTGATACCTGACTGGTCGTGTGATGTTACCCCGTAATACTTTATTTTCAAGATCTCTTTGCCTCCAGCGTAAGATCTCTCGTCCGATAAAGCGCGTTTATTAGTCTCCTCACCTGCCAGCAGCTCCTCTCCAGGTGCTCGAATCACTGTACCCCTGTACTTATCCTCATCGAGCTTCTTCAATTTTAGTTTGATTTCTCTGATTTCATGAAGAAATCCCCCAGGAATTGCTATCTGTAGTTTAACTAGGGCTTGCAGCCCCTCCCTGAGGTTTATTTAGGGATGAGATCAGAATGGCGTACAAAATTGCACCACCAACCTCGTTGTAAACAGGGAGCTATCGCGGCTCATAGATGTACTTTCTTCTGCACGTCAAGGCTGTCCTTTGTCACCATTGCTGTTCGCGATATTCCTTGAACCCCTGTGTCGGAAAATTCTGCACAGCGATGCAATACGCGGGTTTAGGTTCCACACTTGGGAGGTTCGTGTGCTTGCCTACGCAGATGATGTTGCCTTTAATTTATTGCGACAACAATACTACTCCAGGTTTCGGGCCTTCAGCGTAGCGCGGCGGTAGCCACGTACGTCTTACCCACGTGACGCTGTGACGTCACACCCCAAGTGACACTACAGGGTGAGAGCTGGGCTACCAACTCAAACGGCCGGCGTAGCGCGGCACTAGCCACGTCTTACCCACGTGACGCTAGTGATGTCACACCCCACGTGACACAAAAGCGAGACATGGGCTCTCAACTCAAGCGGTCGGCGTGGCGCGGTCGGAGCCGCGGCTCAGTTGGCAGGAGCTGCCAACTTCGGTCTCTCGTTTCACATCGGACGGTTATCTCAGAATCAGCCTGCTAGGACCCTGGCATTCACGTTACCACTATAGGCCACTAAGGCACGTTCATATGGATTGGCTAAAGCGGGGCTTTATATGTGGGTTGAGGAAGAAGGAAAAGAGAAGAAGAAGAACGCTCGGTCACCCGTAGCTAATGCTTTCGCTCAATATTTGATTCAGCAGCATTGAACTCTTGTAATTTATTTTGTATCTGATACCGAAAGCGTGAACACTGACCTGGAAATAACCCAGGAATTTTGTGCTCAGAGTGGAAGTTTATTAAACTTGGACAAAAGTGTTGGTTTGTGGCATTGCTTGAGACACAGCAGGTCTGCTGTTTTCCAGAATGTACACTGGTCCACCTTTGGTGTGCCACCTTGGTGTGGACCTTGGTGTGCTACTCGGCAATTATCGTGAAAGCCGGTCGGTTTGGAACAGAAAGGTGGATGAAATGAGAGAACTAACCACCCGATGGGGTGGAGGTGACCTGTCTATATTCGCGCGTGCTACAATCTGCAATGTGTTTCTGGCTGCCAAAGTGATATATATATATATATTGCAGGCCCTGTACTGTACACAAGCGAATATACATAACTACCACCGTGTTTTTGCGACATTCATTTTGGGCTCCAGTTGGGAGAGGACTTCTCGGACAAATCTCTTTCGACGAGTCGGTGAAGGGGGCCTCGCCCTGTCTCACCTATTTCTGCGTCAAGTGGTGCTATGGCTCATGTTTCTCCGTGACCAAAGATACCCTTTTGTCCAATGTTTTGTCCAGTTTATGTTGTCTAATGCATTGCCGGACTTTGTTGTGCCATCTGCCAAAGGTGGACGTTACGGAACATGGCGTGGCCTCCGCGAGGCGGTTGCGTCTTATCGCTTCCTTGTCACGCGTTTCTCGAGAGAGTATCTGTCATCAGTCAAGAGAAAAAACCTGATGAAAGCTTTAGTTGACACAGTTTTCCCCGTCCCCTTTAATCGGTCATCTTTCACGACCGCATCCGGGAGAAACGTGTTAAAGCGAGGGAAAAAGACATGGGCCACGCCTGCAACGAAAACTGTTTTCTATCACCTCAACACAGGTACCCCGCCAGTAAAAACCTGGCTCAACGAAAAGGGCATTTATAGATCTTGGGGCACGCAGTGTTTCCTCTGCAAAAAAGAGGAGAACGTAGAACACGTCTCTATTCACTGCAATAATGCCGTGTTCTTCTGTGATGTACTGCAATGCACACTGAAAAAAGGTATCCCGCTCACAGCACACGGGATTAGGTATTTACCTGTGACGGACGCAGAAATATAACACCACACAATTTTCCTGCTAGGTTTTGCACGCAGTGCAGCGAAGTGTAATGGCTTTCCGGCACTGCGACTCTGGGACTCGGTCTGTACATGAATCTTTCGTGGAGAGCGTTACGAAAATCCGTGAAGTCCTGATTGGCAGAGACTGCAGCGAAGAAACTTCGGTCCTGTTTGAAAAACTCGAGCAAATAAAAAAGTTACATTATGCACTGCCAGTTATGAGTGCTATAGCTGTGTGAAAGCATGGTATGTATTTATTGCAATTCATTATACATGTATTGTATTGCATTGTATAGTATTGTATTGTAGTGATTTCTTATATTGTACCCTACAGCCTTAAAGACAATAAAGATAAAAAAAGACCATTTGTCGCCTATGCGTAGCGTGCTCGTCTGGTATGCAGATCAAGTCGCGAAAAGATATTTCATTGAATTACTTCTAATTTCTCAAATACCTAAATTAGAGGAACCTTCTCGCCAATGTTCGCTTCATTTGGACCCTTCCGCAAAGCGCTATATAGCTTTATTTTAAATGGGGGTATTTGAAATTTTGTACGCGGTCATGTGGTCGTGACGTCAAAACCCTGTCGACCAATCAGGATTTTTTCGCTCGAATATTTCCGACGCGCTGGTACCGACTACTACTACTACTACTACTACTACTACTACTGCTGCTGCTGCTGCTGCTGCTACTGCTGCTACTACTATTCCCCGCCGGGTGCGGGATCGAATCCCGGCCTCGGCGGGCGGCCGCTTTTCGATGGAGGCGAAAAGCAACTCGCCCGTGTGCTGTGAGATGTCAGTGCACGTTAAAGAACCCCGGGTGGTCGAAATTTCTGGAGTCCTCCACTACGGCGTCTCCCATGGCCAGAGTTGCTTTGGAACGTTAAACCCCACAAACCAAACTACTACTACTACTACTGCTACTACTACTACTACTACTACTACTACTACTACTACTACTACTACTACTACTACTACTACTACTACTACTACTACTACTACTACTACGCCGAATTGTTTTCGACCGAACGAGCTGTATACGTTTCGCGTAATACTTTAAATATATAACGAGCAGAAATCTGGGACAGACATCGAGAGGGGTAACAAAGTCTTGTCGAAATGTTGCCTAACGTACTGAAGCTTACCTCCCGCCTCAGGGTCATCGCGCTCTCTCCACGGTGGATAGCATATAAGACATTGTTAATAAGCCATGAAAGAATGTCAATTTTAGAGAAACCACATAAAGTCAATATGACCAAACAAAACTGTCGTTGATGCTATTCAATTGAAGTGAACAAGAATCTTAGCATAAAAATAGCAATTTCTCATCCTGTCCACAGTCGCCGAATTTCTTGGTCCAGGTGAAATAACAGCCCAGCAAATAATACTTGCGAGCAAAGGAAACGCTGCGCCTAGTTGGCTTAACACGCTAACGTGCATGTGCAGGAACAAGCATGTAAGCCTAAATCATTTCGGTTCAAAAATCTATTTCACTTGTTGAAAGCAAAGGAAGAAATCAGCGACGTTTTTTTTTCTTTTAGCCTAATTTGCTCATTTATAGGTTGTTTAGTGCGTGGATAATAAGCGGTATAACTTTCTGCGAAGCCTCTTTTCCAGACTATTCTTTAAAGCTTCTACCGCAATCTAGACAAACGTTTAAGCAAACGCCGACACTCGAGCACATTGCCATAACGAAATTCATAAAAATGTGAAACTGAGGGGCCGAATTGGTGTATGTGCAAAACAGCGAAATCCGGAAATAACAAAAGAATGAAAGCTGCCCTCTAATACCATCGTCTTGTGGTGTCTGTTGTGCTTTGAACATTGCGCCTATAATTCTCATATGGGTAAAAACTTAATGTTAGCGTTTCTTGTTACTGCCATCATTTTATCGCTTGGTTGGTTGGTTTGTGGGGCTTAACGTCCCAAAGCGACTCAGGGTATGAGAGACGCCGTAGTGGACTCCGGAAACTTCGACCACCCGGGGTTCTTTAACGTGCACTGACATCGCACAGCAGACGAGCACCTTGCTTTTCGCCTCCATGGAAAAGCGGCCGCAGAGGCCGGGATTCGATCCCGTGTCTTTGGGAACAGTAGCCGAGCGCCGTAACCACTGCGCCACCCCAGCTTTTTTTCTTTATTTCCTGACCGAGGACGTACACAAAAAAAGACACATGTGACATCAATAACATGACAAAATAAAAGATCAGGCATTGACTTAAAGCTTCGGTCTTCCTTAGCTGAAGTTGTCGGATTAAAAATCCCTCATATGTGACAACCCTTCAAAACTAACCAACCATTCTGACTCTAGTTTTAACGCTTTCTGTTCATCCACATATGCCTGTATGCTCTCTCTAAAGAGCTGTCTCGCTGAACGTGCATCGACGTCACCATGCTCTACAGCCATTCTGCTTTTCCATATGCTGTGGAGAGCCAGTAGCTTTAAAAGATCCAACGGTGTATCATTGTTCGCTTCTACTGGCAAGAATCGAATACCATGTGGGCTTATGGGTAGTTCCTTTTTAAGCGTCCTCTGGAGCACGTCCCATAAAAATACGGCGTCCCAGCATTCGAGAAACACGTGTTCAATCGTCTCCTCTTTCCTGCATATTATGCAGTGGACACCCCAGGGTACAAAAAGCCCTTTCTGTTCCTTCCATTTCTTTACCTCCAATGTTCCAGTGTGCAGCTTAAAAAAGAACGTTTTCATCCCTGCCGGCACCATCATCCTCTTCACTCTTTTAAGAACATTTTTGCCCCCGGTAGACGAGTACACAGCTCTGTACAACGGTTCTGGAAGCACCACATCGCACAAGTCTTTATACAGTTTTTTCCGGTTTACATTCCACAAATAGTCTAAAGTAAACCGCACCATCAAGAACCTGTACGCCAAGACCACTTCCCTTAGATACCCGTGGACACCTCCTGACATGCGGTCAGAAGAAACGACAATTCCCGGGAGAGCTTGACCCAGGCGTAACTGACAGACCGTACGAAGAAATGGATTTTTCACATTCCTCAAAAACATGAAACGATTGACTAACTGGCGCAGAAACAGATGTGCCAAACCAAGCCCGCCGTCCTTCACCCGGCGGAAGAGATTTGTCCGACTTGTCCGTTCCCACGAAGACCCCCACACAAAGACGGCAAAGATACGATGCATCTTTTGGACATTAGCTCTTGAACAATATAACACTTGAAGCACGTACCAAACTTTTGTCACTAAAAACAAATTACAAATCGTGGCCTTCGCAAACACCGACCACTGCCATCCATTCCATTTGTCCACTCTATCTTTCAATTTACCGACTTGGTTTTTCCAGTATGGGTCACTGTCCCGATACGATTCAAGAGGGGCACCAAGGTAGCTGACAGGGTTGGTAACAAATTTCATGTTAGCAAAAATGCCTGGGGTCGCTGGCCAGTCACCGTGCCAGAAGCCCAGGCACTTGCCTCAGTTAACAGCACTGCCGCTTACAGCGCAAAAATCTTTTACAGTTTTCACAACTTCCACGATGCTTTCGTAGTCTACACAAAACATCGCGACATCATCGGCATAAGCCAAAAGCTTCACTTCTGCTTGATGCAGCTTGAAGCCCCGCATTTTCTCATGCTTGATAATGCTTAAACATAAGGGTTCAAGATAGATACAAAAGAGAAGAGGTGAAAGGGGGCAACCTTGACGAACTGAGCGTTGGACAGCAATACTGTCACCGACAGATTTGTTCACAATTAGTCTAGTTGTACAAGCACTGTAAGCCATAGCCACTCCTTCTCTGATGACGCATCCGACCTTGACATAGTCTAATATACACAAAAGCAAGTCGTGGGGCACTCCATCAAAAGCCTTTTCAAGATCTATTTGGAGCATTGCTACTCCAAGTTCACCAGCATCGCAACATTCAAGAATGGCCCTCGCGATGTGAATGTTCGTAAAAATGGACCTGTCTTTAATACCGCATGTTTGGTGGTCTCCAACAATATCTTTAATAACTGTTTGCAGTCTTTTAGCTAGTATTTTCATAAAAATTTTATAGTCGACATTGGTTAAACTAATCGGCCGGTAAGAGGTAACACTGTGTAATTGACCTCGGTCCTCCGTTTTGGGAATTAGCACAGTATGAGAAGATGCAAAGGACGGCGGCAGCACATTAAGGTCATATGCTTCATTATACACTTTTTCCAGCACCGGCGAGAGAAAATCCTGGAAAGCTTTATAAAATGCGGCGCTAAGTCCATCAGGGCCAGGCGATTTGCCGCGGTTCAAATTCCCAATAGCGCATTTCACTTCGTCCTCCGTGATGGGGGTCTCTAGCACACGTGTCGTCTTTTCGTCGAGTTGTGGCATTAAAGGCAAATAAACTCTCTTGAAACTCTCGATATCAACTGCACATCGTGCGAACTGCTGACGATAATGCTCGAAGAAAGCTTGCTGGATTTCTTTCTTTTCATTGGTAATGGTCCCTTGGTATTCAATTTCATCTATCTGATTCCTTCGAGCGTGCCACTTTTCTGTGCCTAACGCCCTGGACGAGGCGGATGCGGAAGAAGCAGCTAAGGAGTCAGGCACCAGCTCAGCAGAAACAACGGTCACTCTTCCCTCCCCAAACGCGGACGAGGTCAAGGAACAGGGTGTCAAGAATTTGCAAGCGTGTTCCGTCGGCGTCGCGGACGCTAAGGTGGCCAGCAGCAGCAACTCAACTGGGGACACGGAGGTCAGTCACAGCACAGTATTCATTCATGAGACAGACAGCATGGTCGAATCTGAGGCAGCGAACTCGGCAGCGGTAGCGAAGCGGACACACGACGACACGGAGGACCGAACACCAGGTCACGAGAATGCAGACGTCGAAGGACCGCCGACAAAGACTTCCACGGCGGTACGGCGGGCGTCCTATCGGACTAGGTCGAACTTGTTAGAGAAAAGAGGGGGGGCTGCATCGCTCCCACCTCAGACTTAACACCTGACACCATGGAGGGGTGCTCGGCCACAGACATCACTAAAGGTATGACCATGCTCCCGGGTATTCGTTCATCACCAATGATTTGTCTAGACAAAGCCATTAGATTCGCGACTATTAATGTTCGAGGGCTCGCAGCAAGGCGCAAGCAAAATCAACTGTTTCGTTTGGTTAGCGAGCTGGAGCTAGACGTCATCGCGATTCAGGAAACTAAAGTTGATGGTGAAGAAGAAACCGGGAGAATGGTTAGCCTTTTTACTTCAAGATACAATGCCGTTGTAAGTCATGCAGTTGGAGCAGCGGCTGGTTGTGTGCTGTTTGTGCGTCAGTGCCTTGGTGTCACAATTCAAGCTGTCACGACTTGTGCGTATGGCCGCTTCGTTGTTTGCGATCTCGTGCTGTATTCATACGAATGGCGCATCATTTGTGTTTATGCACCGAACAGCGTGGCCGAAAGGCGCGATTTCTTTGAAGGTATTCGTCAGTATTGCAACTCTGAAAGGCTAACTGTGATAATGGGAGACTTCAATTGTGTACTCTCCGCATCAGATAAAACGAGTAGAAGGCCGCATAGTGATGCCAGCACCTGTGTTCTCGCAGAATTGGTAAATGAGTTTAACCTTGTTGATGTGGCTGGGTGTCTGGAGGGTGGACGAGCGGCACAGTTCACTCATTTCCAGGCTTCTAGCCACGCTCGACTCGATAGGATGTACATATCTCTTGATCTGGTGCCTGTATGCCACGAATACCACGTTAAGCCAGTATAGTTCAGCGATCACTGCTTGGTCACCGTCACTATCGCTGGGAACAAAACTAAAAGTCAAGGATTTGACTGGCAAATGTGGAAGTTAAATTCAAAATTATTATCTGATGACAGTTTCCAAGCCGACGTTGAAAGGCATATAGCAAATATGAATGACAAAGGCGTAACAAAGTTAGGGGCTAAATGGGAGGTTTTTAAACAGAATGTCAAAATGACAGCATTGGAAAGATCGAGCGCTATAGCCAGACAAGAAAGGGCCGAAGAAAGGTCCCTTCGCGTGAATCTACAGCGTCTAATCGATGTGGAAAGCAATAACCCCGGTTTGTTCATAGACGACATACGAGCCCTTAAGGGCAAGCTTGAACTACTCGACGCTGACCGATATCGCGGTGCCCTTGTCAGAGCTAGAGCCGGACGGCTGATAAGGGGGGAAGGTCCGACAAAAAGGGCACTGCGCCACCCCAGCGGGGCTCATTTTTATCGCCAAAGGAATTTTATTTACGGTTAATAGATATGCATGCTACTAGAAACAGCCCATTGTGGACGTGGGGAGCTCAATGCTATCGTAATGTTTTCGAAGCTGCGACTGGCTCTTTTGACAAGATTGCTGGATGATTGACACTGCCCTTTTCAATGTGCACGCTATCAGTCGAGGAGAAGCAATGAAAAGTCGGTGTGGAATCGAGGCACGTTCGATAAACTGCGCAGGACTCTTGTGCGATGTCGAAAGGGAAATTTTATTATTTTTTTTTTCAGAGGAGTTAATCAAATCAACAGTGACGCACTCGCTAGCTGATAATGAACTCACAGGGCGCCATTCTCGTGCTATCACGCGCCAGTTTATCGCGGCATTCATTCGATGATAAGCGATCAAGCCTTGCGGCTGCAATGAAGAACCGTTGCCATTGAATAGCAAGACAAAAGAGTCGCATGTGAGCGTATAGTACCAAGCTTACTGCCCCGCTGCCCAGTCCTTTCCGCTGGTTAGGCAGGTCGTTTCTCACACTCTATCGCACCCTTTTGTGCTGCGCTATTCGTGCGCAGGCCTTAATTTTTTTTTTTTTTTTTTGCAGGAATCGTTTCCTGGTTTTGCAGATTTGACGATGCGGCTCGCTGTTTTTGCTGCGCTCTGCATCGGTACGTGGTTTCGCTCTTCCTCCTTTACAATGCCACACGAGTCAATCAACACCTTGGTGACACATGTTGGCCTCTATGTTCTCCAAAACTTATGCGGTACATGAGTTAGCTTGTACTGACCCGTTGTGATACTCAGTCGCCAAAATTAAAAAAAAGAAAAAACAGTAAGAGGTCTTATGTCTCCTTCCAAGCGCTAAAGGCTGCTTCAGAGTTTCATGCTAAACTCATGCCAGAATTCTTTGTGCAGTGACAGTTAAGGATATACCTTTCTCGGACTAATTATGTTTAATTGGAGAAAATTTCAGATTTCCTGATTTCTCTCAGGATCATATTTCGTAAGAGGTTGATCATAGCGATGCAGCTTATTGATAATGCTCACGATCTTTTAAAAACATTACCGAGAACAAGTTGGCATAACCTTTTTTAACATTTTCCCAAGGAGTTTGATTGAGCATATCTCATTCTAAACTTGTGGTAAAAAAAAGCAATTAAATATTTGAAAGTGCTAATATTGCCAAATGGTTCGCTTCCCACCTCATGAGCAGTATGTCGAAATCCATGAATGTGAATCTATTTCAAGCCGATTTTGTCAAGAGTACCTCCAAGCAGTGCATTGGGGCCTCTAAATGTACTTCTCATATTTATCAATGATTTGTCAACTGATAACACCGTTCCTCTAAGATTGCTTGCAGATGATTGCGTCAAATTATTAAGATTAAATCTTTCAGTGACCAGTTAGATCTTAACACTAATTTTGAAAAGAAATGTCCAATGGTGTGATAATGACAACTGGCGCCAAACCCAGTAAAATTGGTTTGTATCATTAGGTAAAAAAACGAAGGCGATCCTGATGTATAAATGCTCAGTCGGTGCACATTAATTAAAGACAGTAACTTAATAACGTTCCTTCCGGAATCCTGTGCACTGCTACTATTGAAATGAAAAGCCTGGTTTAGCCTGGTTTGCTATCACTCCGTTGAAAAGTGTCTCTTATCGCATTGTTTTCTAAGCTCTACCATATCCCCCCGTATTGCGCGATCACCTTATCTCTCAGTCGTTGTATGTATCCTATTGTACTGACCATCCCAACAAAGTCGGTTTCGATTCGCGTACCAAATATTTTTTCCGTCATTCTTGCCGCGTGCCTCACGCGACTCGAATCACCATCCAGCAGATATTGCCGGAATTAACGATTACGAGATATTTCGCGAAGCTATAGCTAGCATTACTCCGATGTTATTTACAGTTGTGTATCTGCTGCATGTTTCTAATTTTATTTTGTTTTTTTTCCACTCCCCGTTTGTAATGCCTCTGGCCCTGAGGGGTAAAAGAAAATTAAATATCACTAAGAACAATTATTACACATACAAAAATTATGGGACCTGCACACAGTAACTAATAGTCATAAATTGCACGAAGTTCAAAGACTGGCTTCTATAAATATCAGCTCGTCTACTCTCCGACTGAACTATGCAGGTGCTCAAACCTTATCCCTTTCGAACTGCGAACGTTTGGCCGATTAACCTTTTTTAATGTCCAACTACTCATCACCAGATTAAAATCAGTTTATTTGACTTCTATGTAATATCAGTAGATCAGTGTTACAGAATATGCCATTTGCACATAAATCCACAAAGTAGACTCAACGGTGCGTGCGAATACAGCTTTCTTTCGACAGTAACTAAGGAATGGGATTAATTAGCAGATTCAGTTGTCTTCTTTCGTAAGCGCTTTTGTCGCATTTTTAGAAACTCTTATCCACTCTGATAATCCAGGTTCTTGATATGTATTTTTTTCTTGTGAAGCGCATGAAACGAGTGTTCTCTCTTCAGCGCGTGTCATATTTTATTCCTAATAATGTCATTCTACTGTTTTGTCGTTTTAATGTTTTTTGTATCTGTTTGTGTTTTGTTCACGAACACCTGTGATGGTCCTCCCATCATCTAGTCATGTGAAAAGCAAACAAAACGACGATCGCACAGAAAAAGGCCTCAGCAATTTTAGTCAGACCCTGGAATGTCTGGATAGTTACTCAGCAATGCTATTTATTTCCGTTAGATAATATTATCTGAAAAAAAAAAAAAAAAATATATATATATATATATATATATATATATATATATATATATATATATATATATATATATATATATATATATATATATATTGAAATGTGGATTTAATAGATGGCCTGAACGTCTAGCGCTGGCAGTAACTCGGGCACAGAGGGATCGGAATACCAGCAGCAGGGAACAGCTTCAGCGCGAGAGAGATGGGCGCCGGAGACCAGCGATGGTGGCGATCGTGATGCCGCAGGGTTGTTTCTTCTTCGTCTTCTTTACATTGCGGCAGAGTTTTTGGCTGATAACTGATACAGCGGCACCGGTGTCGACGAGCGCAAGAGTATAAACACCTTCAACGATGACAGCAGTAACATTCGCGGGATTAAGACGAGGACTTTGAAATTCTGTCGAATACGCAGTTCGTGCCTCGCGAACTGCGGCGGTTAGTTTTCCGGCTGAGTAGCGGGTCGTCGGCGCATTGGCGAAACGGAGCGGCGACGTGGTGATGGCGAACGACGAGGTAGGAAGTCCGGAGGATCGGGGGATGCTGTTGGAGGACCCGATGGAACGGGGAACTGAGGGGCCAAATAAGGTGGCGCAGGCCGCGCAGCAAAGGCCATATTTATTCGGCGCCGGCAGTAGCGTGTAGTGTGTCCAGGGATGCCGCAGTGGTAGCAAATAGGCCTGTTGTCTGAAGTGCGCCATGGAGATCGTGTCTGAAGCAAGGGGGGAGCGAAAGCTGTTGGTGCCGACCGCATGGGGGGTGAAGCATAGGCATATGCTGGCTCAGGGGGTGAACTTGAAGTGACTTCGGCATACGTGCGACGCAATACTTGAGGAGGAGCCGGCGCGAATGCTGGAGCGTAGCTCAGTGGCGCAACGCCGGACGATGACATTGTGGGCGTGGGGAACGGCATTGAGGGTGCGACCGGAGCTGATTGAGGGACAGGATTAGGGACGACTTCAGACACATGCTGCTGGATTGCACGGCGAAGCTCCGGAACAAGGCCAGTTGGTGTCGACTCCTTAATATATGGCTGCAGAGACAGTTGTCGCGCGACCTCCTGACGTACAAAAGCCTTGATGTCTTCAGAGAGGCTAGATGACTCCCTCTCCGCGGCAAGTTCAGCAAGTGATGCTTGAGACTGGCGAATCAAAACACGCTCCTTGCGAAGTTCGTCGTAGCTTTGACAGAGGTCGTATATTTCCTTGACCGTAGTGGGGCTTTTGGCGACGAGCATGTTGAAAGCGCCGTCA
The DNA here is from genome assembly GCF_055883805.1 of Amblyomma maculatum. Classification (NCBI taxonomy): domain Eukaryota; kingdom Metazoa; phylum Arthropoda; class Arachnida; order Ixodida; family Ixodidae; genus Amblyomma; species Amblyomma maculatum. The sequence continues at coordinate 256,133,392 of NC_139344.1, forward strand.
TTAACTCCTGTGAGGACATGACGTATTTTAACGGCCTCGGTCATGGTCGGGTCAACGCGGCGACACAAATCAACAATGTCCTCAATGTAACTGGTGAACGATTCACCGGGCAGCTGTAGTCGCGATCGAAGACGCTGTTCCGCGCGGAGTTTTCGGACGGTGGGGCGGCCGAAGACATCAGAAAATTTGGTCTTGAAATGCGCCCAGGTGGTAAAGTCGGACTCGTGGTTTCGAAACCACAGATTAGCGACGTCGCTCAAGTAAAAAATGACATTATTAAGCTTACGATTGTCGTCCCAGTTATTGTGGCGGCTGACCCGTTCGTAAGTGGACAGCCAATCGTCGACGTCGTCATCACTGCTTCCACTGAAGGTAGCGGGGTCCCGTTGGCGAAGGGAACCTGTGCAGGTGACTGGCGGATGTAGGTGCGATGAAGTAGGCTCCGTCATTGGGGTAGTCAACGTTCTGCTTCGAAGTTCCAGGGCGAGATGGGTACAGGGAACCTCAGCTTGACCTCCACCAAGTGAAATGTGGATTTAATAGATGGCCTGAACGTCTAGCGCTGGCAGTAACTCGGGCACAGAGGGATCGGAATACCAGCAGCAGGGAACAGCTTCAGCGCGAGAGAGATGGGCGCCGGAGACCAGCGATGGTGGCGATCGTGATGCCGCAGGGTTGTTTCTTCTTCGTCTTCTTTACAATATATATATATATATATATATATATATATATATATATATATATATTATACATTTTAAAGCTCCCTACAGACTAGAGACATTGATCAGCCGTGCCAGGTATATTGTAAAACGCAGAAGTGTTGCTCTTAAAGACAATTTTCTAGTGTTCATTCCGCGTGTCTGACTTCAGGTGTTTCTCTGATGATTATGTTTCGATTAAAGTCCATTTTTCTATTGCGGAAACACGTTTGTGAACATTTCACTTATTTCATATAGGATTCGTGATAGTTGAGGTGACGTGTACAAAGCGGGCGCAGTTCCTGAAGGCGAGGTATGTGACATTCGTGATTTAGGAAAGCACAAGCTGGCGGAGCACGCTAATGTCCCCTCTCAAGAGCCAAGGCGGTGGTGCAAGCACTGCACCAAGTTCCATGCAAGTTCCTGTCCTTGGAAGTTATCAGTATTGTTATTTATTTTACTCTTCGCTGCTGGAAACAAATTAATATCTTCAGTCACGGCCCTGTAAGAAAGACGCACCGATGCAACTAGTATGTCGCTAATCTTTGAGCGTTCTCTTTTTTTTGCAAGGATAGAAAAGATTGAAATGAATCGAACCATCGTGAACGCCTGATCGTTATCAGGACAGCTCCTACGAAGCGCCACTAAGGCCTGTAGCCGATGGCGCTTCAATAGAAAAAGACTCGTTTTTTTGTTGTAATCGAGATAACGGACTGGGCTTTTCATCAAGATTCAGGTTCTGTGCGACTTCCCGCACATCTCAACGTCAGCGGGGACTCAGTGCCTAAACCTAGCGTTTGTTCTAGAACGATTATAATTTTAATAAATGCCGAAGGGAAACAATCAAATTTGAGAGCCCTCTGTGGTAATAAAAGCATAATGTTAGAAGAATATATTCTCTTCTTTTTTTTTTCTTTTTTTTTTTTTGGTGGCTTCAAATAGAAGAGAGACTGGCCTTTTTCATTATTTAATGCTCGTTTTGTCGAAAAAAAAAAACTGAAAAATTGTTGACAACTATATTTTCAGAACATACAGCCATACCGCCTTTCGCTACGCCAATGCGTCCGCACCCTCATATACGACGCGCTGCAGCCGAGTAGACTAAAACTTACCTGTACAGACAATGATTCTCATATCAAAACTTTGTTCGTGCCTTTTAATTTGGCTGGGTGGAAATGCCGGTGTTGTTTCCTTTTGTCATAGTCCGCACGGTGGAATAGCAGTGAACTGAACGGTTGTACTGAATTCCTCGTGACGACAACCTTTATGCCTCACGCGACGCCCGTCACTTCCCATTGAATGGGCTGCATTGCGAAACGTCACCCTTATCGGCGCGTGAGCGAAGGCTCGCAGCTGTTATGTCCCCTCCGCGATAAATTCATTCTCAATACGAAAGGAATACGAACTGCACTAATAGTGCCAAAGAAGAAACCTTGACATTGTATATTTTCTCTTTCTCCAGTTGATTCCAAACTTCTCCGTTGAAAACTTACATAAGGTGACAAAAAGAAGAATGAATTCTCAGTTTATGTTCAATTTATTTGCTGATATTCCGCCTGCAACGGCATGCCATTTCGATCGATGCCGGACACATTGTGACAGCTTTATTTAAAGCCCGTTCACTTGCGTCGAGCACTGTGTCATTTGCGTAAGCGGTACATACTGCAGCTGCTCGCTCGCCCAGGTCAACGTTGCATTAGAGGCACCTGCAGCAAACAAAAAGCGAGCCAGTGAAATTATCAATTATTAGTTTATTGTCATGCAGGGCTTCATTGTCTCGTTTTCGGGCTGACTAAACCTTTTGATACCCCAGCTTCCGAGGCAGACGCAATGGGTTAATACAGTAAATATCGGAGGAAACCAGAGTGGGTGATTATTCGTTGTTTCCCGCGCCCATTTGGCAGTCGTTAGCTACAGTTTTATGTGATTAACGCAATATATGGAGTTTTTTCGCTGCTAAACCTAGTTATCGAAGCGTAAGTTCTGTTAAGGATGGCTACACATCAGCCTGGCGTCTGCCCCGAAGCGTTGGCGCACTCGGACCGGCACGCACCTCATACATGGAGAGACTGAGCCAACAAGCACCGGTGAGGCAGTTGTTAAACCCCCCGAATAGTTACGAGGGAAGTGCACGTTAAAGAAACGCAGGTGGTCAAAATGTTCGGAGCCCTCCACTACGACGTGTCTCGGCTCAAGGTGAAACGCAAAGTGAATGACCTTGAACCCAGGCGGTTGGAAATTCCGGAGCCCTCTACTACGGCTTCTCTCCACTCAAAGTCAAATTTGCGGGGCCACATGACCTTGTAAGTTGTACTGCGAAGAGCAGAGCGCACGCTCTATAATAATAGGGGTTTAATGCACTTAAACCGATTACGACGCGCCAAGCTTTACGCATAAATGGAACTTAATGAAGACGTTCAATGCATCGCGCGAGAGTGCGTTGCAGTTTAACAGGCGGGATAATTGACTGCAGCGATTGCTACGGCGTTCCGTACTCATTTCCCGCAAGGAACTCTTGGGTTCCAGTACGCTCCGCTCCGAGGGTGTTCTTCATCTCTGAGCTCTGCATATGCAACCCACAACATTCTTGGTTGAGTTTGATCGCGTGAAATAGTGCTTTCGCACTAAGGTTATCCGGGGTTTAACCTAGTTTTATTGATAATATCGTGTGCAAGCACTGTTTGAATTACCTGTACCAGGACACGTGGATTAGTTTATCACGATCTGGCAGGCCAGTCAGGAGTCAGACGCAAGCAAGATTGTTGCGGCTTTGACGATTGTATGAGTGCTTTCGCACTAACAACACTGCAGAGAAAGGAGACATTAAAAAAGCTCTGAGTAACGCTTCACTGCCTCAGATCAGTCTTACCATCAACTGGAGGGAGAAAAATGTAACAGCGCGGAAAGCAAAAAAAAAAAAATAAAAAATAAAAAGGGCGAAAATATAACCTGGCACCCACTTTCGTCCTTTGGGCAAGGATTCACCTTGACAGCACGAACCCCTAGGCACACATCTTTACGTGCCCATATCTCCCTTACCTCAGACACCAGCCGAACGTGCACCCATGACGCTGTGTTTTGCACTCAACTAGGGCATGTTCAGAAAACTTCTCGCTACAAACAGCGCTCTTCTTCTCTTGCCCCGTTTACTGACGTCCTGTTGTGTCAAAACGACAAGCATCATTTTGCACGAAATGCTCAGCACCAACTCAGCACAAACCTCCTCTTCCCTGCACACACACCTCTTAGCTGCCTTGCAGAGTGCTGAGCTGTTACGTCACGGCACCCGGGAGGCTCTGACTAGGGAACGCCGGGAAGACATCATAGGTGAAGGTCATCGAATGGACGGAATACTTGCACCAAGTCGTAATTAAATGACAAGAAAGCACTTGGCTCAGTGTCACAAAAATTGGCTGTGGTTTAGCTCTGGTTAAACCTGGTAAATTGCGTTAGCAATATCTACATGGCTACGCTTGTTGTTCAGCCTGTGATGTTGCTCATGGTGTGGCCTAATGTTTACGACTATTCTCTTTCGCTTTGATTAATCCCAGTGAACACACTACGGTGATCCGTAAAGTAAGGCATCTTGAGCACGGCGTTTTGCAAGACGCGCTTCACGTTACTCTAACGGCTCTTAAGCGCGTTGTCTCTTTGCTGCTTCATCCTGTCGGCGCTGTCTCTCACTTAGCAGTCTCCATAGCAGTATTTTCACAGACGCGAAGCGCGAGTATATATATATATATATATATATATATATATATATATATATATATATATATATATATATATACACTATGCGAAACATCACTCTCAATCTGTTCCTCCATCTGGCGAGAGCGCGACTACGCGCTCTCGCCACTAGGTTGCTAGGCAACGGTGCGCCATCTGCTCTGCGCAGCTGCGGCTCAAGGTCAAGGTCAAGATGCCTGCGGCCGCGGCTACGCGACGGGCTGAAACCTGGCGTAGTATTGCTAACACAATAATAAAGCCAGGTCATTTGCGGTTCATGCTTACTAAAAACCTTCCAACGGCTTACATCCTTAAATGTGTGTCATGCAATGTGCGGGTCATACAAATGCTATCGTGTTCCTTGACAGACGTGCGTCAAACACCTCCGGACGCCACTCTCTTCTCGGAAGTGGCCAATGCAACAGGTCCTACCCCTAAATGGTCCCGAAACAAATTCTTAGAAGACATATTTGAATGCAGCGAAAGATAAAAAATAAACGAGGATGACATGAAAGCTTTTTCCTTCATTCATTTTGTAATACTGGACATAGAAACCGGGCTTAACAAGCTGTGTTTTCTTCCGCAGGTGCCTTCGGTGCCACTGTGCAAGATGTGAATGAATTTCTTGACACCGTACTGGGAGAGAAACTACAGACTTTCCCCAACCTGGACCCAATGAATGCTCCTGGGCGCTATGTAAAACTTGGCAACGTCATTCGCAGTGACTGGACAGCAAACATCAAAGACGTTCAAGTGACTGGATTGAGCAAGGTGCGCCGGCAGGGCGACTGTGCTGAGGCCAAGGCACTGCCGTCTGGTCGCGTGGTGCTCCGTTGCAGCCTCAGCCTAGACTCCCTGGTGGTCCAGTTCACTTCGGCGCAATCCTATCTAGGCGGCCGGCCCGACGTTTTTGGCGTGACGGCCACATTTCCCCCGCACCTTGTCTCGCTCCATGCCGAGGTCGGGGCTCGCCGCTACCCTGACGTGAAACTGACTCTGCGCAGCAAGCTCGAGCCGACACTGTCGTACACCAATCTCGGCGAACTAACCGAGAACAGGGCCATGAAGAATGGTTACAGCTACGTCGCCTCTGACACGCTCCAAAGGCAGCTGCAGAAGGAATACGCTGACTACCTGGCACAGGCTATGATGAGTGTTCCGTTGTCTTACGGAAGGTAGCTAGCGAGAGTGCCTTGCTAAAAGCGGAGATTAATAAAAAAAAAAAAAACCTTGGTCTTGCTTCTCAGCTCGCCAGACGTTAAAGAAATTTCCCAGTACGCCTATTCTAATGCCTCACTTAGGAATTGCCGTGCTTTGCTTATACCCAGAATAGCAGCTTAGGCTTGTTGGTTAAGCATCTTGAGGTAACGGCGCAAAACCTGGACGGGAGCACAAGATGACGATGTGCAAGTCACCTGCACATGATATGTGTGGCGTAAGGGTATAAGAAGTTGCCTGTCTTTTTTCAAAATAAACGTTGTTGAAAGTCAGCGCTTGTTGTGTCGTCTTCTAATATTGTGCCCCCGTCCACGTTTTGCGCTGTTACCTCAAAATTTGCTTATACGTTGGAAAACGGATAATTGAAAACTGAGTAATAAATAAACTTGATGCAATGGTCGCATTAGTAGGAAAAGCAGCCATCATTTTTTGCTTGTTGTATGGAGTATGCCGGTTAGCAGCAATGCTACTAAGCTAAATACGTAAGGCGTGGTTTCTATTGGTTACGAGCCTTCAGCGTAGCGCGGTGGTAGCCAGGTCTTACCCACGTGATACTGTGACATCGCACCCCACGTGACACAGAAGCTCCCAACTCAAGCGGTCGGCGTGGTGCGGTCGGAGCCGCGGCTCAATTGGCAGGAACTGCCAACTTGGGTCTCTCGTTTCACATGGGATGGTTATATCAGAGTCAGCCTGCTAGGACCCTGGAATTCACGTTACCCCTACAGGCCACTAAGGCACGCACCTACAACTTTTATACCCACCTGCCCCTCTCCCCCAGTGCAGGGTAGCAAACCAGTTTCTTTACCGGTTAACCTCCTTGCCTTTCCTCTTTATCTTCCTCCTCCTCCTTCATACGGCTTGGTTAAAGCGGGGCTTTGTATGTGGGCCGAGGAAGAAGAAAACGTGAAGAAGACGAACGCTCGGTCACTCGCAGCTAATGCTTTCGCTCAGTATTTGATTCAGCAGCGTTAACCTCTTAATTTTTTTGTTTGAGAAAGCGGTAGGGGTCATGGTAACTGTTGAGAAGTTTGCATTAGAGGCCGGGGCTAGAAGACAGCACCTATGGCCAAAACAAAAAGCACGGAAGATGCCTGGAAGTAGTACGAATTTATCGTGGTTGTGTTTCTGGCGCTGCTAGATGTGAGACGTGCAGGAACGGGTGAGCATGGCAGCAGTCTCCGGTAAAAGGGGTACTTGAGAAACAGTCGTAAACTCGTATGTGTCAGGACGGTAGGAGAGAATGGCGTCTATAATGCTCACGACCGTATACAGAAAAAGTGTGGAGCCCGTGGTGGCTCGCGTACCAGAGTTGTAAGCGTAGGTGGCGAACGAAAGAACTCGGTCCCAATTTGAGTGATTAGCAGCATTGTACTTGGCCATCCTACTGCCGAGGATGCAGTGAGAGCGCCAAATCATGCTATTTGTTTGCTGATGGTATACGCTTAGGTGCTGCTGTGAACGATGTTGCAGTCTTGAAGGAGAGCCTCTGCCCCCACGTGGGAAATAAATATGCTACCTATGCTAGTTAGCAACTCCTTGACAGTACCATGGCAAATAATGAGGTGATGACGAATAAAAGAGGCAACTTTAAGGACTGGGGCGACTGGTAAGGACACTGTTTCGGCTTACAGCGTGAGATGGTCGATGGTAACGACACTCCAGCGGTTTCCGGGGGGGAGGGGGGGGGGATAGGATGCTGGGAAGAGCGCCGTGCAGGGAAATGCCAATAAGCTCAAACGACCAGGCTGGCAGCGGCTGCACGGGAGCAGATGGAAAGCGAGAGGGTTTTTCTGGCACTGACATTCGGGGCATGATTGGGTGTATTGGTGGGCATAGCAGTACATTTTACGCCACTAGCAGTATCAAAGGTGGAGTGGTCCCATTGGAGAGCATCATCAAAGTAGGAGCAAATGACGGGAACGTTAGAAGGCGTCAGCACCTGTATGTTTACGACCAGACCGGTAGACAACGCGAATGTCGTACTCTTGGAGTCACAGTGCTCAACGCGTGCCAGTCGCCAAGATTAGTATTTTAAATACAATAACCAGAAGAAGAGTGCGTGGTGGTCGGTGAAAACGTCGAAGGCGCCCATAGAGGTAAGGGCTAAATTTCTCGATGTCCTAAACAACACCTAGTCACTCATTTTTGGTGATGGAATATTTGACTTCAGCTTTGGTCAGCGTCCGTCTGGCGTAAGCGACAACGCACACGGCAAAGCCAGGCCTGCGCTATGCGAGAACCGCACCGAGGCCGACACCGCGAGCATCGGTGTGTAATTCTGTGGGATAACGAGAGGCGAAGCGACGCAGGATGGGCGGAATTGTACGAAGGTGGTGTAGCGTCGTCTAGGCTACATCATATTCTAGGGACGAGGCCGAAAGGTCGTGGCTGGAGAGAAGACTAGTCATGGGGCGACAATAGTTGCGAAAGTGCGGATGAAGCAGCGCGATTATGAGCAGATGTCAATTTAGCTGCGAACCACCAAAAAACATGGCTGTCGCGAACTTCCCGCAATGCACTGCGCGCGCATGCGCAGAGTGCCACCATGAAAAAGGTCCATTAATCCGGCAAAAACAAAAGTAATTATTTTTCGGCCGAGAAATAAAGTAGTAAGCTTGGCGACCACTCTTCACTGTGATGGAGAAGAAATTTCAGTTGTAAGAGAACATAAGATTCTAGGAGTGACGTTTTCCGATTCATTAACATGGGACTCGCACATCACTAATATCTGCGCAAAACTCAGTAAAACAACCGGGGCCTTATCTCGCTGCCGCTCATTACTAAACTTCAAATATATCAGGCGCTGTTCTTCTCATACATTGACTATTGCAATTTGGTGTGGTTGACAACGACTAAAGGCAACATTAAGAAGGTTTACATGTTGCAAAAGAAGATTGTGCGCATTATAGCTAACAGTGACTATACTTATCTTCAGCTGAATAGTATTTTCCTCAATACAATATAGTCCCGATACAAAACATTTATGAATTTCGTACGCTGCGCTCATTTTATTTATCATCACCCGCTTTCAGGCAGTTCATTACGTCTATCGCATCCTTACAACATTATCAAAGTAATGCCTCTACACGCAGCACTGATGTGTGGCTGATTCCACGCTTCCGCACCAATTACAAACTACAGTCTTTGAAACATAATCTTCCACAAATTCTCAATAAGTATGATGAATTTAGCAGCCCCAACCTCAACCGATTACGGCAGTATTTTTTATCCCATTAGATTTTAGTGGGTGATATTTCCTGCTATCCTGATTTTCAGAAGCTGTCAATATGAAAATGTATGTGTTTCCTGTACGTTTCCCCTTAGAAGTACTATTTGTATTGCATTTTTAGATTTTTTTTTCTTTCTCGCATCTATTCTTTGAATGACGTCATTGCTGTTTTGTTGCAAACATGTATCCATATTGTCCTATCATAGTTGATTTTTTCACATGTACAAATCTGTACCATGAATTTTGTGTATTTTATTTTTCATTGTACTGTCCTATGCATGGTAGGCCACCATGCCCTGCCTTGCACATCGGGCACCTGGGCCTTGTCAAGCTGACATGACAGCTTTTAGCCCAGGTGACCCTTGAGAAGCTTTCTGAAAAATAAATTGAATTGAATTGAATTGAACTGCAAAAATATGATTGATGACCTAGACAGGAAAAGTAGAAAGGTAGGCTTGAAATCCATTATGCAGAAGACTAAGGTAATGTTCATTAGCCTAGGGAAGGAACAGCAGCTTACATTAGGCGAAGCATTGAAAGTAGTAGGCGAATATGTCTACTTAGGACAGGTAGTAACCGCAGATCCGGACCATGAAAAGGAAATAATAAGAATAACATTGGGATTGGAGCGCATTTGGCAAGCACTCGCTGGTTATGACTAGCAGCTCACCGGTATCGCTCAAGAGAAAAGCATACAATAGTTGCATTTTACCTGTACTCACCTATGGGGCTAAAACGTGGAGGCTAACCAAGAGGGTTCTACTTAAGTTGAGGACAACGCACAGGGCTATGGAGTGCAAAATGGTAGAAGTAACGTTAAAGGGCAACTCCGGGGGTTTATTGACATTCGAATATTCTAATAAAAAGTTTACTGTAGATTCTCCTCTGCGTCCTGACGCATTCTATAAAATTTGGGCGCCATACCATAATCCGTTCGCGCGCAACACGATTTTAAAATATGTTGTTTTCATGGCTTAAGTTGAGACTATTTCTGCCGGCAACACTGAGTTTCTGACGTCACAAACTGTATACCGGCATTACTGTCTACTTCCCGCATGATTATGAAATTGTGAGGCTTATATTGAACTACCTCAGACATTTTATGCAATGCTTCATGATTTCCACACTTTATTTTCACCATCCAACGCACGTACGAGTGTTTCTCTAATACTGAGTGTAACGTCACCATTTCGTCACCTGGGACGTCGTTTCTGGCCGTGAAAGCAGTTTCGGTTTCGATTTGCTGTTTTTTCTTTTTAAAAATACTTCTTATTGGAATTTCGAAAAACGGTTTTTTGCGTTCGAATCAGGACATGCCGAGGAATGTAATTCAACCAAAAACACAGAATGATGGAAAAACCACCGGAGTTGACCTTTAAGAGATAGGAAGCGTGCAGAGTGGGTCAGAGAAATAACTCAAGTTACTGATATTCTAGTGGAAATCAAGAAGAAATGGGCATGGGCAGGGGCATATAGTGCGAAGAGAGATTAACCGATGGTCGCTTAGGGTAACAAACTGGATTCCAAGGGAAGGAAAGCGTAGCAGGGGGCGGCAGAAAATTAGGTGGGAAGATGAGGTTAAAACGTTCGCAGGAATCAAGTGGATGCAGCTGGCATAGGACTGGGTAAGTTGGAGGAAAGCTGTCAAAACAAGTCCTGAAGCTGTTTTGACAGCTTTTTTCCTGGTAAACTTTTGTTTGAGGAATAAAATTAGAAAATTTGAAATATGGGAGAGGCCTTCATTCTGCAGTGGGTATAGTCAGGCTGCTGATGATGATGATGACGATGATGATGATGATAATAATAATAATATAGAGATAAGTCTCTGTGGTCTACGCAGGCAGGTTTTACAGCAAGGCGGAGATTATATACACGGTAGATCTGATGACTAGACGTCAAATAACTAAAATAATTTACTTTGTAATGCGCAATAATAAACTGCAAAATTGAAGGCAGTCAGCATCAAATGTGAATTCCATTTTTTTATTTTCTCAACTGACACCGAATTAAATACCGAATGTAGAAAACGTGTGCTTGAAAGCTTGTTCAGTTGTCCAAAACCATGCTAACATCTTCTGCGTCATCTATTACACAAACGGTGAATGTATATTTATTACATAAGAAATGCGATAGATCCAATTTTCTAAATATGCAATGCCGGAAAGCCGACTCAAGAAGTTTTCATATGCGTATTTTTTATTTTCGTTATTTCGAACCACAGTGCCGATTAAGCCACTTCAAAACGGGGTTCACCTTTGACGTTGACGACCCTCAATTTCTCAATTTATTATAATACCTTAAAATAAAAAATAAATAGTTGATTACTTCATTTTTCGTTAATTAACAGATAGTACGCAGGCATCTCATTGTTTTTTTTTTAAATACATGTTTGTAAATGTTTAAAATATTCACTCTGTATACGTTCCTGAAAGCGCCTGGTATACTTAGACGCAACGTCCACGAATATCAAAATAAAATCATATAAACGTTTCTAATCATATTATTTTCTCTACAAGGACACCCTGGCATGAATGAAGAAGAGGTGGTCGGAAATCAGATGTACCAAAAATTGCTATTTCTGTGCTTTTAAGTTGCCGACATTTCTAGGCTGCACTTTATGGTGAGGATGACCATGGTGAGTAATGCCGTAATGCCGCGAGCCATTCAAACCTGTTGCTTTCCCGCAGCCGCCGGCATGCGGCCTTGTTACCGTGATTGAGGCGCACGGACCGAACTCTTCGTTTGCTCATGCTCTGTATCGTGAAACGCGCCTTTATCGCTTTCTTGGTAGCGCGAGATGCGCCGAGATAAGGCTTGCTGCAGTAATGTTCCAGGGTTTTGCAGCGTCTCTTGGCTGATTTATCTAGATGTTTCTGCGGCGACATTAAATTCAGCACTGCCGATTGCAACGCCCTTACAATAATGGATATTGAATTTCTGTTACCCAAGTAATGTGTTTTTGATGAGTCATCAACCACTCAAAGGAGATTCAAGATTAGATGTGTTTTAACATCATATCCGCGGCAGACTTTCCTTTGAGATCACACATGAAGTTTTGTGCTTGGAAAACGCAACAGTATTTTTGGGTAGGATCTAATGTGGAAATACATTGACTTTCTCAAATGAGGAAATGTATACATCACTAAGTGAATATATATTATTTCTTTGTTAACTGCACACTTTCAGAGCCCTATGTTTTCATTTCTGATTAGCATATGTAGGATGTTGCCTAAGAAACAATTTTTATGTGTTTTAACATGAGATCCGCAACAGACTTTCATTTGAGATTACGCAAGAAGTTTTGTACTTGGAAAACACAACAGTATTTTTGTATAGGAGCTAATGTAGAAATGCATTGACTTTCTCAAATGAGGGAAATTATACATCACTAAGCGAATGTATATTTTTTACTATGTTTTCATTTCTGTTTAGCATGCACTGTAAAAACAAAAACAACTTTTTGGACATTTGTTTTATTCAAAACACGCTTACACCCGGCCTCTTGGGTGTTTGTGCCATTGCAAATCACTTCTTGCCAAGCGAATGGGTGCTGTGGTTGGACAATATGCTTGAGGGTGTTACGGGCAAGGATATTGTTGTGTACGCGAACCGACGCACTGCCACACCGCCTCCAAGCAAACGGACGCAAGGCCGCTCCATTTCCAATGCCTCCTCGCACCTGCGAGCAGGCCGTTTTGGAGAGGCCTGCGCCGACGACGACGCGCGGACGTAACCCGAGCCGTTCGTTGACTCGGAACTGGACCGTCCTGGGAGCATGTGCGCGACCAGGGCACGAGAAGCAATGCCTTCTTTATAATGCATGATATCTTGCGTGTTTCTTAAGCTTTCGAGCTCCTTCTTGCTCTGCGTATAGATTAGCCGAGCCCTCAGTCATCGCATCGCTTCCCGAAATGTTTAGATACAAATAAGGTTTAGTTACCAGTAAAATAGTGTTGGCGCTGCTGCGCTTGCCGGTATTGAAGCTTGGTCGCACTTTTTTTCCTTAAAGGTTCGTGCTACAGCTCCGTGTTCAGCGAAAATTACGCCCAAGGTAGCAACCACCGAAGAGCCAGCGCTGATAAATTTGCCAGCGATGCCAAACTCGACATGTTAAAATGACTCCAGTGGACAAAATAGTACGCATAGGTATCCAGAACATTAGATGCAAGTTCTAATGGTCAAGAAGCTGCAATTGTTAGAGCAGCCGCAATGGCCTGTACACTTCGAAACATGCTTCGAAACATTAAGTCCCAATCTTATGAATGCAGTCCAGACATAAGAAGCAAATACGGTACCAACGTCACCAGTTCCCGAGTGGCCGAGTGGTTAGCGTAGAAAGCTACGGATTAAGAGGTACCAAGTTCGAATCGCGCCAAAGGTGCAGTTTTTTTTTTTCGCTTAGTTTTCATTTTTTTTTTATTTTTTAGCTTTTTTTAATGTAGTTGAGGGGCTTCGCTATGTTTTAGCTTTTACTTTTTATCCAAAAGTGAAAGCCATGAGGCGCTCATTGGTCAACACACAAGAAATGCACACATTAGGTACCAACCAGAAGCACGGTGGCCAACTTTCTTGTGAAACTCATTAAATATGCATCAAGAAAATGTATAGAAATGTTAATGTGCATGATGAGAAATGTAATTAACATTTAATCAGAAACTCAGTAAGCTTTTTTGTAAGGGCGGGCTGCAATCGGCAAGCCTAGCCCGTTTGTTGCTATCACCGCCCCCGATTGCTTAGCTCTTTTGCGGTCGCAAGTCAGCCCAATAAAGAGTTGATTTCAGTGCTATATTACGCCTGTCCTCTTTTGCGCCTATGGTTTTGTCACTACTACGTAACAATAGCATATCAATCTAGGTAAAACGAAAAAGAAAATAAAAAAGCTGTTGCAAGAACACGCGGTATCGCGCCTGAAAGTTACTCTTTTAATCCTGTAGCCTAAAGCTTATTCGCCTCTTGCAGCTTTTGCGTCGGTTTTCTCTGGGATAAGAAATCCATTTCAGATATGGCTAAACCAGTATTTCAGGCATGATAGGATTTAATTCCAATACCTAATTCTTTATCTGGCGAACCATAATAATTGGGAATTGTTATTCAGTGGCTCTTTCGGTTAGTCAGAGGGAAAAATGTAAGCCAGATGCATTGTTCGGTTAAATCTTTATAATTCCGTTTCCTTGCTGGCGGGTGCGCAATGTCTTTTTGTCATATAAAAAAAAAAAAAAATGAAACTCCTAAGTGTTTGTCAGCGCTACAAAGTACAGCCCTTGATTATGATGAAGCTTGAGAGCTACTTATCGGTGTACAAGCGTTTCTTTCTACCTTGCACCTCTTACTCATTTTAGAAAAAAAAATGGCAATGATTTCACGCATCTTTTCAACGCAGCCTCCTCAGAGTCCAACAGACTTGATGTCTATCCTCGGGTACTTCGACTGCCTCTTGGAAGAAAACGTCTCAAACTTCTGAAAATGCGCTTTCCGGTTTTCTCGGTGAGAGACCGAGACCAGAGAACTGAAAGGAGGAACCCGGCGACTTAAGACGGTCTGGCGCTATACCACGCGAATCGTATATCTAAAGGTGAAACTACAGTCTAACATGAAAACACGCACAAGGGAGACAACAGGACACGTGTTTTGTGCGTGTTTTCATGTTAGGCTGTTGTTCCACTTTTAATGTGCACCACCCAGCTAAGCTTCAGATCATCCTGTGTCATATATAATGTAGCTTGTTCGACAGAAAGGTGACGCAGTCCCCCAGGAAAAAAGAAAAAAAAAAGATGGGATTAAGAAGTAGGAGCGTAATTTCCTATAAAAGTTGTCACGCACTCGTTCTTTGTGCAGCATTCAGGATGGAGTCCTAGGACTCCTAGCATTTCACTTTCCATTTAGCATCCGTCAAGTTGGAGGCTAGTTTGGGATACGGAGTCGAATCAACGACATATGCGCCTCAGATAAGTTCAGGTGTCCGTCGTCCACCGAGGAGTGAGACAGATAGAAGAGAGTGGGACAGAACTCCAAGACTAATTAGTGCCCGACCATTTCATCCGCCAGTTACCACTTGGCACAGACATATATGCTCCTAATTTTTAGCTTCAAATGGCGACTGCGTCGAGTTGTTTGTAGAGCGGCATTAACGATATCACGATAATCACTTGGGAAACTGGCAGCATTTGTATGGAACATGTTAATTTGTACAATGAGCTTCCCTTTACTGCCTGCATAAAAGTAAATAATTCGAGCCCATTCTGTTAAGTTCCCATCGAAGTTCTATTCACCTTGCACTACATCAACTTCTCTGGAATGAATCTTCGGCCCGCCTGGTAGTAAAAAGAGCCGGATACGGCAAGGACTTAGCTCCTAAACCGTCGAGCGGTATTCGAAAGTCGAATTTGCCGAACACTTGATGAATTTTGAGCGATGGTATACCGCCGCAGGGCGCTGCTTTGGCATTCCGGTTTGTTGACTTCGCTCGAGATTACTTCGGGTGCCTATCACAGTACCCTAGGGCGACAACGTATCACCGTCCCCTTCGAGAGGCAAATTTATTCTAGAACTCACTGCACAAAAAAACAGGCAAAGATTTAGCGATATATGCTAGATCAAAAAAACCCTTCCTTAATAAAGCCTCGCGCTCACACTGAAACTCCGCACAGAGAAGGAGTTCAGTCACCGGAATAATTTGTGAATGCATTCGCACTCAGTCTATACTTCCTCGTGTCAGTGGCGACACCAAGCAAACTCTTCAATTCACTTGTTAACAAAACGCTGGCGCCATCCATTGGTGTTGCGGGGGATAGACATTAACCAGGCGGCGACAGCAATCTTTCGCAGCGCTCTGATCTATAGCCTTTGATAGGAAGATCATGCGCACTGGCAGCTTCTGTGACACATTTCTGTTGGTCTCCGCCATGGTGCTGCAGTGGTTAGGGCGCTCGTCAGCTGTGCCCAAGGATGCGGGATCCGGCCGCGGCGGCCATTTTTCGACGGAGCCGAAAAGCTAGGCGCCCGTGTGCTGTGCGATGTCAGTGCACGTTAAAGAATTCCAGGTGGTCGAAATCTCAGGGGCCATCCACTACGGCATCTCTCATAGCCTGAGCCGCTTTGAGACATTGAACCCCAATAAACCAAACCAAACCAAACCTTTGTGATACAGCATCGCGCGTGCTCCATAGCACCGCTTCCTTATCGTCGTCGTGCGCGCCTTACGCCGACTGCTTTTCACTGTATGCTACACGGTTAGAATGCAAGTTATCGCACACCTTGGCGTCCTAGATAACAACCATCTTCAGCAGACGCTTCCTGCACATTCGACAATGGTGCTCAATGCATTTGCGATGGTATGCGTAGCGCCTCTTAAGTTTACACGGTCTAGAGTATTGGCATTGTTAGGTTTGGGTCGCGTGCCTTTGGGTAGCGTGCCGGTGCCACCAGTTATTAGGTTTGTGGCTCGTGTGCTCAGCCCACCGCTGACGCAAGTTGTTACATGCAGCTCGCGGCCCCTCGGTAGCGTTTGCCTGGCGGCTCCGTGGACGGCGGACGGCATCAACAGTGTCAGCAAAGACGAGGCGTCTTCTAACGAAACAACCTTTACTAAAACATCATGAAGAAACGGGCAGAGAAGCTAACTCGGAGAGAATACAGACACTCACACAGCTGGTGTCCAGCGTCGTGTCAACGGCGCGTCAAAGTAGTCTCTCTCTCAGCGGAGTCGGCCGCTGCTTTTTATAGGTTTTCCAGTTCACAGAGAAAGGGAAAACCCTCACAGGAAATGGAGAGCCCGATAAGTCTGGGCACGAAGGGTTGACTCAATAGCAGGTGGTCCGACCGCATCTCCTCCACCTCCTGCAGACTGGCGAGGGCGGCGCACTCTCTCACGAGCTCCAGGCTTGGCCGGCGTTTGCACACACACACGCACGCACACACATTTGGCGCGTAGCAAGATCACGTCGAGACTTGCCCGCGGGAGGAAGCGTTGCGCGGCCGATGAACGGCGCCGAAATGGCCGATCCGCTCGCGGTTCTGCCTGTTGCTATGCGGTAGCCGCGTCAGCTGTCCCACTTGTCGGTGGAGAAACGTAACAGCATCCAGGAACCTGGCTTTGCTGAAGCCGGCAAGCTCAGTGGGCGTGGCCAAACCGTAGCATGTACGTGCATATTCATACGCCACGCCTGGGGCGTGAGTTATAGTTTTGACTCTCAGGCGAACTCGGGCGAAATCGGGAATTCTGAATGCTCTCGAGTTCAACTCGGGAGAGCCAGAACGAGGGCAGCACCAACATGGACCAATAATTCGAGCTGCGTCAAACGGCAGTTTGACCGACGTAGAGATCCAGCGTCATTTTTACCTCTCGAAAATGCTGTCACATTAGCTGTGCGACGAGCTAGACGACGGCTAACGTCTGCGGAGACTAAGTGGAGGACCTCATATGCTCATAGTAGAAGACTCAGTCCCCTGATTTCCCGAGTTCTATAGAACAGGTATTTGTTGGAAAGCTTTTACGCATCCATGTGGATTGGACTTCACCAGCCCGCTGGGATCCGTAGTATGAGTGACGTTTCTGACGCTCTTATTGATGATGCTTTGCAGAAGCAGTGGCTCGCTCGGTTTACAAGCTACCCGCCGAGAATGCTTGTACTAAGTAAAATTCCTCCTTCTCAGATGCAGCCTCACGGGCTTTGTGGAATGTGCCGACGGCACATACACTGAAATGAAGATTTCTTCGAACTGAAAAACTGACACGGTCAAAGGAGTAGCAGTACCAGTGCGAGCTAAAGGAACACAATTAGAACAGGAGCAAACACGTACGTTAAATCGCTTAGCTTTGATCTAGACGTGCATGGGCAGGCAAGTATATTCACCGCTTCTACGCCACCGCTGCACATGGTGGGCAGAACTCATTGCGCATGAGTCCGCAAAGTTAACTTTCAGAGCCATCGTTCCATTCAAATCGCACGTGGAGTCTGTCAGGAAACGTCTCAAAGGGAGGCGTCGTTTCCCATGGAATATTTTGCGTGAAATAAAAGCCACGGCAGCTGTTCATGCGGTCGCAGCGTTCCCTCGTGGTCAAATCTTACAAGTTGAGCTAAAGCGCACTCTGTGCACACCTTCCACACTATAAAATGCTTGCAAAGTACCGTAAAGAGCGTAATAAAAGCGCCCTAGAAATATTTTGTCTGCACCTTACTTGCGCAAGTAATGCATTCGGTGGAACGATAAACAAGCGAAAAAATGCACCAAAGGTGTGACCACTTGAGTCGTACTTTGTCCACTGCCCACGAAGCCCATGAAACGACACCCAGCTGCATTGTGATGATCCCACAGTTACGCTATATAACGAATGAAACTGGAAGGCGCTTCCGAGAGTTGGATTTCATGTCCTGACAGCGTTAGTCATTATATGAAGGCGTCGCCAGAGCTCGGGCAAATCCCGAGTTTAGCCACAACTCGGCGCATACTGCAAAGGGCGTTCGGAGAGGGCGAGCTTCGCCTGCTTAATTCTATTTTTTATCATTCAGTGCGCACTGCCGTTAATTTTAAGATATCCAATTTTTAAAGCGACAGCCTTCAATGGCTCATGCTCGCGGATCGTGTCCGTCCATCTGTCCATCCGTAACTCTTTCGTTACGTGGGAGGCGGTAGCTGGCAGCTGAATATGGCCGAGCACTCAGTGGGCGGGTAGTAGGGTTGCCTGACATTACGTTTGGCAGGAGCTGCCAACTCGGGTCTCTCCTTTCATATGGGAGGGTGATGTCAGAATCAGCCTGCCTAGACCACGCAGGCACGTTCACGCGGCTCGGTTAAAGCAGAGCTTCATATATGTGCTCTAGCTTCATCGAGAAGGTGGGAGTGAAAAAAAGAGAGTAGAAGGTGGTGTAGTGGAAGGCTTCGGACCACCGCGTGATAGAGGCTTTCGCCTCATCGCAGTTTAGTGGTCCAAAGTGCCCTCTACAATTTTTTTCTTCATCCTGTCTGCTATAATCAGCCAGTGGTTTCTCAGCATGAAGCGGATCCCAGGTTTATATATATATATATATATATATATATATATATATATATATATATATATATGTTACTGCTCTGCTGACCGAGTTCGACGTGTCTCTGTTTCGTTAAGCTCAGTACGAGTTTCTTCCGCGGTTAGGTTTTCGACGCCATTGCTTTTTACACATTACACATATAAAGCATTCGTTTGGAGTCAACGACATATTATTGTTTCTTTTCTTTTTCTTAAACATTCCATTCCATTCAGGAGCCTTACCACGCATGTTTTTCTTAGGTGCTTTATTTTTTATCTTCCTCAAATTTCGATAATCACCGTATCGGCATCTGCAGTTTGGTGACGCACAATACATAGATCTCCGAAACCTGTGCTACACAAAATCAAAATTTTAGAGGTGTAATCGCATGAGAGGTCGAGCGCATAAATAATTCCTCGCCAAAGCCGCTAAAATATAGGTTTTAGAAACACTTCATTTTCAACAACGACATTCGTTTAAGAGCGGTGTGCGGTAGCCAACAACAAGGATACGACGCCCGATAATTTCCCGATTGCCTTCTCCGCCAATAACACCTCCCTATTGTTTTCGCAATCTTTTTCTTTTGAAATATCCGAAAAAGCTCACACGTCCATCTTATCTCATGTTCACGCCTGTATATAAACGGACATCCTGACAACACTAGCTCAATAAGCCCACATCCTGGCTACCAAAGTAAGCGCATTTCCATTCTTTTAGGAATTTTACTCCGCATTCGCTGTGCTTCATATCGCCGTATTTTATAGTTCTCGCAAAAATATCTATAAAAGCACTTTGGCTGTGTCTGGTTCTTGAATAACCCTAAAAAGATCCTGAACGTAAAGAATACTACTCAACTGAAGTCGTGGCACTAAAAGCTCTCGTTTCATGCTGGTATTAAATGCTTATTTTGACATATCACTTTTTTCCTGTTTCCAGGGACCTGCGGAAATGATTGTGGCTATCCTTTTCACCCTTTTTATAGGTGAGTTCATCCACAAAGGTCTAAATTGTTTTTTCGATATCCCATGAACCTCATAGGAAGCCGAGTACGCCGTGCTCGGACTGTTTGAGTAAACTGGCCTTAAAGAGCACTTTTCGAGAATTTCGCGATATTCAAGGATTCATATCTACTTTGGTTGTAGGTAATGCATGCAACGTGCTTTTGCGCTAGCATTCAAACTGATGGAGTAATCGACGATTAAACCTCGAACTTCTCTTCACAGTTCTGAAGTTCTGCTGAGAAGCTCGGTGATGACGTCACGGACGGTACTATCTCTGATGTTCGTTGCCTTCGCCCACGTCCTGCTGCGTCTTTTCTGGCAGTACTAATCAACATTTCTAGGGTTTTGATTTCAGTAGCCTTGTTTCTATTTCTTCAAATCAAGCGTGACTGTGCAGAAGACGTACCGGTACCGTCAATGACGTCATCATGCGCCCCCCAACCGTCGTTATGCACTGAGGTGAAGGCTGATAGCCGTCGCGGTTTTAATCGCTAATTGTGCCATTGTTTCAAATGCTAGCGCCAAGATATTTCGCATGCTTTAGGTGGAACCTATAATCATTCAACCGCTCGTCACATATCGAAATCTAAAACCGGTGCAGCTTCCCTTTAAGCTTAAAGTGCTGAATGAAGGTGCTTGCACATTTTATTGTCAGACATTTGAACGACCTAGTGCGTTGTACACTCGTCTTGGAACGACGACCGCTTAAAGAATTTGCAAAGCAGAACAATATCCAACGCTGACTTAAAATCGAATCTAGGTTTGGACAAAAGCCAAATGTACTAGATAATATTTGATACACATGTATACATGTCAAGGCTATTTACTGAGTAATGTCAGTGCGGTCGGTCGGTCGGTCGGTCCGAAGCTCTTTTGCATGACTTGTGAAAATCCTATAATTAACTGCTGCCAACTGAATCCTCTCTCGTAACACATGAAATATTTTTGTAGCCTATATTTTTTAACGTGCATATAGAACAATGGGCGTGTGCATATCTATCAAGGTTTGAGAAATTTTTACAATGCTTCCCATTAAGCGAGAATTCCTCGCATCTACACCACTTCCATTCTCCCAACTGCAGACTTTGCAGTGGACACGCTTCCCTATCCCGCGTGTGGGCCTGGTCTAATATACTACCCCCTTTCCCTCCTAATTATTAATGAGGAGCCCGCTGCGCAGCTAAGAGCCGGTATTCTGGTTTGTTTTTTTTTTTTTTTTGCGCAAAAACCACGACACAAACGGAACGAGGTAGACAGGTCACATGACAAGCGCTTTCCTGTCTACCTGGTTACTTTTGTGTCGCAAAAAAAAGAACAACAACCTTATGATTAGGCACCAACTAGCCTGCAAAAGTGTACTCGCAAGAGCCGGTACTTCAAGCTCGGTTCGCCCACGGGCTGGCTGGGTCCAAGAGGCGCATAAGCTCTTGGGCGCCCAGTGAGTCGACCTGCTGCATAAGGGCTTAATAAAGTTTTTTTGTTCCGCAGGAGCCTCCAGTGTCATCGTCCATGACGCCAACCTTTTTATGGACTCTGTGCTGGGCCACACAATGCCCGAGTTTATACGTCGCAACCGTCTGGACCCGCTAGTGGTTGAGCCCTACAACACAACTCTGGACGAACACTGGCTGCTGCGCGTCCAAATGCAAGCGGTCAACGTCACCGGACTTGGAAAGATATGGCGGCATGGCAGCTGCTCTCTAGAGGGTGTACCGAAGCCGAATTATTTCAGTGTTAAATGCAAAATGGTTCTTGAAGGCATTTGCATCCGTGCTACGACCAACCTGACCTACAACGGCCAATCACACCGCATCAGGATTTGGGCAGACATCCTCACCAATTACGGAGAGGTCGAAGTAACGTCAGCCCTTCGTCAGCCCCTCACTGTCAAGTTCCGGCTCCTCCAGGAACCGGATGCACGCGTCACCATTAGCGGGTACTCTCCTGTAGCCCTCCACACCACGATAGAAGGATACAAACAAGAGGTGTACCGCATCTTCCAGAGACAGCTTTATGGGCCTTACCTCAAAAACTTTAAAGCGGCAGTTAACGAAACGCTTTTGTTATCATTATAACTTAACATTACTTCCTTTTCCTCTATGCTTCCAAATAAATAGCGCCGAATATTAGCTAACTTCGTGAACGTAGTTTCCAAACGTTGTCCGACCAAAGCCAGCAGGCGTTCTGACCGCCTCTGTTCGTACAGCTTACCCCACTCACTTTTCTTACTCCTACTCCCCATCTTCACCGCTGTTTCGAACATCGACGAAAGTCCGACGGTGACCACTCCCCTTGTTCTGAGACAGTCGTTGCAACAGCGGGAGTGGTTAAACCGGTTTCACATTTCACACGGAATAAGAGATTAAGAGGCGGTTTAAGTTGGCCAAGCACGGAAAGATTATGGACACAATACTTAGCATCCACTGATCTTTCCTACATCTTGCCATTTAAACTGTTTGAAGGGTGTTTTAGGCCTTTATTGCAATGAAGGAGGCCCAGTTAATGTCTTCAGTGCAACTGCTCAGAGGAGATGAAGACGACGACAAACGAAGCGCAGCGTGAAAAACTGGCAAGGAACCGGCTAATCTTCACCGACGGGTCTCCTATGACTCATTTCGTCCTTTACAGCATTTCGATTGTTCGGGTTCTTATTGTTTCTTTTGTTTGTTTGAACCGTCCCAGAATGATTTGAACCGTCTTGAATATCGTTTTATCTCGGAATTTTCTCGGTTCAAACGTCAACCTTCTATTCACCTTCCCCGTATTATCTCTTCTCCACTTTCATAGCCAATATTTATGCGCTGTCGGCGGGATACAACCCATTTATATTCTACGATACGCCTTACCACTTGTTATCATTGTTTACGTTTATTCTTTTTTGTCCTTTCTGATCATTTCCGCTTCTAGATTGATACAGGTGTATTGTCCCGTTCATTTTAAGTTATTTTCACTCGAGTAACTAATGTACAAACCCGAATTATAATTGTATTGTCCTCCCGAGGTTACTTTCACTTGTGTAATTAAAAACACGCAAGAATGTTAGATTTTTAGATTCTGCTCTTTCCTTTTATCACTGTATCGTGTTTATTGTGTAAATGAACGTGTTTTTATTACAAATAAAAGGAAACGAGATAGCGCAGTGCTCTAACATAATACCCAATAGCCAGGGAAGCAGGACATTTTTGCCGCAACTGGGTTCGAAGACTAATGGTGGCGAGTTTCTTTCTTTCTTTCTTTCTTTCTTTCTTTCTTTCTTTCTTTCTTTCTTTCTTTCTTTCTTTCTTTCTTTCTTTCTTTCTTTCTTTCTTTCTTTCTTTCTTTCTTTCTTTCTTTCTTTCTTTCTTTCTTTCTTTCTTTCTTTCTTTCTTTCTTTCTTTCTTTCTTTCTTTCTTTCTTTCTTTCTTTCTTTCTTTCTTTCTTTCTTTGTCGGAGCCATTGTTCGAAGAAGGCTCTACAGCCAGCCCGGGGAAATCGAAGAATGCGGGTACTAATGACCTGCATTAAAGACTTCGCCGAAGTGGGCTTCGAATGATCGATTCTTTCATGTACTATATTAGTCTTTCAGGCTGGGCTTCGGATATCATCTTTATCTCCTCTGACGAACTTACTGTCAAAGTACACAATACGTTTGAAGGACTGAAAGAAGCACAGCGGACAGTGCAAACTCACAGGCTATGCACTGCATCCCGCATGAAAAGCCATCCTACACAGATTGGGCATCGAAGGGGAACCGATGATGGACTCACCAGGGCCAGTACCAGCAAACGTACGAAAACGGGTCATGATCAAGCCACTACCAAAAACATGAACCCACGAACACAAGGCAGACGGGAAGCAAGAGCCAAGAGCTTGCATAGAACTTGGCAAAAACTCAAAGACGTCTAACATGTAGACGCTGCCTGTAACCAACATGGCCCGCATAGGTTAACTATTTACGGGATCACACAACCCAAGATAAGAAGACCGGAAAGACTAACAATGTCGGAAACCTTCACGACCTGCACCTCCCTTGACGCAGAAGCTACCATCACAGCGGTTATGGTTTACACTCGGTCACCACCATTGTGAGCGACATGCTGTATACAACTGTATGTCACAAGAAGAATCTCTAGCGTCACACTCCGCAACTTTGACCCAACTAAACAAGTGAGAGAGATTGATGTGATTTGAGTGCCAACACACGCGGGGAACCCAGGCTACGAGGCAGCCCACACATACGCTCTAGTAGAAGCCGGCCGAGCTGTGGACATCGCCTTGGACCTGGAGCCCTTCGGAGAGCCCCTCACCTCATACTACGCTTACATCACACACTACAGAATAGGGAGAAGAACATATCCACCACCGCACACCTCACTATGCAGAGAGCAACATGTGGTGTAGGAAAACTTCAAACCGATGCATTCCCTAACTCATACATTATTTCATAATTCTTTAATTCAGAAATTAGCCCAAATTGTGGCTTCTGCGGTAAAATACCCTAATTCAATCGTTTTATTTGGGAGTGTGAGCTCCTCTATCTCTAAGAGAACTCATCTAAAGGCCAGCGACAACCCGGATATCCAAACCGGAGCAGTGGCATGAGCCTGTGTCACCCGGTGTCTTCATGGTTCTCGAAGGCACGAGTTGAGCACCTTCCCCACTCCCATTTCCTTTCCACTATCAGCTGCACTTCACTTCAGTAAAGGAGGGAATGGGTCGTATTCATCTTGAATGTGGCTGCATTTTTACAGCTGCCATCCACGTGGCGCAGGAAGAGGACGACGTTGACATATCACGCGCTAATTCGCTCTGTGAACGCCTGGTTTTCCTGCCCTATTGATAGCTGTATTGGGCAAACCCGCGTCATAGCGCAGCCTATACGTCTCTGAACATGATGTGCCTGCTTTTTCTGCGGCTAGCACAAGAGTTAACTCGAGCTCGTTCGGATTATTTGACGCAGAGTATAGCTGTGCTCGACTACGACCAGACAAATCGATCCATCAACTAAAAACGGCCGTGCACCACCATCTTCGACCCAAAGAGCCCACAAGCTCGTGCGAAGCTCTAGATTCCGTGCTTTGCAATTTTAAACAATCTGTCAATTTTTTTTTTTCGCTGACAGAGTGTTCATTTAATTGTCTCCAAACTGGACAGGCTGAACATTCCGGTTGCTCGCTTATATCTCTCGCCCAGTGTACATTCAGCGCAAAGGATATTTTGTTCTCTCAGGCATATCTCGCGACGCTGAAGTGATAACGCTGTAACATAGAAGCCTGTCTTTTAATTGTGCTATTTATCGTTTAATTCTGATAAAAAGAGTACATTATGTTGCTCTGCAACATACCAAGAAAGCACGGTCCACGGAACCATGCTAAAAGGTACAAGTCTGGTGAAGATGCCACATACATCAGGAAAGGCGCTCTTTCTTCATCGTTACAAGTCTTTACCGCACGTACTTGCGTTATTTGCTCTTGTTCGTAGTGGACTTACTGGGCGCTTCAAGGAACAGCCCGGAAACAAGCTGCTATTGCTCTGAAAGAAATGATTTCACGATTGAGATAGTGTTCTGCACTCGATTAAAAAATGTGGCACGATAGTGAAATTATTGAAAGTATATAGGCAGAATTCTCTACACTATTGGTCATACATTATCGATCTATATGTGTACGGAATAAAAAAAAATGCGAAATTCTAACGAGAGGAATTAAAATTCCTCAGTCAGTCAAAATTACCGTAGTTATAATCTGCTACTTGCGCTTAAGATTATTGAATGATCAGAACTCTGATCTCTGGATGTTCCTGCAGCTTTGTCGCGCAACTCAGAAACCAGCTTTCTTGTTAGTAGCCTTCTATATTTTTTTTAATGCGCTCCCGCCAGGTGTGAAAATCATGCAAATCAAATTTACAGTCGTCTCCGCAAAGCTATTAGAGCTATGCGCACAGTGATGGACGGATAAAAAGAAACAAAACCGGTTTGCACCAGGGCGCGGACAGGGCAGTGTCCCTTCTTTCCCCGTATGTAGAATGTTATGTGCGCTTATGTGCAACCTAAATGTCGCAGAAAAAATTTCATTGGTCAGTCATCATAATGAATTAGTGACGTACTTCCTTAGCGTTTGGTCGTCAGCGCTCTACAAACGCGTTATTTCCCTTCACGGGAACGGGATAAACCAAGCGCTTTAGCTTCAAATTCCAGCCCCTCGCGTTTCTATGCGACCTGTGTATAGCGTGTGCAATAAAAAAAAAAAAAAAAAACAGCTGATGTACTTCAAGCGGCGCATCAAAGAGGAGGACGAAGACAGAAGTTTGGAAATTGAACAACGCCTGAGCGCGTACACCTAGTGACAGTGTACTATCGGCGTCCATCGACCTGTCCTTGCAATAAACACCTTTACACCTTGTTTTTTTTCATAATTTTATCTTTTCCTTTTTTTATTACATTTATATCGAACACTTTCACGCCCACAGTATTTGCTGCAAGTGCTATCACAGCCGCATTCTTATTCAGCTGATCATGCTTTACCGCCCTTGTGGGGATACACATGAATCCCCTGTCCCATTAGAACGGCCACGCGTAATTATCACCCGAGTTTGTACGCGACGTCGCCGCGGGTTCCCCTCTTTCCTCTCGGAGTAACCCGGAGTCCCAGACGTGGGCGCCTCTCGCGACTCTGGGATAGAGTCACTGGAAAAATTTTCTAGTGATTGCTCTGGGGTCTTTCGGCGGTTGACCACGCACCACGGCCGGTCTCGAGGGAGAGCGCGCGCGCTCTCTCTCGAGACTGGTCGTGCACGCACGCGCGCGGTTCTATTTTCCGCCAGTGAGACCGCCACCGTCACCTTCGTCGTACGGTCATCGTACGCACTTAACACTGCGGGCCGTGAGCGCGAAACCACGCCAGGTGAGCAGAACACTGCTCTCACCTCCTCGCGTCTGCTTCCCCATTCGATGATTTTATTTCGTCCCCGTGCACCTGTTCCCTCTAGCCCGCTGCAGTGGCAACTTCTCGCACCGTGGGTTGGGGGTCACAGATCTGTCTATTAGGGCTGGCACGCCGCCGGGGCTCGAAGGCGACTGCAGCGTCTAGACGCCCTTTGGCGCATTATTCCAAGAATAACCCACATACCCTGTATATACAGATCTACAGCGATAACCGTGTTTTTTTTTTTTTTTTTTTTTCTGTGTAGCGATGCGCGGTGATCCACCTGACCTAGCTGACATATACCGACGAGCACCTGCCACGATGCAGGCGTGGCTCATGACCTATATTCCGGACGACCCTCACGCCTCCCTCTGACAGTAATTGAATGTTTGTTTTAGCAGGGATATCGAACTAATATTGCAATGCGGGCCATATTCGCAAAATTTCGTCCCTCGTGGGCCACGAGCCAAAATTATCAAAATTACCTATAGAGGCAAAAAAATAAAAATAACAATAATATTTTCACGGTGTTGGCGACTGGGGCTAGAGCCGGTATAGGTAGAATTACACGGTCCAAGGTTTAGGTACGTCCTGCGAGTCCGGAGCCGATTCACTTCAACGTCGTTTTTTCACTCCGAGCGCCCCCTGGCAATATGAATAAAAATCATTCAAGACGTCCATTTCCCAGAACACACCCTCCAAGTTTCGACCACTCGAGGTTCTTTAACGTGTCCTGGGGCCCCTGACATCGCACAACACACGCTCGCCTTGCTTTTTGCTTTGGTCGAAAAGCGGCTGCCGCGGCCGGAATTCGATCCCGCTTCCTTGGGTTGAACAGTAGAGTGCCCTAACCACTGAGACATCGCGGTTGGGCATGGTAGAAATGAAAATAAGGCTGAAAATTGGGAGAGTGGGTGCCTTGTACTATGCGCAAGGCTGCAATGAAAAACAGAAATATAAGTTAAGGGCATGGATACTTAGGAGGAAGCTTGCAAAAGTACGAAACTTTTAGTTTTGTGGCCTTCTTGTAACTTTGCGACTTCGGGGCCTCAACATCAAAATAACGTTTCACTTGACGAAGCTAGTCTTCCGTGCCAGAGAAATTGCTTTGAAAAGGAGGCATACTAAAGAAGCGCGTTGAATATTTGATATCGGGGGCTATAACTCAGATATGCGTCCTTGAAGGAAATCTTTGAGCGCTTCTTGATTTGACGTAAAAAAGTTTCAGCCAAAGGGAGTGAAAGCTGGAACACTGACTTGTTTCAACTACATTGCACCTACATTCCGTTTTCTGGAAAGGGAAGGAAAGATAGCAGGAGCTTAAAATTCCAGCGGCGCTATTCTGGGGCGAAGTTCTTCACGGCTGTTCAGTGGTGCGTCGAGCACCGAAAAATCATCATTCGAAGAGCTTGGGAAGCAGGATGCATTGATGATCTCCAGCATAAGCTGAAGTAACTTGGCCATGTACTCTGTCGTGTTTTTTTTTTATTTTTCGGCTGTTAGCGCACATTCCTTCAAATTGCATCGAAATCTTGCGTGCTGTGGCTTTGCTTGCCACACTGGAGACATATCACTTTCTCTGCGGCTCATACGCGAATTTACAGAAGATTGGTCTGTTGTAGGCCCGTTCTTTTGTATGTGCGTGGGGAAAGAGGTTGTGTGTGTGTGTGTGTGTGTGTGTGTGTGTGTGTGTGTGTGTGTGTGTGTGTGTGTGTGTGTGTGTGTGTGTGTGTGTGTGTGTGTGTGTGTGTGTGTGTGTGTGTGTGTGTGTGTGTGTGTGTGTGTGTGTGTGTGTGTGTGTGTGCGTGCGCGTGCGTGCGTGCGTGCGCGCGCGCGGCGGAGAGGGATATAAGCTCATCGATAAGACATCTTTGGAAAAAAAAAATAAAAAACCTGTTTTCTCAAACCTCTAAAAGTAGAGTTTAAACACTCCCCTTTTTTTTATGAGATAGAGTATTAGACTCGAAACGACGAGCAGCCGTCACCGTATCCCAGAAGGATGTTGGAAAAATAGGCAGTTCAATAAAATAGAAGCTTGGTTTGGGCTGATTGCACCGTTTGGTTTGCACCTTTTTTTTTTTTTTTCAGTCCTTCGTTAGGCATCTACTTCCATCTCAGGTATCTGCACGCAACAGCTATAGCAGCCCAGTTGTAGCTACTCGACAGGTCAGCGCACTTTCCTCCTCTTTCTTCCATCTCAGCAGCAGGCAGGTGACAGGCGTTGCGACGACATCGGCTCACATCGTCGTAAACAGCCTATGCTAGCTCCTAAACAGCCTGAGTTCGAATCTCACTCAAACCCATACCTTTCCGCGTGTGTTTTATCTTATTTGCTCGAGTTTTTCGTGATGTAGACGGCCGGACGGACGAATACCAGCGGACAAAGAGAGGTGATAATGTTGCCACTCTTTGCACTCCTACATTAGAGCAGCTAGACTCAATTATTTGAATGCAACTTAGTATATGAACCGTAAACACTATCACAACTGCAGATCTTTTAAAAGGCCCCTTACATGATGTTAGGCGGTACAGTTGGATACAGATAGTTATGTACCTTTACGTGCAGGATTAGCGGTCAAGCACTGGCGTGTTCAACACCATCGCTACGACGTCGCCAAACATTTAATAAAAACTAGATCATTCAAAGGCGTTTACAAGTGCAGGTTTTTGGTTTTCAGTTTATTTCCCAACTGCATGACTCCACAGGAAAACGACTTATCGCGGGAAAGGGACAGCCCGACAGGCAGTGCCAAGGTTAGCCAGGTAGGGCCCGGACAGCTGCGTCTGGAGGATGCGAGATAACTCTTGCGAGTAGCCTTTCTCAATGACACTGTACACAGGCAAACTTTTGAGGTTGCTGAACACAAGGTGCGGTTGGAGCGGCCGAAGGAGCCTGAGGTTGACTATGGGTGGCTGCCCGAGCACGGACGTCACCTCGATCAAGGCGTGGTTGGTTGCGAAGTTAGCCCGAACACCGATGCGCTGGCTTGGGTTCCTAAAGTAGACCAGGTCAGACGTTGCGCTGACGGCGACGCGGTCCAGAACCACGTTGCAGCCAACAGTGACACGGCCCGGACCCGATGTGCCGGGTCGGCCACAATCACCTTGCCGCCGGATCTGTCCCAATCCGGTGACGTTGACTTTGCGCATCTCGGCTCTCAGGACACCCGGTGAGCTAAGGTTAGTGACGTAGTCTGCTACCGGAAGTGGGTCCAGGCGGTTGCGGTAGACCAAGGTGGGCATCTGGCGGCCCAGCACTTCATCTATATAGCGGTTGGCGTCGTTGACGGTGGCACCGAAGGCCCCTAAGAGAAACATTCTCACTTAGCAAGCTAACCACGAGATTCTAGCCGGTCACTTTGGCAATCGTAAAAACGTACACCGTTGAAGTGCAGCTACGTATCGAGTAACTAGAAGCGCCGTGATTATGCAACTACAAAAGTCAGACACGATAGCAATCTTTTAACCACGAAATCGATTAACGCCATTAATGTCCAATGGGTCCGACATAAGGTACAATTGCGTTTGGGAAAAAAAAGTACTGATTATACTTCTGGTAATACGGATATGTTCAGCGCTACAGCTTGTTCAAGGTGTACTCTCTGCAAATTATCAATCTGATCTGGAGGCTGCTTCTGCGCTTGGGTGTGTTGTGTTTCTTTCTGTTTTGGGCAGGTTACAACGAGTGATTTTACAGCTTTTGACACGTAGCTACGCGAATAGAATACGAAAGGGACGACGACAATGAAAAGAGAGGTGTCGTAACTGTAGTCATCCCTTCTATATTCTACTCGCACCGCTAAACAAGTTACAAAGAGCCAACTAGCTCAACAAACAACTATAGGAGGAATTCAAATGACGTCACGGGTGCCATTTTGCGGTGCAAGACACAGCTTCAACAGTGAAAACCAGAGTAGAACATGATAAGGTGTTTAGATATGCTTGTAGCCTTTCGCCCTTACTACATGCACCGCAAAATGGCTACCTCTGTGACGTACGTGCCTACTCCCTATAGCGGCCTTTACTGTCACCACCGAGATCTTGACAAGGCCAGCGCATCCCAGCAGCCTACGTGTCACGACAACGGATGAGCGATAAAGTGCCAGCAAATGAAGGTGTGAGCGGGATCTGAATCTAGTCATCTGGTGTCCTCTCGCCACTTTATCCAAGCCCGTACGCTCAGATTCATTGGCTGATCCTTTATCGCTCATCGGCTCATCGTGACGCCCTCTGATTGGAGAAAATATCATGCAACGGCCTTGTTAGAATCTTGGTAGTGACCCCATTACGCAGTTAACTGTCTATGCGGGGATTCCGACTGCTGCAGCTATCAGTGACCAACCAGCATCCGTGATCCCGTGACAACCCTGTGCCCAAAACTGATGCCTTCCGCTTACTTCACCGTTATCAGTTTGGGCTGAAGGTGGCAACACAACGCCTTTGAATAAAACATTCTGAAGCGGTTGCACTGCGCGGCATCCTACGTGCATGCCTGCGCTGCAGCAATTTACACAGTTATGATAAACCGAGAACGATGATCGCCCATGAGTTGCGCTGCGGGAGGGCCATGGATGCGGCCCAGGCGGAGCTTCGCGCGGGCTCCGAAGGCTGCACGTATGCGGGAGGCCAGAACCACACACGTGCGGCAAGTCGAAAGCAGGAATAACGCAATCGGGATGCTGCCCGTAAACACGATGCGCCATAAGATGCTCATGTCCACGCCAGCGTGATTCTCACAATAAAAACCCC
This sequence comes from Amblyomma maculatum, assembly GCF_055883805.1. Classification (NCBI taxonomy): domain Eukaryota; kingdom Metazoa; phylum Arthropoda; class Arachnida; order Ixodida; family Ixodidae; genus Amblyomma; species Amblyomma maculatum. The sequence continues at coordinate 256,164,931 of NC_139344.1, forward strand.
TCGTTGTAACCAAACCGAAACCCAGTCATCATCCGCTCACTCGTGGGATCACAATTCAAATATGTAAATAAGCTAGCGTTGATCTTTCACTAGGCTTACCCCCCCTTCAGCTAGCACCAACTTAACCTTCTTCCGCATAGAGAAGATTACAGTCACTTATGAGTTTTTGATGTGAGAAGCGCATTGGTGTCTTGCTGCGATCACGCGCCATTTCTGATAACGACGAAGTTTGCTTGAGGAATCAAGCACTATACGGGCAGTTACGTGATCGCGAATGCTGGATTAATATACAATCTAAGACCCACACCTACTACTACTACTACTACTACTACTACTACTACTACTACTACTACTACTACTACTACTACTACTGCTGCTGCTGCTGCTACTATTACTACCACTACTATTACTACCACTACTATTACTACCACTGCTGTTACTAGTACTAGCCAAAGAGAAAGCTGGTGCCGTTGCACTTCAGGCCCCAATGAAAGGCGCAGAAGTGCCGATGATTATGTTTCGTAATTATATTGACCATTATTGGGCACGAAATGTAGACTCAGCCGTAACAATACGACTATTCGTGAGCCTAACTGCAAATAAATACCGAGAATGTTTCTATACCAACCTAAAACGTGCACTAAATGCATTGCAGTGAGAAAGGCACTACTGTAATGATACTATCTGTGCACACAAGAGACCATCTCGGCGCTGATACCGTTCTGCCGATTCCGCGCCAATCCAAGTTTTTAGCTCAATACTAGCCAAGTTAAGTACAAAACTGCGTCATCACGGCATTTACACAGGAGATGAAGGGGAAGTGCTCTTTGAGAAACTCGTGTGGCCAATCCCTCTCGTGAGTATCTGACATTATCTGAGGGCACAACAGCAACAACAGCATAGACGATGTGGCGCAAGCTTTCCCCCTATAGGTATAACTATGAGAAACTATGTGAAGAGCCACACGGTATGTTCAGTTAATTTCCCGCCAAACAGTTGGCGCGCAAAATCGCGGGTAGCAACTGCAGCTACTTTAGTGCCGCGGTCATCTGTTCATTTTAGAATAGCGGCGATGTGCTAGCGTCTGTGATACTCTCTGTATCTGTCTGTGCTAATACGTCTAGGACATACTAAAGGCCTCTATTGCTTATGCCAAAGCTGACGCTTAAGGGCAGTCTCTGGCAGGTGTAACGAGCTCGAAGAAACTGCAACTAGATGACAGTGTATTTTGTTTTCTCTCTCAGAGAGAGGGGGGTCTGAAACACTTACTGATTAGCAATGTACGAAACAGGGCTAGAGGGCATTAAGTTGTAGCCTGAATGCGATTAGTATAGACAAAACGGACGAATGCATGCTTCGTCTGTGACATGCTTCGTCTAGCTTTGTCTCATCGCACGTTTTTGTCCATCCTAGTAAACCCATACAAGTTATGACTTCTGATTATATTTGTAAATAAACTTACCGACAAAAAGGGTAACCAGGATGATTGGAATCATTTCTCTTTATTGTTGTGCCTAAGGAAGAAAGACAACATAATGAGTCGAGAACTGTTGTGATCGCCTGGAGCGTAGCAGGCCAATAATATTGCCAAACTGCTTTGTGGAGGCACATTCTTATTTTTTTTTGCACCCACTACAGCAGCATGAGGGAGGCTAGCCGTCACCCCTCAGGCGGCTGTCAGTTATCATTCCGTATAGAAAGTCAGTATGTTGCGCTTTCATGTGCAAGATCTAAGCGAACAAGTTTCATCCAAAATTCACTCGATATAACAGCGTGTCAACTTAGAACTCTTACATTTTTTTACTCTTACGCTCTTTGTCTGTGTGCTCTATTCGGCGGGTTTTGCTAACAATGCGGTGTAGTGTGTTCTACTTTTTCCGCAGTGAGTACTTCACTTCTTCCTGCGGCATAGCTTTCCAGGGCTAATGCACATATTTTCCACCGCTAACAAGACACGCTTCTTCCATGAAAGTGCGCCGCGATAACTTCGTGGCATATATTGTTGTCCAGGTTGTAAGTACAGTGCTCTGCATCGTGCATATTAAATATGTAATAATATCATAACAGTTACCGAGAATGCGAAACAAAGGCTAAGCCAATTATGGTACGAAGCATGAATTGGACAAACCTCTTCTTTTCTGACGGAATGAAACTGAAACTTTAATTGCACTGATGGATTAAAGTCATATTTAATTCCCTTTCCCGGCCATTTTTTTACTTGAAATCTGGCTCTGGCACATTCTTAAATCGCTTTCAGCATGTGTTGCTCTGAAAACGGTAATTCAGCGACGTTTAGTATGCAACGCTTTGTCCCTTGCTTCCATAGAGGCGTACATATTACTCATGTTCCCGACTTTTACCAATCAAACTTCACAATCCTCACATTCACCTGCTCCTAAAAATTGCTAAAAAATGTTGCATTTGCATAATTTGCACAGAGTAGGCCTCATCCTGGTATGAAAACGCAGCTCAAACTTCTTTTTTTTTTTTTAACGTTGCATTACTTCAGCATGCTATTCCTGCCGAGGATCTTTTCCTAACGCAGAAGATTCCTGCCGCTATCTGCTTTCTCCAATACCTCCAATGAAAGTAACAGGGCCTATATGCGTTCTAAGAGATAGCGCTCGCATGCAAGAGTGAATCTCAGCTCTTCACTAATCTAATAAAAATTGCGATGAAATTTATGAAATCGCAATGGTAAATCGCGAGGAACTGAAGCGGGCTTACCTTATTGTCGAGAAAGCTTGGCGGTAGGCTGCTGTCAGCAGATGTCTTTTATACAAGACGACAGCAGATAAGATTGACGCCTGATGACCTTCGTCCTGTGAAAAAAAAAAGGAAACGCGAAGCAGAGCACAGGTGTCTGTCCCATATGCAACAGAGGACCAATGGTTTCTCCGAAGCTTTTATCAACTTCTGTTGGAGATAGTGAACGATTGCAATTTGCGCTGGAACTGACGAGCAAGAGTCGAAACAGCATACAATGAGAACGCATGCTATCACTTCCGCTGCAAGACAGCATACATTGCACATGGGCTAAGCTTACGACAGAGCCTGAAAATTAATCTAGGTTGCGAAGCCTTCGAGCACGACTATGGCAATAAAATACACAGTTGCATTTTTAGATATCAATTGGTCATCGTTTTGCTACTCTCTCTCTCTCTCTCTTTCTGTCTGTCTGCCCTGTTTTAATGTATTAGATGCCTCAGTGAGCCCCTAAGCCCGACTATGTGAGTGTGGGTATTGCCAGCTGCTCCGCACGAGGGGAGGAGGACAGCCGGCACGGCGAGAAAGGGCTCTGATCTTGAAAGAAATAAAATAAATATGGCCGCAACTGCACTGACACTGAGTTGCGGTCTTGTGGTGGCGAGAACAGATACGCTTTTCTGGCCACTGCACGAGAGCACTATTCTTTCGCCGCGTTTCTTTTTAAGGCGAAAGTCTTTTATGGCTCATACTGTCGTCCGTTCGCAGATGTCACACTTTCGCACGCATTCCAAATATGGGCATACGCAGCCTTAATGATACCTAACAGGAAAGGGAAGGCGCAGTATCTGTCACACTGTTTCATGGACACCTGAGCTGCGCCGTAGAGGGAGGGAGGAAAGTGCGAGTGAAAGTGGAAAGAGAGAAAGAAGAGCCGCATGAACAATTGTGACAGACACTGTGCCTTTCCTATAAAATAACACACAATATCAGCATGGGACTGTTGCTATGTGGTTCAGGTGTCCAAAGAAAACAGCGGTTGCTAGGCAACGGCGTAAGGAGCGGTGCGAGCACGGCGCGGAAGAGGGTGGCAGTTCCTGGCCCTACGGGGCTGGGACGGTAGGTCAATGTAGGCCGTCATTGCACCCGCCACCGCTTGGGTGGTGGACGACGGCTGTTGTTGCGGCGCGCGTTCTTCTCTCTCTCTTCTTTTCCTTTCTTCTCTATTTTCTCTTCTGTCCGCACGAGGCAGCGGAGGTGGCTCAGCTACAGAGCCAGTAGCAGGCGCGTGCATTTTCTTTTCCTTCTTCCTACAGTCACAATCACAACAACAACCACCGCCATAGAGAAAATGCGACTTTGCGGCCAGTGTAGCTCTCGCTGCAAGATAATTGGTTCACAGGAGAGGAAAGGCGCAGTATCTGTCACACTTGTTCTGTGGACACCTGAACCGTGTCGTTGAGGAAGAGAGTAAGGTGGGAGTGAAACTGGAAAGATCTGTGCGCGAGATGTGCCATATTCCGTGACATTCCGCGAGATGTGTTGTTGTCTAGCGTCCTGCCATCTGCAATCTCACACTTGAACGCGAACCAAAGAACGCCACGCGACAGACGCGATGGTGTACCGTCCAAACACACGGAGAAAGTGTGACAGATACTGCGCCTTTTCTTTACAGTAAACCAATTACAATTATATGTAGCACTGCAACGAACGCCGGTAATAGGCAAACGATGAGAGGCAAGTCATAGCAGAGGGAGGGTAGGCTTTCGCTATTCTCCTCTTAAGAGACATCTAAGAGGCCTCCAATTTTTTTATTTATTTCCTGCTCACAATGAAAATTACAACGGGATGAAAGTTTCAATTAAGGTACAGTAGCACTAAGGGCGCCAGCGAAACGCCGGGCCACACTGCGTTTCAAAAATGTTTTTTTTTTTTTTTTTTTTAGGTTAAGTAACTCGATCAAAACTGGCATCCATTAAGGTTTCTCACTTTGGGCATTATAGATGGCTTTCAGGTAGTTTATACTTTCAATGAAATACCCCCTCGCGGAGCGAGCATCCGTGTCCGCGTGTCTCACAGCCATTCTCGTTTTCCGCACACTGTGGAGGCAAAGCAACATGAATAATATCCCTGTCACACGGCCGACTCGGAACTACCTTGAACTTCCTTGGTCTAAAGGAGCGCAAGGGAGTCGCAGGGAGTTTCGCCTTAAAGGAGTTGTCCCCGTGTCACACGGCTTGCAACGAGCTTCTCAGAGCAGCCAACAGGGGGCCATTAGGCGCTGTTTATTTTGCACAAAGATATAAAAAATAATGTTCAAAACAAACTGAAATATTTTTTATACTACTATTTTCCTTGCAAAATGCAATTAGCTTTAGTCATATCAATATAAAAGAACACACATTTGCTGAAAACAACGACCATGCTCTAAACATAGCCATTTTTTCCGCTCTGCTGGACACCATGCGCGGCGTTGTGCAATACGTGGTACAGTCGCGACAATTAAACGCAACTAACCGTGTTAGAATACAATTTTATGCAATAAAAACTAATATATTTAGGAGCAAAAATTACATTATTGAAGAACTATGTTATTTAATGACTCGGAAGCAAAGCACATTGGAAACGAGAGTATTCCCTTCGCCCATCAATGGAGATCGTCGATCTCCTTTGCTTCAAAACTCCATTTAACTTCCTTCCATAATGGACTGCCGTGTGACACGGCACGTATCTCCCTCGAGGTAATGGCTACCTTGGTTGAAGGGAGTTGAAAGGAGTTCAGCCGTGTCCGTGTGACAGAGGTATAAGTCGTGTGGCACACCTCCTTGGTTATGAACGGCACGAACTTTATACCATTTGTGGTAATTGGCGAGACATTTTTTAAAGTGACCTGAAAGATTATACCAGAGAAATACTGCCACCCAGCAATCAAGGAAGATATGGTCTATATTTTCTGGTTTATGGCAAATCAAGCAGTCCGCCGACCACGGGACAAAGACTCCTTTTTTCGTCAGCCGTGCTTAACGGTTAATGTACCACTGTACAAAAGAAGAAACGTTTTCCTGACAAAAGCATGGGCACCTTTGTAACTCTTTTTCATATATCTTTACTTTCCCTTCATACGGTAAAGAACGATACACAAGCGTTGGTAACATGACATCAAGCAAGAGTTTGTGCTAGTGCTTTTGCGCCAGCGCTCTTAAGTATTCCAGTGAAAATCTCACTTTGAATTGTTAAGAGAAGCCAGAAGCTCCAGCAAAAAAAAAAAAAAAAAAAAAAAAAAAGACCATTCAGTCTTGTGCGCTTGCTGTTTCTAGATGACACCAAATAATCGGGTGAGTTATGGACAGTCAAAATCGGAAAACCTTACGCAGAATATGATCACTTTGATCTCGTAAGAACATACAACAGGACGCTTTTTGTTGTAAAAAAAAAAAATAATAGGCCACACCGTGTTTTCCCTTTTCAATGAGGGAAGTACTACTGAGGGAAACAAATTTGTGCGAATCGTTCTCTCCCAAACCGAACCCAATGGAGACGAAAACCGCTAGAAATCTGAATTTTTCGCACGATAACCCTTGGCATAGATAGGCCTGCATTACGTACCGGGCTTTCGCAACATTGAACAAATTGCATACAGTTTAACACAAAAATATTGATCATTCAAAGCCACCTCACTTCATTGTTTTCGACTGCACGCGTTCACATTCATCACTCCAGTAATCTTTCGTAACCTTGTAGTGTCGAAGCGGTACTCCTGAATATGTGCCCCAAAACTGTATCAGACCATGAAATATTAAAAAAAAAAGAGGGAACGTGCGTTGCACCAGACCCCATGCGCAGTTAACTTAGTTGAATTGGCCCCAATTTTTCTTCGGCTTGGGTACTGATAATCCACCCGGAGGAGACCGCGAGCAATATCGCAGTGGTTAATTCTCTCTCTCTCCCTCTCGCTCGCTCTAATTAAGGTGCCTCTGCACATCAGATCAATCTACATCACGCAACGACAGTGCTAAGCGAAGGAGCCCGCATACTTAGAGCCTATGGCTGGGACACCTTTATTGGCATGCTTTTTTTTACTAGCCGCACCATAGTATGAGCACTATATGCAAATAATGTCGCCTACTGGCATATTCTTCATTAATTAAAAACAAGCATTTAAGCCTTGTAAGCGATCCTGCGATAAACACGATGACGAATGTAACAAATATCTGCTATCAAAACAGCACGGCACAGATTTACACGGGTCGTGCCGAATTACGTTGATTAATGGTGATCATCACTGGTAGGCAGCTCATTCGCGACAGATGCATTTCGTATTGGAATTACGAAATAGTACGCTCCTCTACGGACGCGACAGTTTCTACTACGGCACAATACTACAGTGCGGCAGTATACGGTCCTGATTGAAGAACTCCGCTCTCGTCTGCGATATGGCCGCCTTTGTTTTCTGGGCTACACATATAGCTGCGTCGCGGAACAGAGACGAAGCTATTCCTGAAGAAAAGGGACGGAGGTTTATTTTCTGCATTTCTTGCACTCTTTTGATGATTTCCAAGTTAAATTTGAGAACTGTTATAGCCTGGAGAGAAATTGAGATTGTAAGAGAATCTGCAACATTACTGATCAGCTGCTGAGCGCCATATTACACGCGTACCGAATACAAATCGACTAGCCCAATCGTGGTGTCATGGAACAGCAAAAAGGTAGGAGCAGCAAAAGATAGTTTGGTTTGTGGCGTTCAGCATCTCAAGCGACTTTGGCTACGAGAGACGCCACAACGGAGGGCTCCACAAATTTCGACTACATGGGGTTCTTTAACATGCACTGAAGTCGTACAGCAGTGGGCGCCTTACATTAGGCTTCCATCGAACCCGCGTCCTTGGGATTAGTAGTCAAGGGCCAAGGAAATAATTACTACATTACGAGTCAACGAACTTGCATAAGTATACTCGCGCTTTTTTTATTTTGGAATATTTACTGCACACAAATTGCTACACACAATTTCTGCACACAATTTGCGAACAGTGACTCATCCTGGAGGCGCGTCTATTGCGTGCAGCGCAAGTTGAGGGAGAAAGGGCATTGGGCACACTTCCATAATCATAGTCCTGGTGTCTGCCTGAGGGCTCTGTTCTGCTGGGGTACTTTTTCGAGGGGAGAGGTTACTTGTTGGCCAAGGCACCCTGTTGCGCCTGCAACCCTTACCATACTGCTTTTTCTTGCGCTCCTCATCTTTTGTTAAGAATTTCGAACCCCTGTGCAACTCATTCTTGGCTGACTGGTCTCTGTGATTGTGTGTGTGTGTGCGCGCGCGTGCGTGTGCGTGTGTGTGCGTGCGTGCGAGTGTGTGTGTGTGCGTGCGTGTGTGCGAGTGTGTGTGTGTGTGTGTGCGCGTGTGTGTGTGCGTGCGCGTGCGCGCGCGCGCGTGTTCCGAAGTCTTATGTTGGGCCCCCGTGTACAGCTTACTGTGACTACTGAACATCTTTGTGGACAGTGAATGATTACCTGCCACGTGCATTTTGTACCTTCTTTTTTGTTTTTATTTTTTCCTCGTTAGGGGTCTAACTCAGGCGCACTGTAGCTGCTTTCCTCCAACACCTGGTATACTGATCTGGATCTGCAAAATTCTACTCTGATAACGACTGGTCGCCAGTCGAAACGTGAATAAAACCTTGTTATGTTTTTAGGCGTGTGTCAGTTACTTTATAAGCATATAATTACTAGTTCATAGTGCTTTCTTCTGAACTGCTATATATATATATAGCACTTATTCTGCAGTTACTGAAACTTAGAGGCGGGCGCGCAGCTCAGGGTTTAGCATTCCCCACAAAAATTAAAATTACCCCGCACCAGTCGCCCAGCACCCCGAATCCAGAGGGAATAACGGTGTACACTTCTGTGGAGAGCAAACTTTGTGCTCCGTTGGCTTCACACAACCAATAAGTGCCTTGCTCATGTATACAGGACAGTCTTGCTTTACTAACCACCGCAGTTAAGCTCCTTGAAAACAGTATTTAGTCATTTCAAGAAAAGGTAGCAGTTTCGGTCTTTTTATGTGTGTGTTTTTCGTGTGTTTCGTTTGTTCTTTTTTCGTGTGTGTTTTCGTGCTTTGTTCATTTAGAAGAGATCATGTGTATAAACAATACGCAACACAACGTTTACCGAGGCCAGTTTTTAAACGTCTTTCGCATTTCAGAAAGATTTTTCTTAAGTTCCAGATGATGCCTGTGACCATTCTCGCAGTGTAATTCATTAGTATAGAAGGCTGCGGGGCAAGTTGGTGTACGTTCACAAAGTAAAAAAGCAGGAAAGAAAAAAGAAAGAAGGCTTCGCGCTCGTGTCGTCACCTTGTGCTGCATGCTGTGATTTGAACACTGTGAATGCTTAATTTGTAATTGTGGCAAAACCCAAGTCTGTGTTTCCCCTTTTTCCTCATCGAATCGGTGCCAAGGCAACTCTTATGCACTTGATAAGCATATATGCTACTAAAACAAGTCTTTATTGGCCTAGAGGACTCCGCGCTATCGCAATGTTTTCGAGACTGCGAGGGCGCTTGCTCTTTGACTCTGGCCGCTGACGGTTATCACTGTCGTATCGAATGCGGGCGCACTCCGGTGAGCAGAGACAATCAAAGGTCCGTGTCGGAATAGAGGCGCCGCCGACAGGATGAGCGCGATACCTGAGCAATGTCGATAGGGCTGTTCTTTTTTTCTTTTTTTCGTAGAAGCTAATGAAATTAGATGAGTGACGTACTCGTTGGATGACAATGGTCTTGCGAGACGCTGTTCCGCCTGCTATCGGCGCGATCGTGAATAGCATTCCATGATAGTTGCTCCTTCTCCTTAGCGGATGTGTTGATATTTCGTTCCCATGGCGTAACAGGATGATAAATCGACCCTCTGGAAGATTACAGTATCAAATCTATACGTTTGCAGTGCTTACTCCTTTCTGCTCGTTAAATAATTCGTTTCCATCTTAATTTATATTGCTAATTTATTCTGAACTCTTAGCAAACTTCTTTTGATCGATGTTAAGCGCAGTAGCACTCATGTTTTTGAATTTTTTTCTTTCGTTTTCTTCTTCTTTTTTTTTTTTTTCTTCCAGACTCGGCAAAATGCTATGCGGCTTTCGCTGTGCTCTGCGTAGGTACAGAAGCGAACACGCTTGTCTAGACGCTGAAATTGTGAGCTGCAGAACAAATAACGTGGAATCTTATAACGATGTCACGGGCACTGAACTTGTGCTTTTCATTCGTGTAGTATGCGGCAGTGCTTGAGTTCAAAGCCTGCCTACGAATGCCGCTACAGTAATTGAAATTTGGCATTCTTTGATCCGATGACCACAGCTCGAGCGCTCTATATATGCAAGCCTCCTCACGCCAGTACATGTGTTTCGCTGCCCGTTCATTACGATGCCACACAATCCGACCAGCATCTCGGCCACGTATACTGCCCTCCAGGTTTTGCGAAGCTCATGAACTCATACTGAATGAGGACTCACTTGTATACTGGCATAACACTGTCTAGTTGTAGTTCTTGGTTGGTTCATGGGGTTTAACGTCCCAAAGTCACTCAAGGCTATGAGAGACGTTGTATTGGAGGGCTCCGGAAACTTCGATTACCTGTGGTTCTTTAGTATTTTTTGTAGTTCTTTCAATCGCCATACTTCCAAGTCAGTGAGCGATCTGAGCTGTCCAAGGGGCGAAGTGATTTTTCAGAGAGAGCGTAAGGGATCATGGCGAAATTGTTTTCTATCGCTACTTGCGCTTTCAACTTCCTCCCTTTGCTCGCTTATTTCACGACAATCGCTGTGTTGATATCGTAATTTCTACTAATTTGTGCTGCAACATCGCTGATTTCTCTGCATCACCGCCAAACCAACGCGGCGTAGACTCTATATACTGCTTAGTAACGTCAAACGCGAACGCGATGGTTACATGGCATAGATGCAGATGATGTTATGTGATGTTAGGAAGATAGTGAGAGACCGGAAAGCGTGGCGCGACATGGTCCATAGGGTCACGAAGAGTCGGACACGACTGAACGACTGAACTGAGCTGAACGTCAAACGATATGCAAGCTGCAATGCGAGCAACTTAAAAATTGGACAAGGCTTCCTAGGGGCATGCCATGTAATGTGTCGAGACAGGCGGTGCGCGTAGTGACATTCATGGGTTGTTTGCATAAGTGCAGGCAGGCTTCAGACGGGCCGTGTCTCATAGCCTTAATCGTTATGAGACATTAAACCCCAAAACCAAACAAAACCTTTAGACGGTGTGATGAAAGTTTATCTGCAGTCTAATGTATTGTACAGCCTCAGAAGCACTTAACGGCACTTCGAAAAACGAATTTTAATGACTATTGCGTTCAACTCGTTCAGACGCATGCACCTGAAAGCGTCTCCGTCACATATCTACAAAAGCCTACACTAACGAGCAGCGCACGCTTAAAGGCTGTTTTCAAGTAAAGATGTGACCAGGAGACGAGTGCAAAATGGCATTCACATTCCACAAGGGATCTACGAATTCAATGGATGCCATTTGTTTTGACCACTGCGACGTCAAATGGCATTACGTCCTCGCTTACACTGACGACATGGTCACCTACTCACGCGTACCTGCGAGGACAGCCTCGATCACCTTGAGGACGTGCAGGGAAAGCTCAGGGCCGCAGGTCTTACACTAAATCCTGCCAAGGCTCAGTTAATCAAAGAGGAAGTCAGCCTGCTCGGCTGCTGTGTGCAACATGAATGCAAGAGTCTTCGGACGCGGAGAATCTTCGCGCAATTTTTAAATTTTCCGCGCCAAAGGATATGAAAGTCGTGTTCCGCTCTCTTCAGGTGATCGGCTGCTGTCAATTCGTTCTCAGTTGCATACGCCTGCAATCCCCCGTGATAAAAAAAAAAAAAAATATTTGGGACTCTTAAGCTCCACCTTAAGGGTATGACGCGAAAGCGTAGGTTACCCCCCCCCCCCCCCCCCACACACACACACACATTTCCGCTCTAACCAAACCGTAAGAACGTGCCTGCGTGCTCTATAGATAACGTACATGCAAGGGTCCTGGAAGGCTGATTCTGATATAACGTTGTCGTACATAAAAGGAGAGGTCCGAATTGGTAGCTCCTGCTAAACGTAACGTCCTGCAGCCCTACGACCAGTCATTGCGCGGCCATGTCAACTGCCAGCTACCGCCTGCCAGCGCCATGCTCCTGATTATTCGCTCACAGCGCCAACGCCGCATTTTCAGGGGAACGGAGCCTTTAACGTTTTCGCGTTAAGGCTGCTGGGTGAGGCAGCCCCGGTGGAATGGAGACAGGAAGAACAGACGAGTTTTCGTCTGCTGACAAAAGCTGTCGCCGGCACCGCATCACTGAAACTGCCAGACCAAAGTAAGCCCTCCGTGATTCACACAGATGGCCGAGATTTGTTAGTAGGCACAGTAATTCTCCAAATGGAGGACGAACAACTGTGACCCGTGACGTTTGCCAGTTCTGTGCTGACGCTGGAAGGATGCAACTACTCAGTGACGGAGAGCGAATGCTTGGCAATAATTTACACACTGCTTAAATTCTATTTGTACGTGGAAAGAGTCAGGCTCATGGTCGAAACCAACCGCATGGCCTAAAGATGGCTGACCCGCTTTAGTGAGCCAGCGGTAGATACGCACCTATACGGCCCTGACGCTGCGGTGTTTCGATTTCGATGTGGGCTACCGAGAAGGGACCACAAACCTGGTCGCCGACGTATAGTCGCGCACGCCTGTGAATGACCACTCACCAGATAATGGAGTAGAGCAGGAGAAGTGTTTCGTGAAGTCTGACTATTGAGGAAGGGTGGTTTGCCCATTGCTCACTTGCAACGAATCACGTTGAGATGCGAAGATAAAGATGATACAGTCAAGTCCACAGCTTGTCACCACTGTAGACGGGAGTCCATAATGACGCCAAAAAAGCGTATGTGGCTAAACTAGCGAATGCAAGAGTGACTAAGGTCTATCTTCAGCCGCACATAATGTTTTCCCATACCTGGAAACAGGACGCAGCCACATTTCTCCACTGATATAGACAATCTTGCACCTTGAAGGTAAGCTTGTACTGAAAGTAGAGCCTGTCAGCTATCAGGGCTAATCGCTTGTGTTAGTCGCTGGTACTCCAAATACAAATGTCACCTACATATATCGACATACGCACTGTCTACAATTTTCTTTCGGCGATTCGGGAAGGCCAGCCATTATGACGTTAACGAGGATGGGAGAAAGAACACCTCATCGCGCGCACCTGCCCAGGAAAGCTGCTATGCAGCATTACCATCACGCTGAAGAACATGGGAGTGCGCCAGAGACATAGCCGAAACTACTTTCTCTACGTGCTCTGCAATCAAGGCTGACGTACGTAAATACGTACAAACCAGCCACGTCTGCAGAGAAAGAAGACTGAGAGGTGGAAAACCAGCCGGCTTGCTTCAGCCTTGTGACCGTCAAACTATGAGAAATTACGGCGTGTGATCTTGGCGGGCCCCTGCCGTGCAGAAAGAAAGGACGCAAATCAGAGGGGTTTTTTTTTTTTTTTTAAATGTATATTAATCTCTCTTGGCAGAAACTGAGAAGTCTACGCAATATTTTTGTCCCAGCAATGCAACGGAAACTAAAACGTGATATGCTTAAAATGCTAGGTATTTGGCCCATTTCACTTTCATACTTTTTTAAGGGAAAGTTTAACTGAGCGAACGTGCGACTACACCCAAGCTTCACCTAATTTCTATACTGGGATTTGGCTCATATCGGGGAAGAAAAGCCCCGCCGTGGTGGTTCAGTGGTTAAGGCGCTCGACTACTGTTCCCAAGGATGCGGGTTCGAATCCCGGCCTCGGCGGCCGCTTTTCCATGGAGGCGAAAAGCAAGGCGCTCGTGTGCTGTGCGATTTCCGGAGTCCTCCACTACGGCGTCTCTCATAGCCTGAGCAGCCTGAGTCGCTTTGGGACGTTAAAACCCACAAAACAAACAAACAGAAAGAAAAAAACACCTCTCCTTTTGTGATAGTGGTAAGTTTCCGCTGCAACATAATCGCTGAACTCTATATCCGCAGCTAGATGCCATTACGAAGAAGATCCTGACAAATGACAATCAATAAGTCAATAAGCCGGTCTTTTATATTCTCTAAATTAGAGAAGGAGGTAGACTAAAGGCCCACAAGCTTCACAGAGGTCCCGCCCCTTGTTTCAACTTAGCGGTACATCAGACCAATGGCTTTGTCATCCCCCCCTCCATACAAACATTCGCGGGACAAAAAACAACGCTATTCATTACAGCACGAAATACGATAACCAGAAAATGTGGAAAAAAGGAAACAAATCAACCAATACAAATAAATACTTACAGTTCATCAAAAACTTTTTTTTTAATTCTTAATAAAAATATTTGAATGCTGAAAAGGATCATGTATTTCGTGGTTTAACTTAATTAATAGTACAGGCAAAGTATAAGAGACAGATTGTTGGGAGTAATATAGTCTATAGATGTCAGAACTAACCCCCTTTTTTTTTTTCGTTTGTAAAATATGAGTGTTTTTCGCAAGTTCTGCCAAATTTCCAACATAATTTTCATCACTCTGCGAAGAACGTTTGAAGCTTATTGAAAAAAAAACAAACCGTAGTCGTATAAACCAAAGACTAGTAGAATTTCGAATCTTAATAAGAAATTACGTGTTGTTGGGAAATAATAACGCACACCAGCGATGCATCTCACGGCTCTTTTTGGAAGAGGAAGCAACTTGGTCGAATTCATCGCAGGGTTGCTCTGCCGTTTTAGTTTTCTCGACCGCTCGATCACCGACAATTCCTCGTACTTTCTGTAAAAAAAAAATTTCGGCATACGGGTGGAGCAATGCATGGCAGCAGAAAAAGACGCGCTATCATCCAGTAAAATGTGAAGGCGCAATCCCAATCGCTACACAAAGCCACCTCTCCAGGCTTACTCCCGAACATAAGTCACCTGTCGCGAGCCCCTCGGCGCTGTTACCTTCACTATAAGAACGAGCTAAAATCGCCCAACGTTCTTCGCACTAACTTTCCTAAAGCTCTCGATATTCTGCACGATATTCAGCGCTTAGCTATGCTATAAGCCATGTCTCAATTTCTTTCTTTCTTTCTTTCTTTCTTTCTTTCCTTCTTTCTTTTTCTTTCTTTCTTTCTTTCTTTCTTTCTTCCCTTGTATTTCGCGGTTGACACCCGCGGGTTCAAACCATGCGACCTGAAGCGTGGCAACATACTAATGTCAGCAAACTTAATTTTCTTTCTTTCTTTCTTTCTTTCTTTCTTTCTTTCTTTCTTTCTTTCTTTCTTTCTTTCTTTCTTTCTTTCTTTCTTTCTTTCTTTCTTTCTTTCTTTCTTTCTTTCTTTCTTTCTTTCTTTCTTTCTTCTTTCTTCCCTTGTATTTGGCGGTTGACACCCGCGGGTTCAAACCATGCGACCTGAAGCGTGGCAACATACTAATGACAGCAAACATATTTATTTCTCTTTCTTTCTTTCTTTCTTCCCTTGTATTTCGCGGTTAACACCCGCGGGTTCAAACCATGCGACCTGAAGCGTGGCAACATACTAATGTCAGCAAACATATTTATTTCTCTTTCTTTCTTTCCTTCTTTCTTTCTTTCTTTCTATCTTTCTTTCTTTCTTTCTTTCTTTCTTTCTTTCTTTCTTTCTTTCTTTCCTTCTTTCTTTCTTCCTTTCTTTCGTCCCTTGTATTTCGCGGTTGACACCCGCGGGTTCAAACCATGTCACCTGAAGCGTGGCAACATACTAATGTCAGCAAACTTAATTTTCTTTCTTTCTTTCTTTCTTTCTTTCTTTCTTTCTTTCTTTCTTTCCTTGTATTTCGCGGTTGACACCCGCGGGTTCAAATCATGCGACCTGAAGCGTGGCAACATACTAATGTCAGCAAACTTAATTATCTTTCTTTCTTTCCTTCTTTCTTTCTTTCTTTCTTTCTTTCTTTCTTTCTTTCTTTCTTTCTTTCTTTCTTTCTTTCTTTCTTTCTTTCTTTCTTTCTTTCTTTCCTTCTTTCTTTCTTTCTATCTTTCTTTCTTTCTTTCTTTCTTCCTTTCTTTCTTCCCTTGTGTTTCGCGGTTGACACCCGCGGGTTCAAACCATGTGACCTGAAGCGTGGCAACATACTAATGTCAGCAAACTTAATTTTCTTTCCTTCTTTCTTTCTTCCTTTCTTTCTTTCTTTCCTTGTATTTCGCGGTTGACACCCGCGGGTTCAAATCATGCGACCTGAAGCGTGGCAACATACTAATGTCAGCAAACTTAATTATCTTTCTTTCTTTCTTTCTTTCTTTCTTTCTTTCTTTCTTTCTTTCTTTCTTTCTTTCTTCCCTTGTATTTCGCGGTTGACACCCGCGGGTTCAAACCATGCGACCTGAAGCGTGGCAACATACTAATGTCAGCAAACTTAATTTTCTTTCTTTCTTTCTTTCTTTCTTTCTTTCTTTCTTTCTTTCTTTCTTTCTTTCTTTCTTTCTTTCTTTCTTTCTTTCTTTCTTTCTTTCTTTCTTTCTTTCTTTCTTTCTTTCTTTCTTTCTTCCCTTGTATTTGGCGGTTGACACCCGCGGGTTCAAACCATGCGACCTGAAGCGTGGCAACATACTAATGTCAGCAAACATATTTATTTCTCTTTCTTTCTTTCTTTCTTCCCTTGTATTTCGCGGTTAACACCCGCGGGTTCAAACCATGGGACCTGAAGCGTGGCAACATACTAATGTCAGCAAACGTATTTATTTCTCTTTCTTTCTTTCTTTCTTTCTTTCTTTCTTTCTTTCTTTCTTTCTTCCTTTCTTTCTTCCCTTGTATTTCGCGGTTGACACCCGCGGGTTCAAACCATGTGACCTGAAGCGTGGCAACATACTAATGTCAGCAAACTTAATTTTCTTTCTTTCTTTCCTTGTATTTCGCGATTGACACCCGCGGGTTCAAATCATGCGACCTGAAGCGTGGCAACATACTAATGTCAGCAAACTTAATTTTCTTTCTTCCTTTCTTTCTTTCCTTCTTTCTTTCTTTCTTTCCTTCTTTCTTTCTTTCTTTCTTTCTTTCTTTCTTTCTTTCTTTCTTTCTTTCTTTCTTTCTTTCTTTCTTCCCTTGCATTTCGCGGTTGACACCCGCGGGTTCAAACCATGCGACCTGAAGCGTGGCAACATACTAATGTCAGCAAACATATTTTTCTCTTTCTTTCTTTCTTTCTTTCTTTCTTTCTTTCTTTCTTTCTTTCTTTCTTTCTTTCTTTCTTTCTTTCTTTCTTTCTTTCTTTCTTTCTTTCTTTCTTCCTTTCTTTCTTTCTTTCTTTCTTTCTTTCTTTCTTTTTTTCTTTCTGTGTTCCTGACGTGGAAATTTTCGACAACATGTAGACCAGACAGGGACTGCGTGCCAAATGTTTATGCTGGTAGCGACACTTACAGATGCTAGGTGCTTAAGATGTATAGAAGACTGGTGTTGTTTTGTGATAGCTTCGACGGAAGTTAGGGGCCTTTTGCAGCCTTTAGGTGCACCCACACGGGCTCACACATCCGTGATCGGCTGCATCATCCCTCCGTCTTATCCAAACATGGCAGTAATTTAATTACAGTAATGGAATTACTGTAATCTATATAATTTTTGGGTAATTTGTAATGTAATGAATTATTTTTTGGTAGTACATTCGCACCAAAAGTAATTAATTTCTTTCGAAATTACTTTTACTAATATGCTCCACTACTCCTTCAATAGACAACAAAGTAGAGTGCCGCGAAAGCAGAAACGACGTGCGGCAAACCGAAGTCAACGTAACGGATCGGCAAAAGGAGGCAGAATTGAGCAGAACAGTGCGTCTGAGACCTCGTGTGTAACAGGGTCACTTAGTGTGGCTATCCCATGATAACCATTTTCCAAGCAGCAGAATACAAGGCGTCAAGGGAATGCCGAAGGGAAAGATGGTGCAAGAAGGCCGGAGTTGAAAACTAGTTGAGAGCGCGGCGCAGCGGCGCTCCCTGTTGCGTGGGCTAGGGCACAGTGGTGCCTGGTTACTCTCGTCACCCCGGGGCGAGGGAGGATTGGCGTTGGGGGAGATAGGCGGAAGGGTCCATGGCGTGAACTACTGCGGCTTGAGCATTACTGAGCAGTGAGCACAAGGTGCCGAAGTCGATTCTTGGGCCTGCGAAAGCAATAAATAACCTAGCTCCTTCGGGCCCTTCAAATGGCGGAGACAGCTCCGGGCCAGCAAGACGCTGGGTTCGCCGGTCATTTCACGACCGTTCGACCATGTTTCTGGTTTTGTTTTTGTTTTCTTTTTTTGCGGTTTTCTTGTTTTTGTAATAGAAAGTGCTGTAGGAAAGAGGGAAGGAACAGCTCTCTGGGACGGAATTTGGCGGGAAGACGAAAGAATGCATGTGCTTCGCGTCTGGAGAACAAGTTGTTTTGTTTACTAGCTTTAGTTTTTGCATGGATGGAAACTAGAAAGTAATTTAATAATAACTGAATTACTCAGTAGAAGTAATTGTAATGTAATTTTATTACTTTCGGCGAGTTGTAATGAGCAATGTAATTTAATTACTTTTCTGCAATTTTCAGCAAAGTAATTATTAATCTAATTTAATTCCTTTTTAAAAGTAATTTTGCCATGTATGATCTTATCACCCTCTTCTGAATTTGCAGGGTAGACAGGAGGACTTGGGGTCTAAATAGTTTTCGCTCCCTAAATCTCTATGTTCTCTTTCTCTCTAATGTGAATTTTTGCTTTCACTGCTTAGCACTGCTCAATTTTATTGCATTTTACTGGATATGCATGAACGGCGAATGTTTCCTGAACCTTGCTTTGTATTCCACTCATGTAGTGCTAAAAACAGCTTTGTGTTAGAATTTGGGGAAACCATGCTATCTGCAATGGTGCTGTCAATTTGTGTCGCGCATGTGCCACTTTAGGGCTGATTCTTTGCACTTTCAAGCTTGGTTATCGATTTTCATAGCTTCACCTACCAATGGTATGAATCTAGCTGCTTGAGAGGAATTAGCTATAGTCGAGTTTAATTCATGAACGGAGCTGAAAATGTGCATGAAATGCCGCTGCAATGCCCCTTTAGCATAGAGTTGACCTATTATAAAGACATTGTGGCTAACCTAGTTGATCTTTGGAGAAAGGTTTTATTTGCGGCTGACAGAAAAAAAAATTAGTCCAATAATGAGCCCATTTTTCTCACGGCGTCCTGTTATGCGCTCCTTGACTTCGTCAAGAACGGCAAGCGTTTGCTTTCAATATAGCTCAGGGAATTGCGCAAACGCGAACGTTACGTGACGTCTGCAAGATATATATATATATATATATATATATATATATATATATATATATATATATATATATATATATATATATATATATATATATATATATATATATATATATATATATATATATATATATATATATATATTTCATCCTCTTTCTTCAGCATGCTTATCATTAGGGGACATATATACAACATAGCAGTTCGCTATGTGATGAGCTCATATATGGACATAGGGGCATAGCGGAACTGTTTTTCAGCAATATAACTTTAACGATGCCGCGTGATCACCGCACGGCGTGATTTACCTCATTGCAATAGGATTTCATTCACAATAGCGGAGAGCTATAAAAAAGCCCAAAAATTATATTTTATGCACGGTCCATCACAAAAATCGCTTCCCTTGTATTTCGTGGTTGGCGCCCGCGGGTTCAAACCACGCGACCTGAAGCGTGGCAACATACTAATTTCAGCAAATTATTTATTTATTTATTTATTTATTTATTTATTTATTTATTTATTTATTTATTTATTTATTTATTTATTTATTTATTTATTACACCTCAAAGTGCCCGGGTATAGAGCATTAGATTAGGGATAATGACTGAATACTTAGTACAACTTTGCCGCGCACACTGAGGCCAGTTGTACGATTTATCGTATTTCCATGAGCGGTGTATGTAGTCTGGATAGAACATACAAGAGGGTTAACATTAACGGCCAAGGGAGCAGAAGGTGCAGAAAATAAACGAAATGAGTACCCGTTGCACATTTATACATAGTGGATTTCTAACGGTCAAAAAATTACCGTTTACAAACTTGTATTTTGAAAACTACATATACGTCTGAGCGGACTGTGCAGTTGGGCTTTACAGCAAGGCGTACATCATGTAGTACATGACAAAACTTGATGATTAGAGAGTTCATTAACCAGAATCATGAATCAACTATCTGATGACTGATTTTCGAGGACAACATTATATTGTGAAAAACACCTACGTGAGCCCTATTTTTAAGTGTGAGTTGATATCTGGAGCGTCAAAAACGAGCTCTTGAAAGCTAGTTAAATTAGCTTTCCGGCATTCAACATTGAGAAAATGAGGTCTATCACAGTTCTTAAGCATCAAATACAAATACCAGTGGTGTATTTGATTATGCGGAAGTTAACATTGTTTTGATTGCATTACCACGCTTAGAGACATCATAATATGTTTATTAAATGCGGAAAAGCCAAGTCAAGGTTTCAAATGTGCATTTTTGATATTCCATATTTCGAACAGTACTACCGATTAGGAAAATTCCAAACTGAGGCTCACTTTTGATGTTGGCGGTTTCCAGTTTTGCAATATTATATTGTCCCCAAAAATAAAGAACTGAAAAGTTGATTAGTTAATTCTAGTTAATTAATCGTCTAGTCCACAAGCTCTATCACATGCATGATGTCGGCCTTGAAAAACCACTCAGTAACATCCGTGGAAGCACCTGACATAGTGAAAAGGAACGTCCAAGAACTTCGAAACGAGCCCCCCCCCCCCCCCCCCCCCCCCCCAATATTGTTTCTAAAAAAATAAATGTTTTGCGACAACAGAACCATGCCCCCTACAAACAAAAGTTAGCTAGCCCTGAATTAGGTGTAAAAACCTATTTTCGCTTCGTGATTTCTTGAGGTGAGCCACGTTTCCAGCCTGCGTTTCAGTTTAATTATAGCGTAAGCGCCCAAACGAGAAGGAAAAATGGTTGTAAAGAACAGCTGTGATCGCGAAGCTAGCAGTGGTTATTTTCGTAGCCTGAAGATTATTGCTTGAAGCTATTCTTTCCATCGACTCTTCTACGTGAAACAGATTTCAGTAGAGTAGTTATAGTTATGCATTCGCAAAATTAAGTGATTTAGACATAGCTGGTAAGCAGTTGAGGACAACAGCCAATTAAGGAACACAAGAGCTCTGTATAAGACAATCAAATATATCAAAGGAAGCTTCTGTGCTAAGCTGGGCGTGATAAAGGACAAACGAGGCAAGGACCTCACTGAAGCCTCAGAGATAAAGAAGAGGTGGCAGGAATACACCGAAGAACTGTACAAGAAGGACCCGAATGTGCAAACCCAACATAAGACGGTTGTGATTACTGATCTCGAGCCGGGCATACTGAAGAGTGAAGTTGAACGGGCCTTAGCCAGCCTTGCCAAGAGCAAAGCTAGCGGAATTGATGGCATTCCAGCTGAGTTGCTTCAAAACCTAAACCATGACGCTGTTAACATTCTGCATACATTATGTCAGAAGATTTGGACAACCCTGCAGTGGCCACAGGATTGGAGGATCAGTTTACATCCCCATTCCAAAGAAAGGCAGTGACAAAGATTGTTCCAACTACCGCACGATCGCGCTTATTTCGCATGCTAGCAAGGTGATGTTGAAAATCCTCCAAGGTAGGCTGCAGCAGTATGTGGATCGGGAGCTTCTGGACGTGCAAGCTGGGTTTCGCAAGGGCAGAGGAACTAGAGACCAAATTGCCAACCTTCGCTGGATCATGGAAAAAGCAAGAGAGTTCCAGAAACCCATCTACTTCTGCTTTATTGATTATGCGAAAGCGTTTGACTGCGTAGATCACAGCAGATTGTGGCAAGCTGTCCAAGAGATGGGAGTTCCAATTCACCTCATCTGTCTCCTCAGGAACCTGTATGAAGGACAAGAGGCCGCAGTCAGAACTGGGCATGGTCTTACTGATTGGTTTCCGATTGAGAAAGGAGTGATGCAAGGCTGCATACTGTCGCCCTGCCTATTTAACCTATATGCAGAGTGCATCATGAGTAAGGCAGGTCTGGACGAGTCTTCAGCTGGAGTGAAGATTGCTGGAAAACGTATCAACAACCTTAGATATGCGGATGATACCACTTTAATAGCAGAAAGTGAAGTAGAACTCAAGAGACTTCTGATGCGCGTACAAGAAGAAAGTGAGAAGTTTGGGCTTAAACTGAACATTGAAAAGACAAAGATCATGGCGTCTTGCCCTATCAAGTCCTGGAGCATCAATGGACAAGAAGTGGAAGCTGTGACAGATTTTCTCTTCTTGGGCTCCAAGATTACCTCGGAAGGAGACTGCAGCCATGCAGTTAGGAGACGCCTGCTTCTGGGAAAGAGAGCAATGGTTAGCCTTGACCACCTAGTAAAGAGCAGAGACATTAGTGTGCCAACCAAGATCCGTATAACTCGTGCTATGGTCTTTCCAGTTGCGATGTATGGATGCGAGAGTTGGACTGTGAAAAAGGCTGACCGCCGAAGAATTGACGCGTTTGAATTGTGGTGCTGGCGAAGACTCTTGAGAGTTCCTTGGACTGCCAGAAGATCAAATCAGTCGATATTGTAGACCATAAACCCTGACTGCTCATTGGAGGGTCAAATTCTAAAATTAAAGCTCAGCTACTTTGGTCATCTGATGAGAAGAGAGGAGTCGCTGGAGAAAGATTTGATGTTGGGAATGGTTGAGGGTCCCCGGAGAAGGGGTAGGCAGCGAACGCGATGGTTAGATGGCATCCTCGAGGCACTGCAGATGAAGTTATGTGATGTTAGGAAGATAGTGAGAGACCGGAAAGCGTGCCGTGACATGGTCCATAGGGTCACGAAGAGTCGGACACGACTGAACGACTCAACTGAACTGAACTGGTGAGCTAGGCAATCAGTTCCATTCCATTCCAATCCCCATCTCATGTTGAGGTGAACCATAACAATAGAAACCAGCTGTTACGTTTTTCGCTTGCTTACTTGGAGTGAGAAATGTAAGGCAATATTCATTTTCTGTTACATACGCCAAATTGTGGTTCCTTGCTTGCGGCTTCAGTGTAAAACAACACGAGTAACAGATTGCGCATCAAATACACTAGACCTCTTGCTAAAAATGCACCCGATCTGTTTCAAACATTGATTACTTTCCAGGGATAAGGGATCATTCTCTAGTCGCGATAACGTTGAACGCACAATCTTCCAAATCCCCATATAAGAAGAAAATTATATACAATTATTGCAAGGCTAATTTTGCAGCTAGCAATGACACCCTTGAGTGTTTCCTCGACACTTTCTTAAGTGGCTTCGATCAGCGTTCAGTCCGCACTAATTGGTGTTTATTTAGGAATAAACTGCATGAACTTACAGAACTGTACATCCCCCTTCCCCCCACCCAAATATTACAACCAATCTTTATTCCCCGTGGTGCAATCGGTAATTAAAACGTATTGATAACAAAAAGAGATGAATTTATGGGAAAGCTAAGTCCTCCGGTAAACCAGAGCTTTGGTTTCAGCTGAGAGAAATTGACAGAAGCTACAAAAAAGCACTAAAAGAAACAAAAAAGAAGTTTTCAACGTGACATTGCCTTCAATGTTGACTAGCAATCCTAAAATATCCTTGAGCATGATAAACAAGCAAGGGCAATCAGACATATCACTTCACATTTAGCAATCAAATCAAGTTACAACTACAAGCTGCGCTGATATTCTAAATGACACCTTTGGAAAGACCTTTTAATGCGGCTGTAATGCAATTACTCTTAACTATGACTCTCATGTTGAATTTGCGGTGTACCCGATAAGATTTGATTACTGTGGAATCATTAATATTATTGACAACTTAGAACTGAGTTCATCTAGCGGGCCTGACAATATCAACTCTAAAATATTGAGGAATATTAACGTCTACACAGCTTTCATATTATCTAAAATATTCCAACAGTTTCTTCAGCTTGCCATACTACCAGAAGACTGGAAGATGGCTAAGGTGGTTCCTCTCCAGAATTCTGGCGACAAGCACTTGCCAGCCAATTTTCGTCCAATATCTTTAACTAGTATTTGCTGCAAAATCATGAAGAATGTCAGATATTCTCATCTGGTAAGGTTTCTGAAGGCAACTCATTTTTTACCCCCGTGCAACATGGCCTTTTTTTTTTTAATTGTGAAACAGAGAAACTCTGTATGGCTAACGACATCCACTCTTTTCTAGATCATGGTTCCGAAATCGACTGCATCTTCTTAGCTTTTTGTAAAGGTTTTGACAAAGTGCCCCATAACCTGCTCCTGTAAAACTCCAAAACCCTAATATTGACCCTAACGCACTGGCCTGGATTGAATTTTTCCTAACAAATCGTTCACAAATCGCGCATGCCGATGGCTGTAACTCTTCTTCAATTCCAGTAACATCTGGTGTGCAGCAGGGGTCGGTTCTTGGTCCCTTACTTTTTGCTATCTATATTAACCATCTGCCTACCAATATTTTGTCTTCCGTAAAACGTTTTGCTGATGATTGTGCTATTTATCGTGTAATTAAGGATACTAATTATGTTTAATTCTTACAAGCCGACCTGAACGCAATCTCCACCTGGTGTACTAAATGGCAAATGACCCTAAATGCAACTAAATTCAAAGTGATGCGCTTCTCACGTTGTAAAACCACAAATCTTTTAATCTACTTTACTAACAAAATGACCTTAGAGCCAGTCCTTCCTTACGAATTCTTGGCGTTTTCGTAACCTCTAATCTCACTTGAAATGATCATGTCAGCCACATTATTGCCAAAGCTAATCGCATGCTGGGGCACTTAAAGCGAAACTTTTCTATAGCTTCTTCTTCCGTTACACTAATGCTGTATAAATCTTTGGCGCGTAGTAAACTTGAATATGCCTCATCAATACAGGACCCCCAAACTAAATCCCTAATAGCAGCTATTGAAGCAGTGAAAAATCGCGCAGACCGTTTTATTTGTAGTAATAATCGGACAGAAAGTGTAACGCTCATGAAGCTCACAGAAGTGGGGAACAGTATATGTCCATTAACTGGCAATATGCTGCACCTGAACAGAGAGAGAGAGATGCACAGGGACTTGTTGACCCAGCGGAGCAGCTCGTGGCAGCTCAGGTTCTCTGTCGGGGCGTTAGTGGCATGTATGTTGGCCCACTGGGGCCCCTGCACTGCCATGAGGTCTACACTCGTTCAGGTTGCTCCCAAACATCAGCGCTGCCCCAGAACGACAAGCAAAGCAGTAACGGCCGGCAGCGCCCCTAGATATATGCGGTGATGATGATGGTGACGTGGCTCTTCTCTTGTATCGGGCGGTCACAGTGAATGTGTCTTAAACAGCAAAGAGGTTTTAGAAAACACACGCACGCACATACACACTGACGGAGAGAAAAAATTAAGGCCTATTTTCATAGTAATCAAATGCGAAGTAGGTGCGTAGCACTGCTTATCCCTGGTATACAAATGAACGAAAATAGACACATTGTATTGCATCCCTCTTTGGAATGCACTGCTCTGCGCCCGAAAGGTCTGGGGTGGGATCATAGGAGGAGAGAAAGAGATTGGAGGAGAATGTAGGGCATGAGCAAAACAGATTCTCCAGAGTTTCGGCATCAACACACGTCTGCTGTCCGTGAAGGCTAAGGAATTACTAATGAGAGGGGAGAGATTCCGTGTTTGAGGACGCGCGAGCAACACACGGCTGCTCAGTCCAGAGTAGCACACTCTGTACAACGCTGCCCGGTGACGGCCGCTCCGCCCCCTCATTGTTAAGTCGCGTGATGCGGGAGTTGCCACCTTCGGACAGCGGCTTCGGACAGACATCGGCGAAATCCGTGATATCGGCTAGTAGTGTTATGCACTAAAAAGGAACGCAGTCACAGAGTGGAGCAAGCTGTTCGTACTGAAGCACTCACGATTTCACATGCTGTGTCGCTGTTGTCGCCAAGTGCTTTCGCTGTTTGATTACGGTAGGGAGGCTACGTGTTTAGTCGCCGATGGCGCAACATGTAGGCTTCCTATAAAGAAACTGGAACTTTGAAAATACCGCCGTCAGCGGCGGTGCGCGATCAGCATTAAGCTGTTGTTGCAAGAAATGGTCCAGAGCGGCGAGCGCGTCGTCTGCTAGTCGAAGAAAACGCTGACACAGCACGTGCACTGTTCACCTCAGTCGGCGTATTCGTCAATCGTTTTAGTAACGGATGAAAGTATTAGTAAATGAAAACTGAATACTATTTTAGGCGAGGATTTACGATAGCCTTCAATGCATCGCGAGACTGCTTCGTTAACTAGTTTTTTGCAGTCACTCGGCGTGGTGCTCGCAATCGAATTTCACAACGCAGGAAGAAGGCTCTGTCACTTATCGTGAATTTCTTGCTTCAAACCACAGCAGCGCAAATGACGTCAGTGATACTGCCATAGCGCGTCATCTTGATAGGCTCGTAAATGCACGCTGATTGTCTATAATATCGTACTCACCGTTAACAGTTTTTTTTTTAGTTTTTTTCTTTTTTTCCGAAAACAATACTTATTGCGAGTGAATCGTAAAAAGCAAATAATAGACGCACAATTACGTTAAAAGCATTGCAACTAAGGGTTACCCGTTAATAATTCTATTATTAACGATGCGCCACTATTGGTGCATACACTCCTAAACACCCTTACGGAGTCTTCAGCTGAGGCGCACTGCCTCCGCGCCGGTGCGCAGGAAGTGACGTCAAATACGGCATCAGTAGGCCGTCCCTGTGTGCTCCAACCGAACGCGCGGAAGACTCGCATAGTGCTGTCGTTCTTTCTGCCTTTTGTTCTGCGTAGCCTCCGAAACCCTTGACTGTCTCGGAGGCCCATCCTACGTTCGTACAAATAGTGTGTATGGTGAGTGCTAACGAGCTACGCCGGCGCATGCTTCCTAAATATTGCGATTGTGATGGTGTATGTGACGCATCACAATATTGTTGTGCTTACGGGTTTTTATCTGTACATTGCACGATGTACACATTGTAGACCTTCAGCTACGCGTCGTCTGTCGGTGGCTGCATGATGGCAGTGTGCACTTCAGTTGCTAAATGTTCTTCATTTAAAATGTGCCCACTTGAGATGCTTCGACTTCTTTTCTTTTCGTCGAAGCTTGCTATCGGTTGCGGGATTGCACTACGCTCCACCGTCGGTCCCCACGGTGGCACGGTGCCGCACACTCATGTCGTGCTCGCCCCAGCCGAACGTACGGCTCTGCACGAATGGCGACCAGCCGAACGTATGGCAGGGCACGAGTGCGCAGAAAACTGCACGAGTGTCGTCAGCCGAAGACAGCATCAGACTGTATGAGGGCAGCGGTTCCGGTCTCAAAGTAGATGCCCTCAACTTGCGTGGAAGCTCAGCCGGAAGTCAACTACCTGTAGTGACAGAAGGGAGTGGTCGTCTGGTGTCCAGCTTTCTCCGGTAAAACCAAGACAAAGGGTTGGAGTGAGGGTTAACAACCAGAACAGTCTTTATGCAAAACAAGAGACGATACAGAGGAACCCACACTGACACTTAAAACACACAGCACGAGGTTCACAAAGACCAATGCATTGTTGACCCCAGGAGCCGAGCAGTAGCACTGATTTCTGCAACACTAGCTTGCTGAAGCGACGCCACCTCAATATATTGGACGCGCCGCGACTGTCCGTTAAAGGGCAACTCCGGGGGTTTTTTCACATTCGAATATTCTAATAAAAATTTTACTGTAGATTCTCCTCTCCGTCCTGACGCATTCTACAAAATTTGGGCGCCGTACGATAATCCGTTCGCGCGCAACACGACTTTAATATATGCTATTTTCATGGCTTAAGTTGAGACTATTTCTGCCGGCAACACTGAGTTTCTGACGTCACAAACAGTATACCGGCATTACTGTCCACTTCCCGCATGATTATGAAATTGTGAGGCGTATATTGAACTACCTCAGACATTTTATGCAATGCTTCATGATTTCCATACTTTATTTTCACCATCCAACGCACGTACTAGTGTTTCTCTAATACTAAGTGTGACGTCACCATTTCGTCACCTGGGACGTCATTTCTGGCCGTAAAAGCAGTTTCGGTTTCGATTTGCTGTTTTTTCTCTTTAAAAATACTTTTAATTGGAATTTCGAAAAACGGTTTTTTGTGTTCGAGTCAGGACGTGCCGAGGAATGTATTTCAACCAAAAACACAGAATGATGGAAAAACCACCGGAGTTGACCTTTAAACGCGCCAGGGCAGACGCGCACATACACGTAACTTCAGTAGCACAAGTGTTTTCTCCTTCCGCAGAGATGCACATCGTGATTGGTCAGGTGCGCCGGAATTTTCTGGAGGCGACTAGGGACTTCTCCTCTGGGTGAGTCATCACCTCCACCGAAGGATGAGGAGGGGTGACGTCGATGCGCGCAAGGTTGCCTGCTCTCCTCGAGCGGAGAGGGAGATATTTCTGCAATGTTTAGATCATTCTACGCAGACGCTCGCGCGCTTCCTTCGTGCGGCGCCGGCTTAAGAAGAATGAACGCCGATTTCGTGACACTGAGAACCTAGATTTGAGGCTATTTTAATGCCCTGCTACTATTGTTAACCTCAAAGGGCTACATTGCTGACGATAGTTATCTTAATTCATTCCTCTGCTTATTCTTCTTATTCTTTCTTATTCTTTTCCTAACGCAGCAGTATTTTCCACATTTTTTTTAAATTATCCTTCTTCTCTTCTCTTCTCTTCTCTCTACTCTGGCGCACCATATGAAGGAGCTGTAAAATATATTTGGTCTTTAAAGCGCTAAAAAGACAGGATGCTTATATATATATATATATATATATATATATATATATATATATATATATATATATATATATATATAGATTTCATTAGCGTATAGCGCTCCTTCATATGTAGGTTCAGGAAGAGGAGGTCTGATGAAGACGTGCTATGGTCTTGGTTGCATATAACCACTCCTTGGTAGTAGCCAATACAGAGACAGCAATTGGTGCGAGATGATAACGTTTTGAACAAATAAACCATAATAATGATATAATGAAATATAAATGTACTAATAGCTTACTGCCTGACAGATCGATAACGGAACTATGGGACCCCTGCAAAGTGAGAGCTGCGATTGTTTCGCCCGACAAGAGAGAAAACGAAGGTTCTAGGTTGCACTGACTATTGTTAAAGGGGCCACTTTGATTTCAGGCTTTAGACAAACCGTATTCTTAAACAGTGGCAATTGACGCACAAAAAAAAAATAGAAACAATGCTGTAAAGTTATGCTTCATCTACAGCTTCAATGCTGTGTTAAGTGACGAAATCGGGGCTGCCTAATCTATGCACTTTTATGCTTTGCGCAACCACAGCTGCAAATTTTGAAACCTGAAATGGTACTTCAACCTTCAATGAAATGTCCACGTATCATTCGAAAGAGGGCTGATTTGCCGCGCGCATTTGACGAGATCTAATGATGAATTCCAATCGCAGAACCAGAGCGGTCCGCACACTCTACAATAAAGTGCCTGAAACTCGCGGGCATGCGTTCCCACTCTTCGTTTGGAACATTCGTGCTCCGGCCGGAGCAAGTAGCTGGCACTCGCGAACTGACGGAGGTAAAACTTCTCTATCAGGATCAAGGGGCTTTAGACGGAGGTAGAGGGTGCCACGGCGTAACATGTAGGCTCCCTACCCCTGTCACAACCCTCCTTGTACTTACGCAGCCATCGGATTCTTCCCGTGTCCCATAGCCCCATTTCGGTTGCACACTCGTTCGCTCTCGCCACACAGCCCAAACCATGAAAGAGGCATAGACAGCAAATTTTAGTAGCATGTTTTATTCTTTGTAATGGTGCGTAAGAGATTGTTACAGACCAACACCATGTTTACAAACAAAGTGGGGGCTCGCGACGCTGCAACAGACAGGGGGTGAAAAGTCTCTTAGGGCCCATATGAATACATGGAAGCGAAAGGCTTCAAAGCAGTTTTAGAATTTCACGGAGCACCTATTATGCTGTTGTTTTTTGTACAAAGCAACCATGAACCTCCTAGAACAGATTGTGAGAGCATGAAAAGCCATTTAAGCGGCGCAGTATTTTTAAAATGCCACGAAATGTATACAGGTGCGAGTTGTGAGGGACACCCTTAGAAACACATTTAAACACAACGTGCCGCAGCATATTTTTTGTTTCGTTGAGAACTAGAAGAGATGGCCGGCCGTTAAACATCGGCGAGAGTTTTGAAGATATGTGTGACAAAGTATGCTACGTCATTCCGGAGGCAATCTATTTCTAAAACACCGCTAGATATGTGTTGTGAAGCCGTACATACCGCCGACGGGTTCTTTATCCGCTGGGTGTAAGCTTCTCTTGTAGCCTGATATGCTGTCATGAACACTGAAATTGCTTACCGATAACATTAGCTCAAGGCGTGCAGACTAAGGAAAGCTACATTAAAAAAACTCTTCTTAGACACGACAAGGGAACGAAAGAGAACTGCGCTCTAGCTGTAACAGACGGCGGCGCAGGCGGCGCCGGCGTCTGCGACTGGTAGACGGGACACTTTGGTCGTCTGCTGCTGCGCGCGGTTCGTTTTTCGTGCTGTGTGAGGACTGCATCCAGCTTAAATGTTTGTATCCTGTGAGCAGCAGTATGTATGATGGAATGTAACCGGTGCGGCAGCATGCCGAGCAACAGCAGCTGTCGAGATTGCGAGAAGCACCAGCGGGTAGCTTAAAACATGGTATGTTGGTCTTTACAATGCAAATTTATCAATGCACTTTAAAACTTGATTGGCTTCGATGTGACGCAGCAGACTTTGTCACATTTTTTCTTCAAAACATTAGCCAACGTTTAACAATCTGCCGTGTTTATTAATGGTCTTCGAAACCGGAAAACTGTTTTGGTAAGTTTTCCTAGCATGTGTTTCTATGAGCCATGCTGCCTACTTGTATTTCCATACGTTTTGCGGTGGTTTAAAAATAGACCGCCTCTTTAATGAGGTTTCATAGTTTTACCATTTGATACGACGTTCATAGTTACTCGGCGCCGAATAAAGACATTACAGGCGCACTGCGAAATCATAAATCTGCTTTTAAACCACTTGGTTCCATGTATTTCTATGGGCGCTAAGCCTTCTTTTCATTCCAAGTCGTCCCAGCCTGGAGACTCCAGCACCACCACATCTTGCTTACGTCACAGGTGGGTGTTGGCCGATAGCATGGAGGAAGGAAACATTAGGAGAGGCCCTCGCCATTCCCAATGCATTGGAGAAAGTGTGGAGGAAGTGACGTCAAAATTTAGCCAAGTCGGTCGGACCATTAGCAACGGCGACGCTGTTGCTATGAAAACTCGGGCCACTAGCAACAGCGTTGCTAAGGGCCCTAGGTACGTGAGCGTCGCGGAGAAAGAAATTGCGCAGGTTAAAGGAGGAGGAGAGACGTTGCAGCGTCCGGTCGACGTCAGGGCTTCTCCTAAGTTCTTTCCTTCCTCCATGGTCGATACGCTCCCAAATCATCGCTGAGCAGGCAGTTCCTAAAGTGCAGTTCCTGACCTACTGCGCCATCTGCGACAGAAAAAGCACTTTCACGCCACGCGCGAGCGCGTGGCGATGTACCGCCTGCATACCGCCGTAAGGATCGTGCAGACTTCCGCTCATTTCCGTCAAGCAAACGTAATTAAAAGGAAGAAACTTGTTAATCGCGGCTGCTATGTGGAGCAGACTATTTCACTGACGACGATGAGTCACATTTCACCGCAAAATGAGTGTCTCACATGAGCGACGACGTTGTGTAGGACGCAGACACCGCGGGAAACCCACGATATAATTATATTATCTTATTTAATGCATAGAATACGTAGACGTTCTGTGAAATAATTTGGCACACTTCTTGACCATCGTTTTCTGCTGTAGCATGCGAAGTATATACGATCTTGCTTATAATATTGTAACGTGCCTTCTGCGCCATCTGCGACAGAAAAAGCACTTTCACGCCACGCGCGAGCGCGTGGCGATGTACCGCCTGCATACCGCCGTAAGGATCGTGCAGACTTCCGCTCATTTCCGTCAAGCAAACGTAATTAAAAGGAAGAAACTTGTTAATCGCGGCTGCTATGTGGAGCAGACTATTTCACTGACGACGAAGAGTCACATTTCACCGCAAAATGAGTGTCTCACATGAGCGACGACGTTGTGTAGGACGCAGACACCGCGGGAAACCCACGATATAATTATATTATCTTATTTAATGCATAGAATACGTAGACGTTCTGTGAAATAATTTGGCACACTTCTTGACCATCGTTTTCTGCTGTAGCATGCGAAGTATATACGATCTTGCTTATAATATTGTAACGCGCCTTCGCAGAACATGGACGGAACAAGAACGGTCGGGTGGATCGGTGGAGAAGGGAGAAGAGCAAGGGCATAACGACGTTTGTACGCTTCGCCGAGGTCCTGCTTCGACCGATCCCTGTAAATAAACCCCCCGTGCGTACTAAGCCCGTACCATTTTTGATGGAGGTGCTGGGTGGCGACCACGGAGCATTTCACCCACCAAAGAAGCCGTAGGCTGGCTGGCTTACCACCAATGCCATCGGACATGACTGAAGACGGCACTACCGAGTAACCAGGACCATCCACCGCGAACAACTGGCCCCTTTATCGAGAGCCCCAGACAATATCTGGAAAATCTGAGGAGGACGTTGACGAATGGCTGAAACACTACGAAAGAGTGGGTAAATACAATCGCTGAACGCTGCTGCTAAGCTGGTTAACGGGGTGTTCTTCCTTGCCGCCACTGTCTTCGACTGGTTCGATAATCACGAGGATTCATTAAGTACACGGGCTATATTTACAAGCGAGATCAAGAAAAATTTTGGGGACGAACCTGCAAAGAAGAAGCGCGCTGAACAGACATTGCTTCACCGGGCGCAAGTACCCGGAGAAACTTGCACTGCATACATCGAAACCATCTTAAAGCTATGCAATCTGATCAGTCACAGTATGCTTGAAGAAGACAAAGTCGGCCACCTCCTGAAAGGAATAGCGGAAGACATTTATAATTTTCTTATTAGCAAAGAGAGCCTGAGCACCACCGCTGATGTTATAAAGCATTGTAGAACATTTGAGGCTCTCAAGCTGCGTCGAATTACACCTAAATTTGGAAGGCTGGCCAAGGTCACCTGTGTAGCCAGTGTTAAAGCCTGGCCTTCACTTTTTATGGCTGATATACGAGAGATTGTGCGCGAGGAATTGTCAGGATCCAGGGGCACCATCTGTGGTGAATATGGGCGGCACAGTTTTGCACCGCAGGCAGATGTCGCCGCCCTGTCCACTCCGTGGGTTCAAGCTAGCGGCGCTTCGCATATATGGACGACCGGATCAGCTCTATTCAATGTTATGCCCACCAGCTGACGGAAAGGAGGCCCACATACTCTGAAAACGTGGTTCGTAAGCAGCCAGAGCCTGGCTACAACCAACATCACGACTTTGTTAGTGAGGACTCTTATGCTGATCGCTGGCGCCCTCAACCTGTGTGCTACAGGTGTGGCACTGCCGGGCATATCGATAGATATTGCCGCCGCCGTTTTCCAACTTTTTTTTTCTTTTAAATTTTTTATTGGAGCAATCCCTATTAATTTTTCTTACTATTGGTTTAAGCCCGTTATACCTATAGTGGCACGGGCATGAGGCACATTATTTTATTATTTTTTTTTTGTGGGGGGGGGGGGGGGGGGGGGTAGCCTCACCATAATATATGTCCAAGCTGGGTTTCGCAAGGGCAGAGGAACTAGAGACCAAATTGCCAACCTTCGCTGGGTCATGGAAAAAGCAAGAGAGTTCCAGAAACCCATCTACTTCTGCTTTATTGATTATGCGAAAGCGTTTGACTGCGTAGATCACAGAAGATTGTGACAAGCTCTCCAAGAGATGGGAGTTCCAATTCACCTCATCTGTCTCCTCCGGAACCTGTATGAAGGGCAAAAGGCCACATTCAGAACTGGGCATGGTCTTACTGATTGTTTTCCGATTGAGAAAGGAGTGAGACAAGGCTGCATACTGTCGCCCTGCCTATTTAACCTATATGCAGAGTGCATCATGAGGAAGGCCGGTCTGGACGAGTCTTCAGCTGGAGTGAAGATTGCTGGAAAACGTATCAACAACCTTAGATATGCGGATGATACCACTTTAATGGCAGAAAGTGAAGTGGAACTCAAGAGACTTCTGATGCGCGTACAAGAAGAGAGTGAGAAGTTTGGGCTTAAACTGAACATTAAAAAGACAAAGGTCATGGCGTCTTGCCCCTATCAAGTCCTATTAATCTCTATCACTATCAATCATTTTTCCTTCTTTAACATGTCTTCAAATGGCGGACATTTTCTGATGACGCGTCCGGCGGTCACGCCCGGAGGTCACTTTCTGCCGACGGAGATGACCCTAGAAAGGCTTTCGCTTTAAAATATTTGGTGTCTATAGCATATATACTTCTCTCAACAGCCCGCTGCCTCACATCTCCCCCCCCCCCCCCCCTTCTACTCATTGAGCTGATTACTTTTTAGCGGTGATCATGTCCTGAGCTTTTCTGCCTTTCCCCCACTCCCCGATGCGTAATGAGAAGAATTTCTGTTGCTACTACTTACACTTTTGAGAGGCTTGCGCTATTCGTTATGCAAACAGTAACCCTAAAGTTTAAACAGCTGGCCGGCTTTGCTGATTCTTTACACCGTTTCAGCTCCTAATTTTTCTTCTGGCTTTATTTTGTGTTGATAGTGGTGTATAGTGTACAATGCTCTTGCCGTAAAAGAGACAAACGAAATAAACTGCATTTTAAAATCATATTCTGATAAGCGGTAAATGTTATGCATAGTACTAGATATATATATCAAAGTAAAATCACAGCTAAAGGACGAAGGCCCATAGCAACCGAAACTCTCTCTAAAGGAGCTGCGGCAGCTTATGCGGCTAAACTTGCGGCATTTATTCGGTATAAAAGAGCTACCATTAAATAAGGGATAACAATGATAGCATGAAACAAAATCGCATAGAGCATCATTATCCCACTATTGGTTGCCCAATAGTAGGATACCAATTACTATACAATCAGTTGCAATTTTTTGAAAAAAGCGCGAAGAGTCAAGAAGGCCAGCGGAGCGATAGAAAGCCAGCACGTTAAATTCAAGGTATGTGGGTAAGGTATTAATCTGATATCTGCTCTGAACAGTGCAACGAAGTTGTCAATATATGGCGGTGAATATAACGTGCTCGAAGGGTATGAAACTTATACGTGCTTCCAATGACGTAACATCCTTCTCAATACTTTGCTGTGAATCTAAAGTACGAGAAACGCGATAGCCAAGGACTCTGGGGAGTGAAAGTCCTTGCCCATCCTCATCCTGTACCTCGCCTTTCTCTATGCTTTGTATAAAGAAAGACAAAAAGCGTGTTGACTTCAAAACGCATCTTTACCCAAAAATTGCGAAAAAATATGAGACCTAATTTTTGCAAGCACATTCTAGCTTAGTGAGTTGAAATGCCTTCTTTTTTTTTTAATTTAGCATTAATTGCTGACACATGCTCGTCAAACAGCAAAGTCTATAGGCTGTTCGCATGCCAAACTGCCTTTTTAGCTTCACGAAAGCAAGGCTAGCAAACGTAACATCGCTTTCGTGGGCCGGCAGCGTTACACACGAAACTATTCGATCACGAGCTCTTTGGACGAACAACGTAACCGGACGATGAGGCAGCGAAACGCGCACAACCGGTCATGTTCAGTCCACCTCGTCGATCTTGGGACCAGCCGCGCCGCCTTGGTTGGGGGGCGCCTGGCCACCTCCTTGGTGTAGCTTGGTCATAATGGGAGTGCACACCTGCTGCATGTCCTTCATCTTGTCGTCGTACTCCTCCTTCTCTGCCAAAGTGTTCCTGTCGATCCAGTTTATGACCTCCTCACACTTGCTCAGTACCTTTTGCTTGTCGGCAGCGTCCAGCTTCTCTGGGCCCACCATTTCCACCGACTGCTTGACGTTGTACACGTAAGACTCGAGGTTGTTGCGGGCGGCCACCCTCTCGCGCTGTTTCTCGTCTTCCTGGCGGTACTTTTCGGCGTCTGCCAGCATGCGGTCGATCTCTTCCTTGGAGAGCCGGCCCTTGTCATTTGTTATTCGAATGCTCTCGGAGCGACCCGTACTCTCGTCCTTAGCCGAAACCTGAAGAATTCCGTTGGCGTCCAGATCAAATGTCACCTGGATCTGAGGAACGCCCCTTGGCGCCGGAGGGATGCCCATCAAGTCAAAGGTGCCGAGAAGATGATTGTCCTTGGTCATTGCTCTTTCTCCTTCGAACACTTGAATAGTGACGCCCGTCTGGTTGTCTGCGTACGTCGTGAAGGTTTTTGATGTCTTACACGGAATCCGGCTGTTGCGCTCCACTATCTTGGCCATCACACCTCCGGCCGTTTCGATGCCCAAAGAAAGGGGAGCCACATCCACAAGTAGTACGTCTCTGATGATTTCACTTGTGTCTCCTGTCAATATCGCGGCTTGTATCGCAGCTCCGTAAGCCACGGCTTCGTCAGGGTTTATCGACATGGCCAGGTCCTTCCCATTGAAAAAATCTTTGAGAAGCTTTTGGATCCTAGGAATGCGCGTGGATCCTCCGACAAGAACGATATCGTGTATCTGAGACTTGCTGAGCTTAGAGTCCTGCAGCGCTTTTTCCACGGGTTCCAGAGTGCTTCGGAATAGATCCATGCACATCTCCTCGAATCTAGCTCTAGTTATCTTGCTGTAGAAGTCAATTCCTTCGAATAAGGCGTCGATTTCAATGCTCGCTTCACTGCTGCTCGACAAAGTGCGCTTTGCGCGTTCGCATGCCGTTCTCAGCCGTCGAATGGCACGGGTGTTTGTTTTCAGGTCGCGTTTGTGTTTCCGCTTAAACTCTTCGACGAAGTAATTTACGAGTCGATTGTCGAAGTCCTCACCTCCGAGGTGAGTGTCCCCGGCTGTTGATCGCACTTCAAACATGGATCCTTCGTCAATTGTCAAGATGGACACATCAAATGTTCCCCCTCCAAGGTCGAAAATTAGGATGTTCTTCTCACCTTTGAGGTTTTTGTCCAAGCCGTAGGCAAGAGCAGCGGCGGTGGGTTCGTTAATGATCCTCAATACGTTTAAGCCAGCAATAGCACCGGCATCCTTGGTAGCCTGCCTTTGCGAATCGTTGAAATAGGCAGGCACTGTGACCACAGCATCTTTCACTGGGCTCCCAAGGTAGGCTTCCGCAGTTTCCTTCATCTTGGTCAACACCATTGCACTGATTTCTTCCGGATTGAACACTTTCTTCTCTCCTTTAAACTCTACACATATGTTGGGCTTTCCTCCCTGGTTGACGATCTTGAAAGGCCAGTGGTGGATGTCCTGCTGAATCTTGGGGTCATCGTACTTCCTGCCGATGAGCCTCTTGGCATCAAACACTGTGTTCTCCGGATTGAGAGCCACCTGCGCCTTGGCAGGATCCCCTATGAGCCGCTCGGTGTCCGTAAACGCCACATAGCTGGGCGTCGTTCGGTTTCCCTGGTCGTTGGCGATGATTTCGACTCGTCCATGCTGAAAGACGCCCACGCAGGAATACGTGGTGCCGAGGTCAATGCCAATCGCAGGAGCACTCTTAGACATGCTGACTGCTGCTGTTCGCGCACCTTAGTATCGAACGAAAGCTGCCGGAGCGTGCCTTCCTTTTCGCCAAGTTTTGTCGACACCCTGCTGGTCCTTTTTAAGACGCCGAGCCGCTCCGAGTGTCTATATTTACCCGGGCGGCCCCACGCCTCACTCTGTTTTCAAGCGGTGAAAAAAGTGCGCGCTGGCTGAGCCAGCCCCTCGACTGCAAGCACCACGGTGACGTGAGTCAGCGTCACCGGGAGCCCGTGGCCCGGTTCTCGCCGACACGAGACCGTGCCAGCGTCTGTCCGCCCAGCGCGATCTTGACAAAAATGCTGCTCGCCTCGCTCCGCACTAGATCAAGAGCTCCCTGTATCGGCCAAGTCTTCGTTGGTATGATAATAGATAGTGCGTATCATTCACGGTGGTTCTCATCGCTCTCTGTGTCGCCTCTATTTCAAGAGTAAGGGACCGGCAGTCTTAAAAATAACGGCTTGTCTGCGCTGAGGGCTCCCGCCAACAGAGAAGTGCTTGTACACTACACGGCTTGACGAGAGCCGGCATGTGACAGCCTCCGAGGTGTCCCGATTCGGTGACTGTTGTGCCTCTGAGCGCTGCAGCAATGACTGCGCGCACCTTTTGCGACGGAAAGGTCATAGAGTATTTTGTTTTTATCAGGTTGTATAAGTGCAAGCAAGAGACTGGAAAATGCGGCAATCCTTGAATTACTCCATGTCTTCAGCATCTAGCAATAGCTCAGGCTTATCGTACTTATACTGCTATGGCTATTTATGCTCCAAACACGCTGTCAATTATGGTTATTTTTTTCCTGCCTCTATGCTAAAGCTTGCTGAGATCTTTAAGAATGCCAGTGCATTTAGAAGAATGCCAGTGCATTAGAAACTTGAAAACGTTATGGAATTGTTAGCGTCTCTTAGCTAACCAGCAAAATGTCGTATAAAATGTCGGAAAACACGTCGCTCAGATTCCTTAGACTTTCCTGCGTGAAAACAAACAGTGTACTTTTTTTTTTACTTGATCTGCACAATGATGGAGACTTTTTTTTTTTTTTTTTTTATGAGTAGGGAATCGTGTAGTATGAAGGCAGTCTTAGGTCATTTCAATGAAACAGTCCATGTCTCTGACTTGTACTGAATTAAATGGACGTTGTTAAGTCGACCAGATTCCGAGAGCGCAAACTGGAATTTTTGCGGACAGGAAATGCAAACCCTATATAGAGCACGTCTTTTTCCATGATGTATTTAGCTGATGTCATATATATTTAGTGCAGCTTGCGAAGATCACCGGGTTCTTTTCCTGCCTACTTCACATACATTCCGTTCTTGCTTTTCTTGAAAATATTATTTCTTTAGATCTATGTGCTTCAGTTCCACCTTCTCCCTTTTCTATAACCCTATTTATTGTTTAAGGGCATAAATGAAGATCTAAATGCTTACCAGCCGGCTTTCTTCTCTTTTCTTCAAGCAGTGCTGCAGTGGCACTGTTCAATCAACTTTCGGATAAAAATTCGTTCGTAGACGCGATAAGCTCTTCTGATGAGCGCCACTTTATCGTATTTCGTGTTAGTAATGACATTAAGAACCAGTGAGTTGCAACTTTTCATTCATTCAATTTGTTACCATTAAGACAATTTTCTTGTCTGCTACTATTTTTGCTTGATTTAAAAACGAATGCGTGTTTTTTGTGATTTACTTTATCTATCATATCTAAAGCTGTGCCCGAGTAATAGTAAATCATGAATCTAAAAGTTTCGCTAGTAATCTACCTTCCGCTGTCACGATTCAGCAATAACCACTTCATATTCAGAAATTCAGATTTCGCAAATGTTAGTATGCGAATAGATCCAGTAGTCAGCAAGTTATTAAGAAGAGCTGGTAAAGGTGCATTACAACCCATGGCATTAAACAGCTATCGGGTGAACAGTCAGAAACGGCTGCCTTCGCGCACGTGGCTTATTTGTGAATAAAACTAACAGTTATCCAAAATGGCTCTGCTCATAACCAGAGCGGTGTGCAGCTCAGAGGTGTAGTATACGCATCGTCGCCGAGACCAAAAAAAAAAAAAAAAAAGTGCGCACACATCTGTGCATAAACTCGTCTCATATGTAACACGGCGAAATTTTAAGGGCTATTTGGTACTAAGTGCAGCAGCTTGTGCGCTAGGACATAAAGGCAACAGGTCTGCCAATTTCCTTACGTAAGGTGAGAAAGGAGTTAGAACACTCCGGAGGTGCTCCAGAGTATTATATCCGATACTGTAGTCGTTAGAGTAGACTTTCGATACCCTGATGCAGCACTTTGCTCGGACGATGGCCTACCTGCCTTCATTTAAATGCTATTATCAGGCTCCTGGCTGCTGAAGCCTGACGGCCCGCATAGCATTCCGCGAGGCGGGGGCCGCTGTTGAGTGAGGGTGTAAAGGTGGGAAAGAGCGACTCCTGAAGGTGGGCGCTTATTTTGGGCGCCATTCGTGTGCCGTCCGGCTACGCCACGCAGGATGGAGAGCCCCGTACGGTGTCTATTCGCGGTTCGGCTCGGGTGTTGCTGCAGCATAAAAAAGAACGTGGCGTCAAACGTCAACAGGCAGTGTTCATTTCACGGCCTGAGCCGCTTTGCGCAATGGCCCGTAAGTTTTGTTGCTTTGGGAGGAAACATGACCTAGTTGAAGGAAGTGAGACCCGGGGAGTGAGCGTGAAATTTAAGGCTCTCGCATGAACTGCCAAGCAGCTTCAAGAGCCGAGAACAGCAAACACAGAGGTGTTGGTGAATACTTGGAAGGTATTACGAAACGGTATGAGAACAGTTTAGCCCACACTGATGAAATTCACATGCACGCTTTACTCATCAAGTTTTCAAAGCAGCGTCAAAATGACTGGGAAGAAAGCTAGCAATAAGAGCGAATAATTTATCTTTTCCCATCCTAGACAATTAATGGACCTACCTCATTGTTATCACTCGGAACAGAGGACCTTCCATCCATCCGCAGGATTGCGAGAGCCTTCTCAAACTCGCTGACAGTGTCTATCCAGTGAAAGTTACGAACACGAAGCGACTGCTCCGTGTTCGGTGCGTGGTTGGCTCGTGAGTGCGTGAGTATACAACACGCTCGCGGAAGTCATTGCCTTAGGCGGCTACTGCTTAATAGCACAAGACGTTTTCAAGTTTCCCTCTTATAATGTGTGATTCAGAGTTAGTGCACTCAAACTCGTGCCCTTTCGAGTGGAGCGCTGTTTTGAACACCTGTAAAGTCAAAACCTTGTTCAAATTTCGCAACAGGTTGTTTTGTTACAAGTTTCTTCGTACTACTTTAATCGTATTTATCAGCGTGCTAAATTGTCAGCAGGTTGTGTAACATTTGAGGACATATATTCGCGTTTTGTTAGAACGTTT
This sequence comes from Amblyomma maculatum, assembly GCF_055883805.1. Taxonomy (NCBI): domain Eukaryota; kingdom Metazoa; phylum Arthropoda; class Arachnida; order Ixodida; family Ixodidae; genus Amblyomma; species Amblyomma maculatum. The sequence continues at coordinate 256,205,789 of NC_139344.1, forward strand.
TTTTAAACCACGCTCGGTGGATGTGACGATACATATATCATTTTCGTTTGGCATTCTTTGATTGTATCTTTGCCAGACTTAGCAACTTTTGACGTCATCGGAGCAGAGGATCCTAGTGAACCAAGTACAACGGCTCCAGTGGACAACAGTAATGACGCCAGCGGAAGCGCAGCGATACTTTTGAGATTATCAGAGGAATGCACACATAAAGGGTTTTAATAAAGAGTGTGGTTCAAAAATTCAGGTCCCCTCGTTACATTCTATAACAGAGATTGGCCTCGAGTGTGTACCCTAAATAAGTTTATATTCTCACTTTTTCTTCGCCATTTCATCGTGCCTGTCCGGTGCCTGTCCGAAAAGCGAAGAAAGAAGTCGTGGGAGACGGTAGCTGGCAGCTGACATGGCCGAACACTAACTGGACGTAGGGCTTCCTGACATTACGTTAAACAGAAGCTGCCAACTCGGGCCTCTCCTTTCATTTGGGAGGGTGATATCACAATCAGCCGGCCAAAACCGCTGCATTCACGTTATCCCTAGGCCACGCAGGCACGTTCATACGGCTCGGTTAAAGCGGGGCTTTATATGCTGGCTGGTAGCTTATACGCTATCGCGTCATCGCGAAGGTGGGAGCGAAAACAGAGAGAAAGAGGTGCCGTAGTAGAGGCTTCGGACCACCGCGAGATAGAGGCTTTCACATCATCGCACTTTAGTGGTCAAAAATACCCCCTATGGCATAAATAAAGCTGAAACCATAGAGTAGACTACTATGTGCAAAAGCCATGTATTTACTTTCAAACCGAACCTAAGCGTAGCCATGCAGATAACTTTCACGTAACTCCAGGTTTAACCGCAAGCTAAACCACAGCTATTTTATTTTTCTGATCCATTTATCATCTTGAAACTTAATCTTACCTTAGATATCCTTGAAGTTCTTACTTATCTCTTTTGACTTGATGGCCTCGTATATTTTTTAAGCATGTGTCGGAAACATCGACAATTTTTACAGAAACGGTTCTCTCTCTTCCTCCAGCTCTGCGAAGGCTGGAGAAGCATATATTATTGCCTGACATCAGGAAGAACGTATGGGACAATATACGAAGGTTAAAAACTGTGCTCTTGCGTCGCTATATAATCAGTGTGCTTCCAGGGCACTCCTAACGTAAGAAACTTTACAAGCGCAACATTCTCCGCGTTTGTCTCTCATCCCGTCAAGTCACTCGTAAAGTCAGAGCGCTTGAATTTTCCGCTTCCAACGCGTGACATATTGCTTAGAATGGTGCATGATTGTGTACAGAGCACAATTTTTTTTGTCTAAAGTAAGCTGTCCGCATACTCCCGTCTGCACACGCGTCACATAGTAACGCCTTGGTCGCGGCAGGCTGCATGTCAGAACGTGAGGAACCTCGTCAATATGGCAGCGCATGCCACCTGTCTCCCTCCACTCGCTAACGCCACATGCAGCACCCGCAGTGCGGAGAGCTCTGCTTGACTGTTGTACGCACGTGTTGTGCGCTCCTGTGTCCTAGATAAGTACACCTGCCGGCCGTCTGCTTTCAGCCTTTGGAGTCAGAGCTCCAAGCATGAATCACCACAAACACTATTTTGTTATTATTGTTTAGCGCAAATTCCCTTTTTCAAGTGTAACTTCTCTCGCTTTAATGAAACCCCGTATGGAAGCTCCGAGTGACAATATTTTATGACAGGTATCATGACAGCGGTTGAAGACGAAGGCGAACGGCGGGAAACAGAGTCCCCCTTGTTCCAACGATGGATTCCTTCGTGCGCTGCGGGGGGACTGATTTCAGGTGAGGCTTCGTCGTCGTCGCCGTAGTCGTCGTCTGCTGGTCCCAACGCCATCGCGGCCAAAATTATACACTGCACAGACAACTTCCTTATCTTTTTTTAACCATCTACAATTGTTTTATTTCGCTTGTTGACGCATTTCGGGTCATCAGCCTTACCTTCATTCCTAGGTATCGATGATATTACCAGAGGCGGAGACATCTCTTTATGTCATTTTTCTTGTGCCTAAACCGCAAACAGTGGCGCGATTTTTCCCCCTCTCGCGAAACATCCTTACAACTGCTCGCACGCGTGCGCTGCGCTAAAAAGGCAAGCGGACGGCGCTTTTTCCTGCTCGTAATTGTGGCGAGATCTACATGCGTGATTGCACCAACGTGCCGCATTGCCAGCTGCCACTGCAACTGTACACATTTTTTCCTTCGCCGGCGTTCATTACTCCCGCCAGGACAGGCTCCCAATGCGAAACAGAAGCCGTGGCTTCTTTTCCGCCCACCGCTCCGCCAGCGCAGCTCCGTTAAAGGGAGACATTGCCTTTCTTTACGCCAGGCTGACGCAAGGGCCAAACAGCGAACACGCCATTTACCGCCGCCGGCCTGAGAATGCTCGCATCCGCAGCCTTGTCCGCACCACGATTTCCGGGAAGGAAAAAGGATTAAAAAACTCGGGGTCACATCAGCTATCACAGAGCTGTCAAAAACAAGCACTTTTCATCTCTCGCGTGGGAAAATTTTTTCTCTTCATAACTGCACGCTCGTGGAATTATTAATAAGCACCTGCTGAGCCCGTTTTAATCACTGCACGAAGTCAAGTTATGATAAACAATTCATCGCGCGTTTCAAGTTTTCACATCGAGTACCGTAAAGATGAAGCGACTGAGGAGCGGGTATAAAGCGTTCAAAAGGCAGGTCAAGGCCACATCGTCAACGAAAGAGGAGTAGGTATATTACGATTCTATCATACCAATTTTAAGGCTGCAAACCGAAAACATGAAAAAATTGACGAAACAAGTTACCAAGCTGGACGGGAATTGCCAAAATTATCAGTCATTTACAAGGCTGGCAGGCAACTGAAATCAGAGTTATAGACAAAGCCTTCAAAAACAAAAAGATGCTATGCGTGTTTGCGGACCGCGAATATACTGCTCTGGTCATCGAATAAGGCGATGTCTTCACTTCTAAGAAGAAGTCTGGCGGGCTAGTTGATGCATTAAGTTTACTGATGGGAAATAGCGCTAAAACTAGGGACGTGAAAAGACAACACAGGCGTTGAGCTAAGAAGTAAGGCCTCATCATCATCATCATCATCATCATCATCATCATCATCATCATCAGCCTGATTATACCCACTGCAGGGCGAAGGCCTCTCCCATATTTCTCCACTTAACCCGGTTCTGTGCAAGCTGAAGAAGTAAGGCTTATGAACAGACAAATAAGGAATTGATAGGCAACCTAAAAATAGAGAGCATGGGTAGGGCTACTGCCATTCTGATAAAATGCATGATTATCTTCTCTTTAACGCGGTAAGATGCATGCGCGAGTGGTGTGAAAACTGCCCCCCCCCCCACCCCCCCAAACAAACAAAAAAAAAAAACATCAAGAAACACCCGCGCATTTTGTTGCACAGTGAAGACTGAGCAAAGGTGAAGAAATTTTCTATATATATCTACGGACGCTACATCCGTAGCATTCGCCTTCCGCACACGCTCTCACTTATTGATTGCTGACTTTGCAACCTAGGTGCACACGTGAACCCATCATCTTGCTGCACAAGATTGTTAACAAATCACCTAACTTTCAAGCATCCTTCTTTTCTGTACATATTAGTACGCACGCAACTCCACGGAACCACCCACTAAACATTGTTCCTTTCAGGCATCATATAAAATTGCTTCAAAATGTTCTTTTAAGAAGAAAGCCTTTAATGCCTCATACTGTCGGCGTCCGTCCGGTCACGCTATAGCTGTCCAGCAAATGACGATATAATGACGTCATCAGAAAATAAAAATCATTTCTCCACCGGAAATCGAACCTCCATCCCTCGGATCCCCATCCGAGCGCTTTAGCCAACTACGTCACACCTAGGATTTCTTTTTAAATAAATACCACACCATTATTTACAAATACATGTGCAAGGCTGCGTCTCAGCCAATAACCGAGAGTACAGATTGCCTATCGTGTTGACAGCGTCTCGAAGAAACAGGAAAGGAGTTTAGTGCACCAAAAAGGAATTATATAGAGGGGTCTGGTAAGAAGGAGACAGAGAATTTTAGACATGATATCTCGATATGCGTGCACCAAGGAAGTCATGGGGAAAAACCAGAGAGGAGAGGGAGAAAAATGTTGGGCAACGCTGCATGCAGCATCAGCGGCCCCCAAACCTCTCGCACTGGCGGGTCTTGAAATTTATCACAGCGCGGCAGCCCCGCTGTAGTTCCTCCCGCAGGCAGTCGTCGGAGCCAGACGATTCGAGTGCGCTCGCTGTCCACTCTGTTTTATCCAACAGGTGCCACCACGCTGGTTTCACGCCCGGGATAGTGAAAAGTATCATACTTCTGCTTGTCTACCGTGAGGATGATAGTAGAGATAGCAAAGACGCTGCAATTAGTAATAATTACAATGATGACAGTATCGATGATAACGACGGTGCATTTAGTCGATAATGATAATGAGAAGAAACGTGATGCGCTCTGTAAAGCAGCGACGCTCAGGATTTCGCATTTCTGCAGTGCTGTGCTGTCGAAATTTTTTTTCTTCTCACCAACAGTTGAAATTGAGAATAACCTGGACGGTTCGCTTCGTGCATTGCCACCTGATCAGTTCGTCCTGCAGTTGTCTAACCATATGACTAATTGATCGATCTGTTTCAAATATTATATTATTAGATTATATTTACGGGGTTTAATGTCCCAACGCTACTCAGGCTATGAGAGACACTGCTGTATAATTATCGATGTTTTTTTTTGTTTGTACTAACAGCGTACCCACTCCTAATATGTATCGCATGTGAGACAGCAGCATTTCTAAATAAATAAATCTTTATTTGCTTGTTCCCTGTGAAGAATACTGCCTACATTTCGTGAAAAGGATGTATCCTGTTAACTACTCAGTTCGTTGTTCATATGTAAATCTGGCCCCTTTTAGTTTGGAACTTTATAACATTGTCAGTTAAACAGCATTAAAATTGGGGATAATGTCAATCCCAACGCTTACGTAGATATATAGAAACATTTATGAACGCGGCAATTTCATTGACGACTATATAATTATGCTTTCATGTTTTGTGGAGCTGGCATCTCATCTTACCGATAGCCAATGAGCCTGATCCGAAATGCTTTCAAGAAAAAGCTGAAATATTATTGATTGGCGCTTGAGAGTGAAGCCTGTTATTTAAACTGATGACAGTAACAGCGCGACCAGACCCACAAGGCAAGGCAGATGGTGAACAATTCCCTTTCCGCCTACCTATCGTGCGCTTGTTTCTTCCCCCTTTTTTTTAGCACCTACCCACGTAGCAAATCAACCTTCTTCTATGTTTGTTTCCTGCAAACCACACTTCTCCTTTATTTTTTATAATGTGCCTCCGTCTTCCTCATTTGTTGACCCTTCGGAGAGCTGAGTACGGCGCCCTTCCAGTTGCAACGTGTTGGCTAAAAAGAGAAGCTTTCGTTGCAACGTCTTGGCAAAGGAAGGCGTCTCAAAGACAAGCAGGTGGAGGGCCTCCGGATCAGAGTTCGCTCTCACCGCTTTGGCATTGCGACGCGTTCCAGGCCGATTACGAGACGAGATTCGCTTTCGGCTTTTGCCTTCGCAGGTGATCGTGAGATTTTTCTCGTGCTGGCCGCGTGCGCCTTGACCCGGAAACTCCTTATAAGGGCAGAATCAGTCGACCGGTGTGCACGGTGTAGTACACCAGCGGAGAGGGTTGCTCGCGAACACGCGAAACAACCGGACAGAGCTGTTCTTATCTACGCGCCGTGATTGGAAGCCCGCTCAGGTAGAGCGCGAGGTTCCCTTTGTACGCTCTTGAACTGCCGCATCGAATAAAAACTAGGAGGGCTCTTATTTTTCTTCGTTCTTCGTTCACTTTGCGCTGCAAAGGTCCGAGATCAGATGGGTGCACGAAGAGCTTTGCGCACCCCTGCTGGCTTGCTTGAAACGCAGAGCGCATATTCAAACGTCCTTTTGTACGCAGTTCTTCCTTCTCCAAAAGGAGCAAAACTTAAAAAAAGAAATACATAAAGATATTTTTCTACTTATTAATATTTACGTAACCCCTTTTTAAATCAGTGTCTCCATTAGGGGCTGTGCTCGCCACCGCCACCTCTCCCCCACTCCCCACCACAAAATATATATATATATATATATATATATATATATATATATATATATATATATATATATATATATATATATATATATATATATATATATATATATATATATTCATTTCAAGGAGTATTGGGAGGCTACCCTGCGCAGCCCATCGCCTGATCTTCAGGACCAGATCCCGGATTAGGCTCAGAAGGTAGGGAAGGCCTACCCAGCGTAGAACCTCTCTCTCTCTCTCTCTCTCTCTCTCTCTCTCTATATATATATATATATATATATATATATATATATATATATATATATATATATATATATATATATATATATATATATATATATATATATATATATATATATATATAATTACTTCCTCACTGTGTGTGTGTGTGTGTGTGTGTGTGTGTGTGTGTGTGTGTGTGTGTGTGTGTGTGTGTGTGTGTGTGTGTGTGTGTGTGTGTGTGTGTGTGTGTGTGTGTGTGTGTGTGTGTGTGTGTGTGTGTGTGTGTGTGTGTGTGTGTGTGTGTGTGTGTGTGTGTGTGTGTGTGTGTGTGTGTGTGTGTGTGTGTGTGTGTGTGTGTGTGTGTGTGTGTGTGTGTGTGTGTGTGTGTGTGTGTGTGTGTGTGTGTGTGTGTGTGTGTGTGTGTGTGTGTGTGTGTGTGTGTGTGTGTGTGTGTGTGTGTGTGTGTGTGTGTGTGTGTGTGTGTGTGTGTGTGTGTGTGTGTGTGTGTGTGTGTGTGTGTGTGTGTGTGTGTGTTTGTGTGTGTGTGTGTGTGTGTGTGTGTGTGTGTGTGTGTGTGTGTGTGTGTGTGAAAGGATAAAATCAAAATACAAAATATAGAAGTGTTGATTTCTTTTCTTCTTTTTTAATTTTACCGAGGTACCGTTCATCTTGAGATTGAAGTCCCAAGACACTATTTAGAGGACAAAGTATGGAACTAATCCGATGGTATTTCGGCTATGTAAAATAAACAGCGTTTTTTCTTTTTTTCATATCAATTAAAGTCCAGATTTCATGGAGACCAGTTTTATTTGTGAGGCAGCTGTGAAAGATTGCGAGATGCTGTTATAAACATATTACTCAGATTGGTCTAAACCCCCGACGCATAGCGAAGTCGTGCTTCTAAAGTTCGCTCAGCTCGCACCGAGTTGCGAAGACTGCCACGAAAAGAGAAAAGGAGAGCGGAAGGGTTGGGGGGATGGGAAGAATAAGTGGCAGTAAACTAGAAGCCTATTGAGGAACCAACTGCGGATATATCGATCGGTATTTTTCATTCTACGAGTGTGCATAAAAATTGTGGTAATAAACTACTTCTAGTTAAAAATTACGCTTGTCGGATTTCTAATCATGTGAAAAAAGTATATATCACTGTTGAAAGTTCTGTGGAACACCTGGCTTGCATGGTCGCCGTAACACGCGTCCCTGGTTGCGACACAGTTCAATGCATTTTTAATTTACGTGTGTTCGGTTCTAGAGACGATGAAATCACTCTGGCGGCGCCATTAAGTTCAATAAGATGGGCCGCATTGGCGGAAAGCCCAGCCAAATAACGGTGTTACTTGTGGCATAGCTCGTTTCCTAAAATGCGAAGCAAGCGCTCTGAGCTTCTGCAGCCCCACTAGAATATCTAAGTCACAGGAATGGATTTCTTTTACTGAACATGAGGTTGCGGGCATTGGCCAGGTCCGGGAAAGAGAGGGCCGGTTCCTCTTCGTCGTAACGAGATACAACTCCGAAATCTTCCGTTTTCGCCTGTTCTCCATTAATAATTTTATTATGGGGAGTGCGTAAGAACTATCGGCACTGTGTGGCCGCAGGGTCGGCGAAATGCGGAGGAGTTTCTTAATCTTCTTTATCTACCTCTGTGTTAGCTTAAATCGATCTTAATCACACTTCTCAAGAAGCCCTAGTGGCCAATATATGGCAATGGCGGGGAGTACCGATTCAGATGCCAATGGGGTCAATTGCTAATTAAGTGTTTTGCGGCTGCCGTAAACTGTCGTAAAGGCGGACCTGTATGATGAAGTGTTTAACGCATGTTTGGGACACGGTCGAGGTTAAGGAACAGCTCAACCAATTTCGTTCGTAGAGCAGCTCCTGTGGTGGGCGATGAAGTAACGCGGATATGAATAATGGAAATATAAATGGGGGCAGGTTTTAACGTCCCGAAACTACGAAAGGGCCATGGGGGAAGCAGTAGCGGGGCTTTGGATTAATGCGGACCGTCCGGAGTTCTTTAACAGGTGTTGACATCGCATTGCACGAGAACGTTTTTTTTTTGTTTGTTTGTTTGTTTGTTTTTTGTATTTCGCCTCCATCGAAATGCGGCCCCAGTGGTCGAGGCCGACCCGAGCAGCCGAAGGACAAAGCCGCTGAGCCACCGCGTGGCAGGCCGTGTGTGATATATAGAGTGTAAAACTCGAAAAAAAGGAGCGAAAACAGCGTGCATGATAAGGAGGCGTTTCATATGCGCTGTAAACGTGCATGATGAGTTGATGGTGGAGGCTCTGCCACGACAGCTGCTGAAACCCACCCGCTAGCACCTCAGTTGCTGCAGTAGTGCACCATTTGCGGAAGTCAATTTCTATCCAAGGCTTGTTTTCCAACGAAAAGAACTCGTTCCCAGACAACAATCTCGCATCTTTCGTGGAAGCAGCAGTAGTAGATATATGCTAGTAGCTGCCGGATGAATTCAGTCGCTTGAACAAGTCTGCGGGATGAACACAATATGAAGCAGCTCGAGTCAGAGTTTCACTGATATGGCCAGTACATGATGTGCGTTGTTGTCGACCATTCTTCCTTTCTTTTTTTTTTTTTTTTTTTTTTGCATGCGTGCCTTGCCACTAGTAGCTAAAGCATCTTTGGACACTTTCTCTCTTCCTGTGCCAGGCGCTAATGTTGAGCGAGCATTCTCAAAATTGCGCGCTGTCAACACAGATGAGGCCACTAACATTATTGTTGTCAGTCTGCGCAACTATGCATGTAACTACTGCAATTATTAGACGGCACGTGGGGAAATAGCACTTGCTGTAAGCTCCATAAAATTTAGGCATTTTGGGTTCTATAATCTTGCGCGTGCTTTGAGACTTCTTTTTTTTTTTTTTTTTTTTTGATGGCAGTCGCCACATTGTAGTTTGCACGACTCAACACGCCGAAAGACACCGATTTCAAATAAGTATGTAAAAGCCAAAAACAACCGCCGATATTTAAAAAGATAAGCACCAGGAAGTACAAGGCCTAGTCGTAGTGGAGGGCTCCGGAAATGTCGACCACCTGGGGTTCTCTGACGTGCACTGATATCGTAGAGGCCTTGCTTTTCGCCTCAGTCGAAAAGCGGCCGCCGCGGCAAGGATTCAATCTCGCATTCCTGAATACAGCAGTCCAGCGCCATAACCACTGAGCCACCGTGGCGGGCCGCGATAACAAGTTGATGATTTCCGGGATGTATGTTACAATGTCGACGTGACAAGACAGATTTCCTCACTTGAGGCCAGTAAATATACGCCATTTTTGAATTCCTGACACCAGCAGATGGCGCGTGTGGTTCGTAACGTCTAGTCCGATCTGCTTTCTATCCTGGTGGATTCTTCTGTTGTGTGGCTGGGCAGTTAGTCCCACCGCCGCTGAGTTAAATTATCGGTCCCGTGCGCATGCTACTTCAAAAATGAGTCAGCGTATGCAGCAGCTTTGAAGCAGAATTCGTTTATATATACCGTTCCTGAATGAAGTCGACGCCTAGCCGGATTGGAGCCCAGGGGAAAAAAATCTGGAAGGACACTTATGCTCGATCGTCCAAAAGTGGTTAGAGCGCCCGTCTCGGCTGCGGGCGAAACCCACCGCCGGGCACCCACCGGTAAAAATGGGTACAAGCGTCCCCCGGCCTGGCGCTCGGCTTTTCAAGGGGTGTGCGTTTGGGAGAAGCTCCGTAAACCCCGCTGCGCGCCTCGTTTGTGGTTTGTGCACCTAACGACAATATTCCACCATTTTTGGTGCAGTGGTTAAGATGCTCGATTACTGTTCCGAAGTACCCGGGTTTGAACCCGACCACCGGTGGCTGCGTTTCGGTGGAGGCGAAACGAAAAGGCATCTGTGTGCTGTGCGATGTCGTTGCACGCTAAAGATCCCCAGGTGGTCGAAATTACTCCGTAGCCCTCCACTACGGCTTCTCTTTCTATCTTTCCACTTTCACTCCCACCTTCCTCCCTTCCCTTACGACGCGGTTCAGATGTCCACAGAAACAAGTGTGAAAGATACTGCGCCTTCCTATTCCTGTGAACCAATAATTATTATTATTATTATTATTATTATTATTATTATTATTATTATTATTATTATTATTATTATTATTATTATTATTATTATTATTATTATTATTATTATTATTATTATTATTATTACAACTCTGACTTATTTCTAATCTTGACTGTACCTCTGCCCTCCGGCACATAACCGCATTCCCGAAAGTAAACCCTGGCACCATTACTTCCCAAATAGCCCGCAGCACCCCATGCCTCTTGCTCTCCTACAATGCCCTATTTTTCATTATTCCGGCATCTTCCGCCCCTTCTGTCTTAACAGGCTGTTCATGCTTTTCATCCATGTCAGCACTGTTTACTCATCCTCCGAGATATATGTATTCTGCCATTCCGAGTATCTCAAGACATTTCATTGTTAGGACTTGATCGGGTGCTTTCATATGGCGGCGCCATTCAGAAGTGACAAACAAAGCCAAAACAAGAAACCTTTTAAGAAAGGTTTCTTTTCTGCTCCTCTTACATGTTATATCTCGAAATTTATGTCTGCGTTTTTAATACTGCATCTGTTTCACTGTTTTGCGTTGCCAAGCTATGAACCGTCTCAGTTTTTAGACTTGACACGGTTTCCTAACTACCTTGGCCAAATAAGCCCGCCGTTTTCCTTTTCTTTCCCTTTCCTTTTTTTTTTCTTTTGCCAGGGCCCTTTGATCAACCAGTTGAGAAACTTCGCTTCCAATAGTTTTAGTATGTACACTTTTTGGGTGCTTACGAATTGTTGTGCTATATAGAAGTGGCCAATAAAGCTATCTGCCATAGTGGTCATCTATATTAGAAGCGCTTTTCTCCTTCTCTTTTTCCCTCTCATTTATCTTGACGGTTGTTATGTCTAAAACTTTTCGCTGCCGCATCTCTCAACCAATTTCCTTGTACCGACGTAGCGCATTTATTAACAACAAACAAGTTTGCAACTTGGACACAGTTTACTTAATGACCGTGGATGCCGCTACTATCCGTAAAAACCCGAAATTTGCCCAAACTTTACCGCCGTTTTCTGGTATATGGGCCCCATGGAAAGTATCGCAACCAGTAGTATTGTCATACTTGAAGTAGGGACAGGGCGGCCACAGAGACCCCAGAGCAGCAAGAAAACCGAGAGTACTGGCGCAACAGCAGGGAACACAGAATGCGAGCACGTCTCTCAGCAATAGTGTCGTCTTCTTCGGACAATACATGGCCTACCTTACGAAGGAAGCATTGCCTTGATGCTATGCTCAAGGGGTGAAAACACACCCGCAAAAGCACACACAGCATCGGCACGTATTGATTCCCGATGAAATATCTGTCGGGGAAAAACAAGGAAGGGCTCCCCTATGATCACACGTAGTACGGCTTAAGCCGCACTATACGTGACCAATTTCAGGACGTGGGGAAAGGCGTTATGATGGTCGGCCTCCGCTGGGCAGCACCTCATAGTTACTGTCACCGATGCAACGAATCCAAATTTCAAAGTACCGCTTCATAAGTATTTTCGAGAGTCCTCGACGGCGAACCGTTGTCCACACCCATACGTTGTCACCATGCGGGTCTAAAATCAACGCCACGTCAATGGAGGCGCACTTGATACGCTTCCACTGAGTGGCCGTGATCGCTGTGAAGAGCGTCGGTACGCTGTTTATGCTGTATTTGGAACCGTGCCAGCCTCCTCCACGCACTCGCATAGTAGTCGAGCATCGTCGCTATGCCATCAGGCGGCTAATGCGCGGCAGCAGAGCATCAGGCATTGTGGTGACTTGTCTGTCATGCACCCACTCGAATGGTGACTTACGATACTGGAAGGGTCAAAGGTCTCCCTGACTACAGTATTATAAGTGAACATGACATACGCCCGCACCTCGTCCCAGTTTCGACAGTCGACATCCACGTAAATGGCGATTATATCGGCCGTCATCTTGAATTCAGCTTCACCCTTCGGCCCATATAAGTGAACATGACATACGCCCGCACCTCGTCCCAGTTTCGACAGTCGACATCCACGTAAATGGCGATTATATCGGCCGTCATCTTGAAATCAGCTTCACCCTTCGGCCCATATAAGTGAACATGACATACGCCCGCACCTCGTCCCAGTTTCGACAGTCGACATCCACGTAAATGGCGATTATATCGGCCATCATCTTGAATTCAGCTTCCCCTTCGGCCCATATAAGTGAACATGACATGCGCCCGCACCTCGTCCCAGTTTCGACAGTCGACATCCACGTAAATGGCGATTATATCGGCCATCATCTTGAATTCAGCTTCCCCTTCGGCCCATATAAGTGAACATGACATGCGCCCGCACCTCGTCCCAGTTTCGACAGTCGACATCCACGTAAATGGCGATTATGTCGGCCGTCACCTTGAATTCAGCTTCACCCTTCGGCCCATTGGTTTGCGGATGATACGCAGTATATAGTTCAGCGGTGGTTGGTGCAGCTTAGACGCAGGATCAATTCTGGGTTTTAAGCCAGAAAAGCGGCAGCACGTTCCGTGATCAAAACTTCTGGTGCGCCATGCTGGTGGACAAAGCATTCGATTAAAACATTTGGCTGTGTCCGCAGTCGTGGCAGACTGCGCGGGACCCCGCATAGCGCGTGGGATAGTCGCTGTCATCACGTATTTGTTGCCGGACTGTGACGTAGGAAATGGGCCCAGAAAATCCATTCTCATTGTGTGGAAGAAAGCACTCAGTGTTCGATTGGCTGGACAAGGTCCGCCAGACGTGTGGGCGGTGTCTTCCGCCGTTGGCACTCCCGACAAGTTCTTGTGTATTGACGCACATGATAAGCTAGTTTCGGCCAGTAATATTTTTCTCGAATACGCGGAAGTATTCGGCTGTAACCTAGATGACTGCAACCTAAAGGGCTACAGAATAATTTAGACAACCTGGGGATCTTTAACGAGCTTTGATGTCGCACAGCACATGGACGCTTGTGTTTCGCCTGCATCAAAACGCGGCCGCCGCGGCCGGGTTCTCGAACCTGAGTACTCCGGTTCAGTAATCGAACAAATCTAAAATATATAGTGTACTATATCATTGGATAGCGACTGGTGTAAGAAAATATAACCTGATAGTTTAGTTAATTACTAATTAGCGACAATAATTAGTGCAGATAAGTGGCATTCAAATCTAATGCAGTATATTGTTGGATAGGTACTAACGAGCACATTTTAATTACTCAATTGCTTAGTCATTCACAAACCATGCAAAACAGAGCTTAAGTTCAATAAACTAGGTTAGACCTCGTTGAACCCCACCAATTTTTCTTCTATCCGTGAAGTGACCTATCCCTAACTTTGACGTCATAGCTATTGTTTGCCAGTTGGAACCCAAACCAAAACAGGTGCGAAAAATATAAACTATGTAGGATTAAATGATCCACGTGCAGTAATGTTTTAGGTGTGGTTAATTAAAAACCAACTACTCCGACGCTTTTTGTACATCCTCAGGCATAACTCTCACGGTACATTCCTCGCTTTTTCTGCTTCTTCGGGCCAAATTCCAAAGCGGAGTGGCCTTTAGGTCTAGAGGAAATAAGTTTTGCAATTTCCCAATTCGTGGCCTTAAATAGAGACATTCCTAAAGTAAATATTGTGAGGGACGTCACTGGTTGCTCGACGGAGAGTTAATACACCACTGGGCCTCCAATACTCGTTCTAATCTTGCTTGGTTTTGGTCATTTCAGATATATAATTACCTATGATGTTGCTAACAGTAACCAGATTAGCCCAGCAATGCGCACGCTAGAAGTTCAGGGACAGTATATGTGACATCATCGGAAAGTCTGTCGTGACGTCATAACTTGGTCGGAATCCATATAAATGATAATTTATTTATAGGAAAGGAAAGGCGGAGTAACTGTCACGCTTAGTCTCCGTGGAGGGATGAACCACGCCGCAAGGGAAGGGAGAAAGGTGAGATTGAAAGAAGAGATAAAGAGGTGCCGTAGTAGAAGGCTCCGGAAACACTTTCGACCATCTGGGGATGTTTAACGTGCACTGACATCGCATAGCACATGGACGCCTTTGAGTTTCGCCTCCATCGAAACACGACTGCCGCGGTCGAGTTCGAACCCGCGGGCACTCCGGTTAAGAAACCGAGCGTCTTCACCGTTAAGCTACCGCGACGGGTTATTGTTCAGAATCCAGTTCGTTTCCTGGTTCTTGCTCTTTTAGAACTATTCTACTCAATATTTTGAAAACCATTTAAGGTCCAAAGTCTAACACCATTAGACAAAATTTCGTCGGTGACCATTATTGTAGTTAAGGCCGACGTGGTCCCAAAAAGATGCCGCATCACGCTGTCGTCGGGCGCAGCACAGCGGCAGTGCAGCTAGGTAACATGAGGAACGCGGCCGAGCGAGGCGCATACGCGCTGCGCGCTCCAGGAATGACGTAGCGTCTGCTGGAGGAATCGAGCCAAGCCATGCCAAGCGTGCTGTGTAGATGAGAGGCCGCGGCGAGAATGTATACGCAGACGCGGGCCAGATACGCAAAATGAAGAATAAAGCTCGGTGCGCGAAGAGAGCTGCACTTTGTGCTCCTAATAAATTCTACATTTCCCTGTCTCAGTGCAGCTCGATGTTCCAAACGTGTGCCGTTCTTCGGGTGCAGCAAATTGCAACGCAGACGAACCATCTCGCAGAGAGAACTTTAAGAGACCGAGAGCAGCCGCACAAAAAGTAGTGCTTCCGCATTCACATGTAAGCAGTCTTGAGTCTAGCTAGACCAATTCTTCTTTTTTTTTTTTTCTTGTATCAGAGAAAGAGGTCTCTATATATAAGCAGAGGGACTTGGTTGTAAACTCATATAGTTTAAAAACCTCAACCAAAATATGGTCTTTATGCTACATTGAAGCTGCAAATTTAATTAATAGAAGGAATAAAAAGCGTGGGATTCGGGCATCCCACCGCTGCCTTTGCGTGGCCGCCACCCGTTCCCTCGACTGCCACGCTCGCTCCGCTACCAGTAGGTGGTGAAGGGTGGCTGTTCCTGGCCCTACGGGGCTAGAACAAGCCTAAGAAATGGTTCAGGTGATCCAAATAACTTCTTTTCAAAGCCTTATCGTTAGTTTTCCGGCCCGTGATAAAAAAGATCGTAAGCGTATTCCAACAAGTGCAAAATAGTTTAGAGCTGCATTTGCAATTTTTGTCGTTCTTGCCTCTTGCAAGATGACGATTGGAGGCTTCATTCAGAGCTTTTTGACAGCTTGGAAACTGCATTTCAAAAAGTGCAGTTTCTAGATTTTGCATACATTTTTGGGTATTTATATATTGTGGCGCTATCTAGAAGCGGACAATAAAAGCTATATATTAATGCCATCAGGCTGTCATTGCCTTTTGAAAATCGCTTCATTTTCTCTCCTAATTATCTCTATGGCTGTTGCGTCTAATAGGTTGTGCTACTTCGCCTCAGCGACTGATTTTATTTGCAAGGTGTATGAGCACTTCTCAAAAGTCTAAAAGATTGCAGTTTGGACAGAGGCTGTCGGTAGAGGCTGTCACACTTCCGAGGGAGATAGTTAAAAATAAATAAATAGACCTTGTCTTCACCAAGAATCGAACATCCATCCATTGGATCCCTAGCCGTGCGCTTTACCAACTGCTGCACGCCCCGGATAGTGAAATGTTCATTACAATTCCCTTTGTCTACCGTGACGATAGCGGGATTCCGCGAGTGACAGATACTGCGCCTTTTCTTTCCTGTAAACGAATTATAGAACGCCCAGTGAACTTTTATGCGTTCAATGGAATGCTGATTGTGTTCGACAAGGGGCGCGCCATGTGCCGTCACGACTGGTCATGACGTCACCAGGCGATTCATGCATATACGAAGCTGACCCCGCCGGGCGTCCGATACAGGCGTCCGTGCGGCGCCTTTCATTTGGCGCTTCCTCGAACGCCGCACCACACAGCAACCAGAAGCAGACCCAGATGTCAAGGAGGAGTTAGTACAGCAAGCATCAGCGGCGTCTGAAATTGATTTCCAGGATAGAAAAGGCGCAGTATCGGTCACAATTCTCCGCGGACACATGTACCATGCCGTAAAGGAAGGGAGGAAGGTGGGAGTGAAAGAGAGAGATATAGATCTGCCGTAGTGGAGGGCTACTATCCACCGCGCTATAATGGCTTTCGCCTCATCGCTCTTTAGAGGTCCAAAGTGTCCTCTAGAATTTTTTCAGGACTGGGATTACCATTCCATACCCTGTCTGGGGGTCTATTGTACGCCTGTGCTGTCTAGTTGGGCTTCGGAGACGATTTAGTGCTGCTGGCGGAAAACACCGATAACCTCCAGCTGCTATAGTGATGCTGAGCGCCAACCACATCAATGATCTTGAAATCCACTGTAGTGCAGTTCTATCGCACGCCTGAGGTGGATACGGTGTTCCTGCGGGACAACACCCGATCCCGCGGGAGACTGAGTACCGACACTTTGGTGCTATGCTCTCGTTATCGCCGGATATCCTCAGAGAGAAGGAGGAGTACCTCAGGCAGGCCTACCGGAGGCAGTGTATAGTGCAGCGCCGCCGATCAACATGGGGTTTTCGCGAGCTTTGGAAGACTTGCGCACGTCCCATATCACTGATGATTGTCAACGTGTTTGTGCATATCTCGGCCAGTGCCCGAGCGGGGTTGGAGCGAAGGCAGCACGAGGTAAGACGCGCGTGTGGCTGTTGAGGCCATTCAGGGCGACTTGTGGTGTTGTCGTTCGAGGTGCGAGCCTTCGAGGATCGACTACGCCAAATGGACGATCAGAGGTGGGCGCGCCGGGTTTTCCGCTCATCAGCGGTGCCCACGTTGCTTGGGCCTCCCGAGAGTACGCACGTTGAGCCCCAAGTTCGATCGGTTTCCCAACTGCTGCAAGTTTCAGGCGCTCAGAAACGGAGCCAAGATGCACGGTAGCACGTGTACGAAGTGGAAACCAACCAATGACACTCTGCAATGCTCGGCAAGACGACCCTGGGGCTCTACCGCTTCCATAAGTCTATCTCCGGTTCCAGAGAACTATACTGAACTACTGTAACAACGCGGCCAGTGCACTGTTTTTCGAGGCGCGCATGGGAGCGCTCTGAACTCTCGTATGCTGCCAATGCTTCGATCCATCCGCGATAAAGCCCCGGCAGTGCAAACAGCCATCTGCCGAGCTTGCGGGGAGGCTTAGGAATGCGTGGCGCACGTCGTTATCGAGTGTGTTGATCTGTACGTCGCCATTACACTCAAAGGCCACCCTCCCACAGGCGTAGGGTTTCGCAACCCATGACAGCGTCGCGCCGCCAGGGCATGACATCCAAAGAGCGATGTCAGGGTGTGGTGACTGACTCTGCAACCCAGCTCAAAAGACGCTTCAGACGACTGTAGTGCTCGGACAGCAGTGACACTGACTCGCAGCACGCTCAGTAACCGGCCGCGTTGACAGCGTGCCCCTGGACTCTTTTATCTGCTCCCCCTCCCTCCTAATTTCTTAATTTCAGTTCTACCTTCTTTCCGGCTAGGGTATAAACCTGCGCCTATCCGACGCAAAGGGGAGAGCCACATGATCATTATCATCAGCCAAAAAATTATACAATAAGTGCACCCTGAACAGTAAAGCCTGATTATGGTCCCTAGAAAACCTTGCTAGTTACCTTCTCGTGTCCACTGAGAGATCGCCTAGGAATGCGTGCAGCGGTGGCGCTGTACGCAGTCTGAGCATAGGGTGCCTCGTGTGCTCCCCTCCGAGGCACCCAATCCGAGCATGGTCGGTCGGTGGGCGGGCGGGCCGCCGGTCACGCTCAGCTGGACTGGTTTGGTCAGCTTTAAAGCGAATAAGGCTCCTCTAAAAGCGAAAGCTTTGATACGCCCTTCCGTAGCTTAATCGGCGTATGTTTCATATGGCCTTGTACATGCGGCCTCCGCCCGCTTCTTCTTCGCACGTGTAGCACGCGGAGGTGGCGGCGCTCGCTTCTTCTGTTGCCTTGCTTTTTCTTCTACATTGAACGCCTGCTTCTTCTCCACACTCCTCACAAACTTGATTCGTACCGGTACATATATATCCACGAATATACACGCAGCCTTCCAGTCAGTCCTCTACCTACCATTTACATCTACCACCACTGCTGTCCATCTATCCATCAATGTGGCAACGGCATTCCAGAACTTTTCTCTTACGCGCGCGCATGTACTGCACCTTCGTGGTGTAGATGGAGTGTACGCGGTAAAAAGGGGATGAAACGGGCATGAAAATTTGGATACCTTACTTCCGTTTGAAGGAGGTTATTTTATTAGAGAAAAAACAAACACAACCCTGCTTTTATTTCCTTCCTACATAATTTCTCTCTCCTGTGAATAACTAATTGAAGCATTAACTGGTTTAAAGAACTTTGCCGTCAACTTGCACAATTTGACTCACATACTCATACTCATTCATATACTCGGAACGAGTTTAAAGTGATACAGATTTCGGTGCAGGGAGAAATGGCTCCCCGGGTATCGCAGATCCGTATACTAGGTCTCCTCTTCCAATATAATGGCTATAACGGAGAAATTATTAAGAGGATTGAGCGGCATGTCTCTCAAACAGTTAGCCTCATCCGCCGAGTGTCGAGAAAGGACAGAGGTCTTAAGGAAAAGAATCTTCTGCACATAATCCAAGCTTTTATAACTAGTCGAATAAGCTATTTTAGGCCAGTTACCCCTCAAAGTAACACAACGAGAAAAACTGGAGAGTCTCCTGCGCTGTACCTCCACCGCGAGCCTGAGATCGCGGAAGCGGTGCGTATACTCGCAGGTAAAGCAGCTTCGCAACCTCCACAGGCGGATCCACACTGGAAAAATTATAGGGATCGAAACTTGCGCAGGCGTTCAGTTCAAATCTTAGATAAGGCTGTACGGGACAGACTACGGAGTACGGATACCCCCGCTGCCAAAAAACATGCATCCCGAAAATCATAAGGAGCGTCGAGCACAGAGAACACAAATGCTCAGAAGGAAATTATGCCGCCAGGATTGCCGGAGATAGCTAAGGAAGAGGATGTTGCGCCCAGATGAAGGCGCGTTTCGTGGTCTGCGACAGGAAAACTTCCCCACAAAATTACAGCCGTGGGTTAATTGATAGTCCCCCGTTGAATCGAATATTACGCCGATTTGTAACCTCGCGAAGCGAACAGTAAAACTGATGTGGACTCCTGCACACTGTCGTTTTCGAGAATCCACCCATATGCTATAGCTGGCTTGAGGGCTCTACAGCCGAGCCGGCGGCAGAGAGGAGAGCCCTGTAGAGGGGAGCGTGAGGTGCACGTGGCAAATCTTACAGCGAAATTCTAGAGCGCCATTGACTAGATAAGCAGGTGGCTACTGCGCCAGCGCCTAACCCAAACGGCAGGTTGTGGTGGTGAAAAACTTTATGCCATGTTGGGAGCCTTATGTGATTACATCCTAATGACGGGTCGGCTCTTGGCTACGTGTTGTGGCCGGAAGCGGGTGCTTCCCAGCGACTCCTAAAGTCCAGTCCATCAAAAGCTTTTGAACGGCCGGGTCAGAGCTGGACACCTCAGCCTCCCATCGCTCGAGGTCGGAGAGTTGCCAAGTGGCTGAAGGGGGGAATTCCGAGCATTTGATCATAATATGTTCAAAATCAGATTTAGGTGCCCCACACGAGGTGCACTGTGGCGAGAACAGTTCTGGATGGGCCAAAGCTAAGAAAGCAGGTGATGGAAATGTACGGGACTGAAGCTGGCGCCACGTCACCTGTTGTAGCTTAGTCAGATTTATGAGGAGGAGGGTAGATGGTTCGTTGATCGCGGTAATGGAGAGAGATTTCGTGAGTAGTTAAGACGGGGGTTTGAAGTCGGAGTGCTGCACAGGTATAGGAGGCAGAGAACTCAGCTGGTGAACGGCTGCGAGTCCGGCACGGGCACGAGAGCCTCCTCGTCTTTCTCAACTTCCTTTTTCCTTTCTTCATCTATGTGTTTTCCTCTTCCTCAGGATTGCTACATTTCCCCCCGGGGACAGCCGAAGCCCCCCTGGGCGAGGGAGTTATACTCTGTTTCATACATCAAGTGCAACACTGCCAATGCTACAGCTCTTGTTTGCGCTCTCCGCAGGAGGAGGAGGAGGAGGAAAAAACTTTATTAAACGAGCGAGTTTGGACCCTTCAAGGGCCCAGGGCCACTGCACGGCCCTCACATTACGCGCATGTGTCCAGGTCACGTAGGGCCATGGCACTGGCACCCCTGTCCACACAGCGAAGTTGTATGTCCAGGTCCTGCGACGTAAGGAGGGCCTCCCATTCCTCCCATGATCCGATGGCGGGCTGTCCCTGCGGGGGAGGATCGGCAGGGCAGCCGAAAAGAATGTGGTCCAAGGTGGCGTGCAACTCTCCACAGAGAGTGCACTCAGGGGAAACGGGTCGGTAGTAGGATAGGCGTTGAGGGGTGAGAAGCGTTCGGGTTTGAAGACGCCTCCAGAGGATTTGTTGGGAGTGAGACAGCTGGGGGTGTGGAGGGGGGTAGAGTCGACGGGCAAGGCGTGCTTGCTGTGTGAGCTCAGAAAATGTATGTGCCCGCTCCCTCGAGAAATCCCGGCATGGGTCGCCATTTGCCCGGCTAATAAGTCCTCGGGCTATGTTATCGGCGGCCTCATTTCCGGGATTGCCAGAGTGAGCCGGCACCCATATAAGCTCAATACGCCTGTCAGAATTCAGGGTGCACATTCTCAATATTTGCCACGCGGGAGGATGGACGCGTCCGCGGGCAAAGTTAAGTATGGCTGTTTTGGAGCCGCTAAGTATGTAAGCCGCATCTGTTTGGGCGATTGCTAAGGCTATAGCCACTTCCTCTGCTTCTTCCGAGTTACAGGGAGGGTCTATGTAGTGAGTGAGTGTGTGTGGGGGGGGGGGGGGCTGCTGGATTGTAGGCCACAGCTACCGAACGGTCTGAACCACATGCTTCGTCCACCCAGCGGACATCCTCTGCAGTCCCATAGTGTCTATGGAGAGCTTTGGCTCGCGCGACGCGGCGGGATTGATGGTGTTCTGGGTGGACGTTCTTAGGAAGAGGTTTGAGGATAAGCGCTGAATGCACGGCCTGAGGGAGAGGGTTTAACTCTTCAGCATGTGCGGGTATGCGAATGCCGAGAGTATCCAGTATATGTCGTCCTGTTTGCGGGCCAGCCAACCGAAGGTACTGTGTGTACCGATGTGCCTCTATAAGTTCTTGTATATTGTTGTGCATTTCTAGTTTTAAGAGCCTGTCCGTGCTAGTGGTCTTCGGTAGGTTGAGCGCTGCTTTGGTAGCCATGCGGATTAAGGCGTTGATTTTATCTTTGTCTGCACAGGAGAGGTTCAGGTAAGGGGAGGTGTAAAGAATGCGACTGAGCACAAAGGCATGTAGTACCTTTAAATTGTCAGCTTCATCTAGGCCGGCTCGCGAGTGTGAAACCCTTCTCAAAAGATGGATGACGGAGTAAGTAGACTGTTTTAGTGCCTTCAGGGTAAGGTCGTTTTTCCCCGTGTCCTGTAAGTTCAGACCAAGAATGCGGAGGTTGGGAGTTTGTGGTATGGGAGTATCGTGCAGATAAATTGTTATGGGGGCGGTAGGAACACGCCGCGGCCGGAGTAGAAAGAGTGCTGACTTTGTCGGGGAGCATTCAAGGCCAATTTTTTCCGCGTGGGTAGATATAGCTGTGGCCGCTTCTTGAAGTGTAGATTCTATGTCTCCATCCGAGCCGTATGTGGTCCAAACCGTGATATCATCCGCGTAAAAGGTGTGTCCCAAGTGTGGGATACTGCTTAAAGCCTTTGCCAGCGGGATCATGGTAATATTAAAAAGGAATGGCGACAACACTGCGCCTTACGGGGTGCCAATGTTACCAAGTGTGAAAGAGGGGGTCTGTGATGAAAAATAGTGCCTACTCTTGACGAGAGCAAATAATTAGTTATTTTGTCTGCAAGCTTAATACGTCTTACATTTGCCATCAACTTCATAAAGAGCACCTTTTTTAAGGAGAAAGGATCGGATTCGGTGAATTTATATGTTTTTATGTCGTTTGCGTTCGTGTCGCGTTTTCGCTGCCCCGCAACCTTGCCAGCTGTGCCACTAGATGGCGCTGACTGTGCCCTCTGCGCTGCGCATTTCATTTTGAGAAAATGGTTCTTCGGTGCGCATTTGTTCTATAAGATCCGCACCGCGAAGATGTCTAAGCACGTGAAGCAACTTATTGCAAACTTGTATGCTCGGAATACAGTCCGTTTCCGCAAGAACCACTCTACCACAAAACGAGCGTGTAGTGAACGCCTCCATTTTTTTTTCTTGCGGACTACTTGCGTAGCTTTCGCTGCGTTGCACCTGATGTATGAAACGGAGTATAATCGTTCCCACGGGATTGGCACGGCTTCATCCGGGCGACATGAGCGAGTTCCGTTGTAGCTGAGCGACGACCACTTGCGGTTATGCGCGCGATTTCGTAATTTAGGTCACTGACGCGGTCGAGGACAACGTAAGGGCCAGCGTAATGCGCCAACATTTTTTGGGCTAAACCACGTTTCTAGAGAGGTCGCCAAAGCCACACTAAGTCTCCAGGTACACATGGCGATGCTGTCTGTCGTACCGAGCTTTGGAACGCTCTTGCGAAGCCAGAATCCGCAAACAGGCGAGACGGCGAGCTTCTTCGGCCCGACAAAGAGTTTCAGCGATGCAAAGTTCGTCATGGACGGAATAGAAAAGAATCATGTCGAGGGAATATCGAGGATCACGTGCATATAGATAAGAAAAAACGGGCTGTAGCCGGTCGTCCCATGCATTGCAGTGTTGAAGGCAAACTTTAAAAACGGCAGTATTTTATCCCAGTTCTTGTGGTCTGATGCAATATACATAGAGAGAAGGTGCTGCGGTGGCGTAGCGGTAGAACATCCGCCTCGCATGCAAGAGGACCGGGACTCAAATCCCGGTGCCGCGCAATTCTCCACCGGATCAAAAAAAAAAAAAAAAAAAATCCGCGTGTCGATGGAATTGCATAAGCAGGTTTGGGGTGCGACCTGATGCCGGTGAACACCTCCGGCAACGCGCTCCCTCACCAGAGCAGGAGTTGGCCACCCTGGTGCAGTAATTGGCCGCAACCTCCTATGATAAGCTCCATAAAACCCCGGCCCTCCGTCACCAGCGGCTGCGGAACAACTAACACGGCGGCGGTCAGACCTGTGACGCAGCAGGGGGTGCTAAGAATGCCTGGCTCCGCTGGGCAGGCCGCCATTGGAAACTGACCGTGGCAACGTTTAATGCTAGAACCCTAGCTAGTGAAGCTAGTTTAGCAGTGCTGTTAGAGGAACTAGAGGGCATGAAATGGGATGTCATAGGGCTTAGTGAGGTTAGGAGGCCGAATGAGGCATATACTGTACTGAAGGATGGGCATGTACTGTGTTATCGAGGTTTACCAGAGAGGCGACAACTAGGAGTAGGTTTCCTTGTCAATAAGTATATAGCGGGTAATATAGATGAATTCTATAGTATTAATGAGAGGGTTGCACGCATCGTAATTAGGCCTAATAAGCGGTATAAACTGAAGGTTGTACAGGCCTATGCATCTACATGTAGTTATGATGACCAGGCAGTTGAAAGCTTCTATGAAGACGTAGAATCGGCAGTGCGAAAAGTAAAGACGCAGTATACTGTACTAATGGGCGACTTCAATGCCAAGGTAGGGAAAAAGTAGGCAGGAGACAAGGCAGTAGGTTACTATGGCATTAGTTCTAGGAATAGCAGGGGGGAGATACTAGTTGAGTTTGCAGAGCGCAATAACTTACGAATCATGAATACCTTCTTCAGCAAACGGAAGAACCGGAAATGGACATGGAAAGTCCTAACGGAGAGACTAAAAATGAAATCTACTTCATAATGTGTTCAACCCCCGCCATTATGCAAGATGTAGAGGTAATCGGGAAAGTGCGATGCAGTGACCACAGGATGGTGAGGTCCCGAATTAGCCTAAATCTGAAGAAGGAACGCAACAGATTAGTAAGAAAGAAACCCATCAACGAATTGGCGGTGAGGGGGAGGGCAGAAGAGTTCAGGATCTCGCTACAGAATAGCTATTCAGCTCTGAGGATGGCGACATTACCCTAGAGGCAAGGAACAATAATTTCAGAGATATCATTACTGAGTGCGTGGTAGAAGTAGGCGGTAGGATAGTTAGAGAGGATACCGGTAAGCTAAGGAGACGAAATATTTGATTAAGAAACGCCAGAGTATGAAAGCTTCCAATCCAACAGACCAGATTGAATTGGCCGAGATATCAAAGCTAGTCAATAAGCGCAAGGTGGCCGATATAAGGAAGTATAACATGGAGAAAATTGAGCATGCTGTAAAGAACGGGGGAAGCCTTAAAGCGGTAAAGAAGAAATTGGGCATAGGCAAAAACCAGATGTATGCGATAAGGGACAAGGCGGGCAACGTCATCACTAATATGGAGAAGATAGTCAAAGTAGCGGAGGAGTTCTATACAGATTTCTACAGTAGCCAAAGTAGTCAGGACCGTAATGAGATTGGCGGTAGGGAAAACAGTCAGACGCTCCACCAGTGACGAAGGACGAGGTCAAGAAAGCACTAGAAACTATGAAAAGGGGGAAATCAGCTGGAGAGGATCAGATAACTACAGATTTGCTGAAGGACGGGGGGGATATCGTGTTAGAAAAACTACGCAGTGCCTGGTGTCATCGACGGTACCGGAACCATGGAAGAATGCAAACATTATCCTCATTCACAAGAAAGGGGACTCTAAGGACCTTAAAAATTACAGAACAATCAGCTTACTGTCTGTTACGTATAAGGTATTTACTAAGGTAATCGCTAATAGAATCAGGGCAACCTTAGACTGCAATCAAGCAAATGATCAAGCAGGGTTTCGGAAACGGTACTCTACAATCGATCACATCCATACCATCAATCAGGTGATAGAAAAATGCTCGGAATATAACCAGCCCTTATACATAGCATTCATTGATTACGAAAAAGCATTTGACTCAGTTGAAACCTCGGCGGTGATGCAGGCATTCCGAAATCAGGGGGTAGACGAGCCGTACGTGAAAGTGCTGGAAGATTATATAGTGGCTGCACAGCAACCATAGTTCTGCATAAAGAAAGTAACAAAATTCCCATAAAGAAAGGTGTTAGGCAAGGAGACACAATCTCCCCAGTACTACTCAAAACTTGCTTAGAGGAAGTATTCAGAGACTTGGAATGGGAGCAGTTAGGGATAAGGGTAGATGGAGAATACCTCAGTAATCTGCGATGTGCTGATGACATTGTCTTGCTAACCAACTCGGGGGATGAACTGCAAATAATTATTGATGACCTAGACAGGAAAAGTAGAAAGGTAGGCTTGAAAATCAATATGCAGGAGACTAAGATAAGGTTCAACAGCCTCGGGAAGCAGTTTACATTAGGTAGCGAAATACTGGAAGTAGTAGGCGAATATGTCTACTTAGGACAGGTAGTAACCGCAGATCCGGACCATGAAAAGGAAATAAGAAGAAGAATAAGATTGGGATGGAGCGCATTTGGCAAGCACTCGCAGATTATGACTAGCAGCTTACCGGTATCGCTCAAGAGGAAAGTATACCACAGTTGCATCTTGCCTGTACTCACCTAAGGGGCTGAAACGTGGAGGCTAACCAAGAGAGTTCTACTTAAGTTGAGGACAACCCAGAGGGCTATGGAACGAAAAATGGTAGGGGTAACATTAAGAGATAGAAGCGTGCAGAGTGGGTCAGAGAAATAACTCAAGTTACCGACATTCTAGTAGAAATTAAGAAAAGGAAATGGACATGGGCAGGACATGTAGTGCGAAGAGAGGATAACCGATGGTCGCTGAGGCTAACAAACTGGATTCCAAGGGAAGGGAAGCGTAGCAGGGGGCGGGAGAAAGTTAGGTGGGCGGATGAGATTAAGAAGTTCGCAGGGGTCAAGTGGATGCAGCTAGCACAGAACCGGGTTAAGTGGAGAAATATGGGAGAGGCTTTCGCCCTGCAGTGGGTATAATCAGGCTGATGATGATGATGATGACATAGAGAGCATGTTGACGAGTGTGCGGTTGGTGCGCTCCGTCAAACCGTTGGTTTGAGGGTGGTATGGTGTGGAGTGTCGAAAATGTGACGAGCACAAACGGAGAAGCTCTTCCACGACATCTGCCGTAAACTGCCGACCTCGATCACTGATGATCACTCGCGGAGGTCCATGGCGCAGGATGACGGAACGGAGGAAGAACATGGACACGTGGTGAGCGGTGGCTGAAGGAAGAGCGGCTGTTTCGCAGTAGCGGGTGAGATAGTCGGCACAAATTACGATCCAGCGATTGCCATCGGAAGATTTCGGGAAGGGACCCATAAGGTCGATTCCAACTTTCTCAAATGCACCATGTGGTGGAGTCCCAGGATGCAGCAGGCCCTGTGGCGTGGATGTAGGACGTTTGTGCCGTTGGCACTCAGTGCAGCTCGCAACATATCGCTCAGTCGTCTGGCGCATCTTCAGCCAATAAAACCGGTCGCGGGCACGGTGAGGGTTCGTGCAGAGCCCAGGTAACCGGATGTGGGGTCGTCATGCATTGCACGCAGGATGCACGAGCGGTAACTCTCGGGAACAACAAGTAGAAAATTCATGTCGGCGATGGAATAAGTCTTTTTGTACAGAAGGTCATCACGGAGACAGAATGGGCTGGGAGCTGTGGAATCCCGCGCAGCCGCAAGCAGTGGCTCGAAGCTTATGTCGGTCTCTTGCGCAGTCCGCAGAGCCGAGGTGTCAGGAAACTCGGGAACAACGGAGGAGATGTAGTGATCGAAGTCAGCAGAGTCACATTCGGTCGTGGGAAGAGGGAGACGTGATAGGCAGTCTGCGTCGGCGTGTTTGCGGCCACTCTTGTACGAGACAGTGAAGTCGTATTCCTGCAGACGAAGGGTCCAGCGTGCCAGACGACCAGATGGATCGCGAAGGTTGACGAGGCAACACAGGGCATGATGGTCCGTCACAACCGTGAAATAGCGTCCATATAGGTAGCACCGAAACCGCTGAACAGCGAAAACTACAGCGAGGCACTCTTGCTCCGTAACAGTGTAGTTACGCTCAGGTTTGATGAGGGAACGGCTTGCATACGCAACTACATGCTCTCCGGTTGCCGAACGTTGCCCAAGCACAGCACCAACACCAATCCAACTTGCATCAGTGTGCACTTCCGTCGGAGCGGAGAGGTTGACGTGCCGTAGTATGGGATGTGATGTTAGCAGAACGTTTAGCTGGTGGAAAGACGCGTCACAATCTGAGCTCCAGTCAAAAGGGACGTCCTTTTGTAGAAGGGACGTAAGAGGGTAAGCGACGTCGGCAAAGCTTGGGATGAATCGTCGAAAGTATGAGCACAGCCCCACAAAACTGCGGAGTTCCTTTTGGTTCTGGGGTCTTTCAAATGCTGCAACTGCTGCAGTCTTCTGTGGATCTGGCCGAACTCCATCGCGGTCGACGGGATGTCCGAGTACCAGCGCTTGACGCTCGCCAAAACGGCACTTTTTAGAATTCAGGAGAAGGCCAGCCTTCTGCAGGCAATCTAAAACAATAGCGAGTCGCGTGTTATGTTCAGATATAAAGTACGGCCAAAAATAACAACTTCGTCTAAATAGCACATGCAGATTTCCCCCTTGAGGCCATGCAGTACTGTGTCCATAAATCTCTCAAAAGTGGCCGGCGCATTACATAGGCCGAAGGGCATCACATTGAATTCAAATAGGCCGTCCGGAGTAACAAATGCAGTTTTTTCTTTGTCAGCGGGCTCCATCGGAATCTGCCAATATCCCGATCGCAAATCAACCGAAGAGAAATAAGATGCAGAGAAAAGGCAATCTAAGGCATCGTCGATGCGCGGGAGAGGATACACATACTTTTTAGTGAAGAAGTTAAGGCGACGGTAGTCGATGCAGAACCTCCATGTTCCGTCCTTTTTTTTTTTACCAATATTACGGGAGCATCCCAAGAACTGGACGACTTCTGAAGTACGCCCCTGTTCAACATGTCTTTAACTTGCTCGGTGATCACCTTGCGCTCTGACGGCGACACGCGGTACGGCTTTTGGCGGATCGGATGGGCAGATCCCGTGTTAATCCTGTGGCGTGCGCGCGATAGTGGAAAACGTCGAGAGCCGTCAGGTTGCGCGAAATCAAAGACGGACATGTGCTGGGACAAGAGGTTCTTCAACATCTGTCGTTGTGAAGTGTTCAACGATGCGCTGATCATCGCAAGAAGCTTATTGTCAGCAGGTGAGTTAGTGGCAGGATTATCAACGGAAGATGTAAAGAGAGTCACATAATTCGGGAGAGCTGCGCTACATGAAGCTAGTTTAGAGCCCGCTGGAAAAACAACCGGTTCCGGCGAGCAATTTATTGTCCACAGTCCGGTACGGCCCTCTTTCACCCAAACCAAACAATGCGGCACTAATACATTTTTCTTTACGCACTGTAAATTAAGAGGCGCCACAGTAACCTCAAAAGCGTCATTAATAGGACGGGAGCAGGACACCTAAACGCACACTGCAGAATGTGGCGGTACGACGACTTCATCACAGACACACAAAACGTCTTCATAATTTAACGTCTCTTCCAAAAATTCACGAGGAAGAGAACTACCAACACTTAGCTCTCCTGTTCGACAATCAACTGTAGCGCCGCACATAAGCGAAGTCAATTCTCAAGATTACATCGTGTGTTGATCGGGGCAGTACTGTAAATTCCGCGGGAAATACTGTACTCCCCAACGAAACTTTAACGCTGCATACCCCAACCGGACACAATAACTCTCCGCTTACTCCATAAAAATTAGCAGTTTTGTCCCAAACAAACATAACTTTGTTCTTCCAAAGGTTCTTAAAATCTAAACTCATTACCGAGAAGGTAGCACCAGCGTCTACCAACGTCATCGTAGGTAAACAATCAACAAGCACATTAACCTTGTTCTTTAACATGCACACAGACGGATGAATATAGGGTAGCAGCGCACATTGTCCAGCGACCTAACCTCCATTGGCCGCGCTGGCTAGTTTTCCTGCGTTGGGGGTGGAGATCGGCGCCGTGGTGACGGGGAACGGGCACACGAAATGACGGAGGCGGTGTCACACTACTGTCAGACGCTGGAGAATGGCTGCGGAGTCCTTCGTTTTTAAAACGGCCGCTTCGGGATGGATGTTCGGGCCGAGAGCTGTCGATGTAGGGCTGGACGCTTCGTCGGTGCGATGCCGTCGAAGGATTCCTGAACTGTGCACGTCGACTGCAGTAGCGGGAAATGGGACCCGCGACACCACACCGGTACCACACGGGCATAGGCCGATCAAACAGCTGCGCTTCAGTGGACTCATGCGAGGTAGGACGCGACGGATATTGAAATGTAGGTTCCGGGTCGACGTAGCTTTCCCGCGGTAGGCGCGGTGTACGGTTTGAGTAGGACCGAGTGTCTCTGCGCTGATGAGAGAATTGCCGGTAAATCTGGTTGGGCCTTGGTCGCGGGGTGTCCAGGTCTTCCCGGAAGGCGAAGTCGGTGTCATTGGCTGGTGTATAGCTAGACGTTGGTTGGCACGTACGTGCGTGGGCTGGAAAAGCGTATGCTTCAATCCGCGAAGCCAGAGGGCAGCCGGGCAAGCAGCTCACGTCGTGAAATTTCATCCCTTACGATTTCACGAATGGCGCGCAGGAAGGAGACTTGGGGATGGAGATTTTTCGACACTGGCCATGGTAGTGACATTTGCCAGTCGCCCAAACTTCGGTGTAATGCGGAGTGTATTGAGGGCCTCGAATGTCCGGCAGTGTCGAATAACGTCGGTGACTGAACTCAAGTTGTCTTTGGCAATGAGGAAGTGGTAGACATCTTCCGCAATGCCCTTGAGCAGATGGCCTACCTTGTCTTCCTCGGTCATCCGACTGTCGACGGTCTTGCATAATTTCAGTACTGCCTCGATGTACGTGGTGCAAGTCTCGCCTGCTGTCTGAGCTCTCTGAGAAAGTGTCTGCTCCGCCTGCCTCCTCTTTGCAGTCAGATCGCCAAAGCATTCTTTGATAGCTTCCACAGAGCCCTCCCAAGTGGTCAGAGAGTCTTCGTGGTTCTCGTACCACATCAACACGGTCTGCGTTAAGAAGAATACCACATTCGCTAGTTTCGCCACCGAATCCCAGTGGTTTAAGCGGCTCACACGTTCAAAGTGAGTTAGCCACTCATCAACATCTTCCCCTGCTTGACCGGCAAAAGAACGAGGCTCTCGAAGCGGTATAGCGTCGCATTTGAGGCAGTGGGTGGTACATCCGCAGACGGGGACAGAATGCTTCGCATTGATGTTCGAGACTGCTCAGTTGTCTGCTGCATTCTCAAAGGAATGGGAGGAAGACCAGCGAGGCGACGGCTCGGGCGAGGCTCCAGCGGTTGAGGATGCGTCGTGAGGGTATTCGTACCCAGCACCTGCCACCAAGTTGTTAAGACGGGGGTTTGACGTCGGAGTGCTGCACAGGTATAGGAGGCAGAGAACTCAGCTGGTGAACGGCTGTGAGTCCGGCACGGGCACGAGAGTCTCCTCATCTTTCTCAACTTCCTTTTTCCTTTCTTCATCTATGTTTTCATCTTCTTCAGGATTGTTACAATATGATACCATGCGCTCGCGAGCATCTCTCCAGGCGGTGGCAGTCCCTGCTACGCTGACGTATCCTACAGCAAAAGAGTGAGCTGCATTGTTGCCTGGGTGACTCGTATGAGCGGGCACCCATATTATTTGAACAGGGTGTTTGGGTGGGGGGAGGGAGGCGAGGAACCGGAAGGCTGGGTCAGAGATCCGACCTCGGGCAAAGTTCCGCACGGCGTATTTAGGGTCGCTAAAGATGGTGGTGACTCGGGTAGTAGATATGGCGAGAGCAACCGCCGCCTCCTCCGCCTCCGGGGAAGTGGAAGCAAGAGTAGTACCGGCCGCGACCAGTTGCAGAGAGTTGGAGACAGCGCTGAGAGCCGCAGGGCGAGAGTATTAATGAGGCAGTGTCTACTTAAACGATCTCTGGCTTGCAGCCATAATGTTTGCGAAGAGCTTCTGCGCGTGCCTTGCGGCGAGCGACATGGTGCTCTGGGAGCATACTCGTAAGTAGGGGATGCACCTTAAGAACGCGGTGTATCGCAGGGGGAAGTGTATGTTGTGTAGAGAAGTGACCGGGAGGTGAGAAATGGATGCGAGCAAGGATGTTGGGGCCGGTGAGGGTAGATGATAGGCGCTCCAACTGGGCTGAGCGGTGGGCTTCCGTGGCTGAGTTATGGATGCCCATGTGAAGAAGGCGTTCACTGGAGGTGTAGCGGGGTAAGTTGAGGGCGGCCTTGTACTCCTGTCGGATGATGGCGTTAACCTTGTCTTCCTCCACCCGCTTGAGGAAGAGGTAGGGGAGAGAGTATACAACACGGCTCAGGACAAAGGTCTGTACCAGGTGTCTGAGGTCATGCTCGCGCATGCCACGATGGCGGTTGACTAAGCGACGAATGAGGCGGATTGTTTGATGAACCATCACCGTCATCTTAGTTATGGTGGCAGTATTCTTGCTTTTGTTTTGTATCAGGATACCAAGAATACGGATTTTGTCCACTTCTGGTATCCGGGTGTCGTCAATTCACACGAAAATAGGGGGAGGAGGGCCTCTGTCTGTGCGACATATGTACGACATCTAGGAGGTCGGAGTACGAGAAGCTCCGATTTGGTAGGGGAGGAAGCCAAGCCGACATCTGCGGCAAAATATACTACAATGTCTGCTCCGGCCTGTAGTGTATCTTCTATGGAGCCAATGTTACCTGTGCATGGTGGTCCGCAGTGTAATATCATCGGCGTAGAAGGATGGGACAGGGCAGGGATTTGGTTGAGGGCGTGTGCCATGGGGATAACGATAATATTAAAGAGCAGTGGAGAGAGGACAGAGCCCTGAGGGGTGCCAATGCTACCGAGCTTGAAAGGCAGGCCGTCGCATGGCGCCGACTCCTTGAACGGGCATTCCCACACCCGTTCCTAGCGCACTTATTTATTGACACTCCACTGGCAGCCTATCGACGTTAAACTTAATTACTCACGGTACATAAAAAAAGGAGAATTGCAATTTTGTTCGGTATTAGACAGTTCACTGGCTGCAGTTGAACTGCTGTTCAATTTATTTAAAGGGACGGAACACTGGAATTTAGGTCTCGATTTTTTTTCGCCGCAGTGGAAAGATTGATGTCTAAAATATTCGGTTCCATAACGGTTTTGTTAGAAACGCTGTAGAAAATTTTTACCGGGAATTTTTCGATCAATGCGAGCGCCCGTTTTTATGTAGTTCGATACTGGAAACCATGAGCAGCGACCGCGATGACGACTGGTGGTCGACAAAAAAGACGTACCGAAAACAAATATAACTTTCACTCCGGTGTCGGCGTTGTCAGAAAATCAGAAGTAAAGAGACAATAAATGTTTTGCTGAAACCCACAGAGCCAAACACTGTTTCATCGCAGTGTGAGGCGAGCATGCAACCACTTCGCCACAAAACCGAATTGCTTCTTTCTGTATAAAGGTGGACCTAATGTATGCATCCTGATGACTGTCAGCTAATGTTTTGGTGTGTCAGAAAGAAACTAATTACAGAAGTAATAGTTAAGCGAGTAGAAAAGAACATTTCCACTTTGCTTACCTGCGATGCAGCGCTCATTGGAAAATTCCTTCGATCGTAAGTATGGCGCTGCCCCAGCCGATGGCACGAGCCGCCGCCTGATTCAAAGCCTTTACATCCATTCATCGTCTTCAAAGCATATGGGTTTAAACACTATGACGTTCAACTTTTAAAGGCGAAGCTGAAGTGTCTTCCAATTTTTTTTTTCTTGACTGGGAAAGTGTCCCAAAAACACAACGTATCGTAACTTTGAGACAAGGACAAGTTAAATGATGACACCTGCACTGACTTCATTGATTTCTGAAAGACTGCAACTTTATAGGCATAGTGAGCGGGGAGGCACCTGGAAAACTACAGAGTTAATTCAAATACAAGACACATATTGCAGAGTACAACTGCACCTTCCAAAAGACGGAGTTTGTGATTATCTCCTGTTTTTTGCCGCCATGATCGACCTACCAACTAACTCGACCAGCCACACTTAAAGGCATCCCCTAGATTATAATTCAAAGTAATCAAAGTAATATTACAGTGGAACCACTTGCAACAAAGTTGTTTCTGTTGAAAACCACTTGAATGTAAGAGCTGGTCACTCAGGTGGTTCCACTATAGGTAACAGCATCAGCGCAAGTAGTCTCATTCTGTTTGCAAAATGACTACACTTGAGAACCACTTTGGTACAAGTGGGCTCAGTGTGTGTGTATATATATATATTTATATAAACTATAGTCGACGACGAAGCGGAGACAATCGGTGGCTAGTTGGCGTAGACGATGAAGTGATTGCTGGTTGGCGTAGACCATGAAGCTGGTTTCGGAGCGGGTAAGTGTTCGGCTCGCGTAAGCGATGACCCGTTCTGCACCGTTTTGCCACTGAATTAGTACTGCACCAACCCCAACGTTGCTAGCATCAGTGTGGACGTCAGTTGCGGCGTTTTCATCAAAATGGCCTAGTATCGGGGAATTCTGTAGGCGGCTGCGATGCTTAAGGAAAACGGCCTCTTGTTCACTTCCCCACAGGAACGGCGTGTCATCTCGAGTCAGTGTGGTTAACGGTTCCACGATGTGCGAGAAGTCTCGTACAAAGCGTCTGTAATAGGAGCACGAACCTAAGAACCGTCGAACAGCTTTCTTGTCAGTCGGGCGCGGAAAACCAGAAACGGCAGCTGTCTTTTCAGGGTCCGGGAGAACACCTTTTGCGCTGACCATGTGACCAAGGAAGCGAAGTTCCCCAAAGCCGAAGTGACATTTCTCCGGTTTGATTGTCAGGTAGGTGTCTCGGAGAGCTTTTAACACAAGGCGTAATCGTTCTAGGTGTTGGTCGAAGGTGGTCGAAAATATGACTACATTGTCTAGGTAAACCAAACACGACTGCCACTTCAAACCGGACAGAACGGTATCCATCATGCGTTGGAATGTGGCCGGTGCATAGGCCGATACAGGATCGCAGAGTGTTGTCCTTCTTTCTGACGAGAACAACCAGCGAAGCCCACGGGCTTGTAGACGGCTGATTGACATCGTCGGCAAGCATTTCGGTGACCTGTCTCTGAATTGCTGCTCGTTCCGTTGGAGAAACACGGTATGGGCGTTGGCATACGGGGCGCGTGGTCTCGTCTGTTATTATACGGTGCTTGGCGACCGGAGTTCGGCCCACTTTGGAAGACGGGGCGAAGCAGTCTGCAAAATTTGCCAAGACAGCCGAAAGCAGATCTTTCTAAGCCGGCGATAACTTGGTGTTTATTTCGACAGGTGGCAGAACGTGACGAGGTTTAGTATCGTCTTGAAGGGCTCCTTCCACGGTGCACAAATGCGGACACTCCGGGACGTCTTGGAGGAAGGAGATCACTGTGCCTTTGACGAGGTGCTGAAATTCGTTCGAAAAGTTGGTGAGCAGAACAGTAGTGTAGCCATCCCGTAGGTGGACGAGACCTTAGGCAACAATCTCTCAAGCAGCAGCGAGATATGACCCTCCGCCATGCCCTCAAAGTCATGAAATAGGTCATTCTGCACGCGCATCAGGACACTGCACCGTGGTGGCATCGTGACATCATCCTCCACGATACGCAGAGCATGGCTACAGGGATCGCTAGTGTCGAAGCGTGCCACTGCCCGTTTAGTCGAGAATGCGACTCGTGCCTCGTGTAGGTCGATCACAGCACCGTTTGCCTGCAGAAAGTCGAGCCTCAGGATCAACTCTCTCGAACAGTCGCGCAAGACGACGAATTCCCCGACGCAGACGAAACCGCGGGTGCCAGTTCGGGCTGTGCACCTTCCGGCTGGGATAATGAGGTGACCTCCCGCTGTGCGAATGCTAGGGCCCAACCATGGTGTCACAACTTTGCTGAATTCCTGGGCGAGGGCTTGGCTCATCACTGAATAGTCTGCAACAGTATCAAGTAAAGCGATTGTGTCAGTTCCGTCAAGTGTCACGCACAAATAAGAAGTAGCGCGTCGGATGCTGTCGCTACCCTGCCCCTGTGAGAAATCAGCATATCGGTGTATCGGCGGAGGAGGATCTTCAGTTTTTCCGACAGCAGCGGCCTTGCCTCCGGAGACCGCTGAAATTAGTTTTCCCGGCGTGGACTGGGAGAGCGCCGCTCAGTATAGCTGGCGTCTCTGCGAGGGCTTGGGGAACGGTACCGCAGCGGAGATGATGATCCTGAGGCATAGCGCCTGTATCTCCCGGGCCTCTGACGAGCCGACAATTGACCTTCAATTTCGAGCGGCAGTTCGCCGTTCCGTGGACAGGGCGAATCGGGTCCGAAGCCGCGGAGTCCCACTCGGCGATACTGGCATGCACGGTAAAGGTGACCGGCCTCCCCGCAGTGGTGGCAGGTTGGCCTGCGGTCCCGCGTACGCCACACGTCCGACTTGCGAGGGCGTGGAACAGGCGCTACAGCTTGAGCCGATGCGTCATACGGACTGATGTGGCTAATCACCGGTGTCGGGTCAATAGAGCCGATGCGTCATACGGACTGATGTGGCTAATCACCTGTGTCGGGTCAATTCCGGTGATTAGCCACATCAGTCCGTATGACGCATCGGCTCAAGCTGTGGCGCCTGTTCCACGCCCTCGCAAGTCGGACGTGTGGCGTACGCGGGACCGCAGGCCAACCTGCCACCACTACGGGGAGGCCGGTCACCTTTACCGTGCATGCCAGTATCGCCGAGTGGGACTCCGCGGCTTCGGACCACAGGCAGCTGCTTGACGTGCAACGGACGCGTGCGGTTCCTTTGTCGTCGACCCGTGGAGGCATGATAGCGACAGGATCGTTAAGCAGCTGCCTGACGAACAACGGATGTGTGCGTGGGCATTTCATCGACGCGCTGCAGTAACTTGGTGAGCGGGAATTCATGAGCAGCCTGGCGTACTTCATCTCTGACGACTTCGGTCAGTGATGTCACTGGCGCAATCTGAGGCAGACGGAAACGTTGGAGTTCCTCCCGAACAACCGACCGAATGAGGTCACGTAAGGCGTCGCACAGCCTCCATGGTACGACAAGAAAACATCTGGGACCAGACTGCTGACATCTCGGTTGTACTACCGGGCCCGTTGTTGGAGCGTCGTTTCCATAGTGGTTGCCTCCGCGAGGAATTCAGCAGCGGTACGTGGTGGACTGCGAACGAGGCCCGCAAACAGCTCCTGCTTAACTCCACGCATGAGGTAGCGAAGCTTCTTCTCTGTCATACTGGGGTCTGCGCGCTGGAAAAGACAGGTATTGTCTTCACAGTACATGCGCACACTTTCATTTGGCCGCTGGTTTCTGGACTGAAGTGCAGCCCCAGCTTTCTCGTAGCGGTCGGCGTTGGGGAAGGTGGTCAGAAGTTCACGGCAAAACGCTTGCCAGGTGGTAAGGGCACCCTCGTGGTTTTCGAACCACGTACGCGCGCAGACTCTTCTAGGGCAAAGTAAACATTATTGAGCTTACGCTCGTCACTCCAGCCGTTGAACTGAGCCACTCGCTCGAAGGTCGCCAGCCAATCCTCTGCGTCTTCGAAGGCGTCGCCGTGAAAAGATCTGAAAAGAGCACGTTTCTCCTTGTTGTGCCCTCCGAGTTGCGCCCAAATATATTGAGTGCCTATCATGATGAACCCATCGCCGGCCACCTGGGGGTCAGCCGTATACTTGCACAAATTCGACAAAAGTATTATTGGCCCAGGTTACTTCCATCGGTGCGGGCCTATGTACGCTCATGTCGTGACTGCCAACATCGGAAGTCTCCGCCATTGAAACCCGCTGGATTTATTCAGCGTGTTGCTCCGCCGAAGACCCCTTTCCATCTAGTGGGCATGGATCTTCTCGGTCCTTATCTGAAGTCCTCGTCTGCAACCGTCGGGTAATCGTCGCGACAAACTACCCAACACGGTACGCAGAGACCGCGTCCCTTGTTAAAGGTACTGCAGCCGAAATTGCGCAATTTTTCGACACGGAAATGCCCCCCGAAGCGCAACGCTCTTCCCTGGATTTTCAAGACTCAGATTCCGTCAGTGCATCCTCGAGTGTTATTTTGATGCTACGGGAAATGGCTAGTCGAATGGATGCGTTAACGGATGATGTGCGATGGCTTCGTGCGGAAAACGCGCTCTTGCGTGAATCTTTGAGTGGCCTGAGTGCATCTGTTCGTACCGCCAGCCAGTGTGAGAGTTCGAATTCTGACTGCTCGGAATCTCGCAACTACGCTTCAGCCGTGGCGGTAAATCTGCCCGCTAGAATGTCGGCCCCTCCACCGAAGCCTCCTCCTCAGGACCGGACTACTCATCTGCCACGCCCGTCGAAAGCGGTGAGCCAACCGCCTCAGCCTCGAGAACGTTTGGCACAGCTAAGCAATCCATGCTTAAAGTAGCGTGCAAACTACCGGCGAAAAAAAGCTTATTTGTTTCTCGCCTGTACCCGACAACAACGGCGTCGGACATACAGGAACTTTTGGCGGATACAATAGGTGACAAGGTTGTTACTTGCATGAAACTGAAAACGAAGTACGATACATATTGCTCATTCCACGTTTCTCTGGATGAGCATTTATTTGAACTTGTGAACAATTCAGAAGTGTGGCCTGATGGTTGCGTATTTCGCCCTTTTTATGGAAAGCTGTGGTCCTCACGGCGATTCGATGACCCTAACGGTGCTCTAACTACATCCGAAAATGGCCCAGGAAATTAAGCTGTATTACCAAAACACGAGAGGGCTGCGAACTAAAAGGGAAGTTCTCTTCGCGAATGCATACGAATGTTAGTATGACATTATGTGCCTGACGGAAACGTGGCTAAACTCATCATGTTCAAGTGCGTCTTATTTCTCAGATGAGTATGCTGTCTTCAGGGCCGACAGGGTCTATTCTGACAAGATTAAATACGGGGGCGGAGTTCTGATAGCCTGCCGTTCTGTGCTAAATGCATTTAGGAGACCAGACCTGGAGACATACGAAGAATGTGTGTGGTTGGAAATTCCAACGTGTGACAAATCGCACTATCTAGTCGGCTGTTACTACTTTCCACCAAATACTGCTCCTAACGTTTTTACCGATCATTTCTTGGATATTGGGGAAAAAATTGATTTATCGAAATACAAGGTTCACATCTAGGGGGCTTTAATCTTCTTAAGGTCGATTGGTCCACTGGTTTGGTCCCTAGTGACTGCACAGCAACTCGAGAAAAAGCCGAACGTTTAATAGATTTTAGTAATGTCCACGGTTTACATCAATGCAATGCAATGAAGAACTGTGGTGGAAACATTTTAGACCTAATTCTATCTAATGTGCCTCTTTTTGGCGTGCAAGCGGTGCGCGATCCTCTTGTTCTGATAGACAAATATCATTGCCCGTTTACCTTGTCGTTCTTTTTGTCTTTTCGTCCAGTGCGTGAGATGGTGCCAGAAAAATTTAGATACGCGTATGGCGGTTCCTTAAAGTTAAAGCTCAGCTACGTTGGTCATCTGATGAGAAGAGAGGAGTCGCTGGAGAAAGATTTGATGTTGGGAAAGGTTGAGGGTCGCCGGAGAAGGGGTAGGCAGCGAACGCGATAGTTAGATGGCATCCTCGAGGTACTGCAGATGAAGCTATGTGATGCTAGGAAGATAGTGAGAGACCGGAAAGCGTGGCGTGACATGGTCCATAGGGTCACGAAGAGTCGGACACAACTGAACGACTGAACTGAACTGATGGCGATTACCTTAGGCTGTACAATGATCTTCAGGCCTACGACTGCTCAGAATTGCTTGAGATTAAGGATGTAAACACAGGCGTCGAGCTACTTGTATCAGTTGTACAGGGTATAATGAAAAAATGTATACCACGCCGTAAATCGAAGAAGTGTAGATTTCCTTGCTGGTTCTGGCGAGATTTGAGACATTACTTGAAGAAAAAACAGAAGTATCATAAACTCTACGTGAAATCAGAAAGGGAATATTGGTACCAAAGATATTCACTGCGCAGAAAAATTGTGAAAAAAAAAACTGATTGCACGTGATGAAGCCGAGTACCACACACTTCTTGAACAGAACTTTAAAAAGGAACCAAACAGTTTTTGGGATTTTTTGCGCAAGCAACGAAATGATAAAGTTAGTGCTGCTGGGATAAAAACGCGCGACGGTATCTGTTTTAAACCTCAAGATGTGGGCCAAGCTTTTGCTGATCACTTCAGCTCTTGTTTTGTGCGCCATGATAACACAACTGCTGTTATCACTTCTGAAGACAGCGCTGACTGTTTGGCTTATGATAATGTTACCGAGCATGAGGTTCTTTTGGCGAGTCAGAAACTTAAGCCAAAACTTTCAACAGGAGTTGATGAAATTCCCAGCTTCGTAATCAAAGGATGCGCCGACAATTTTGGCCCTGTTTTACCGCATTTGTTCAACTTATCGTTGCGAACTGGTGTTTTTTCTTGTCATTGGAAATTGTCAGTAGTTGTTCCTGTATTCAAGTCTGGTGATGCTTGTGATGTGAACAACTTTCGACCTGTGTCACTGATTTGTTCTTTTGCGAAAGTTTTTGAAATGGTTATGTACGAACGCATGGGCTCATACTTCAAGCAGAAGATCTCAATTCTTCAGCACGGTTTTTTAAAAGATCGATCTGTGGAAACGAATTTATGCAGCTTTCTTGATTATACTGGCCCACATGTATTTAATCGCGGTCAGGTAGATGCAGTCTACTTTGACATAACTAAAGCGTTCGATACCATTTCCCATAAGGTACTTCTGATGAAGATGGAAAAATACGGACTTTGCCCCATGTACTGTAAGTCCGTATCTATCTATCTATCTATCTATCTATCTATCTATCTATCTATCTATCTATCTATCTATCTATCTATCTATCTATCTATCTATCTATCTATCTATCTATCTATCTATCTATCTATCTATCTATCTATCTATCTATCTATCTATCTATCTATCTATCTATCTATCTATCTATCTATCTATCTATCTATCTATCTATCTATCTATCTATCTATCTATCTATATATCTATCTATCTATCTATCTATCTATCTATCTATCTATCTATCTATCTATCTATCTATCTATCTATCTATCTATCTATCTATCTATCTATCTATCTATCTATCTATCTATCTATCTATCTATCTATCTATCTATCTATCTATCTATCTATCTATCTATCTATCTATCTATCTATCTATCTATCTATCTATCTATCTATCTATCTATCTATCTATCTATCTATCTATCTGCGAAAGTTTTTGAAATGGTTATGTACGAACGCATGGGCTCATACTTCAAGCAGAAGATCTCAATTCTTCAGCACGGTTTTTTAAAAGATCGATCTGTGGAAACGAATTTATGCAGCTTTCTTGATTATACTGGCCCACATGTATTTAATCGCGGTCAGGTAGATGCAGTCTACTTTGACATAACTAAAGCGTTCGATACCGTTTCCCATAAGGTACTTCTGATGAAGATGGAAAAATACGGACTTTGCCCCATGTACTGTAAGTCCGTATCTATCTATCTATCTATCTATCTATCTATCTATCTATCTATCTATCTATCTATCTATCTATCTATCTATCTATCTATCTATCTATCTATCTATCTATCTATCTATCTATCTATCTATCTATCTATCTATCTATCTATCTATCTATCTATCTATCTATCTATCTATCTATCTATCTATCTATCTATCTATCTATCTATCTATCTATCTATCTATCTATCTATCTATCTATCTATCTATCTATCTATCTATCTATCTATCTATCTATCTATCTATCTATAAAATCGTCCTACGTCATGGCGCCCCGCCATGGTAATCACTGACCGTGGAACAGCTTTTACGGCTCGCCTAATCCGGTTGGCCATAAGACTCATGACTCTGACTCACACTAGCCATCGACGTGCGACGGCGTATCACCCTCAGACCAACGGGCTGGTGGAGCGCCTCAATCGCACCCTCACCGATATGATTTCTATATATATGGACGCAGAACATCGCACCTGGGATGCGATTTTGCTCTTGTTGCGACACCGGCAGGGCCGAAGCCTGTAGTAGCTGTGTTTTTGCCGCTCAGAACATATGACTCTTGCACGACGCATAGTATTTTTTTTTTTTTTACCGTGCACGCCAAAGCATTCGGATTTTGTTCCTTTGATGTACGCAATCAGATGCACTTCGTTAGGAAGCTTAATTGATAATCGTCGTCTTCGTCCAACCGTTTGCAACGGCAAGGAAACCGCCCGGCACAAATGAGTCTCCTGGAGGGTTCGTTCACTTGCAGAATGGATCGCTCTAGACGTAGAACAGGGTTGGTTCCTGACCGAGATGCGCATCCGATATGTAGGAGATAGATGCACATGTGTCACCAAGTCGTTGATTCCGAAGAAATCGCGGCGGAGCAGAAAGGTTGTGGATCCTTTCACAACAGAATGACCATTCGCTGTGCACTGAGAACCTTTTCACCACTGCGACCACATCCGTTCTGACTCCTGAGGGCAGAAACCGGCTACAGCGCTGAATCATCCGCTGCCAGAAAAATGCCGCGCGTTTCCTGCAGGTGTGCATTCCGGCCGGGACAATGACCTTTCAAGGGAGTGTGTATAAGTGCCTCTCTGCCCTTCGTAGATGAAATCCTATAGCTGCGCGATTGTAGATGACGCGAGGAGGAAGCGACGCCCATTGCACCATGCCGACGCCGCGGTGACTGCATTATTGTGCTCGGTAACTCAAGACACCCCGCGCATATGCGCCGCTCGAAGTCACAGGCGACGATTCCACCTAACTCTGCAGCATCAACAAACCCCTGGCTGCTTTGCCCTTTGAGATCCCTGTCTCGGTCTCTCTGCCTCCGCGCTCTCCTCTCTGCCGAAAACCTGCACGCTGAGAGAGTCTCATTCTGTAACGTCGAACACGGCCCGCGCTACACGCTCTTACAATACGAAGATAGTATATGCGTGCGTTATGAGTGGATTGTGAAAACGCTGTACATTCCCCCATACTGCGCGAACATGATATACTTCTATCACTGTCACTACTTTCTGCCCCGAGGCCAAAAAAGGGGGGAGCTTTCGCTTTCTACCTGCGTTGGCGTGGCCTTTTCGTATGGTACGCTTTCGCGTCGTCTGCTACACTGCCGTCCAATGTGTTTCTCGCCCGCTCCCGCATGATGGCGCCACATCCTCCCGCAAAAGGCGGATTATTCAGACGCGGCTAAAACAAACTTGAACGGTCGAACGCCAACCCGCCGTTGCTGGCTTGCTGCCAATGCCTGCATTAACTAAAATTATTAAAAACACAAGCAATAGCCCTTTTTTAAGTAAAAAATCTAAGCTAGAAATTAGTATTACAAATGTTTCACTTGTTGCATATCTTTTTTTTTTCTTGCTTAATTTATGATGACGTCAGCGCGGAGCAGAAGTAGCGGCGAGTAGCGGAGTGGCAGGTGTCCTCTAGCGAGTGGCTTCTCTTCGCCTGCTTTGTGCCCATGTTTGTGACACGGGCGTGCTTCGGAAAAAGGTAATAACTAGTCATTTCTTGAAGCGGAGTTCAAATTGTTATAATTGAAAAAGTGACCATGAACCGCCGTTTTTTCATGCATTGTTTGGGAAGTTTTGCAACTGTAAGAGCTGCTGGCTTCACTTTCAACGCGACGCCTCCGCTCTACGGGCTTTAGCGTCTGTGTAAGCGCATGGCTGGCCTGGCTGAAACGTCGAATGTCGGAGCACTTAAGAAGGCGGTGCACTCGAAATTCGGTTGTCCGTAGTCCGTACTGCCCGTGCGGCTCAGGGCTGCCCGTGCAGCTCAGGCCAAAAACGTGCGATTAGCGTAATTCGCTTGCATCATTGCAGCCTTGTGTAAATGGTGTGCAGTTCGTCGTTTACTGTGCACTATATGCCAGGTGAACGGGATCGTGCTGATGACATCTTCATAGTAGTGTGGTATATTTGTCTCCTGATTCGTTCGTTTAGCTCACGGCTACAAGCAAGAAATATGAAGGGAGTGGCGGGAGGGAGAGGTTACACTAGGTCGGACGGCAATGTGCGCGGTAAAAAAAGAACCATGCGGAACGAAGGAGCCATACCGTCAAATGGATGTTTGTGAGCGACAGCACCAGCAGGCCGGTGAGTGGAGGATTTCAACTTCGCTTATTTGTGGTTGTGCCTTGTAGTGCACTGTCAGCGACAAATGAGACGCGAGTAAGGCAATTTAAGCACAAAAAAACAACGAAATTGGAGATCTTAGCTGATCACCGCATCAAAGGCGCGAACATTCTCTTACAAGTATTAATCAACCTCTCGTGTACTTCATTTCCAAGATTTAATATGTTCATGTTTTTGTACTCTCGTTTCAACTTTCTTGTTTTGTTAATGTTTCATTTGTTGCTGAAAGTATACGCATAGCACAGGAGTCAGTGCACTTGTCTTGAGTACGTGGTGCAGCAGAACTGAAAATCTTGGCTGAGCTGTGCAGTTGTTGGGGCAAACAGTATGCCTATGCACCTTCAGTCTGGCACCATCGTTGTTTAGCCTCGTACCTGCTCAAAACTTATGTGTGCGACAGGGTAGTGTTCAAGTGCTTTAGAGAGATGTGCTGATGACTGTACAGGTCAAGGCCTTAACTTCTAAGTTTTAAAACTCTTGTGGCACTTTATAATCAGGGGTATAACATACTTCAGCATGCATTTGATCAGGTTCTCAGTGTTTATTTGAATCAGTTCTATTTTGCATGTTCTACGCACATTTTAATTCTTTTCATCATGTAAGTTCAGTTACAACCTCAATGAACGTGTGCAGTGCTATGATGGTGAATTTTAAGGTGCAAAGGCATTTTCGGTTAAAGAGCACCATACCAAAAGATGGTTCTTCATGTACACGAGGTCTGGTCATTGACCCATTCT
Source organism: Amblyomma maculatum (assembly GCF_055883805.1). Classification (NCBI taxonomy): domain Eukaryota; kingdom Metazoa; phylum Arthropoda; class Arachnida; order Ixodida; family Ixodidae; genus Amblyomma; species Amblyomma maculatum. The sequence goes on from NC_139344.1 coordinate 256,250,223, forward strand.
CCGACCATTTCACCCTACAGAAGTCGAACATTACGTCTGGAAGAAGCTGGTACTCGCTTGTATTACCAGTGGGTACCTGCTGGAAATGGGGATCCCTGCACCTCTCGCACATGAGGCAGATGCTCAAATGAGTAGGCCACCGCTGCTTTCCACTTCTAAACCTTCTACAGCTGGCTTTCTTGGGCCACTATGATGCTTCATAGTTAAGCATGTTACCGTGGAAGCCTGCTGTATGGCCTTTGCTTGATGTAGAAACAGAAACATATCATGAGCTGGACTGTGCCAACTATATTAAGCATTTAATGCATCAATTAATGACTGCATGTATTAATTTAGCAAGTAAGTTCTGTAATATGTGGCGTGGCCCAACTTGTTCTCGGTGATTGCACGTGAAGGTGTAATAATAATTTTAATAGACTGAAAGGGTTGAGTACATTAACAATCTCATATGAAAGGTTATGTAGTGCAGTAGGTAGTGTTTGCTTAATTGTGCGGGAGCAATTAAATTTGAGTTTTGTCACCTAGCTGTTCAGACTGGGCACCAGTTTCACTCTCTTCATTCTCTTCACTCTTTAATTATATTGTTACTTGGCTCACTTGAAGTGTGAGGGAGAGAATAGGGCCATTAGTAAAAAAGGCGTTACTACTACATGGTACAAAACCACTCAACAAGCCGGTTGTAATTGGTGATGCAGATACAGGCAGCCTTGTCATGTTCATTCATGACAATCTGAATGACTGATCAAAAACTGTACGAGTCTCAAATGGCTATGTTTGTGATTTTGCATCTAAAATTCATTTTCGAAAAGCAGAGCAAAAATACCAATGTGAAGAGCAAAGCATACATGCTCTCAAATGTTTTTAAAGATGTATAACGAAAACCAGATACTATGATAGCACCAGCTTGTTAAGCCCTAACATTTTCACTTGACAGCCCACATTTCTAAATCTCAGTTTTTTACTCCTGCCTTGGTGGAGTAGTGGTTAAGGTGCTCGGCTACTGTGCCCAAGTGTGCGGGATCGAATCCTGTCCACAGTGGCTGCTTTTCGATGGAGGCGAAAAGTTAGGCGTCCTTGGGCTGTGCAATGGCAGTGCACGTTAAAGAACCCCAAGTGGTCGAAATTTCCGGAGTCCTCTATTACGTCGTCTCTCATAGCCTTGGGATGTTAAAACCCACAAAACCAAACCAAACTGGTTTTTTACTCGTCCAGCAAGAGCAGCCATTCATGGTGCTGACTTTAAACCAAGATACTTTGTTGGGCAAGTTGGTAAACATCCATTTAATAAAAACAGCGCGAACAGGAAGACATATGACGAGATAAAAGGAAGCTACAGGACAAGCGCCGACTCACAACTCAGCCTCAGCCTTTAATCCAGGGCCCAGACAAAACAAATGTGACAAAAACGAAGCTTTCGTGTGAAACAAACCTGGGTTCATCTGCTAAACCAGTGAACAATCGGTTGCAGTTTTTGAATTTGTTGATTCAGTTCGGGCAGGATCACGTTTGTTGGGATTGCAACCTGAGATCAGTGAACCCCTTACTTAGTTCCAGTTCGGGATTTTCGAAATTAGTAAAAAATGGTCTGATCAACACATGCTTGCTGAATGCGTTGAAGAAGTCTTGCTACCACGGCATGGGTAACAGTTTTGAACGGCAATTGACAAGAATTGCAAAGCTCCATAAAACCCCGGCCCTCAGCCACCAGCGGCTGCGGAACAACTGACCACGGCGGCGGCCAGACCTGTGACGCAGCAGGGGGTGCTAAGAAAGCCTGGCTCTGCTGGACAGGCTGCCATTGGAAACTGACCCTGGCAACATTTAATGCTAGAACCCTAGCTAGTGAAGCTAGTTTAGCAGTGCTGTTAGAGGAACTAGAGGGCATGAAATGGGATGTCATAGGGCTTAGTGAGGTTAGGAGGCCGAATGAGGCATATACTGTACTGAAGGATGGGCATGTACTGTGTTATCGAGGTTTACCAGAGAGGCGACAACTAGGAGTAGGTTTCCTTGTCAATAAGTGTATAGCGGGTAATATAGATGAATTCTATAGTATTAATGAGAGGGTTGCAGGCATCGTATTTAGGCTCAATAAGCGGTATAAACTGAAGGTTGTACAGGCCTATGCACCTACATGTAGTCATGATGACCAGGCAGTTGAAAGCTTCTGTGAAGATATAGAATCGGCAATGCGAAAAGTAAAGATGCAGTATACTGTACTAATGGGCGACTTCAATGCCAAGGTAGGGAAAAAACAGGCAGGAGACAAGGCAGTAGGTGACTATGCCATTGGTTGTAGGAATAGCAGGGGGTAGTTAATAGTTGAGTTTGCAGAGCGCAATAACTTACGAATCGTGAATACCATCTTCAGCAAACGGAAGAACCGCAAATGGACATGGAAAAGTCCTAACGGAGAGACTAAAAATGAAATCGACTTCATAATATGTTCAACCCCCGCCATTATGCAAGATGTAGAGGTAATCGGGAAAGTGCGATGCAGTTACCACAGGATGGTGAGGTCCTGAATTAGCCTAAATCTGAAGAAGGAACGCAACAGATTAGTAAGAAAGAAACCCATCAACGAATTAGCGGTGAGGGGGAGGGCAGAAGAGTTCAGGATCTCGCTACAGAATAGGTATTCAGCTCTGAGGATGGCGACATTACCCTAGAGGCAAGGAACAATAATTTCAGAGATATCATTACTTAGTGCGTGGTAGAAGTAGGCGGTAGGATAGTTAGAGAGGATACCGGTAAGCTGTCTAAGGAGATGAAAGATTTGATTAAGAAACGCCAGAGTATGAAAGCTTCCAATCCAACAGACCAGATCGAATTGGCCGAGATATCAAAGCTAATCAATAAGTGCAAGGTGGCCGATATAAGGAAGTATAACATGGAGAAAATTGAGCATACTGTAAAAAACGGGGGAAGTCTTAAAGCGGTAAAGAAGAAATTGGGCATAGGCAAAAACCAGATGTATGCGATAAGGGACAAGGCGGGCAACGTCATCACTAATATGGAAAAGATAGTCAAAGTAGCCGAGGAGTTCTATACAGATCTCTACAGTAGCCAAAGTAGTCAGGACCGTAATGAGATTGGCGGTAGGGAAAAACAGTCAGACGTTCCACCAGTGACGAAGGATGAGGTCAAGAAAGCACTAGAAACTATGAAAAGGGGGAAATCAGCTGTAGAGAATCAGATAACTACAGATTTGCTGAAGGACGAGGGGAATATCGTGCTAGAAAAGCTGGCCACCCTGTATACGCAGCGCCTGGTGTCATCGACGGTACCGGAACCATGGAAGAATGCAAACATTATCCTCATTCACAAAAAAGGGGACTCTAAGGACCTTAAAAATTACAGACCAATCAGCTTACTGTCTGTTACGTATAAGGTATTTACTAAAGTAATCGCTAATAGAGTCAGGACAACCTTAGACTGCAATCAAGCAAAGGATCAAGCAGGGTTTCGGAAACGGTACTCTACTATCGATCATATCCATACCATCAATCAGGTGATAGAAAAATGCTCACAATATAACCAGCCCTTATACATAGCATTCATTGATTACGAAAAAGCATTTGACTCAGTTGAAACCTCGGCGGTGATGCAGGCATTCCGAAATCAGGGGGTAGACGAGCGGTACGTGAAAGTGCTGGAAGATATATATAGTGGCTGCACAGCAACCATAGTTCTGCATAAAGAAAGTAACAAAATTCCCATAAAGAAAGGTGTTAGGCAAGGAGACACAATCTCCTCAGTACTATTCACAGCTTGTTTAGAGGAAGTATTCAGAGACTTGGAATGGGAGCAGTTAGGGATAAGGGTAGATGGAGAATACCTCAGTAATCTGCGATTTGCTGATGACATTGCCTTGCTAACCATCTCGGGGGATGAACTGCAAATAATGATTGATGACCTAGACAGGAAAAGTAGAAAGGTAGGCTTCAAAATCAATATGCAGAAGACTAAGGTAATGTTCAAAAGCCTCGGGAAGGAACAGCAGTTTACATTAGGTAGCGAAATACTGGAAGTAGTAGGCGAATATGTCTACTTAGGACAGGTAGTAACCGCAGATGCGGACCATGAAAAGGAAATAACAAGAAGAATAAGATTGGGATGGAGCGAATTTGGCAAGCACTCGCAGATTATGACTAGCGGCTTACCGGTATCGCTCAAGAGGAAAGTATACAACAGTTGCATCTTGCCTGTACTCACCTATGGGGCTGAAACGTGGAGGCCAACCAAGTGAGTTCTACTTAAGTTGAGGACAACCCAGAGGGCTATGGAACGAAAAATGGTAGGGGTAACATAAAGAAATAGAAAGCGTGCAGAGTGGGTCAAAGAAATAACTCAAGTTACCGACATTCTAGTAGAAAATAAGAAAAAGAAATGGGCATGGGCAGGACATGTAGTTCGAAGAGAGGATAACCGATGGTCGCTGAGGGTAACAAACTGGATTCCAAGGGAAGGAAAGCGTAGCAGGGGGCGGCAGAAAGTTAAGTGGGCGTATAAGTTTAAGAAGTTCGTAGGGGTCAAGTGGATGCAGCTAGCACAGAACCGGGTTAAGTGGAGAAATATGGGAGAGGCCTTCGCCCTGCAGTGGGTATAATCAGGCTGGTGATGATGATGCAAAGGCCGGTCATTGGTATTTTGTTATTAATGAGGCCTGTTCTCGTCTACTGAAGAGCTTAAAAAGAACGACCAGGCAGCAATCCATGCCCAGCATGGGTGAGAAGAAGAGGAGAGTTGCGGTGGTACCATATGTGAATAGGATTTCACATGGCCTCAAGAATATTGGTAAGAGGTGTTGTGTAGATGTTGCATTGACTGCCCCGCTCAAGATGAAGAGGATCTGTCCTGCTATTCAAACGGAATGAGAATTTAGGAAGCAGGAATGTGGTGTTTTGTCAGCTGCAAGACAGGTGTTGTGTAAAGGTTTCCACTCACTTGTGGAGCCTGTTATATAGGACAGACAGGGTGGTGTATGAACAAGAGGCTACAGGAACACCAAAACAACTTGGAAAGTGACAAGGACAAAACTTTTCTGGTCTCCCATTGCCATTCTTGTGAGACAATGAAGAAGAAATGTACTCCCCTATTTGACCAGGTTAGACGTTTATATCGGCACAAAGAAAAGTTGACAAGAGAAGTGGTAGAAGCATATTTTATTTCAAGGTCAGCAAGACTTCTCTTGACTTTTTGATTAGCAGACGAACCCAGGGTTGTTTCACGCGAAAGCTTTGTTTTCATCACACTTGTTTTGTCTAGGCCTTGGATTAAAGGCTGAGGCTGAGTTTTGAGTCAGCGCTCGTCTTGTAGCTTCCTTTTATCTTGTTTTATGTCTCTCTGTTCGTGCTGGTTTTAGTAACAATGTATCACTAGCAAGTTCTGTGAACTCAGTTGGAGCTTCTATTGGTGTGAGTTTTGGTTTACATTGCAGGATTCTTTGTCTGCCTTCAGCAGGTGTCATTGTTGTGTTTTGTGCGTGATATATGTGGCATATGTCTTGCCTTGTTTATTAGTAAACTTTGTTAGGGCCTTTGCAGTTCATCATGAATGCTGTATTTTATTGTGTGTAAACCTACAGTTATGGAGGTATTGTTTATGCGCAGGACTTATATTTCTGTTGGAGGCGTGCTCATCCTGCTTTGGTACCAAATATATATGTATTTTTCTGGTGCTGCAGCTTTATTCTGTAACAGCAGAAGTAGATGCTGGCCTGAATGTAAGATGATAGCATCCCTTTAGCCATATCTGTACAACAAAAAGAAACGTAGCTGTAATATGGGAGATACAGCTTATAGTTTTGCAGCCGCTTTATTTTGAATAACTGCTTGCTTTGTCATTATTTTGCTCCACACTGCACAAGTCTGTGCTGTGCAGTACAGTCAGCAAGGATATATTTCTTTCATGCAAGATGGTGTTTGTATATGGCTGGCTGCATCTTTTGCTTGCACGCTTTTATATGATTGTGAATACAGGGTATGTCCAGTATGTCCAAAAAGTAGTGCCAATCAGTCGATTAATGAACATTTATTTATCAGATTGGTTTGGCTTGGTATATGGGGTTTAACATCCCAAAGTGGCTTAGGCTATAAGGGATGCAGTTATGGAGGCCTCGAGAAATTTTTACTACCTGAAGTTTTTTAATATGCACTGACACAGCACTATTCATCGGTGCCTTGCTTTATTGAAAAGCGGCTGGTAGAGCCACAATTAGATCCCGTGCCCTCGAAACAAGCAGTCGAGCACCCGTACCACTGAGCAACCGTGGTGGGGCGTGATCAGTACAAGGAATTAAAAGGTTTCAAAAGTGCAGTGTGTTGATGCGTTGTCAATTCAGGTACCCTAAGGCTGTCTTTAACATAGAAGTTTACACTGCGGACTTGTCGAGTTCCGCACAAAACTTGATGGCAATCCTTTGTTCGAAAGAGCGCTGCGTTACGGCTTGCACAGGAGATGAAAAGGAGCTTCACGGAAAAGCCTGTTTGCATTCTCCTGATGGTTTCAGATGTGAGCGACTGCGCATGCATACACTAATTTCTCCCTCTACTGATCCCAACCAACTCTAACACGCTGCAATGTTTTGTCGCTTCACTACAATCACTGATATTACCTTTGGACAAACCCTGTACACTGTGTTTCTACCGCAGATGGGCGAAGTAGTGTCATAATGTTCACCCCTGAGTGCCCTCTCTTTCTGTTTATGCATTTGTGTGCTATACATGTATCTGAAATGCTTGAAAGTTTTTTCTTTCTATTTTTGCCTTTGCATATAAAGCAAGTGGAACATGACACCATCATTTTATGAAGAGGGTGAAAATGGAAGCAGGCTGGCACCTTTATCTTTTGTAAGTAAAAACAATTGCATTGTGTCATTTAATGGTCTCCTGATGCTTGTCACGGCACAGGAAATAATTCTTTTTTTTTAATCTTAACAGCACTACTTTATCATCGACAGCTTGCTTTGTACAGGGTATAATGTTCTCCACATATTGATATGTTTTCAATGCTTCCTGCTATTGCTGCTGCAATTTTTGTAAACCCTGACACTTACGTCATTTTGAAGGGTGTGACATCATGGCATGCCAGTTCCATTTCAGGTAATGTATTTTTGTTCTGCACTGCAAAGGAAAAGAAAACAGAGGTTGATACCAAGGCCCTTTTCACTGATATTCTGCCTTCTACTGGAAGGGCTTTTGTAACATGAGAAGTTAATAGTTGTTCACTGTAAGAACTTTCAATTGCTTTTACTGTTGTTCCTTTCTGTGGTTTAAAAGTCCTAAGTAAACTCTTTGTCAGTGTCACGGGTCATGATTGAAGTGTCTTGAGATGTGAGTTTGGAAATGGCATTTAAAACTTTGCTCTTTTGTATGCACATTTAAGTTAATTTTGTGTGTGCAAAATAACTAAGACAGGATTAGGACTAGAAGTTGCCAGGAAATGCATCTAATATGTCCAGGTATCTTTTGAAGTGGAACTTTCAGTTGAGCTATGGTAAATTTGGATGCTCTTGTGATGCTGTTGAAGCTGGCCATCGGCTACTAGTGTCGTTATGGTGAGTGCTTTTGCTAGTAATTTCCTTGCTTGGTCTTTCTGCTTTTCCTTTATGGGTGATATGCAAGAAATTTAATATAAACTAGGAAGATTATTGGTTTGTTACCTTATTCGATACCGCAATTATTACATTTTGCTTCTTATTTGCGCACCCTCTTTATGCAGTCACTTTCTACTAAGCCTTGCCGCAGTGGCTAAGTTCTCATGGTGCTCGGCTGGTAATTGTGAGGATTTGATAGTGGCGAAGTGCAGGACGCTCGTGTAATGTGCAGTGTCAGTGCACGCTAAAGGACCCCATGTTGTAGAAATTTCTCGATCCCTCCACTGCTGCATCCCTCAAGCTGATGCTGCTATGGGGCATTAAACTCTGTAATCCAAACCTTTTTCCCACTGCTTAAATAAATCACTGTAGCCATCTAGCTGCTAATTACCTGCCGTAGTGGCTTTTTCGCTTTGCTGCTGAGGGCAAGGTCTCGGGGACGTCAGTGCACATTAAGAAAGCACAGTGTCGTGCCATACAAAGCTGATATCACAGTAGTCAAGAAGAGTGTGTTCCTCTTGCATCTGTGTGTGGTGGTTTTGTGAGTGTGGGAGTGGCTGTTTGGACCAAAGTCATGGTACTTAGTCCTGGCTCTGGCAGCCATGTTTTTGAGTGCAGGAAATGCTTGTGTGGTATGCAAAGTTATTGTAAGCAAAGGAACCAGTGTGATCAAAATCTACAGCCGGCCACTACAGCGTCACACTTCCCACATGCTGCTTTGCGGCAGTTATCACTTGTCAAGCTAATCTTAACAAAAGTTTTCAACTGCGCTCGGTAAAAGGGGCAGCTTGTGAGTCAGTGGTAAGTGCTGCAAGAAGTTTGCTAGGGCAGAGTATTCTAGATTTTTCTACTGTCTTTGAGAACAGAAAATTTTGTAATCATTGTGGAAATGCAAACTTTCATCTCTAGTCATGCAAAAAAATTAGTGTCCCAAGGAGCCTACAGCATGTCATAAAACTGATTTTTTTTTTTTTTGTCTTTAAGGGTATATTTACTGTCTTTTATAAAGAGCTTTCCAGAAAAATAAATTTATGAACACAGTCGGGGCTATTCTTGTCCAGATATTACCTTGAGGTAATCACAATGGTGATTATGGTGATGATTGAAAGTTTGACTAGACAATTTGTTTCTAGCTAAGAGTACTACTTATGTGTAACACGTAACTAGGATCAGCTGTGTATTATGCAGTGGATAACTTTTTTTGTATATTTGCTTGAGTAACCTAAAACCATGTTTTTTGTTTCTCTTTTCAGACGTTGGCTTTCGTTGAGTCTAAGCAAGAAATGTATCTATACATATCTTCATAACTGAATTATGTGGATATGTGTAGATTTTTGTTTTTATTACCTTATTCCTTTCTGCTGAAAAAACTCCTGGAAAGGTGGGATGAAAAAAGAAAAGAACCTGAGAAAAGTCAACCCCTGGAAACAATTTCTCCTCGCATACTCCAGTGTCAAAGGTGAGAAATTTTGTTAGCATTAGAATCCAAAAAAGCATGTCTCTTTGAAGCACTTGGTGTTTAAATAGATGTCTTTTAAATAGGAAAGGCCATTCATATGGTACTTGCGAAGATTAAACTAATGGCTCTATATATAACATCAGCCTTGTGGCCCCAGCCATGGCCTAGTAATTTAAACGTCCATCTCGGCTTCGGGAGGTGGCTAACTCAAAACCCATCGCTGTACACCCACCGGTTAAAAATGAGTGCAAGCGTTCGCTGACCAGCTTTCTTCAGGAGTGTTTGGCTTGGGGAGACTCCATGAACTGGGCTTGCTGCGCCCTTCAATGTGCAAGCCCAATTTCAAATGACCCTTTGACCTGCAATAGAGGATATACAAAAGTTAGCGCCATCTAGTGAAAGAAACAGAAACTGTGCGCAGCGGCCATGTTTTGTTCAGTCTGCCCGCGCCTCCCATCGAGTACGCTGTCAATGTGCGCCTTCGTGGAACCCATGCTTGCACCGCAAGGTGCATTGGAATGATCACAAGCGATTAATTGTTTCATTTTTTAACATCACAGCAGTAGCTGCTAGCACCAAGCTCTATTCTGAATGATGCCAGCATGTTGCTGCGTACCCTTCTGCAGCAAGCGCACCGTCGTATAGATGCGCACGGAAACAAGGTATACGCGTGTATGCGACCTCTCGTTTGCAATCCCAATCGGCTTTACGTCCCTTTGACTGGGAGCTAGCTCACAGAACGTGCTATCAACTAAAACAGCAAGGTTGTTTTGCGTTCTATGTAGCCTTGTGAACTTGAAAGATAAGCTTATGCTTCGATGGAGGGCACGGGAGAAGGAGCAATGCATGTATAACGAACGCTATAGTTCAAATACATTCTTTGAAACCTTTTGTACGTAGGTTGCATTTACCATTGTGTATTTGATTTAAGACAAGGGCATGATTACCGAAACCACTTTTCACAGTCGTACGAAATGGTAGTGCTTGGCGCGCCCGAGGTGCGTGTTTCACGCTGCAAAAGCGGCTGCCAAACCCGCGGCGTCTAGTAAAGCAGGAGAAGATGACATCCCACTAGTGTGTTGTAATATGCTCATGTCCAGCCCGTTTCGAAAGATGTTATCACGTGATAATGCATGCGAAGTCCGGTATGCGTCCAGAGCGTGCTGCTCAAGTTTGCATTCTGTGCCTTCATACCTACTAGTGCGGCCGATAAAATAACGAAGTTTGCTTTTCACTTTTGTGCCTTTTATCGAGTTGCCCTATGGTTCGCTAATTGACAGCCACCTGAAATTCAGTTGATGTTGTAAATATGCCAATTTCTTGTTTATTCCCTCTGTCAGATAGCAGACATTTGAAGTCTTAACCTCATATGAAAGTGCTGTCATGGAAAGCTTCGAGGAACTCGGAGGAAGAGGAACTCGGCTGAAACGAAAAGAAATTTGAAAAGTCAACTCACATAACTGCGAAGTGTCAGTGCTTGGTGCAACTGGCTGTGTTCATAAAGTCGGATTTATATTATATAATACTGTTATAAAACATTAGGGGGACACTTGAGCTCCGCCGTTAAGGGTATGACGCGATAGCGTCTCTCTCTCTCACGCACACACGTTTTCTTTCTTCCCTTTTTTAATTTTTAGCTTTTATTTGTTTTATATTTCGATTATTTGTTTCTTTATTTGTGAATAGCCTAAGGTGAATAGCCTGCCTGGGCCTTTCGCCTGCAGTATCTTATAAATAAAAAAAATAAAAAAAATATTTTTATACACCAATATTAAGAGTCAGCAACAGTCAATCACCGTTCCATTCTGAGCAATTTGACACATTTGAACACATTCAATTATATCAATTAATCAATTACACATTCTAAATTTTCTTCATTAGCATCACCAAGTACTGGTTTTCCTTCTGGGCATTTTGTCACCTTTAAACCTTCAATTTCCATTTTTTTTTTCTTTTTTGTTGCTTTATTTCATCAATTGGTGAATTAATTACAAATATTTTATTATCTCATCATCGCCTATTACACACCAATAAATCTTCACTTACTGGAAGCAGAAATTACCATGACACATTTTTCTTTTTCTTTTTTTTTTTTTTTACGCAGCCCCCGATTATTTCTGAGACCCTTGCCAATAACTGCGTCGACAGCATAGGCAGGAAAGTGCTGAGCGCCATTCCGACTTGCGCCAAATTACGCATGATTCTTTCATCTCAAAACGAATTGCATCCTCGCTCATTTCACCAAGAAGTATCCCACTGCTCCCAGTGGGATGAGTGACGGTGATGCGCAAACCAAGCAAACTCGCCATTGTCTCTCACAGTCGTTAAAGTAAATAGCAAAGGCACACAGACAAAAAAAAATCTGCACATTACAAAACTCTAGATACTGTACCTGGATACGGATGACGCTGCGCGCATCGACGAGGGGCCCATGCACGACTCGTAGAGCAGCTTGTAACCGCTACGCCTCGGCCGTCAAAATACGCTTATTGGCTTCGCTAACAGACACCGCCAGGGAGAAGAGAGGTCCAAGCACAGCACGCTAGATTACAACATGAAAAGCGCGGGCAGAACGGCGGGCGCTGACGGACGGACACAAAGCGAACCAAAGCGAACGGATGGAGCGAACAAAATATGGCTGCCAGCGCCGGATCAGCGTGCCGCTCATGGTTGCCAGACTTACTTTTGTAAACCCTCTATTGTGGTTCCTTGCTTTCTTTGTTCTCTTACCAGACCTTCATAGCAGCAGTTTTCATAAGGGGTGAGGGGGGGCACGAACTGGCTTTACCTAAAGCACTGGGATGATTTAAGTTGTCAAATAGCAGAATGAACCACTGGCCCATCAGTAGGGCAGTCTGGACCAAGACCCTTTTGCCAAGCATTTTACCAAAGGAGAGCTGAGCACCAGGGCTGGAGAAATTTTGTGCACGAAAAACTAGTGGGTACTCAGTGGCACTGGGGATTGAACCCAGCACTTCCCAAATTTGAGGTGGATGCTCGACCACAAGATCATTCCTTGAAAGCGCCTATTCAAAGCCCACAATGACGAGATTTGAAGGCACAGGCTCTTTGCAAACCATGCTCCCTGGGAAGCAAAACTCCGGGCCAGGCCATAACATGTGCCTATCTGTGAAAACCAGTGGGTGACTGGCCAGCAGCAGGAGCTGAAGTAATTGCCTCCCAAAGTCAAAGTGGATGCTCTATCTCGAGGCCATCACCTCGAAGAATATAAAATACAGCCAGATATAAAGGAAGCCAACAAGTCAGTGAAGTCGCTCTGGTCCTTGTCTTTTTGTGCTGCTTACTACACTCTGCTGAAACCTAGGAAAGTGGGAAGGAAACTTTTCTTTTTAACACTACAGTGTTAAAGGGTATGTTACGCTGAAAATCTGGCGTCTGCATCGGTGTCGCCGTTGTGAGCAAAAAATGGTTGCCCTGGCACTGGCAGGTGGCAGCTGGCTGCCGGGCATTGACTCTTCGATGGTTTCTGCAACTTAGAGAGACCACATGATATCAGAAAGTTAAGAGAAGCTGCCCGCGTGGGCTGCTCATTTCAGATGGGAAGGTGGAATAACAACCTTGCAGTGCTCTTGGCTGCAGAGTCAGACACGCTGCGTCTGGGCTACGCAGGCACTTTAATGTTGCTTGTTTAAAGCAGGGCTTTATATGTTGATTGGTTGCCTATTTTGGTCAGTCATAAATTTGTAGTGTAAACATTTTTTTACTTGAAAGATAATTCATTAGAAAGTTATTCAAAAGGCAACCACATCTCACCTGCAGTGTGGAGTAGCCTTTATTTCTATTTTTTAGCAGTTATCTTTGAGGCGAATAATGATTACACTGCAAATTTTGAATAGATCAGCACCACAAATTAAAAAGAAATAATAAAGGAAAGCATTCTCCTTTACTTTTCTCGGTTCCAGTGACTCTTGGCTTTTCTGACTATGGGGGCCGCTTTTCAATGGAGATAAAAAGCAAAGTGTCCATGTAGTGTGTGGTGTCAGTGAACAGTATAGTGAACTAGAATACTTTCTAGTGGCGCGAATGACGACGCTCGATCACGCCATTTTTCATTGACGTCGCCAGATGGCGTCACTGCAACATCTACTAGTCGACTTCTCAATGCTTTCTTGCAATAGTGCGACATAGTACCGATGCTTTTGTGCGCCTATTCAGTAAAAGTGGTGATTTTTTCCCTCTGCCGACGTATTTGGACCTCCACCCATGATAGAAGGCGTTTCGTTCTACATTATTCTGGTTTTTGCCGTTACACTGGGGTGAAAGCACTCTTATTTGGCGTCTGCTACAGCTCATGCGGGACGAGTTATCGCGCACTGTAATTCATTACAGCACATTAATTTGTATGGGACAGGTATTTTTCTGAGCCCTGCAGAGCCCGCTTTATTACAGAGCCAACTCAACTGTCGGCAGCAGACTGGTAGCAGAGTGGCCAGGCATCGTGCGCACGCACGGGTTCTCGCATCTCTCCAGCCACGTCGTAGTAGCTTTCCTTTAGCCAGTAATGATGATTATATTACACTGCGCTATTCAGTATCCACTGGTAACCAGGAATACTCATTTTAGCGTGATATCTGCTTAGCGTTAGGAAATTTGCCAACTGGTAAAAGTGATGAGCAGCTTCTGGCTGTTACCCTTTTTTTTTTTTTGACGAAGTGGTCATGAAAAAAAAAAATCCTACGCTTTGAAACAAATCATCCGGCGATATTCTGTGGCGTCACTATTATTCTCTGTTCACAGCAACAATATCTGTTATAAATCATCGCTATAAGCCAGGTGCTAAAATCCTTTCATCATCTCATATGCATAACATATGCAAAAAATACATACATGAGGAGAGCAGAGCAGTTTTGTTTAAGTACTTCACAAGGCTTCTTCACTACTGTTTTATTTTATTTGAGTGCATGGGACAAAAGCCATCAACATTAAGTTGTTTTGTGAAATTATTGACTAAAACAGTCCTAAGAGCATCGATCTGCTCATCTTCAGGTGCTTTGAAGCTTGACATTGCTCTGGTTAATGCATTTTGTGAAAAAGTGCATGCGGGTAGTTAAGCAGCGATTTCAGCTGCACCAATTTGACAGTGGTCAGAGCACCCAAGTTGGCAGGTTTGCTTGGCCAGCAGCATAAGAGTACAAGCTGTCTGCTTGAATTTAGGCTGAAGCAGGTTGTAAACACATTCTCAAGATGAGCCACAAACTGGTGTCACTCGAAGGGTACAAAAGGCCTCTGTTGTCCTTAAAGTTAGTAAAATTAGCCAAGTTTGATACATGTGACTTATCTTTTTCTTTTCAAAAAAAGAATAAAGCCCTTCTCACAGTTAGTCTTCAGAATGCATTTCCTATACAAGGCGTTTGAGGTAGGATAGAGAGACCACAATTGTACTATACAGCTGCCAGCTTCATCCTATCCACTCGCGAGGGGCCTGTCGGAATTATGAGCTGGGCTGGATAACGCCTACAGCACAAAGAATACTTCGGAGAGCAGCTCGTGATCAGGATCCCCAGACCCGATTTCTCATTTGGAATCCAGGCCACCAGGGCCTACCAGGGAATGAGGCCGCCAACTCGGCCGCCCATGCACTCATTAACCGGGACCCCGACGTAGACCCTACCGATCTGGACCAGGACACTTATCCTCTCTTAACTTCTCAAGAAATCTGTGCCTATTACCGTGTCTCGCACCGTCAGTACCAGGCCCATCTCGGGGGGCTAGGGAAAGCGGGCGAAAGAATACTTCTTAGACTTTTTACTAATACTCTACTGTGCCCGGCAGTACTCAAACATTTCGACCCTTCCTTTTCTGGCCTCTGCCCTTTCTGTGGAGAGGTGGATGACACGGGCATGAACCCCTTCCCCTACCCGAGAGGACTGGGAGGCGGCCCTGCTCGGCTGCCTGGATCTAGTGGCACAACAAGTGCTGGTCCAGTGGGCTCGTGTGGTGGCCCAGACTAATGGAGTCCCGGAATAAGGGACTCCACCTAGTATTGTAAGGGGAGCGGCCCACAGGGGTGGCTCTCCAAGCAACCTCTCCTTTTGTATTAAATGCTTACCACCACCACCACCACCACCACCACCAGCCAACTGGCTCACCCCAGGCTATTTTTTATTTTGAAGTTAATTAGTAATTATGTTTTCTAATTTACTAACTATTGCCTTTAGACAATAACTGGGTTTGCAGAATTTGAGAGCGCCTTCTAAAACCTCCATTCCATTTATTTCCGATAAAGAAAGCCTCATCGTTTTTCCAAACTCTTAAGAAAGCCCGTGAAATACAAAAATTATCAGCCTGTATAGCGCTGAGACTGGGCTGTTGAGTCACGGCCGCAGCTAATTTCAGTCATTCAAACCATGTACGGTTGAGAGCACCTCAATATCGTGGCGCATGAATGCGTCAGTCACGTGATATTTTTTTTTTATTTTGCGGGCTTTTATAGAGGTGGGAAAAACGATGCACGTGAGGTTTTCTTTATCGGGAATAAATGAAATGGGGGTTTCAGAAGGTCCTCCCCAACTTTGCAAATCACATTTATTCGAAAGTAATAGTTAGTAAATTAGGATGGCAAAATGAATAATTGCCTGTACCGTTTTTTTTATCGATATTTATTGTCTTGGGCATCAGTAGGGTATGATATGAAGGATGAATAAATGATTAAATAAATGTGCCAGCTAGAGATCCAAGGACATACCATGACTACGCGGAATTGAATTTAATTAAATCTCAGCTGTCTGCTTTATTGAGCCAGTGGTAGTATTCGAGATCACTCAAACAGCCAAAGCTTTCTTCCCCGAAGCCTTCCTTTTGTTCAGACTAACTGGTGCGCCAGATGGCTGTCAGCAAGCAATTTCTCTGGCCTATCTCAAATGGTTTATTTTTAACCCTTAGCTGAAGTTAGCTTGGACATGCAGTATAAAATATGTAGGCTATCGTTTGGTGCCACAGGCTTAATAGCAAGAATCTGCACTGAGCACAACTCTCTGCAACATCAGTATTGCCCACATCCAGCCTTGGCTTCACGGGTTTGACTGTAATATATGCCGGACAACCCAGCAAGAGTGTATAGGCACCGCAGGGTGCCAGTGATGGCTTTTCACGCGGTATATCCTCACTTCTGCCGTTGATCATATATGTGCGTAGTCGCGCAGCAGGATGAGTTGCGGCTCGAAATGATGCTCACACACTGCCGATGTTTCTGTGAGAGGCTTCTCCTGCCTTCACAAGCTTCGTTTCCACTTTGTGCGATGTTTGTTGTCCCTCGGAGCAGCAAACAAAGGTGACTGGAGCACCCGGATAGCCGCGCTTCGGCATCTCGGAGCAAAACAGTGCGAGTTGGTCTTTTTCCTGGCCATTTCAAACTGCGCATGGTGCTTTTGAAGAGCTGAGATGTTTTAGTTGCTGTGATGTAAGGCAGAACTGAAAGTTCGAGGGCAAAATCGCAAGAATGTGCAGACTGCACAGCGCGCCAAGCCTTGACTTCCCTTTGCGGACGCGCACGCGGTCCTAGTAAACGTAACTGCAGCGCCACCAGCGGCGGTCAGTGGCGTCCGGCGTGCAAGAGGCGCCCATTTCCCTTCCGTTTGAGCCACTAGAAAGTATTCTAGTTCACTATAGTGAACATTAAGTCCAAATTTCCAGAGTCGTCCAGTGCAGCACCCTAATAGCATGTGTCGCTTCGGGACATTAAACCCTGTAAACTAAAGCAAACATCCTTCATGTGTGTATCATAACAAGCCCCTCATTTGGCGCAGTGGTTACGGCGCTCGACTACTGTTCCCAAGGACACGGGATTGAATCCCGGCCTCGGCGGCCACTTTTCAATGGAGGCGAAAAGCAAGGCGCCTGTGTGCTGTGCGATGTCACTGCACGTGACAGAACCCCAGGTGGTCGAAATTTCTGGAGTTCTCCACTACGGCGTCTCTCATAGCCTGAGTTGCTTTGGGACATTAAACCCCACAAACCAAACCAAACCAATCATTTAGCTACCCTTGGCTACTAAGAAGTGAAGTCAGGGTCAGGGTGGCCAAGGGCTTGTCAAGTAGCCTGAATAAACTTGTCGCTTGATTGACATAAAAAAAACAGACTGGAAGCAGGCATTCTTTAATAATGCAAAGTGAGCCACATTATGGTAACTGTGTACCATAAAATCTTCTTGTACAATTTCTATATGGGTACAGATAATGTTGATGCAATAGTTACAACTTGGAGGGAAGTAAAAATGTCTTTTAATAATGTTGAGTTTAAACTAAAGGAACCCGTTTTAATGCACTTGGTTTCGACAGGACCAGAGCCTGTGTTCAAATGCATCACGAATTCAAATTAGTGAGAATCCACTGTGCAGCCAAAAACTTGAAAAGCCTTGACTAAATGAGGAATTCATTTGACAAGGGATATTAATTGCTGGAGATGGTAATAATCATCTCAATTGTAGTGCGCGTATATATATATATACACACGCACATTCGAAAAAAAGTCAGACGTGGTGGAGGAAAAGAGAATGTATTTGACGTTTCGTCCACAGGACCAGCCTTCGTCGGAAGAAACTAGGTTACAGGCAGTGTCCTATAATTCTGCGCTACGACTGCTGCTGCTGCTAGTCATAATCTGTGAGTACTTGCCAAATGCGCTCCATCATAATCTGGTTATTTCCCTTTCATGGTCCGAACTGCGGTTACTACCTGTCCTAAGTATACATATTCGCCTATCAATTCCAGTGCTTCGCTAGCTATTGTAAACTGCTGTTCCTTCCAGAGGCTGTTGGACATTACTTTAGTCATCTGCATATTAGTTTTAGGCCTACCTTCCTGTTTTTTAGCTATTGTAAACTGCTGTTCCTTCCCGAGGCTGTTGAACATTACCTTAGTATCAGTATATATATATTTTAAATGTTCTGAATTGCACATTTTTGGTAATCAGGACAGTTCTGCCAAGGTTATTTAGAGTGAAACTTGTTACTTGACGGAAACATTGTTCACCAATTTTGTGCCTGCATCGATCTTGGTTTGACCATGTGGAACTTACCATCATCAGCTGGATAATACCCACTGCAGGGTGAAGGCCCCTTTCATATTACTCCAACTAACCCGGTCCTGTGCTAGCTGCATCCACTTGACCCCTACTACACTTTCCCTTGGAATCCAATTTGTTACTCTTAGCAATCATCGGTTATCCTCTCTTCACACTACACTACACTTTCCCTTGGAATCCAATTTGTTACTCTTAGCAATCATCGGTTATCCTCTCTTCACACTACATGCCCAGCCCATGCCTGTTTTTTTCTTCTTGATTTCCACTAGGGTGTCATTAACTCGAGTTGTTTCTCTGACCCACTCTGCGCGCTTCCTATCTCACAACGTTACACCTACAATTTTCTGTTCCATAGCTCTCTGCATTGTCCTCAACTTAAGTAGAGCCCTTTTCGTTAGCCTCCAAGTCTCAGCCCGATGGGTGAATACAGGTAAGATGCAACTGTTATATACTTTCCTCTTGAGTGATACCCATAAGCTGCTAGTCATAATCTGTGAGTACTTGCACAAATGCGCTCCATCATAATCTGGTTATTTCCCTTTCATGGTCCGAACTGCGGTTACTACCTGTCCTAAGTATACATATTCGCCTATCAATTCCAGTGCTTCGCTAGCTATTGTAAACTGCTGTTCCTTCCAGAGGCTGTTGAACATTACTTTAGTCATCTGCATATTAATTTTAGGCCTACCTTCCTGTTTTTTAGCTATTGTAAACTGCTGTTCCTTCCCGAGGCTGTTGAACATTACCTTAGTCTTCTGCATATTAATTTTAGGTTGACCTTCCTGTTTTTTCTGTTTAGGTCATCAATCATTTTTGCAATTCATCCCCTCAGTTAGCAAGGCAATGTCATCAGCGAATCGCATATTGCTGAGGTATATTCTTCATCAACCCTTATTCCAAACAGCTTCCAGTCCAAATATCTGCATACTTCCTCTAAGCAAGCTGTGAATAGTACTGGACAGGTTATGTTTCTTTGCCTAACACCTTTCCTTATGGGAATTGTATTACTTTCTTTATGCAGAGTTGCTGTGCAGTCACTACAGATATCTTCCAGTACCTATACATATGGCTCATATACACCATGATTTTGCAATGCCTGCTTGACTGCCAAGGTTTTGAGTCAATTGCTTTTTTGTAATCAATGAATACTATGTATAGGGGTTGGTTATATCCCAAGCATTTTTTTGTCACCTGGGTGATAGTATGGATACGATCGACAGTAGAGTACCCTTTCCGAAAGCCTGCTTGATCCTTCAGTTGATTAAAGTCTAAGGTTGCCCTGGTTTTATCAGCGATTGCCTTAGTAAATACCTTGTACGTAACAGTTAGTAAGCTGACTGGCCTGTATTTATTCAAGTCCTTTGCATCACGTTTCTTATGAATTAAGATGATGTTGCTCCTAAAGCTTTCTTAGCCTCATCCTTTGTTACTAGCGAAACGTCTAATTGCTCTTCACTGCTGCCAATTTCATTATTGTCCAGACTACTTTGGCTATTGTATAGATCAGTATAGAACTCTTCGACTACTTTGACTATCTTGTCCATATTAGTGATGACATTGCCCGCCTTGTCCCTTAGCGCATACTTCTGATCTATGCCAGTGCCTAATTTCCTCTTCATCGCTTTAAGGCTTTCACCGTTCTTTAGGGCATGCTCGATTTTCTCCATGTTATATTTTCTTGTGTCATGCACTTTGCACCTATTGATTAGCTTTGATAGCTCTGCCAGTTCTATCCTATCGGTTGGGTTGGAGGCTTTCATGCTTTGGCGTTTCTGAATTAAATCTTTCGTCAGCTTAGGTAATTTACTGGTATCCTCTTTAACTATCCTACCGCCTACTTTTGCCGCGCTCTCAGTAATGATATCTCTGAAGTTCATTTCTTCTGTGCTAAAGTCTTCTTCCTCGGTTAAAGCTCAATATCTATTCTGTAACGAGGTCCTGAGTTCTTCTACCTTCCCTCTCACCGCTAATTCGTTATTTATTTAGTTCTTACTAATCTGTCTCATTCCCTTTTCAGATTTAGACTAATTTGAGACCTTACCATCCTGTGGTGACTGCATCGCACCTTACCTCTACATCTGGCACAGTGCCAGGATTAGAACACAGTATGAAGTTAATTTAATTTTTAGTCTCCCCGCTAGGGCTTTTCCATGTTCACTTCCGATTCTTCCATTTGTTGAGGAAGCTATTAAGGATTCATAAGTTACTGCACTCTACAAACTCAACTAATGACTCCCCTCTGCTGTTCCTAGAACCAATGGCAAGAAGTAAATAAATAAATAATCTGCCCTACAACAGGTTTTCTACTGCATTCTTCGTTTCTGGAGAGCTACGACTGGTTTATTTTTTTGAATAGCAGTGCAATGGATATTCGAGATGTTATCAGAAGTTACAAAAAGCCTCCCTAGAGCATGAGAAGAGTCTGTCTCAAGGCCATGTGCAAAGACTGTGGCGTTGTAGTTCATAGTCTACAGCCATGGGCTTCAACCGCCAAGGTTACAAATATTTCAACATTCTTTATGCCAGCTGTCACTGTCGGTACTGAAAATTTCTGCACAAAACTGTCCACGTTTAGCAGCAGCGTTGGATCGCACCTGCCTCTGATGAGTTCGACCATTGTTGTTTTTTGCGCCTGTAAAGTGCACTTTGCTTAAGAATGGTTGCACTGAGGTGCAACATCTATTGTCGAGTGTAGAGAGAGAGGGAGAGAGAAATATTCATAAAATAGTCCAACGCAAGTTAAGCTAGATGTTGCTTTTGCTGTTAATTGATAGTGCATAAGAACTAAGTATTATTTCTTAATTTCTCCAACTTGCAATATCCACCTTTTGGTGCTGGAATGGTGTAAAAGGCCAGAGGTTGGCATAAGTGTCTGATTTACAGTGATAAACAGCTCCCAAAGCATACAATACGCTGTTTCGAATCCTGTGAGCATCATGCTCGCAGCATCATAAAAATAAAAATAAATACCACTACCTGGTCTCCAGCCGACTTTTTGTCTACCTTGGCATTGAAGTCGCCCATCAGTACAATATATTGCGTTTTTGCTTTCCCAATTGCCGATTCTACATCTTCATAGAAGCTTTCAGCTGCCGGGTCATTATAATTAGTACATGTAGGTGTGTAGGCCTTTACAGCCTTCATTTTATATTGATTATTAAGCTTAAATGCAATGCTTACCATCCTCTCATTAATGCTATAGAATTCATCTATGTTACCAGCTATACAGGGTGTCCAAGCTAACTTTAGCCAAGGGTTAAAAAATAAAACATTTGAGGTAGACCAGAGAAACAACTTGTATACAGCTGCCAGCCATCTGGCGCAACACAGGCAATTTTTATTTTGCAACTAAGTGATTAGTAATTAAGATCATTTTTCTAATTTACTAACCATTACCATTCGCTCAAACCACAGTTGAGAGCACCACAATTGTGGCAGGGGTAACTCCCTATACCTCCCAGCGGCCACGAATTACAGACGCTAGCGCCAAACTCCCCATTATAGGATTACAGCGGGAGGGGGCGCTTAAAAAATGGACTTGACAGGGGAGGCTGTATAGTGGACTGGTAAAAAAAAGCGGTGCGTTGAAGGGGGTGTCGGTAGGTTGCTTCAAACAGCGCGGGTCGCGCGCTCGTGTGCGCTCGCGCCCGAGAGAACGCTCTGCTCGTGGATTTTCTACCGCATCATCGTTCAGCCGCGGCGCGACCGGCTCGCGGCAGGAACAGTGTGATGGAAAGAAAAACCACAAGCATAGCGCTATCGAGGGCGCAGGCGCTCGCAAGCAAGCGTACCCGACCGCAGCAAGAAATAGCACAGAGAACAGCAGATATCGTTTCTCTTTTTTATTAGCTGCACGTGAAACAGAAAATGAAAAGATGCGACGAGGTATCCCTCACACACACACACTTTACATAGCCAACAATTTACAGTAGTGTTCTGTGTTCTGCGCTAACATTGTAATCTTGCATGCTTGCTTTATCACTACAAAAGAACCCAGTTTGCCGGCACTGCTTCTGTCAGCATGTGTACAGTTGATATGAAATTAAATTAATGATGCACATATTCATTCTACGCATTCCATACCATCAAAGCAATGTAGAAACATGAGCAAATACCTGCGTTCTAGATACCTAGTGGTTGGTATTTGATGCTCATATGTCACTGTGCTATACATAACCAAAATGCATGATTAAAAATTCACACTACCCTTCCTGGAAGAACCGTCTTCTTCAAAACGCACTTACGTCTCTCCACAGTACATGAAGGTAACAAGTTCAACAACACGAAACACAGCGGATATCGTCGACTGTAATGGCCAGCACAATCAGCAGACGAGATGGGTCCACGGAACTGGAGGTGCACGCAGACAAGTCTCTCGTCTCACGAAGGGGCGAAGAGCCAGCAGGAATGAGATGCACAGAGTAAAAGAACCGCGACGAAAAATCGCGACTTTGACCGATAAGCCAACACGCAGAGAATTCACACCACTAGGCTACGCAGACGACTGTTCTAATTCAAAACGAGCAGAGTCGTAACGGTTGCAGCGGTTCACACGAGGATGAAGCAAGCCACGCAACGGAGTCGGCGGCGCCGTCAGTGCGAGGGGAAAATTTAGGCGCGAGGGAGAAGTCCTCCTCCCAGCTTTTTCTTTCCTCCTTTCGCCCCTGCTTGGGAGAATTAGACGGGACGGAAGTGCCGCTGACTTTCCGCGGCCTGATTGGGGTGCACAAATGCGCCAGTCACGTGATGTTTTTTGTATTTTGCATGCTTTTTTTTTTAGAGCTTGAAAAAAATGCATGCGTTAGGCTTTCTTTATCAGAAGTAAATGAAATGGAGGTTTTAGAAGGTGCTCTCTAACTTTACAAATCTCATTTATTCATTAGAAAAATTATTTTAAATAATAATTAGTAACTTGAAAAATAGAAATTGCCTGTGGTGCACTAGATGGCTGTCAGTTTTATAGACCCTATTCACTATCTGGCTTAGCAGACGGCAGTTGTGGCAACCCTGCATTGTGGAGACGCTATAACGTTGGGCGGTTCGAAACTTGGCGCTGGTCTACCCGTGTCCTCCCTGCTGCGCGCCCTTCATTTGTCGGACACTTGAGACGGCGTTTGCAACGCCGTCCAACCAGAGCTCGGATTTCACCGACGCTGTGCCATGATTCGCCGTAGGCCGTTTCTCTCTCTCATTCTTTCCCCCTCTCCGATGTTGCATTGTGTGTGCCATGGTTGCCAGTAAAACTGCAATGACGTCACATGAATAAGCTCTATACAAGCGGTTTCTCTGGCCTACCTCAAATGCTTTATTTTTTAACCCTTGGCTAAAGTTAGCTTGGACATCTTATTCGCAAAGAACCTTACTCCTAGTTCTTGTCTCTCTGGTAAACCTTGATAACACAGTACATGCCTGCCTCATCTGGCTTCCTAACCTCACTAAGCCCTATGATATCCCATTTCATGCCCACTAGTTCCTCGAAGAGTACTGCTAAACTAGCTTCACTAGCTAGGCTTCTAGCGTTAAATTTTGCCAGGGTCAGTTTCCAATGGCAGCCTGTCCGTAACCAGATTCTTGGCACCCTCCGTTGCATTACAGGTCGGACCACCGCTGTGGTCAGTCGATCTGTAGCCATTGGGGACTGAGGGTTGAGGGTTTATCAGAGTATTCATAGGAGGTTGCAGCCAGTTACAGTTAAACCTGGTTATAACAAAACTGCAAAATGTCCGCAATTTTTCGTTACATCCAGGTTTTCTTTATATGCAGTTTTTGCGTGAAGACTTAAAATGACCCCACCGGGGTGGCACAGTGGTTACGGCGCTCGACTACTGTGCCCCAGGAAGCGGGATCGAATCCCGGCCTCGGCGGCTCCGTTTCGATGGAGGCGAAATGGAGTGGCATCCGTGTGCTGTGCGATTCCAGTGCAAGTTAAAGAACCCCAGGTGGTCGAAATTTCCAGAGGCCTCCACTACGGCGTCTCATAGCCTGAGTCGCTTTAGGACGTTAAACCCCACAAACAACAAGACTCAAAATGACGATGCAGAATGAAAGCCAGTTTAAGAATTGATTGTAAGGGAAACCACCTTGAAAGTATTTACAGTAAATTAGAATTATTAGAAGTTATAGATGCGGTGAAATGTTTCGTGATTGGGCTGAGGGAGCGATGCGACAGCGGCAGCTGCCTCCATCTCCGCTGCAGCTAGCACAACACGTCGACGATGGAGTGGGGAAAGGAGGGTGGGCGGAGGAGTCAAGGGGAGAGCACGTGCATTCATGGTACATGCTACCGCCGAGCGAGGAGGCTCCTGAGTCTTCGCGCACGTTCCTGCTCGCAAACCACCTTTGCCCCAGGAAGCCGACTTGCCTGCGTCGCCGCTGCCGCTGTTCTTTCTACCGACGCGCAGGAGATCGCGAGCAACTGCATGGCAGCAATCGACATACACTGCGTGTAACTGCTTGGCCAGTGTCTTTTTTTCCTTTATTCTGTTATCTTCCGCTGGTTTTGAGCATTAAAGGGACACTAAAGAGAAAAAATGAAGTGGGCTTGCATCGATAGAATGCCAGTTACTGGTTACAAAAAAGGCACTCTTACTGATAACAGAGCTGTTATAAGGTAGTAAAGAGGAAGAACAGGAGTACAGGTAGTGCCGCCACAGCCGAAACGGCCGAGGCTCGCAACTACAAATCATGTGACGCGAAAAGGATCCTGGAGGTGGACAAATGCGAATTATGTTGACCGTTTGAATGCGGTAGTCAGTTTTGTCTCGAATATAACATGCTTTTATCACACTTTATAACGACGGTGAAAAGACGAAAAGACAAAGTAAATGTTGGAAGGTAAATATAAAAATATACCTCTTTCATCCGCTTGTCGGTAGATGCCGCTAGTCTCTCAGCTAACACGGCACTACAGGTGTCCACTTCAGTTTCGGTGATGTTCCGGCTCAGGCACTTTGTGCGTGCTCGAATAGTTTGGTTTGGGCCTGCGGTGCCTGAAATACGAGCTCGGAGCAGCAGATGCGCCTCTCTGCACGTTTCTGCGAAGCATTCTCCGCTCCCCGTGCGGCAGCAATCACGGAGTCTCCTCTTGCGTCATAGTGTGCGTCTCCTACCCGACTACGTAGTAGGAGAAAACAGTTTGAATTCGACGGGCGGGAACGAAAAAAAAAACCGACTTCTTATCGCAATATCTCAGCAATGATTCGATTTTTTGCTGCCGGATATGTGGCGACAGTGTCACCAAATGCCGTTTATTAGATTTTGATAGCATATTTGGGTGTCTTTAGTGTCCCTTTAAGTATTGTAGTACCACGTTCCATAAGTGGAAGCAGCGAGATTACTGCGTTTGCCCCGTATATGCGCCGTCGGCTGGCACGTTGTATACTCCTGTCGCTCTTTGCTATTGTAAATGTTCCTCTCATGTCAGTTTGTGTTTTTTTGTTATGAAACTTGCAGGAATCTTTAAATTTGCAGTAATTCAGCACTAAGAGATAGTTTTCACCGCGAGTTCGTTATATCAAGGCCAACCCCCGCAACACTTTTGTTGCATGGAGTTTTTAAATGCACGCACTTCAATGGGGGCGGCATTGGGAAAATGGACAACTTCGTAATATCCAGGAATTTGCTACATGGAGGTTCCTTACAAAGATGTTTAGCTGTACTACACGAGAGTGGCCAAATCCTGTTCTGGTGAGGGAACGAGTTTCTGGAGGTGTTCACAGGCATCAGTTTGCGCCTTCTAGTTTTGATGGAGGCAAGAGAGAGTGACACCCATGTGCTGTGTGATGTCAGTATGCGTTAAAGAACCCCGGGTGGTTGAAATTTTCGTAGTCTTCCACTACAGTGTCTCTCATAGCCTGAGTTGCTTTGGGATGTTAAACTCTGCAAACCAAACAAGCCCAAACCTGTTTATGTAATTTCGTCATCACGCGGGTTTTTTTTTCTTTCTTTTCTTTTAGTGCGGTGGAAAATTGCACGGCACCGAGATTCGAACCACAGTTCTCTTGCATGCGAGGCAGATGTTCTATCTCTACACCACCGTTGCACTTAGAGCCTATAGGGTTCTACATGCAGAAGTGGCGTAGACCATATCAATGAAAAAATACTCTTCAGAGCAAAGTGGATTCCAACTTAAGTGTTCCTCATGGGAAGTGAGCGCGGAACCTCATAGCTATCATCGCAGCTATCAGACTGCGTGCTTTAATGCCACTCTCTTGCGTTGTGCGTTGCATGTCTTCATCAACTTCTCAACACAAAGCAAAATCGTGAGCTGACAACGCTAAATGCATGGTTTCACATGCCTTTTTGGCTCAACTATATTAAAACACCAGTTTTTCCCAAACGTTGGCAGTGTTGTTTTTTCTGGGTGGACTGTTTTTGCGCTGTTTCTTTTTGTTGTTGTTACAGCATTAAGGCCTCTGTTCAGCGGAAAACTCGGCATCAGCATTTTAGTACTTTGAGTGAAAAATGACTAGCATGCCTCCGGCAGGTTGTATAGCAAAATCTCTTCAATTAGACCCCAGTTATTTCAGATAATTCAAACTATTATCAGCCCTGATCAATGCCCTTATAAGTCTATGGCATGGTATGCTTGTTAATTCAGAAGTGAAAGAGCTCGCTCCGGTTGGTTCGGATGGGGAGGTCACATCCTGGTATGACTTGGACAACCAGCAATCACTGAAATAATTTTCCTGAAACTGAATTGCACAGAACAGTGATATACACACACTTTATTCTATTGTGGCAGGCACAGCAATGATTGAAAGTTCCCCATTTCCAAAATAAAGCTCCGTTGCTAGTTCCGGTATCGCTTTCCTTAACTTTACACCATCCTGCAGCTGCGATAGCATCAGCTAGTCTTGCTCTTATTGACGCGTCAGCGATTTCATTTTTGTTTTGTGATGGTGTCATGCTGTTCTAATGCCTACACATAGATCCCTCGCATACATCCATATGCTGCCTTCAGTGTGCTAGTGCTAAAGCTGCGCATAGGTCACGTGCGGTTTCATTACACTGCGCGCTTCACCGCAATGCCTATGATTTTCGCCTGTATAGTTTGGAGTAATTCTTCAATTTTTTTCGATAGTATGCACAAAACAAATCGGTTGAAGAAACTGGTGAAAATGGTCGTCCTCACTTGGGTTTCATTTCGTATGCAGTCATGCAGATGAAATTAGTGTGATGCAAACAGATTTTGGCAGTTTTTTTCAGGCCCATTTGCTAATTAAAGCTTTTATTTAATTTGAACACTTAGTGTGGTTCCTTGAAGGCTAAATTAATGAGTCTACTGTAGTTGGCAGGTGACATAGTCAGGCGCTAATTGGTCAGCAAGTTGTGTGAGGCCACGAGTCCATATGACATGGCCAAGTTTACAGGAACCTTATGGAGGGTGAAATGGGCATTGAATCCAAGAACCCTTTGATCCCAAGTCACACTGCTCTTGATCCACTTAGTCATATTGGCAAGTGCACACTGTTCTATTTTCTTTTAGAAGTGCTTGTCATAATTATATTTTGCACTCTCTCCACTGCATCCTTAAATAAAAACTACCCCTCCTTTCGCACTGCGAGAGGCATGCTTTCAGATTTTGCCACTAGATGGCGGCATAGTGTTTGGAATTCCTTGAATGGTGCGATGATAGTGCCCACTATAACTTTCGTCGATGAGGCGTGCGTTATTGTGCCGTAACAGCCTTGAGTGTAAAAGTGAAAAGGATGCTACTCTAAGCAAAAAAATGTCTAATTACTGTCTGGCGAGTGAAATTTATATTTGTTTTCGGTACGTCTTTTTTGCTGACCACTAGTCATCATCGTGGTCGCTGCTTGTGGTTTCCAGCATCGGACCACATAAAAATGGGTGCATGCACTGATCGAAAAATTCTCGTTAAAAATTTTCTGCAGTGTTTCTACCAAAATCGCTATGGAATCGAGCAGTTTAGATATCAATCTTATCATTGCGGCGAAAAAAATTCGAGACCTAAATTCTAATGTTCTGTCTCTTTAAGAGATTAGTGACTAAGCAAGTAGCAAAGTTCATCTATGCAAACGAGGATCTGTCAAGGTAGCTGTAGATGGAAACCATTGATGCTGTTGTGCCGTACGTTTAAAGGCAGAGTCACATGTCCCCCCCCTCTCCCCCCACTATTTTAACTATTTTTACTCATCAGCCGGTGCAGACTGAGCATGCTCCCTCTCGTATTCAGATATGTGGCGCAACAAACACAAACACAAGAGAAGATACACAACACACGCGCGTGTGGTTGTGTATCTTCTCTTGTGTTTGTGTTTGTTGCGCCAGATATCTGAATACGATGCAGCACCAACTAGCCCCTCAAGCCGTTATTTTGATGCTCCCTCTCCCCTGCCCTTGTTCGAGTTGGAGTATGATGTGGGGATTTTCTGGTTGCAGTAAGCTAGCTGTGCTTGGGGCAGATATTTTGCAGTTTGTTCTTATAATAGCCTTTATTCATTTCACCGGAAATGTCCCTGTTGGGCTTAAAGTCATGGTCTGAACCATAGTTGTAGGTCCCCTTGGGTCACTGTTTGAAGACATTGGTTGCAGCTTCTACACATTGCCTAATCTGTGACTCCTCTTACTGCAGGCTTTGCTATAGCCAGAGGGAGTTACCCTGCAACTGATATCTGCATGCTTTACAACACGTTGCAGTGACTGATCGGATTGGCGTGACACAATGACACCTGCTGGCTGCAGCGCTTCTACTTGAAGAACCGTGCATCAACTCTGCTCTTCACTTTGGCAGCGGTGGTTGCAGCTTCGACACATTGTCTAATCTGTGGCTGCGCTTACTGCAGGTTGGTGTTAATTTTTTTTGTGTGGTGGTATTCTTGCTATTAGCTGCTGCCACTGCTGCTACTGTTTTTTGTGCTTGATTGAGTTATGCCAACATTTGCTGAACTGTCCAAGAAAGTTAGGACCCTTAGGGATGAAATAGCTTTAATGAAAGAAAGCCTTAGCATGTCCAACAAATTGTATGAGTCTGTAAAGCAGAGATAGGACGTGCTGAAGAATGAAAACAACTCAGTGAATGGTTTGTTTCACTTGAGCAATACTCACGCATAGACAATTTAAGCGTAAAAGGAGTCCCCTGCACTGAAAATGAAAACTGTCTTGAAATTGTGTTGGCCATTGTTGAGAAAGTTGCATGTCCCATTTTGGCTGTCGATATTGACACTGTTCATGATATGCCTGCTTAAGGATGGAACCAATATTATAGCACGTTTCTGCTCGAGAATGAAGAAGACTGCATTTGTAGAAAAGCCACAAGGCTGACAATGACATTGTTTTTTTTTCAGCAGAAAACGATAAGCCGCTGTATGTCAGTGGCCATCTGACACCTGAGAAGAAGCGCTTGTTTGGCAGTCCCCTTGAGCTGAAAAATAAAGCAAATGGATTGAAATTTTTGGGAGTTGATACTGCATTTTTCAGGTCAGTAAAACAAGAACAGTTGTTTTTTTTTTTTGGATAGAAAGCGAGAGCGACCTAGGAGCCATCACAGACCGTTCCGTCCTTTTTTCCTTCGTGTTCTTAAAGTTGCATAACCATGTTTATGACTGTTATGTTTACTCATGCCTTCAAATGCATACATTGTTAAAAAATATATTGCCATTATTATCAGTAATACACTGTAATATCCGTAGTCTTTGTAGGCATCATGATCTTGATACTTTTCTTTTAATCTTTTAACAACACGTTCTCGCTCGTATGTTTATCAGAAACATGGCTACCACCTAACGAAGAAAGTCTGTGCAGTTTACAAGTCTATATTTCTAAGTTTTCTAGTCCTGATGTTTGCCGTAGCAGAGGCTCTGCCATATTCATGAAATAATTGTTGCTATACATGGGTCGTGCTGATCTTGCTTTTAACCTTCCACAATGCGAGTCTGTTTGGTTAGAATTTGATCATAAATTTATGCCTATCAATAATCGTGATACTATAGTCTCTTTCATTTAGCGTACACCATCTTCGTACTCTGTCTTCTGTTCCCAATTCGGCAACAGTCTTTAATACCTTAATCAATGAAAATAAGAACGGGGACATATAAGTATCAATACTATCAATTCTAGCAGTCCATCTCGAGCTGGCTGTATAAGGTGTTTCCTCGGTTGCAGTCTCTCATCCTTAATTGAACCCCCACCAGATGTAAGGCTTCTGGTCCTAGCACATTAAATGACAATATTCTCTCCAATATGACCGTAGATCATACTGCCGCCGTAATTCAGTACCCTGTCATTTAGCACTACCCTATTTTTTGTTTATTGGTTCTGCCAAGTATCTCATTCGTAAACCATTGACTAAAACAGTAGTAAAGCCTCGTTGATATGGTTTTGAAAAAATCCCGAGAAAAAAAAGCATATTAACCAAGCAAACATATGATTTGAATGACCTAATGTTTAAAAAACTAACTGCTGAATGAGGTACAAAGGCATTTAGAATTGAGATCCGCACTGCATAAAAATGTAAATTAGCATTTATGGACATGGAGTATGCAGAGCTCCTTTTTTTAGTGCTCGCAGAATTCAGTCCGCATTTGGGTTGTCCTAAGCACAGAAGAGATTTAGCAACAGATCTGGTTTGTAGAAGAAATGACGAGCCGAGATTGCTTCCTTGGTTGCTTCCGAGTGCTTCGCCCCATTACGCCAGTGACATGCAGAGAAGCCATCGCGATGGCTTAAGTCGCCGTGGTTTTGCTCGTGCCATGCACATAATGACCCCCCCCCCCCCCCACACACACACATATACACACTTTTGCCAATGAGAATTTGAAAAAAAAGGAAAAGAAAAAGCGTTCGTTAGCGCATCCTTTCGTTTCGCGCGTGGAGGGGGGGGGGGGGACTTGGCAGAGTGCTAGCGCTCGTCCGGTTGTGCAGGCCTAGTTTTCACTTTATGTCACGTTTAGGGTGGGTGCCCTCCAATGCCACACAATCACTGGAACGCGTGGTAGTGCAAATGCCTTTTGAAGCAAACGGTGCTAACAGCTGGCGTCATGATCGCGACTGATAGTGTCTTTTCGTTGATGACTCATAAGTGGAAGGGTGAACGACTGCCGCAAAAAAAATATATATAAAATTGCCGCAATGGTTTGGTTTTTGGGTGTTTCCGCGCAAGATCGAACAAAGGGTGGTCAGTCGACCTTTTATATTTATTTCAAAAAGAAGAGATCTCCAATTGGTTTTGCTGTCAAAATTTTTTTCGAGGCACAGGGAATTAATAATTACAAACAAGTGGAGTGCTGCACTTTGCTGTTTAGGCCAACTATGGTTATGAATTACACAAAATATTTTAATGTTCGGTAGATGAAAATTGTCTGACTAAATATATGCATGTTTTTATTAGTAAAACCTCGGTGATATGAATCCGGTTGATACGAATTCGCGAAATTCTCCGGCCAGAGTGCATTGTGTACGATGTGGAAAATTTCGGATGGTCCGAACACTCTCCCGCACCACTACGGATGATATGAACGCGCGAACTGCAACCGCAACCTTGAGCACTATGCACTGCCCGCACATCGTTGACTCCGCAATCGCCAGCCGCTCTTTATGTACACATCACAAGGTAGTTTGTGGTGACGCGTGGTCCGCACCTCGCTGACATCGCGATTTTCTGTTGGACTCATGCCAAGAAAAGCTTTCAGCGGCACGTGGCCCACAAACCACAGACATCGTAACCGCCATAGCTGGCGGCAGCGTACGCGGCGGGTGCACACGGACCGGCCATCGCTGGCTCCGCGATTGTGATTTGCGAGCGGTTTGCGGCGCCGCGCGGCCTGCATGTCGCCATCCCCATTCATTCTGTACGCGCCGCGAGAAGTACGCGGAGGTGGGCGGACTGCACATCGCCGGCATCGCGATCGTTTTCCACACGCCGGCGCAGGGGCCGCACATCGTAGACTTTGCGACCGCTAGTCGTGCTGTACACATCGCGAGCACTCTGCGGCACCACGCACCTGGCACGTCGCTGTCTCTTGTGCTGTGCACGCCGCGAGAAGTCCGTGGAGGCACAAGACCCGCTCGTCGCCGATGTCGCGATTGATTGTCGCGCTGTGTGCGCCGCGAGTGGCGAGCTGTGACTGCGCGACCGTAATAAACCTTCTCGGACGTAAGCAGATATGCGCGACTGCCTTTCCTGTGCTTCTGCGTACTTATTTTCGTTCGTTTTGATGATACAAATGTTCGGATGATACGAATTTTTTCGCGACCCTGTAAGATTCGTATCACCGAGGTTCTTGATCAGTTAAATTTCACTTTCCTGGGTAGTGTAGATGTTTTTATAAAATTTCTCAATGTCGGCCCGGGAAACGAAATTTTGCCTATTTGCAGGCCTTTATTTCAAAAAAGGCTTATGGCAGAGCAACAATAATTCCACACTATGTTCTCAGCATAGCTATCTAACAGCTAAAGCTTGTTTATATATATATATATATATAACGTATCAATAGAGAGAGGCGATTGCGCTAATTTCAAGAAGACTGAACAATGAAAACTTCTGAGGACAGTTAAAAAAACAATATTTTCGATATTTTTTAAACTTCGTCCATCTATTCTCCTCGACCTCATCTTTCAAAATCAATAAAAACATGTTGCATAATTTTATTGCACAAGCAATTACGGCCACTTCAGTAAGGCCCTTGTGCAAGGCATAGGCACCACGCAGATCTGAAGATTCTACGGCATTTGTGAATCACGGTTCTTTTTGGCATAATATTGTAACAAGGAGAAATATATTTACAATAGGGGATTAAAAATATACACATTGAGAGACAGCCAAGGCGCTAGGCAATGAGGGCCCAGCGTTCGACGCACTTCTCTTCACCTTCCACAAACGAGCGCATCACTTCGTAAAATTATTGCATGTACCATATTTACTCGCATATAAGGCAACCTTTGTTTTTTCCAGAAATGTATCCATAATTAGCTATCGGTCTATATTCATGACCAAAGAATCTCATCCTATATTCGTGACCAAAACGAGCAACAGTAGCTAGACAATGGAATTTTATGGTCGCGCTCGCTGTTCAAGCAGCGTCTGCTACAATGGTACTATACTTATGTATGTTTACAGTAAATACACACGCACACACACACAAATAAGAAATAGCGTTTGCAAGTTTAATAAAAACGTTTGGAACTACTTTGAATGCTGGCGACTACATTCAGCACGGCCATGCCGGCGCGCCGACGATAGAGCAGTGCTGGGTAACCTCGCGGTCGAAAATAACGGCGAATCGCAGTGTGCACCTGCATCGCTCTTTCGCTCATTTCTGTGGTCTTAGCTATGAAGGAGTCTATTTTGGCATTTAAATAGGTACCAAAGCTAGTTTATAGAGGAAGTCGGGACCGAAACAAACGCTCCGGCATGCATGTCGAAGCCGCTGTCGCGCATAATACAAATATTAAAAATGGAAAATTTGTGACAATTAAATTCAGCAAAACTGTTAGTGCAATTAATAAGTCGCAACAAAGTTGCTGATTAAAAGACTGGTTTAACCATTTCATAAAGGTGGCGTTGACGTTAGCTTTCAGGTTGCCTACTTTACAGGCTTCATACGGGGCTCGCATACCTCGGAAGACCTGTCTTTGTGTCTTTGTTGTTTCCCTCTGCGTCGCCATTCTGAGATTCCATTCGCAGTTGTGCGTTTGAGTGATGATGTCACGTCGACAGAGCTACACTGCCGACTTCAAGCGACGAGTGATTCTTTTTGCGGAGAACTCGAACAACTGTGCTGCTCGGCGTGAGTTCGATGTAAATGAAAAGTTGATTAGGGGTTGGCTGAAATAGCGTGATCGACTGTTTGCTTGCAATGGGCGGCGTTGTGCTTTTTGCGGGCCACCAACCAGGGGGACATACAAATGAAGGCTCGGCAATTGGCGCAGCAAGAGGGGATAGGTGGGTCAAAGTGAGTTGGGGTTGGGTTCAAAAGTTTGTGCGGCGCAACGGACTCTCCCTTCGTCGTAGAACGATCATCTGTCAGCATTTGCCAGCAGAGTACGCGGAATGGCTGATAGAATTCCAGCGCTACGTTCTGAAGCTCCGGCATCAGAAGGGTTATGGTCTTGGCCGGATAGGGAATGCTGACCAAACACCGGTGTACTTCGACATGCCCAGTCTTACCATCATAACAACGAAGGGGGCAAAAGACGTGCGCTTGTTGACGACTGGCCACGAGCATACGCGCTTTACTGTTAGGCTGTGCTGCACTGCAGATGGCTGGAAGTTGCCGTCATACATCGTGTTTCGCCGAAAGACACTTCCAAAGAATGAATCATTCCCGAAAAAAAGTGGTCACCCGCGTTAATGAAAAGGGATTTATGAACCAGGAGATGGTCAAAGAATGGTTCAAGACTGTTTGGATGAAGCGACCAAGGGCTGACTTGGGCCTTCCAAACATGCTGGTCTTGGACTCATTCAGAGGCCAGATTTACCCGGTTGTCAAGGAAGCCTTACAGAAGGCAGGCATGGACCAGGTCATCATACCTGGTGGTATGACGTCTCAGTTGCAACTGCCGGATGATGCCGTCGATAAACCTTTTAAGGACCGCGTCTCCAAATACTACAAGGAGTGGCTAGCTAAGGACAGTGCAGCCATGACACCAACGGGACATCGCAAGAGGGCCTCACTCAGCAAAGTGCCGACATAGGTCAAGGATGCGTGGGAAGACCTTCCAGCGGAGATAATCACGTCAGCATTAAAAAAATGCTGCATTTCTAATGCATTCAACGGCAGCGAGGACGATGTCATTTGGGATGCCGAGGTCGCTTGCGAAGCATCCCAAGAGAAAAACAGTTCCGGTGATGATGTGGTTTCTTCTGTCAGCGACTAGTGAAATTTAGTGGCAAAGTTCATTCTGAATAAAGGTTTGTCGTGTACATGTTTCTCAGTTTTTCCAAAAATATGGGTCGACTTATATTCAAATTTTTTTTATTCCTCGGTGAGCCTAGTGTATAGGGGTTGACCTATATCC
The DNA here is from genome assembly GCF_055883805.1 of Amblyomma maculatum. Taxonomy (NCBI): domain Eukaryota; kingdom Metazoa; phylum Arthropoda; class Arachnida; order Ixodida; family Ixodidae; genus Amblyomma; species Amblyomma maculatum. Next base: position 256,285,301 of record NC_139344.1, read on the forward strand.
GTGGTCAAACTTTATGCGAGTAAATACTGTACATTCCAGAGTAAACTGCAGAGAGGTGTGTGCTGTTCACTCTCCTCAAGAAAACATGAAATACACTTCAGGACAGTCTGTGTGGAAACCAGTCTTGCAGACAGGAATGAGGTTACACTCCTAACGCCTTCTTTTAGTTTTCTTATAGGACTCAGATCTGGCCTCAAGATGGTGACTATTATATGCAATTGCGTGTATGTGCCTGACTTGTGGACATTAATTAGCATTTGTGGTGTTACGTTAAAGTTATTGCCGGCAGAACCCGCTAAGCTAACCCCACCTGTAGCCAGCAACAGCCTCAACCTTGACCTCTTGTACAAATTATTCTTTTGGGGACTCGAAACCTGTCCTAACAAAGCCTTCAGTTAATTTTCTGCAAAAGTTGCTGGCTGTATTAGTTACTACACATGTCACATTACCATTCAACGTCCTTTCATTTCCTCCTGAAATCCTTGTACAGTAGAATCTCGGTGATACAAAATTCAACGGGAGACGAAAATTTTCGTATCACCCGAAATTTCGTATCACCAAAAAACAAGCAAAATCCGTTTTTAAGCCTTCCAACAGGTACGAAATATTTATTTTCGTTCAAAGAAATCGCATATATCCTTCTGCACCTTCTTTTCCGCGAGATCTGATAACAGAGTTTTGAAAACTGAAAAATTGGGCCGCTGTTTTCTCCCGCACAGACTCTGAGGTCACGGCGCGCCGCAGAACATCGATGGCGTGCATCGTTTCTGCTGCCGTCGGCGGTGGGTCATCAACGCTTTGGTCGTCATCTTCGTCACTGCATGGAATGCCAGGCTGTGATGACGCTTCCTCCGCAATATCTTCAACCGTGCGGAGACCACAGGTGGCGAGGTCGTCGTCCGCAGTGACGAAATCGTCGACGCAACAGTTGACATCAAGTTGATTCCAGACATCGATGGGAATCGGGTCTGGCACTTGCGAGGCAGTAGCCACAGCGGATTTGAAAACCCCACACTTCGCGAAACAATTGGCGATGGTCGTAGGAACGACGTGATCCCAGGCAATTGCAAGAAAATGCACAGCGTCCAGAAGAGTGATCTGGAGATTCGCGTCCTTCCTTTCAATCTTCGCGAGAAGGCGACGCACCAACAAAGCTTTGAAATGGTGCTTAACATTCCTTATAATCCCAGCATCCAGTGGTTGCAAATGACTTGTTGCGTTCGGGGGCAGGAACACCACCTTAACACTCTGTAGTGTCATTTGTTTTGGATGGGCGGTGCACTGGTCCAGCAGCAAAACTATTTTTCTGTTGTGGCAAGACATCTTGCAGTCGAGGTACGTGATGAATTCCATAAGCAAAGAAGACGTCATCCATGCTTTTGGAGAGGGGAGAGAAAGAGAGCGGGAGGGGGGGGGGGGGGGGGGGCAAGATATCGCTGCCTTCCTTCGCCAACTTCGCTGCTGGCGCGGGTTGCTAAGCCGGTTTTTTTCCCGCTGTAATTTTTTTTTTCTTCTTTCGCGTGCGTGTGCGTGATCCGTGCTATCAGTGCTGCGCCGCTGCGCACGCTTTTCTCGCTGTGCGTGTGTGCATGGGCCTCGACCGGTCGTGATACCGAAGTTCGTATCACCCGTAGCGAAAAGAAAAAGTGTTCGGAACATCCGATTTTTTGCCCACTGAACGCAATGCAATTCGGCCGGGGAATTTTATGAATTCGTATCACACCGAATTTCATATCAGCCGAGTTCGTATCACCGAGATTCTACTGTATTACCAAAGGCTTGCTATAAGCCATAACGAAGAAGAATAATCTTCACAAAAAAATCAAGTCACAGCCATTTAACACTGCCCTTCAACATAAGTTCCGCAGGTTTTCTAACACGCTTTCAGGAATTTTAAAACATGCTTAACGTGACTACTATCAAAGCCAAATATTGAAAAGTGCTAATGACACCCACTGATATTGGCAGCTCGTTAACAAATCTCTTAGGGACAGAACACTGCACTCTAAGCGTCCAATTATTTTCGGTGCAATGTAAAGCTTCCTGTTTCGAGTAGTCTATTCCATAATGGTTTTGCCAGAAATGCAGTAGAAAAATTTTACAGGGCATTTATATCAGTGCATGCGCCCGTTTTTATGTAGTTCAAAACTGGAAACCATGAGTAGCAACCGTGATGACGATCGCGTGTCGGCAAGAGTAATTGTACCAAAGACTAATATAATTTCACCTGCCAGACAGTAATTAAACATTGTTTAATACACAGTAGCATCAAGCTAAGTTTCTACACCCAAGGATGTTACAGCACAGGAACATACACATCATCAACAGAATTCTTAGTGGGCGATGGTCACCGCTTCATCCAAAAAATTGAAAACACTGTGGCGCCATCTGATGGCAAATGCTAAAAGCACATCGTAGGCGATGCGAAAGGAGGCTGTTTTTTGTTGGCATGTGGAGCGGAGAGAGTGCAAAATATAATAAAAACAACATGAGCACTCTTCAAAGAATAGCATTTTTCCAAGATGTGGTCACGTGGGTTACTGCAGTGATAATTACACTGTTTCATTGTAAGAGGTGACACCAGTTGTTTTCATGCGACTTTCAATGCCAAATTAAAATTATAAGCCCTTGCTTCTTTGATATTGTAGTGCTCGATCTATACCATACAAGGCAATGCAAGGTCTTTTCATTTCCACCGCAATCCCATTACATATTTTGGTCAGTGTTCTGTCCCTTTAGTAAATGCTCCAACCCCTATCCAATGAAAATAAAACACACAGGCACATATACTGACCCTAATGACATTTCAAGTGCCTTCAGTGATCAATCATTTTGCTTCACTAGTAGGCCTCCATGATAAGCCATCGTTGTCTAACCTGCCTCGTATACTGAATTTTCTTCTTGCATCCCTCGTGTCTAGATGAAGTGGAAAAAGAAATTCTTTTTGCTGAAAACAATGGGGCTAGGTTTAGACTCAATTCATCTTTCTATGGTTAAATTTGTGGCAGAAGACCTTTCACCTATGTTAGCATGAAATCGCCATCTCAAAGACATGCTGTGATGACTCGGTACAATTCTACGACTTCCTTTCTGTTCTCGTCGACGGGCACCCATTGACCGCTTTAGTGAACACTGGAGCAAGCTTCTTAATAATTAGAAAATCTTGTGGATCGGCTTACCAAGATCAAAACAGTGACTGGGGCCGCAAATTCGTACTGCTGGAGGTCACTTATGACACCGATAGGAGCTTGGATCTTGTTGTTGCAGTTTTTTTAGTCCTGCCTCACTGTTGCAAAGACCTCATACTTCCTATGGACTTCTTACGAAAGCATGGCACTGTCATCAATGTTCTGCGTCGTTTGGTCACACTTTCAATGCCTGTAACGACCTCAGCTGATTCTGAACGTTGCTACGCACCTTTGTGCCATTGACGCAGATGTAACAATTCTACCGCGCTCATGTGCACTCGTTACCATCAAATGCAGCGACCAGCTTAAAAACAGGACACTGAGCTACTGCTACATCATGGTGTCTGCGTTGCACACGCTATCGTCCATCGGAACAGTGGCTTAGCGTATGTACTCCTCACAAATTTGATAACAAACGGAACACCGCTGTTGTATGTTTTGAAGAAATCACCGAAACTTACGATTGCTTCACACTTCAAAACGGCACATCTGCCTACCAAATGGAGCAATTCACTCTAGATGTGAACCCCGCTCTACCACTGGCCGAGAAGGATGGACTCCTAGCCCTGCTGTCTAGATCTCAAGAATCTTGCTCGTCCACCACCGCAGTCATGCAGATGCCGCTAACCAAGCACCGCATAATGACCAATGAATGTATTCGACCAGTGCAACAGAACCTGTACCGAGTATCACCGTGGAGATGATAGATGCAGTCTTGTCCTGTCTTAAATGGCAAATATGCCAGGTCTGTCTGGATGCATATTTTTGGCAGCATTCGAGAAACATCTTCAGCGCTGTTCCACTGTGCTACAAGCTATATGATCTGCTGGCCTCATGTTTAAGCCTGAAAAATGCCATTTTGGTTATGAAAACATCCTGTTCTTGGGCTACGTTGTCAATCACTGAGGCGTCCAGCCCAATCCATCCAAAACTACAGCCGTCTCGCTTCCCTACTCCCTGCGACAAGAAGAGGGTCCGGAATTTAAGAGGTTTCTGCTCTTATTATCACTGATTTATTGCAAACGTTTTCCGAATTGCAGTGTCATTGACTCTTCTCACCAGAGATGACATCGCCTTCACCTGGACAGATGAACAGTAACAGGCATTCACTGAATTATGGCACCACTTGTACTTGCCCACTTTGATGCTCATGCTGAGACTGGTCCACATGGATGCAAGCAATATAGGTCTCGCCGCTGTACTCGTCCAGTGGCAGGACGGCGTCGAGCGAGTCATCTCGTATGCTACTCGACTTTGTCCTATGCAGAGTCCAGTTAGTCCACTAGTGAAAAAGAATATGCTGTTGTATGGGCATTGGTGAAGTTTTGACCGTCTCTTTATCGCTGGCACTTTCGGGTCGTGAGCGACCATCACTCCCTTAGCTGGTTGGCAAACTTGCGAGATCCCTCTGGACACGTTGCACGTTAGAGCTTACGTCTTCAGGAGTTCGACATGACCATCATGTATAAGTCCGGGTGCCAATACAACAATGCCAACTGCTTGTCCCAGTCTCCTTTCAAGGCTGCGTGTGAAGCCTCCCTCACTTCCCTCCCACCTAGGCTTCCCTCTTATCAGAGCCGTTGACACCATCACTGTTTAACAGCAGCAGTGTGAGGACACGGAGCTCACACTACTCATGGACTTCCTGGAAGCGCTTACATCAGAGTACTCCGTTCCTTTGCTAGAGAGCAGGCCTTATTTTGTATGCAAAATGGTGTTTTATACAAGATTAACTTTGTGGCAACGGGAAGAGATTAACGTATAAACCATATTATAGGTCGAGTGGGAATATAGGTTGACCCCTTATCATGAAGTGAAACAATACAATAAAAATATCATATTACAGCGCATATAAAAAGCGCATATCATATTTACAGCATCGAACAGGTCCCTGCATCACTGGAGCTAAGATCTCACTCCATGCTTTCAGCAGCGTCGTCGGAAGACGACTCTTTGCTGCTCGCCACTTCCCAATGTGTTTTATATAGCTCCATTAAGTCTGTTGCTCACGCAGCACTTCTTGCAAGGTTGCATGTGAACAGCTGATCTTGTCCATGGCACTGCATGCTCAATCTTTTCTGAAACGTCGAACTGTCGCTGAAAGAGCGGCCATGTTGCCGTTCACTTCGACGAACATGACTTTTTCTGGAAAGCCACTGTAAACTGCCTCCACATGCCACTAATCATTGCTAAAGAGGCATTTTATACTCTCACAGTTCGAACGAAAGAGCGCTCACGAAGATAAGTGCACTTGGGATGAAAAAAGAAATGCAAGCGATTGCAGGATGTCAATGCGGTTTTGGCTGTTCGTTCACAAGCAGGCACGTCACTTGTTACCAGACTGTGCCTCAAATTCTGCTAAAGACCACTACTGTTCATTCACAAGTAGGCATGATTCACAAGTAGGCATGCCACTTGTTACCAGACTGTGCCTCAAATTCTGCTAAAGATTGCTATATAAGACGAGGGGTGACTTTAGTTTGCGTAAAAAAATATCTCGACCTATATTCTGGTTTATACGGTACCTCATCGTACTGCACTCTCTCCGTAAAGAAATATCGCAGGCCTATCATGACGTGCCCGCTGTCGTTCACTGAGGGAACTCTGGTTCGCATTAAAAAGAGTTATTACAGGCCAAAACTTGCGGTGGCAGTTTGACACTACGTGCAAACATGTCAAGGTTGCCAGCGATAGAAAACACCACTTGTAAGGCGGTCTGATTAACTGCAGCATGTACAAATGCCCAGATTCTTATTTGAGCAAGCTAGCATGGATCTATTGGGCCCATTTTCAACTTCCTCCAATGGTAACAGGTGGATAATCGCAGCGGATTATCTCACGTGCGATGCTAAAACAAAGGCGCTCCAAGGTGGCAGCAAAAATTTTTCGTCGAGGGCATAGTCCTTGGACAGACACAGCGCCCCATCACTTAGAATAACGAACCAAGGCACTGCTTTTATTGCCAAACTGATGGAATTCATAATGCAGATGAGTGGCGCTGCCCATCATAATTCTAATGTTTACCATCCCCAGAAGGATGGCCTTGTCAAACGTCTAAGCAAAACTCTCGCTATCATGATTTCCATGTACAGGCGCCCAAATCTTTAACTGGCGTGCGCGAGCGGCGACTTTTCTGTGCGTCAGCGCCCTATGACGGAGCGAAGTTGGAAACAGGATGAGGCTAAGCGCATGCTCACAAAGGACGCTCAGCTAGACGCGTCGTCTGCCAGGCTGTTCCGTCCAGTTGAGCGTGCTTTGTGGGCATGCGCTTAGCCTCATCCTGTTTCCAACTTCGCTCCGTCATAGGGCGCTGACGCACAGAAAAGTCGCCGCTCGAACACGCCAGTTAGATTTGGGCGCCTGTACGCAGACGTTGAACATCGGTCTTGGGATGACGTCCGATCGTACATTGCATTTGTGTACAACAGAGCGCAACAAGAAACCACGCAAATGATGCCCTTCTTTCTACTGCATGGCCTTTAAGTGTCCACAATGCTTAAAGCCATGTTGCCTCGTGACAATTATGACCTCGAAGGTGGTGTAGAGGCATTTATCTAGCACGCAGAAGCCTGACAGCTTGTGAAAGTGCGCATATGAACCAGCAATGTTGAGACACCCGGCGCTGCAATCACTGTCGCCGAGTAGTGAAGTTTGAACCAGAGGAAAAACTGAGTAGAGAGTGGGGACTCTGATTCGACATTGCGGACTTTCCTAGAAACTGCTTAAGCAATACTTTGGCCTCTACAAAGTGTTATGCCGTCTGAGCGACATCACATATGAAGTTGTTCTGGATGGCTACTTCACCACCACTCGCCATCTGTAGAAACCCGAAGGGGCCAACATCGTGCAAATGAAAGCTTACTTTTCGCGAGAACTTCTCTGGTGTCCTAATGCCGCACCATAACTGGATGTTTTTTGTGAATTCTTTTCGTTCTTTTCTTTCTTTGCTTCTTTTTTCTTGTGAGTGTATAGGATCTGTTTTTCTAGGGAGGGGTAATGCCACGTCTGCAGCAGCAGTCGTTAAGTGGCTGCTTCTTTGTGAGCCTTGTGAACCCTGTGGAAGAGGCTGAAGGTCTGCTTCGAATCACTCTCAGAGTACTTGGCTCTTGTCCCACTGCCACTAATCCCTATGGAAGTCTTGTGTTCCCTGCCCAAACAGCTACATGACAATATTTTGTTCTATCGTTTCCTAACGTTTGAAGGTTGTCAAAATTGTTCTCATGTTTAAAAAAAGGTGACTGGGAATTTATTACAAGCTACCGTCCAGTTTACATTCTCCCCGTTTTTGGCAAAATTATCGACACGACTCATGGCATACCTACCAAAACAACTTATTTCACTTCACCAATTTGGTTTCCGTCAAAGATTTTCCACTGAACTTGCTTCCTTGTCTTTTACTGACAATATTAAGCATCTGTTGACGATGGTCTTATCATTGGAGCAGTATTTATGGATTTAACCAAAACTTTTGATCCAATTAACCACTGCATTTCTCTGTGCAAACTAATATGCTTGGGGAATTTGTGGTACACCGTTACTTCTTCAGACCTATCTATCTAACCTATCCCAAATCGTTCAAGTAAATAATAACATGTGCAAAGTTTAGAACCATGGGAGTTTCTGAAGGGTCTATTTTAAGGCCTTTACTTTTCCTGATATATAATAATGATTTGCCTAACTCGTTGAATCATGTTAACTGAACTATAGTTGCAGAGGACACCACAGTTTTCACATCTGGAAAAACTGTGACCATTTTGGAACAAAAACTTAATGCTGGTCTCAATAACATTTCATTGTAGTACGCATTACTTCAGCAAAAACAAAGTTTCTTATTCCCAAGGACGCGGGATCGAATCCCGGCCTCGGTGGCAGCTTTTCGGTGGAGGCAAAAAGCAAGGCGCTCGTGTGCTGTGCGATGTCAGTGCACGTTAAAGAACCCCAGGTGGTCGAAATTTCCGGAGTCCTCCACTACGGCGTCTCTCATAGCCTAAGTTGCTTTGGGACGTTAAACCCCACAAAACCAAACCAAACAAAGTTTCTTATTTTCTATTCACCTCTGATTTCATTTCCTTTATCGGCATCTGTGTGTCTTAATGGACACGTTCTACGACCTTCTGACACAGGCACTTTCCTTGGTGTACTTTAATCTGCATGCTCATTTTTTACTAAAAACGGTTTCTTTTGGCCTTTGTATAATTTAAAAACCCACCACTGTTTTCAGCCTTATATTATCGTGTCACTGTACTATGCTCATATACGATCATCTCTCATATTGCTCGTCTTCTGAGGTAATACATATACACATTTAAGTCACATTCAGCACTTTCAAAACCAAGCAGTTAGATTAATGACGTTTAGCCCATTACTCTCCATCTCTGCCCCACTTTACCATCAGCTAGATATCTTACCCTTCCGCCAACTTTTGTAGCAAAGGCAGCACTAGGCTAGGCTAGTAGAAGCTCATTTCGAGGTTCCAGGCAGAGGCCACTAATGCACATGCGCCGTTAGCATGGCAACCAGCTGCGCCATTCCACAGGTGTTCCACCGCTGCGCTCGCTACAGAGAGAAAGAGGAGGGTAACGGCATCCCAGCAGATGTGTGCTCTGGTGCGGAGAGGAGGAGAAGGGTAGTTTCCACACTGCGCATGCATGCGCCGCCGTGGAGAACTGACTCAGTTATGGTGGCCGAGTGGAGCAGGAAAGCGTCTGCCGGCATCACGTGCACAAGGCATGAAAATGGATTCTGCCTAGAACGCCGATGAACTTTGATGCATTCAATGCAACACTTGGTCGGCCGCAGCCAAAGCTTTCACACCACTATCGGCTCAGCAGCGTTGAATCCCTCGAATTTTTTTTGAAGCTTTCGCACATCATGTACAGATTAATAAACCACAATATTGGGCTAAAGCTTTTTCGATTGGTGACTTAAATAATAGAAATAACACCCGGCTTTCTGAGTGCTATACAGTGGAATCTGGTTGATAAGTTTCCTATTCATATGATTTCCCATTCTATATGCTCAAAATCGCGGGCTGTAAAACATCTCCCATAGAGTTACACTATTTTTCTCCCGGTTAATATGTTCCTGGGTTACACGATTTCCCGGCTACTACGTTTGAAATTTTGACAATTTGTGGTCATTTTTAATATTTTTGCGATAAACCTGACATGTGCTAACGAGCGCTTGTGACATGAAAAACTGATCAGCGGCACTCACTTGCCACAGTTGCTTTCCTGCAGTGCATTGATGCGAAGGGGCGAAGCATCAAAGAAAGCCAATATATGAGGGAGGCGCTCGTTCCCGCAGAAACATGACTTCATGAGGAGGAACGCGGTGGCTTCTTTGTGATGCCCTAAGAGCATAGGGGTGAACCATTTGATAACTACAATTTTTCGCTTGCATACTTGCGTGCCGGGCCTAAGGGACGCAGAATAAGCAAAAACGTGGAAGTTGTAAGTTATTGGGATGGCTCCTACACTTGTCATCAGTGTAAAAGGGCGAAGCATCCGGAAACAACTAAGGAAGCGATCTCTGCTCATCATTGCCTTCTACGAACGGGATCTGTTACTAAATCTCTTCCGCACCTAGGAAAACACAAATATGGACTCAATTCTGCAAGAGCTAAAAAAGGAGCTGTGCATACTGGATGTCTCTAAATGCTAATCTGTACTTTTATGCAGTTAGTCTAAACCCTAAATGCCTGTGTACTTCATTAGCAGTTAAATTTTTTCAAAATTGGGCTGTTCGGATCATACGTTTTCCTTGATAATACGTTTTTTTAGGCATTAAAAGAAAAAAAACGCATCAAAGAGGTCTTACTGCAATTTTCTTCCTAAGGTTTCAACAAACTATGGCAAATTTGCCAGGCCAGCATATCACTGTGAAACACTTTGCTTCTTGAAATTGAATCATCGTGTGCTTTTTAAAAAAATTCATTCCAGATCTGTATTTAACAAAATTTTATGAATATATTCATTGATGCCTAATGAACTATTCGAAGTGCTATTTATTCACTGCATTTGGCTTACTTGCTTGCTACTGCTAATTTAAAAATTTTAATTACCGTATAACTGCAACCACTGTTTGCTGCAATTTGTATTACCTTTTATTTTCCTAATGTCAAGAGCTCCCACCCCCTCCCCAGAACTTTGGGCCTCCTTGTGTAACCATGTAGTAAACGTTGTAGGCTTTATGAATAAAACTTATAACATTCTTCTCTGCCACATAATGTTCAGTTTTTACTTTGGAGCCTTCTAGCGTAACCGTGTATCAAATGTCGTCATATGCTTTATGAATAAAACAAAGTGTTTTTTTCTCTGCCACATAATGTTCACTCCACTACTTTCACTGGTGTATGTGAAGGAAGTTTTTTAAAGCTGATAGTATGATGGGCCAGGGATTTGCAGCAGACTGAGGTATGCTGCCTCACAGTTGATTTTTTTCTTAATTGGGACATTGCACTAAAATTGTTTCCATTTCAAGTTGTTGGTTGGTTTGGCTTTGCCTTGCCAAGCACTGTCTTGGTTAATAGATTGGCCCCCTCACTGGCTCACTCATGTCAGCATGTCTCACAACAGCAAAGGTGATTTGAAACTGAAACTTAAACTAGAACTGAGTTCCGCTCAGCAGTGGGCAAAACAACCCTCAAACTTTTCTGGTGGCAGTTTGAAGGGCTGTCATTATGGATCATGCTCTGAGCAAAATAATTCAACAGATTGTTAAAGCTAATAAAGTTTGCTACTGCAAGGTCTGTGTAAAAGGTCTAAAAGGCCTGAAACTGAGCGAACACCTCCACCTAGTTGATGCGAATAAAAAATTACGGGGGACACTTAAGCTCTGCCTTTAAGGGTAGGGAACGATAGTGTAGGCTACCACCATACATAACCAAGTCATAAGAATGTGCCTGCATAGTCTAGGGAAAACGTGAGTACAAGGGTCCTAGCAGGATGGTTCTGATACCACCCTCCTATATGAAAGGAGTGACCCAAGTTGGCAGCTCCTGCCAAGTGTAACATCAGGCTATTCAGTATTCTATGTCCAGTCAGCGTACAGTCATGTCACCTGCCATGCACTGCTTGTCAGTGCCATGCTCATGAGTTTTCGCTCACTACATTCATGTTGGCACTAATGCTCAATTTTCTGAGAGCTGGGCCATTAATGAAAAGCTCCCGATTTTTGATCTCACCAGGTTGGCAGGTGTGTAAGAGGGACTACACATTGTACACATTTGACCAAAGGATACGAGTAGTGTTACTGCAGTGTATAGACTATTTTAGTTTCGATGCCTGGGCGCAGCTTAGTTTGATGGTGGCGCCCCGTATGAGCCAAACTGGGAAAGTCCGCTCCGGCTCCTCTTAACACCATTTTGGGCTGTGCAGTGCATGTTGATGCTGTTGTGCTGCAGTGTAAAACTGCTGTTTCGCGGTGCTTTTGAAAGCTATCAGACACATTGGTGCTATTTTGTGCTTTGTTTGAGCGCGCCAGCAAACTGTATACCATCCGTTTGGCATGGTGGCAACTGTTGGAAACAGCACTAGCGGCCGGGGCGACTGCGAAGAACTGCGCTCCGCTTCCGCAGTGAGGATGTATTTGTTGTATCTTACACGATACATGCATTTTCAATTATATGCTATAATTGCAATGGTAAATGGCAACTATACACACAAACACACAGCGAATGAACCGTACGGGCAGCTACTGAACGCAGAATACAGATCCTACAAAAGATATGCTTTCCAGTCATTGCCACATTAATAACTTGAAGTGCGGCCCATTTCGATATATGATCGAGCTGTCTTGCTTCAACAATGTTTAATTTCAAGTTAAACCATGGTTCAAGAACAGCACATAAAGGAAGTAGTGCCTAAAGTACATTTTTATGCAGCCTTGGTGTTCGTCCTGCTGCGCAACTACATCGTATCCCCGTCCCGTGTGTCGTAGGAGCATCGTTTGCACGACGTATTGTTGAGCAAAACGTTGAAAAACGTGCGCTCTCAGCTGCACCATGAACGAAGACAACAAATTTGCAGCACATAAAGCAGTGCTTACGAAAGCAGCGCCTCCCGCTGACGTGGCGGACGACGGCACTCTTGCCGAGCGCTGCTCACTACTCCCTAGCCGTCGCTAGGCCTAAATTGTTTCGCATTGAAGGCACACTCGACGGCGCTTTGTAATTGCTCAGCGCTAGAGTAAATGGTCGCTCATGGAACTGCCTTACTGCCGATTGCATTGTATCAGTAAAAGAAAGATGTAAATTTCGGTGACGCCGTAGCAGCGGAGCCAGCGTGCAGACGAGTCGCGCGGCGAACCAGTGGCAATGTGATTGCGAAACTTTTTTGTATTGCAATTATCAATAGCACAGTATGGGTCAGAAATCCGCAAGAAAGATTGCTGTTGGCTTATTGCTCAAGTGAAGAACAGATTTTAGCACGCTCTTCTTGCGCTGGCAGAAGAGATCCACTGTATCGTTGGCGCGGAGGGCTTGCGGGGGCACGGCCTGCCCGGCATGCGTGTTTATTACGGCGGAGGAAGTAAAATGGGCATCATATTCGTGAGTCCATCATTGGTACTAAGTCTATCTGGCTTACACAAAACTTTTATAGGTGAAATAAATCAGGATAGACTGGAAACCAGTGAAGCAGGAACATATCACAGCCGCACTCGGACTGTCAATGCATGCTTCCCGCATACACTCTCGGCAATCATCTTGTGAGTTCTTTTATTGTTTGCGCAGTCCATGATCATGCATTGCTGTCCCGATGACATTACGACTAAAAGGGGCGCTAATAAAGGTATTTAAGTCTCTCAAACGACAATGTAGTGAGGGGCAAGGCCACTCTGCTATGCATGAAGCGTGCGAATGCACAGCCCACTCGGTACTGGCAACATTGTGCCAGCGCAAGGAATCTGGTTAGAGAGTATTTTCCTCCTCTCCTGCTTGCTCTCGGTAAAACAGTCTATAGACCGTTTTCGCGGCGAGGAGGAAAATAGCCTCAAACCAGAACGCGCTGCGCGGCTCCTCCTGTCTGGTATGTGGGGACGCGGGGATAGCAGCGGGAGCGGCAGGGCATTCTACGGAAAAAGGGCACACGTTGCAGTCTTTTTCACACAGAGTGTCTTGAATAGCCGCAAAGCATCTACGCCGATTAGCTGATGCGAGCGATGTGCTTTCTTTCCCTGTTCTTTCTTCTTTCGCCCCTTTCTTTCCTTCATTTCCCTGATTGCTTCATTTCCGCCGGCCGCAGTTTAGCTGCTAAGAGCTGCCGCGGTTAGCACAATCTTTTTTTTACTCAGTTACTTGCATTAACAAAAAAAATAACCAAAAGGAGATAATTACCAGAAGATTTATTTTTAACAGGATTAACAACAGTGGTATGTGCGTGTGTCACTCTACACTGTTCCACTTGCAGCTTCTGAATTTCAAGCCACAACCGAAAATGTTTAGCTTTGGCAGCCTTTCGTGCGAGTTCCGAACACTGTTTGTCGAGTAGGGACCGGAAAACTGAATACCCGTGCAACAACGGCAGTCTTTGGACAACAAGCGGATGATATTCCTTGCGGCAAATATTTATGAGATGCTGCCAGGTAAAGAAGAACTATTTCGATTTAGTCACCTGAGGTTAATGCAAGTATGAAAGATCCTGTCTCACTTGAAGACAACGATATACTAATAAATTGGTTGTCAACTTGTTTAGTTAAACAGCGCTACAATATATATTTTTTTTAAACACGCATTGCTGCCAATGATAAAGGGGAATATGATCATAGGAATAGCAGCGATTGCTTGCAGTAAGCAAACCTTGCGATGAAAAGTGGACTATATAATTGTTGACAAAAGCAACTTTTGATGAGGTCATTATGGGACATAATTTAAGGTCACCATTTCGTAGGTATCAATTGTCCATTGTATCTTGTATTTGGATGTCAGCATGACGGCAGCGTCGGACAAACACAACTAACGCCCAGTCAGAGAAATTGCAGGATAGCAGCTCCCACCATTGACAAGTCATCGCCACTACCCGCACATACTGGCAAACAGGTGGCTAAGTCATGTAGACAATGCTGAAATCCGATTGCCTGGTAGTGGATGCTTGAAAACACTGCCTGATTGTCACCCAACAAAAGTAGCCAGGGTAGATTAAATGGATCCGAAATGGATAATGGATACTTAAGAATAGAACCCCTGTGGAGGTGTGGGAACTTCCACAGTAGCCGCTCAAGCAGTAAAGAGTATATGAATGATCGGTTGACCCAACAAATGTAGCGCGATTAGCATTGCTCCTAAACGTGACATGAAACGGCTACATTCGCTTGCTTTTTTTCCTCAAATTGTTACGGTAAGCCGTTTCTAGAAATAATTAAGAAATAAAAAGTAGATCGAAAGCTGCCCTCGCGGCCAGTGGTGCGCCGCCGCCTCTCTGTACCACATCAAAGGTACACACTAATTGTAATCAGGCTTGTAGCCTTCAGCCAACCTGATCAGGAGCATAATTTTTTGTCATTTCTGACCGAATAGCTTCACTGCTACTGAAAATTTTTTTCTTTCAGCTAGGTACTTTCAGAAAGCAAAACATTACACGCGAAAGCTCCAAAATGCCGATTTGCGCTACTTGTCGCCTGTTCCGTGGATGGGGCCCCACATACCAGCATGCCGGTTGCTCAAAACTCGGCCGCTAGATGGCGCCACATACACAAAATGGCAGCGCCCATGATAAAACGGTCTATAAATGGCATATGTTTCATGTTTGGGAGTGTTATAATTTAACAAAGAATGGTTCTATGCTTAAACATTTAATCGCTCTCTACATCCATGATTTAACGTGTTATTAATGGTACCTATGGCATATGGCATGAACGACTTATCTGAGTGCACTATATTTTGGAACTTTGATCATGTTAAACAAAGGTGTGTAGCCACAGTTGGTAACAAGGCACTGTTTCACTGGTTGCAGTTGCTCTGTCACTTAACTAAAAATTACCGAACAATAAAATGATCACATGAATAAGACCTGGCTGTTCATGTTTTATTAACTCTCATCATGTGTTTCTGTGTGTAGTTAACACTTTCAGAATTGAAAATTAAGTTTTTATAAGCAGTATAGACAGCAAATTTTGTTTCTCTTTGTTATTTAATATTACATATTTGCCTACAAACACTAAACAATTTGATTGAATTTTTTGTGTCATGCTATTTTGGTTTCAGTTCCAACAGGTGAACGATTGCTGTGACATATGACCATTGTAGGCCACGTGAGAACAAAAAAAATATATATATAATCCTTGCTTCTTTATTTGTTGTCATTCTGGATCCTATTGCAAGCAGGCAGCCATTTTAGTGAATTAAAATGACAAAGCAGCACTTGTATTAGAGGTTTAGAGCTTTTCATGCCTCTTATACCCGCATGTCACAAACCTGTACTATGGGCAGAGGCATAGGATTCCCTTAACGGTTACTTGTTATCCCTCTGATGACGTTTGCAGACACAATTAAAAACAGCGTTTATAGATCCTTTTCAGTTCATCTCCTCAGCACTCCAGCAGGGAAAAAGTGGCCCGCGTCTGTTCTCGCCACCACGACACTGCTGTCGACCTTTGCGCCAAGAAAAAGCGTCTGTTACAGTAGCGTGGTGTTCACGGCGTCACTAGCTGTGCGATTTTAGTTTACGTAGTTAAACCCTGTGGCAGTACCAACAATGTGATTTAAAAGAAATGGGCATCTGCATTAACATTATTTTGGGGCAGAATAATCATTTTCATGCGTGCTCATTTCCCCATATGTCATTTAATGCTGACATATACATGTGGGTACAATGACTGGCACTGCCACATGCTGTAATAAATAATGGTCATTTGATCTTGGCAGGCACGTTAGATCGGGATTTATCCGAAGTGCTCTAGAGGCGTCATCTTTCATGATTTAAATATCGAACCATTTGTAACGAGTGCATGCTCGCTCCACCACTTTTTATTGACCACAGAAACTAAAGCCAAGGCGTGTAGTAAAAGCGGTGTTCCCTTCACGCTTGCGCTTTGAAAGCTGCTTCGCAGTGATTTTGAATGCTAGCACTTCAGTTGCTAGCATTCAAAGCATACCACACCGCACTAATACCATTGATCGCCAGTGAATTTGATGCGTAGCATTAATAGCTCATGCGTGGCCTGTACAGAATGTCTGCAGTGGCTGTGTAGCTTATGCCGAGTATGACAGCTAGCCACGAATGTTATATCATTGGATAGCTCGTGTGTATTATAATTTTGCCAGGTACTTTTAGGTCTATATTAATTACTGGTAATTAGTGAATTGTGGTTTACTTGAATTTTGCACATCAAGTCATAATATCATTGGTTAGCTTTTGTTCAGTAAAATTGAACTGAACTATAATTGCAGGTTCTAATTATTATTACCATTAATTGTTATCTAAAATTGAACATTCCACTAGAGCATCAGTCATATTTAATTGGAGAGCTGGTATTGAGTGTGATTGCCCTACACCAATTGCAAGTCTTAGTTATTAATTCATTTTTATTAGCAATAAAACTTGAGTACAGCATCGTCATATCATTGCAAAGGTTTCCCAGCAGCTTGACAACGCAAGGTATCAGTCTCCCACCAAACAAGGAGAAGCGGATCAACGGCAAAGAAAGAAGCATCTCTGTTTCTTCTTTGTGTTGCACTGGTACAGGGGGGGGTCAAAAGTTCCCAGGCTGCAGGTTTTGCTTCTGGTCAGCATATTCTGACACGTGAGATCCAATTAAAGCTATAAATTCTCAGAGGTTAGAATAATGCTGCTTCTACCCTCCACATTTATTTTAAGATTTGGGGCCGTCGTAGCTGCCTGACTATACTGTTCAGAAGCAGACCCTGTGGCCTGGGAACTTTTGACCACCCCTGTACATCCTGGCAAAAAACAGATTTACATATCGCTACCCAATCCAAGTGCATTCCAAAGATGACATTAGATGCACTACCTACTTTCTCAGGGCAATAGAATAGAATACTTTAGCACGAGAACTGTCCAGAAGCATATGCTACTTGCGGATCATCATTATCACGGCAATATCAGCCCCGGCAACACTGAAACACCAGACCACACACTTGAAGCTGCTGAAGTTAATTGCGCTACTCTTGGGGACTCACAAACATTCATTAAAAAGAAACTGGATCACTAGATAGCAAGGAAACACAAAGCAAATGCGCACAGCTACTGCAGAACTGGCTGTGTTTCTATATCGCAGTGTGGCCAGCGTGGCACAAAATTTGACCGCAGCACCATCTCGAAGCCTAGGCGCAAAGCGCGGCTAGTTTTGGAACTGAAAAGGATCTATAAACATTGGTTAAAAGATGGGCCAGTCAACCTGTGAAGCATGTATGTCTATGTGGGACGAGGAATAAGCTCACGAGAGTCACTCTGTAACAAACATGGGATAATTTGTAGCAAGCAGTTCAAATGACAACAACACTAAAGGCTGCAATGACAGGATCGCTCAGAAAGGTTACTTTCTCAGAGCGTGCTGCCACGAGCGTGACACTTGAGAAACTCGATCTCTCTAGAGCGCGCTGGCCCAGATGGGGCCTGCCTTCTGATCTTCTTGGTTGTCCTGGGCACCCTCTTAAGGCTGTGGACCAACCATTTATTGCTCCAGAAATCTAGATCAAAACATGTTTGGAGGGATCGAGAACATTGCCATAACTTCTTCAACATATGAGGCAGCTTGGAACACTTACATGACATATGCTGGACTGTGAAGTTATGGCCATTGTTTGGCATTTGAAAATAAAACCAAGACAGAATAGAGAAGAAATTGTGGTATTTTCTCAAATCTAAGCACCCCCACTATACTGGTGAAAATATTGTTGAAAAAAAAGTGCATGCAAATCTAAGCAGCCTCTTCTTTACTTTTTATTAGGAAGTGCGTGTCCAAGACCGCCAAGCGCGCTTGCTCACTCTGTTGTCGAGCTGGAGCTGTCCGAGGTTGTTGGTGGCGCGGCATCCTTAACGTGATCTCTGGCTTCTTGTGTTGCTGTGCTTGACGCTATATGATAGATGGTGGCACAGAACGGCGAAAATTTACTGAGAGCAACCCTGATAACTCTATTAGCATGTTGTTACATGGTCCTGGTTTCGGCGGCGCTCGAGGAGATTAACGCGAATAGTCGATGTGCTTTGCTTTGTTAATGTCAGTTTTTTTAGAGCTGTAATGGAGGCCCGGGCAAATTTGTAGAGGGCTCCTACAGTTTGAACTTTAAGACAACTCGTCAAAATATCACCGCGAAAACAGAGGGAGGGGGGAATTTCAGGATTCTTTAATCTAGGCACCCCCTTTCACTTTCGGCATTGTAATCTAGAAAAAAGGGGGTGCTTAGAATCTGGTAACTATGGTCAGAGGCATAACTAAGCTTAACATACACAATTAGGCTCTGTGTTCAGACACACCCATACTTCACTTGATAAATTCGTACAGGTTTAAGTAGTGTTTTAACAGATATTTAACCAAAAATAAACCCTGGCACCATAAATCCTTTCCAAATATTCCTCAGCACCTCATACCTGTTGTATCCCCACAATGCCCTACGTTTCATTATCCCTGCATCTTTTCGCCCTTTTGTGATAACATACTGTTCATGCTTTTTTATGTATGTCAATTCTTCATCCATTCATACCCCGAGGTATTTATGTTCTGTCGTCCTTAATGATGAGTTGAAGAAAACGAAGAGTTTTTGTGTGCGCAACTCGTCATTAAGGAGAAAAAAAGAACCATGTACCAACTAGCCCAACCAGAGGTTCATCTAAATTATATTCTATCAGTCTGGAATTTTCACGGTATTGTAAATTAAACACATGATCAGTTAAACCATTGAAGATCATCAGACCTGACCTTATTGCACTAAAACTGAATCCTAGAGTGTCCTTTTTGTCTCCACTAGAATTAACTAGAATTTGCAAGTCTTCTTGGCTATCTGCTTATAGTAAAATGTTGTCCGCATGCATTAAAACAGTTAGGCGCTGCATTGCGACGTTTCCACCTAATCTGTACGAAAGACTAAAACCCAGATTACTCTCTTGTAGCCTTCTTTCCATATTTACTAAATAAAGCATGAACTGTAGGGTAGGGGGGAGAGGACAACCTTATCTTAATCCTTTGCATACATCGACAGTTTTCGTAGTTCTTCCGTTCCCATGTAATTTCCACTTTATTATCGCTGGATATCTTCTGTAGGAAATCTGTCACCTCGGGACTTATATCTTCATCTTTTAGTATGTTCCACAGGAGTTCCTTGTTTATGTTGTACGCTCTGTTTATATTCTGGAAGGCTAAATACTGTTTTCTGCCGTAGTTATTTTTATGTATTGGATAAGCATGAACAGGCTCTCATTTAATTGACTACTATTTGTCTGAAGCCATTCTGCAGTTCTCGGAGTAGCTTATTACTTCTACTCAGTGGCGTCGTGGGGCGGGTGCGGTCCGCACTGGGTGCAGCGCTCGGGGGTGCAGCTGGGCAGTGATAGGAAGGGTGGAGGGCGAACTGAATTATTGTCTAAAGACTCGAAAAGGTGTCCATAGGTGCTACTGATTGTCAAGTGTGATCTTCTCGTAGAACGAATTATTCTGTTGTGAGGAATGCTCGAAAACACATGCCTTAGTTTATGCTAGACTCCACGCCATTTTAACGTTGGACCGGGCCTGTGTACGTGCGTGTACACTGCAAACACCAGCATTAACCCGATACCCATCGGGAACCCCTGCGCCGGAGCTAGACGACACCGTTGGCAGGCGCGCCGCCGCATCACCTCTTTTTGTGTGTGTGCAGTTCACTCTCCTTTCCCTAGCGCGGACCGCTGGCAGTATCTCGCCGGCAGTCCTTTGTCTTGTTCATTTATCTTCTGTGTTTTTCTCGCTCCTCGGGCCAGTCGCACATCCACCACACACTTTCAACACGCCGAAAGGCACGCAATGCACTGTAGCAGTTTCTGTTGTTCTGTGGAATGGCAAGTCTGATCACTACATGCTGACTAGAAAAAAAGAAAAACAGTAATGAGAAGGAAGGCACCCTTAGCAAGGCCAGGTGCTTTAAAAGGGGAATTGAGAGTGAATGTACCTAAGGGTACTTATGCGGTTCTCACCTTTTTTCTCTGAGAAAGGCAAAGGCATTGTTAAAATGAAAAAGGCAACTGAAAGCGTTAAAGAAAAATTAGCTTGGAAATGCCCACCATCTCCCAGTTCCAAAAGGCAGCTTCACGCTTAATATTTTCTGTTGGTGCGACATCAATGTGTGTTGGTTACTTTGCAGTCTGGATGCGGAAGTCAACTTGTATCTTTTGCAGTAAAGGAGAGGAGAAAAGTTAAATTTAGAGAATGCTTAGTAAAAGACTTTCACCTATGCATGTGGCTCGAGAAAGGCTCTGCCTGTGATCTAATACAACGTGTGGCATTGAAAGATTTGAGGAACGGGTTCAGTTACAGAGTGAGCTGGAAGTGTTTACCTACATGTGGACTCCCATTATGCGACCTCGCTGACAACCACCGCCCTCTTGGTACTAACCAATGTAGTCGAACACCCCAAGACAGTTAGCTGCAGCATGATGAAGAGTTCTGGTTGCAACATTTCAGAGGCGCCTTCATTTTTGGAAAACAGCCGCAGCGCTGATCAAAGGATTGTTGCAGTGGTACCTGGCAGTAGGGTCAGTGTTTGCAAGAGTTGATCTTACTGATCGCTTAGGGGCCCCGAACGAAGCCCCGAGCAGGAGCAGGTGCGTTCTTTTTCAAGCTGTGACTGAGCACACACGGGATGTTTACAGGCTTCGTGAAAATGATAGACAGCCACTGAGGACGAAAACGAGTATGCGCGGTGCTAGCGCGTACGTGATATCCAGCCACGAGGCGTAGAAAAAGAACGCCAGCCGCCCGCCTACAGTCCGCAGTGCGTCTGGTCTGGCTTTTGGACCGAGCGCCACATCGTCGTCAGTTATGTTCCTGCTTCATCCTCTTCCTCTGCTCATCTTCTCTTTGTGGTTGCAACACGCGGGCGGGGGGGGGGGAAGAGAGGTCGTTTCGTGCCTCCGCACCGGGTGCGGGTGACCCTAGCGACGCCACTACTTCTACCCATTACTGCATTTTCAATTTCATTGCTTGCATCGCCAGCCGATATATAACAGATGTTATTGTAATCGGCCTGTACGGTTTTATTTACATCCTATCTCCTTTCCCTTTATAAATCAAAATCATTGTACTATGCCGCCAGCTGTCTGGAATTCGCTTATTCGTTATGACGATTACCGGAGCTTTTAACAATGCTTCCTTGCTTCTTGGACCTAGTGTGTTAATCAGCTTGATTGGAATGTTATCAATCCCTGCAGATGTACATTTAGGAATATTTTCTTCCTCCATTTTTCAGTTCAAATTGCTAAGTTCTAAGCTGCTTTCTATCTTGTGGTCCTGTGTTGCTCTTGTGGGGAGATTACCCTATCATGAAACCTAAATGACTTAGCTTTAACTGACGTAAGCATCATTTCCCTCTAAAGATTTTTCCTGGGTATCTAAAATTTGTTCATAATTCTCTGATTCTTCTTACCTAGCCAGCTTATATGGTTCTAGAATTTTCTTGCCCTGCTTTTAGTTGCATTGCCAGATTCAGCCCTATAGCAATCAATGGACTGCTTTATTTTGCTTTTTACGAGGGCCTGTACAGCCCACAGAGGAGAAAATCCTCGGCCCATGGCCACAGAAGGCGTCTAACGGCAAAGCCTTCAAAGCACTTATGTGTTTTATGAGAGACACAAACTTGATTGAGAAACTGTGACTGTGCTCCTCGCCGCCTTACCTTTCCTATCATTCTCTTCTATCTTTCTCCTTTAAACTCCTCATTCCCCTTCCCCAGTGCAGGGTAGCAAACCGGAAGCTTTCCTGGTTAACCTCTCTGCCTTCTCTCTCTTTCTCTCTCTCTGTACAGCCAGTTTCTTTAGTTGATATGATTCCCATTTTTGGTCTATTTACTTCTGAGACAACTATGTATTCTTTGCATCTTGGTTTTCCCTTAAAGCTGCCCATTGCTCTTCGATGGTTTCTATAATTTCCTTATTCCATCAGCATCGTGGCTTCCTCTTCCCACACCAGTGGTTTGCTGCTTTTACTTCTTTAGTTTTCATACTTATGAGTAGTTCTACCTGCTTATAATCCCACTTTGCTGTGGAGCGTTTTCCTATTGCTTCCTCTATATGTGCTGCTGTCAACACTATTTCTTAGTCGTTTAATTGTGCATTTTCTTTTTGTCTTTCCTGCATTTCCGTGTTGAACAGGGCCCCAGCTGCAGATTAATATGTTTATAATCACTTCCCAGACTGTACTCATCCTCTTTGTCTAGTAATCCTTAGTGAGCTTGCTATAAATTCTCTGCGACATTAGGTAGTACTAGTCAATTATCATCTGGCTGTTCCGAAATTCTCACATGATTTGTGTCTCACATTTAGTTTCTCTGTTTAAAATAAATGGGTTGTGTTGCTCACTGGAGTCTAGCGTTAACTTCCCGTTACAATCAGTGTATCCATGCAGATTTTCGATGTAGCCAGAGCTTTTGGATCATGGTATCACTTAGGAAACCACTTCAAAAAGTGACTAGCTTTTGTATGCATTTTTCAGGTGCCTATGAATTGTCACGCCATCTAGAAGCGGTCAATAGAAGCTTTCTGCTATTGCAGTCATTGCTTTTTGGAAATCACTTTATTCTTTCTTCTTTTCTATCTTAATTCACTCTACGCTGTTATCTCTAAGAACCCTTGCTACTGCGAGCCTTCAACTAATTTTATTTTCTAGGTGGTAGTGCATTTATCAGCAATCTGAAATTTGCAACTTAGCTGCAGTTTCCTTTAATGGCCGTAGCCGCCACCACTATTCGTATACACCCGAATTTCAACCAATCAGAACCGCCGGTTTTTGGTACATGGGCCCTGTGGGAAGTTTCGCAACTGGTAGTATTAAAGAGCTCTGGATGTGGCCGTTGAAGTCCCCTATATTGGCATTATCTCCAAACTAATTTATGTCTTCACTGAAGCACTTAACGAGGTTTTCCTGTGGGCAGTTGTCCCCTTTCTCTAAATAAACTATTCCCAAGCATGTCCTTTTACCAGCAATTGTTCCCGATACCCAGATATGTTCTTTGCAAGATGATTTGTTGCCAATTTGTTCCTCAGTGTATCAACATATATACATACACCTCCCCCTTCTTTGTTGTTCTGTTGCACCCTTCCTATACGTAGCCATCAATAGATTATGGATCTTAGATACCTTAGATGTGTTTCGCATAGAGCGTACACACCTATTTCGCTTTCCTTTAAATGCTGCTCAATTTCTAACTATTTCACCCTCCTTCTACCACCTTGCATGTTTGTGTAACTGATCCTGGCGTTAAATTTATTTTCTTTCTTTTCTTTTTGGAAGTACCCCCTCTTTCCCATTTTGTTGGGCTCAGCCTTCCTAATTTCTCTTTCTTCTGCGGACCTGTGCCTGGAGCCCTCGCGGATTCTCTAAAAAAGCTACTGCCCGGCCCGCCAGGCATCAGCCGATTTCTGCTCCCACCCTTAAATTGGATGCTACCGCATTTAAATCCTCTTCCAAAGCCTGCTCCACCCACTTCCCTGTTTACTTCCGCCACTTCGAAGCCTCTCTCCAGGATAGGGATAGGGAACTTCCATAGAAGCCATTCTCTCCAATTTAAGACTCTGTAGCACTAGTCCATTTAATAGCGGCCTGAGGAAAGCCTAGTGAAGCACTGTATTGTTGTCCCGGTAACAAAATCAAGAGGAAAGAAAATTTTATCGTGGAGCGCAGTTTTAACCGCCACCGGCAAAAAAGGAGTACTTCCTGATGCCAGCATCTCAGACAACTCAGCCAATGCCACATATTATCATGCCGCACTGGGAGTCATCTGGGAGTCATCGGTCATTCCTTTTTTTAAAATCAGTTTGCTTTAAGTGCGCTGCAGTGGTTGAAAACCAAAACCAATGAGCATTTGGTGCCCCTGTCATAACTTCTTTATGCTGCGATTAACCATCACTATGCCTTTTTCAACCTTCCTGCTGTCCTAGTAGTTCCGGCACTGTGCACACCACAATCTGCACTTGCTGTACTATTGTCCTGATATCGTCATGGTCAACTCCCTGGGCTAACTTTTCTACCACTTGTTCGGCACCACCGTTGTGGTCATCATTCAGTCCCGCTGCTACAGTCACTAGATAGCACCCTGGTGTGTGAATGTGGGGAGGGGAGTAGTTTTTGCTGCGGACACATCAACTGCTGTAATTACAGTGCACTTCGAAAGCAGCTCGTCTACAGAAAGCATCTCAGCATGGAGCATACGGCTGCGCTGGAGAGCTTGTAAAGAGTTGATGGCGTCTCCAAATGAGCATTACAGATGATTTAATAAAACTTCTGAAGAAACACACCCACCACGGGAGAAGCTACCGCGTTTGCCATTTCTAGCTCTTAATAAGAGTAACGTGCTGATCTCGGAGGAACTTTATTTCCTGAATTCTTTATAGCTATTTTTTTAGGTTTTTTTGCTAAAGCTGTGTAGCTCGAAAAAAAATGACAAGCCAATTTGGACAGCCATGCCAGCATGCTTATTAGAGAATACAAAGTTTCTTAGTATCTTGGATTTCCCTTTATGTAAAAAAAAAAAAAAAAAAACCAATTTGCTGGCAATAGACATGCCAGAACTTGAAAAGCATGATTTTTCATTTCACCTGGGTTTGATCCCGGCCATGGCGGCCATGTTTCGATGGAGGTGAAAAGCAAGGAGCCTGTGTTATGGTTGCTACCCGTGTACTGTGCAGTGTTAATGTAGGTTAAAGGTGATTAAAATTTCCGGAGCCCTCTGTTATGGCCTACTTACTGCATAGCCTGGGCTGCTTTGAGATTTTAAAGGCCAACTCTGACACTTTTCTACCTGCTTAGATTTCGTCGAAATTTTCACGGTCTGTTTTCCTCTGTCTTCTGATCCTTTGTGCCAAGTTTCACAGCTGGTTGATATTTGTTCCAGAGTAATTGAATTTCATATACAGTAAAACCTCGTTACAAGAGACACTCAAGGGACCCGAAAAAAATGTCTCTTGTAAGCATGGTTTCTTGTAACCAAAAATTATAAAAGCACTGTGTTGATCAGTTTACTGCACATCAGCACATGAATGCATTTACACGCATTAACAGGAAATTGTTCAGGAAAGCCTAAAGAAATTATTCATACTAGTGTGTATTTTTGTGAGTGCAGAGTGTATTCCTTCCCAAATTCTGGAGGTAAAGCACTTCACCTTGCAAGCCTTACTGTTGCTCTAATACCTTTGAAGCACTCTTACATGCTTGTCACCCACAGATGCTGACACTTTTCCTCTGAAATATCTTTGTACTAGTCATCCTCTATGCCACATGTGCCATTTACTTGCGCGAGAATTGCACAGTCTGTAAGCTCTTCGGGGGCACACAAGATCCACATCTGCAGATACGAATTCCTCAAAAGATTTTGGTACCTCAGCAGTCTCTTGGATGCTGGCCCAAGCTTCATCTTCAAGGAAGCTTTCCACAGTATCCGTATATGGACCCTCTTACATCATGTCACCACATTTAAAGCCTGCTTGTCTGAAGTCTTACAGTGAACAGTTGTGCAGTCTTGCTGCCTGTCGAGCAACAGACGTTCTACCAACCTTGCTTTGTGCAACAACTTGACTTAGTGCCTAATGCCTTTGTCTATTGGTTGAAGGTAGAGTGTGAAGTTTGGAGGGAAAAAATAACTTTGGTGGCTTTGAGCACGAGAACTTTGGTGCTGCAAGAAGCATTGTCCACAAAGAGGAAGGCATCAGGATTCTGAGCTTTCATCTTTTGATCAAATTTTAACAGCGAGGAGTTAAAAATGCTGGATGTCATTCATGCATTTTGATTTGCTTCGTAAGAGACAGTAATGCGATACCAGTGGCTGAAACAACGGGGTTGTCTTGACTTCCAATCATGGGGAAGCACTACTTCCAGTTCCTGACATATACAACAAAAAGAATGCTGATATGGAACAGAATTTAGCTAATGGAATCTGAAGTGCATCATGTACGAGTTGGCACGCTTCAGCTGCATTGCATGAGCACAGCTGGGTTGTGTCTCTTCTAAATAGTGAAGAATTTACTCTAGGGACCTGCAAAAGTTGCCCTTAGTAACAGAGTGTCTCTTGTAACCATGTCTCTTGTATGCAATGTTGTTAACATGGCAGACATAAGAAAACCAACCAAACAATTTTCAAATGTCTCTCATAACTGAGTGTCTCTTGTAACAGTGTCTCTTGTAACAAGATTTAACTGTATCCTATTTTCTGCCTTAGTTGGGAAAATTACTACAGAAAAACGTGCATGGTCTGATGTCATACGATGTGCGGCCGTCGATATTTGCTCTGCGTTGACAGGAGAAAATTTCGAGCCTAATTTTGGTCATCTAATGGAAGTAATGATCGACTCTATTGCTAACGGTTGCCAGTTTTGAGGTTACATGTGACGTCACTCACTGGACGCACTGTCGTGACGGCATTGCGTAATCTGAACACAGTTTTGGTTTTGCTGGCTCTCGCAGTTTTTAAAACATGCAAGCTTTGTGTTTTAATAGCTATTTTGTGTACCGTAGAGTGGGGACTTTATGGTACCTAATTTTATTTCAGTTCAAATTGTTAAAAAATTTAATAGTTCGCCTTTAAACCTCATAGACACGCCGATTATGCCTTTTTCGCATCAACCATGCCACACCACGCAGCGTTTGGTAACGGGCAACGGTCGAATTCAACTGCGCTGCACATTATGGTTCCCTCTTTGCTGTAGTGCATCGCAGTGAAGTTCAGTGATGCTGCCATGTCCATGTATTCTCGGGTCTTATAGGTACGGTGCTGTGATGTGGCATTGTAGATAACCTGAGTGAAGAACAGAAAATGCGTCAGCACGGGCGTCAGCTCCGTGCCCCAATAGGCGACTGACAATTCCTGCTTTTTGCAGGCCATAGCGTCGTCACACAGTGCACTATCCATAGTCTGGCCTGCCCGGTCAGTTATGTGGAGCCGCCAGGAGATGGCGCTGTTCACTGACGCCTACAGCGCCACGCTGCGATGATGGGGTCTCCTATCCCGCAAACAATTTTCCAAGCACCTAACAGTTTTATAGTCATTCAGGCTACTTTGTCGCTGACAACTTCGCTCATTCTCTAGATTGACCATTGACCGTCTCTTGCTTCTTTTGTTCCTCTGCACTCCACTGTTTACATACGCCACTTAAATCGAATTGCACAAATGTCTACGATATTAAATGTAGCACATAAAAAGACTAGTGCAAAACACGGGGACAAAGGACAGCGCCTGTCCTGTCATTTTGTGTTCCTCTGTCCCCGTATTTTGCTCTGGTCTTTTTATGTGCTACATTTACATGCTACATTTGCTAGTATGAACCAACTGGCCCAAAGAGTTATTTTAATCAAAGTAAATGTAGCATTTGCTAGTGCTTCCCCTTCCAAGTATTTGTCGTAGAAATTGCTGCAGCAGGACTTAATTTTGTCTAATTTCGGCGCCAACACCCGGTGCACGCTGTGACATTAGTTGGGAAGGAGGGGGGGGGGAGTGGAATGAGACATATTTTGACTCAGTTTCTATGATTTTTTGTTATCACTGCAGGACCACTGGAAGAAGCAAGCAGAGCAAGAGCAGCACTCGGCCTGCTGCTAGTAGATTAACTGTTATTTGCCATCTATTTCTTTATAAGGTTAGTATTGACACCAACAGTGATACGCATTTGCAGAGTGATCACGTCTCCACAGTTCTTGATAAAGAAGGGTAGCTCACCATGGGACAAGTGATAGGAGAAGGGTAATAAAAATTGGGAGATGGATACAGAGAAAAATTTGGCACTTTGCAAAACTGCTGGCCCTCAGAAAAGAGGAAATTAGTTGTGCGACCAACACTTTAAAAAATGCCTTATAAAATTCAGGTTTTACCGCGTATGCTGATGCGTAGGGCGGCTCCTTGACTAGGCCGAGCGGAATGCTGCTGCTATCCTTTTTTGACTCTCCTTTGATATGAGTACAATGCATAGTGTATTTTGAGCACTGACTGCATCATTTCAGCTGCTTGCTCTTGGGCCCACTTAATATCAGCCTTAAAGAGTGTGACGTAACAGCGTTAAAGGGTCATGGTTAGCCCTCCGGTTAAAAATATTTTCCTCCCCGGGAAGTGAGAAGCTTCGCCCTTAGAATGCAAGGCAGTAAACTTTACTCCTAACTCCTAATACTCCTAACAAGGAGCCTGTGAGTTGTTTGAATAAATAAATAAAATAGTAATTAGTAGCGTAGTTACAGCCACCGCAATCAACCAATTCTGTCGTTTCTCCTCCTGCTTCCTCACAATGTTTTTTCACTCTCCTACCTGACCGCCTAGCCTCCGCAAGCCAAATTTCTCTTCCTCCTCCACGTTTGGTGGTAGGCAGGGTGTCTGTAGGAGGGCACTAGGAACGGCACAGCATACAGAACGATCTTGGAACAGGGACTCCGCGTGTGTGACATCAAAACAGGTGAGAGAGAAGCGCGCAGACTAACAGTATTCTTCACCTACCCTTCACTTGTCAGTCGGAGAGACGGATCAGTGAATGCCGTCTTGGCTTTTGACATCACAGTCGAGGACCGATGGCCAGAGTAGAAAGCTTTTTGCTACATTCTGTCACGTGCATTGCTGTAGTATTTTGCAGAGACTGTCTTCAATACCTCATCAAAGCAATGGGCTTGATTGTGTAGAATGCTGTACCTTGAACAGTGGTCGTCGTTTGAGGGCTAGCCTTGTGGCTCCTTGTCTGCATAGTTTTACTTTGCCACTTGCTTAACTGGCCGTCTTATATTTGTGGCTGTATTATGCGAAAGCATATCGAAATCGTTGTGCCGAAAAGCTTTAAGAAATGGGTTGGAAAAAATGCACATGTGATTTTCTATTAAAATTGTGATGAAATTGTTTCTTGTACAGCATTTAGGATGGTGTTATATCGTATCGCTTGCCATTAGTGTTCATATGTTAGTCAAGTTGGAGGCTAGTTTGCAATAGGGATTTGAACCAACGACATATGCACCTCCAATTGTATGGCGTTATTTTTTTTTTTTTTTTTTTTTCGAAGAGTTTGCCACAAGGCATAAGTTGAAAGGGGGAATGGGATGCAGGAGATAGAAAGTTAAAAGAAGGAGTGCAGTCCAGTTGTGCTTATGTATTCGAGAAGGTTGGCAGTATAGCGATTGTCCATTTCTCATAATCACTATCGCGATTCCACCACAGGCCCACCTTCATGATTATCCGTTGCCTAATGTGCGTTGTTGATGGACACGTCCACAACAAGTGACGCACATCGCAGACGTCAGGTGGAGTCTCACAGTGAGGGCACCTGTCAGTCACTGGTAGGTCTTTTTCCCGCCATCGATGTCGAACAGAAGGGGTCAGATACTGGACAGTTGGACAGATACTGTGCCTTCCTTTACCCTAAATCCAAACCAACTAAAGACATGTAACACTTTGATAAACTGTTTGCAAGTCTCTGAATGCCACAAATTCACAGAATAAAAATGCGGTGTCAAAAGCACTATCGCATCTGCTCTTAAGCGAAGCTTCAGCATTCTCCTAATTTCTTTTATCGGACACGTACTCAGTAGTATACAATTGCGTGATAGTACATCATTGTACGAAAGGTTATGCCATATGGATATAAACCACAGCTTTAACCAAGCTGTATGAATGTGCGCGCATAGTCTAGAGGCAGAGTGTCTGAGAATCTAAGGGTCTTGGCTAACTTGATAGATATAGATCACCTCATCCTCCCACTTCGGAAGCGAAGTCCAAATTTGCAGCGCCTGCCAGTTTGGCTATGTCATGCAGTCTCGTGACATCGCACCACTCGATGACCAGTCAGTGCACGGCACTGTCAGAGACATGCTCATGATGTTTCGTTCATAACCGCAACGCCAACAGGAATCAATATTTCATGTGCCGATGTCATGCCTATAACGGTGCGCAACATTTTAGGAACCACAGAACCGCCACAGATATGCCCTGTGCATTTGAACTTATTTATATAATTACAAAACATAAAACTGAGCAGGGGACAAGACCAGGAGAGAAGCAAACGGGACGGGCTCAGACTAACAACTGATATATTGAAGTGAAACCCCTTTCTTTCAAAAGCAAAATGCATGCGCCACAAACACTCAAAGCACCACACCCAACGAAATCATCTTATCAAACTAAGAAAGGAAGCTCTTATACAGGTATCGATGCTTCACTAGCACACTTATCAGACCCATAACTTACAGTGTGCAAGGCTTCAATGATTTCACGTGCCTTTCTGTCTCTTGCACGCCCTATAATCTTTGTATGTGTAGAAAGTGGTGTGCATTGTTCTTTTTTTCTTTCTTTCACAAGACTGACAGTTTCTTGGCCAGTACTGCCCACAATGCGAAGCCAAGTTCATGTGCTTTTGGAAACGCTTATTAATGCAACATCCCATCTGCCCTACATATACGGAACGGCAGCTGAGAGGAATCTCATTAACAATTTCTGTTCTGCTAAGCACGTACTTGGATCTGTGGTTGATTCCACATCCTGCTTTTATTTTTGTTTTGTTAATTAAAGGGCAGAGCTGAGATAGCTTGCATGGTGCGGAAAAAAGAACATCGAGTTTCTTTCCTTTCGATGACTCAGTTTTATGTTTTATAGTATGTCATACCTACTAGCCCCTTATCGCTGCTCACTCTTGGAATTTATTTATTTCGATTCGTTTCTCTCTCTTTCTGGTTTCGCTGGCCACGACGTGACGATAGTAGAGAGAAAACTACCTGTAATGACTTATGCTCGCAATACAGTGGTGTGTTCGTTGAACCCTGCTATGAAAAGCATGGATAGGGATGCTACTTCTGACCTGCCGTGGTGGCCCAGTAGTTAAGACGCTCGGCTACGGAGTTAAAATTTCTGTATTCGAACTCGACCGCGACAGCTGCGTTTTGATGGAGATGAGAAGTGATTGTTTATTAGGAATAACATGCTGATTATGTGGAGAGACTGAATAGATGTGGGAGTGGCGTGTTCCGGTGATGGTACCCTAGTTTAAGGGGAACACTCCAACTGGAGCATGCCCGGGAGGGGAGAGGACAGGATAGATAGGAGGAGCTGGGTGAGATGTGATGGTGGAAAGCGGGGAAGTATGAAATGAGACACACATAAAAGATAGTGTGTAATGAGTGGGCAACCCTACAAGGGAGGTGCACAGATAGGTTAGCCGCGTGAAGTTTCAAAGTTTTAGCTTTAACTAGCACGACACTGCACGTTTCAGTTGCTGTGCTTTAAAAAGCGAGCCTCAAGGTCCGCTCGTCGAAGTAACGTACGTAATGCGCTCTGCATTTTGTGAAGGGGTCCAATGTGAAAGGTGAACGCCTAGGGAAGGCAGAGTTCGGTGTACAATGCATGAAGCTTGTAA
Source organism: Amblyomma maculatum (assembly GCF_055883805.1). NCBI lineage: Eukaryota > Metazoa > Arthropoda > Arachnida > Ixodida > Ixodidae > Amblyomma > Amblyomma maculatum. Next base: position 256,316,994 of record NC_139344.1, read on the forward strand.
CGTGCACTAGCAAATGTGGGGCAAACATAGAGCAGGTGCTCGACGGTTTCCAATGTGCTGTAACTGCAGCGCACAGTCATTGCACAATCCGTCGCCTAGACTGCAGATGCTCTGGCGGTATTCTGCTGTCCATGCGAATCTAGTTCTAATGAGAAGTGTCCTAGCTGAGCAACCAAACTCTTGGGGGGGGTCATGGGAGGTTGCCCACTGCGACTGGTATCGGAGTGGCGTTGCTCGATGGTGCACCGAATGGCGTTTTGAGCCACGTAGAATGCGTTGTTACTGCCACTGCATTGTTACTGCCACTGTGTGCCGCTTTAGCAAAACAGTCAGCGGCCTCGTTACCAGAGACGCCCATGTGTGGTGGTAGCTACTGCACTACAGTGTCTGCACCATGGTCACAGACTCCGTACAGCTTGTGCAGGAGGCGCTCGATGCAGGGGCCAGCACGCTCGGGGTGTTGAAGCTGTGTGAGCGCCGTGTATGAATCACCGAGAATAGCGAAGTTCTTTAAGTGTGGAAAATCAATAATAATGTCCATGGCTAGATGATAGCTAGCCACTTCAGCAGTTGTAGATCACGAGTAGTGCTCCATGCGACAATGACGGTCAATGCAGAAGTCGGGCGCAGTGAAGGCAGCTGCCGCAGTTGCATAGTTTTGTAGCATAGAGCCATCCGAGATAAGGAGGGCCCTAGAGGCCAAGCCAACCTCAATGCTCTGTGCCACTTCTTGCAGAATGGCGCATTCGGGTGTACGAAATTTTGACTTCACATCGGGAAGAGAGGTGATGATACTCAGGGAAAATGTAGTGAGGGGGTCACAGGGAAGGAGCAGGATGGTCACCACACAGAGTGTGAAATCAGCGTGCTGCATTTCCTATGCACGAGTAGGGTGAGGAGCAGAGTCTGCGAGAAAAGCCTGCGTGTCAGCGGCTTGGTGCATCGGCTCGATGTGGTTTAGCATGGTCAGCTCGGAGCAAAGCTGGCCAAATTTGGAGCTCGGCGCTGGTTGCACCGATTTACAAATTACTAGGCAGGCCCGCAAAACATTGGATTGGTTGGGGTGAATATGCTCAAGGGGAAAATGCATAAAAAATTCGCGGTGTTGCGATCCCGCCACAGTCTGAGTGGGAGAGGGGGCCCTTAGACTTTTGCGAGTACGTGGGTGTCGTTGGTGGCCACACGTTTGTTTTCCGCGCATATTGCCACAATGTTATCGTACTGGTGCCGCCATGTGGCGAGCTCGGAAGACTGGCACGCGCTAGTCTTCTTCGCTCTCGGTGCTCGCCCGCCAGTCGGTTCCGTGCCTGATCTTGCCGGTGCTTTTACTTGGTCCTAAGTAAACCTGCTGAACCAGTTTCACTGGCTTCTGTGACATTTTTGGTGGAGGTGCTGGGTAGAGCCCATGTATGAAGAGCCTCTGGCTGCCCCCTACGCCCATCTACACACCGTGGACACGACACCTGTGCACAAGGCGAGCCGTCGCTTGAGAGGCTTAGCACCCGAGTGTGGTCCTCTTGTTTCCTCACCGCGAACCACGATGACTACAGCGGCAATTCAGACCACTACTCAGCTTCCCGTGAGTGCCCAGCAGCTGATCTGCCATACTCCACGTATGCCCACGCCGTTTCATGGTGACAAGTCCGAATACGTTGAGGACTGGCTGACCAGCTACGACCGGGTCGCTGTGTTTAATGCGTGGGATGAGGAGCGAAAATTGCAGAATGTTTATTTCGCACTAGAAGACTCCGCCAAGATGTGGTTCGAAAACCATGAGGCTACCATTTCCGCCTGGCAGGATTTCCGGCGGCAGCTGCTCGCAACATTCGGCAACGATGCAAGAAAAGAGATGGCCGAACTCGCTCTACAGTCCCGAGCACAGCGGCCTAATGAAAACATCACCATGTTTGTGGAAAAAATGTCTCTCCTTTTCAACCGGGCGGATCCGTCCATGTCGGAGGTAAAGAAGGTGCTCTACCTTATGCAAGGCGTCAAGGAGCAGCTGTTCGTTGGCCTAGTACGTGACCCTCCACGTACTGTTGCTGATTTTACAAAAGAAGCAACAAGCATCGAGCGTGCCTTGAATCAGCAATTTGTACATTTTGATCGCTCTGCGAACATCGCTGCTGTAGACTTCCGCTTGCCAATGGCCGGAAACGACAGGGAAGCCCTTCGCGAACTTATCCGAAGCATCGTGCGCGAAGAGCTGCAAAAGCTGCCCTCACTCAAACAACATCCACGTGTTGCGGGCATCTCGGATATTGTGCGCGAAGAGCTCCGCCAAGTAGTGCCATCAGTACCGTCACCCCAGCCGCCTGCGCCACAGATCATGACGTACAGTGACGTGTTGCGTACCCCTGCGCCTGAACCATTAGCACCCTGCAACCCTGCTCCTCCCGCTTGTCCTCCACCCCAATATCCAGTTTCGACTGGTGTGCCTGAAGCTCGACCACCCGTTCGCAAAGCACACGGGTGGTCGGTAATCCTCGGTAATCCTGTCGGCATTACAGGGGCGTTTGCGAAAGCCGCTCTGCTTCGCAGGGAAGGCATGTTGAGCAGTTGTGATCCATTCCAAACTGCAAAGCGCCATTGCCTCGACTTTTTCCCAGCCTCCAGGGTTAACGGCATGGGATGATTGGTGATGCTAAGTGACTGTTTCCCTCTTTTGATTATGGGAACGACTGACGCCATCTTCCAATCTGGAGGGAAGTTTCCCGATGTCTAAATTTCATTGAAAGTGGCCAGCAGAGTGAGCCGTTGTTTGTAATACACGCTAAGAAGTATCCTATAGATAATGCCGTCAGGGCTGGGAGCACTGTTGCTGCCTATGAATTGTTCTAGTACAAAGTTGAGTTCGTGGAGGGTAAATTCTGAGTTGTAAAGCTCCGTGATTGCCTTTTGCAGTTGATCGCTAGAAGCAGGAAGTGTATTTGCACCGATGTTGTACAGGCACAGCTGAATGGTCAGCTAGAACTTCGGCCATTTTCACAGTGGTAATTTTGTGGGTGATGGCAATGGCCAGAGCAGGGCAGCGAGGCACACTGGGATAAAGCATTCCGCTTAAAATTCTCCGGGCATGATGAGAGCGTCGTGGGTTATTCAGGTCAGAGCAAGGCAAGGCCCAGCTCTATTTGCAGCGGTGGTCGGAGTGGCAATGAGATGACAAATAGCATCGAGCCTGTTGTGAAGTCCAGTCCTGTCATCTGTGCCCTGTCCATGCAGATAGCTCGACATTGGGCCACTCGTCTGCCTGCTCGTGCGTTTAATCTTGCACCGAGCTTCTGACAGGTACAGTACACCGCACGGTTGAGGAACGCACACAAGCACTGATTTGAGTAAAAAAGTCGCTGTCCCTCGGGCATGGTTGGTTACACTGTTCCCAAAAGGTATTCCACTTGACAATATGGTAGGTGAGGGTAGCCGCACGGTCACTGAAGGAGGGGATAATTGTAATTTGATAATGACTCAAATCTTGTTTGTTTGTTTCACACTGCCACCTGTAGGCACATCTTGGCGTAGTGAACACAAGATCGATATTTGTGAGCTGTCCCACACGTCGCACATAAGTGAGGCAGCCAGTGTTGGCGTTTGTGAAGTGAGTCGATTAGACTGCAGTTAGGAGCTCGCATCCTCTGCGATTGACATGGCTGCAGCTCCACATGTGTATGGCGATGATATTGAACATTTTATTGTTATCTCTTAAAGTGGGGAGGATGGGAATCGTATGGCTGAGAGCCCCTGAGCCCCAGCTGCCGCCGCGGCCGAGACAACTGCTGCTGCATGAACAGCTGGGCTCGAGCTGCGCATCAGTGCCTTTCACTGCTCTGTGGTATGAATATTAATGGGTGTGGTTGACATTTGTAGACATGCCCATGTGCATGCAAATCTTAAATTCATTGGTGTAGTGATCGTGGTAGATGAGGGCGTACAATGTAGGGTGTGGGTATGTGTTGGTATCCAGGTGATGCCAGGCATGCTCCAAGGTCTAGGACAACGTCTTGTCTGCCGCCGGGTACAATGCTGTGGTTCAGTCGGTACGCCCAAGCTATTTCACGGTACTAATTGAGTGTATCCTTGTGAGCACTCGACGTTCTTTCCTGCTTTTGCCCGGTAGGCTAATTGGTGAGCAGTGTTATGGGTGGAAGTTCTGTGTTGCCAAGAAGGCGGAAGTATGCCAGGACCAATATGAGGGTAAGGAAATGGGAATTTCGGCTGGGATTTGCTATGCGGGGTCAGATGTTCAGCCATGGGCCGAATATTTGAATATAGTTTTGGACGGCGCACTTGGCGTCACTTATAATGGTAGTGGCGTTGGTGTTGAAGAGGGCAAGTGCAGTGGCTGTCTCATTTGTCGCTTGTGCATCGATTGCACATATTGTGCAAGTCCGAGCAGTGCAGTTCAGGTCTGTCACCACCGCTGTCATGACAGGGTGGAGGGCATGGTCTGCTGCGTTCGTGTACACAGCATTTGCATCTTGATGGTAACGCTACAGTAGTTGTTTGCATCTTGCTGTTATTCCACATGGAAGTCAGGAAGCATATTCTTTGGGATTGGCGCACCGAAAGCGTGCTTTGATAATCAGTGGAAGGGTGGTTTTCATCCAGGTCATTTCTTTGTGATGTATAGCAAGCTCTTGGAGAATCCATCAGCCGGTGGAAGTGGTGGTAAACCGTCTATATTGTGAGTAGAGGTGAGCCTTGACCACTTCTTCAGTTGTGTTGTGAAGGCCTAGCACTAGGAGTTTCTCTGTAGTGGTGCCTTGAAGGATCCCTAGTACACTTCTGTGTGCTCCTTGGCTTAGGCAGCTAACTTTGTCTTGGTTATTGATGCACGATTTTGTATAAGCGGTCACTTAGTTGATGTGGCTGAGGACGAAAGATTGGGCGAGCCGGATGAAGTTCGATTCCTTCATGCCAGTGTGGCGATTTGAAATGGGGTGTATGAGATGTGTGGTTTGTTGAGTGATGTGGTGTGCAGTAGGTGTGCAGTAGGAGCCCCCCCCCTTGTCTCTACATAGTCATACAGGAGGTAAAGGATAACGTGTGCCATTGATTTTTTTGAGAAGAACGGAGGTTAGCGCTAGTTGGTGATCATTCATGCTTAAGCAACAGCGCTAGAGGACGAAGGCAAGAGCAAGATGGGACAACACGACGGCGCAAAAGCAAGATGGGACAACACGACGGTGCCGTCGTGTTGTGCCTTCTTGCTCTCGTCTTCGTCCTCTAGTGCTGTTGCTTAAACATGAATGATTTTTCGAGACATGATGTTAATAAAATGGGACGTAGGTGTTCATTTTGTTGTGTTGACACCTAATCGCAACTTCCTTTCTATCTCCTCTAATCATGGTTTGCGTTGAAGTTCGCTTTGCACCCAATCACGCAGTGAGCAGCGCAAGGACGACACCTACGAAAGCCGGAAGTGACAGGCGTAACAGGGTCTAATGACTGGCACGTTGAGGCAAGAGTAGCCATGCCCGTGTATGACAGAGGAGAGGCATGCCCCTGCTGGGAGGGCAACTTATTGCATGTCGTTTCAGCATCAGTGATGTGTTTGCCGGGATGAAAGTCACCAATGGGGAAGCTGAGAACTGGAGGGCAACTTATTGCAGTGCACGGTGTTACAGAAGTACGGGAAGGATGCGGGATTTGACACTGCCAAATTGTCATTGACAACTTTGGCATTGAAATGACCAGGCATTATGTAGACATGTAGGCTCCATGGGGCAAAAGGAAATGCTGCATTCTCGTGTTTGCGTGCTTGTTTTTAAGGTGAAAGCCTTTCTAGACTCGTGGAACTAAATGCCGTGCACGGGATCTGTGTATGGAATCTGTGCATTAAATCTGTGCGCTGATGTGTCACTGCTCCACGCCCCTGATCGTGAAACGCACATCATATTTCTTTGTCTACTGTGAGGATGATAGTAGCGATGACAAAGACTCTGTAGTTAGTGATAATGGAAATGATGACAGTAGCAATGAAAATGACAGTGCATTTAGTTGATAATGATAATTAGAGCAAATGTGATGCACCGTATGCAGCAGCAACGCTCCGGCTTTCGTATTTCTGCAGTGGAGATTCCACAGTGCTCTCGGAATTTTTTCCTCTCTCTGTAAGAGGGGCCAGTGTCAGGTTAAGGCTTTGAGGCAGGGCCCGTAATTTGGCAGGACAATTGTGGTCACTCGGGTCACTGCCATTTTGTATGTTTTAACTTTAGATGCTCTTTTTTCTTGCATGTATGCATTGGGAGAGCGTGGTAACCTTCATTAAAGTTGAAGGGGTGTGATGGGCAGCAAGTAACCAATCAGGTTGATAGTGGCTGTAGTTGGCTATGTGGGCTAGGCCCGAAGGCACTAAAACTGAGCTCGTTCGAAGGTGTCGAAACTTCAGAGCTATGGCTTAGCACGGCATCTTCGGTTAGGCGGAGGTAGCCATATCCAACTTTGCACAATCTTGCAGTAGGTACTATATATTTTGTAAAGTTTTGTGTACATAAATTTCAGTTTATCTCATAGCTCTTATCCAGTGTCGTCGTCGTACAATCTCCTCACCACTTTCCGAGAACCACACCTAGCAAATTCACATTCATCATCTTGTCATGACCATCATGACTCATGACTAAGCATAATTAAATATTACCTCTGAATTGTGCGTATGAAACCCATGGTGCCATGTACAATGACAGTGTGTGTGCACATGATATGGCTAAGCATATGACGGACCATTCAGGTGATGCGGGGTCGTGGCATGCATGTCATGTCACAACTTGTCATGACTAAATATATTGGCAGGGATTAATTGGTAGTGATTTTTTGCATATAAGCCACGCAGCAGTAGTGGTGTGTGTGAGTCGCATGATGAGTCACCTCATTGGGGTGGCGCAGTGGTTATGGCATTCGACTACTGTTCCCAAGGATGCGGGCGGCCTTGGCGGTAGCTTTTCGATGGAGGCGAAAAGCAAGATGCTAGTGTGCTATGTGATGCCAGTGCACGCAAAAGAATCCCAGGTGATCGAAATTTCTGGAGTCTTCTACTACGGCATCTCTCATAGCCTTGAGTCGCTTTGGAACATTAAACCCCACAAACCGAACCATCATGTGACTAGTCTTGACGCAGATGCATCAAGGTTCTGGAAGGGTATGTAATATATTCTTTGCGAAATGTGTGCAGAAGAACCTCATACTCAAAAAATTGGCAAATTTACACACGCACAAAGGTCAGATAAGGCGAAGGTAAAGAGCAGACAAACTACTGCAGTGCTCCAGAGGTCTTTGAATCATGCCAGTTGTGAAAATTCTTGTAAGGAACATGTAGTTTGTAGATTAGTGGAATAATAGAGCCACACGAGCATTCAGGCGCACGGCACCAAGCTCTTCAGTATTATGCATTCGACCAATAGACCCAAACCAAGATTCTAGTTAATCTTCAGTATTAGAACTGCTCAAAAAGCATTGCTTTGCTTGTATATGGAAGTGCTAATAAATAATGTGAAAAAATCGGTTGTTTGTTCGGACTGAAATTTAATGTTCTTAACCTACAAACGACTGCAGTGGTTTTGTGTGGAATGAAAGATGTCATAGTGTTATGGGTTCTGAAACCCAATAGGAAATGACATTAAAAGTCGATATCGACGCCGCGCTGCGGTCGATATCTCGATGTTTAGGTTGGCAGATTTACAGAAACTTTCAAGTTTCAGCGTCACTTTGAATGCGTTTTACTCCTCATCTGTAGCAAACACTTTAATGTAATGCATTTCCAGGAACATAACCACAGGCTTAGCACAATACTAAAATTTGGTGTCCGGACTTTTTTAATACTGAATTGAGAGATTTACGGTCTTCGGCTGTTGAGCCAGCAAAACTAAAATACTATATCACCTGTCCGATCGCAGCTTGTTTTTAGAGCCCTAAGGGGCCGAAGTTATTCCAGACCGCTTAGCACGACATCTCTTGTGCCCTGTATGCAGCTTTAAGAAAAGCCTAGATTTTTTTATCACGCTTTCTTCTTTCTTTTCCCATAATCATCTCTAGACACGAAACATGAATGTGGTCTGTTTAGTCACAGCAGTAATGATTATTCATTTATTTTCAGGCATGGACGTTCGCAGAGACCCCCGATATGACTCAAAATTTCATCATCTGCCAGCCTGGAGTGATGAAGTGGCAATCAAAGGTGCTAGAGAAATTTTAATGGGCCTCAAGTACCCAGACGACCAAACGCGCCGCTCACTGTACGCGTCCTGGCTCAAGGTGTTCGCCTCCAATCAGTGGCATGACTCCTTTGATGGCCTTATGTTGGAGTGTGTCGCGGCGACACCGTCGCCAACAAAGCCAGAGCAGCCATTGTTCGCTAACATCTTCAGGGTGCAACATCCCGCTGATGGACCTATTCCTGACGTCCAAGAACCTGTGCTTAAGCTTAGTCACCTGCCTGATCTGTTCGTTCATAACCAAGAACCAATAGAACCGCTACCCACCTCTCCCGGCCTCATCGACTACCTGGTGCAACTAATCCGAAGTAGTGACACTAACCGAGCTGCTCTCGATGAAGCCGGCCTCATAATTGGATTTTGCTGTCTAGTTCTGGCCGTGGGCTCCGTCGAAAGCCAGTCGTTTGTGCCATCTTTCTTTCAACGACGGTTAAAGCAAGCTTTAGCTACTACAGTGCCCACAGCATTCAACGGGGACATATTTGTGCCAACTGAGAACTTTGTCCGAGAAATGGCATTCAAAAGTCACATGGACAATGGCGTAATCATGCCTTTCCTCGTCTGTCTGGTCCTGGGCCAATACGCCTACCACATGAGTGCAGAGGTTTCCCTCAGGTAACAGCAGGAGAACCAGCCTATTGTGATTTTGCATGATGCATTACTATAACTAGTTCAGTTATTCGTATTACAATATTAGGAGACCCTGGGGATTAAAAATCGTAGCAGAAAGGTTATAGACCTTATGCGAAATTGCTGCCATCTATAGGACCTTCAGCAAACTGCGCTACACAACGTAATGTTGAAGGGTACAGTGATTCAGCTGCATTGCTACAGCTGCTGTTGTCGCGCTAGCTGCGTCTGTTTGGTGCTGTGGTTGCCATGCTGTTTGCTCGCATTCAGAGCAAAAAATGACGGAATAATGGACGATTGACTTGTCCACGCTGCCTACATTCCAGTTTTACTTCGTGAAGTGATACTGAACTGCTAAAACTTCTTGCGAACAGCGACATCAGCATAGCTACAAACGGTGAAACTCTCGTTGCTGCTCTGGCGCATTCCTTAATACACTGCTCAAATATGCATCCAAGAAAAAGTTTGATATTACTTTCAGGTGTAAAACACGTCTGTTATGTCATTAGGCTGTGTCAGCCACCGCAGGGTGTTTTGAGTCTAGTGCAAGCAAGGCTCAACTCCTATTGTGATTTTGCATGATGCATTACTATAACTAGTTCAGTTATTCGTATTACAATATTAGGAGACCCTGGGGATTAAAAATCGTAGCAGAAAGGTTATAGACCTTATGCGAAATCGCTGCCATCTATAGGACCTTCAGCAAACTGCGCTACACAACGTAATGTTGAAGGGTACAGTGATTCAGCTGCATTGCTACAGCTGCTGTTGTCGCGCTAGCTGCCATACATGAAGTAGTTGATATATTTTGTTTTTAAATATAGGACCGGTACCTAACAAAACACTGCACTTTGATGGACCTTCACAATTCCTAATGCAGCGCATGCACTACTGTTTCCATCCTGTTCCCATTCTCTTTCTGGACGTTTAGTGGCTGATGTATCTCAATAGCGTGTTAGGAACCATGTACTAACAGATCCCCTATTCTATATGTTGTTGACTAAATCTCCCAACCACATTTGCCGGCAAAACGTGACAGGTCAATAACGTTATTCTGCGCGTGCTGATCCTCCTCGATATGTAGAGCCTGTCGTCCCATTAGGGTTCAATATCGTGAATATCGATATATTAGCAGGTACTGTTGCCTGCGTAGTCACATCGCAGAGGTGTACCTTATACCCAGACGCAATGTCAAGCTCCTTCGTGGACGTGTATTAGAGCAATGTTTTGTGGAATGCACAGTTCTTACAGTAAAGCCATTCCTCCAATGCTGCATTTTTTTTCTTTTTCTTTCCGTAATTCTTGACAGAATTGAAGTATTTCGATCTTTTTCTGTTGTCCATGGGCTCAGCAGTGAGACGGGCATCAACCATCGGAGCCTATTCAGAGTCTGTACCAGTTTCTAGCATTGGAGTATAGTTGCTTTTCTATGTCTCGAGGGGGGGGGGGGGGGGGAGGCAGGCAGTGAAAGAGGTTTTAGTGGCTTTCTTGCTTCTGAAGATTTTGAACACGAAAACCAGGGTGTCTATACTCCGCTTCATACATCAAGTTCAACGCAGCGAAAGCTACGCAAGTAAGCACACAAGAAAAAAAGGAGGCATATCACTACGCGCTCGTTTTGTGGCCTAGTGGTTTCTGTGGAAACAGGCTCTATTACAAGCATGCACGTTTGCAATAACTTCTTCGCGTGTCTGGACATCTTCTCAATGCGGATCTTATAGAAAAAATCTGCTCTGAAGATGCAGTCGAGGTCGCTGCATTGCGCAGCCCGGAGGGCACAGCTGGCAGGGTTGCAGGGAAACGAAAACTCGACACGAATGAAGAGGACAAACAAAAAATGCAAATTCACCGAATCCTATCCTTTCTTCCTAAAAGAGGTGTTTTTTTATGAAGTTTATGGCAAATGTAAGATGTATTAAGCTTGCAGACAAAGCTACTATGTATTGTTTCCTCTAGTCGAGAGCAGGCACTATTTTTCATCGCAGATGCGGGAAGTTCAAGCAAGAGCTCTAGCTTTGGCAGTGTTGCAACCAGGAAAACCAGGAATTGTCAAGGAAATTTCGTGCACCGGGAAATATCGGGAAAGGAAACCATCAAAAATTTCGCCACGTCACATGGAAGATGGCACGATATATTCTGCAGTGCATTTTCATTTTAAGCTTTCGCACAGCAAGTATGTTATTCATGCAGATTTTTTTATATATCGCAAGGCAAGGTGCGATATATTACTTTGATGCCAGCGCATGGCTGAGCTGCCACAATAGAAGAACCAATATGCACATGAGTTGGGTACTCAATAAAATATACGGAAGCGCTGCGTGAGAGTAGTCCGCAACTAAAAGCAGGAATAATAGCACCGGCAGCAGCCAGCGCGAAAGTGATTGACCAGCCGAGCTACAGCTGAGGCCCGTTGTGACACTCCAGAGGTTGACCGCTCATGTCATTGCGATCTCGCCGCAGGTTCCACGCTTCGTGTCCACAATAAAAGTGCTTAACACTTTCATGTCCACAATCACGAACTCGGTACCAGCATCGCATTCCGCGCTAAAGCCAAGGTGAAACTTGCATTGGATCGCAGACTTTCCGGATGCGGCGGTGGCGTCAACTCTGTGTATCGTAATCCGGGATGCAATTCGCGTAGTAATTTGAACCCGCGGTGTCGTTATCAGGCAACGTGGTTCATGTTCCCTGCACATCTAACAAGTCTGGCACCGGCTGTCACTCAGGTCCCAGCAGCACGCTTCTGGCTGGCGTCTTCTGGTTTCTGTTCCACATCCGTTTCTTACGGCTTCCAAAGGCTCGTTGCACGCACGGTTACAATCTACTGTTTTTTGGCATCTCGATTGCAAGGAAAAAATCTGCACAAAGCTGTGCATCAAGAAACACGAGCACAAACTGAGACGCACATGAAGCGGCAGCCATGGCGGCGAACGTAAAACAGCAAAAAAAAAGAGTGACGCGCCGATCACACCAGCCAATGGGAAACGCAGAATGGCACGCTTTTCAAGTGTGCCGCTTGAGAGCTAATCGGAGACCATAAACGGCCTTCGGAAAATGGGCACGCAGAGCCAGTCCGCTTGAGTGAAGCCATTTTGATATAGCGTAAATTGCATACAAAAGGGCCATTTGTTTAACCTTCACCAGCTACACCAGTGTAGCAAATGTCCTATACCTACAATGGATTTTTGCTGCACTGGTGTAGCTGGTGTAGGTTAAACAAATGGCCCTATAGGAGATATTCACCGAGTTCGTACTACCAGCTGGCACGAGCATCGTCACGCTTCGTCCGCCAAGTTGGTTGTCGCCGGTGGCATCGGCAAGTGTCTGCTCGCGCAGTATCAGGTTCGCTGTCAGGTGCCCGCCGCACATTGGAAGGGAACCATAACGATTTGTCAAGTTGTTAAATACTTCCGCATCCACTTTTCATAGTGGAGCCCTTTATGCGCATGGAGTCTGCAGAGGTATTATCATGCTCCGGGACATAGCACTGCCTGTTTGATGTTTTAACAGGCATTCACCCAAGCAACAGCTCAACAGTAAAAGTGGCCAGCTGCCCATTGCACGCAACATGACTTGCAGCTCAATAAATTCGTTGTTAGCTGCCACTGAGGCAGAACACATCTTGAAGAGAGAGCGCATTAATTGTGCCTATTCCAAAGCTAACATGGCTACGAAACGCACATTTCTAGTATCGGTAATCAGCAAACTGCCGATCGAAGCTTTCACGGGCACTGTTCCAGCAGTAAAGCAATGCAGTTTCTTCATATGGGTGACAAAAGGTTCCGATGCCTTCGATTACACCAGGCATTGTGTATACGGGGTGGCCAGTTTTTCTAGCACGATATCCCCCCACCCCTCCCCCCGTCCTTCAACAAATCTATAGTTATCTGATCCTCTCCAGCTGCTTTCCCTCTTTTCATAGTTTCTATTGCTTTCTTAACCTCGTCCTTCATCACTGGTGGAACGTCTGACTGTTTTTCCCTACTCCCAGTCTCATTATGGTCCTGACTACTTTGACTACTGTAGAGATCAGTATAGAATTCCTCAGCTATTTTGACTATCTTGTCCTTATTCGTGATGGCGTTACCTGCCTTGTGCCTTAGCGCATATATCTGATTTTTGCTTATGCCCAATTTCTTCTTCATCGCTTTAAGGCCTCCCCCGTTCTTTACAGCATGCTCAATTTTCTCCATGTTATACTTCCTTATATCGGCCACTTTGCGCTTATTGATTAGCTTTGATATCTCTGCCAATTCTATCTGGTCTGTTCGATTGGACGCTTTCATACTATGGCGTTTCTTAATCAAATCTTTCGTCTCCTTAGACATCTTACCGGCATCCTCTCTAACTATCCGATTGCCTACTTCTACAGTGCACTCAGTAATGACATCTCCGAAATTATTGTTTATTTCTTCTAGGGTAATGTCGCCATCCTAGGTAGCGAAGCACTGGAAGTAGTAGGCGAAAAATATGTCTACTTAGGACAATATGTGAAAATATGTCTACTTAGGACAAGTAGTAACCGTAGATCCGTACCATGAAAAGGAAATAACAAGACGACTACGATTGGGATGGAGCGCATTTGGCAAGCACTCAGATTATGACTAGCAGCTTACCGGTATCGCTCAAGAGGAAAGTATACAACAGTTGCATCTTACCTGTACTCACCTGTGGGGCTGAAACGTGGAGGCTAACCAAGTGGGTTCTACATAAGTTGACAACGCAGAGGGCTAATGGAACGAAAAATGGTAGGGGTAACATTAAGAGATAGGAAGCATGCAGAGTGCATCAGAGAAATAACTCAAGTTACTGACATTCTAGTGGAAATCAAGAAGAAGAAATGGGCATGGGCAGGACATGTAGTGCTAAGAGAGGATAACCGATGGTAGCTTAGGGTAACAAACTGGATTCCAAGGGAAGGAAAGCGTAGCAGGGGGCGGCAGAAAGTTAGGTGGGCGGATGAGGTTAAGAAGTTCGCAGGGGTCAAGTAGATGCAGCTAGCACAGAACTGGGTTAATTGGAGGAATATGGGAGAGGGCTTCGCCCTGCAGTGGGTATAGTCAGGATGATGATGATGATGCTGAATTGAAGCCTGGATGTAGTTGACTATATTTAATTCATCGATAAATTGAATGCGTAAATACATTAGAATTTCGCGTTTTAAGAGAAGAGTGTTGCGCCTTTGAAGTGCTGCAACGTGTTTTATCTGGATACCTGGAGACGTAGGACATCTCTCGACAGCTTGTATGCATGAAGCTGTAAAGCCGAGTACGATTTTGCGATCTTTCAAAGCAAGGTAAATAAGATACCATTTTACAATTCAGGCACGCCGTTAATCGAAACTGCACCTACAGCGCAAGAACCACGCGAGAGCAGATCAACACAAGGCCACAAGAAAGAAAAAAAGCTCAAGGGATATAACTTGTTGGTTCTTTTCTTCAACAGCCTTATTTTAGTTTTGCATACAAGGGACACAACAGGTAGTCGGCATTATCGGGGACAACGAGCATTAACCCAGTTGGCCATGCTACCACCTACCGGCGCCCCTACACCCTTACTATGCCGCTTGCCGCTCCTCAATTCAGCTAGGTGGCAGCAATTTTGCATAATGTCTATACCTTGAAAGGTTCCTGCTATAATGTTTTAGCATGCGCTTATGGTGCTCCGCTACCTCACCGACAAACCCGGGTTCAGTCTCGGTCACGGCAGTCATGTTTTGATGGAGGTGAACCTCTGAGCGCCCGTGTACTCGGCAGTGCTGTTAGTGCATGGTGGCACCCTGGTTAGTGAAAATTGTATCGAGATCTTCAGTATGGGGTCCCTGATTGCCGGAGTGACTTTGGTACGTTAAACCCTATAACCCTAGACTGAAACCGATACTCTGGAAAGAAGCCTGCCAGGCACTGAGTTTGACATTTTTGTTGTACTAACTTGCCTAAGCCTCCTCATTATCCCGATACTGTGGAAGGAGGCCTTCTGCTAGGCACTGATTTCGATGATTTTAATGTACCAAGTTGCCCAAGCCTCCTCCTTAACTCGATACTCTAAAAGGAGGTGTTTTACCAGGCACTGATTTTGATGTTTTTGATGTACCAACTTGCCCAAGCTTCTTCCTTAACACTGATTTCAAACTAAAGACTAAGCTGACAAGCACCTAAAAGCAAAAAGAGTCGCTAAATGCCAAGGATTCTGAAGGTTCTGTTTATCTCTTGTCCCGAAGCTTACGTTGACTGCCACAATTGCTTGTTCGGACATCATGACCAGCATCCTTGACCTTGTATCACCAGCTGTCACTTCTCTGCCTTGGCGCCAACCAGATTTCTGGTATTGGGTGTTTGACCTTAGAGATGATATGCAGCTATTGTGCTCACCACCACACCGACTATTAGCTTTTCGCTGCTTTCAAGATGTGAGCATGCTCAATCTCCCCAGCAGCGCAAACCTTAGCCCCAGTATTAGTACAGTGCTAGCAATGTCCGGCCCTACATAGGGCCTGACGCTGCAAACGCTACCAATACTGGGCCTAATTTATTCATTCATTGCTTCCATGACCTTCACTTGTTTACGTCTGCTATTTATTTTTTGAATTTGTCTCAAATATTATTTTCCAGCGCTGACATCAGCTTCCTGAGAGAAGGATTCATGAACTGGACGAGATACTGCCGCCTGGAAGTGATAGACCTTCTGCATGTCCTAGAAGAGCAATCAGGGCTTCATGCCACAGAGATTAACTCGCTCATCCAGTCGCGCAATACACCTCGGCTTGTGATGGAGTCCGCGGCCGATGTCGCCAAGTATCTGGAGGGCGCAGGAGGTCCAATGCAGACAACTAGGCCCTGGTGCCGCGCTGTGAGCGCCAGTTTCTTCATGGACTTAGACTTGGGCAGCCACCTGCAATATGCCGTGAGGCTGACTGCGTTGCTCGAGTCTGACCTTGAACACAGGCTCTGGGCGAGGGCTGAATTCTCGGTTGTTCCGCGTGCGCACGTCCAGGAGGCTCTAATCTGGGCCAGGGAGTTTAAGCGTTTCCTGCAAGAGAGAAACAATGCAGACCCTGAGGAATCTCCACTGCTTCAGACTGAGGGCTAAGCGGAATTCCCCATACTGACTTACATAACTGCCATTCTGACACCTCGTAGCACAATGTATTTTTTTTTTTTTTTTTTTTCCCCCCCCGAAAAGTTTGCCACAAAATGTATTTGTTACCAAGTGAATGCCGGCCGCATTCGAGATATAGGGGCCAGTTTCCTGCCGTTCCTCACATTTTGGGAAGCATAGAGATGTGTTTCAATAAAAGTTTTTTTTTTTTTTTTTCAAATAGTCGTTGTTTGAAGTTCTAAACCTAGAGATGTGCTTCAATAAATACTTTTATTTATTTTCAAATAGTCATTGTTTGAAGTTCTAAGCTGTTTTCACACTAGGGTTCATGTTGTGAATGTATGGTTTCTTTTCTGGCACTGTTCAACAGCTAGTTTTTAAGTAGCACCTTCATAGTTTAAACAGGAAAATTTTATGTCATTGACACTGGGGAATACAGTATTCATTTCTTCTCACATTTTGGGAAGCACAGAGGTGTGCTTCAATGAATGTTTTTATTTATTTTCAAATAGTTGTTGTTGTTTGAAGTTCTAAACTGTTTTCACACAAGGGTTCATGTTGTGAATGTATGTTTACTTTTCTGGCTGTGTTCAACAGCTGGTTTTTAAGTAGCACCTTCATAGTTTAAACAGGAAAAGTTTATGTCATTGACACTAGTGAATACAGTATTCATTTCTTACATTTTGAGAAGCATAGAGATGTGCTTCAATGAATGTTTTTATTTATTTTCAAATAATTGTTGTTTGAAGTTCTAAGCTGTTTTCACACGGGTTCATGTTGTGAATGTATGTTTTCTTTTCCGGCACTGTTCAACAGCTGGTTTTTAATTAGTACCTTCATAGTTTAAACAGGAAAATTTTATGTCATTGACACTGGGCAGTACAGTATTCATTTCTCACATTTTGGGAAGCACAGAGATGTGCTTCAATGAATGTTTTTATTTTCAAATAGTCATTGTTTTTTGAAGTTCTAAGCTGCTTTCACACAAGAGTTCATGTTGTGTATGTATGTTTTCTTTTCTGGCAGTATTCATTAGCTGGTTTTTAAGCAGCACTTTCATAGTTTAAACAGGAAAATTTTATGTCATTGACTGGTGAATACAGTATACATTTCTTAATGCTTCTTGCGTGATTGCTCTTCCTCCACCATTTTTTGTTTTTTCGGGACATATTTACTCATCCATAATTTTTGGCATGGCATTTTGTGGTAGAAGGTGGTTATTCATCTGCATCACACAAATGCATGCATGGTAGAGCCCAGACTTTAAACCTCGCCAGTCGAGTACTGAGGGTGGCTTCTGTCCAGCTCCGACCTTCAAGATGAGCTATAAGCGCACTTTTAGTGTGCCGAAGAGGCAGCAAACATCAATGGGATTCTGGACCTAAGAATGCCACCCGCAACTCAAGACTCCTAACCCTACCCCTCATTCTCTTTTCAGAGCCTTGATTTTTATCCCACCCTCCCATATGAAATGAACCAAAGTTGCACTCCCTCTCAACTTTGTGATAACATGGGGTCTTATTACGTAACAAAACCCAATGTTTTTTTACATTGCAATTTCTTTTCGATTGGATACATCACGCAAACTAGGCTTAATGCACGGCTCTGCTCAGGCTGATGGGCACGATAGAACAGACGCCTCTTTAAAATGTCGAGTGTTGTATTATGGAATACACTGCGGGAGCAGATTAAGTACTGCATGGTGAATACAGATGTTAAAACCACTAAACTGAATGCAACTGAGGTAAAGTGTTGCAAGTGGCACTTGATAGGGTTAATTGGATCACTGATTGCGACTAAGATAAGTTGTCACAAATGGTGCATGGTAGGGTTAATTGGAGCATTTTTTTTAAGAGGCTTTTGAATGTAGTTCAGTATATGACGATGCTCAAACTATGAAAGATCGAAACACATGTTGCAGAAGTTTTTTTGCTCTCAATATCGTGCGTACGGGTGTTATGCAGGATTACCCGTGATCTGCACCCCTGAGTTTAGCTCTAATATGTACAATGGCAGTACATTGTTCATGCTCAAGTAGCCGGCATGCGCTAGGCTTTATTTGTGAAGTGCGATGGGACTGGATTTATCTCCAATGGCCAAAGCCACACGCAACTGCTCCCACGTTGATCCAGGTTGTCGTAAGTACTTTGACATCTTGTCTTCGAAGTTGTTGTGAGGAGCGCGGCCGAGTGCGCTGGCGATTCGATTCTGCGACGACAGACGAGCCCGTTTGTTCATATCGCCACAGACAAGTTCAGTTGTTTGTGGATGCAAGTGAACTGCATACAGAATTTTTTGCACTGCCAGCTCTGTCTTCTCTTGCTTTTTCCATGACGTTGTCAGCAGTGTACGACAATATTCTAGCTGAAATCAAAAAGAACAAGTGTGCATCCACAAGGCATGTAATCCAAATAGCCAGTGGTCTTTAAAGGTACCAGTTTGTATTCCAGGAGAAGGCAAACAGATCAAGGGTTGACTAGTTTTGGTGGGAGGAGGATATGAAGTCTGCAGACATGAGGTGGCTGCATATGGTACAGACCTGTATCACGGCCGCTCGATGGAAGAGCACTGGGTGCGGCCTGCTGCGTCGCGCCACCGTCAATGGGCGAGCGCGTCCTTGGGGAGTTTACAGTTGCGCCCGCTATTTCTGCTGAGGGCGCCACTGTTCGGGGACACGTCGTCGCCGGCTCTGAGCACGCGGTTTGCTTCCTTTCTGGGCGCGTCCGCCTCGCGTCTGCGTGGTAAACGCAAACTTTTTTGTGTGCGCGTGTGCAAGCACGTTAACGTTGAGACTGGATGCGTTTGTTCTTTAAGGCGAAAGCTGTTCTAGGCTCATGGAGCGAAAATCTATGCACAGAAGCTGTGCCTGTTATCTGTGCGTCGCATCAGTGCACTGGTGTGCCAGTCGCAAAAGCGGACGTGCAAGGAGGGAGAAAGAATGAATATGATTGATGGTGATAGGCAACCAATAAAAGTTATAGACACTGATAGAGGTAATGACTAATAATGGCTAATAATGACTAAATGATTTGTAATGACCAGTATATCAAACTACGACATGTAATGACCGCAATTGATTAGAAATTAGTAAAAGTGCTTAGCGATGTATGGTAATGACTATAATAGCTAGGCATGACTCATCATTACTGTTAATGACTACGAAATGACCAATATGTGAAACGACATGTAATGACAACTGCTGATTCTAAATGAGTAACCTGCTTAGTTATGAGTGATAAGGGCTACAATGACTACGCAGGCAGACTCATCATGACTGAGAAACGACCAATATATCAAACGACATCTTGAAATGACGAACTGTGGCAAACGATGAGAGGCAAATAATAGGAGAAGGGTAGGCTTTCGCCGTCCTGCGCTTAAGAGACATCTAAGAGACCCTCTAATTTTATCCGCTGAGCTCGCTTCAGGCAAAGACGGCAGCGAGGAGTGGAAATGCACTCGCTTCCTCTGAAATGAAAGCGGCGCTGAGGTTAAAACGTCCAGATGCTGAAGCATAATGCCCTATCAGCTGCCATTGAATTTTCTACAAGGGACAGCAGATTGGACTTGTTGGTGATTATCGGTTAACCGTGCAAACAATGTGACGGGAACACAGGAGAAGACGGCACAACTGCGCGAGTTGTGTCGTCTTTTCCTGTGCTCCTGACACGTTGTTTAACCTATTTAGTTACCAGGGAGCTGGCCAGTGAACTAGGATTTTTAACGATGTGTTGTGAAGCAAATGAACACGATTAGATAGCACCAGAAGCTGTTCTCGCAGGTTATGTTGTGAGGACATATCAGAAAAAGCTACGGTTTTTTTTTTATATAAGCATGCAATTTGTTCTAAATTTTGCCGCGCTAGTCTGAGTGGCCGTGCAAGTAAAGGAGCCTGTGCATACATTTGTTTATACTGTTGAGACTGTTTGAGCCGATGAGATAAAATGAAAAGCCACGTTCCACAGAAAATCCGGCGCCCGCTCTGTCGGCGGAAAGTCTGAAAAAAACCTTTCTGGTAAGAGGCACTTTAGTTGGTGATATGGCCAGACACCTTTGGTGCGAGGAGAACACATGACATGTTGAATGTGGCAGGAGCTGCCAAATCAGAGAGTCAATAAGATGTAAGGTTGAAAGGGGAATTATTGAAAGCGGGACCCTTAGATCCCAAGTCAGGCACACTATACTCCTATCGGGCACGTTCGTACGGCTTCGGTAAAGAGGGGCTTTATATAGCTATGTGTAGGGTGCTATTTCATATAATGCGGTGGCTTAATGTTGCATTCTAATGATATGCGACAGAGGCAGCAATTACGGGATACGGTGAATAAGCAGGTAGCAAAGTGCGGGCTCCCCAAGGAGACTTAAGAACCCCAAGTTTTGTTTATCACTACCAGGTTATCACTACTGATCTCGAGCCGGGCATCCTGAAGAGTGAAGTTGAATGGGCCTTAGCCAGCCTTGCTAAGAACAAAGCTAGCGGAATTGATGGTATTCCAGCAGAGTTGCTTCAAAACCTCTACCACGACGCTGTTAACACACTGCATACATTATGTCAAAAGATTTGGACAACCCTGCAGTGGCCACAGGATTGGAGGAGGTCAGTTTACATCCCCATTCCAAAGAAAGGCAGTGCCAAAGATTGTTCCAACTACCGCACGATCGCGCTTATTTCGCATGCTAGCAAGGTGATGTTAAAAATCCTGCAAGGTAGGCTGCAGCAGTATGTGGATCGGGAGCTTCCGGACGTGCAAGCTGGGTTTCGCAAGGGCAGAGGAACTAGAGGCCAAATTGCCAACCTTCGCTGGATCATGGAAAAAGCAAGAGAGTTCCAGAAACCTATTTACTTCTGCTTTATTGATTATGCGAAAGCGTTTGACTGCGTAGATCACAGCAGATTGTGGCAAGCTCTCCAAGAGATGGGAGTTCCAATTCACCTCATCTGTCTCCTCAGGAACCTTTATGAAGGGCAAGAGGCCACAGTCAGAACTGGGCATGGTCTTACTGATTGGTTTCCGATTGAGAAAGGGGTGAGGCAAGGCTGCATACTGTCGCCCCGCCTATTTAACCTATATGCAGAGTGCATCATGAGGAAGGCCGGTCTGGTCGAGTCTTCAGCTGGAGTGAAGATTGCTGGAAAACGTATCAACAACCTTAGATATGCGGATGATACCACTTTAATGGCAGAAAGTGAAGTGGAACTCAAGAGACTTCTGATGCGCGTACAAGAAGAGAGTGAGAAGTTTGGGCTTAAACTGAACATTAAAAAGACGAAGATCATGGCGTCTTGCCCTATCAAGTCCTGGAGCATCAATGGACAAGAAGTGGAAGCTGTGACAGATTTTCTGTTCTTGGGCGCCAAGATTACCTCGGAAGGAGACTGCAGCCATGAAATTAGGAGACGCCTGCTTCTGGGAAAGAGAGCAATGGTTAGCCTTGACCGCCTAGTAAAGAGCAGAGACATTAGTCTGCCAACCAAGATCCGTATAACCCGTGCTATGGTCTTTCCAGTTGTGATGTATGGATGCGAGAGTTGGACTGTGAAAAAGGCTGACCGCCGAAGAATAGACGCGTTTGAATTGTGGTGCTGGCGAAGACTCTTAAGAGTTCCTTGGACTGCCAGAAGATCAAATCAGTCGATATTGTCGACCATAAACCCTGACTGCTCATTGGAGGGTCAAATTCTAAAGTTAAAGCTCAGCTACTTTGGTCATCTGATGAGAAGAGAGGAGTCGCTGGAGAAAGATTTGATGTTGGGAAAGGTTGAGGGTCGCCGGAGAAGGGGTAGGCAGCGAACGCGATGGTTAGATGGCATTCTCGAGGCATTGCAGATGAAGCTATGTGATGTTAAGAAGATAGTGAGAGACCGGAAAGCATGGCGTGACATGGTCCATAGGGTCACGAAGAGTCAGACACGACTGAACGCCTGAACTGAACTGAACCAGGTTATTGCTTAATTTATGCGATATTTGGTAATGGTTTTGAGGCGACATGTTAATCGAGCAAGAGCCTGTTGCAGGAAATATAGTCAACTGGACCAGTTACAGGTTAAAGAAAACCAAGGATAATGGAGGCTTGATGTACCCCGCAAAGGAAGTAATCAAGCTTTGTCAGCTTACGAGCACCTTCATTAACAGAATGATGAAGTCTGAAGAGGTCCGGTGAAGCAGCAAGCTGTGTAAACTTTTGGTTTCATCATTGTTTTCTCACTGTACACAGTACCTGCAGCTAATCTATAGAAACAATGATCGTGCCCAAGCTAAGGCGCTATGCAAGATATCGTTAAGTTGCTGCCCCCACTGATAGCGAGCTGGGCTGGAAATGTCAACCCAACAGTGGAGCGATGTTTATGGCTATGGCATAAACCTCTCTCAAGAAAGGTTTTCCGTCTGCGATTGGTAATTTTCTTCCTTTTTTTGTGTGGCCATTAAGCGTACTCGGCTGCTCACTGAATCTCGGCTGCAGTTGCGCTCTGAACATTCTTGTGATCACAGCTAAGAGTTTCACAACAGCAACACTCGATGCGCGTTCTTCCATTGAAAGTTACGAACCAGCAAAATTGTATGGGTTTGCGAGCAGCCAATAAAAATAGTAAAAAGCTTTCGGCGCATATACGTAGCACCTTGAGGCAGACCGGCTCTATCAAGCGTGCTTACTTTGTCCGGTCATGCAAAATGCGGCAAGCCATGACGGATAGCATTCTGGCGTACAAAGTTTAATGTCTCCAACTAAGTAGAAGATCCCAGGTTATCATCTAGATTTAACCTAATAAACATCTTCATGTTTCCACTGTAAAATTTGTCACAATGAGATAGAAAGGTTGGTTACATGTTGCATTTTCACAGAGGTTGCTCATAGTAGGACATTTTTTTATTGGATAACGCTGGCAGCTTAGAACAGGTTGACGTCAATTTGTGTATAAAAGCTGTATGCAGGAATTAGCAAATGGTATGAAAATGACACACGGAATTCGCGACATAGTTAATTAAGTGGTTATTCATTAGGCTACCATGGCAGCTGAACAGCTTCGAATTGTTCACAGCCGGGTCACATTTTAATGTGACGAACAACTGGATCCGAATGCAACATCATGGTAATGCGAGCTCTTCAATCGATTGAACCACCGTCACTATAAGTTTTTCGGGGTGCACTCAGTATACATCCTTGCCGAGCAAGTGCTAAGTGCTGACATGGTCACACTAGACGTGACAGTATATACTAATTCTTGTTGCCAAATTGTGTGAAGCGGAGCTTTTTTTATATCCTTAAAATAAAAGGCTTCTACCACGCCGACGCCTCCCTCAAAGTGCAGCCAGGCGCAGCTCTCCGCGCGCGCTGTCCCTGAACGGTGGCGCCGCAGCGGTGGCGACTGGAAGTAGGTGCCTCCCACCGGTTTCGGGCGACGTAGCAGGCCGCACCTAGTGCGCTTCCATCGAGCGGCTGTGCCTGTATTAATGAGGTATAGGAGGGACCTTTGGAGGGCAGTGGGCATAGTCAGATTAATGGTGATGATTATGTCTGAACAGTATAGTGCTGCTAGCATATATTGTGCCAATCACCTGAGCTTCATCACTAGACTTCAAAATTATACTGTGTCTGAATATTATGAAGCTGTATCAATCATCGAAAGAGCTCCTACTGTGAGATCCTAAATATATATCTGAATCAAAATTATGTTCCACACTCTGTGATGCTGGAGTATACGAATGTAGAAACTAAGAAAAATCTTGAGATGGAGTAAAATTTTTTGCGTTGCAAATATGCAGCGACAGCATGCATAGGGCAAAAATGACACTAATGGCCTCTTATGGTCTAATGAAGGTGCACATAGATTTCAAAACTCGATTCATTTGCTAGAATTAATGACGAGTGGTTTTACCGCTCCTCCTTCCTTGCACATTACCATATCCGCATCACTACACGGTGTTTCAATGAAGCCTGCCTGTAATTTTTAAAAACTGCCTATTGAGATATGGAGACAGCTTGAGCAGCACAATTCTACAAGTGTTGGCGGATGTCATGGAACAGAAGAATAATACTGAAATATTGAGTTGTTTAATTTCTGATGGTTACCTTTTCAGCTAATGCAGCCATGCATTTAGTTGCATTTATACATCTGTCACACGTGCAAGCAAAACCTCTTTCATCAAGCAGGCTTTTATCGAGTTGAAAGACTTGTATTCAAAAGGAGTTGCGTAGCAGACACACGACGCTGGCAATCTCTTTAGTGTTTCCTTTGGAGGATGCTGTTAAAAAAGCGCTAGATCTTAAAACAAAACTACTTGGAGTAAACCGACGTATCACAACATATGAATCAAATACGCATGTTATTACACGTGAATAGTAAATTTAGCTACAGTATGTTCACAAACGTTAAAGCAGATTGTGCGCATCTGCATCTATAGTTAGCATCTCCAGATGATATCTTCCAACTGCTTACAAGAGTACTGCAGAAAGACTACATTATTGTGCCTAGTTAATCTTCTGCAAAACATAATACCCTTTTTAGAATGCATAAACGTGACATGAAGATGCACTTTTGCTTTCTTTATTAAAAGATAATCGTTGATGCCCACTGGGATGGAGGCTACGACTTTCCAGTCGTAAAAGAGATTAGCGATCTTCGCTTTCGGAAAAGACCGCTTCTGGAAAGGCGATTGAACGTTGTCATGTGTCTGGGGATGAAACTTTTTGGGGAGGTGTCTTTTTATTCAAATGCCAAAAACGGTGCCCATGTAACATGGGTATTAGAGATGTGGGCCTGGCCATTACTAACAGCTATATCAGTTTTTTTGAAAGTGCGATTACACTCGGTGCTCTGGCTGAACAAATTTTGGCTATATATGGTACTGAAAAACATGCAAGCTTTCAGAAAACTCGCTCATAGTGGTGCCCTTAGGTCATCAATAAACTGCAAAAGTTCCACATCACTTTATTTGTTCCACGTGGGCTAGAGCAACAAGCAGTGCAGCGGAAGCAGAAAAGCTGGCAGAGATTATCCCTTTATATGGGGGCTGGTGATCAGCTAGCTATAGACCTTTGCATCGTGCGAGGAGGTTGTCGAAACTCCTTTCTGGACTGTTGCAAACCGGTTCTGCTTCCACCTCCACCGTGTTGACGTCAGGCGCAAACAACAGCCCAGCGAGCAATATGGCGACGCCCAGGAGGCCCTCGTTGCAAAGGTCTACACAAGCAGAAATTATTCTGGCACTATATTGCTGCCTCTCATTCATTGCTGCCTCTCATTCGTAATAGTGAATGCATAAAGACATAGAGGCACCCAGCCAGCAGATACCTTTGATGAGTAGTTATTCAAAGAGGCCACTAAATATGGTTTCAAAAGAGTGATTAACTTCTCTGCTAAAAGATCCTATAATTTCAGCAAGAGTTGTCGGGCTAGTTGGCTTGGATCTTATAATGCCACTACTGTCTTCATGTTGTCCTTTTTGCGCATAACCTTTTATGGCATTACAAGGTCCCAGAATTTTCGAACAATCCTTTAAAGGGCAACTCCGGTGGCTTTTTCATCATTTTGTGTATGTGCATTGGATGGTAGAAACAAAGTAAGGAAATCATGAACTACATAAAATGTCTGATAGCCGAATACAAACCTCACAATTTCATAATCACGCGGGAGACGTCAAAAACGCAATGTTGCCCGCAGAAATTGCTTCAACTGAAGCCACGAGAGCTGCACATTTTAAAACCGTGTTGGGCGCGAAGTTTTCGCACGGCGCCCAATTTTTGTAGAATATGTCGGGGTGGAGAGAACCTACAGTAAAAATTTAGTAGAATATTCGAATGTTAAACAACCTCCAGAGTTGCCCTTTACGAAGACATGCATATAGTTTTTTTTTTTTTTTTATGAATAATCCATTTCCACCGCCATTCTTTACATCGAAACCTTGGCTTGACTACAAAAAGGTGCATAAAATCTATTATTCTGATTGTTTGATGAAATATTGTTTTTCTAATTTGTAAGAAGGTGGCCACCGGCGGCTGCTGCATCGCCAGTGCAAGTATAGTGTTCTAGAATTGAGAAGTGTGCCGTCTTCGGCGCGCGGCAATGGGAGCGACGTGGTTATAGTGCTCTAGAAGATTGGGCAGTGTGTCGACCTCGCCGCGAAATGCATGGGAGCGGGGAGCCGCTTTTGCGATGACGGAGGCGCCGCAACGCAGAGGGCGCCACCAGCAACTGTTGTGTCAGCCGTCCGGGCGCCCGCGTATGCGCGCTGTGCAGCAGGGTGAATACCGCGCGCACTGTACGTTCTTGTTTGCTTGTGCGTCGTCTCGAGTTGTTCGCGACAAGATTTTATAAATATGCCGGTTAATAGGGCTCAGTACTGTTAGCAATCACTTAATTTATTTTCCCTTTTGGCCGTCGGCAACACCTCGCGGAAGCAACATGACAAAACAGCTTAGAGAGGGCGTACAAATTCAGACTCGCACACCACGCTTCACTCGCCGTACAGCTTGCTTTAGCATTCCTAAAGCACCTAATTGACGTCCAGAAATGCACTCGTTTTGAAAAGAGGGCAGTGTGGAGACAGGATATGTATGAAGAAGTCAAACATGCAACATGTGCGTTCGAGCGCTGACTAAAGCTGGCCACAGTAACCCCATTATCAAAACAGTGAAAAATGGTATATTCCGTTGTTTCACGCGCAGACTATGCCGACTACAGTAAGTTACCTGAAGCCACAAGAAAAGTCGGCATTCAGCTCGAATGAATGGACTACCCCGCATAGAGGTAGGGACATGAAAAACGAACGACACAGGTAAACGGCTACTAAACACAGTGGGTCAGGAAAGGTGGAAGAAGTGGGATGTAAAGGATGCACAGAAAAAAAGAAAAGAAACGTGTCGCCTACAAGGGAGGGAGAAAGGAGGCATGCAGCGCCGTGAAAAGAGCGACCGCGAATGTGAACAAAGGTTTGGAATTGTCGTGCGGCGCGGCAAACGCACGACGGAGAAGAAAGCAGGCATAAAGACGAAGAAAAATGGAGAAATATGACAGGCAATAAAAAAAAAAGGGAAACAATCGAGCTTAAGAACCAAATGGAGGCCTGGGAATTAAGAAGAAAGCAGTGCGCAAAAAGGCTGCAATCGAACGCGTAGATATAAGCGTCGAAATTTAAGTCAACAGCTTCGTAAAACTGTACACTAATATAAGAACAAATCATTTTATTTTCTTTCCATAAATTGGAACATTGTTGTAACGGGTAGCTTTAAGTACCCAGAGATGCGCGCTATACTTAAGACATTTAATCTTAGTGCAATATAGTTTGACAACTCAAATGTTCCAGAAAATGTTTTCCTTCTAGGTAGTTTTTATTGTGCGTGCTCAAGCAACCGGTAATATATAAGTCACTGACCCCAGAAGATCGCTTTAGTCCTGTTTTGGTGCACATATAAAATAAAATAAAAAAAGAATAGCTCTGAAAAAAAAAGAACGATGGAAAATAGAGGACGCAGAGGTATACTGTACGCCTAATTCGCTTCCGCTACATAATCCTCCAGCGAAAGAGAGGGTGTGAGGCCGGCACGGTTTTTCGCCACGAACAAAAACTGCGCCATAGGCTCCAAGCTATAGTCGCAATTTACCCAAAAATTTGGCTCGAGTGTACGATCCTTTTGGACGCCTTTGCACTTCAGATTTTGCAACCTTCATTTAAAATGTGGAGGTTCAAAAATTTTACCACTTAGAGCACCAGAAAGCTCATACTTGAAGTTAATGGAATTTCATGTGTTTTTGCGGCTTCGCTCTTTGCAAAGTAAGCGAACCACGACAAGAGTACTCAAAGGGAATAATTGAATTCTCTTGGAAGTATTCCACGTGTAATATCAACCTTGTTAACAATTATAGCCTGATTAGTTCTGCAAAGAGTACCCGCAGCAAGTAGCCCGATTATAGTCCGGCAAGCAGTAGTTGGCGAGCGTATCCAGTATACTCATATTTCATACCACCCACTCGAAGAATAAGCACGCATTAGTGTCCGCATCTCAATTCGGCCTTATATTAATCGCATGTGCATTTGATGCCCGTTACCGTTTTTCGTTTTCTTGCGGTGCGCGCCAATAACTGCATCATATACGACGCGCAATTATAAGTGCTTTTTTTCTTTCTTTTTTTTTTTTTTTGCTCTGTACCATTTGATGCCAGTAAAGCGTCCGCTCTCAAGTGCCCACTATGAACGTATTCCCTCGTATACGTATGTGACAGGTTTAATTTTTCATATTTTATCTGAAGTATGACATTTTTTAAATCTAAACAGCTGGTTCGCCCTTTGGTCAGCGGCACGTAAACAAATGTCCGCGATATATGTATTTGTTAATCACGAACAGAGAATAAATGCTTGAGTCGCGTATATTTTCCTTTTTTTTTTCTTTTTGCTGCTAAATACCGCAGTGCTTTATATTTGAACAGTAATAAATAAATGTGTTTCGCTGGCACACTGTATTTGTAATTTCTATAAGCGGTGATTACAGGCACAAAAAGAACACCTATTAAAGAGATATATTACAAATTACTGACGATTTGTGATGAACGTTGTCATGTATTAATAAGCACGAGCTGCAAAATGTGAGCAGGTGTTCGTAAATAAGGTTCGTAAAAAATAAGCTGTTCCTAAGAGACCTTACGAAGCACAAGCTTTGATTCGCATGTATACTGTTTTTCTCCGCGTGTTAATAGCGCTCCTCGGCAGTAGCCTTTATTCCCTTACTATAAGAACGAATGCAAAACACCACGTTTCGTTGAAAACATTAAATACAAGCTCATCTGGACGATTTATGGCTGTCCGCAGGAAGAAATGTTGAAAGAGTTTGAAATAGCGATTCAAACATTGCGGCGCAGCTCCGTAGGACTGCTCAAGCGAGCACGGCGTCTCCAGATTAACTTAATGGAATGGCAGGGATGAGTTTAAGCACTTGTAATAAGTAGCCACTTTATTAAATATCGCACCATTTGCGTAGCGTGTCAAAATAGCTCCAAAGAGAACCGCACCCCTCCTCTGTACCACCGCTATCCCCGCAGCCGCTACGCGCCGAGCGGTGAACGTGGCACCATGGTGGCACTGGTGGCACCCCTATTGCACGTCGCGCCCTCTCACGGTAGTCGGTTCCTGTCATCGCAAAAGCGGCCCGCTCTACGGCGCCGGTCATCACACTGCCCAATATTCTAGAGCACTATAACTAGAGTCCCTAGAAGTATTTGCTAGTCTGCCGTCCGAGCGGGGTTCCCTATGGAACCGGTTGGCCGCTTCCCGGATGAAAGCGCAGGGGGCGCTGTACGCATTCGGAGCGGGGTCGCGTTGTGTACGTGGTGCTGTGGCGGTTGTGCCGTACTGCGAATCTGCGCCGCGCTGATCCGTTGGTGCCGTGACAAGGCTCGTGCACCACATGCACTTTTTTTCGCTCGCGAGCCGGAATGCGCGCAAATTAGCAAGCATGTGTGCAAGTGTGCCTTTTTTATGGATATGTGATCGCGTCATGTCCAGAAAACGGGGTAAGCGTGATAGCACGTGTTTCTTGCCCGGGTGCAAGACCGGGTAGCGCTAGTGCAAGGTGAAATGTTCTCTCTTCAGGACACCGAAAGACGCAGGGAAGAGGCAAGAGTGGGAGTGCAGCATCAAGCGCGGCGGCAAAGGCAATAACATTGTTTATTGTCTCAGCTAGGGCATAAAGGAATATGCAAAACAAAAATTAAAAGGCGTAATAAATGAAAGAAAATAGACTGGCTGTGTTCTAATAAAATTCAAGAGAGAACGATGATAACGCCCTTATTGCGTGCAAGCAATGTACGAAGATGGGTTGCTCGGTGAAAGGCCCACTGCCGTCAGGTGCCGATATTGTCGGCTTCAGTGGCGGGCAAACCCACAAGTGGTGAATATCTTCCTCATTATTTTGTGAGTTGCAGACAGGAAATCCTGGACGTTTATATAAATATCGGTATATATAAATATCGGATGATCCGGATCGGGGTTGCCCTCACATTACTGTAACACGAATAAGCTAGAGTCGACGTTTGTGAGCGACACTTCAAACCCTGCTTTATTGAGCGAAGTTTTGAGACAGGTAAAGGTAATTGAGATTCCACGGGATGTTACGCAACTCACGAAGGATGCCATCTCAACGCTGTTTCCTGACACTCCAATATACTTGTTGAAACCCCTGCCTCTCAAGAGAAAGGAGCGCGCAACTTGTACGAGCAAAAACAACCAGCAGGGAGACCTGCAGAGAACGCAAAAAAGTGCACTGATCCTGAAGCATCAGTGGAGCCAGTTGAAGAATACAGCGGTGGTGGATCGTGTGACGTGAGCCTGCTCCAGGAATGCAGAAAGCTGCATATGCCACCGCCACTGGGGACAAATGTCGATCTTTCTGATGTTGAACAATGAACATTCGCATAGTGCCACTCAAGCGAGGACGAATCTCCGGAGGCAATTGCCATCGGCGAGTTCTGTTCCATCGCCGTGGTGAAGCTGCCATGAATGCTGCTGTGTGCATTCGAGGAAACAAAGTCAAGGAGATAGCTGTAAAGTCGACAGAAGAGGTAATTAATCTTATTCAGGACATTGCGAAACTCAGCTTGTGTCCTGGCAGCGGATTGAAGCCTATTACCACGACCTTTCCCACCTACAATGGGCGTTGCTTAATTTGCGACGAACTGTACCATTATTTCTGATGCAACATGCATATAGCCTGCAAATACTTGCGAAAGTTAACTCAGAACACCCTGTCAAGAAGAAGAAAAAATTAAGAAACAGACTTCTATGTCTCGAGCAGTTTGTCGTACGAAGGACAAGGTGGCAAAGCTGGTAAAAGCTCTCGGTGAAATGAAAAATGAAAATGAACACCTTCAAGGACAGAATTTGAAAGAAGTGTTAGTGCCCTTCCTCTCAACTAACAGCTGGCGGTTAAAATATGTTTTAGAGGTTGCAAAACGGAAGTCAACAAAAGTGATGGCATATTCTGATGAGTGGCTACTAGGCTTCCTAAGTACCAAAGAATGCCTATCAGCAGTTTGCCTGAAGCGCGGTGCGATTTGAAGGGCTCGGGTTCCCATCTTTCGTGCTTTAATTGTGCATGCATCCGAAAGTTTCTAGTTCTACATACGTGTTATAACTTAGCTAAACGTCCGAAGAAGTTAAGATGAAACAATAGCGTGAATGAATACGCCGGCGCTGTTGCGCGCACATATGGTCCTTGGAGCCTAGAATGTGCGTCTAGTATAGTTCTCCATGCAAGCGCAATTGTTTGCACAAAATCCTCAGAAGTCTTCATTACAATACGGCACGGCGGTAGCTTCAGCAGGATAACATGGTATAAAAAGCAGCTTCGTTTCTACATCGGCTCAGGGGCATGCGCGCAAAACTTCGCTCACGAAAAAAAAAAAAAAAAAAAAAAAGTCGCATCCGTGGATATGCCAACAACTCGGCTGCGAATTCAATATTACGACTAAACTGAAATCAAAGACTAAAGAGCGGCATCGCATGTACAAGGCACCTGACAATGAGCATGCAGCGAATGCATTTCGAAGCGCACGGGCGCGCGCGTCGTCTGCTCCGTCAGCAGTGGCGCACTCCGGTTCACTGCAGCGCCACCGCGGCGATCATTCAGCGGCAGCCCCCGCCGCGGCCGGCGGACGATAGACTAGCAATACAGTCGTGCCCCGTTAATATGACCCCCGTTAATATGGACGACCCGAATTATGGACAGTTTTTCTGGGGACGGAACCTTTTCAATGTATTTATGCCTCGTTAATATAGAAACTCGCTGTCCGGACAATGGACAGGGGAAGAATGCACGCGCCCGACTTGGGCCCATGTATTTTTGTCTCGTTAATATGGACAGTGCTTGAAAAAAAGCAGAGGAGTCCGAACGCAAGTTAAAGAAGGGCGCGCCGCCCGCGAACCTACGCGACAGCCGATACGGCAGTATGCCTGAACGAGTTCTGTGGGGTTGGAAAGAACCAAAGCGGGCGTGTCGCCGTTTTAAGGGAAGGGGGAGGGGCGGGTGGAGAAGAACGTACACAGCAAACCGAGGGTCAGCGTAAGAAAGACGCCGAAAGGGGGGAACCAGGAGATTTCTGGGTGCAGCGGAAGTGCCGCCGCAGTCGGGAAAACAGCAACATGTGGTTGCAGTAAATTCTGCTGAATGTGAACAGAGAGGCCGGTAAAGGCGTAAAAAAGAAATGACAGGAAGAAAGACAAATGCCTACAGTGGCGGTGGGAACTGAAGTTTTCTTTTCCAAAGCGCAATGTGTTCCATGAAGCCGTTAACGCTTTTCGGTGAGAGTTAAGACACACTCACAAAGTAGAGCGACAAAAGAAAGGCGACGTACGAACACGCAACCGGGACCGGCCGTCCCGTCCTGGACGCGCTTCCCTCTCATGCTCCTGGTTTTCATCCCTGTTGCGCTGCCGAACTGTCAAACTTTGCACACTAGGCGGTCCGTATGTCGGCTTCGCTGTGCGTCAACGATGCGGCCTTGACAAGGTCTGAGCTCTTCGTAGTCGACTAGCCGTCGTTCTAAACTGTACTTCAGCTTGCAGTGTTTGTTTTATGGGAACACTTAAAAACGGCGCCAAGAAGATGGGATGTTCGATAGCCCTCTGCATAGCAGCTTGCCAACTTGACTCCCTTGCTTCCTTACAGAAACAGTACAAGGCAAAAAAAGAAAGAATCAGAAGAACGGAAAGGCAGAAAGGTTAACTATAGGCAAAAAAGTGCACAGCATCAGGAGCCTGTAGCCCTAAACTTGAGTCTGACTTTTGGCATGGCGGAAGTTAAACGCAAAAGAACAGAGCTGAACGTAGGCGCGAAGAAATCTGTGAATACAAGCGGCAAAAGCCATCTCAGTCAATCCAAGCTGCGAGGGACTAGTATCGACAGCTCAGCTATTTCCTCGCCTCAGGAGAATCTCAAGCAGCTACTTAGCGGCTACTTTGCTCAGTGAAGAGGCCATTTTGGAAGTGGCGGTAGTAGAGTAGAGAATCAGACGCTGATTCATCGGCCAGTGAGGAGTTCGTGCTCGAAAGTTCGACCAACACAAAGCCCAACATCACGGGTGTCATGGTAAACGAGTTGCTTCAGACTGCACTACAATTTTTTTGAAGACAACAATGACAAGGACAATGCACTCAAAATTGACGGTGTTCTGTGACATTTTGAGTCCAGTGCACACCGTTATGTACAAAACCAGCCTTTAATTACAATTCTCTTTTCTCAATAAAATCCTTTTTGTTTTTATTCATGACTCGTTATTATGGATGACTCGCTTTATGGACAGTTTTGGTCGGAAACCAAAGTGTCCATATTAACGAGGCACGACTGTATTTCTAGGGACCCTACTATAACGTGGTCGCCGGAGCGATGAAAAGCGTAGGTGGCGCTGTCAGCCGTAGGAGCGCATCACAAGCGCGCGCGCCGCAGAGGAAACGCTTGGGGCGTCTGCTTCTGCGGCTCATTTCCTGCGTGAATTTTGTTGCATCGCGTTGCTTCTCTGGCTGTTGTACTATGGCGCGTTGTTGAGCGCAGAGCGATGATTGGTCAAGCAGGAAAACACATGTTTGCAGAGAGCACAGTAACAGTTCCGTCCGTCTCGTATGACTTTCGCCCCCTTCTTTTACTGAATGCTCTTTTCCTTCCTTTCGTTCTTTCTTCTTGCTCATTGCGCGCTCTTTCTGCTGCCTTCCCTATTCGAACCCTTGCCTTCTCGAAATACACTCAAAGCATGGTTTCCTAAGCAACAGCACCGCGGAAGGCCTTCGGGTAACTTTGCAGTCCACAGTCGACCTCGCTGACTACTTATCTGCAAAATGCGGCTTTACATACGTTATCACATCAAGACTAAGCCAAGACAAACTAGAAAACGTTTTTTTTTTTTAGTTCAAGAAAGATTAACGCAAATAGCATGCGTGAATTTGCTTTGTTTTTGCAAAGCGCAGAGGTTTCGAAGTTTGGTTGCCCTACCCATGACAAAGAAATGACACTTAACATAGTGAAGTTCTACGTCCTCATGCGATTGCGTTTTTATGCCAAGTCGCTAAACCAAGAGCAGACCTCTAAAGCAGAGCAGGTAAAGCACCTAAAGCTGAGGAGGTGCAAGTAATCGTGTTTGAGGACTTTAATCATTCTGCCTTTCTCTTGTGTGTTTTCAAATTTAGCAGCTTAATTTATTCACGGCCTAGTACAGGTCATTAATGTTCTCATATAGTTCTGTACAGTTTTATACGTTTGTACCATATATTCCTGCACTAAGTCGCGATTTCTTTTTTTTCACGTCGTCCATTATGTAGTTTCGTTCATTGCTATGTGCTCTCATTCATTTATTTAGTTTTGAGTAGGACTGCCAGTTCATATGTATTCGCCCACATTTAAATAAAGTCATCAGTCAGCGCTGGCATAATTTCCGTCTTCAAGCAATCTTCGCATACCTCTATTTACATGTGGCTCAAAAAGTACGCTAACCTAGCCTAAAACACCATTCACTGCGTTTGCAGTACGTGCGAGCGTCGTTTGAAGACCAGTCTAGCCCGCATAAACCGGTGCATCCAATATTAAAAATTTACATGATCATAGAAATACGTTAGACATTCGTCATTGAACCTCCCGCTAGTGTTCGAGAAATAAAGCACCCAATACGTTCAGGAGATATATCTTGCCGTTGCTTGTCAGTTCGTCGGCAATCTGTATCTTACATTGCCTGTATTTGTATTGCCGTTCCCTGACGACGGCCGCTTATTTTATAGGGAACTAGTTGTTTTGTTCATGAACATAACCGTTTTAATACATCTAGACAAGCGTGTGGGAGCTAAAGCGACACAATTTATTGCTACGCGCCTTCGGAGTCCGATTGAACTAGCGGTGACGAAGGCGGTTCACACAGCTGTCTACTTCGCGCTCACTGCGCTCCTCCTGCACACAGCGCCCTCTCTCCTGTCATCGCTGAAACGACCAGCTCGCCGGCGGCAGACGGCACACTTCTCAATTCTAGAACACTATAGTGCAAGGTTCGCGAAAATAAAACATTGCCGTTTTCCCTGAGCAGAAGCACGGAGGGAAAAAACTAAGGCGGGAGCGCGCGGCAATACCCCGAAGCGCCTAGCCATAAAAATAAGCGAGCGAGTCGGTCCCCACGTATTAGACCACTTGATAGCGTGCAGTTATATTTACTACCGCTACGCGCGCGCGCATGCGCGAATCAGAGCCGTGCGAAGTCCGCCGCACGCGCAGCATCTCACCGCGCGCCAGGGCCATGGAGGAAGGAAAAAACTAGGAGGGAGCGCGCGGCAATATCCGTGAAGCCTAGTCATAAAAAAATAAAAGGGAGCGAGTCGGCCCCTACGTGCTAGACCAAGTGATAGCGTGCGGTGATATCGACTACCGCGCGCATGCGCGAATCGGTACCGCGCGCGCAGCACCCAGCAGACAGCCGCGCGCCCGCGCCGTGGCAGACTACTAATACTACTACTACTACTACTACTAGTTCTGTAGGATATTATTGGGCGGGGGGGGGGGGGGGTACCGGACACATGTTATGCCGGCCTTATGTCGCGGCGGCACTCTTGGTGTCCGGGAAAGGGAGATGGGAGGGGGGGGGGGGGTCATCATGTAGCAGTCGCTCTCGAAGTCATCAGCTTCATCGCCAGCGCCGTGGTCCGCAGGCCCGGTGGAAAGCTACAGATGTGCAGCCAGGTCGGACTCCTCCAAGAACGCCAGCAGGAGCCGGTGGGCTGCCAGGGGACTCCTGGCCGGGAAGAGCACCTGGTCCTCCATGACAGCAGGGAGTTCGAGGGCCCGGTAGCCTGCCTCCATCTTGCGACGGTGGTGGGCGTGTGCTGGGTACACACAGAGGAGATGCCCCAGCGTTCCTACGTCGCCACAGGAGGGGCATGCAGGAGAGAGAGCCCGGCCACGGACGTACAGGTCCGTGGGCGTCCAGGAGCCTCCGGTGAGGAGGCGTAGGAGAAGAGCTCTCTCCCTGCGGGTGAGCTTGTCAGACAGGCGGTGGAACGTCCCCCTTCGGCGATGCGCTGATCAGGGTGCAGTGTGCACTGCCTTCTTGAGGGGGAGCTGCCTGGAAAAGTCGGACAGATACACGGTTAGTCATACTTACCTGATCGGAGTGGGCCGCTTTGGCACGTGTGTCGGCCTCATGCATTGCCGTGGATGCTCGCATGGCCCGGGATCCAGTGCAGTGAGAGAACGAAGCCGGCATCCTCCAGAGCCTGGAGGCGTGCTAGTAGGTGGCAAGCCGATAGCTGGGAGCAGGACGGCTTGAGCAGGAGCTGCAGTGCCGGCCTCGAGTCACACAGGATGGCATAGAGGCCTGGGGGCTGACCAGTCTCCAGGTAGTCCGCCGCCAGGTGGAGTCCCGCCAACTCGAGGCCGGCACTGCAGCTCCTGCTCAAGCCGTCCTGCTTCCAGCTACCGGCTTGCCACCTACGAGCGCGCCTCCAGGCCCTGAAGGGTGCCGGCTTCATTCTCTCACTGCACTGGATCCCGGGCCATGCGGGCATCCACGGCAATGATGAGGCCGACGCACTTGCCAAAGCGGCCCACTCCGATCAGGTAAGTATGACTAACCATGTATATGTCCGACTTTTCCAGGCTCCCCCTCAAGAAGGCAGTGCACACTGCACCCTGATCGGCGCATCGCCGAGGGGGCACGTTCCACTGCCTGTCTGACAAGTGGACAATTGACAGCCGTGACAGTTGATAGCCGTGTGGTGCGGACGCGTGTTCCATCGCTCCTCGGATTGCACGTGGCTACTGGAAACGGACGGACTGGCGACAGCGGGAGCTTCCGAAGCGTCAAATAGATGAGTTCTTTCTTTTATTAACTTTATTTCGTTTTCAGCTAGTTAGGTTAGGTGCAGCCTAAAGAATAGATTTTAGCTCTTGGTCCTAGCGGCCTGGTTTTTTCGTGCCGGCAGCTAGGTTTTCTTGGCGTTCATTATTTAGCTATCTTGTTTAGATAAATTTTTTTTTCTAGGCTATTGGCATTCGCAGAATTGGTTTTTAACGCGTGTTTTGCTAGTCGTTTCTTGTGTCTTCTTTTGGCAATTTGTATATTCTGAGAATTTGTAATAGATATAGTTCAGTCGATGAGCGCTTAAGATGTGCAATCAAAAGAAGGTAAAGTGTACTCAGTGTGAGGCGCAGGTTAATCTCAAAGAAACGCGTTTTGACTCTGTAGGTGAAGCGGAAGGCAGCGACTTTTTGTGTCGGTGTTGCGTACTGAGTGCGCGTCTAGATAGATTTGATCAAGAAAGGGGCAGTTTAGTGTCTCGTGTGGATGATTTAGAAAATGAAGTACGTTTGTTAAGAGCGGAAAATCAGAAGCTGCTTGGACAGCTTACTCAAATTGAAAAAAAAAAAAAAGGGCCGACTTTATCCTTGGAACCAACGAGGACGAACATTCCAATGCGGGCCATGTGGCTGGGGCCAGCACTGGCATGGAAGGCATAAACAAAGTAGGTCAGGCGGATCCGAACCGTCAGAGTTATTTAGAAGCAGCTAAGACGCCGGAAAAAAATGAAGAAGTAAGGAAGAATGAAAATCCCAGAGATAAGGACACAGATAACTGAAAGCAGGAGCCAACAGTTGGGAGAGGGAGAGAGAAGGCCCAGGTGCTTATCGCCGGAGATTCCAACATGAACAGGTGCAAGCGAGATAACTTGGAACGTGTAAGGGGTGATAAGAGAGTGTTGGTTGGAGCCTTCCCAGGGAGAACAATGAGGGCAGTGCTAAAAGAGAGTAAAAATAGGCTGTTGAAGAATTCCGCAGAACGCAGTATGGTAATAGTAGCCGCGGGACTAAACGATGTCCTAAATGGTGACGCTGCAGGAGTGGTGGAAAGTTTAGCTAAGGGAGTTGACGAGATCAGGGAGATAGCACAGCAGACGCAGATAGTTGTTTGCACAGTACCAGAAGTGCTAGGATTGAACGGAAAGATGGAAAAGGACGTGGTGACAGTTAATCAGGACATAAGAAAGTTAAGCCTGGAGAAGCGTTTCGAAGTGGTTGAGGTAAACAGGGAGGTATACATAAAGCAGGTTTTGGTAGGGCTTTTCAGCGAAATGGCATTCATTTTAACAGAAGGGTGGGAGCATGAGATCTGCTGGCGCCTGGCAGGCAGGGCTGTAGCTTTTTTAGGGGGTCCGCGAGGACTCCGTGCACAGAGGTAGTTAGAAGTGAAGCAGAAGAAAGTGTAATAATGGAGGCTGAGCCCCCCCAAAATGGCAAAGAATTGGTCGAGAAAGAAAAGTACAAAAAAGAAATTTAACACTTGGATCAGCTACATAAACATGCAAGGAGGTAGAAAAAGAGCGAAATGGCTAGAGATAGAACAGCAGTTGAAGGATGACAAAATAGGTGTGTACGCCCTTTGCGAGACTCATCTCAGGGATCTACAAGATCCGCCGTTTATAGAAGCCTACGTCTGGGAAGGGTGCAACAGAACGAGAACGGAAAAAAAGGGTGGAGGGGTAGGTATGTTCATACACCAGAGAACAAATTGGCAAAGAATTAAATCATCTTGTAAAGAACATATCTGGGTTTCAGGAACAATTGCCGGCATAAGGACATGGCTAGGGGTAGTTTATTTAGGAACAGGACATCAATGCAGGCAAGAAAACAGGGATCTTGTTGAATGTCTCAGTGACGATATAAACCAGTTTGGAAACGGGGCCAATATTATTCTACTGGGGGACATGAACGGCCACATCGACGATCTGGATGGATACACGGATTGTAACGGGAAGCTAATGCTAGATTTCTGTGAGCGACACGATCTGGTTATAGTAAATAGAGAAACAAAATGTGAAGGCCAAATCACGTGGGAATTCCGCAACAGGCAGACGACCATTGACTACTGTCTAGTGTCGCAGGAAATTTATAGCAAGGTCACAAAAATGGAAATAGACGAAGAAGGGGAGTGTAGTCTGGGAAGTGATCATAAACGTATTAGTCTGCAGATGGGGCCCTTGATGAAAAGAGAAATGAAACTTAGACAAAACGTAAACGCAAACTTAAACGACGATCAAATAGTGCAGATAGCAGCAGACATAGAGGAAGCAATAGAGAAAAGCCCCATGGAAGACTGGGATTATGAACAGGTAGAACTACTCATAAGGAGGAAAATTCAGGAGGTTAAAGTAGCCAACCGCTGGAATGAAAAGAGGAAGCCACGGAGCTGGTGGAATAAGGAAATCAGGAAGCTATTGAACAACGACGGGCTGCTTCAAGGGAACACCGAATGGCAAAGAAAGCACAGGTATCTCAGGAGGAAATCGACCAAAAATGGGAATCATATCGACAAAAGGAACTTCAAGTGCGGGCCCTCGTCCAAAGTAAAATAAGACAGTCCACCGATCGCTGGATGGCTGATATACACGATGCCTCTAGAGGCGGAACAAGAAAATTCTGGAACCATATAAGCTGGCTAGGGAAAAAGAATCAAAGAAAGCAGGATCGGATTCAAGATAACGAGGGAAATTGTGTAAAGGGAGATAAAGCAGTGAACTACATTACATCAGTTATAGCTGAGTCATTTAAGAGCGATGATAGGGTAATCTCCGCAAATCAGGAAGCAACACAAGGTAGCAGAATACATAGCAGCTTAGAACTGACCAATCTAAACTGGAAAATGGCAGAAAAAAATATTCCTAAAAACACATCTACAGGAATAGATGGAATTCCGATCAAGCTGATTAATGAACTCGGTCCAAAAAGTAAGGAAACGTTGTTAAAAGCTCTGGAAACAGTCATAACGAATAAGCAAGTTCCGGACAGCTGGCGGCAGAGTAAAATGAATTTGATTTATAAAGGGAAAGGAGACAGGATGCACATAAAATCCTACAGGCCGATTACCATAACATCTGTTACGTACAGATTAGCAATGCAGGCGGTGAAATTAAAGGTGCAAGCATGGGTTGAAAGTAACAAGATACTCGGAGAACTTCAAACGGCTTTAGAAATGATAGGCGCTTAGATGATAGCCTGTTCGTGCTTACCCAATGCATCGAAATATCTAGAGTGGAAAATAGACCTTTGTATTTGGCCTTCCTGGACATAAACGGGGCGTACGACAACGTAAGCAGGGAACTTCTGTGGAACATATAAAAATAAGAAGGTATCGGTTATGAGATAATAGAGTTCCTACAGTAAATATACCGGGATAACAAAGTAGAAATTACGTGGGAAGGGATAAGAAGTACGGAGGATGTCAAAGTATGCAAAGGATTAGGACAAGGCTGTCCTCTATCACCGGTGCTGTTCATGCTTTATATGGTAAACCTGGAACGGAGGATACAAGACAGTAACCTAGGTTTTAACCTGTCATATAGATTAGGTGGAAAGGCGGTAGAGCAGCGCATCCCCGGTTTGATGTATGCAGACGATATTGTGCTGCTAGCTGAGAGTCTGCAAGAATTGCAAACTCTAGTTAAGTATTGCGGAGACGAAGGGGACGCTCTAGGCTTCAGTTTCAGCGCAGTTAAGTCGGGTCTGATGATTTTCAACGGCTCAACTGATCAGGGTCTTAAAACACAAGGCCTTGAAATATCTAGAGTAGCAGAATATAAATATCTGGGGGTATGGGTAAACGAAGGATTGGCATACATTGGAAAGCATGAGCAATCACTTAAGGCCAAAGGGCGAAGGAATGCCGGGATAATGAAGCATAAGGCATTGTGGGGATACAATAGGTATGAGGTTTTGAGGGGTATTTGGAAAGGAATTATGGTGCCCGGACTTACTTTCGGAAATGCGGTTTTGTGCCTAAAATCAGAGGTACAGTCGACATTAGAAACAAATCAGAGATCCGTCGGATGATTAGCACTAGGTGCCCACGGCAAAACTACAAATGAGGCGGTACAGGGAGATATGGGCTGGGCATCTTTCGAAGTACGGGAAGCTCAGAGTACAATATTATATGAGGAACGCCTGAGGAAATTGGACAGTAACAGATGGGCAGCTAAAGTATTTAAATACCTGTACCTAAAAAGCGTTGACTCACAATGGAGGAAAAGAACTAGGAAACTAACTAGTAAGTATGCTAGTAACAAGGACGAAGAAATAAAGAGCATTAAGCAACAGGTGAAAAACACAGAAGGTAAAAATTGGATAAATTCGATGGAAAAGAAACAGAGTGTGGAATTATACCGAAAGTGGAAAATGCAGATCAGGAAGGAAGATTTCTTTGATAACTCAAGAGGCAGTGCCCTACTTTTTGAAGCTAGATCAGGGTGCCTTAGAACACGCAGCTACAAAAAGAAATTTAACAATGGAGATGACGCATGTGCTGTATGTGG
The DNA here is from genome assembly GCF_055883805.1 of Amblyomma maculatum. Taxonomy (NCBI): domain Eukaryota; kingdom Metazoa; phylum Arthropoda; class Arachnida; order Ixodida; family Ixodidae; genus Amblyomma; species Amblyomma maculatum. Next base: position 256,358,248 of record NC_139344.1, read on the forward strand.
AAACTCCAGTGAAACAATTGACCATATTATACTCGAATGTAATGGTATCCATCCGGAAGTTGGTGCAGGCGCAATCACTGTTCCTGAAGCTCTGGGGTTTAGAGATAACAGTGGCCGGGTGAATAAACCGGCGGTGGAAACTAGCAAAAAACGACTGGTAGATTGGTGGCTTAAAAGCAGAGAAGTGACATAATGTTAGTAATGTAGGAACAAAATTTAATAAATAGAGTGATGGTTTAGTTAACCATTCTAATCAATAATTGGGATACAGGGAGAAAAATGAGCATGATAGCTACTGCTACCACCCCGTTTCAAAGGGGACGCTCCTATATTCCATCCATCCATCCATGCAGAGCTACCTGGAAAGGAGAGCCTGCAAGAGCTGGACACCCCCACCTGTGGGGCTGTCATAGCCGCTGGAGCCTGGCCCGTGCAAGGCAGGACCGAGCCGTCGGTGAATAGGAGGGTGCTGCCTTTGCACTCTTCAATCAGGGCTGCGGCGGCCTGGCCCAGGGCAGCAACAGGGGAGCGGCGCTTGATGACCCCCTCCAGGTCGAGGGTGACCTGCAAAGGAGGACGTGTTGGCGGAGGAGGGAGGATGGAATACCCTAGGGTTGTTCCGATGAGGTCCTTGTACACAGCCGTCAGTTGTCCCATCCGTGAATGAGGGGCGCTGCGCAGCCGTGCCAGGAGTTAAGCTCCGTCAGGGACGGGGTGAAGGCGGTCCACGTGAGTGAGGCTTCTCTGGAGGAGCTATAGGGTCAGGGGGTAGACACCGGCTTCTGCCAATGTTTCCGCAATCATAGAGCGCTGCGTTGCTCCCAGCAGGTGTCGGATCCATTTCCTGCGTGCTCCGTGCAGGATGTTCACTCTGGTGGGCCTGAGGAAAACAAAAGTGAGAGCATAGAGAATGGAAGAGGTGGCAGCCGCCTCAAACAGCCGGATCGCCCATGATGTTGAGCAGCCGTTGCCCCCTGCGAGAAGACGTTGGGCTGCTAGGCCAACCCGGTTCAGATGACCCAGGTAGGCCTTGTCTGCAGGGATCCATGTGAGGTGGTGATCGATCACGAGCCCCAGGTACTTGACCTGGCATCTCCAGGGCAGACTGGTGCCGTCAATCACCAGGGTGGCTGCATGGGCTGACGCTCGTGCTCCCGAAGGATGAACCACGAGGGCCTCCGACTTTGCGGCAGAGAGCTTGAGCCCCCTGTCGAGGAGGAACTGCTACACGGAGTCGAGGGCTCGTTGCAGGGCTTTCCTAGCAGAGATCATCCGCCTCCTTGGGGCCCGGACCCAGAGCGCCACGTCGTCGGCGTAGAGCGAGGGCAGCACTCTGTGGTCCAGACCTTGTTTGATGGCGCTCGGGAGACCAGCCAAGACCAGGTTGAACAAGAAGGGGCTGAGAACAGACCCCTGGGGCACTCCGGTATTGATAGGGCGAGGCGAACTCAGGGTCTGACCAACCCGGACCTGCAAAGAAAGGTTTGATAGAAAGGCTGTTATAAAACGCCGCAGGTTACCTGTGGCTCCCAGGTCGTCCAGAGCCTGTTGGATGGCCTGGTGTGGTAGATGGTCAAAGGTGGACTCGACAGCCAGGAGGGCGAGGAGGGCGACGTCTCCCACGTGCTTGCCTCTTCCAAGGTGGACACCACGTCCGCTGGAGTCCGCAGTGCACCTGTGTCTCCGGAACCCGGACTGGCTCTCGGGCAGAAAGTGTTTCACCCGGGCAATCCAAGAGAGGCGCTCCAGGGTTACGGACTCCATGGCCTTGCAGGCTGCGGATGTCAGGGACACGGGGTGGTAGAAGGAGAGCTGCTGGCGGGGCTTCTTTGCCTTGAGGATGGGGACCACGATGGCCGTAGTCCAACTCTCGGGAAGGATGCCGCTCTCCCAGATCTCGTTGAGCACCTGCAGGAGGCGGGCCTTTTCTGGGGCGTCTAGGTTGCGGAGCATTTGGAGGGTGATGCCATCTGCACCTGGAGCCGTATTTTTCTTGGACCGGTTGAGGGCCCGAAGAAGCTCGTGGGTGCATGGTGATGGGATCCGAGCACTGGGCAGTGACCTTGAAGATTGCTGCGGCAGGGAGGGAGTGGCGGGTCTGAGGCTCACATAGCGGAGTCTGATGACTACGACAATACGACTGGATTAGAAGGGATAACCGGTGGGACGTCGCCATACTGGACAATGTGAAATTTTACCTGACATACGTTACCTGCTTGTGGTACGTACAGTAACCGCGAGGCAAACTTCACCACGTGTTCTACCTTCAAATGCACCTTTTCTGACATTTTCTGGCGATCTGCCGTGCGGAAGCTGCGAGCTAAAGGCTAGCTGCAAAGTGAATCCTTCACCACTCAACACCACTCATATCGAAGGCATCATCGATTTCTGTATACATGTGGATTATTAGCCTATGCCTGAGGCTAATAAACCTATTAAAATAAAGTATTAAACCTGTTTTGAAATTATTTGATGAAGGCGAATTCCAAGATTTTATTGTTTTGATTTCTACCGCCGGCCGTTACGAGCACGTTCACGCTTTGCTAGAGCTAATATGACCGCCGCAAGAAACAGCGCACTCTGGCTCGCTTCCTAGCCTCGCTGTGTCGGACGATAGCATCTCGATCGCTGCTGGCCGAGAACAAAGAGTGTGTGCGAGCAAGGGCACGAGAGCTCTCGTTTATTCACTGCTTTCAGAAACGTCTCTCGAACCTGTACCGTATACCCTTAGAGCTGTTATTTGCGAGCAAGTATCTGAAGTGTTACCACTGTTATGATCGGGCTTTTAGCCGCGGTTCCTGCAGCGGTCGACGACTGGAGCCGAGCGGTTGACGGCGAGCGCCTGATGCCCCTTACAAGCCAAGGTGCTGCGCCTCAGGGCTTCGGCCCTCTGATCTAGTACCTTTGCGGAGAAACCTCGTCGTCAGGTAGCGTCGGGCTTGTCTGACTCTAGTAGTGGCCAGACTTCATGGCGCCTCAACACCGTCGGCACCGGAGAGGCGCGTCCGGCTCCTCTCCTCCCTCGCGCCTCTTGATTGATTGATTTATAGGAAGGGAAAGACACCGTAACTGTCTCACTTGTTTTCTGTGGACACCTCAACTGCGCCGTAAGGGAAGGGAGGAAGGTGGGAGTGAAAGTGGAAAGAGAGAAAGAGGAGCCGTAATGGAGGGCTACGAAGTAATTCGACCACCCGGGGATCTTTAACGTGCGCTGACATCGCACAGCACACGGACGCCTCTTCTCCCTCGCGCCTCGACAAATCCGTGGCGGAAGCCCAGCGCTGTCACTATTGGGCCTCATCGCCCGCCGCCAACAACTGCGTCCGGATTGGACAGTTCGAATACCAGCGGGTTTCTGGCCCATAAAAGAAGGCGCGCGGCCGGTGGTCGGGTGAGACTGTCGTGAGCGTCGTCGCGTTTAGTGCTTCTCGCCTGGAACGGACGCGGCGCATTCTCCCTGGCCGTCGCTGTGCGAAGACAGTCGCGTGAAGCCAGTAACTCCCCGTGACGATATTTTTGTGCCTTATACCATGAATAAATATTACATTAATTAACCTTTCGTTCACCTCATCTTCTGGACCCGGAGCCTTAATTCCCGGACAGGACCAGAATCGTGACACCACCTAGCTGGTAGTCCACAAGCTCTTGTTGCGACGCCGCTCACATACGTACTAGGCCGATGTCGTGACGAAGACCATAAGCCGACACATTTGTCCAGTTCTTCCTACACCACAGCCCGTCGATCGCCTTTCCTTCCACGTAGCCGCGCGTCCTTTCCTCAAGTGGAACTTTGGTGCCCTTGTGGCGAGCTTCTTCCTTCTTATGCAAGTGGTGTTTGCTGTTGGCGTTCTGCGTCACTGCCGATGCCGTCGCCGTGTGTTGTAGAGCTGTGCATGGGCCGGCCCGATAGCCCGTAGCCCAGGCCCGGCCTGAGTCCGAGGACTTCCGAGCGGCCCGATGGCCCGTACCTGGCCCGGCCCGCGGGCCGGGCTCGGGCCGCTCGGAAGTCCTCGGGCTCAGGCCGGGCCTGGGCTAAGTTATATCTGTCTCGGCCGGGCCGGGCCAGACATCACGATCACCAACACATGCAACTTTTGCGTCTAGAATGCACAGCATTTCCCCGCGTCTTCCCCACGTGAGACCTTCCGATTTCTTCTCGGCGTCGACCCGCCCTTCCTCCCCACCTCCTCGCCGCGAACGGATATTTGTTAGCCGTTAGTGACCGAGCAGAGGGGCTGCTTGTAGGCTACTTAGTTTCGAGTTTCGCATCTCCGCTTTGGTAACATCGCTGCTAATGTTTATATTATGTTTCAAGATTCGCGCTTGCTGTCGCCTATCAAGCTTCTCTGCTATGACTTACTCGACAGGACCTCGTTTGAAGCAGGACACAGCTAAAAGCATCTGCGGTGCAAGTTTCCTCTTGTTTCTCTTGTGAAAAGTTGTCGTTAGAGGCTCACGGTGAGTCAGGCGAGCTCACCGAGTAATTGACCCCAAAACCAACTCCTTGTTTATATTCAGAGCTAGCGCACTTTTGGGGACACAAACAAGCTGCTTACAGAAAACTTGCTTTGCTACCAAAAAACGTGTTATCATTCCAGCCACAAGTTCTAGCACCGAAAGAAACTTCAGCGCTACCGTCGGGTTCATTATCCAGAAGAGCCGCAAATGCCCCAATTTAATGCATCACGTGTTGTTTTCGCACAATAATTTAATTCTACATACGTGATGTGCCTCAACATATCCAGCAAATTTCCTATTTCAAACGTGAGAACTCAACATTCCAAGATCTTCGATAAAGCTTATCGTACTGAAATCACTATTTATTTTTTTTTTAAAGCTTCAACTGCAATTATAGCATGACGGGCTGGGCCCGGATGGGTTGGGCCGGGCTCGGGCTCAAAATTTCCGCCCGTGCTCACCATTAGTGCGTCGCAACCTGCGGATAACCCACGACTCGGGCCTACGTGGCTACTCAGCCTCTATAGCAAATCCATCGTCGCCTAATCACCTTGGTACCTCTACTCGCCGCCCGGATGCTCGTCGCTGTTCGTTTCCGACGCGTCGCTCTCTTTCTTCGCTGCTTCGTCACTGTTACGCCCCAGGAAAATAATTACCATAGTTCCTGGCTCAGGAATTTCGTTTTAGTCCACAAATGCCTAGCTTCGTTCTGTCCCTGTGAATGTGGTTGAGAATTTCGTACGCTAACACTTTGGCATTTTCACTGATTTCATCGGTGTCAATTTCAACAGCACTTCCGATATGGGAATGTATCGAACCCGGAGATATCGAGCATTTAGAATATCCCCGTGAAAACCCCATGCAAAGGCATAGGTGTGGCGTTCACCTTCCGTTCAGCAGAACATTCTATATAGCGAACTGCGCGCCGTGTCCCTGCAAGGGACGCTTCTCCTAATTCTGCCACGCATAGTGTTCGTGCGCGGAGACCGGTCAGCTGCGCATCCTTGGCACAGCATTAACGCTGTAAAACCGCTGTACAAGGTGAACATCGAGCCAAAATGAAAATGGCCTTCATCCGGCATGATTGCTTCAACGTGACACTGCTGTCATGCGGGGAAGCTGAGGTCCTAGTTGTACGGTGAAGCCAGCCTTGCCGCCCCAAGGCTTGCGGCGGCTCTGGCGTGACCTGATTCACTGCTGAAGAAATCTACCGTATTTAAAGAAAGTTATTTTTACGCTTATAGTGTGCCAGCAACATAATTAGACCTCTTATGATCAGCAGTGGCTTCTTAGGGCGCCTAGCAACCGGGAATTGTCGGGGAAATTTCATGCACCGGGAAAAATCGGGGAAACCATCAAAAATTTCGCCAAGTCAGGGAAAATGGCAAGATATATTCTGCAGTGCATTTTCATATTAAGCTAGCGCACAGCAAGTATGTTATTTATGCAGATTCCTTTTTGTTTGTTTTCGCTGAGCGAGCGGCCCCAACTGCGGCCGCAAGGCGAAGCGCGATATATATTACTTTGATGCCAGCGCAAGGCTGAGCTGCCACAATAGTAGAACCAATACGCACGTGAGTTGGGTGCTCAACAAAATATGCGGAAACGCTGCGTGAGAGTAGTACGCGCCAAAAAGCAGGAATAATCGCGCCGGCAGCGGCCAGCGCGAAAGTGATCGGCGAACTAAGTTACAGGCGAGGTCCGTTGTGACACTCCAGCGTTTGACCGCTCACGTCTTCGCGATCTCACCGCAGGTTCCGCGCCCCGTATGCGCAATAAAATTGCTTAACACTTTCATGTCCACAATCGCGAACTCGGTACCGGCATCGCATTCCGCGCTGACGCCGAGGTCAGTGGCGTTGCAAGGCGGTGGCGGTCCGCACCGGGTGCAGCTCTCAGGGGGGTGTAGCTGGGCAGTGAGAGGGAAGAAGCGGCGGGGGCGAAATGAATTATTGTGTAAAGGCGCGCATTGTTGCCGCTGAGACACTGACTGGCAAGTGTGATCTCGCAGAACTTTTCTGTTGTGAGGAGTGCTTGAAAACACATGGCTTTGTTTATGCCAGAGACTCCACGCCATTTTAACGTTGGACCGGGCCTGCGTGTACCCTGGAAATACCAGTATTAACCCGGTACCCATCGGAAACACCTGCGCAGGAGCATGCGCCGCATCGCCTCTTTTTGTGTATGTGCAGTTCACTCTCTTTTCCCTAGCGCGTACCGCAGGCTGTCTCGCCGGCAGTCTTTTCTCTTGTTCGTTTATCTCGCTCCTCGGCCCAGTCACACATCCGTCTCACTTTCAAAACGCCGAAAGGCACTGTCGGAATACCTGTTGCTCAGTGGAATGGCAAGTCTGATCACTACGCGCTGACTAGAAAGAATATATATATATATATATATATATATATATATATATATATATATATATATATATATATATATATATATGAAGGAAAGAAGACAACAGTCGGCGAGGCCAAGGAAAGCGTTGGGGATGGTATCTTTATGTCATTTTTTTTTAATGTTTACTTCGATAACCACAGAAATTAGTAATAAATTTCTGTGGTTATCGAAGTAAACATTAAAAAATAAATGACATAAAGATACCATCCCCAACGCTTTCCTTGGCCTCGCCGACTGTTGGCTTCTTTCCTTCATGTATTATAACGAGCACCCTCATTTCCCCTAAATATATATATATATATATATATATATATATATATATATATATATATATATATATCGTGGAAGAAGGCAAGGTCGAGACGGCAAGGCAAGGGATGCCGTGTCTAGTATTTTACTCCGATGACAAAACCCAGGCGCGCGCCGCGGGACGATGATGATGGTACGTACAAATGAAACAGGAAGATCATGGCATGTACAAATTAAAGAACGTCCACAGAAGGCTCACACAATCTGCCCGGGGGGTCGGAAGCGGCCAGCCTGGCCGCTCCTAACTAACCGATGCATCGCGGCGCACAAATGGTTTCAAGCGAGACACATGAACAATTTCAGTTCCACGGTGGCGTCGATCAGCTGGGGGATTAACAGGCGTCACTTTGTAGTTCACTGGGGAAGTTTGGCTTATGACCTCATAGGGACCTACGTAGCGCTGGTGGAATTTGTCACTAAGGCCAGGGGTGCGCAATGGTGTATAAAGCAGTACTTCGTCACCAGGACGAAAAGAGACCACTCAATGTGTAGACTCATAGCGAGTCTTGCGGTCTTCCTGGCACGTTGCCGTGTTGAGGCGGGCAAGATGACGGCATCTGGCCACACGAGATAAAAAATGGGCAGGTACTGATGTGGAGTAGTCGGGCGTAGAGAAGAAGGAAGCGTCGAGAATTGTAGTGGGCGGACGGCCATAAACAAGAAAAAATGTAGAGTAACCGGTAGTTCGCTGTACTGCTGTATTCTAGGCGAATGTGACGGATGATAGAACAGTATCCCAATTTCGATGATCTGGTGTGATGTACATGATCATGTCCGACAAGGTGCGATGAAATCGTTCAGTGAGACCGTTAGTCTGGGGGTGGTAGCTTGAGGTTGTCTTGTGAAGGGTGGATGACGCGTGAAGAACTTCGGCAACGACTTTCGATAAGAAGGCTGTACCGCGGTCACTTAGGAGCACCCGAGGAGCGCCATGACGCAATACAATTGATCGCAAAAAGAAATTTGCTACTTCTTCAGCGGAACCAGTCGGTACAGGTGCTGTCTCAGCGTAGCGTGTGAGGTGGTCGACAGCCGTTATAATCCAATGGTTACCCCCATCGGAGAGAGGTAGGGGACCATATAAGTTGATGCCGACTACGTCGAATGGCGTGACGGGACAAGGAAGAGGTTGTAGAAGGCCAGCGGGCGTAGAAGTCAGCCGTTTGCGACGTTGGCACAGAAGGCAGGATGCGACGTATTTGGCAACGGTGGAAGATAAGCCAGGCCAAAAGAATCGTTTTCTCACGCGGTCGTAGGTTTTGTCAAAACCAAGGTGACCTGCAGTAGCGTCATCGTGGAGAGCCGCCAGTATACGTGGGCGAAGCACGCGCGGCACGACTGGGATCCAGCGAGTTCCATCGGGGCAATACACATAGCGGAGTAGGATGCCATCTTCGAGCTTGAAATTGCGAAGCTGTCGGCGAAGCCTAGCATTGGGCGGGTCCGAAGCGCCGATAAGGCGGTCAATGATAGGACGGCAGTAGGCATCGTCTTATTGCTGTGAGCGGAGAGCGTGCTTGTTCTCAGAGTCGTCAAAACAAACGGTTGTGATATACATCGGGCAAAGAGACGGTCGGCCCTGGTCAGAGGTGGAAATGCATTGGGAAGAAAAACAGCAAGTTGATTCCGAAAGGGGACAGCGAGAGAGAGCGTCGGCGTCTTGGTGTTGGTGACCAGATTTATAAGTGACGTCGAAATGGTATTCTTGCAGGCGTACACTCTAAAAAAAAAGAGTGTAAAAGGAGGGTAACTTCGGGATTTATGCTATCTGAAACCGCATGGCTTAAATATACCCTGCGCAATCACCCGCACGGAAGACGTTAGTCTCTCTCGCATGACTTTACACCATTTCGTCCCTGCAGCTCAAGCAAAAAAAGTTTGCCGCTTGTTTCTTCTTTTTTCTTTTTATGATGGTAACCGGTTTCAAGCTGGGTGCGGCTGTGTTCCTACTTCCCGTCCGATGTCCTTTCAAGAGCTACCACAAAAGGACCCCTCGTTTTTCCCCGGAGGAGGTGGGGAATCGTCGAAAGTTGGGAGCATCTTATCTTCTTACAAAAAGTGGTGCCTCCCCCCTTCACCCCCCCCCCCCGACACCCGTCCCGTCTTTTGACTCCTACGCGAGCTTGACCGTGGAGAGAGCAAGGCCGAACTCAGAACAAGGGCGGACAGACAAGTGTGTACGCTGCAAAACAGGGAGAAAGGGGAGGTGAGGGGGGAGTGGTGGTGAGACGAGAAGCGAAGCAGTTGCTTTTTAGTTTTGTTGCTTTTATTCTCAACGCAGCGTCACGTGTTCGTAGTTGCTTGAGCCTGCCTGCGTTCCCTGCGGCTCTGCTAGTCCGAGAAGACGACCACGGCGATTGCCGCACGAGTCAGCGTTCGTGCTCTTTGTCGTTGGTACTCATCTGTGTTTTTAGAAAAGTTCGGTTGCTCTCAGCGATTATTTCATCGAGTGCGCTCATCGATGCCTCACTATGAAACGACTTCGTGAAAGTGTGAACTTCGGAATGAAACGGCGGATGGCTGGTCGTCGCGGTGGTGGCGTTCCAACGGATCCTTGGCGCCAAATTTCAGCCGCGCATGTAAGTGACGTTTTACATTTCGTTTTACGTGTTTTTCTCTGCTATTTAACTTGGCCTGAACATGTTTTGTTATTGCTTACGTCCGCGACGCTGCTTGTTTGTCTGTGAAACGGCCTCTGAGCACGAAGTCTTGGATCCCAACCTGAGCATACCACTCCCTCAGTTCAGACTGGAGGAGCGGCGCATCCCAAAATTTTTAGATGGTCACGACCTTTTTGCGGGATGTTAATGGTGCATTTTTAGTCGTCTACGACGCTCACAAGCATATCCCGCGGTCGAAAGTATGCGTCGACGAGCGCTAATGCAGTCCCGGTGATACGCATTGACGTGTTTGCATGCCGCATTATTTTTGCTCGCTGCCTACAATCGATTCTTTTGCCAGCAACTTGTACGTTCGAAGGCAGCGCGCTTGATATCCTAAAGTCACGCTTTCAGAACGCCGATTTAACCCCGCAGTTTTGAGCTGATGGCGTCGAGACCAGAGGTGGGACCGAGCCGATTCGTGTACATGTATACTGTCGCAGTGACGCAATGTGCAGGAAAGACATTTCTCACGCTTTTTTTTTTTTTTCGCTGCAGGCTCAAGTCCTTCGTCTCGTCTGCGCAAGAACGTAGACTGTCGTTTCTTCAAAGAATTTGAAACTGGTCTCTGCTATCCGTGCTGGTAAGTCCAAAGCATTGTTTCCGTCCAGAAAGGGGCGTTTAAATTGACACGCGCACTTTTGTGGCACATATTGCTGATCACTGACATCTGCCTCAATGTATACTGCTTGGGATTCTCGTCGGAGAATATTTATGTCGCGTGCCATGTGTGTGTCTCCTTGCGTGTTGCCATTTTCGCTCATGCCGTGCAATATGGTGCACGCCCAGACAGTGACTTATCAATTGAGTTTCATTGTGTTTGAGGGCGTGTGCGAGTAAATGGTGTTATTTAACTTGCTGATCACTTATGTTAAAAACTGATAATAAATATTGGACTCGATCAAATCACTTAACAAGTGAAAAATCTGGGTTAGCTGGTGATCAGATGTCTTCAGCATTGAAGCAAACCATGTGTCACCCCTTCTCTGCTTTAAGACTGACTTTCTTTTTGTAATCGGTACATAAAAAGACCAGCGCAAAAAAAAAATAATAATTACGGGGACAAAGGAACAAAAAATGACAGGACGGGCACTGAAATACGTTTTGTGTTCCTTTGTACCTGTTTTCTTTTTTTTCGCTGGTCTTTTAGGGTGTAAGTATGAACCAACTAGCCCAAACAGCTATTTTGATTAAATGTGCTAATTTTCGTTAGCGAGCTAAGGAAAATTTTTATATCACTAATATTTTTCATTTGGGGATTTGCTATAGTTTCTACTCAGCTATTTCCATTCTGAACTTTTCAGCCTCCTGACCCATAGAAAGGAGGCTATGCCTGACCAACAACAACACATTCTTTTCCTTCTGTAGTTTCTGTTGTCAGACATTGTGTTATACTCATTACTACAATTCACTGGTACTGAGACATTCCCTCATTGAAGTTAATGTGTATTGTCATTGTGCTAGCAGTTTGTCATAAATCTGCTATTCTAGTTTATTTAAGCAGTTATTTCGACTGTAAAGAGGTGGCAGATATTGTTACAGATATATCTAGGAACAGGAGTTGTAGCTTTTAAGCTCATTGTCAAAATATTTGAGTCATTGTTGTGGCATGTGTGGTGCCATTATTTTTTGTACTATAGTTATGTATGTACTAGTTACAAGTATCATGCTAATGTTATGAATGATACCTTTGCTGCAGCGTACCTGCCAGTAGGAGGAATACGGTGTAGAAGTGCTGTTACTCCTGCTTCTAAAGATCAACCTGCTTTCTTCAGCGCTGGACGACTACTTACGGCAAGATTTGTGTGGTATGTATTTTTCGACATAGCTGTGGCATTGTGGTCTGTTCATTGTTGCTTTATGTCTATCAAAGAGCATATTTTTCGATGCTGAGGAGCAATAGCCCTGGCATTACATTGATTTTGGAACCATTCAGTGCTATTGAGCAAGTTAGCAAGGGAGGAATTTTTTCAGTATGTAATCGATCTGAACATGTTGACTTCTTTTTATTGAGTGAGCTGTTAATGTATGCCTCTTTTCTTTTTTTCTTCAAAACCTAATATTTAAATTGTTTACACTTGGTTCTCAGCAGTAAGGTTATGTTCTCTGATGGGTGTAATTTTCAACAACTCACATGCTCTTATGTTGCTAGGTATGTCCACAATAGAATGAAACTAAAAATGAAGTACTGCAGGTGATATGTAATGGACGGTATTTTAGCACTTTCAGCTTTATTGTTTCTTTTGTGTTCTTTATATTGTTTTGTGCCATTTGTACTCAGCGTATTTTCCTTGTGTTCCACCACTACCATTTAACAAATATATATATATATATATGCCCCCACCCCTTATGTCATGTCTATGGGCCTATAAAGGGAGAATGAATGAAATGAAATTTGCAGTACAATTAGAACTGGATTGTGCAGCACAGTGGACATGTCTGTGGTAGAGGATAATGGTTGAATGGCTAATCAACCAAAATTGACTTAACTTTTGCATTTTAATTTTAGGGGACAGTATTATATACCAGAAATGAGGGTCCCCAATATTATAGGTGAGCCCAGTTCTTAAATTTTCTGAAAGAGCAATGTAGTTCAAAATACTGAACAAGGAAAGGCGTATTTGAAAACTATTGTCTTGCTTTCCCACATTGCATGTAAAAAATGTTGCTGCACTTGGTATTGTTGCCAGAATCATGTTAGCTTCTTCTGCATCATCAAAAACACAAAATATGTCTATATTATCTGAATAAGAAATGTCAGCAACACCCTTTTTTAGTTATGTAATGTGGAAAAACCAACTTACAAAGCTTTTAAAGGAATATTTTTGATGCTCATTATGTTAGACCACATAGATGATTAGGAGGGTTTTAGGCCTAGGCTCACTCATTAATAGCCTTCAATTTTGCAGTTTTCATATTGCCTCTTATAAACAAAAAGAATAGATAATTAAGTCTAATCCTGAAGCTGTACCAGGTACCCAAAGTCCACATTGCTGCACAACCCACCGGCAGAGACTGCACGGGTGTCTCTTCATAGTTTATGATTTGCAATCTGTAAAGGTAAAGAACATAATCTTCGAGAAATTTGTTGTAAACACTTTTTAATAATCATTCTTGTATAATATTGGTCAGCATTTACAATTTCATTAGTTAGGCATCTAAAGAGATAAGCAGTTGACAGTTCTGGCAAATTTTGCAGTTTATGAGAAGTTTTATTCCTGCTGCATGTGCTGCGAGCATTACATGAAACAGCAATACATAGAATCTCAAGCTTTGTGGTTTGTTCAAGGAATTATAGGGGTATTGAAGTGTATTGTTTTTTGCCTCCTGAGCAAGATAATGTAGTTTTGAAGTGAAACGGCAGTCTCGAGAAGTTTTTGGCATCGGCATAAGCTGATGTGTGGTGTGAAACTAGCAATGAACTTATGTAAAAGTTGCATTTTATTGTCATGCTTTACATAATTCTGCATCTGTGACATCACTGCAGTAATGCACATGTGCAGAAGGTGCTTTGGATGTGCCTTGCTATCATTGCTCTTTTAGCATGAAATGTTCCATCTTTCAGAAGTGGTATCCCGCATTTTATAAGGCATAGCCTCTGTGGTATATTCATGCCTTTTTCCAGGAATGTAAACTGCACTAAAGGCAGAAACAATAGAATGGCCTTAGACATACCCCTGCAGGAGCAAGCTCTGCAGGAACAAGCTTCATTCGTTATATTCATGAGAAATGACAACGAATGCAAGAACAAAAGAACCTCCCCCCATCCCTCCTCCCCCCCCCCCCCAAAAAAAAAAGAAGAAGAAGAGATTTGCAGTTGGCACTTGTGATGGATGATCAGATGACTAAAGACAGTGTAGTCTCAGGAAAACATTAACACTATAGGCAACATAAGATAATGTCATGAAGGACCAGAGACAGTGTTTTCTAGGAGGGTGAGACCATAGTGACTAGAAACAAGACCACTGGTATGGTCAGGTGTGAAAGCAAACTATAATGTTTGGGTGTTGGAGTGGAAACCAGCAAACAACAAAGGTGAAAGTGAAGGTGATAAAACAAAGTTTAACATAAAAAGCTAATGATAAAAAAAAGGAGAATTGCACATATGAACGAGTAGAGGGAGGGGTTTTTTAAATCACATCTTTTGCCTTTATTAGGCTAGCTTCTATTTTATCAATATGTTTTCATTCATATTTCTTTAAATAACCCTCTGGGTAGTCCAACATCAGTGATGCCTATGGCTTGACCCTGCTCCTAACAAGAATATGTCTCATTGTATATTGTGTCTTATTGAGCATATTGTCAATTTTTTCTGAGATTGCAATGTGCTAGTTGTCTATGTGTATGTTAGTGGCACAGGTAAAGCTCAGATTTGGAGAATTTTCATTGATCTATATATTGTGTGATTTCACAATTCTCATTATATAAACACTTGGAAGCCTGTACTGGTGCACTATTTCCATCTGTCTTCCTTTTTACTTGCCCTTTGTGCAGTGTTATTTTTATATGTGAATTAATTACTCCATAAGCATGTTTTGTGAGACTTTCTTCGTGAGTAACTGATTACAAGTTCTCTTTTCTATGCAGGTCAAATACGTGGTACATCCCTGCCCTGACTGTGCGGAGAAGATTATCCAGTCCCTTGCTGCAACTTCGGTGTATAATGAGGTAAAATAAACACCATGGTATGTTATCTTAACCGATTGTTCTGTAAATTCTTTTTGTTCACTCTGCAACATAACTTACGGCTTGAATACAACATGACACAGCCTACCTCACCTGAAACATTGCTCACTGTCACACTCCAGACGACACAAAGATATTGCAATGTTTCAACATAATCTTTCCTTCCAGAAAATCTTGAAATGTATTGGTTAGCTTTATTCCTGCTTCCAGTGACCAAGTTTACGATGCAGATTGGTAATAGTACTCTTGTGTGGATAGCATATATATACCACAAGATGATGCTTAGATACCCTATGTAATATGGCATTACTTTAAACTGCTTGGAGGGCAACGTTATCCTTCTCCTGGTGGTATAAGCTTGCACCATAAAGGTGCAAAACTTTGTGCTCTTTGTCGTAATATAAATTTATACTCTAAAATGGTAACTTTGCACCTGTACATACAGGATAAGCTTACGTTGTCAAGGTGTAAACTTGCACCTTTGATGCAAGGGTATGCTTATGCCATCGACAGACTAAAACATAGGCCTTTATGAAAGGTGCAACGTTATGCCTAGGTAGAATACAGTTACACTGCTTGTGAAGGTGCAAGTTTATGCTACCAGAAGCGTAATGTTACACTACATGCAATGGTATAAATACTTAGTCTTCCAAGACACAGCGTAACCTTACCCCAAAAAGGTGTTAGCTCAGCGACAAGCAGTTTACCCCCCAAAAAGACTAAGATCACACCTTTTTTTTTTAGAGTGTAGAATCCAGCGGCCAAGTCGGCCTGTCAAATTTTTGAGAGAAGACAACCAGCAAAGAACATGGTGGTCGGTCACAACTGTGAAGTGCCGACTGTATAGGTAAGGGCGAAATTTTTGGACAGCCCAGACGACGGCAAGACACTCCTGCTCGGTAATGGTGTAGTTTTTCTCAGCTGGAGTCAAGGTCCGACTGGCAAAGGCAATCCCTTCCTCACGCGATGTTGCATCACACTGCAGAAGTACAGCGCCAAGACCGTGACCACTGGCATCGGTGTGCAGGATAGTTGGAGCGCTATCGCTGAAGTGGCCAAGAACAGGAGCTGATGTAAGGGCGTGCTTTAGGTCATTAAAAGCAGTTTTGCACTGTTCAGTCCACACGAAAGGGCTGCGTGCTTTAAGTAGCTCATGAAGTGGTGCAGCAATAGTTGCAAAATGCCTTATAAAACGCCGGAAATAAGACGCGAGGCCGAGGAAACCGCAAATCTGTAGTCCGTTGTGGACGAGCAAAGTTCAAGACCGCGATGATTTTTTCAGGATCTGGACGAATGCCGTCATGGCTGACCAGATGTCCCAATATTCTAATTTCCTTCTGTGCAAAGTGGCACTTCTTGGTGTTGAGCTGAAGGCCTGCCGAAGCGAGACAGGTGAGGACTTCATTCAGGCGCGTGAGATGGTCATTAAAGGTTGCCGAAAAGACAACAATGTCGTCCAAGTAACACAAACAGGTTCTCCATTTTAGGCCACGAAGCACAGTATCGATCATTCTTTCAAATGTCGCTGGTGCGTTACAAAGTCCGAAAGGCATAACATTAAATTCGTAAAGGCCATCGGGTGTTGCGAAAGCGGTTTTTTCTTTGTCGTCCTCGTGCATAGGTATTTGCCAATAACCTGAGCGGAGGTCCAAGGTCGAGAAATATTCGGAGCCTTGGAGAGAGTCAAGGGCGTCATCAATTCGCGGCATCAGATATACATCTTTACGGGTAATTTTGTTAAGTGCGCGGTAATTCAACACAAAAGCGTACCGAGCCGTCCTTTTTTTTTAACTGGCACTACTGGGGAGGACCGTGGGCTTGCTGAGGGACGAATTATATTGCGATGGAGCATGTCATTTACATTTTCTTCAATTACTTTTCGTTCAGAGAGGGAAACCCGATAAGGCCGTCGGCGAACGATAGAGTTACCTTCAGTAATGATGCGATGGTGCGCAACACTAGTCTGTCCCAGTGGTGTGGAAGTGGCATCAAAAATGGCTTGGTGGTGTCGAAGCAATGTCAGCAGTTCTTGGCGTTGGTTCGGCGTGAGTTTAGGATTAATAGTCTTTGCGAGAACAGAAAGAGAGACGTCTGACGAAACACGTTGCTGAGGCGGAGGGGCGGTGAGCACCATCAGGGAAAAAAGGTTGAACGTCCACCATGCAATGCAGAGAAGTTCCTTTTGGGAGCACGAGGGATTCACGTGAAGTGTTAGTGGCCACTACTGTCGCTGAGCCGTTGTGGAACTGGACAAGACTTGACGGGAAGGCGATGCCGCGTGCAAGATGACTATATGATGGTGCTATGAGTACGTCCCCGTCAGTTATGTGGTCAGAAACAACAGTAAGCAGTTTTTCGCACTGAGGAGGCAAAACAGTATCAGCGGCGGCAACAAGGAGATGATGTCGTTCAGAAAAGTCAGATGAAAAATCACTGTCTGTCATATGGATAACACGGTCACCACAAGAAATTAACGCTGAAGCGGTTGACAAAAAATCCCATCCAAAAATCATCAGATGCGCACAAGGTGAGAGCACAGCAAACTGCACATGATGGCGGATGCCGTCGATAACAACTCGTACGGTGCACTTCACTGAAGGGCGCAAAGGGACGTCATTGGCTCCACGGAGTTCAGGCCCATCATATGGGGTTGTCACTTTTCGCAAACGGTAGCACAAATCAGCGTGAATGACAGAAATTGCAACCCCTGTATCAATCAAAGCTTCGACCGGTAAACTTTCAGCGATAACAGCAATCACGTTATAAGGGCGATCAGGAGGACTTTAAGTAAGTTCGCAGAGTGCAGTTTGACCTCCGGAAACTGCAACACTTAGTTTTCCGGATGGCGGACAGGGAGAGCGGTTGCGGGGCGGAGAGGGGAAACTGAGCGGCGGTATGGGGAAAGGGACCGGCGTCGAGATACATGGGCGCCACTTGGTTCAGACGAGGATACCGGCGGTGGTGAGGATCGACGAGGTGGGCTGGGAATAGGTCGTCGCTGATAATATGAGGGTACGTCACTTTCGAAGGCGTCGTAACCACGCCGCTCGTTCTGAATGCGTCGACGACAGAAGCGGGATATATGTCCTCGGATTCCACAGTAGTAGCACACTGGGCGAGAGGGGCGCCAAGGTGCGTAATAGGGTGGCGTAGGCTGAGCCGTCGTCACGGCGTTGATGTGGTTGTAGGGCGGTGCCAGTTGGGGCGGCGGAACAAAAGAAGGGGGTGATGCTGCGACGTGTGCGTAAGTCGATGCTGGGCGGGGTGCAGGAGGGGCGGACGCCGTAGGTCGGGTGATTGTTGCCAGCTCATCTTTAATGATGTTGCGGAGACCGGCGTCATTAGGAGGTACCGAAGAATGATCGCACTCGTGTCGACAGACAGGCTTGAGGGCTTGGAGCTCCTCCCGGATGATGGCTCGAATCAGTGCCCGCAGATCCAGGTCAGCAGAGGTCGGGCCAGTAGCAATGCCGGGCTGCAATCTGGAGGACTGCAGCTGGTCGATACGTTGGCAGGTCGCAATAATGTCGTCAACAGTATAAGGATTCTGGGCAATCAGGGTGTTATAAGCCATTGAATTAATTCCTTTCAAGATGTGGTGTACGCGTTCAGGTTCCGGCATGGTGGGACTAATACGCCGGCGAAGTGCAAGTATGGCCTCTATGTAAGACGCGTACGACTCATCAGGACCTTGGAGGCGAGAGGCGAGCTTATTCTTCGCGACCTCAGTCCGAACTGCTGGGTCCGCAAAATATTGGCGGAACTGCTGCTTGAACGTGGTCCAGCTAGTGGTGTGGGGTTCGCGATTAATAAACCAGGTTTTGGCGACCTCAATGAGGTAGAAAGAAACATTCAGAAATTTTAGAGCATCGTCCCACCGGTTGTAGTTACTGCAGCGTTCATAGGTGTCCAGCCAGTCATCGACGTCTTCATCGCGACGACCAGCGAAGAGCGGCGGGTCGCGTTGTCATGTGGGCACAGTCGGAGGAAGTGGTGCAGCCGAGGTAGAGGGTGCTACCGATTCGTGGGTACTCTCGATAGACATAACGATGGTAGTAGGCGGTAAACAGCGACCGGAACGTAGCTCCAGCGAGAGGCAGGGCACAAAACAGCAAGAGGATCAAGTCTCACCTCCACCACTTGTGGAAGAAGGCCAGGTCCAGACGGCAAGGTCGAGACGGCAAGGCAAGGGATGCCGTGTCTGGCGTTTTACTCCGATGACAAAACCCAGGCGCGCGCCGGAGCCGGCGCCGCAGGACGATGATGATGGTATGTACAAATATATATATATATATATATATACGTATATATAATGAGAAGGATGGCACCTTTAGCAAGGCCGGGTGCTTTAAAAGGGGAATTGAGAGTGAATATATACCCAAAGGTGCTCACGTAGTGCATTATACGGTTCTTGCCTTTTTTCTCTGAAAAAGGCAAAGCGACTGTTAAAGTGAGAAACGCAACTGAAAGCGTTAAAGAAAAATGAGCCTGGAGATGCCTACTGTCTCTCAGCTCCAAAAGGCCGCTTCGCGCTGAATATTTTCTGTTGGTATGGCATCAATGCGCGTTGGTAACTTTTCATTCTAGATGCAGAAGTCAACTTGCACCTTTTGGAGGAAAGGAGAGGAGAAAAGTTAAATCTGTAGCGACTGCAAGGTACAAGGCTTTGGCATATGAAATGCTCTGCTTGGGACCTAACTACAACGCATGACATTGAAAGTTTTGAGGGACTGGTTCGGTTACAGAGTGAGCTGAAATAGTGTTTCTCCCTGAAGACATAAATCTACGCAGGACACAGAAAAGATGCAGACAGGACAAGCGTAGACTAAGTGATTTATTGAACGAAACCTTCAAGAGCATAACGCATGCGCAATCAAACGTAACGCCAAAAACAAAAGTAGTACCGTATCTTATCAACCCAAAAAGTCAAGTTCTTTCTGATACAGGTGAATTGATGCTTCGCTAACACATTTTTTGGCACCATATCTAGCAATTTGCCAGGCTAAAAAAAAAACTCGCGTGCCTTCCTGTCCTTCGCGCAGCCTATAATCTTCGCTTGCTTGAAAAGCGGCGTACAAAGCGCTTTTTTCTTCTTGTCATTGATCTTGCAAGACTGGCAGTGCCTTGCTAATTGCGTTGTTTTCATCGTTTTCGCCCTCATCTGATTGGTGGAAACGCCGGAACAGGAAGTGGTGGCAACCGAACTGGCGTTCGCTTTCAGTGTTTTCACCAATCAAATGCATCTAGTTGAAGGCGAAAACAACACTTCTGAAAACAACGCGAACTCGAAATACGGGCCCAAGTTAAGCCGATGGATAGACATTTACAGATGAATATTGTTGAACGCATTTTCAGTTTGGTGTATACGGTATGACGTCTCAAAAAGACTCGGGCCATGGCGGTTGCCGTTATAGAGAAAATTTCAACCACTTAGGGTTCTTTAATGCACAGTGGCATCGCACAGTACACATGCTCTCTGCCTTTCGCCTGTATCTAAAAGCGGCCGCCGCGGCCGGGATCAACCTAGTGTTCTTGCTATCAATGGTTGAGCGCCCTAACCGCTGAGTCACTGTAGCGGGGATTATGTTAGTTTTAAAGGGCAGCTGCATCACCTTTCGACAATTTCGCAATATTCAAGGATTCAAATCCATATAGACTGCAGGTAAGATATTCAAAGTGTTTTTGCGCTAGCATTCGAACTAATGACGTAATCAACGATTAAAACTCGAACCTCTCCGCAAAACACAGAAATATTGCGGAGAAACTCATTGATGACGTCGTGGACGATAAGATTTCTAATTTTCGTTCCCTTCGCCCACAACCTACGGGACCGATTCCGATGCCGCCAAACAATGTTTCTAGGGCTTTACTTTCAGTAGCGTTGTCTTTACTTCTTCAAACAACGCGTTTCTATGCGAGAAATGTACCGCTACCGTCAATGACGTCATCATTTGCTCTCCACCCGTCGCTGTGCTGTGCGGAGAAGCCTGATAGCTGTCGCGGTTTTAATCGCTAATTGCGTCATCGATTCAAATGCTAGCGCCAAGATATTTCGCATACTTAAACTGCAAGCTATAATCATTCAACCACTCGAAGTTCACCGAAATTTAAAACCGGCGCTGTTTCCCTTTAAAGCCCAAAAATACATGCGAGTCAGAGGGAAGTGTTATCCCAAATAAAGTGTTTCGAATACATCTATTTTGTAGTCTAAGGACGGTTTTTTGTTTCGCTTTGCATATTTTATTATTGATAAGTGATTCGCACCTCAGGTAATAGTTGCGTACCGGGTATGTGTGGTGGTCTTTCAAGGACATCGTTGCGGATTTTGTATCAATATGTATTTTGGTTGCCAGGCGCAAGCGCAAGGTATTTCGTGTTGTAAAAAGATCGTTTTATTGGGAATTTGGGATGTATGATCGCCACTTCGTTGGCTTTCGATAAATCGGATACGCCCCTCCTGGTCGTTGTACTGCTTTTAGAAGTTTCTTTTGGTTGTACTCAAGATGCAATTGTGGGAATATCAAATGACAGTAATAGCTGCTGTTTAAACCACGTTGGTATGATATATGACTTTGAACACTTTCGACAACTCTGTTCTCAGA